>NC_134278.1:58974860-61374860 GCF_949628215.1 Phalacrocorax aristotelis
AAAAAAGAAAATAAAAGAAGAAAACCTGTGGCATAATCCCATGGGAGACCATGTCCAAGAGTGGTATTCTTGAGGCTAATCTTCCTATATGTCCTCTCTAACATGCACGGTAAGAAATAATTGCAACCATTCCTCTCGAGTCATATTGTTGGCAAAAATTATTTCACCAGAAGAGCATTCTTTTGTGCAAGTCCCTGAGTGCCTGCGCAAGGCTGCAAGGCAGCGCTCACTCGCTCGCTCTCCAACATTCCCTGCTCTCGAGTGTGTGGCATTCAAGTACGGAGCGGGTTGCGCTTTCTGGTATAGTAAGTAAAGGTGACTCTCACTGTTACTGTAAATTAACCTGTCAACACTAGCCAGAGAGCTGCAGCCAATAAAAATAATGGGCCTGCTAATGAAAAGCTGTTGACATAGCATTTCAAAAAGCCAAGTTCAGCACTTGGGGCTGCAAGGGCACCAAACGTTTTTGCTTTGGTTTTTTCTCCAAGTTTTCTTGGAAAATACAGAAAAGTGGGGGACGTTCAGCATTATTTCCAGCCTGCTAGTGTGTTAGGGAGGGCATGGATAGCCTGAGGATTTTCAGCCCCAAAGGCCACCTGAGGTTGTGTACTTAGCTTGCATATCTACATTGCATGAGAAAATCAGTAACTAGGGGGTTATATGTGTTCCTAAATCATTTTCAGCCATGATGCTCCTTAAAGTGGACCTTTAGAACTGATGATTGAAAACTGAGCTCCAGTGTTCTCAGCCATTGTGAAATTATCACATAAATTCATGTTCTCTCCCTTGGTTGCAGAAGGCATTTGTGTATCTCTATACAGAAAGCAATGACATCTTAGTTTTCTCTTAAAAGCTCCCCTTTGCTGCAGGATCAGAAGTACAGGTAGACTTGAAAGTGGAAGACCATAAGCACTTCTTTGTTCAATGTGGTTTTGAAGTAGCCATAGGTCTTCAAAGCTGTTTGTATTACCAGCAAGTTCCATTACAACTACTATGAAGTGTTTTTATAAGTATTTCCAGCACTCAGGAACAATTCCTGCTGTGCTCCTCACCATCTTCAATTGAGCTAGTACGTGCGGAGCTCATCCCGCCCGCTGGATCAGGGCAGTCCCTTAACCAAAGGGAGAAAGTACAAAGGACGAAGGAGCCTGTAAGCAAGATGTGTGGTGGACTGTGGGAGGGAAAGGAGTAATCGTCTCTGCCCTGGTGGCTGGGACAGAAATTGCCTGTGGAGCGACTGGATTCAATTCAGTCATTCTCACGGTTCCATGCTCCTCTGAGTCTTCCCAGCACAAGGCCACATGGTTAGAGCAATGATGTTCAGGTATTTTAGGCTCAGTCCCTGCCTCAGCTAGACACTAACTGAAACATTGGACGAGCCAAGAAATCTTACACGAATGGGATGACATCTCTTCTGCTTTCCCACCCAGGATCTGCCTTATCTGTGTGTCGTAGCTGTGAGGTCCTCAGGCCAGGATTGCCTCTCTCCCTGTGTCTATGCAGTGTGTGCTACAGGGACACCAATGTCACTGAGAGCCCAAAAAAAAAACCCATAAATGGATGTCCACATACAACTTCCCCTTTTTATCTTTTAACAACAGCTGCTACCAAGCACATCTTTATCGCTGTTCTACCATCCTCTCCGGATAACTTTACTGAGCATGAGATAGTGGTCTCCTGCCTCCTTTTGATGTCCTCAGTTTCCTGCACCAGGGTTTGGCAGAGTCTCCATTACAGGCAGGAGGACTGATTGGCCCATAGGCCAGAAACGTATTTCACAACTCATTCAGGTTTTACAACTATTTGACAGTAAAAGAGTTGCCTAATACCCACATAGAGCTCTATACCAGTGAGAGATCGTGTGCCCTGACAGAAATGCCATAACATGATTCCCATCTCAAAGAACCTGCTGTCTAACTAGCTAACTCTTCATAGAGTGCTAGCCCTTGCCTCTGCTAATTTGCAGTACAGCTTCCTAAAAAAATTATTTTTAATTCAGTGTTTGACTGAAAACTACTCTAACGGATTTTTTTTTCCAAACCATGATTTGATTTTGGAGATCTTTAACATAAAGAAATTTAGAAATTAAAGGCTAGATTTACCAAGTGACTTTAAAAACCTCAAGAACATGTTGTGCCCTGATCCTACATCCTTAACCAGGAAAGTTCATTTGTTGCAGTATTTACTGAGGAGACACAAATTCAGCACTCCTTCTTGTGTCTCTACTGTGGAGAAAAACACGCACGCATTTGGGCCCTTTGCTTCTCAGAAGCTTGTCTCAACACTCATAAAAGGTGCTCTGTGGTGGAGCTCTCCCAGTATTTCTAACTAAAGCTTCATCCCAATTTATAGAAAGTAATTAAAGTAATTAATTATCTACTCAGGCAAGTGCAGTAGAGACCAAAATATAAGAGTGGGTTGTGAGGGAGGGATGTGCAACTACCTCTTTCTTGTCTGCCTTGTGAAAGCCACTAAGTAGCCTCATGAATCAAGCCTTCCAAAATTTAATGTTTCCTTCTGAAAATGTTGAAATGAACCAGTTGGACATTTCCAGGACTTATTTGTTTGTTAGTTTTTGCATCAGCCAAAATGAGTTGTCCTGCCTGACCCAGTCTCAAAAGCCTGAACCTTTTTGGGTGAACGCTTGATTTATTGGGGAAAAGAGAACAATTGCAAAGTCCTGGTCTGTGCCCCTTCCTTCTAAGCCAGGTCCAACAGCTGGGGAGCAGAGCCCATCCTCCATCCCGCCTGGGCATAAGGGGCAGCCTCTGACTGGCAGCAAGAGGTTAGCTACTTGTGTGGCAGCATGTGGCATTTCTTAATAAAAAAAGAAATTGCCAAAGCGAAAACAGATGATAGAGAGTAGCCGTTGCTGAGATACTACAAATAAGTAAACAATCCTTGGGCTTTGTGCTATTGCTATTTTTCTTTAATGAGGATTGTGGGTGGGAGGCCCTGGCACCTCTTCAGCGCACCCAGCCTTGAAAAAGAGCTCTTTCCTACCCTGATCAGCTTGACAAAGCAACAGGAGTGGTACCTCCTGAGCAACTCAGCTCACAGTTGGGGAGTATTTCCCCATTTTGAAGGTTTCTGTTGCTGACATCAGAATAAAATATGAAAACCCTGCCTCTTCTCCTGGATCAAATTGTGCAGTTCTACTCCCACAAGAAGCTGCTGTCAGGGACTTGGCAGGCTTCCCAAAGCTCAGTGGCTGACTGACAAGGAGTAGGGAAGGGCACTGTACCAGGGCAAGTAATGGTTTTATAGCCTGTTATTAGGTATTAAAAACTATAGAGAAAATGTCTTCACAGGCGCAAATCACCTCAATTGTAAGCTGATGGCAGGGTGCATAAAATCTCATTTTGAGGACAAACCAAACTGTACCACATCAGTCATGGGCTTTCTGGGTACACTTGCAAAATATTTTCCTGCCCTCTTCAAACCTCATGTTTCTCCACTATGAGACAAGTTCAGCAAAACAATGACACCAGTGGGAAAGAGGTACAGACTTGTCCCTGGAAACACCCTCAGGCTACAAATTCTATATCCAAATATCCTCCTACTTCAAGAAGTGTCTAGAATGAGGCTTTTTTGCCAACTACAATTGCACTTACACATGAGTTTAACAGTTCTGCTGTCTCTGGACCTCCATGTCTACTTCTTTGCACAAAACTGGCCCCATTACTGGAAAAGAAAAATGAGACGGTTATTTGATATTCCAGCTGGACACCGAATGGATTGTTCTTTGTGATACAAACCAGCCTTGTGGGACCCCACAGAAAAGAGGGCAGCATTGCTTTTTCACTCCTCCTGATATTGCTTGTGTGCCTTTCTGTATATACAGCCCTGATACCTCGTGGGTTTTTTTAAAATCTGTCAATAATGTTGTTTACGCTTTTCTAGTGAGAAGATAGAGTACTTTGAGCTTAATTCAGGAAAGGAACTACACTGGGTAAGGGCTGCTGTCCTTGCCAAACATCAGTTTGAACGTGAAGGTCTGTAGCTGCTCCTTTGGGGTCCTGCATTGCCTGTGTAGACTGTTTCCTCTTCCTGATACCTCAGTAAAGCCCATTGCTATGGCTGCCGCTATTCCTTTCCTTACAAGTAAATGTACAAAAAGTACTAACTGCAAACATTAATGAATGTACCTTTATGCTTGAGGGAAAAGCAAGAACAATGTGGGCTGACCAGACCAGCTGGCTGCTCACAGTCAGCTACTGCCAAACAAGGTGCAAGGAGGGGAAACTGATGTGCCCGCCAAATGCGTCACTCTGGGTGCCAGCTCAAAGGGCACGTGGTTTCCCATAGGCTTGTGTTTCAGATCCAGTGTCCAGAGAGGAGTAAAGTTTCTTGTTTGGAAAGCTCTCTCTCCAGTGGATTCTCAGGTGTCTACTAGGGTTGCACTCCTTCAATGGCATTTCTCTCAGGTGGGGCGACACAATAGGCTTGTGTAATTTCATGAAGCTTGCAGGAATATCACTAATATCTTGGTGATCCCTACCAACTCTAGCTGAAATTGGCCAGCTAGTTTGAAAGATATTGACAGATGTCAATATGAGCAAATGCATGCACACCATGCTGACTGGTATGTTGGGACCCTTATTTCCCATAAAACCCAGCTACGAAGGAAAACGAAACCACGAGTAATATCATTGGCATTGAGGTCAGCAGTCTCCTTCCCTGTCATGGTGATGAGGATACCCACAGACCTTACTGTCCCCGATCAGTCTCCCCTGGGCCTCCTTTCTCCCTCCCAGAGCCCAGGACCCCAGTTCAGTAGATAATCTGGGGCTTACAGACAGGGACTAATATCACAGACTTTTGGGGGAGGAGGAAGAGGGCAAAAATGATAAATGATATCTCTGCTTGTCAAGGATTTATCACTTCATGTGTTCAAAAAGTACAGATGCTTGCAATGACCCTAGCCAACAAGCAGATCCTTGGGGCATCTTCCTGGGCAAGGAAATACTGAAAACAAATTGATCTGTGTGGTGGTGGTGAGCCTAAGGCTAAATAGTTCACACACAAAGTCACAACTGTGTGTTTATACAAGTCTTATCAAACTAATTCATGAACAATGTTTTTTAGCAGAAAAGCTTAAAATAATAAGTACAGCATTGTGGAATATGTTAGCAAGGAAAACATAATATTAAATAACTCCTAAAAGGCTTAAGGCCATGTAATAATCGCTGGAAGCTGAACAAGCTTCCCTGAAACAGAGGCATAACAAATATGTTCCTCCTGCTGTAAACAAGATGACAAACATAGAATCATAGCATTATTAAGGTTGGAAAAGACCTCTAGGATCATCAAGTCCAATCGTCAACACTGGACGTATTCCTAAGAGTTTGTTTATGCTTAGCTATCTACATGATGCTTTAGCTTAGCTATCTGGAGCGATGGAGAAAAGGAAGAAAGGCTGAAGCCTACAGCTGGTGGCAAATAAAATGAGAGGTTAAAAATCACAGAACCAGTCTCCAGGGAGCTGAGGATGGAAAATAAAAGGTGTTAAAGGGTGGCAGGAGGAAGTGTCAAGTGCCAGTGTGGGAGTATTTGTTATCTGAGCCCTGTTATGAGAAAAAATGCAGAGGGACAAGTTGGAGCTCTGGCATGGGTGTGCCCGGAACTAGAGTAGATACATAAGCTAAGGCTGCTACCACCCTGAGAAACCAGCACAAGGGCTTTTGCAAGGATAGTGTGGTACTCTTTGGATGGCCAGAAGCCAAAATGCGTTGGGATCCTGTAGTGCGCTCATACTCCAGTACTAAAGGTGACGAGCATCATATTCTATTTTGCTGAGTTGAAATAAGTGAGTTGATAATTTATTTTCTCGATCATTGTGCAAACATTTGGCTTAATGTCCTCTGTAGTGCCATTATCATATTTTACAGTGTGTTCTTTGATGCTTTGTAGGCACATCCTTCAACAACCCCTGGGTTTTGTCCTCTGTGTCAAAATCCTCCATAAGACCTATCAAAGTTACCTGTGGGCCGAGCCTATAGGATCACAGCTTCCCAAGACAGCTTCATACCTGGGGACAATGGAGTTGTCAAGATCCACGAGTCCAAGCCTTGTGCGCAGCTGGCAGGGGCTCTGCAGCAGCCAGCCTTCAGCTGCAGCACGTGCTTCTCAAAGACAGCAGGAAGGCTCAGATATCAGCATTCAGAGGCTTTGAAAATAAAATGCAGAAACATTGTGTACCATTAATCCTCCGTCCTCCACTTAGAGCTCAGAATTAAAAACACACGAGAAAATTTCTCTCAAAAAAGGGAGATGGAGAAAGACACAGAAATCTCCTTCTGTTCTTGTTTTTTATTTACAAGTTGATGAGCTATTCAAAAAATGACATGATGAGCACAGTAAAAGAAGCCAGCAAATGACTGCCAGGTTATTTTCACAAAGTCACAATCAGACCCTGCCTTCCTTTTTGAAAAAGAATTGCTGCTGTCAGTACCTATAGATCATGAAATTAATCTCTTCATTTGTGTTTTTAACTGCAAACCTAGGAAGAAAGGCTAAAAAAGTCTCATGTTCCTTACCTGACATAATGCAGAAAATAATAAAAGGCAATTAATTTTTATCGTAAAGGAGGCAGGTATGTAACTTGCACTTACAAACATTTGTATCCAACCACCCAGATACTTTGTAGTACATGGCTTTATGGATCTAGTTCTCCATTCAATTTTTCTTTCAGTGATTTCAAGCTGTAAAAGTCCAAACACTTCCTTCATGCTACAGGACTATAATGGGCTCCCAGTACTCCAGTGAACACGGAGCTGAAACCAGTGCCTAACGTGTGAGCACACTGCTCTGCTCCTTTCTAGTGTAGCGCTGAATAGTTAGCTACTCAGCTATTCAGCACCTGTGGTTTATGCTGCAAATACAGGATTACCATTGCTCAGTCCAAATCAGTGCTTTACTGTGAAATTTTTTTCTCTTTTTCCAGCAAGAAAAAAACCTGGTATGGCTTAAACCAGGCTCTATGTCTTTGTCCTGAAGAGGACTAGAGCATGGTGTGTCCCTTCAAACCACCATGGCAGGAAGATTAAATTAATTTGTGAAACCTTCAACTTCAGTGCTTCTTTAGCTATATTTTTAATGTGTGTTTGACTGTTTTCTGTGTAACATATAAGCACCATACCTTCCTGTACTGCTTTAACTGACCCATAGCCTTGAGGCTGACACTCTATAGGTACAATTGCAGTTCTCAGTTCAGGCCTGAGACATAGCATTGAGGACAGAGGGAATATGATGACTGCTTTCAAATGTACATACTCAAACAAGCATCCCAGAGTAGCCGAAAACGGGTGCTTCAGCTTCTGCGCATTTGCAGGCTTGAAGACCTCTGATCAGGAAAGCATTTATTTAATCAGAAACACATGCTAAAAATATGGACTTCAATTATACTAACTTCAATGCAACTTAATTGAAAATGTGCTTAAATATTTCCTGTTTGAGGCCTAAAAGAACAAGAACACAATTCTTCAAAATATAGGATGTTTCATTGTGTGGAATCTTAAAGGACTTTATGTGCTACATATGCTGGCATTATTTAGCCCTGAAAAGCGGTTGCTTCTAAGGTGGAACATTTTGTGTGCTGTGAGAACAAACAGTGACACTGCAACAGCTACAGACAATGAGTATATCATGCCCAAATAAAACCGCTGTAGGAAAACAGACAACCAGAACATAATTTCTCAGCTTGAAATTTAGAGGAGATGCTAACTCTTACAAAAAGCCTTACTGGAGCTCTGACAATGAGCATGGAGGTCTGGAGCCCTTAGCTTCATGCCAGGACACTGATTAATTTCTTACTCCCAGGGAAGAATGACCTCTTGCTTAATGAACTACCAGGAGAACGTTATACCTTGTACAGCATTTAGTCTTCCTGCAAGGTGTCCTACCATAGGGAAGAGGCTGCCTAGCAGTTTAGAAAATGTTAGACAAAGTTTTGTCTCTGCTTTTTGCTGCGGTTGTTGCCTTCCACTTAGGACACTTAATCCTTTGCATTTATTTCTAAAAACCACTCTGTGCCATCACTTCTTCAGCAGAGCTTAAAAATTGATAGCACGATATGTTTCACGGCTATGTGCTTTGCCTTACACATAGCATCTGTCTCGTCCGCTTTCAGCAGCACACACAGCAGCTGCACTGAAACGCTGCCCAGCACACGTGAGGGTTTCACGGGAAGGCAAGGGGCACTGACAGGGCTGAGCGCGTGCGCTGCCCTTCCCGCACACACAGGCTGCAGTGCTTTAGCTGTTGTGGTATGGTAAAACTTCCAGACAGAGTTCTATTAGCCAGAGAAGTATTTTTGGTGGTATATCTCTTTCCTACATGGCTAGGATATAACGATATCTACCACCTTTATACAGCTTCGCTATATTTACAGTAGATCCTGTACCAGAACATTCATGATCTTTCTTTAAATTCACCATATTGCAGTCATAAAACTTACGTGTCTTAGGTGTTCAGCTCAAAACAACCTGCTTGCATTTCACAACAGAAACACATTTTGGAACATATACTCCAAACATTCTCAGTCTAGAAATATGGGAGGGGGGCAGGGGGAAATTAGTTAATGCCCTTTAAAGTTAAGTAGAATCTAATTTCTTCTCAGTTTTGTCTCAGTTGTTTTTCTGTTGCTTGATGCCCTCTTTGAGGAGTGATATAAAAGACTTTTTAAAAGGACATTTGCAGCAGATTGGTCTATGATGTGAATTAATCCCAGTCTGTGTTCTTAAAACATTCGACATGTCAGAATTTACAAGGCAGCTATGCAGCAATCATTCAAAATAGATTACTGCATGGCTGAAACTACAATTCTACAATGTACACATGCCAAAAGACATAAAGGGCAACAAAGAAACACACTCCAAATACAGCAGTAGTAAGAGGAAGATGGGAAAAGAGTGGGACCACCATGTAGTGCAGAAGGAATGACACCACTTGATCACACAGGTGAAGGCAAAATATTAAATTTTGCATCAGCCTTCAATACAAAGGTCACATGCAATCACACAATTAACACAATCTACATCAGGACTCAGCTCTCGGCCTAAGAAGAAGATAGAGAATATTTAGGAAACTTAGTTGTTGAGTTGTATTGTTTCCCAGATCGGCTTCCTGATTAATTTTATCTTGGGGTGTTTAAGAAATGAGCTGAATCCACCTCGGAGGTTTACAGGACTCAGATGGGCAAATGCAGAATGGGCATTCGTGCCACCCAGTGCAGACCATCTGAAAGTCAGGCATCTTTAATAACCCACATTGCACAGTCACTGGAGACAAGCGTCTTCTCCAGAAGGTAATTTTCTCATCCTAAAATGGTTCCTAAAATGACTCTCTTGAGGCACCAATCTGTCTCCCATAATTACAGAGAGAGCCTTGATAACTATTTTAAATTGCACATCTAATACTCCCATCATGTAAACTGGATTGCACTTACACCTTCAGAAAAAGGAGACGCTATTGGATTGTAGGGCAGTCATCTTTATTGTAGGAAAAACACTAGAAAAGAAACAAACTCTTTGTTAGTGACTGCAAAATAACAAGGAAAGGAGTACAGTTAAAATCTGCATTTCAAACCTTCCAGGAGAGCACCGTCTTACTGGATACACACTAGTGTGGGGTGGGTTTTCTCAGTCCATCCCAGTATTTCATACTGCATATGTAGTAAGAAGCTAAAAACTTCCCCACATTCTCTAACCAAGAAGCAATTTGTGAATGGATAGCATTGGCGGCTGGATGTGCAGTGAGCCCTTCTGGCACCCGGGGGCTCCCTGGTGCCCACTTGGGCAGTGTCCTCTGGCACCGCAATGCCACATGTCAGAGGTGAGGGGCAGAGAGAGCAGTCACCAGCTGGAGGAAGGACAGTGCCCGTCCCCCCTGCTGATGCTGTAATGCCTTCTCTCAAATAACCACACTGATAGGCAGCCAGCTTGATTTCACCCCCGTGGTGGTCTTTGGCTGCAGAAACTTGACTCGCTGTTTGGCTGCCATGAGAAACAGCTCAGGCACAGCAGTGGATGGGGCAAGGCCACTAAGAGCGGATACAAGGGGAGAGAAAAGAGTGATGCTTCTGCCAGGGAATGGTACGAGAGTAGTGTCATAGGAAAAATGTTTTTATACAGCAAGCATACAGTCTCTTATTCAGACCTTTCTTGAGCAACAGCTTGCGAGGAGGTGTCCAGTTTTGGGCCCCGGCCCCCCAGTTTAAGAAAGGCAGGGAACTGCTGGAGCAAATCCAGCGGAGAGCTACCGAGATGATCAGGGGACTGGAGTTTCTCCCTTATGAAGAAAGGCTGAGAGACCTGGGCTTGTTCAGCCTGGACAAGAGAAGGCTGAAGGGGGATTTACCAATACTTATAAATAACTGAAGGGCTGGTGTCAAGAGGATGGGACTAGACTCTTTTCAATAGTGCCTAGTGACAGGACAAGGGGCAATGGGCACAAGCTGGAACACAGGAAGTTCCAGCTAAACATGAGAAAAAAACTTCTTTCCTGTGCGGGTGCCAGAGCAGTGGCACAGGCTGCCCAGGGAGGGTGTGGAGTCTCCTTCCCTGGAGACATTCAAACCCCGCCTGGACACGTTCCTGTGCCCCTGCTCTAGGTGTCCCTGCTCAAGCAGGGGGGTTGGATGAGATGATCTCCAGTGGTCCCTTCCAACATCTACCATTCTGTGATCCTGTGATTCTGTGAATGCTCATAATTGGTCTCTTCTTAGTCCTTTAACGTGGTGGCTATTGAAGCCACCTCTGAGCAACTAATCCCATGGCCCTGACCCATCACCATGTTTTCCGGCAGGTTGGGTGCATGTCATTCAGACCACTATGTACATCTGCTGTAGGAAGCACCCACTGAGGCAGGCCCCACAGGGAGTACTGGGCAGTAAGGTTGCACATGGCTCTCCACCTCCAGGGTCCATGCAGAATTGCAGGCACTCAGGGAATCTTGCTGATATGAATCTGAATACAGATTCCTCGTGAATTTAGGTTCTTTCATCCTCCAGCAGCCTCTGCATGGGTGTCCTATGCGCCTACCTTACAAGCAGATGTCTTTACTCAGCTATCCCACACACAATAAAAAACAGATATCAGTGCAAATGTTTCAAAGCCAAGTATAAAATTACCTATAAAGAGATGTAGTTGAAATAAAATATGCACGGACCAATACCTGTGTTTTAACATAATGTCACATTGCTACTAATCCTATTTAGAAAAATGTATTATGGAAATAAATTTAAATATAGAGTCAGATCTTTGGCTGTTTGAGATCAGCTGGTTGGCTGATCCTTGATGTATTTTCAGCACAGTTACTGTAATTGATATTTTCTCAGGCTGACTGACTTTGATTTTTGTTCATTTGTGTTCCTGTGCCACAGCCCTCGCTGCAAGGACTGAGGAGCATCTCTCTGCTGCGCAGCAGAGCACAACTCACAAAACCCAGCGCAAGGGTGCACCCAGCATGGTGTGCCCTCAAAACAGTAGGACAATATCATGCAGCCTCCTCTGAATAGATGTGGAAGCAGTAATTTATAGAATTACATTATTACTGGAATTGTGAAAATAACTATTTTCAAATATGTCTTATTGGTACTGAATGATCATATGGCACTGGTTCTAGACCTGTCAACTTCCATGGGTCGAGGTCTCTGCACTCAGGGTCTCTAACTAAAATACTTCAGACCTGGCCCTGGCTCAGCTGACCCAGCTTGTGTGTCTCCATTCCCACAAGATGGACGTTCCCTAACCCTCTGGATTTAGAAGTAGTGATGAGCAAAGAATTGAGAGAAGAAGAATATGCTGGCTAACGTACACACAGCATTAGCACAAATAATACTAGTTAAATAAGGCAACATCTCCTGGATTCAGCTGTTCTGCAGGGTCCCTGCATGGCAGCCATCAGGCAGCAGATGGCAATTCAGCTCATGAGAGAAATCAACACGTTCTGAAAGTCTCTTTGTGCTGTGCCTGTACAGCACCTAGCATGCCGGGGTGCTGGTCCCTGTCAGGCTCAAAGGCACGAGTGCTGTGAAAACAGTGCATCAGTAACCTCAAATGGTGGGGCAATGCTGCCATTTACTGAAGCACATGGTGTCATTCTCACTGTCTCTGCCTGTCTTCCAGAGAGGCAGAATACAGCTGATCAGATACTTTTTTAGGTTATGCAGGGGATTCCAGCTCCAGCCTCCCATATATCTTTTTCTCCTCTTCTAGCTGCCTCGGTAATAATCATAAAAGCAAAACGAATCCAATAACAGGAATGACAATGATGGCAACATGCAGAACCATAATTTGTTCTTTAACCAGCAGCTCAGCTGTCTTGGGCTGGGCATAGGACTTGCTCATAGACAAGGTGTGATGGACTAACCAGGTTACCAGGTTTGCAGCACACCATCTGCAGAGAAAAGCACAATTTTTTCTTGCAGTCATAGGTCTCAGTTGGGGCAGAATGCAAAGCATCCCTCTAACTTTAGTTTAGGGTTTTCCTTAATGATAGTGAGGATGAAAGAGAAATGACTAGTTTTACAGAAATACCTAAATACAAATATATGCTGAAGTATTGTGCTACGTGGGGTCCTTGGTGCTCTCACAGAGCAGGCATATAATTAAAGAATCACAGAATCCCAGGTTGGAAGGGATCTAGTCCAACCTTTCTAGGAAGAGCAGAGTCTAGACAAGATGGCCCAGCACCCTGTCCAGCCGACTCTTGAAGGTGTCCAGCGTGGCCGAGTCAACCACTTCCCTGGGGAGATTATTCCAGTGGGTGACTGTCCTCGCTGTGAAAAATTTCCCTCTGGTGTCCGATCGGAATCTCCCCAAGAGCAACTTGTGTCCATTCCCCTTTGTCCTCTCCATGTGACTCCACTGTCAGGGCTGTGTTAAGATTGCACTGATGATAGATTAAATCCATATCTGCCTTTGTCTGATGCTCTTATTTCCAGCATTTACTCTGGAACTGAGAATCATAGAATAATTTAGGTTGGAAAAGACCTTTAAGATCATTGAGTCCAACCATAAACCTAGCACTGCCAGGTCCACCAACTTAAATTACCTCTCTGTTCCTTTTGCCTGTGCTGTCTAGTTTCTTGTATTTTCAGTCATAGGGTTAAATTTTGGCCAGTCACGCTGCTGTGCAATTTGCAAGATGCAAGAAGAAAACATCCCTGAAGCAGAAGTGACCTGATTCCAGGATGTATTGTGTTTTAATTTCATTTTTTAGATTTTCTGTAAACCAAATAATTTTCCCACAAGGTGAAACAGACGTAATAAATTTTCAGCACTTGCCTTTGTGAAGGGATTTCACTCTCATAAATTCAGTGCATTGTCAGGTCAAACATTCCCTGGAGAAACTAGGGCATAGATTACAGTTAAAGCCATGAATGGCACACGCCGACCTATGGCTATACCTCTGGCATTCATTTTAGATGTGTGACACCTTGAACTTCAAAGAAAAGATCATTACAATAGATAAAAGAATGAACAGGGGAGAGGACAGTAAAATACAACATTCACTTCTGCAGTTGTTAGGCACAGAGCCAGCAGAGTCTTCCCACATGATTATAGAAAAAAGCAAGTTTTTGTAAACTTAAAGGTGGTAAGGAAGCATAGTTGCATCTCATTATACACCAAAGAATAGGAAGGATAACTTTTTCCATTTTTCCTAACAGAAACTGATCTTTTTCTTTCATTTCCCAGAAACTGGTCAAGTTAAAAAATAAATATATGAGCAAATATAGGTTCTTGTATAATTTTATATATATCTTATATGTAATTTTAGAGAAGTCCTACTTTAGCACCTTGACATCATTAGGAAAGTACTTTCTACTTTCGCATTCCAGACAAACCCTCCCAACATGCTCTCCTGTACTTTGATGGAGGAATGCAGTGCTTATAGAGATAATGCATGTTAGTATTTCATGAGCTGCGCTTTCTGCCCACTTGAACCTCTAGCGAAAGCGGCAGGTTCTTCTCTAAAATGACTAGATCTTCCCAGTTCACTAGCTTTTCCCATTCCTGAAAGTACTGCAGAAACTCATAGGTTTAAACAGAGATTAATAATAGTTTTTAAGTGTATTTTCCCAGTTCTGATAGGGACACAGCAGCACAACTGGACTGTTGGCAGAATAAATTGCTGTGAAGATAGCCGAAAAGTGGCGAGTAACACCGACATAATGCGATTGGCACCAGGGACACAGGACATTGCACCAGTCAGACAAAAGGGCCTTTAGAAGTGTGTTTTAAGCCTCTAGGGTTGATTTAACAGACACAAAGTTTACTGTGGCACAGAGAGCACTCTCACTCCATGGAGTCAGTGGAAAGCAGTCGGCAGGCCCCATCCGAGCTGCTGGGGGGAAGGAAGAGAGAGAAAAAAAAGAATCACTGTATTTTCTGAAATGCTGCCTCTTTCCGCTTCTGGTCTTCAGCTAGTTTGTGAAGTTTCACCCCAACAGAAGACAACGGTTTAGAAGGGCAAAAGGCTGCCCTGCAGTTGGTGTTACCAGTCCCTGAGATAATCTCTGGGAAGCTGTCCTGGGAATGGGCTGCACTGAACAGTCTGTGAAGAAAAATGCCTGCCTGAGCATCCCTCAGCTGCACTGCTACTAGTCTGTGGCTGGCTGCCCAATGGATCCCATGCGTCTTCTAGAAGTTAGCAGCTGTGGGGTTGTCGTGTGGTAAATGCCAAGATTGGTTCAAGACTAATACACAAATATGGGGAAATTCAGCGTTCCTTCCTAGGACTATTCCCCGCATTACTTCTCACATTCAAGTACACCAAGACTATAGAAACAAAGTCTTCAGAAGAGGATGGGGAATGCAATCATGAACTTCAGGGGAAGAAAAAAAAACCCACCACTGAAATACAGTGGATAAGGTAAATGGAGTACCCCTCTCACCTCTGTCTAATGCCCTTGGCAGAGGTCTCTCTCTAACTCTCTTTTTCCCTAGTGATGAAGACTGCCTTGCAGCTCCACCACCTCTCACAAGACCACGTCAGTGCAGAGCAGTAGCACAAGTTTCTCTTGGTAGGTCTGTCTCTAGTCCTTGGGGGTCCAGCTTGTGTAGACTACTGTGGGAACATCACTCTCTTACTCAGACAGTGTCCCAGCCTCCCTGAGGGGCAGAGGAGGTGAGGAAGGTACTGCTGTCCTATGTGCCACCTCCCACTGCAAGGTCCTCCCTATCATCAGCCACACTAGCATCCAGTCCATTGCAACAGAGACCCCAGAAGTAGGGCCTTCTGCAGCAACCTTGAGCAGAAAGTCTTGAAGCATGGAAATTATGTCTTTGCTACAAGATAACACTTCTGTTAAATTCCCAAAGTGCAAGTGCAACTATGATAAACTACCTCATTAATTTCCCTTTTGTAAATGAAGCTCTGTATGACAGCACTTTGCTTTTTTTATCAATAGAGGGAGTAGATAGCTTTTTCCTCCCTAAAGCTTCTGGCTGTGGAGTTGCAGGTACTTTACTGAGAGTAACATTATAGCAATCCCTAACACCACAATCTGAGGACAGATGCTGAAGTCTCAATCAAACATGAAATTATTATCTTACATTGTGCGTCTTCGCAATCCTTTCATTCTGGCTTTGTTGTAAGCCATACCATTACAGTTATCACAAAGATCACAAAGCCAGAACTAAAACCTGTGGAGGGAACCCAGCATTCATAAAAGCAATCAGGATTGCTCAGCCCTTCACAGCATAGCTCATGGAGCATGACCCAATTTCTCCATTATGGCAGCAGTGATATTTAAAAGCACGTGGTAGCTATGCTGTCAGCCTGTAGAAGGAAGTGCCATTTTAACTTCCAGCAACTCCTTATGCTTCCAGAGAAAAGGAGAACTTTGCCCTTGCCTTTATCCATTAGAAATGTGTGGCATCCTGCATTCAGCCCTACCAAGATGGAGCGCTGGAAAAGAAGAATGGGAGAATAAGCCACATGTTGCAGCTGTATAGCCACACTTAAGGCATCAGTAGGAGACACTTGGGTGTCTCTCACCAAGACTGATATGTAAAAATCTATGTCAAAACAATGAATGAACCCAGGCAGCCATGGATCACTGACAGCCTGCAGACCATCAGGAACCCTTGCCATCAAGTTCTTAATTCAAAACATTAAACGAGTGAGATAGTTCCATAGGCCAGCTCAGGACAAAAAGGGGTCCACAGCTTGTTTGCAAATCAGTGGAAGAAGAAAAATTTTAGCTTCCTCAGTATTCAGAGCTTTCACATTCTTTATTTCTTAATCCCAGAATTTTGAAGACAGAAACTCTGTTGGGCTATCCTCATTAAAAGAAACCCCCAGCAAGTCCCCCTGTGCAGCCAAAAGAGTGCAGTTCAAAGTAGATTCCATCCCTAATTATGGCTGAGTGTTCTGCACACACTTATCTGTGAGACAGAGAAACAGATCTGCATTCTTCCAAAATAAAATGAGTATCTCAGTGCCTTGCTGCTCATGTACAAATGCAACTATAACCTTATGCTTTTATACATCTTCTTACCTATCATATCTTTTTTAGATTCCCAAGCATTGAAAATACAATCCTTTGGTCACAATTTGTTGTCTTTATTGTAGCTGAATACTGTGTGAAATATGAGCGATCTGAAGTCTGTTCAAACTTCTTCTGACATTGTTTTTCCAAGCACGGCCCGAACTTTGCCATGACTCAAGTGATGTTTAAGGCATAGTGGTGCTGAACAAAAATAAAGCATCATCCAACAGTTTGCATAATGTAACTATACACAAGATAGAGATGAAATTAGATACCGCAGGGATCAGTAAGGAAGATACATTCATAGCCAAAGTTTCAAGCAACTGACAAAGACCATCAGGATTTTGCAACAGAGAACAGCCATGTGTTTTTCAGTGATGTCAAAGATGAAAGAGATTATTGTAATTTTCAGCTGTTATTAGTGCAAGCTATTTCACAAACTCATTTGAGACAAGAAAAGGATCCAAATATGTGCCAAACAGACCCCATACAAAGCTTCCTATGTAGCCTGTACATTTATACACATCTATCAGAAGCACAACATCAGATTATCAGGCAGATTATAATTGCATTTGCTGCAGGATGTCAGATTCTGTAAATATACTGTGTGTTTGGTCCAGCCAACCAAAGATAAGGCTTTATCCTGGAGATTTTTCCATCATAGAGAATAAACAAATCTGATGACCTGCAGCTTGGAGATGAGAATGGGTGGGGTAAACTCAAACCAAAAGAAAAGTTTGTATTAAACTTCAAACAATTAAAAAAAAAAGGTATTTAAATATAGGAGGGGAAAATACTAAAGTTACAACATGTTAGGTCAACTCTTTGCATACTAATAATGCTGATTCTTTTTAATATGTTCTTAATGCTTTCTTCATCTTCATTAAACAAGTCCTTGTTTTCTCCCATAAAGTCTCAGTAGCACTGTTACATATTGGTGGCTGTTATGAAGTTGTCTTTGTCTTGATATTCGCAAGATGACTCTGCCTCTGTAGCAAGCTTCTCTCAGTCTACATTATCCACTGTTAATAGCAATCCAGACAACTCCTAGACTTCAAATAATTCTGAAAAATTGGAAGAGCATCCATGGCTCCATTCTGCAGTGGGAAGAACTGCGGCACAGAAAGATAAAATCATCTGTCTTTGGCAGGAAGCCACTTACAGAATACTTGCTTTTTGTTTGGTTTTTTTTTGTCTCCTGCCTTTATATTCCAGATACTTCTTAGATATTTTTTTCTTTCTCTTTTTTGCTGGTATTCTGTTTGATTTTTTTTTTAATCTTTGCCTCGTTTATTGAGTTACCTGTATTTTTAATTACTTCTCCCTGCAGGCTATTTCATATGAGGAATCCTCCCCCTGATTGCACAAAGTCCCTAGTGAAACATCCAGCAGGACCAGGACTAAGCATACCTTGCTTTACTTTTGTCCCACTTTTCTTCATCCTTTGGATCCATTTATCCCTAGTTCTATCCATTTTGCGCTAAACTTCTAACCCTTCCCCCACCCATTCCCTGCTGCCGCCTTCCTATTTTCTTTCTGTTTCTCTCTCCTCTTTTCCCACCAGCTGGACATAAAGGGACCAGGATTTGAAATACCAAACAATAGCTTTTCAGATCTTGGTATGTTTCCTAAGGACTTCACAGGACTGGAGTCTATGGGAGGGGGAGTAGCCTTTAAAAAAATAAGTAGATGTTCCTAATCATTGCCAGGAGGTGCACTAAGGGGAGCCTAAAATGCCTCAGTCACAAAAAGGGAGTGGTGTTTTCCTTGCCATGAGCCCAGTATTGCGCTAGCCAGCACTCCAAGTCACTGGGGGGAGCTTTGCTGGGAGTCACACAGGATGTTCAGTCCAAGAAATCAATCTCAGAAAAGCCATTGTCCTATTTTGGAGAATATCAAGTAGCAACACAGAGTTTCAGGAAGGTTTTTCAAGGTGACCTTCTCATTACGGGGAAAAAGTGTCAGCTATGCCCAAGCAGAACGGTCCTCCTTAACAGTTTCTTGCTGGTATCCCTTATTACTCTGATGTTAGCATGGTCACTGTGACCCAGGGTCATCTGCTGAGTACAGATTGGTGGCATATGTTCAAAATGTCCCTACATTCCTTTAAATAGTTCAAGAAATATTCCCCTGATCTCTACACATTTTGGAGATACCAAAAGACAGCTTAAACCACTCCCTGTCCACATACTCCTTCCCAGCTCCCCACAGTTGTTCTTATTTGTAACATCAGCCTTGTTTATTAATTTTCACAAAAATTACCTAACAAGGTTCAATAAAACTGAAGCACCCCCAAGGTATCCCTCTGCATCCTGCAGCCTGTGACATAGTTGGAAGCTTGGGGAAAAAAGTCTTGTTCTCAGAATGCTCCCTTCAACAGAGATACAAAAGCAGAAGAAAGATATGATTATAGAAAATGTTGGGAGGGCTTTTAGCAAACTGGCACAAAAAGTAAAAATAAACAATGGATATGCTCTTGTCTCAGATGTCGATGATGGATTTCAAATCAAGCATTAACTGTGGTGTATTTGTATTGGAATAGATGTCCCACAGACTCTTGAGACAGGTCCTTTGTCGCAAGAAGTGCAGAAAATAAGAGGTAGTTTCCTAAAAACTATTTTGATTTATATTTGTGTATCTTGCATGGAAAACTGAATAATTTGGTACAGAGTCACCATTTGTCACTCAAAGTGCGATGTGCAAAGTCACAGAAGAGTGACATAATTATGACATGGACCAGCTTGTCATCTATTGCTTTACATACCCTTCATCACTTACACTGCTGAAACATCACATTGGCTAATCTATGTGATATAATGAGAAACAGCACTGTAACCCAGGGCATTTCTTCATAGGCCTCTCCAACCATGGTAAGCCTCTCTGCTCCTGAAATTCATGAGTGGGTTTTCATCTTGTTGCATGCAGTGCATATAGATGAAGACTGGGGAGAATATATGCTTTGTCCCAAAAATATGGAAGAAAATCCCAGTATCAAACATGATGTTGATGAGTTCATTGGTTATCTGACTTTATGTCTGGATCTGGGGATAAGGTTTTCTGAAGTGTCAGCAGACCTGCCACAGCTTTGGGCAAAACTCATGCTCCACTGACAAGGACCTGGGAGCGCTGGTGGACAGCAAGCTGACCCTGAGCCAGCACTGTGCCCTTGTGGCCAAGAAGGCCAACAGTATTCTGGACTGCATTAAAAGGAGTGTGGCCAGCAGGTCGAGGGAGGTTATCGTCCCCCTCTACTCTGCCCTAGTGAAGCCACAACTGGAGTACTGTTTCCAGTTTTGGGCCCCCCAGTTTAATAAAGGCAGGGAACTACTGGAGAGAATCCAGTGGAGAGCTACCAAGATGATCAGGGGACTGGATCATCTCCCTTATGAGGAAAGGCTGAGAGACCTGGGCTTGTTCAGCCTGGAGAAGACTGAAGGGGGATCTTGTAATACTTATAAATATCTAAAGGGTGGGTGTCTAGAGGATGGGACCGGACTTTTTTTCAGTAGTGCCCAATGACAGGACAAGGGGCAATGGGCACAAATTGAAATACAGGAAGTTCCAGTTAAACATGAGAAAAAACTTATTTCCTGTGAGGGTGCCAGAGCAGTGGCACAGGCTGCCGAGAGAGGCTGTGGAGTCTCCTTCTCTGGAGACATTCAACACCCACCTGGACACATTCCTGTGCCCCCTGCTCTAGGTGTCCCTGCTCAAGCAGGGGGGTTGGATGAGATGATCTCCAGTGGTCCCTTCTAACATCTACCATTCTTGATTCTGTGAAAACAGATGTTTTCTCTATGTTTCTGATGCTCCTCCCTTAAAATGAACTTTACAAACCACAAGATGAATTGATACTACTCACAGGTGAAAGCCTAGACAGCAGCACACTATGAGTGTGTTGTGGGACGAGCTCCTTGGTCCAGGTCCAAGCCTGAGGCATGTCCAAACTCCTCACTCTGACAGTGGGGCAAGTCAAAACAAGGCCCAGACATACAGCCTCTCTCCTTTTTTCCCTCATGCCCTCGGTCCCAAGCGAAGGAAAGCCAGATGTATTTGCTGGAGGCAGCTCCAGCATTTTACAACAGATCCCAGGTCTGATGAACTAACAGACCAGGACAGTGAGGGAAGGGAGAGACCTCTGTACTCAGGATTGCCTCTATTTAATAGTAATGTAAAAGAAACCACAAAACCAGCCCTACAATCACATACAAAAAAAGGCTCTGTGAACTCTTGAAATTTAGGCTCACTGGGAACAATACTTCCCAAGTAATTAATACAGATCTTCCCGGGTATGTTTTACACTACAGGCATCCAAGGCAGCTTTCTCAGAATCTTTATAGGAGAACCAGAAAACAACCAAGCTGATCTGACAAAATGTAGATGTACGAGATAGTGTGACCCTGGGCAGAAAAGAGGAAGGTGTTTGAAAACCTTGTGTTTAGGGACTGTTGTGTCCTTTTGAAATATCTCAAAGACAGCCTTGTGCAGGCTTTACAATTTGCGAGGGAAAGAGAGGATTGTGAAAAAAAGAAATTAAGGAAATGGAAGGAGAACATGAAGAGCATTTTAAGAGGTTGGAGGCAAACCCCCCAACACAGAGAGTGGTCAAAAAGGGAGCTAAAAATAGGCAGCATTAGACAGGGCTCTCCAAAAGAGAGTGGGAAGGACACTGTGTTCTGGAAACTGGTGCAACCAACCACAGACAAATGTGCCAAGGCTCTTGTACATTTTCTTGGCAGTTGCTCAAGGCTGGCACGTAATCTGTACCAGGAAAGGTATCACCAAGTAGGCAGTGCCCTTCGCTAGAGAATGCGTTGCCAGCATAAACTCCTGAGGGGCCAGAGGCAAATGGCTCATCAGTCAGTGACAGAAAATGATAAAATTAAGATCTTGCTTGACTCTACCTTATCGCCAGAGGAACTGATAGAAGCAAACATGTATGTATTTATCTAACTCGATCAAAAAAAGGGGTTTTTTTTCTACCTACTTACAGTCAGTTTATAGCCATTTGTTCTTGTGCTTACATTGACACTTAGTTTCTATCTAAATTAGCCTTAGTTAGCTTATCTTCTCCCACCGTGTGTTTATAGAGAGTAACCATTTCCCCCACCACCACCAAGCTAACACACCAACCTCTGCTATTTGCATATTGTAAATCAGATCTTTGGTTCCATGATCACTCTCCTATTCCACTTCTGCATCTACTCTTGTCCAAATGACTTTTTCTTGAAGTGGGGTAAACAAAGTGAAAATGACATTTCAAATACAAGCTCACAAGCACCTTGCAAAATAGTACCTCTCTACCTCCGTCTAAGATGCCATACCTGACAACACATCTGAGGGTAAATAAGTCTTTTTCGCAACCAAATCACACTGAAGTTTCTAAGTCACTATGACCTCTTACAGAGAGCCAGTTTATAACAGGTGTTCCAATTACCTCCTAAACACAGTGATTTGCTATTTGTACTACTAAATTCTATCCCATTTCTGTTGCATTCATCTTCAATCTTCAAAGTCATCTTTATGCGATGGTCTGATCTTCATCTGCATTGACATGCTTCTTTTTTTATTTATCACTGGCAGTTTTCACCAGCTTATTCCTGTTTTCTATGCCAAGCTCATGAAACAAACATATGAAGTGGCACCAGTGCCAAGACAAGGTCTCAAGGCACCTCCTTGCAGCCTGACAGGTTTCTTTTCAGCACAGCATGTTGTCCCTTCCCTTTTATGTACATATCAGGTATCTCATATGAATCTCCATCTTCTCCAATCTGACAGTTTCTTAGGTGGTACAATATCAAATACCCCACTGGCGAGCAGGAATATCGGACATACTGTATTTCCTTTAGAGAGAAAATCACTTATTTTTCTCAAAGAGAAATTATATGTCCATATGGAATGGTTTATGCAACCAAGGCAATGTTTTGCCCTGTTTTGTATTTACCTCCCTTTCTTTAATTATTCTGTATGTCAGCAGTAAGTGGTGTTAAAAATCCTTGCTGCTAGAACTACACTTCTCTGACTGGTCTCACAGGTGAAGATTGTCCAGTGCCCTGACTTGAGCACATGGACTGGGCATGGAGACCACGTGTTCCTCACTGTCTCTTCCAATCCAAGAAGCAGGACACACGTTCAAAGCAACCACAAGGAGGTTGTTCTTCAATCAAGCTGCATGTAACCTCTGGAATTTATTGTCCTGAGTTGCTGTGGATGATTAAAGTTAAAAACAGATGAAGGGGCACGTGAACACGTCAATGAAAGAGGAAGCAACTGAAAGTTAATAACTACAACCCTCCCCACGCTTACTCTGGGTATTCAAGTCCCTGGGCTGCAAACTGCTCACGCTCATAGACTAATCCTGAACTGGGAAGCATGGTGAGATGGATTATCAGTCTAATTCAGGCAATTGGTTCTTGCATATTTATGTAATCTACCATATATTATTTGAGTAGCTTCTCTGAGTTATTTCTACCACACTCATTCTAACATATCTTCTCCCATTCACTTTCCCACTTTTTACCTCATGGCCACCATCATCGTTATTGAAAACTGAGACAAAGTGTTTGTTTAGCTTTTATGCAATACTTAGATTATCTTTAAACCCTTATGTAAACCCCTGTAATATCCTTATGGCACAGCAGATGCACTCCTTTTTCTTTTTGCCTTTACATTTCTTGCTTTACCTGCTGTAATTTCTTTTTAAGAGCTTGACTTCTGGAAATTTTCACTTTGTCCCTACATTTTCTAAGATCCAGGAAGTGTTTTATTTCTTGATACATCCTTTTTCTATTCCTTGTAGCCCTCAAGTTTCATTCATAAGTTCTTGTTTGACACAACAATTCAGTAGGCCACAGCCGGACCCCTTTCTGCAAGTTCTTCCTTGCCAAAGATGAAATAGATTTTATACCTCTGAGGTAGATTTTACACTTTTTACACCTAGAGGTAGATTTTACACATTTGATTTGAGGGTGGGTGTCAGGGCGATGGGACTAGACTCTTTTCAATAGTGCCTAGTGACAGGACAAGGGGCAATGGGCACAAGTTGGAACACAGGAAGTTCCAGATAAACATAAGAAAAAACTTATTTCCTGTGAGGGTGCCAGAGCAGTGGCACAGGCTGCCCAGAGAGGCTGTGGAGTCTCCTTCCCTGGAAACAATCAAAACCCACCTGGACGTGGGCCTGTGCCCTCCGCTCTAGGTGTAGCTGCTCAAGCAGGGAGGTTGGACAAGATGACCTCCAGAGGTCCCTTCCAACATCTGCCATTCTGTGATTCTGTGAATTCCAGCCCTCTGCTGCCTCTCAGTTCTTCATGATCTCTAAGTAATGAAAGTAAGGACAACAGCTCAGGAGATAATGGAAAGTAGATTTTGTCATCTGTAGCCCCTTCCAAGAGTCTAAGGTACTTACCTTCAACAGTTGCAGCCATCTAGTGGGCAAACACCAGAAACAGTCACTAGTCAGTAAAAATGTGGTCTCCTGTAACTTGCAAATGTTCACTTTCTGAGCAGACTGGTATTTCATGGCCAAACCAGGCACTATGAAAAAAATATGGCCCATAATATCTTTATCATCAGCTTGTGTTACAGCGCAGTTGCCCTGGCCACCCCCCTAAGACCTCAGGAACGAGCACGCCTTGCTACTACTGAACATTATGCCACAAGGAGTCACTTGGGCATACAGATTTATTCTTTTGCATTTCTGCTACCACAAAAAATAGTTATGACTTTATTAATGTTACCATGCCTTCAGAGTGATAATAAATATGTAACCAGAATGGTTTCTACAGTGGCCCACAAAACTGACTCACTTGGATGCTTGACAAGCGAGTGTGGAGTCAGATTTATACACTTCAAGGCCTTACCCTACAGCTGTGATTCCCAACCTCTGCTACACCTACCTTATTGATGCACCAATCACTCTGTCAAGGGGAATGTCAGCAGCTGGTGCAAATGCTTGCCACCACAGTAGGTGACTCTACACAAATTTTGCATGCTCGTTAACTCAGGTAGGTAATAGTAATCCAATAGCAACTGCTTTTTGGGGTATGGGAGGTATGGAAATAAAATACATCAGCTGGTATGCATTTGTTGGTTGAGAAGGTGCAAAGTTGTAGGAAAAGAAAGAAAGTATTGTAGATATCTCTTGACCTCTCAAGCTTGACCTATAGAGCCAGAAGTTGTTGCTGTTGCTGCTATCAGTTTTAATTACCTCTTTTAGCATCAGTTGTGGTGGTATCCATACACTCTATGACCACAAACTGCTTTGCTAAAGGTTTTTTTATGCAGATATACCAGTCCCAATTTGAACATCATATAAAATAAGGTACTTCGTTAAGACTGACCTTCATTACTTTTTAAATGATTATATTATCATAGACTGCATAGCACCTGAAAGGCTCTTGTGTCAAAAACAACAAGCACTTGGCAACATCATTATGATGACGTCTTTCTTTCCCTGCCAAGAGCTGCCTTTTAAAATGCTGCTGCTTGAGTGCAAGGCATGACTATTCCATTTTGTCAGCTAGGAACTCACCACAATTTTCATGCTGTATCTCTTATAAATGCTTCTAAACACACTGAAGGAACGGCTTATTAGAAGCATAGTCATTTTGGTTTTGTTTTAAGTAATACCACAAAAGTTAGTTGAACTCTTGCGGTTGTTACCAAGATAAAAGACATATGCCCATAAAAGAATTTGCCAAAAAGTGAACCCTGAGAACCTAACTGATACCCTATGCAGGTACAATGCAGAAGTCTAGCTTTTCCACACCCTGTACCCATGTTATGGGTGCTTTCAGGTGTCTTATCACTGACAGTGTACATCTGCATTATTTCTGGCTATTTGAAATTAAAAAATTAAATAGCTATTTTCTAATGAGATTTAGTCCTTGTGCTTCCTTGAGATCACTGTTATGAAGCTTGGTATGAAGAGAATAGACATGACAGGACAGGATCAGATCAACGTGGATAGGAAAGAAAGTCAGAAACATTCAGCCACTGAGGTTCCCCTTTCTGTAACTACAGTGTCCTTTTTCTCTTCATTCAGCTCCCATTTTTCCTTGTCCAAGTGTCTGAACTAATGCACAGAATTTTGTTCATTTTCTGCTCCTCCATCTCCCAGCAAAGTATTACTGCCAGATACTCACAGCTGCCCCTGTTTTTTCTGGAGCAGCAGGTATTTGTCTCGAGAGTATGAAACATGGCTGCTCACAAGCATATCTCCAGTGTTTCATATTTTATGGGCAGGGCAGTTTCTATCGAAAAGCAGAGGCAGCTCTGCATCCCTAACCCCCAGGACAAAGCTATGAGCATGCAGCAGCATCCAACAGCACCCAGGGATGGGGTGAGGTATGTGCCAGAGGAGACACTGTACTCAGCACAGATCTCCATTGCGTCCAGCACAGCTTCTGCAGCTCCTGGAACCAGACACCATTTGGACACTAGTGTAACTACCTGGCTGATCCAGTACTGGAGCTAAATAACCTGTTAGCAGCCAAAAGCATAACAAATCTATCCCTTTTTCCCATTCATAAATTATTTTTAAGCTCTGCATTTTATCAACGTGTTTTAATTGTAAGAAATTCACTGTAACTCTTTACTGAAGTGTAAGCTATTCGTGTTATACCTAACTCACATTATAATTATTCTGTTGCCAGATCGACTCTCTGAAACGTTTCATCAATAGACAGTGGAACTGAAACAGTCATTTCTAGCTGGACCTTTGAGCAAAGACAAACTTATGCGTATACAAAACAGCAGCCAGTGTTTGCTTGCGTGCATGGCCTGGGGCAGCAGTTTTCAATACTGAAACCGAATGGCACACAAGAGATAGGAAAACAGATGTGTATTGAAGTTCCCAGCATCAGCAGAGCATCCTCAGCTACGTATTCTAGCTATCATTCCACCTCAGGGGACCTGACATCAAACTGATGCTGGATTTATTTCACATTCCAGAATAGTAGCAATAATCCTAAATTACACAGGTCTACACTGGGCCTTAGCACCTGACAGTCATTGCTCAGCTACAGTCTTGCCCCACATGTACTCAGTCCCTGCAATATTTTAGCATGTTGCCTTTTGGCAGGATTAGTGTACTGGACGTCCCCCAAGAAAGCCATAGGAAATACATACTGGTCTTGTGGTTAATTTAACAAAGCTCTTGATGTCATTATTTAGTGGAAAAGCAGTCAAACACTTACTGGGCAGCCAAAATTTAAATAAATTCCCATGTTCTTAAGTGGTCATTTTGAATGTTTGACATAAAATGCACATCTCTGTTTAAGACACATGGCATACGCGGATGAACTTACGGACCACTGTGGGTTTTGACATGCTGAAACGATTTGCAACTCTGCTTTAAAGTTGCTGGCTTCCAAAACCAATGGTGATAAGTGAGATCTGGAACAAATTAATATATTTCCCAATAACCTGCGGGTTTCTTAGGGACTGCTCATAGTACTTAATGGGCAGCCAGAGTTTCCCATAACAATAACAAAACGTAAAAGAAGGAAAAACCCTATGAATATTGATAAGGTGCAAAGTCAAGCACTTAAAATTTAGGAAGTGTGAAAATAAGGTTCCCTGTGTGATGTTAATTTGAGACCCTCATATACATTTATTCTGATACAAACCTGATATTCAACTTTTTTCCACAGGATTCATCTGCAGCTGGGACAGACTGGGAAGCTGGGAAGCAGAAGCAAAGCGCTGCTTTCCAAGTAGGACACAGCTGGCTGTCAGCAAATGCTGTGCCGATGCCAGCTTCTCTGCTGCTGAATTAGAGAGGAGCCCAGAGGAATTATCAGAGGAACGACTGACCAAGGTGCGTGTGTTTGTGCAGAGACACGGGTTGTGCAGAAAACAAGTTAACTCCCCCATTTCCCACCTTTCCCAGGAGGCCCTTAAGAGCAGATGTAACCCCGCTGAGCTGTTCAGGAGGAGCAACCTCATCCTGCTGCCTCCTTCCCTCTCTTGTACCCCACAGCTGGGTTTCTCACACAAGCTGGGGAACAGACAGGTCAGTGCCCACAGCCAACAGGATCTTGGAAAGAGAGGGCAATCAGGAACAGACAGCCACAGTTGTTCCAGGAGTGCATACATTTCCTTGGCCATCATCTTTCTAACTGAGGGATCTGCAGGGAAGCGCCAGGCTGGGTGGGCTGGTTGTGCCTCTAGCTGCAGACCTGTGGTGGGAGAGGAGCTGCCCCCAGTTGGGCACCTCCCAGGAGCAGGTGTGCATCGATGGGAAACACATACCCCCAAGGCAATGTGAAGGTAACACCTTGCAGGGATCCTCAAACAACTTCTAAATGAGCTTCTGCAGGGGTGGGGGATTAATCCTGCATTAATGCAATACTGCACCTAGCCTAATGAGCTTTGTTTCTCAAGCCATACGGCCGCCTTACCATTCCTTTCCCCCTCTGTGTTATGCTCTATGTGGCTGTTACATATTGGCCCATTTTATTACAGCAATTTAAAATGGAGAGAAAAGACTACAATTTGCACCCAGTTTATTCTGCTTTTTTTTTTTCTTCTTGGCAGGAACAAAAAAAACAACCAACACAACAGAAAGAAAAAAAACCCAAAGACCAGCTCTGCCATTCAGCTTGTCCGGTTCTGTATTTGGGCACTACAATGCTTCACATTAACAGCTGTAATATTTTTTATAGGCGGTAACTGCAAGTTCAGAGACACTGAATGACCTCTCCATGCAGGAAGAAACAAAAGCCTTTATTTCCAGCTTCCTCTTCTAACAGCAAAGCTGTTCTCCCACCCTCCCTACAGTTTACTGAAAATTTTTCCTTCTTTTTAAAATGTTTATTCCAAAATACCACAACTGTGTCTCAGATTCCCGCAAAGCTCAGAGTAGCAATACAACAGACCCCAAATCTGTCAACATAGCTTCACCTCAGTGTTGCTGCCGTAGCCAAGGTTTGGATCAACACACCTCAGACTGCTGCACTGCCTGTACATAGAGCCCAGCCACTTGTAAAGGAGACAGCCATGAGCTGTGGGTGACAAACCAGCATATGGATTTGGGAAGATACAGGACTGAGCTTTAAAATTGCAACCTAGAGAGTGAAGACTAAAAAAAAAACTTTTAAAATTACCCCACGCCTAAACTTTCAGTGTTTCTTTTGAAGTCAGACAGAGAGTCTCACTCAAATAATACAGTTGCTTATGACTCAAATTTTCCTTAGCCTCCACATTCCTAAGTATTCAGCCGACTTCTGTATTTTTTAATGTAAAGCCAGCTCAAGGCTTTGCAGCGGAGTAGGCAAAATGCAGTTTTGTAAATGGTGGCAGAACGGGTCCAGGATGGGGAGGACAAAAAACGAGGGGCTTTGGTATATGGTGAAGAACCAGAACAGCATTTCTTGCACTACAAGAAGTGTGGTTCAAGCAATTTGGGTCTGCTCAGAGCCTGATTGCAGGGAAGCTTTTTTTTAAACCTTCCAGCTGCTACAGAGGAGAGAGAAGAGTTTTCATCCTCTTGGGTGGGACTGCTTAAAAAGGGACACAGAGTTGTTCCCCGTCTGGAAGAGGCTATTCACCTAAAGCAGACTGCAGAACACAGGTTCTTCATTGCTCACTGGGTTGGATTTCCTCGTCTTTTTCTCAGAGTGGCAGCTAAATATTTGTGGCGCTCACTGTCACGGTGCAGGGGTGGTGCTGCCAGTGCCTGGGCACCCCAGGGGTGACACAGGGGACCACAGTCACTCCAGCTTCTCACAGTGTAGGTGATGGCAAGCTCTGCCTCTCGAAGGAATAGCTCACCAAGGCCAAATCTGCAAGACAGGCAGTGCCATAGAGCACTCTTGAGCACTGCATTTTGGTCAGATTTTTGGGTTGGGTTTTTTCCTTTGGTCTTTTACAACCAATAAGTCTGTTTTGTCTTCCCTCTCAATGCACCTGCATGCTGTTTTTGAACACCAGCTTGTGTACATAGGTATGGTGCCAGATGTTTCCTCCACAGACTGATTAGCCTGCTCCCACACGAGGAACATGAATGTGGCACTCGGTACTCAGCTGGGGCAGCCTTCTGAGCCCCAGTCAACCTCCTGACTCGTTATGGCAGTGCTTCATAACAGGGTAATTCATGGCAGTCCATTCGCAGAGGAGGAGAGATGTAATGACTGGTCTCCTTTACACAGGCCCTTACTGGTTACCACTTACAGCAACGTGTTCAATGATAGCCTCAAGCAAGCTCGGTGGTTTCGCTGAGGACTAATAATGTCCATGACACCTGCTGAGCAGCCGCCTGGAGACCAAGCCCTACTGTCTGAAAGCCACTCATGGATAACTGTGAATGCATGCCATTACAGCTTAGAGGGACTCGCAGTATGGTGTGTGTGGCCTCAGAACAGCAGCAACGGGAATGTTTCACAATGCATGGTCTGAATGTATGGCACATTCGTTTCCCTCTCCATCAGAGGCTTTTTAACCTGCCTCTTTGAGAACATTGGTGTCATGTTCATGTGCATTTAGCAAGCCTGGGGAGACGGAGGGAGGCTCAGATATGAACTGGTGTACCTACTTTCACCCACTGTGTGCTTGTACATAGGGACTGCCTATTTGAAAGAGCGCTGGTTACTGGTAAGTAATCTGTTGCCTTTTCTCCTTACTTCATTCTGTGTAATGTTCAGATTAAAAATACGTTAAGAGGTGCAGGTTGGTTTAGCCAGCTCTTTCAATGAATCTGCAAACTGTATTGTTTCAGCATGTCTCAACTTTCTGTAATAATTTAGGATGAAATTAATTGTTTCACTTCACAAAAACTACAAACTCAACCAAATTTTGCTTATTGTGGATGTGACTTGCCCCAGTGCCCCATCACTCCTGTACTACAAACCATTATGTGGGAAAGCACAAAGGAGCTTTCACTTGGAGGTTGACTGCTAGTCCCTTCTTGACACCATGAGGGAGAATGTGATGTCCCCCAGTCAGCAGAAAAAGCAAAGTTAGTCCTTTCCTTTGTCAAATGTGTTAGCACTGCTTCTGCTGCCACAGGAAACTCAGGTTCCAGGATGACCAGATATTGCTCAATGAACCATCACAGATCTACAGATCCAGAGCTGCTTCTGAACAAAGGTGCCCTTCATGCACCGTGTACATGGGGAACTTCTCAAGAGGCTTATGCAAGACTCCAAGTCCTTCGCTTGTGTCGCAGAGTTTTCATGAGGTTAAAGATTAAGTTTTGCATAGCACTAATACGAGCAAATATTTATCATTCTGAGCCGAACTAACATGTAACTGTGCCTACTCCAGTTCAACAAGGATTTTAACCTGCTGCCTGCTTAAAGCAAGCCATAGGCTTAAGCAGTTTGCTGAATAAAAGCCAAAGGGAGGAGATATTGAAATAAAATTGACAGGCAGCCATAAATGATTCCATAAAAGTTTTCAAACAAACTTTAAAATCATTTTTCCTTTAATTCTGATGCTTTACCTTTCCTTAGTTGGTATTGCTTTCCCAGTAGAATCTCAGTGCAGCTCTCACCTTTACAACAGAAAAGAAAGAAAACTGAAACAAAATTATGGTTTCTCATTTAACTGAGTACCAGTTTTTAATGGGTGGGTCAGGTCCAAACACAGAATTTCTCAGACAGACTCCGAGTTCTTTATTTGCATCTTCCAAAAGCCTTGGGCTGTTCTGCAAATGTTTTATCTTATATTAATTAAATGAGAATCAATCATTTCAATATAATTTCAAATGATACACGGAGCACACGGGGGTCTTGTAAACATAGCAAAACATTACAACATCTGTTATTAATAATGCTCTTTACTTTCTGCCAAGTTTATCCATGGTCCTGTTGAGTGAGGAAATCCTTCCTTGCTGGTACAGGAATCAGATGATCAGAGCTGGGCGCACCAGGGAAGGGGAGACACAAAGATTCTGATGCATTTTGGGACAGTGTAAAGGACTTGTTCATAATCTTCTGACTGAGGAGTGAAGGAGCTGTCACCCATGAATATTACTGGAAGGAACGAGTGCCGTATGAATCTCCAACTTAGCAATGTGGTGTGATCTCCTGGGCAGCGTTAATTTTGGTGGGTTTAGTCAGGTGCGATGAAAGTTCATTATTCATTTTCAGCAGCTTGTAAAGAAAAGTACCATCTCCTGCATCAAGCATGTTCTATTTGTCCAACATGCAGTGATTGCATGTATTTAGCCCAGAGATGGCAGTGTTCAAGTACCCACTTAGTGGGGATGTTTCAGGCAAGAAAACTATTTTTTCTAGGTTGAATATCAAAAAGTGGTAAAGGCGAAGTAGGGAATAATAGTAATAGTGCAAAATACCATGGGCAAGGTGAGATTGGCAAGCTATTTTCATGTCAATATACAGAAAGCTGAGCTGTAGCATGCCATGCCAACATCTGGAGGAATGAACTGCAAGGTTTGAGCCTCGTTCTTCTGAAGGCTCAAAAAATGTTTTCTGTGACACTGATAAAAATTAGGAGAAAAAAAAATCTTCCCACTGAAATCTCCAGGAAAAAATACATTCAACATAAAAAAATATTTCCCACAATCTAAATCAGTTCAGACTTATCCCAGAGGGAGCTGCTCATCCCTTCTGCCTATTTCCACCCCATTTGTTTTATGCCATCTCTTTCTAATACAACCGGGGCAGGGGAGGGGGGGGGGACACGACTGATCAAACACATTCTATACATACCACCCAGCCCACAGTCTCAACATCCCAGATGTATTCCTAACCTCACAAATTCACAGTGAAACCATCTCCAGGGTTTCAAAAGCATAGCAGCTTTCATGAAGGGGGGCAGTGGGAGCTCTCTTAATTAGCCCAGCTTCTTTGTGCATTTCTAGACACGTCTCCCTCTTTGTTCACCTTTTAATACCAGTGTAGAAAGAGAAGATTTCTCCTCTGTAGTGTAGCAAAATTTTGGCACTCAGAAAAACAGCTGGGGCCAAGCATCTAAATGGAAAGAGGTGAATTTTAACCAGTCTGCACATCTATTGAGCACTAACAGTGGAATATTCAGAAGCCCAGCCAGTTAGGTGAGCATTTCATTACTGGAAGTCCTTCACACGTTGTCCCTGCAACTCCAGCAAGGAAAATTCAAACACGAAACTGTCATTAATGTAATTCAACCCTTTCTGGAAGTACAACAAAATGAAATTGAGTCTTTATAGCTTAACTCTTTTAATTTTTCCTCTTGAGACATAACTTACTGACCTCACAGTCATTTTCTAGGAGAGGCTGAATTCAGGGAAGGCAGAAGGACTGTGAATTTTCTCACCAGTGCTTTAAAGTAGAAAGAGAAAAGAGTTGAGGATAAAGTCATGGAAAGGTGGGTTCCAACTTTACCGTGTACCTGATTTCATTGTCAAAGGTTTGCAACAAGGAAATAATATGATCCACCAGCACATTCAGCCTGGACTGAGAGGTCCTGAGAAAACAAATCACTCAAAGATGTGCCTAATCTAAACAGAGCCAGTTTTTCTAAGGAGACCCCATGTGGATCAAGTTAGAGAATAATTAAAAATGTAATTAAAGTTTCCTTCTAATAATAGGATTTGAAAACTGACATTTGACATTAAAATTTGCATGGTCTCCAAAATCTGTAGTAGTACACAGTATAAGAGGCAGCAGTCAATTTAAGTTTGTAGCTTCTGAGAATTTTCTCCTCTTATAGGTTGCAATATTTCTGTTACTGGAAAACTGAAATAAAAAGATTAAATTCTGGGCATTGTCTAGTTTTTAATATTATACATTATCATGATGGCTTAAAAGAAAGAAGAAATCACAAAAGAAATGGAGAATTTTAAAGTACCCCAAAAGGGGTTCTCCTTCTGAAGGCAAGGCAGCTACGAACACCAATCTATCTCTAGATGTTTCCTCATTGCTATGAAGAGGCTACCTTCCCTACTAAGGAAGATATATTTAAAGAATTTCATACCAAGCCACTGCAATTTCAAGGAACATAAGCGAATTCCGGTCTCTACCTCAGCTCTACCTCCCTTTGAAACCCTTCTGGACTGGTACCAGCAGAGTATTCTGTTCCATCTCACCAATGTCCTCACCTCACCAATTTCCCCTCTGAAACCCTTGCAGATCTCTCCTGATGATTTAGAACACACTTTTCCTGCAAGAAAGGAGGCAATGATCTAGTTAAAGGCTACTCACCATTTCAGTACAGGTATATGTGTACATAGTACATCTTACTGTATGTATATCCTCTGCTTTTCAGTGCATTCTATCTCCTTTCTCAGAAAGAGCAAAGTTTAATGGGGTGGGTATTACCTAGCGTAATTACATCAGCATTGCTTTACAAACTTACAGTAATAAACTATATCAGTGTCTGAAACAACTGTACAATTCACTGTGAGACATTTTGTATTTTATTTTTCCCATGTAAAATGAGGTCTTATTTTTATACAAAAGTTTGAACAAGGCTTCCACGTGTTAAATTTGGCATACTGTGCACAATCCTGCTAGTTTATAAGGTACCATTCCAGAAGTGACATTTTGGACATTCGGCGTTTTAATGCCAGTGAACCACTATAACGACCACAAATACATACAGTTAATGCACAAAGTGAAGCAGGTACAATATAGTCATGGAACCCAAGGGGTAAGGGGTGTCCTTATCCTCAAGATATTAATTTTTGCAAATCAGCATCTTAACCCAAATTTAATTTAATTGTAGTTAATATTTTGCTATTAGGCTGTGTGCTGCAGGGAAGGGGCTCAGAAAAGATCCACAAGCATATATGCACAGTCAAGTTCAGACTAGTCACATCTGTTTCACCCAGATTCTGCCATTCATGGCAACTTAACATAGTCCCAGTCTCATCCCTCAACCATTCTGCTGAACAAAGGTCATAGATTTTGCATTCACCATGGAAAAAAGAGGCTCAATTGACTATTTTGGCCAGCTATTCATCCTTGTTTCTTTTGAATGTAATAACTAACATGTTGATGCTATTTAACAAAAATTGAATTCATTAACACATTAGTCAATATACAAATATTGTTTGATGATTAAATTCTTGTTCTTTTTCCCAGGCATAAAGTGATCAAACTAAATCTCAGATGTTTTTTCTTGTTGCTTTACTTTCTCAGCTGGTTTTTTTAACTATCATTTTCTGCAGATAATTGGGTAAAAGGGGATGCTTCTGTAATTGTTGTCTTTTGGATAGTCGCTTTTATGTATTCTTATTAGAGCGTTTCTGCTGTTTGAAGGGACTGTGGCCATCCCCCCATTGAAGAGTTATACTCAAAGAAAACAATGGAAAACACAGTTCTACAACTGCCATGCACGGACTTCTCTTTATTTGTCTGAATAGGGTTTGGACTGCAGGGTCCTGGAGGATAATTTTATGACTTTTTGGACATAGCGTCACTATCCTTCCTAAGCACAGCAGACTGTGGGGCACAGCTCAGCTACATCTGTGCTAGCAAACAATGGCTCTGCTCCTGCTCCTGATGTAGTCACTGAGAGTTTTGCCATGAACTCATATTACTGTAATTCAGATGTGCTACTGAAATAAATGTGATGTATATTTTCCATGATATGATTACTGGATTCAGTTCTGGTCAATTAAAGCAGCCTGCCCACGGCTATCAACAGGGTGATGATTAATGTCAATAAGCAACCCTTCCTGGCATCTGCTGGCCTCCTGCAAAAAAAAAAAAAAAAAAAAAAAAAAATTTAGAAAGGGGCAGTTGCATCAATTTGCTGCCTTCAGCTACATTGAGACTAAGAATACATAACTGCATGGAGCTGAAGCTGTGTATTGTGCCCAACAAGAAACTGGCAGAGGGAACACTGGTCAGGTTGGATGGTGCTTTAGGCAACCTGATCTGTGGTGACAGATGTCCCTGTCCATGGCAGGCAGGGTTGGACTAGATGACCTTTAAAGGCCCCTTCCAACCCAAACCATTCTATGATCCTATGAACACATGTTACTAGGAGCGTTTTGGACCTGCCACGAATGTGGCCCTGGGTCAAGGTGAAGAGTTTGGCTGTAGCGCTGTGCATGTTGCCTGTGAAAGACCATCTGGCAACACACTGCCAGTGCCCCACAGGACAGCCAAACCAGACCCAAGCCTCACAGCACAGAAGAAAAAGGCTCAAAACATAACAGAGATAAGAGAAAATGTTGTGTGCAAGAGCACTTGGATCGGCACAGTTATAAAAAGACAACCCAAGTGCCAAACAGGACTTTGGTGTGCGGCGGGCAGCCCGAGTGCCAGCCCTGCAGGGGAAAGCACAAGAGCAGCCCTGGGCTGGGACCCCGCCACAGAGGGAGAACTTCAGAATCGAGGAGCTCCTGGTGAACTTCACGTGGGTCCCTGGCTCCCCACTCTCTTTCCAGCTAGCTCCCAGTACACCTACACTGACCCGCAACATTTCAGCAAGCGTGAGACATCTTTTTCCATCCTAGCTGGGCCTTCCTAATCAACCAGTGGGTTGAATCTCCAAAACAAGGACACTCCCTCGCACTCCAGCTCCTTTCCTAGCTCCTTCTCCCCTGGTTTTGATGCCACCCTAGAGATTGTGCTAAACGGATCCCAGCACCGTGGGGAGCAAAGATGGGCATCTCTCATCCTCCATTGTTTTGAAGCAGGAAATGGCTGCAGAAAAGCCTCTTCTCAGCATGCCTAGGCTGATGACATGGGACTAGTGGGATCCCTTCTGGTCAGAACGTAACCCTCACTGGAACAATCAGCAATTTGGACATCCGAAAATTATTTTATTAAACAGCAGTTGTTAATCAGTAGGAGGTCTTTTTCCACAGCTATTCTTTAAAGCCCAAACATTTCCATGTTTCCTGTAATACTTGTGCTTAGTCACACATTGACAAATACAAGGAAAAAAACTCAGATCTGTATGACAGATTTTCAGAACCGCCAAAATAATCTCTGAATTTTGTAGTCACTCGACAGCAGGAGTCCAGGAGAAGAGTGTTGAAAACAAAAACTTGTATTTATTCACTGGAGTTTTTACTGCATTTCTCTCCCAGAAGAGGATACCTATGATATTCTGCTAAAAATACACTCTCAAATAAACAGACCATAGATCCCGTTAAAGTTTAAAAGTTGCCAAGTCCATTTTTTTGCTATCCAGGCTGTAAGTCTGACAGAGACAGAAAGGATGGACCTTTGCAGTTCAGCCAGTATTTATCACAATCCAGGATGGAGGTATTTAACACACTTAGGTATGGAGACCAAAGTCTCTGTCAGAGGACATCTGCAGAGCATCGTGCCATCTTGCAACTCGCATACCCATATAAGCAAAAAGTCTCCAGCTGAGTCTGCCTTCTGTAATATGCCACGAGAAGAGAGATCCCTATATCAAAATGCTCAAAAATCTAAATACTTGAGAAGTATTAAGTACTATAATTAAGAATTATTAGTATTACTCTCTAAGTACTTAGAGAAGAATGGTTGTGCTGGTCGGGCACGAGGCCATGTCTCACTAACCCATGAAACTCCTCCTCCATGCCAGGCTGCCAGGAGGCTGGCAGCAGGTCTTGTTCAGAGTACTGTCCATGCAAAGAGCAGGTCCATTGGTTCATTTTATTATGGTCATCCCAAAAGGCCATGACTTCAACGGAAGCAAATGTGAATATCCCCTCCACATTCATTAATTTTGAGGCATGGCTTAGGACTGGCTTAGCACAGAGCCAGGACTGGGCATAGGCAGCTGAGGAGAACCACAGCCTGCTGAGGATAGCAGCCCTGTGGTCTGTTCTGCTGGTGGCACAGGCCTGAGAAACTGCATTTGCTGCTTGACCCTGCATGACCAGCTCCTGCTGATGGGATCTTCGCTCCTTCTTTCACCAGGCATGCGCCCATGAGCAGCAGTCTGGGCTCTCCCCCATCTCTCTGCCTCAGATTTGCCCTTTCCTTCTCCTCCTTCTCTTTCCAGGGCAAGTCCAGTGTCTCTCCGTCCCTCACCTCAGACCACACTGGCTATGCTGCTGAGAACCTCGAGCGTGGGATGCTTTGGGGCCTACCTCCAGGGTAGAGCTTCAGGCTATGCCCCACAGCAGCCCCACACCAGCATCAGAGATCCAGAAAGGCCTGGGGCTTGGACATACCCATAGTGTGTCCTAAAAGCCTGCTAAGCAACATGTAAACATCATTTACAACTACTACACATGTCACTATACATCCCAGACAGTGACTGCTGTTCAGAGGTACTTCACTCTCCCCACGACGTGCCTACGTGTCCTTGGGGGCCCAACTCAAAGACAAGGGTTCTGCCAGCCAACACTGAGAGTCAGAACTTCAGTGTCTCATTGTAAATCTATTCCTTAGCCCACCCCATGCCCATCTGCATAATACGAATAACATTTTTCACCACCTGGATAAAACATTTCTGCAGCTTGGAGGGGTACTGTGAATATAAAGCACATTTGAGTCCAAGAGGTGCTTAATTCTTTATATCTTTGGGGTCATTTTGTTATGATGGAGTTATAGTGCTACAGGGAAATGAGTACCCCTGCTTGATGAGCATACTTCACAGCATGCTCAGAGATGGCCTTTGTAACCAAATTGAAAAATTCTTTCCAATGAATATGAACTGAGAATCGAGACTGTAAAAAAATCACAAATATTCCCTCACAATAAAGATAGCATTTATGCTAAAGACTGTTTCTAAATTAATTTTGGCCAGGTAAACAGAGTGCTGGCCATGATAGGGTAAAGCCATGGGGACAATTCTCCTGGGGAGACAAACAATGGCTGCTGGGTGTGCACGATGGGTGCATCTGGGCACCACCAACCCTTTGTGGTGACTTCAGTAGGATGAGTAGCAGAGCCAGCATTTTCCATGCAGCAGAGAACAATTTCTTTCACTTTGCAGCTTTCTCCTGAGGCTCCCAAGAGAGCAATTCTTCTTTTTTCCAGACTGTTTCCAACTGCCATAGAGCTTCCCCCCAAATCCCAGTAGCTCCTGCCTTATCAATACAAGAAAGGAAGGAAACATAAAATGTTCAGAGTGACAGGTTCCACTGTTTTTCTTCTTAATTAAAAATGTGGGAATTCTGCGGTGGTAGCAGAGAGAGGTGAAAAGAAATCAGCACAGCAAGGTGACGTGTCTTTGCAAGCCTCCTCCCTCTTGCTCCCCTTCCCCAGCCATGAACAGGGATGCAACAGGAACAGCTGTCACAGATCTCCCAGTTTGCCCCATTATGTCTTCTAGCAGTTTTTCTCAGTGCAGACCCCTCTGATCAGCAATACAGGGAAGATTAGATCTGACCTGATACAAAGGTTCTTTGTGGGACAAGGCTGGTTTGGCTCCTGCCTGTCAGTGTGACGTGCCATGTCCGTGGGGCTACTGCATCTGCGTAAGAGCGGCCACGCTGAGCTCCCACAACGCGCAAAGCTCATCTACTGAATTTTCCCTCTTTGCCTCCAGCCATCCCCATTCTGCTTCTTGCTAAGCCAATTAATATCTACCATACTAACAGTAAAGGGCCCTTGGGAAAAAGGAAACCAGGGAGTAGGCTGGTTGTTCCCGATCTAGGCTCGCCCTGTGCCAATACAGCATATTTTCTAGAGTGCTTTTTACAATTCAGTTTAAATGACTCAGCTGAGGGGTTTTGTATAACTTCTGACCACAGCCTAACAGTTCTCACAGGAGGTAGTATTTCCTAGCATTTGGCACGAGCTTTCCCCCTTTTCATCTTAGCACTTGTGCTCCTTCAGCAATCCTTACCCACTTCTTTCCTTTCTTCATGCTTACAGCCTACAACTTTGTAAGTGGTTACTGGATCCCTCAGCTTCCACCGAGCTCTTCACCATGCAGCATAATATATCACATTCATTACTGTTATGCAAGTACCTAGAAAGACAGGCTTTATCTAGCTGTTTTAATCTTTCCCATAAACCAGTCCCTAAAGTCCAACAGTGGTTTGAGTTATTTTATGTGAATTCCCTCCAGTTTGTCAACATCAATCTGCAGTGCTCTGACCTTTGAATAACTCGATTGTCGCAGTGCTGACAAGGTGCGACCGTTTTCTTTTTGGCAAGTAACAAACTAATCGTTTGTTGCGTTTTACTAATTGCATTTAATTCTACTTCTGTTTTTGCCCAGTTCTGTTATACTCCCCCTACTACACTTTTTGTGGTAAGCAGCTCCAGACACAGTCAGATTCCTTAGTCTGTCAGCAGCAAAGGTAATGGCTGTAAATATTTAAAACGCAGCAAACTGACATATGAAACAATTAAAACCCTTTCAAAAGCATCCTCTCTCTAAACCCGTCTCCTGGTAAACTAAATTTAAGTGACAGCAAAGCAACCGAATCAAAACACTGCCTTTCATTTCTGCTGATGTGAAACATTCCCTCTCTCTGTTCTATGTTCTTGCTCCTCCCAGAGTGAGTAGATATTTGATTAGGTACAGATTTAAACACAAAAAGATTTTCCAAGCCTCAGTTCCAAGTTCCAAGCAATTACCCATTTGCTGGGTGTAACTCACTGCAGGGTCGCCCAACTGGAGAGCAGAACAGAGGCGTCTCTTTACAAAGAGAAAAAAAAAATATTCCAAATGTTTCACCTCACAAGGAATTCTTGAAAAATGTGCTTCCCCCCAGAGACCTGGAGTTGTTTGTCTCATTTGAGAGCTGAGTATTCTCCTCTCGCTAGCAGACTGGCAAAGAGGTGGAAGGCTCATGCTGCAGGGTGAGTGAAGAGCTGTCCCGAGCTGACACCAGATCTGCCCGGGAGCTCCTGAGGGCTCCACTTGTGTCACCTAATAGCGCTGTCTGGCACATACCGGACCCTTGCACTCGATCTCAGCTATAGGAAGCAGGATGTACTCACCTTGTCTGCTCTCCAGCAGCACTAGCAGCAAAACAACTTTGCAGTCAGGGCAAAAAGTCTCAGTCACATGCCCAGGTCTGCCCCTAAAGCAGCCTTTCTAAGGAGGGAATAGAGTTGTTAAGGCCAGTGGCCTTCTGGTGACCCCACAACTCTGTCTCTGAGGAGCTCACCTGGAAAGAATATGAGCTGGTAATAGTTCCCCAGGTCTCTGATAATCAAGATTAAAACTGATATTTTTTTTGCATTAAAACCAAGTCTAGAACAAGAAGCTCCGACTAGATGACACCAAGTGGTCATAGCAAAATCTACATTTATTATTACTGGAACACTTTGCAAAACTTTCACCCTTTGAACTGCAGTTTTGCAGCTCTGCCATTTGAACAATTTTATTTTTTATGTGGGAGCCACTAAGTCTGGATATTTTGACTCTAGGAAGGGTGCTCAAACTGTTAAAAAATACAAGGAAAATATTTCAACATAAATTGCCACTGTATTCAGAAACTGACTTATTAACAAATGTATTAACAAGATGCAGATTTTCAAGAACTAGTTATTAATTTAATAAATTAATTGATGGTTCATGACGTGACTAATAACTAGGCTATGCAGTGGTGCTAATATAGAAGTCAGTGAAAAAGTTCCTGTTACTAAAACACCAGAGATCTTTGGATAAGGCATTGCATGGACTATGCAAACCTACTGAGGTATAAAATAGCAGCAGATTAGTTACACCTTTATTTCAGAACAAGTGTTTATCACTCCCTATGCTTTTAGGTTTGTAATATCTGTTACAAGAGATAGCTGGACATATCTTTACTGGACAAGATACTTAATGATGTAGGAAAGGATATGTCGGTGGTGCATGTTCTCATCCATTACGATTTTGTGTGTGATGTAGAGTTATATGAGCAAATATCAAAATGTATTTTTGAAAGTTAGTCATCTGCTGCAATTTGTTCCGTTGGGTTGTTTTCTTTTCTCCCTCAGATGACTCTGTGAAATACTTCCCTAGTCGTTTTGCCAGCAACCATGAAACCCCAGCAAAACATCAGAAGTCCAGCCAACCCAAGACTGCAAAACCAGCTACACTGAAAATTAACTCAACAGGTTCCCCCATTGTTTTTGAAGGGCTTAAATTCTCCTCCCCCACTAAAGAGGATGAACCTGCATGGGCACAGATGAAAAAGGAGAGGGGTGGTGATGTGAAAGCAAATGCTCTCTCCACCCACAGGGAAGGGCAAGGTGAGAAGCAGGTGTGTGGGCAAAGGTGCGTGGACACATGGGCTTTATACTGCCACTGTCTGTGGCAATGAAATTCTGTTCTCTTTCTACAAAAAGTTATCATCTTGTCTAAATATTTCCCATTTTGACTCTGATCCCTGTACAAGGCATGTACTGAATCAAAAAACTGTGACTTGAAGAAGAAAGCAAGAGCAGCGTGAAACATGCAATGGAAGGCAACCCCTGCCATCCTCTTTCCTCCTGAGCTTTCAGTGTGCTAAATGGCCTACTTCTGTCACTGATATGACAGCGAATGGCTGTACCATGAGGATTTACTCCCCTGGTACCTGTGCAGGCCTGCCTCACAGGTGCACAGCCATTTGACCAACTGAGCTACATTGGCCACTTTGTAGACTTGCTATGTTAGAAATATTCTGTGCCCCTCTGTCTGCTGGAACACACCCTGTTTCTCATGATTGGCCTTGCTCCTTGGGCTGAGCTCCTTGCTCCGGAGCTCTTCAGGTTACTTTCTGCCTTGCTCAAGTCCTCACTGCTATTGGCAGGTGTCCAAATTTTAAATATTCTTACACACTCTTTTTAGTACCTCTCCAGTAGTCTGCTTACTTCCCATTTAAGTTCAATACAGAAGAAATCAATGGCCCAAACACCAGTTCCCTCAGCCACTTCTCTCTAGACCGTAATGCGTTGCTGGCAGCTCCTCTGCATCTGGTCCGTTAGCTGTCTTCCTCTCTTTATAGCAGTGGTTTTACCTGAGATAATTTTAATTAGCAGAAAGTTAAGATTCCTGGAGAAACCATACTTGGAAGAGTGGTCCTGAAAATCTAAATACATATTCCTTATGCTATTTGATGATTTGCTGTATGGAATAAATTAAATACTGGGGCTCAATAATAAAGCACGTGATGATAGACTGCAGATGGACTACTCAGGCAAGCCCATGGACTTGTAGAGCACAAGGACTCTGGCCTTGTTGAAACTACGGCAAAAGCCTCATTCTAGATGAAACCGTGCCCTGAGCCCCTGAGCCCTGCAAGGTAACTGGCTTTGGCAGCAGGGCATACAAGTGACATGTACCCATTGTGTGGGCACTAACCTCTTTCAGATAAGCAGGTACTTGGCAGCTGCCTCGAGCAGGGCACTTGCTCTGCCTGACAATCCCCTCTCCTTAATCAATACCAGCAAGGTGCTCTTTCTTTATTCTCCTTGCTGTCAGACTCTCTTTCAGAGCAGGAAGGTTTGCCCGGCACATTTCCTCAGCACAGACTCTGACCCCTCGAAGGAAATGTCCTACCTCCCTTTGCCCTCCCCAACCCCACATGCCCACCCGGGCCCCCCTCCCCACAGTCAGCTGAGGAAGGGCCGTGGCAGGGAGGTTTCTGGAGCTCGTCCCTCTCGCCTCCCTCCCTGACAGAGCCAGTGGGCTGCAGTTCCAGCTTGGAATTCCCCTATCAGGAAAGAAAAATCCCCTCTGATTGCGGACACCCAAATCACCCACAGAGGTGGACGGGTGATGGAGACCAAGTGTCACTGCTCTGACATGTCACCTCACACAAAAAATCATGGTCCCAGCCAGCAGAAGCTCCAAGGCTGAGGGCAACATTTTGGCAGCTTAGGGACGTACCTAGTAGCCCCGGGGGTACCCGGGTTTTACAGCGCCTATGCTTAGGCCCAGAAACAATATAAAGGGAATAGAGGAGATATACTAGCAGTGATACTGTAATATAACCTGGACAATACTGGAGCTAGTCTGCTCTGGGGAGCAGCTGCTGAGCCTGGAAAATCAGTATGGGGAGTCCGAGCAGACAACACAGATGACTGTCACAGCCCTTGAGTTTGGGAGCCCCGCGCAACCACTGCTAACCCGGAGCATGTCTGGAAAATCTATCAAAAGGCTTCAGAGACCCTTCACATGCACAGGAATGGGGAAGGCAGATAAGCTTGGCTTGACCAAACTATGGGAAGAAGGGAGGAAAGAATATGGTAAGAGAAAAGGCAGGGGTTCGGGAAGGTTGGGGAAGGGACAAGATGGTGAAGGCAGGGTAGGAATGCACGTGCCAGAGGGAGTGACAGGAGTCATGTGGCCAGAGCTATTAACCAGAAAGACAAACTGAACAGCTTTTCTAGCAGTCCAGAAGCAGAGAGATGTGTTTGGGAAGCCAGGCAGAAGCCTGAACAAAGTTTAGTCTATCTAGCAGAAAAGCCAGATTATCCTCTGCGTATGTAGGAAGACCTGATAGCTGCACTTGGAGACAGCCTTCACGTCCCAGCAAACAAGAAGACAGAGAAGGCACCAGCACTTCTCACCAAGACTGGAAGAACTGATGCCCTTGGCCATGTCTGAGGAACGAGAGGAGGCAAGGACTTTAGGAAGGAAGAAAGGAAGTTCGGCACTGGCTGTGTGAATGCCAAAGATGGGAGAGGGACACAGGAAGAGGGAGAGCATATCAGAAAAAGATGCATTGTAAGAGCCACCTCTGTGGCTGGGGAGAAATTACTGCCAGAAATCAAGCTCTGTGAGCTGTGGTCCCTAAGATTGCCTCAGGCTGTTCCCAGAGATGGAGGTGGGAAAAGGAAGGAAGGGAGCAAAGGTGGAGACCTGAGCATGCCTCATAAAAAGCCGTAGAAAATAAAGGGACAATCAAAGCAAGGAAAGAAGCTCAGGAGCAGGGCTTGCAGAGGGCTGGGGAGGGCAGCTTTCCAAGCAGGAGTGATGGCCTCAAAGAAGAGAAAGTTTCTGAGTCCTGAGATTTGGCTCAGAAAAGGAAGATTAAAATCTTCAGTTAAAAAAGCATTCTGTGGTCAAAAGCAACACAACAGCGACGAGGGTGGCGGCTGGAGGGAAGAAACATGAAATAACAATGTCTGTTTTATCCTTAACACCAGGAGAAAAGCACCCAGGGGCCTCGTGGTGTTTCAGCAGTGGGAGTGTCTGTTTGCTGTGGCCCCAGAAGGGTCGCAGGCCCAAGGAAACGCTGCCGGCTGCCTCGGGTCCTGAGACGGAGCCAAAAACGGGAATAGCGTGAGTCTGAAAATGAAACCTCTGCTCCTCGCAAAGGTAAGCACCAGCACCCACGCAGAACCGGCAAGCACCAAAAGCAAAGTGCTCTCTCACAGTAATTGTAAATGTTCTTTGTTTAACATCTCCAATAAAAAAAAAAAAGAAACACAAGAAAACAACTTACCAAGCAAAAGAAAGCATTTAGTATTTTGGAAAGCCTTCAGTCTGCGCAGATTTTTTCACCTCTTGCACCACAAAGAATAGCAAACACTTTTTAAGGCACTGACAATTAGTCTGACATGTCCTCAGAGCTTCAGAGCTTTCCTCTCAAAGAGAAAGTCTTATCTTTTTTTCCTGTGACATATTTCTTTTCAACCACATATAAACAAAAAAGATACACAGAATAAAATTAATCACAAGCATGTTAAACTAAAATACTATCAAAGTACTATAATATTTTGAAGGAGAGAAAAACGTTTATCACCATGAATCAAAAATACCTTGACAGTATCCTTTTCTTTTAGAAGTCAGAAGAAAATTGGAATTAGGCCCAGCTCTTCCAGAGAGCTCTTCAATTTCTTTATTGAAGCAAAAGTCATATTCAGCCAACACAGGTTTTCCTGATTAAGCTCAGCAGGATCTAATGCGATATCAACTAAAGAATCACAAAAGCACTTGTTTAAGCAGGGACAGCCGTAAGACACAACCAAGAGGGAGGCAACTTCTCTCCCTTGGAAAATGAGAGTGGTTCACAAAAGGAACTTTCTGAAGTTTAGAATAACTGTCCTCCTCATGAACACGCTCATGGCAGTATTTAAAACTTTCAGTTTGGGGAAAACCAGTTGACCCCTTTGGCTTAAGATCCTGATCCAAACTCTTCAGTGGTGGAAGACTGGCTCTTGATTGGATTTATGCCTGCTTAATTTGGGTACAAATTTTACCAGTCGAGTATTCATTTTGACCTTAAGTGTTTTATTGCAGAGATTTGGAAGATGTTTTCATTAATAATTTTCTTTTTCCAGAGGTCATAGTTTTTTTCTACTGACAAGTGGATGTTTAGTGTGTCCTTTTACTTACCGAGCTTTGCGGGATCTGTAGTTTCATGGTCTCTTGCAGGTGTCAACGACAACTACTGTTGCTGAGGAAGTTCATTAAAATGCCATGGATCTAGCCAGAATATCTGGGGTTGCTTACTTTTATTATATTCATAGTCTATATACAGAGCACTTTTAGAGCATTAGGTGGGTGATGTGCTTTATTATTAACAGCTAGGTTTGAAGCCTGAAGATGATACACTATTTTGTCTCATAAAGAAAACTCAGCTAACGCCACCGCTGTTTCCTTAGCACTCCCTGAAAACTGGTTCTTTCCTAAGACTCTGGAAAGCATCTTGGTTTTTATTTTAAAAGAAGAACCAACAACAGATCTCAAATAATGTCAATTCTCCAGTTTTTGGCAACCAAAGAGCACAAAAGAAGTCCCATTTGGAGTGAAATTATTCAAGAAAGACAGGAAAATGCTGAAGAAAGCCGACTAGGAAGAAGGAACTGAAAAAGAAAGAATTCCTTTAGTCCAAAACCCACAAAGTTTTGATTAAAAAAATTAAAGAAGGTCCCCATTTTCAACACCGGATGTGTTTATCTAGCCTTGCCACAGTTACTTGAGCTAGTAACACAGTTACGTGAGCTAGTCAAACCATACTTCACCACTGTGAAAATTTATCTAAACAGGGATGAGTTTCAATGAGAAAGCTGTGCTTATGCCCTCATTCTTACAAGTACTCTATTTCCTTTATAAAAAGATAATTTTATTCTTGCTACAGTACTACGGATTTTAGTAGAGCTACCTCTAAAATAGGTTAAAGTTCATAATTCATGTTGTGCAGAAAATCATGAGACTAGGTTGTGTATATTTTTGTGAGGAAATTAAGTGGCCTGATTTCCACTAATAAAGAAAGTGCCCTAGTTCCCGTTAACACCATTGAAGCCGTTCATTAAGATGACTGAAGTTAGAGAGTTGTTAAATCTTGGCCCATAGTCTTTGAAGAAAACACAGAGCCAAAGCCAAGGAGATGTTCAGGGAAAGTTTAAAATGCACAATGAGGCCCTAATTCTCCACTGCTGCATGTCTCCTGCGGTAATGTACAGCTGGGTACAGCCCCCCATAAAATACTACCAGGCAAGAATGTTGCATGTGTATAGAAAATCAAGACCTGGCTTTTGCAGAACATATACGCTAATTATCTGTCAAAATGCTGCAGTTACCGACACCCTTCGACACAATTACTTTAAAATATTAGCCAGCAATTACTACTTCCATTTTACTGATAGGGGACTAAAATAGAGACAAAGCAAGCTAGGCTAGATGGAAATGCCCAGGAAAATTAATAGAGTTAATTTTTAAAGTGGATTAGTTAAACCAGAAAAAATTCTATGTAGACGCCCATTCAAAAGTAAAGCTGCTTTTATTCTAGTCAATGTTATTTTATTCTGAAAGTGAATTAATTTAAAGCAAATTGCAGCCAGTTCTGTTGTGAATAAGAGCATGCAAACTGAGGTTCAACACAGTTCACGGGCACTTTTCATTTACACCTTTTGTTAATTTAATTAATTGTCCTGAGTGCCTGAGCTCACACAGGAAGCGTGCCAAGGTGCAAAGAGTTAAGGACGAGGCTCTTCAACTGCAGGGTTTGTCCTCGCCAGCAGCCCTTCCTTGGAGCGATGCTCAACCATCCTCCTTATCAGCAGAAGGCACAGCCCTGGGCCCTTGATTCTGTGGGGGCCAGAGGAGGTGTTCCTGTCTTTCCCCGTCACCTATGAAGCAGTGACAGCTCTCAGGGAGAGCATTTCATGCATTTAACGGGAGGACCGGACAAACACGCAGCACCTATTGACCAGGGGCCAGGAGGAAGCACTCGACCCAGGAGGCTGCATTCATTGACCTCTGTAGGTGCTGAAAGCAGGGAAGTAGCGTGACACATCACAGGGGGACGTGGAGTCATGTTTTCATGGTCAGCCTAAAAACCCCACAGTCAGCTTCACTACTCTGCCAAGATCAGATTTGTGGAGATGTCACTCAGTGATAAACATTCAAAGATGTCACTGAGAAAGATCTATAAATACCCACTGCATCTTCCTTCCTTCCTTCCTTCCTACTTTATTTTTTAAAATCATATTCAACTTGAAATTGTAGTTTCTCACAGCAAGTCTCTGTACAGTTTTTATACTTCCCCAAACTGAAGTACGCTGAGGTGATCTGCTGGTGCGACCACATCCCCCTCAGGGCAGCGCAATCCTATCGGTATCCGTCCCGTTATTGCAGGACCACAGCAACCACCGATGGATCAGCCCCAACTTTGACCCATTGGCAAGGCTCCTACAGCCCGGCTAATAGCCAAATACCCTTCCACGATGCAAAAATGCGTGGAATGCAGTGCATCCACTTCCACCCGTGCGTGCGCAGCCACTCTTCTAGGCAAAGCCACGTGTTATTTAAGGTCTTTCCACCTTTTTTGAGTATTATTTCCTTCAGCTTCGTGTCAACCCCTCCTTGGTACACATTTAGCCAGAAATCATCGTAACCTTTTAGTTACAATTGCATCAGAGAAAAAAAAAAATCAAGAGGAGTTTTCCGCTCATTTTTCAGCTTTTTCTGGCAGTTAACAACGAGTCCATCAAGAAAAAAATGTACAGCATCATCGTCCGTAGTCCATGAATGCGAGTGTCTTTCTCTACTGTTTTCAGAGAAAGTAACTTAAAAGTAATAGAACAGCTATACCTAAGAAGCTGCTTACTGGGTGGAGGAAATGGGATGCAAAGGTTTAAGAGGGAGAGGGTAAAGTATAAAAAACAGCTCTGAGACTACAACTTTGAATGTCTTCTGTGCCCAGTAAAGAAACTCGGGACGATCCTGAGTCCCCTTGGACAGAGCTGCTGGGAAAACTGCAGCTCCTTCAGGAGGCCATGCTCATTTAAAAAATGTTCTTTAATACTCCGAACTATTGAATCCGAAACGTCTCACAGCTACATAGAAGGGGCGATCCTGAAATCTCGGGGAAACGGCGGATGTGTTTTCGGGGACGGGGGAGACGAGTGGGGGGAGCAGAGGAGCGTCGCTTCTCTCCGGGAGCCGGCTCGAGAGATGGAGCGACAAATGTCCTGCTTTCCTTATTTCACAAGCCCACTCTCGAAACCTTCTGCCACTCGCGGGGGCACCGGCCCCACACCGGCCCCACCGAGTGACCCACGGGGTCGCGCCCCACCGCCGCCTCCAGGCCCCGGAGCCACACCACGTTTTTCAAGAGAAGAATAAAAAAAAAACACCCCCCCACCCCCCCAAACCAAACCCAGACCGGAGGGAGGGAAGGAGAGGAAGCTGCCCGCCGAGCCGCCGCCTGCCCCGAGGGTCGCAGTGATGTCCTTGCCCGCGGCGGGGGGGGGGCATGGAGCTCCCACGGAGAACCCACGGAGAACCCACGGAGCCCCCACGGAACCCCCACAGAGCCCCCGGCCGCCGCAGCGCACCTGCCGCGGCCGGCGTGCCCGGGCCCGGGCGGGGTGCAAGGGGCTGCCTCCCAGGCTGCCTCCCGGGGACGCCCGCAAATCGCCCCCCCCACCCCGCCAAGGAGCATGTAGGTCTAAAATATAATTAAAAAAAAAAAAAAAAAAAAAGGAAGAAAAAATTAATATGAGTCCACCGAAAACAGCAGTTGCCTGCTAACACGAGGAGCTTCCCAGAGGAGGGACTTCAGCAAGGCTGTCAGGAGGATTTAGTAGCCGCGTCCACGACAAACAACGCTGACACAAGCTCGGGGAAGTCAACATCGGACAGCTCGGGTTTCTGTAGGAGAAAAGCACGGGAGACCCGTGCCCCAGGGGAGGGGGGGAATATCGTAAGGCAGCAGCAGCTATTTCCAGAGCGAGCAGGAATTACGGAAATCCAGCGGCACCGAGGCGTAACATTAAAGATTTCTGTGCAAAACCCCGAGACGGCTCGGAAACGCACCGATATCCCCGGGTGATGAAAATATTTTAGCGGGGATGTCAAATCCCGCGCCCCAGCCTGTTGCCCCGTTTCGGGAGGGTTTGCAGGCGCATCTGGAGCAGCCGCAGCCCGGGCGAGGTAACCCGGGCTTCAGCCCGGACCTACCGAACCTCGCCCCGCTCCTTCCCAAAGGCCGTTCCTGCGGCGGGACGTGGCTCCCCGGCCCGGGGCTCCCGGGCGGCGGCGGCGGGAGCGGGCCCGGCCCGGCCCCGGCTCCTCACGGCACAGGCGACGCAGGGAAGTGCTGGGATTTTTTTTTATTATTTTTCTTTATTTGTTTTTAATCTTGAAAACCTCAAGCCGAGCGGTAAAACTGCTGAGCCTGCTCCCAGATTTCTAAAGCGTTTGTGCTTCAAGTTGAAGTCGGGCGCCGCAAGCTGCCCCTGCTATTCCACTTCTCCCGAAAGGTCCCGATATTTTTGGGGGGGAGGGTTATTTTATTATTTTTTTTTGGGGGGGGGTGGTTTTGTTTTGTTTTGGGGGTTTGTTGGGTTTTTTTTTTTCCGGTCAGATCCCATCAAAGGGGCTGTTGTGGGGAACACGCCCCAGGACCCGGGGAGCTGCCTCTGCCTTTCCCGCGGGCGCTGGCTTCTGTTGTGTCTAAGCAGCCAGGGAGCTTTTAGTAACTGTGCAAACACGGGCATGAAAAGGATGTCCCGGTAGGGCAATGAGGCATGAAATCCCGCTGTTCCTTTACATAGCGGCAACATCCACATGAAAGAGCAAACACCCAACGTGCCACCAAATATAATTGTGGAGATGGAGGGTATTAGCGGGAAAAAAAAGAGCTGGCGCCGATTCCTCTTTCATCGGGGCCCTTTCTCGCACGCACACCCGCAAACAAACCAAACCACCTGCACCTTCTGCAGGGTTTAACCGAGTGGAAAACTGAGTCGTTGGCACCACCGGCTGCTAAATATAAGGCAGCCGGGGCAAACTCCACCCGCGGCCGGGAGCGGAGCCGCGCCGGGAAGGTGCCCGCTCCCCGCTCGCCCCGAAAGGCAAACCGGAGCCATCCCCCTCCCTCCGGTTCCTCTTTCCTCCCTTCCCGACCCGCCGGTGTCCCCCCTTCCCTCCGACCGCCGCCGCATCGTGCCTCCCGGCAAACCCCGAGAGGAGAGGGCACGGCGGCCCCGGCGCCTCGGTGAGGGTCGCTGGGCCAACCCGCCCCGACGGGGAGACTCCTCGCCGCTCCACCGTTTTGCGGCCATCCCGCTGATTGCTCTCCGTGCTTCTCTCTCCGGCAGGTGCTCCCTCCGCCTTCCCCGGAGCCCGGGCACCCGCTGCACCGGGCGGGGAGGCGATGGGGCTTGCCCGGTACCGCTCGGCGGGGACAAGCCCCATCGCCTCCTCGCTTGCCCGTAAGTCCTCCGGGGCTGCCGAGCGACCCGCAGCTCCGTACGTCACCCCACGAGAGTCACGATTACACGGCGGTGCCCGGGCTGCTGCCGGAGCCGCAACGCGCCGACCCTCCCCGGTCCCCTCTCGGCCGGCGTCCCTGCGGCTGGGGAGGGAGAAAAACGTCCCCAGGAAGGTGGCACAGGGGAGGGAGGGGGGCCGGGCTGAGGGGGATAGTCACCGAAGGCGAAGGATTAAATTTCTGCGGAGTGTATAGCGGGGAACATACCGCCCCGAATGTATTTTGTCAGGAATCAGGAATTAGAAAACACAAATCAAACAGAGGGAGGGGAAAAAAAATCCCAAACAAAAGCAAAATAAACCCGCCTGTTACAGATCCGCCAGTAACCGAGCCGCTAAGCTTCCCCCGAGTCCTTTCCAGCCGGGATTATCGCCGTGCTTGGCTCCCGTCCCCGCGAGTGCCCGCTGCTCCTCGGCGCGCCCGTGGGAGACCTGCGGGCCGGGCCGGGCCGGGCCGGGCTTCACACCCTTCCCGGGATTATTTGTACCTTTCCCGGGATTTACACCACCCCTGAGCCCGCGCTCCTGTTTCCTACAAGACACCCCGCGGCACCCCGGTAGCGGCGCCCAGGGCTGCCCGGCACCGCCGGGGGCTTTGCGGGACGGGGCGGGGCGGGGGGGTGCTGATCCGGCTCGGGGCTGAGGGGCCGGGGGGGCAGCACGGCCACCCCAAAATGCCGGGTGGGATAGCGGGGCCGCCCCCCGCCACCCACCACCACCCCCCCCTCCAGCGGCATGGGAGGACTGGCAGGCAGATCCCATTTCTTCCCCCCGGGGGGCGAGCCCGCGGGCTGCCCTGGAGCCCGGCACACGCATCCACCACCACCACCCCCCCAGCCCCGTTCCGGGGCCATCCGCCCCGCTCCGCTCCCCGGGGGCCAGGGGCTGCCGTGCCGTGCCCCCGCCCGCCCCTCCGCGCCGCGCCTGCGGGCCGGGCCCCCCCGCGGGGCGGGCCGTGCCGTGCCGCGCCGCGCCGCGCCGTGCCGGGGGCGGGCCGTCGGGCTTGAGGCCGTGCCGCGGCGTGGGAACGCGCCTCAGAGAGGCTGAGCTCTGCTGGCGGTGCGGAGCTGAGCCCAGCCGAGCCCAGCCCTGCCGGAGCACACCCCCCACCCCCCACCCCGGATTTATTTATCTCTGCCCCCCACGCCGGCTATAAGCTGCGCCGCGTCCTGTGCCCACGATGAAGCGGCCTTGCGAGGAAACTACCTCAGACAGCGACATGGACGAGACTATAGACGTGGGGAGTGAGAACAACTACTCGGGGTAAGTGGGGGCCCCCCCCGGGGGTGCGCCCCGGTATGGGGCAGAGCGAGGGGAAGCCCGGCCTCCCCCTCGGGGGGGAGGGGGCGCGGCGGCACCCCGAGGGCAAAGCGGGGGGCGATTTTGTCCCCCCTCCAGGTCAGCTAGCAGCTTGTGGAGAGCCCCCCCGCGAATGTGGCCCACGGACTAGCTGCCCGAGCCTCGAAATTCAGCGGAGCGCTCAAGTGGTGGCTTGAGAGCCACCGGGCTGCGGTTCATTAGCTCCGCTTAATTTGCCATCTTCAGTTAGGTCTTTTCCAAAATAGCTCCTGAGCAGGCCGGGCGACCGAAGGGAATCCGCGCCAGTGGGAAACAAGCTGTGGAATGTAAGCAGGGATCCGCTGTGGTTGAATGGTCACTTCAGCGAGCCCTGCGTGCCAGCCCCAGGCGAGCTGGGGTGGTCGCCCAAGGATGGCCGGACTGTGAGCCCCGCAGGGACAGACCCCTGCCGGGCCCGCGCTGCTCTTCAGAGCTGGTCTTCCCAATTTAGAGGCACGTGCACCGAAGCCCCGTCTCATCCACACCAGTGGCTAAACGAGTATCAGCAGCTAGTGGTTTTTTTTTGCTCTCTCGTGATGAAATAAAGCCTTTTTGTACTTGCTGGTAGTATAGTTTTAAAAGTGGATTTCCAATTCTGTTCCTCATGCGGAACAGCGCAACAGACCGGGGCTGGACAAACTGGCTTTGTACTTGAGCATCTATTCACTTGTGTACCAATGGGCAGGAATGGCAAAACCTAGAGGCCAGGCAGACGTTGTGGCATCAGATACAGGTACTTTGCAATGCTGGTAGCGTATAGAGATAGTTCACCTGGTTTTGGACTAGGATTATCAGCATGTATTTGGTAGACAGGGCTTTATATGCAATGAAAACAAAATCAGCTGAGCTGGGTGGCGAGCTGTCTTCAGAAGGGGACTTTACTTCCAACAGTGTTCTGTCAATTCGAAACATATGCTGGGGCAATCAAACATGAAATCTCTGTCTCTCTAAAAATACTGTGCAGTGCAACATCTTCTATGCACTGAAAGAGACTATGCATACTTAATGTGGTGACCTGGTGTCTTCAAAGAGCAGTGTTAAGTTGTGCAACACCTGACATACTTTTATTGTTTCACAGGCAAAGTCATAGTTCTGTCATTCGATCAAATTCCCCAACAACAACATCTCAGATTATGGCCAGAAAGAAAAGAAGAGGGGTATGTTGTGATTAATTCTTTTCCCATATGACAATTTGCATGTGTGCTGTGATTTTGCCCTTCAATGTTTTTTATCAACTTCATGTGTTTTGGTTTTTTTGGGAATAGATTATAGAGAAAAGGCGCCGTGATCGTATAAATAACAGTTTATCAGAGCTGAGGCGGCTTGTGCCAACTGCTTTCGAAAAACAAGTAAGCTCTTTTTTTTTTCTTAATTCTGTATCTCATCTGGCAATGTTCGTTCTCTTGTAAAACTCATTAAAATAATATTGTATGTGTCCTGATCTGGCACAAGGCAGGCATTTCAATAAAATGCTTTCTTGTGGCGAAACTACTAGAAACATAATTCATTATAAGGCTGAAAAACATTTCCATTCTTTGGCTTGTTTTTCCCCTTAAGGGTAACTGTGTTCATGTTGCCTCTGTTCTTTCTATGAATTCCAGTAGTGGTTTTGTTAAAAATGCGCTTTACTCCATATTTTTAAAAAAAAACCAAACTCAACACAACTCCCACAAACCTGTATGTCAGTTAGCCTTCTCTCTAAAGATTTAATCTCCTTTGCCATTACTTTAAGAAACCTTTATTTTTTTGATGTATAATTTCAGTTGCAAACTAATCAGTCCAGCTTCCTGAAAAGGAAACAGACAGTCTGGATTATTCACATTTTAAAATGACGCTGTAGAACCAGGGCATTAAGAGAAGGAATAGGCCCATGTCATGTGAGCTAGTGAAGTCAGTGGTATGTTCAAAGGCTTTCAGTGAGAGAGTATTCAGTGGGAAGGCTGGAGGGATGCAGCTAACTGTGGGTCAGCTCCTTGGGCATGAAATTACAGACCAAAAGCTTAGAATGTAATCTGTCCTCTAAAAAAGGGCATTTTGTTTATGCCATTCAAATTACATTATTTATTTATTTTCCCCATATCCTGATTTCTATTTTTGGGGGGAGGGTGTTGATTCAATATTTAGCCTTGTTCCTGTTTTACTAGGGGTATCTGAAGATCTATGGATATGTGCAATTGACACTACATTTCAATAAAAAGGAACTAACTGAAAATAAAGAACCCGACTTCCTTGTAGTAGTAAAATAAACAGAAAGTAAAATTCGAGAGCAGGATTGCGATGTGCTGCATGTCAGAGGTAACTGCGTGGCAAGCATCGCACCGTATTAGGCCTGTTACATGCCTGGCCTGAACAAAAAATAAAAAGAAAATTTACATATTGTAATCATGGTGAGAGCATCACTTGTGTCACCTGCAATACACTTTTAATAACCAGTAGTTGTAACTGTGCCCTTCCGCAGGCTCTGGCAAAATGGAGTGACAGAGGTATTTTCAGTGAGATAAACAGGGGCAAGAGGCAAAATTTGTTTGTCCCGTTTTATTGTTTACTTCTTGAAAACCACAAACATTATAAAACAAGTCCTACAGAGCCTTTGGAAATTACCCAGCGCCATGCAGTTTTTAGCTATTAGTCACTCTCACTGAGACGGCTTGTACTGTGTCTATGGAAAAGATGAAGTCTGAGAAAAGTACAGGATGTAGTCGCATGTAAAATGGGGGATTCTGACCAAAAATGCACACACGCACCAACCTTTGTACAAGGAAAGCGCCGAAAGCAGTAAGTGGATCGAAAAAAATGTATTGGTGTAAAAATGAGCGCGCACTGTATTTTGTTCAGGAAGCCCTACCATTTTTCTGCAATATGCCAAGGACGAAGTCATCAGTCCTTTTCCAGCTCCTTGACATTCAGCTCACCAAAGTTTCCAAGTTGGAGGTTTAGTTTCGCTTCCTCCTCCTTCCCTCCTCCCTCTTCTCACTCCCCGAATTGCAGCTCTGCTCTCCAGAATCCCTCGCAGAGATTAGCGCTGGCCTTGCGGGGCCACGGAGGAGGCTGTAAGCCTTACCTAACTTGCACACGTGCAACCTGGGCGAAGCCGGCTGAGGCTGCAGGACAGCCGACGGCAGTGAGGCGGCCCGGATGATAAGTAAGAGAAAAATTTGGCTTGCAGGGTGCAATCCACCGGTGGCCAAAGCTTGTGTGGCCCTGGTTTTAACTGATGCAAGGGATGATCTCTTGCACTGGAATAATGTTTGCGTGGTAAGCTCAGTCATCTGGGCGTGCTCCAGGTATTCAAGGGAATGCTACCATGCAAAATAGTCTAATTTATAGATTAATATTTTACTACTACCTTTCAAGTTGTATTTTATACTTTTCCAGCATCTGTTGTAGCTCTGTGAGCCACCCTCAGTAACAGAAAAGATTTTTACTGACAAAGAAGCTAAACCCTTTTTCACAGTGCCTGCAAACTAGGCCTCTTGCTGACTTAAAATACAGTAGACTGCACGGTTGTTTTTTCTGTTGAGAATGATAATAGAAATTTCGGCAGCCAAATGACATGTGGAAAATCAATAGACGATTAAGACAGAGGGATAGTCCTCGGTGTGCGTCCACAGGGACACCTACTGGTAAAAGCAGAAAAAAAATGTTGCAGCAGGGTCTTCGTCGGCAACTGTCCAGACCTGTCCTGCCAGCTCTTCATTTGTGTTTGTTGTCAAAAAGAAAGTCCAGAAAGTTACGTATTTCTCTCATTTCGTGAAGATGTCACCTCTATGCTCTCTTCAAGACCAGGGCTATGCTGACCTATACCCCTAATAAAGCAAAATTCTGCTGCTGCTGCTGCTTGTCCTGCTAGACAGGAGACGGACGGCATTAGTCCTTAGACAAAGTCTGGGAGGCAGATGCTCACAAAAGAATTAAGCCGAGAATGTTCTGATGATAGGGGAAATTGAAACCATAAGGCTGAGCTCAGTGGAAAGTATATCGAATTAAAGTTTCTCGTAGTTGTAAGCCTGTATTTATATGAGTTTCTTATCTCAAAGGGATCTGCCAAATTAGAAAAAGCGGAAATACTGCAAATGACAGTGGATCATCTGAAGATGCTGCAGGCGACGGGAGGTAAAGGTAAGGAGATGACGGTTTCTTTTCTAATATTTGGGGATATCTCAGCAAAAAAAAGTTCTTTAAGGAGCTGCAATAGGCGTTTCCAGATTAAAGGAGTGGAAATCAATGCTAATGGCAGGATTGAACTCGTGGGAAAGAACTAGTGGGACAAAAGAAGCACTTGACCCTGGGCTTGTGTTTGCTTTCATAACACTGTGGGAGTAAAGGCTTCATTCACAGGCAGCCCAGTCAGAGATTTGTTTGGGGTTTCCAAAGAGGACTGAAATCTGCACAGGGAGACAAAACAAATACACAAACAGCAAACATAAACAGGAGGTTTGTGGCAACAATTGTGTAGCACAAAACCGATGCTAAACCTCATTATCCAGCAGCTATACTGAAGGAAGTGGATGGAGGGGAACTTTCATTATTGTTTATGTATTTTCTTTGTTCTGGAAAGACTTCTAAATGCCAGGTTAGACCATCTCATTTACCAGAACAAAACCTAGTCTTGCTCTGTGGAGCTCCAAGTATCTGATAAAGCAGACAGGTGGAGGGCTAGGAGTGCTCTCTGCACTCGTATTTATATGCTATATTTGTGTGCCAGACATGTGGGTAGCTCCCTGTTAGTGGGTGCTGGCGTGACGCAGGGGCTGCACTGGCTGACCCACTAGATCAGCCAGCTGCCGGGAGGCGAGCGTACCTCACTTGTGCAAGCTGACAGTCCTGAGGCTGGAGGCCAAATGATTCAGCCACCCACGAGGTATTCTGTATAGTCATGATTTTGGAACTTATTTGGAGTGAAAAACTTGCTGGCCTCCTGTAAGCACGGTCCCACATCCCTTGCCATCAACTGTGATTATGGTTCAAATTGTTGCAATGGAAACCAGCCGGTTTTTCATTGACCTGTTCTGCCACATAGGTAAAGGCTAGGAAAGAGGCGGCTGCTGCTCTCTCTCTTCCTTTTTTGATTAAACTCAAAAGTTTTTAGCCCATGCCTGAATTACTGCTCCTCTCTGTACCTTGCAGCGATTACAGAATTCAGCTGATAATCAGTGCATGCTTAACAACAGATGGTTATAGGAAAGCATGTCGAAAGCTGGTGTTATTTCTGAGAATTAACGCTGAGCTGACCTATGTATTTTCTAGGTGTTAACGGGCCTTTGCTAGGAGTCCATTTAAGCTTAAAATTTATGGGTAGCATGTTCTGTAAGAGGTGAAAGGGATTTTATTGCCCCTCATATAACAGATACACCTTTTGATTCCTTGGAAAACGTGCCAAATGAAATCTAAAAAAACCTGTTAGTTTTTATATCTAAAAATGACCTTTTAAAAGCACTATTATAGTTGGTAAAGCTACACTCCTGAAAGTTACAAAACACCAGAACTGATCGTGCTTTTGCAATTTGAATTCACATCCTCTGCGTGTGTGCGTAATGGTGCCATCTTTAATTGCGTGGTTGCGTGCTGGCTTTCCACAAGCTCTGTCTCACATGGTGCACGGAGCGATCAGGGCTCAGCTGCTGAGGGAAGCAGTGATTGTTTTGCTTCATCCTCCACACGCGACGTGCAGCTTGGCTATCCCAACCTGACCCCCTACCTCATGCTGCACGTCGTTCCTCTTAAAAGCTGCAGCAGCTCCCACCCCTCTAATGTCTGCACCAACAGAGGGAGGGCCAGGAGGTCAACCCTCCTTCCCCTGCCTCCCTGCCCAAAAAGGGTATGTGGGAGATGTCTTATAACTGGGTCAGGTTGGGTGGCCCAGATAGTGGGGCAGGGGACAAAGTGCCTGGGATGGGAGCTGCCGGGCAGAGGGAGGCGTCAGCAGAGCCCTGGCCTCCAGCTGCAGCTGGACAAGCTGGGTTTTGTCAGCAGTCCCAGGTTCTGTGGTCTCTTCCTCAGTCTGCTGCCATGCCTCTCTGTGCCCCGGCTGACACTGGCATGCCTGTGGCTGCCCGAGGCCAATGCAGGGAAGGATGAAGCGTTGAGGTGCAGGGAGAGGCAATGCCAACTTACACCCGTGTGAGCCCACTGCTGCTGGGTAGGCAACCGCAGCCGCCACACGCCATACACAGCCCCCTTGGTTACTCGCCATCCATAGCAGGTGGCACATCAATATAATACCCAACTGCTTCATGAATACTATGACTTTATCTTCTCCTTCTGACCCAGAGATAAGAGTAATCTCACTGTGCGGATTAAGAAACTTTAAGGAAAAGAGGTTTGTGAGTTAGTACTGGGCAAAGTTTAAGCCTGCGTTTCCTGCTTGCTTAATGTTTTACTTTGCAACCTAAGAAAGAGCTTTAAATAAAATTTTCTTAGGGTGTTTTTAAGGCAGACATTTGTTTTATTTGCAAGTGTCGTTATTCCCACTTTGTAACTCATCTTCTGAGCCAGAAACTTTTTTTGATCAGCAATAAAATGAGTTCCATCATTTTTCCTATGGACAAAAAGCAGCAGGGAGAAATGGGTCCTGATATCCTTATGCTCCCCTGCGTTGAGCGCTGGGGAGAGCTCGTCCTCTTCCTTGTCACGCAGAAACGGAGGACACCCACGATGGGGAATGCCCGGGGCTAGGAAAGCCAGGGTGGAGTCAGCTGCTGCTCTGTGTCCGCTGCTCTGCGTGCGCGGTGGGCATGGCAGAAGAAAACCCGATGTGGCTGCCGTCCCTTCTCTGCTTTTCAGAGCTGCCCGCCCAGGCAGGCTGCCGCCTCTGAGGTCCTGCGCGGGCTCCGTGTTTCCGCTGCCCTGACGCAGGTGCGGGCAATGGTCTCCTGTTCAAGTTGAGTTATTATTTTGGCCTGGGGCCAGGGCTTTTCGCTGACCCTGCATGCAGGCACAGGGGAAGAGTAATCTGGCAACAGTGGGGCCTCGGTGTTGTTTTACTGCAGCTTCACTGCAAATTTAGCTTGGGTGACTGACACCTGGGACAGCAACATGGGTTAATATAGCTCAGATGACTTAGCCAGTGTCCTGTGTGCAGAGCAGGTGGGTTACCAGCATAGCTGAAGGAAAAATGAGACTTCCCATTCGCTACAAAACACCGGCATGTATGCATGTGGGTGGTGGTGTAGGATGTTCTTGGGTTTTGGAAAGAAACAAGAAACGACGTGTTTAAGTCTCTCTCAGAAGGGGGAAGGCAGCAAAGGGGAAACCTGGAAAAGATAACCATCAAAATCAAAACATAATGGAGCCTGGGAGCCCCAGCTCTCATCTCCCCCCTGTTTTCATGTCCTGGCCACCATAGGAGACTGAGAGGGAGCCAGGATCACCAGGGCTTTGGGACGGCTCGTCACAGAGCCAGCACCTCAGACTGAGGGGAAGCTGGTGACAACCACATCCCCCACGTCTCCTCCGGTCCGGAGGGAAGGAGGCCGGGAAGCCCTGGCTTGAGCCATGTGCGCTCAGGACTCCCAGGCAGGCTGACTCATGGCCAGAGCCGGGAGGCGGCTTTGGCTGCGCGTCAGCCCCTCTGAAGCCAGCAGAGGTCCTGGAGCCTCCGGCGCGGAGGCGGCCCCCGTGCCAGGCTGGCTGGCACCCGAGCAGGTACCCTGCCAGCTTGCCACCGCTGGCCTGCCTGCCGTTTGTTTCTCAGGAGTTCACGCAAACCGTGGCATTTCCACAGATTGCTTGGTCGCAGTGGACCTGGCAAGAAAAAAGCTGCGAGGAGTCAGTGCTTGCTGAGACAAGTCCTTGACCCCTTGTGCTCGCTGATCTGCTGGCCAAGCCAGCGTTTCTCTCAGGTTTCGTACAGCCTCAGATGAGCAAGGCAGCCTGCGTCAAAATCGCTGTCGTAATCTGGCAAGAAGGGGTATATAGCAGGCAGGGGATTTGGGGCAACGTCTATAAATGTGCCCAAGTTAATTCTATAATACGGGCATGCAGCAACAGAAAGGCTCTTTCCTTGCTTGAAAGTTGATAAAAGTGAAAACAACTATCTGAGGTGCTAGCATTTTTCAGAAAGACTGAGACTATTTCATGCCAGAGAGTGTAAGGCCTAATGCAGATATTGCTGCCACATTCCTCCAGATAAGGGTACTTGATCTTTATACACTAAACACACATCATAGTCACAAATACCTAAAAATTTTCACTGAAAGCAAGAGAAAAAAACACTGTGCCAGCCTGGGAGTGGATAGAACATTATTCCCCCAAAGAGGCTGCTTTTAAACTAAAATAGGAAAATTCCAAAAACTGGAATAGGTTTTTGTAGGTGACAAGCTGCAACTTAAGCACTAGATTTGATGCTAGACCCTTTTAGAAAGGGAATATCTTTTCATGTGCATTTAATAAGACAATTATTTTTTTCAAATGCTTTTTTATCCCAATCCTGTGGAGCTCCAGTTGCTGTTTGTTGAAATAACCTCATGGGCCATATGACTGTCAGTCTTCCATCTCCAAATTAGCAATGGCATTACATAAAACGTTTTCTCAGTAAAGCTTTTTATTGTGTGTGTGCAGAGTCATGACAAGATGTTTTTAGTTTGTAGTTAAATAACACCGTATGTCATATTGTCTTAATGACTCTGTGAAGTAGATGGGACCCCGGCAGCAGTTACAACAACTATCTCACAGTGTCGAGAAATAGTTGGAGGGCGTTACTAGGAATTCCAGCGTAGGGAAGAAAAGGCAGGGTAGTACATGCAAACTCTCTGATCTCTAGCCTGTTTCTTTGTGTGGATAAACGTCTGGTTCACACACACGCACGCGCAGGGTCAATACTGCACTGCAGCAGCTTGCTGAGGAATTTCAGGAGAGGCATCATATATCTTTTTAAGTATCACGAGTACTTACGGACTTAATTCTTTTCATTTGTATATTGTCTGTGAAAACAAATGCAGCCTATTGCATTACAGGGACGGTCACACAAATAATTTACAGGTCAGAGAACAAACTTTTCACGTTGCAAATCTTAACCTGTAAATGGGAGGTCTGGCGGCCGAGTGAGGACTGGGTTAGCCGTGTCACCTAACGTCGCTGGGAAGCTGCTCAACACTCAGCGCCTCTTTTGCCCTCTCCTTGCAGGTTATTTTGACGCTCATTCCCTGGCCATGGATTTCATAAGCATTGGCTTCCGGGAATGCTTGACAGAAGTCGCGAGGTACCTGACTTCAGTGGAAGGTCTGGACACATCTGACCCACTGCGTGTTAGACTCGTGTCTCACCTGAGCACCTGTGCCTCTCAGAGGGAAGCCGCCGCCATGACCTCCTCCATGGCCCACCACCACCACCCCTTGCACCCTCACCACTGGGCAGCCGCTTTTCACCACCTCCCTGCTGCTTTGCTGCAGCCAAACGGACTCCACGGCTCCGACGCCACCCCATGCAGACTCTCTTCGGACGTGCCCCCCCATGGCTCTGCCCTGCTCACGGCCACCTTCGCCCATGCCGATGCCGCCCTCAGAGTCCCCTCCGCTGGCAGCGTTGCTCCCTGCGTCCCCCCTCTCTCTACCTCCCTCTTGTCCCTCTCGGCTACCGTTCACGCCGCGGCAGCGGCAGCCACGGCCGCTGCCCAGAGCTTCCCCCTCTCCTTCACCGGCGCCTTCCCCATGCTTCCCCCCAGCGCGGCCGCCGCCGCCGTGGCAGCAGCAACAGCCATCACCCCTCCATTGGCCGTATCAGCCACCGCCGGCCCTCAGCAGGCTGGCAGCGGGGGCAGCACTAAACCCTACCGACCCTGGGGGACTGAAGTTGGAGCCTTTTAAGGCCCCCCGTCCCTTCCGGGTCTGGATCCCTCCTCTCCCTCAGCACACACATATGTGCACATCCACACACCCCCACGTGCACACCCACACCCGCACACGAGCCTCTGGGACTCCAGCGTGTCCTTCCTGCTCAGCCCGGCCGAGGGGCCGCCTTCACCCAAAGGGCCTGAGAGGTGCCAGTAAGCCCACCGAGGAACAGCACAGCTATCCTCGTTTCAGGCGTCGGACAGGACATGGGATGGTATCTTCTTCTTCTTGGTTTGTTTCACTGGAGGCACCTTGAGGGAGCAGCAATGGCTTTCAGAAGCAGCGAGACCATACCTGCATGTAGAGGTTTCCTGGGAAATACGTAGACACTAGAACTAATAATTCTCCAGCTATGCATCCTTGTTTGGCAGAGAGGTGGGGGATCGCACCTACCAGGTCTCCCCAGGCTAGAAAAAGAGTTTGAGTTTCATAAGTGCCTGACATTGAAAAAAGTAATAATAAAAAAACCTATATATATGTGTGTTCTGCTAAAACAAATAACATTGCACAGATATGGAAATGGTATGAGAAAGAGGGGAGATCCTGCATTCAACTTCAGGACTTGGATATCTTTCCAGGGAAGAGCATGCTCTTGAAGGGGAGAGGGGTTTTTTAGCCAAAAGATTGCCGAGGAAGAATGTTCAGTTTGACAGGCCTAGTTCTCGCTTCCTTAGTTCACTTTCTTTGTACAGACTTGCCAAATTGTGACATCTAGCATAGCATTGGTAAAAGCAATTATCTTATCAGTGCTGGGATTAATGAATGTTTCAGCACTGCCTGTGAGCCTTGAGGCACCATTTTTTATGACTTAAATATGGTGCTAGCTCATATCTGCACAAACGGTGAATTTGTCATGCACCCAGAAGTAACCACCTATTGAAAGTGTGCACACTTGGCTACGGTTGATTCATGCCAATACAAGAGACTTGGTATTGCAAGAGTTCAAATTAACTTATTTAGTTGTACTTGGACATCTACTTTTAGCCGATTCTGTGCAAGATCCCTCTTCTTTTCACTATCAACTACAGGGAGAACGATCACTCTGGGTATGAATGAAGTTACGGTAGGGACAGTTTTTAAATTGGCTATTAGCACGCCAACATTGTAATGTGGGTTTGATTCCAAACCAAAATGAATGTATTAAAGGGTATGTCAGTAAATTATTTTGTCAATACCCAGACAACTAGTGCTGCATAAAATGGTTTGCTTTCATTTTTTATTACAGTGACTTAAAATAACCTAAGTATTTTAATACATCCATTCAAGAACTAGAGATTTTATGTAAAAAAAAATAAAAATAAAAATAAAACACAGCATGTATTATTATGCACTTGATTTCTCTGCTGTGTGGAGAAAGCAATAAGCATTGAGAATGTTAAACATTATGCAAAATATACTTTAAAATATTTGTTTTAAAAATACTGTACCTAGTCGGTCTTTTATGCATTACTTTGTTAACCTTTTTTCTATGCAAAAGTCTTTACATATCACTAATTAAACGAAGTCCTTTTTGACTGCATTTTATGGATGATTTGTTGCAGTTTTTGTTTCCTCTTGAGGAATACTCATAGACTCGAAGTTAATTTCTGCCACTGATAACAAGGCTATCGGCTGCTGTGCCCGCTTCTGCTCCCCTTGCTCAGCCAGGGAGCGCCTCATACAGCATGCTCTGCAATAGGCAGTGAAAAGCAGTAAAGCAGCATTGGTTTTCAGGCTCCTAAACTGGTTCTGCATTGACCATACGCTTGATGATACAAACCCGTCTGTCCATCCCAGAGAGACCCTGGAATTGTTGGGCTTTCTAGGTTCAGCTTTCCTGGAGATTCTCACTAAGGGCCTGCGTTTCGAATGGGAAAATTTCAACCCAATGACATCATTAAATATCTGTATTGAGAGAGGGTGGCTTTTCCCCCCAGTTCTGGTCTTCTAATTTACCAGTTCTCAAGGGCTTATTATTGTTTCACCTTAGACCTGCAAACCCTGTCTGTGGAAGGCATGTAAAGCTCTGTCCGTGAGGATAAGCATGAAGCCTTGTGTGTCCAAAAGACACTGAAAGATTATTATGCCCACATAACAGTTGAGAAGACTGAAACACAGAAGTGGGGTGACCACCCTTCAGCCAGAGAGAGACTTCATCCTTTGCCAAAATCCAGCCTCATCTCAGTGACTCGCTCCCCTTCATCCCTTTCTCCCGCATGCTAAGCATGTAACCCATCCCTGCCTGCATCAGCTGGGCTCCTGCACCTAGGCGAGCAGGAATCGTGATTTGCCTGAACAGCATGCTGTCCCATGGAGAAAATGGACGAAAAAGCGACAAGAAGGCTTGCTACCCCTGAACTGTAAATCATTCTTGATACTCTTTGGAGTTTTGTTGTTTGGGGGGGAATTTGACATTTTCTTCATTCAGGACACAAGTGCTGTACTGGCATGTTTAGCAGCATCCAGTTCAGGTACCATTCACTTTCCATATGAAGAGTTTCAAGAACAAAGACGACATTAGTAACTGGCAAGTAGATAAAAAGTGGGCTTTATTTACATGAAAAAGAGCAGGTTGCAACCCTACTTGACTTTAAGCTGGTAAGTATTAACCTGCCCTCTAAGAGCCTAGTAGGAGGTCTCCCATGCATCATAGCACATTAAAAATGGGCAGCCATCGACTTGGTTCCACCTAAGGGCTTCAATTTAATTGATGTGCTGCATGTCATTATGATTTGTTGCCCCAAATACAACATCTGCCTCATTCTAAAAGAAATTTTGAAAAAAAAAGATTCTGAAACTGATTAGATGAAAGCAGTTACTTCAGCACCTTGAAACAACGCATTAAGGATGGATTTGTGCAGCCTGTGTGTTTGGGCTTATCCCATTTTCACTCTTGCAAAACAGGCCAAATTCATGTATGCTGAGTTGCTGATGTCTCCTCTATTTCTTGTTTTGTTTTGTTGTCTTTTGTTTTTTAATCTGAATCACCTGAAGGGACCAGTACATGAGGCAGGAGCTCAGCCTTCATACCTCTCTGGTCCTGAGCTTCTGTGAAGAATGCTACCTCTGTGACAGCAGATGAAGATTTCCCACGTGCGAAATTAATGGAGAGGAAGCATATTTTACATACGCTGTTGAAAGGACATCAGAGGGTAATGCCTTCTGATGGCTTTGGTTGTAGCTGTGCTAACAGGTCAGAGCTGAAGGATTCTATGCAATTTTCAAAACAGAGCAAGGGAAAACTGTTTCCTTGGCATAACCAAGATCCAAAAGGTAGGACATGTGGCAGTGCATGCACAACCTTACTTCGGCCCTTTTCTATCTTTATTCTGCATTAAAGGATGAATGGACCTGGAGGAAGAAGAACATCTGTAATTTATATAATTCAGGGCTAGATCATAGCACATAGCACAAAAAAGCAAATCAGGCTGCTTGCTCAACAGTAAGCAGTTGGCTTTGACTAACTTTTCAAGGGGTGGCTTTGCAACCTTAAATTCCAGTTATCAAGAGGATCAAAGGAGGTTATGCAATTTCCTAGAATGTTTTACTTAAGAGGAAAAAGCTAAAAACCAATTCTGTCACTCAGCATTAGCGGGCTCGAAACCTTAGCCCTCAGCAGTGCAAATAAAAAGCACTTAGGCTGCTGTAGCTGCCATGCTAACTGTGTCACACAGCACCGAAAGAGGATTATTACTGTAGAGAGGAGACGGGCAACTGAGAGGCGGTGCTGCCTGTCCTCCCTTTGCTCTGATTTCAAGTGGAGGAAATCCGGCATTAGGTATTGCCCCAGAAGAAAAAACAGGCTACTGTGGCTGAGGGCTGAATGCATATATTCAAAGCAGAATAATCATATCCTGGCTGTGACTACATCTGCCTGAACAACTGCCAGGAGGTACCAGTGCACGCTTCTGCCTCCGTAGTGTGAACCTTCAAAATGTTTGTTTGCAGCTATTCTGAAAGATGATGCTTCAATCGGGATGTCATGAGATAAGTAGAGAGGATTTACTGAAGCCTGGGACATGGGTATTGGCAAATGCTTAGGGCTATCATAAACGACAAGATTCTTCTCCATAACAGAAAAAGGTCACAAGCGTCTTTTCATCAGAAGATACTACATCAGAAAATACTACTGAAGTGTGAAGTGGAGAGTTACCAGCTCTGTAGTCACCAATCTCATTAGTCAGCTGCTTCTATAGGCACAGATAGCTTGAGGTCACACAAATGAGGACTTGAGTGATTTAAGTGTCACAGGTAGTTTTGTCCAACCTCAAGAAAAGATGATAAAACTGATCTTGCTTTGTTTGCAAACTTCCTGTGCCGAGTCTCATTTGTGCGAGGCTGCTGCCTGAACCAGAGTGTAATCTTACTTGTAACGCTGAAACTTTTACTTGTGCGCTGTTCCTCTGCTCCACCATTTTACACAGCAAAGACGTGTGTTTTGGAAGCTAATGTGTGAAGGTCTCAAAAGAGATGACTGCAGCAACACATCTGACCATGACCAGAAATGATAAGCAGAGGCAAAAATGCTGGGATCTCAACCTGAGGGTAAACCCAAGCTTTCCTGATTTACAAATTAAAGAAAATTTTGACAGATAATTATCTGAAAAGAGGTGTTTTGGTTTAGGTTTTGGTTTGGTTTGGTTTTGGTTTTTTTTGCCTGTGGTAGTTGCTGCTACTGGAAGTTGCAAAGTGCTATTAATGTGTAAATACAATCACTTAGTAGGGATTCAGTTGCCTAAATATTTCCCATAGTCTAAGCTGGGCTCCAACTATCACTCTGGAAGGTGCAGGTCTCCCTTGTGTCCCGTGTCGCCTCTACCAGCCCCGTGCAGGTGGTTGGGAAACCCAAGGTTGCTTAAGTGGCATTAAATGCATATGGCCAGGCAACTGAATTTCTGCTTCTCTATCTTGCATTGTCTGTGGAGACGTAGGATTTGAAGCTTAATAATATCTTCACATGTGATCTAATTTTTTTCAAAGAATCAACCTCCTTCTCACCCAAAGAAACAACAGAACAGTATCAAAATTATTTGATGATAATGTGTTGTCATCATCTATCCATCTTGTAAAACTAAGACCAGTCAACACGTGCAATGGGCTCATTTAACACTGACTGCTTTTTTTATTAAATTAAGAGAATTTCTCTTAATGCTCTGGCTGCAGCAGTGGCGGTCATTATAAGATGATGTCAATATAATTTCATGTTAAAAGGATATTTTTCTGCATTCATGGTGGCAGGGCAAAGCTGTATTACTGTGTGGCAGATGAAAATCTAATAAATGACTACAAGGCAATCCATAAACCTAAGGAGCCAAAGTTAGGATTACTTAAAGGCCTGCACTTTTCCCCCCTTAATTTTAACTCTGAATGCCATGGGGTTTTTTCATATATCATATGAAAAAATCATATATCAGAAAGCCAAGTAACTTTATTTTTCTTCAGAAGAAGGACTCTCCCTCGGGAAGTTTAAAACAAAATGCTATGCATTTAAGGTACGCTTTTGCAACGAGATTAACAGGACGAGGTCTGTTGTGCCTGGACAGCTCAAATAGTTTTTAGTGACACTTCCCAGCAGAACACTTGGGTTTAATATACAAGCCTTAAAATAAAATAACATTGTTTCTCTTCCCACCCCCTCTCCCTCTGTTGCTTTCTGAATGTATTTTGGTGGAGGAAAAGAGAGTTTATTTTGTTTGGGTTTTCTTGGGTTTGTTTTTCTGAAGAGGCACCGGGGTGGCAAGGGGGAGCGGTGGCGAGGCACGCTGGCTCCTCGGGCAGGAGGAGCATCTCCTTTCCTCCGGGTGGGCAAAGCCGCTTCCTTGCCTTTTCCCTCCCCTGCCCTCTTTTTGGGCAGCCATCCCACCAGGCAGCCCCCTCCCTGCTCTCCCGACAGAAAGGAGAGGCAAATGGGTTGCAACCACAGCAAAAGACAGCGGTTTCACCAAGCTGTCCCAGTAGTCTCTCTCGCCATGCTCTTTTCATTTCATCCATCACAAAGACCAAAGAAGTGTTTTTTGATGATTACCTCAGGTCTTCAGTTGCGATCTGCCATCGCGTGACCGGTGTCTGCTTCCTTCCCTCCCCGTTACCACAGGTCTGATACCTGCCCAGCTACAATGGCTTCGTCCCTTCTGTTTATTATTGCAGGTAGCGGATAAAAACGCTACAAACAGGAATTGCAAAACAAAATGAAACGAAACAAATAAAAATATTTCTCGATGCTGCTGAAAACTGACCTTCAAGCGCCGCCCTGTCCTCCTTCAAGGCCTGCGACACCCACAAGAAAGTTTCCCATTAGTAAATCACTATTGGATCATTAAACCTTTTTAAGGCAGTGTGTGCCTTACCAAGAGAATGAGGATTACGACACAGCAGTGGCTGCTGCCCACTGACAATCATGGGAACCGACCTCAGTAATAAATCCATGAATTATTTGGCTCACTTTGGCCGGTTCTCACGCCAGAGCAGCTCCTTTGATGTGACCGTCAAAACCCAAGGATGCCCAATAGCAGTAGCCACCAACAAAACAATAGAGACGTAATAATTCAATATAAATATGTAAAACCTGCTTGCCCATATACCCAGCTTTTGCAGTGGGGTATTTCTGTGCCTGTGGTTGAAATTGGAGACAAAAAAGAGAAATAATGCCATTTTTTTTTCTGTGTATAACCTTTTAAGGGAAGAAAAGCTGGGCATGTTAGAGAGAGATTTTTTAGCTGTCATTGATGTGCATGAGTTTTTCAGCTAAGCGGGGGGAGGGGGGTCCCTGTTGCTTTTCAAAGTCAGTCTGATACTTCGGCACCAATACGCACTTTAGGACTGATCCTGCAGAGAGACTACAGATGTCCCTCTGAGGGGCACAGAGGAACTATTGCTCTTCAGTGGGACTATTCGTGTAAAGTTACTCATGCTTTTAAGCCCCTGCAGGACCAAAACTTTAGAGGATGCATTCTCATTTGTCTGATTTCTAAAAATATTTAGGTGTCAAGCTCTTTTTGATTGTTTAAATACATCCAAAATCCAACTGTTTGTTAGTCTGCTTCTTGGGTCCTGAGCTGTAAAGTGGGAATAGTGTTATTTCGTTTCTTGTCCTTGATCTTCCCTAATTAGACCTCAGACTTCAGGGGAAAGATTATCTCCACACTCATGTTCGTCTTGTGAGCACCCTCAGCTAGAGTTTCTGGCCCTTACCATGAGCCTCCAGTTAATAGAAGGCAGTAGCTGCCCTGGAGCTCACATGCTAGCGAGGGAGGCAAATTTCTCATGGCATAAGGGATGACACAGAATAAAAATCCTCTTCAAATTGTACGACCAGAGGAGAAGTGGGATTTATTACATTACTTTTAAGCATTCATTTTTTTAACTGTTAAAGCAGGATCAGCAAACTGTAATAGAGAGTAAGTAAAAAAGATTTTAAGATACCTGATTTTCAAAAGGGCTGAAGTACCTGTAAGTACACCAACATGATGGGAATGAATAAGCAGAGGACCCTACTTCTGGGTACTGCTGTGCTGGGCTGTCACAAGGGAATTGCTGCCGTGCTCGGGGTGAAGTGACTCTTGCTGCCTCTAGGCAGAGAGCTGCCTGCTCCCGCTGCCTGCGGCGTGTTTATCTCATGCTGCTGTGAGTTACCCTCTCCAAGCAGCCCAGCAAGGGAGTGCAGTCACCAAGAAAGCAGACAGGCAGGGGGGTGACGGACGCCTCTTCTAAACTTTTGTCTTTCTGAAGAAGTGTGGCAGTACAGCATATCTCAGTGAGCTGTTGCGTATTGCCTGCCTTCACCACCAGACCTGCCGGCAGCTCCCATCACTCCTTTCTCACCAAACACAGACTTCAGGAGGTCATGGTGGGAAGCCCAAAGGCGAGCACTTCAGAGCTGGGTTTGGCGTGCACACAAGGGCTCCCTGCAAGCTTTGCAGCAGGCAGGGGAGTCATGGTGATAGGAGCTCTTGCTCGTCATCACATGTGCTTCACACCCAGCTTCAGCCTGATTGCTTAAGGGGAGATGAGTGCGGTATGGCTGGAGGGACGAAAACTACCCGGCAGGCTACAGCAAGATGCTCCATTTTGACTGACCCGAGGCCATTGTCCAAACAAATACGAAGCTGGGAGTTTCTACCCAGCTTTGGGTAGCACAGGAACAAACTGAAGGCTATATATTACAAAACTGCATCCTTTGAGAATTATACAGTCTCTTATCTGAACAGAGGGGAAGATCATTCCTGTTTCTTTCATTTAGTTTGCTGGATCTCTTGTGCAGAACTGCAGCTCACACAATACCAGTTATACCATTTATGGAAGACAGAGTTGTCATTTATGTAAAAAAAATATCCCTTGCAAAGGATGCGGGGCCAGTTTGAGTGCATAGTGGCTTGGCAGCAGAGCTGCAGAAGGCACCCTGCCGTGGCCACGCTCCACCAGCCGCCTTGGCCTCGCCTGGGTCACTGCTATTCCCTGTTACATGCAGCGGGCAGCACCACCAGCCAGAGCATGTGTTGTAATATCAATTTATAGCCTGTTATTATTTTCCTGCTTTTGGGGGAAGCTGGCACCTCCCAGCTCCATTTTCCTGCCAGCAAGACAGAGATTAGGCACAGCATAATAACGTTGTCAATATAGTTTACTAAAATGTGATTAATCAAAAGAGCACATGGGAAACAAAGCATGGAAAAGCAGAAGGTAATGATTGACTGTAGCCACAAGGCAGTAATAAAAGGGGTCTAGAAAGCACATTTTTCAGCGCATAAGTGAAAAAGTTCAGGCATTTAAAAGGATCAGACCTTTCATAATTTCATGATCAGAGCACTTCTTAATAGGACATGGCAACTGTTCTTATAAAAGGACTTTTTGGAAAATGGTCCTTGGATAGTATTATCTAGAGCTGTGTGTGATAATAAGCCTGCATTGGACTTTTGTTGCCACCACCTTAAATAAAATGCCTTGGTTTGGATAAAATAATTTCTCTTAAAACACGATTCAGAGTAAGTTTTCCAGCTGTAGTTCTGAAGGGACAGTCCTAGCAGGATTTGAAATGAGGCTGTTATGGTTTTTTAGTTTATCTTACTGACCTAGGAAAGAGATTTACAATTATGTTTTAAGACAGCAGTATTTTACAGAAAGGATCTTGGGGAGAGATAATAGGAGGAAGGAAAAAAAAATTCTGGAGAAGGGATTGTGTGCCTGAAAGCATTTTTTTTCCCTCCATCTCCAGCAGTTTAATAAACCCTTTGCCTTGTTTGCGTCCTTTGACTGCCATGGGGACAACAGCACTAATGTCATAGCACAGACAGCTCCCATGGTCCACCAGCCTTGTGAATCAGTGCAGAAGGGAGCGAAGCCAGACCCTTCTTGACTCACTGGCCAGCTGATCATGCCGCCCTGGGGCCCTGACGTGGGATGCAGAAATTCTGGTCATCTCTTTTGCCTTGACACAGACCTTCTGCATGGTTTTCTGTTCAAAATCTACAGGTGGAAAGCAGAGATGCTGCTGGCCCCTGACGGGGCAGCTGTGAGGATGAATGTGCCCAGGGCCACGTGGTTCTTCATCGCTCTGATAACAGCATATATCGTCAATGTAAAAATGCCACAGATACAATAAGGTGTTAAAGAATCTGAATCATACTCCTGATAATCCTTTGTAACTTCTCTTTTTTAAATGCTACATTAAGGCTGTTTAAAATACAGCTTGTACAGCTTCCACGTACAGCCTTAGACTCAAGGAAATTTGTTGTGGATGATTTGGCTTAACAGCTTCATCTGTACATGAAGTTGGCTTTATCAGCAAATACAAAAGCCTTCATTACTCTATAGCTCATTGGAATTAAATGGGCACAATGTTAACCTATGGAATTAAATCTGAAACCTTCAGAGCAGGGACCATGCTGGGAGGCACGGGTGGGTGGTGTCAGACACGGGGCCAGGGTGCCACCTCGTGGCATGTTCAAACGATATTTTTATCGTAAGTAGAGGCTCCTTGCCCTGTAGAGGACAGCATGAAGTTGTACTTATCTATGCCCACAATAAAACAAAAAATAAGGGGATAAGCAGCCGCCGGAACATCCTGCGAACAGAATAAATCCAATGATTGCATGACTGTATGTCCTACAGATAGAAGTGAAGTATGAGTGGAAAATGTGCCTTTAGAAAAAAACTGGGAGCTTTCATTTTCTAAAGCATCTATTGGTTGTAAAAGTCATGAAAAATTTTATGTTCAGCCACAGGCAAGATATTTCATATAAGATTGGAAAAACTTAAGAAGCAGAATTAACGTAAGGCTATAACTTCAAGGAGGTAGCCAGAAAGAAAAGTTAATGTCAAAGATTAAAGATCAAGTTTGGATGTGAAAGCTCCTGTTCCCAAATTTTCCAATAAATTGTAAAAACTAAGAGTTAATAGTCTTATCCAGAAACTCTGTTGATTTAAATCGAGCTATAGCTATAGATTGTCTTCCTTATCTTCTTTATTTCTGCTGCAGTGAATTCCCATCAGCCCTCACTGTGAGACGGAAGGCAATTGGTCAAGCTTTTGGGGAAGAACAGAAATTAAAGTAAAATGACTGGTGAATCAGTATCTCAGAATCTATCACAGTTATAAGCAAATTCAGCTATGCTTTGAGAATGTGATGATAATAATAGTAATAGCAATAATAATAATAATAACAACAATGATAGCCACCATATTTCTCTCTTATATTTGTTTGAAATACCTCTAGTCTAGCCTGTGCAGCCATGTGCCAGATTGGTTTTGTAATGTGTCTTTGATTGTACTGCCAGTCCTCTGCAAAATAGCCCACCTTTTCTGGGGCTTCAGCATGCCAGTTTCATGAGTTACTTATTATGTAAACAAAAATATCAACAAAGACTCTAGGAAAGATGCTTCTTTTATCTGTTAAAAAAAGTTACCCTGTTCCTTCCCTCCATAATGTTAGTCTAAGGCTCAGGAACAGCGAGTCAGAAACTGTCATAACTGTTCAACTGACGCTGAAGATGAACACTTATCCTGGAGTCTTCAACTCAAACCAGGACACCTTTAATTACAGTGGGACCTGAAGCGGCAGGACACCAGCAAAAGGACTGGTTCCCTCTCCTTGCTGGGTGGATATTTGTCCTCTGCACAAGGGCAATTTTCAGGTCTGGCATTGGACTGGAAAAGGAGGCCATTAGATAGCCACCTCAGAGACTGTGCTTCCATTCCTAGCAAAATACTGAAAACTGTGCTCTTTCTTTGTGTGCAAGAGCTATTCTGGTGACTTTTTGTGGGTTTCTAAAATCTTACATACGATTATCCTTTATCAGATGACTGTAAAGCTGGACTCAGTGCTAAGAGCATGCAAACATACTACTACAAAAAAAAATGAGTTAAAAGCGAAGGAAATGCTTCTTTTGCTACCATACCTATACCTTTTGTGGGAGATTAGCCAACACCTGAAATTCACTTTAGCTGCTTCTAAAATGACCTATCATTTTCTGAGGTAGAAAACAGCAACTTCTTCCACCAGCTTGCTAAGACATTTCACTGAGTCCAAAGAGAGACAGGGGAATCTAAGAGCCCCGCGCAACTATCTCAGTGCAGCACATGTAAACAGGTAATTGTAAGTGAAATTCCAAGGAGAAATAGTAAAATTAGGACTTCCAGGATGTTAGGAGACCCACTTAGCTATGCCCCCGGCCCAGTCTGAGACCCTTGACAAGATGCTTGCCCAGCCCGCATTAACAACCTCCAGCCACAGGAAAGCAGTAATTCCTTAGGTTACATCCTTTGATCCCAGTGCTTAGCCACTATTGGGCAGCTTTTCTTAATAGCTAAAGGCTAACAACAGCCCTTTTGACTGTTTGCTTTCTGCCTTAAAGCAAAGGTGATCCCATCCTTTTGCACCATCTTGAAGCTTTCTTGTCATAAAAAAATATAGCGAAGGACCTTGGGATTTCTCATGAGGCGCTCCTGTCTGCATTGGAGGGCAGCCCAGACTGCAGTACGCCTCTGGCACACCCTGGGAAAGGCAGCCAAAGCCATTATTTCCAGTCATGCTTTCACATCAGGGCAAAGTACTCCAACGTAAAGCATGGCCTGCCCATATTAAGTAGTTTTATGGGTGATGCGAGGGCCATGGCTTGCTCCTGGCAGCACGGAGGGTCCCTGATAAAGCATAACCTGCAAGGTGTGCTGGCCTTTGTTTTGCAGCCTAAGATAACTCTATTATACTAATTTATTACCAGTATTTCTTGGTTTAACTGTGGCAGTGTATTGGGTTTGGCTGGGATGGAGTTAATTTTCCCCAGAACAGCCCTCACAGTGCTGCACTTTGTATTTGAAGCTAGAATGGTTTTGGTAACACGCCAATGTTTTGGCTACTGCTGAGCAGTGCTCCCACAGCATCAATGCTCTCTCCCCAACACTCCCCTCTCTGCCTTAATCACAACCCACGATTTTTTAATCTTATTTTCTCCCCCTGTCCTGCTGGGGGTGGGGAGGGTGGGGTGAGAGAGTGGCTGAGTTGTCAGCTGGTGGCCAGCCAAGGGCAGCCCACCACTGGCAGGCACCGCTCCAGCATGAAAGAAGAGGTCCTCCCACTGCCCACTCTCTCACCCCAAAATCATGGGCAGGGGTGGGAGGTGGGGGGCTACAGGTGAAGAAAAGCAGCTCTTCCTGGAGCTCTAGATGTGGGTTTGGACACGCAGCTGATATGCTTTGCGACAGGACAGAGCTGGGAGCTCTGGGAGGAGGCGGGGAGGCACCCCGCTGCCGCAGGACTGGAAAAGGCTTTACCCTGTTCTCATCGCCTTTCTCCTCTCCACCTGCCAGAGCACCCACACCATCTTTAGGAACTGAGAAGGTGTGGTGAGGGAGCAAGACAGATGGTAATGACAGGGTGATATTAAAACTCCCTCTGACCTCTCTGTTTATTCCTTTCTACCTCCCGAAGAATATCTGGGATCTCTCCTGCCCCCCTAACCATCTACCCAACAGCCCTACATGGTGGGGGCTGTCCAAATACCCTGCAAAGGGACAGGACAGTCTTTCTGTTCCTCAGGTGAGCAAACACCATGTAGAATTGCAGCCCCCTCCTGCCAGGACAGAGATGCAGGGCACAAACCCTTCCCACCATCTCTGGGGGAAACAACACTCGGTCAGAGAGGCAGCTAAGGGGGTCCCCGATGCCATGGCTCAGAGATTTATGACAGCACAGAGTGACCCCTTGCCTGTGGGGGGAAAGGTGTGGGAACACCATTAGCTGTCGGAACACCGTTAGCTGTCAGAGCAGCCAAAAAACCAAAAGGGAAATATGGTATTTCTAAGGGCTGGCCAACAGCCTGGTCTGTGCCCCTCTAGGCAGACACTGCTTGGCAGCCCTCTGCTGACTCCTGCAAACCGTATGGGTGAGTATGGGGTGTCCATGGGCAGTTTTGTGAAGGGAAGACTTCCAGAGAGATACTACACCCGGGCAGGCTTCACCTGCTTGCCCGCATCTGCACAGGGTACGGAGAATTTGCACACTCCCTTTGTGCACGACTCCTCCAAACTGCCAAGAGCGTCTTAAAACTCGTTGCTGAGCAGCAAAGCCGACTTCTCGGGCTTGCACAGTAGCCGGCCACATGCTGTCTGAATTGTAAAAGGAGAGTCTGAGAGAAGGTAAAAAGTAAGAGAATGATAGGTGGGTGGAAAAAGGTGATCTTCCCTGACCGGGAATCGAACCCGGGCCGCGGCGGTGAGAGCGCCGAATCCTAACCACTAGACCACCAGGGATCCACACACCTCATTTGCCACTCATTCCTTAAGAGGTAACTCACATAACCACAGTCCCGCCCTCACAGCCCTGCTGGTGTCATTTGTTTGTGCTCCCCCCTTTCGGGCAGTACCAAGTCCCGGAGGCAGCTGTGAGTAGGGAGGGACGTTCCATTCCACCCCACGGAAGGGGGGAAGGAGAAGAGGGGGCGCCTCAGGCGAGGCGGGTGAGGGGGCCTCGCCGCGGGTGGGAGGCGGGATGGCGGTGGGAGGCCGGGCGGGACGGAGCTTCAGGCCCTGCCGCCAGCCCGGCGGTGCAGGAGCGGGCCAGGCGTGCCCCGCACGGTGCGGCAGGCAAGAGCGGGGCGGGAGTGCGGCTGGGCGGGCTCATTTAGCCGCAGTTCGTGTTGCCTGTTCCCGCCGCTCCTCACAGGATCGTCTCCCTGCGGGGTGTTGCGGTAACGGCAGAGGGCAGGGCCTTGTCAGGCAAGCGCCCTGCACTGCAGCTCCCGGGGTGCTGCTCGGGCCGGCCGTGGTAACAAAAAGATGACAGCTTCTCCGGTTTTGGGTGTTTGTTCGGCAGGGGAGAGCCGGTCAAAAGGCCCAGCTCGGGTGGGAGCCCCTGGCTCCACGGAGGGAGGCTGGCTTGGCAGCTCGTTCCCCTTGAGCTGCCGGGGCCGCCTTACACGATAGATACAGACGTGTTTCTTTGCTTTTTTTTTTCGGTAAGGTTTCTACGAGAGGAGTGAAAGCTCTGCCATCGATGCACGTGACATCTGCATAAGCGCTTTTTCCTCTGGCGTGTTGATTGCATGAGCAAGGTAGATCTGCGAGCTGTACTGTTACCTATAATTTAAAATAACTCCCAAAACACACGAATTATGTTTAGAGAGGAGACACTGCTTTATTCTGTGCAGGGTGCAAGGTGGAATGTTTCCACAAATGAAGCACACCTACTGGAGCTCATTTTGACATTTATGCATGACAGTTAACACACCACGCCTATCTAATACATAATCATTGCCCTGACTGAGCATCCTCTTCTTCCACTGGTCTGTACCTTTTCCACTTAGTTTTAAAGCTAGTGTCATTTTCATTCCCTGCGCATGCTCAAAAGGTGTGGGGGGGGTGGAGGTGGAGGGGTAGACCTTTCGTCCCTCAGGTGAGTCAGGGGTCGCAATCTCCCCCTGCTGGAATTACCTTTCCCCCAGTTACTGTGCTTCAGCACCTTCTGGTGCAAGATCAGAGAATCATAAAGGTTGGAAAAGACCCTTAAGATCATCAAGTCCAACCGTAAACTTAGCATTGCCAAGTCCACCACTAAACCATGTCCCTAAGCATCACATCTACATGTTTTTTGAACACCTCCAGCGATGGTGACTCTACCACCTCTCTGGGCAGCCTGTTCCAATCCCTGACCACTCTTTCAGTAAAGAAACTTTTCCCAATATCCAATCTAAACCTCACCTGATGCAACTTGAGGCCATTTCCTCTGTTTTCTCTGGAGAAGAGACCGACACCCACCTCACTACAACCTCCTTTCAGGCAGTTGTAGAGAGCGATAAGGTCTCCCCTCAGCCTCGTCTTCTCCAGGCTAAACAATCCCAGCCGCTCCTCATTAAACTTGTTCTCCTGACCCTTCACCAGCTTCATTGCCCTTCTCTGGACACGCTCCAACACCTCAATGTCCTTGTACTGAGGAGCCCAAAAATGAACACAGTATTCAAGGTGTGGCCTCACCAGTGCCAAGTACAGGGGCAGGATCGCTTCCATACTCCTGCTGGCCCCACTATTCCTGATACAAGCCAGGATGCCATTGGCCTTCTTCGCCACCTGGGCACACTGCTGGCTCATGTTCAGCTGACTGTCAACCAGCACCCCCAGTTCCTTCCCCACTGGGCAGCTCTCCAGTCACTCTTCCCCAAGCTTGTAGGGTTGCATGGGGTTGTTGTGACCAAAGTGCAGGACCCGGCACTTGGCCTTGATGAACCTCATACAATTGGCCCCAGCCCATCGATCCAGCCTGTCCAGGTCCCTCTGCAGAGCCTTCCTACCCTCAAGGAGATCGACCCTCTGCCCAACTTGGTGTCATCTGCAAACTTACTGAGGGTGCACTTGATCCCCTTGTCCAGGTCATTGATAAAGATAATAAGACTGGCCCCAACACTGAGCCCTGGGGAACCCCTCTCATGACTGGCCACCAACTGGATTTAGCTCCATTCACCACAACCCTCTGGGCTCAGCCATCCAGCCAGTTTTTTTACCCAGCAAAAAGTACACCTGTCTAAGCCATGAACTGCCAGCTTCTCTAGCAGAATGCTGTGGGAATGTTCCCTTTTATCAGTGGTGATTCCACACCTGGCCTACCCTTATCTTCACACCCTTCTTTGTAGCAGGATGTTTCCACTGTCACTCCTTGAAGTTCTACTGATTTGTATTCTTTTAGGAGGTGCTTGTTAACGAGGCATTCATTGCCTATACTCTCCTATCTGGCCTAAGCGTTATTTACTACCTTGAACTGTGATCACCCCTTAACTACTACTATTTCCTGCACTATTCCATTTCATCCAAGAGGAACATATGTATACGTTTGAGGCAACAGTTCCCCCCTTTGGAAGTTTCAAATATTTGAGACTTCTATGATCTTTGGCTAGTATTTTGTTTCTGACAAAGACACTCCTCAGCACCACCTGTTTCATGCAGCCAATTATCATTACAATAATTAGAAATTTGGCCTCCATACCTTTATCAAAATCATAAACAGAATTACAATAACTTCAAATAGGAATATGCCTTGTGTACAATCTAAATCCACATAAGCAATGCCCTGACCCCAAGTACTATTAATGAATTGTCCCCTTTAAATCTCAGTTGTAAAGGGCTTTCATTCTGTTTCTCCACAGTCCACTTATCTGGTGGGAACCCTCTCTTAATCCGTGTGTGATGAGTCCACGGCCCTACTCCGTCCAGCTTGACTGCAGTATATGTAGTCAGGAGGACTTGAAAGGGTCCTTTCCAACATTCTTTAAGAGGTTCCTTGTTCCAAGTTAGGTAGACCCAATCTCCTGGCTAAAATTCATGGACTGCACTAACCAGGCCTAAAGGTGTTCTCAGTTGTAGATACCTGTTAAGAGAAGACAAAACCTTCCCTAGAGAAACTACATATTCTTTAAGATACTGTTTCCCTATTAATTCTATAGATCCTGGTTCATGATTTATACTTTGATAAGGTCTCCATATAGCATTTCAAAAGGGCTGACCTTTTGAATCTGGGTGTAATCCTTGCTCTCAGGAATGCTAATGGAAGAATATATGTATATGTTTGAGGCAACAGTACTAGCAAAAGTAATTTTGCATATTTAAGCAGTGTCCATAATATAAGAGGGTTTGCTCTACACAAGCAAATTTCTCTAGTTCTCAAACCCTCTGCCTCTGAAAATGCATTATATAAGAAACCTTTTCCATGTTAAGATAGATAAGCCTCAGACTATATGCTTGTGGACTCTGCAAATACACATTAGCTTATCTTTGAAAGCTTTAGAGTCTGAAAACAAACTTATGGAGACCACTTTTCCTCGGGGGTATACTTAGGAGGTTTTGGTGTTTGGTTTCTGTCTCACCGAAGTCCTTATTCAGCCAATGGTTCATTTCATCTCAAACCTTTCACAGTAGCAGGCTTGAACAAAATGTGTGTCTTGATTGTGATGGAGCTTTCTTTTGTCCAAATTGAGCAATTTTACTGTGCAATGAGGAAAATAACTTATAAAATGGGAGGTTACAAATCAGTCCGTATTAGATACAGTCTGATGTCATATACTGCAAGAATTGCATTTCACATGTGCATATAGGTAGTGGCTTCTTTGGTAAGGCTAAGGCATTTCAGGCCTTGAGGAGTCAAAGCTGTGGAGCACTAGGGGCAGAGTGAGGCAGCTCAGACTGAGGCACCACCATGGCCTGAGGCCACTGCAAAGAGAGGGATACGGTTAGGTGAGAGAGATCATCTGGGCCCAGCAGGTAATCTGTGCTCGTTGTTGAAGAGAACGGCAAAGTAGGACCTGGTTTTCTGCAACTCAGAACCTGCAACAAACACCAACCAAATATTAAGGTGGTCCTATACTGCAGAAACTGAGCTAGCTTTAAAGGAGTTTGTTTGCTTCACTAGGTCCACAGTGTCATGGTTAAAAGCATAGGCTTCCCCACCCTGGGTGCTTCTCAGGTGGGTTTTGGAGGGGTACTGATTTCTGTGCTTCTGTGGCTGTGGTGCTAGCAGCACTTGGGACAGCTGGGTTAAAACCAGGGTGGGCCCATGTTGCTGCATTTGCAGTGTTGAAGTCAATGTTACAGAAGGGTTGTTGCTACTGTTTGTTCTTAGAATGCCTCAGTTGTACAACACCTCGGGAAGGCAGGGGTGAGCCCCCTGCTTCTTAAGCTGCAGGAGTGATAGAAACAAAGTATTCTCCCCTGACAACTTCAGAAAAGTAGCTGAGCCTATGAAAGATGGGATCTCATGGCCGATGGCAGGACTGGCGAACGTGTTTTGTCTATGCTTTAGGAAACCGATGTAGAAACGAGTAATTCTTGCTCTGTTATGCTTGACAATTAGCAAGTTATTTTCAAGCTGTGTAATACATCCTACTAAATTTCTGTTGAGCAGCAGAAGGGTTGTTGATTACAGCCATAAGAGTAGTGAAAACTCTAATGTACGTACTAGAGAAATTTTGCTGAAATATGAAATCTTTTCCTGGATGTGAACCCAGGTTGTGGCGGGCAGGGGCTGACCACTAGACCACCAGGAAAGTAGCACTGAGAGTCATATGCTGTCTAGTTATTTTTAGAAATAGCTTTTTTTTTCTGTACAAGTCATGTGCACTGACAAAAGATTATGCCTCTTCTCTGGCTTCCTATATCCGATAGAGAAACGCATCAGTGAAACTGTCAGCGATTCAGCCTCCTGCCAGTGCAGAAGCAGCCAGTGCCTGTGCCTGCGTCCCTGCGGTGCTAGCTGGAGAGGAATGATCTTCCCAAAAGCGCCAGGGAAGGAATGTCAGAAGCTGATGTTTCTTTTCACTTAAGGGAACAGCGGTGTGTCAGTAAAACTGAGTGAGTAGCATTCAATGTTAGAAGTACTCTACCCCAGCTTTCAGAGTTTGGTATGCAAAGCTGAACTTTGGAACCCGAAAAATCAGAGCGATTACTTTAAATGCAAGCTGTAAAGCAGCGTGCAGTTAACTTGTTTGTTCCATATGAATGTATTACATATTATTATTACTTTAATTTGCCATGTTAATTAATGTGTGATAGTAGGCTTACTATGTAAAAACGAGTAAGAATAACATCAAAGTAATGTGCTAATTTACTGGAAGTATGTTATTTGGGTGTGTTTCCATGACATAATGAGAAGTACAAATTGTCTCTAGTACCTGGGGTACACACTTCAGCAGTAGTGGAAATCCTTGATTTGCACAGAGGCTGTAAATGATTTCTATAACTATGTGTAATGTGCACATTTTTCACTCCTCTCTTTCCTCAACTGTGTATTTGACCTGGAAAGTCTTGATATCTGCTTTTCTTCTTTAAGGTAGCTTGATTTAAAATGTAAATCATCCCAGTTTCAGAGAGGTAGAAAGGAGATGGAACGAAAAGATGATGCACAGTCTTTTGCTATATAATGTTTAATGTCCATGTATGGTCAGAATGGTTACTTAACTGTTAGATTATAATGATTTTCTGGGCGAAAAAATACTGTCGTAGTTTATATTACTTATATCGGTTTTCACCATAACAGTGTCTTTATGGAAATAATCTAAAGAAAATCTCAAAAGGCGTTGTCCAAATGTTACAGCAGTTCTGACACTCCTAGCTCCAAGATCATCTTTCAAGCTGTACAGTGACTCGCTCCATCTTCTTGTAGTTTAACTTAAACAGGGCTAGGGGGCAGTCTGTGAGAATTTGCAGCGTCACGTCTTAATACTTTGCAGACTCGTCATTTACTGTTTACAGAAAGTATTTTCAAGATCCTGAAGAAAAGTGGGGTAGTAACTCAGTAGCAATATTTTTAGAAATACTTTTACAAGTTCTTGTATTGTTTTCCTCGATCTTCCATTCTTCCCCATATTTCCTGTATTTGATCCAGTAAAACCTGTGTCAGCTTTTTTTCTCTTAGACTGTGTTAAAATGCAAGTGATTCTGGGCTTCAGGATAAGGTATGGCGGTGGGGTGCTTCATCCAGTGTCCACTGAGTTCAACAAAATACCTTAGTTGAAACAAATACACTTTTTTATCATCTCCTCACGTGTCTCAGCAAATTCCTTTTCTTTTACAGCCTGCCTTCTGCAAAGCATTTTGGAAGCAACTTCTGTCTTGCTCTACTAGACAGTAGAAACAGGCGCACAGCGTCAGTTATTAGGGGAGAGCTTCTTATAAAAGTTTCAAGCTCTGGTCTCTTTCATATTTGTGAAACTTGTAGAAATTTTCAATACGTCTGTCAAATTGAGTTATATCTAGACAATCAATTAGAAGTTACGGGGTTAGCTGGGGACACTCAGAAAATTCATCATTACATAAACCGAAGAAAGGCTGAAACAGAAGTCAACCCCCCGATGCATGGTAGGATCAAGTAGAGCCTCAATTATGCGTCTGCCTGTATGGAACCTGTTTTGTGACTACTTCATGGTGAATAATTGTAAGAGTAATTGGGAAAAACAGGATGACTGCTAACGAGAAAAGATTGGTGTCACCTTTATTTTTATACCTTTTCAAAGCTGGACTGGTAACGGTATTCAAGCTTATCAGCGTAATTCTTTATGGCAGGTTGTCTTTCTTAAACGAACGAGCCACAAGCTAACAGTTGCAAGTGTTAAAAAAAAATTACATGAACCACACATAAGCAATACAGTATTTTTTTCTGATATTAGAGTAAGCTGATCTGAGTGCAGGCCATAAACATACTGTACCTGTGACAGTTTTTTTCTCTGTAGTGTATGCAGCTCTATTAATATACACTGAAGTGTGTATTGTGGAAGATCAAAACCCATTCAGACATTATACTTAAGTATCTCAAGTCTGTTCTGTCCTTTGTGTGTTATTATGCATAGGAGTTTGTGTCAGAAATCTTTTTCTAAAGTAAAAATTCACAATTTGGAAGTGATTAAAATAGGACACTTGCATTTTATCTCCACCAAGATAGTGCCATCAGTGATAAAACAAATTTGCCCAATACTGAACCGTATGAGTGACAACAATTTAAGATTTTCTCAGGTAAAGATGTTCTGAGCATTGATATCACAAAGACAATGAATTAAACAATGTTAGATTGTTTATATTCAAATGAATAGCCATGGAACATACTGCCACAGGAAAGAGCAAACCATTCAGACTGTCTTATGTCCTCTATGCTGTACAGAGGCCAAAACTAAATTTAATTTCAAAGGTTTTATTTCAAAGGTGATCTATCGATTAATCTATCTACCTATCATGTTCATCGTTGTAACAGAGTCAGGCATTACTTCTTACTTCCAGACTCAGTAAAATAAAACCATACGTTACATCCCACTCACGCGGTTTCCTCCAGCGACATGAGCTCTGTGGGTTGAGCTCCAGGCAATAACCCACAGTGCCATAACCAGAACTTGTACGATGCTTCTGTTCCAGCCCTAGCCTTGCTTATTCTGCTGCGTTAACAGGAGTTTGAGTGATTTCTTCCCCATGCCAGTAAGCTAGGATATGTATTTGAAATGCTTGGGGCATTCTTTGTCTGCTATATGGAACCTATGCATTGTCCTCGTAGAGCTTTCTACACAATACAATAGAGGCGGCCCTGCTCGGAATGCTGATGGACAGTGAACTGGTACCTTAGGACAGAGGCAACTTTTCCTGGAGCTAAAATAAGGTGTTAGTCACTGCCATTGTTGTGCAAGTTCAGCTAAGTTCAGCTAAGTAGGGTTTCTGATCGGGCTGCGTATCTTCTGCAATTTGGCAAAAGAAGTCAGGTAAAGGGCACTATTTTAGGTCTGCGGTTTTCTTCCTCTTTTTTTCCCAGTTTTGTTCGCTAAGCAGCATGGGAGGAGTAACTGAGAGCAGGGCCCCATTCTTCTGCGCTGTGCTGAGAACCCTTGTACCGGCAAGGTCTTTGAGATTTGCACCAATCTGACTTTGTGTTTGCCCGTCTTTTGCGATGTAAGGTGTAGTAACTGCAGTGTGCTGTGAAAACATAACCTCTAAGCAGGGGACTATGTTTTAAAGAAAATCTTGTGTCTTGCAAAATAAACTGGTTTGGAAAAAAAAAAATCAGATGCAGACTTCAATTGTAGCTGGAAGTACAGCAGCACATTTAGTGGAGGAGTTGAGACAGTTACTGTCCCGGTACTGACACTGAGCGGTAGAAAGTGTATGCTATAAGCAGGGTAATGGTGGTGGGAGATGGCTCCGTGCCCGTACGGGGAGTTGTGTTCGGTCCTGAAACCGACACACATGATTTTGAAATGGATGTGCAAGCAGCTCTTAGGTTAAAAAATAGGCCTCTGACAAATACCTCCCTTACTTGAAATTAAAACTTGTTGGATTTGTCATGTTATAACTACAAAAAAAAAAAAAAAAAGATTCTTGAGGCACCTGCACACCACTTGCTGTTTTATTTTGGCACACTCTCTTAGCATCTCTATGTATATGTGTACCTGTGTGTGTACATATACCCTTTGTGTTAATTTAAATCTTTATTTTTGCGGGCATTTGCCTACCTCCAGGCTTTTATCTTGCAGAATCTGGGACTTAACGACAATACAGTACTGTAGGCCTTTCCCTAAGCTGTCCAGTCTTTCTGAGTTGGTTACTGACCGAAGGAGGGAGCGGGGACTACATCTCCTTTAGGCTAGCCACAAACATCTAGAAGAGTCACCAGGAGTTACCTCAGGTAAGGGGATGGAGTTTGTGGCAACTACAGTGGGTTTTGGGGGTTGTGTGAAGAAGTCTGCACGCTGGCAGCATGGAAGCAGCAGATGAAGTTGGCAGGCTATTCAATTTCCCAGGCTTTGGTTAACCTCAGTTTCCAAAACGGGTTGTTTTGGTTTTGCACTGCCCTTGAGAAAACTCCCTTCCCGAGGCAGCGCCCGGCGCTCGGGCTTCGTGAACAACTACGCCTCACTCGGCTTTTTTTGTAGCCCCCACGCCAGACCATGCCCCCCCCGGACGGGGCCGGGGCCCCCTCAGGCGGCTCTGGCGAAGCGCGCCCTTCGCTCCCCTCCGCGGGTGCGGGTGCGGGTACGGGTGCGGGTGCGGGCCGGCTCCCGCGGCGATGAGCCCACCGGCTGCCCGCCAGCCCCGGGGCGACCGCCACCGGCGGGGGCCGGGCGGGAGGCGGGATCGCCGGGTGGGGCGGAGCCGCGGGCCGGGCCGGGCCGGAGCAAGGGGGAGCGGCGGGGGAGGCGCCGCTCGGGCCGAGCGGGGAGCGCTGCGGCCGGCGCTCCCGCCGCCACCTCCCGCCTCCCGGCAGCGGGTCCTGGGCGCCGCGGGGCCGCCATGCCGCCCGCCCGCCCGCCCTGCAGGTGCGCGCCGCGGGGGAGGGCGCGGTGTTTTCCTGTTTACGCCGCGCCGAGGGAGGGTGGGTCCGCTCAGCCCACGGCCTTGTGCCCGGGCCGGGGGCGGCGGGGCCCGGCTCGGCCGGGAGCGGAGCCCTGTGGGGCGCAGGGGCCGGCGGCGCCCGCTGTTGCGGTGCCGGGGGGGCTGTTTGCCTGCTTGCTCCTTTGCAGAGCCGGCCCGGCGTCGCGGGGCAGGAGGCGAGGGGCGGGCCCGCGGCGGCGGCGCGTTCCTCCCGGTGCGTGTGCGGCGGGAGGGAGGCGGGGGCGGCGGCGGTGCGGGGCGGGCTGGGCTGGGCAGGGCTGGCGGCCCCTTCCTGCGAGCCCCGGCTGCGCCTCTGCCGCCGCCTTCAGCCGGCCGCTGCAGCTGAGCGCCCTGCTCGGGTGGCTTTCGCCGCTTCAAACCCCGTTGATTTCCTCCCTCCCCAGCTCTGGGGTGATTTACTGGAATGTTCCAGGCGCTCCATACAGTAATTTATAGTCTCGGGTTGTCATGATTAAGAAGTGCTGCCGGGTGCCAGAGGCGCGTAAGTAAGTGATTTTTGTCTCTTAATCCGTATCTCGTCCTGCGCGCCTACTTCGGAGTTGGTTTTTTTTTGGCTGGAGGGGGTAACCTGCGTGTTGGTGATGCGTTTGCAATATTATGGTGCTAAAGGATGCAGTAACAGCTTGTCCTCTAGGTGATGAAATAAGATGATGAACACTTAGACTCAATAACAGGCTTTTACCATGTGTTTACTTTACGCGCCACAATTAGTCTTCTCCCATTAAGTAGTCATACGTTTCTTGTATTAATGCATATTGATGGACTCTTAAGATGCATAGGTGCGCATTAATCGATTATGGTTTGCCTCAAATGCTGTGACCCAGACTAAGGGCCTGTGCTTGGATGGTGCTTAAAATGCATATTGATGAACCCTCCCAGCATATTGTATCAGCGAGTGTTTAGATAGTGTGGAAATAATATTTTTGCTATTATTGTTCTTTTGGATGCGTATGTATACACACGCGACTTCAGAAAATTATCAGAGAAGGCAATAGAAAATGCCAGGAGAAGTATGCATGCGTATATACTTTCTGAATGAAAACTACTTTATCAGGAGTATACGTCTTTAAATGTAAGTCATGGTTAAAAGTATCTAAGTCCTAGTGCATTTTAGGCTGCTTTCTCTTTCATCCTTTTGCCTGGAAAATGTTCAAAAATATATGCAAAATATTTTAAGAATCTAAACAGGTAAGTAATGTTGGTCCTGTGAAGAGTTGTATTGAAGCTGATGGGACTGCTTGTAGATAAAATGCTGTGTGATGGCTTTCCTTTTTTGTTTGTTTAATCTTTTCCTTTTTTTGTTTTTGTTTAAATAATGGATCAAAATGTTGGGCTTGGAAGGAAATTCTGTACTTCAGTTAAATTCAGTCCCTTTTTTCCTTGTTGTGTATTATGTTAGAAAAAGAAACACTTCTAGAGAACCTGATTTGCCCAATGTGCCAATTTGTGAGGCACAGTCTCTGAGTCTCGCTCCTTGCCTGTGTCCAGCATCCTGTTCTCACTGCACCAAGTGGCCACACTCCCATTTGGATTCGTCAGGTCTACTGCTGAAATCATAAGTGATTCCCTTTGGAGTTCAAGTGACTTAGAATAGATCAGAACAGTCCTTGTCTTGTACAGGAATGCAGCTTTGTTGCTTTGTGTATCCAGGATTTTGAAAGAGAAGAGTAAAATTGTCTGGGGATTGGCTCCAGTGAATATTTGGCTAGCTTATGGTTGTGACTTCAGTGGACAGCTTGCAAGTCACTTGCAGTGTTAAGGAATTAGTCCCTCTGTTCAGAGTAGAGGTGAATTCATTGGAGGGTGATTTGGGTTGGAGAATAACGTTTCTCAAAAAGGTTATTAACAAAGTTGTGAGAATCCTATAGATATGGATACTGCAGCCAGAGTGGCTCTCTTGCAGTTACCCATCTGGGTGAGTGTTTCAAAGGTAGGAAATCAGTGTGAGCCTCTGCAGTGTGATCTGACACAAGAAACCGCTGCTTCAGGCAGCTGGAGATGTTCACAAATGATAATTATGATGGAAGTAAGGGATGAAGGGGCTCAATTTCCCTTTGCTTTCCAGTAGGTGTTGAGGGAAAGCTGGAACATAACCAGTGTGGAGAAAAATGGTAAAACTCCCTGTCTGGCACCTGGCTTGTGCCCTCTGTGTCTCAGCAGGTGCCTGGCGCAGCAGCAGGCAGTCGTGGTCCTCAGCTCTCCTGGCGGGGTAAATCTAGTGTTGTCACCCAAGAAGTGGCAGACTGACAAATCTCTTCCTCCTCATCAATAAGCAAAAAAAGTGTAAGGCTTTATGGGCGCAACTCTTCCTTTAGTGAGGTACCTGCTTGCTGGTGTAGTTATTGACAGCGGGGATGGCCGCCTGCCACGGAGCTGGTGGTTTCTTGCTCCCTGCTGCGAGGGAGCTGGGCCTTGGGATCTGTGCCCTCGTGGAGGAAATGCGTGAGTCATGCTGCTGCTGTGAGTTTGTCTTGGGCATTAAGATTGCCTTCCCAAAAAGAAGAAACATAATGCTACAGCTGAGGAGAGAAGTCAGCATTACGAGCAGTCGCTTAGGTGCCCTCCTTTAGCCAGGAAGAAAAGCAGGGTAGGAGAAATGAGTTTTCAGATAAATTTTTTTTTTTTTCAAACCTGACATTTTTCCTTATTTCTGTGCCATTTTCCCCAGCCAGATTCATGGAAGAGTGAGGTAGTAACAAAACTCACAGCAAGCTAGAGGGATTATATTCCCCTTACAAACATGATGTTTCAGATAGAATACTCCTGTGTATATGTTTAATGTATCAGATTTTCCCCCTTTTCTTTGCAAACCCTTCTGATTGTAGTTGGAAAGCTATACTTTGTTCTTAATCAAAATGTCAGGTGGGCGTGAATGGCTGTACTGCTGCTGGAAGGTGTCTCTTAAGAACTGTTTGCTCTGTTTTGGGGTGGGCAGTGCGCTGCAGTGGGGCAGGGGGCTGTGGTTGTGTATCTTCAGTCTCTTCTCCACTTGCCTGCAAGGGCAGGTTGCAGGCAGGCTTTGTGGGGTCCGGTGGTACTCCCGATGCGTTGCAGTGCAGAAGGTAGTCATAAGTGCAGAGAAGGGTGAGTTACTCCAGGTGCAATGGTTTGCTCATGGACCTGTGCTGCTCCCAGTCTCTGACCAAGGTCGGAGAGACAGTCCAGTATGTCAGCTTGGTAGTGTGTAGCATCCTAGTGACGTGCCTGTATTTACATGAGACTTAATGACTTGTCATGGAACCACAGTTTATCCTTTAGGAAGACTTTGAGCTCTCAATGGATAGAGTTCTCATCATAATCTTAATAAGCCTTTCTGATTGTTATTTATCTTGCTTTTAAGAGGTGAGCTGTGCTTTCAGCTGCTTGCCTGAAATTCCATGTGTTGTGTGGTTGTATGGCCTTTTTGGTTAGATGAAGCTGTTCCATGCTCGCAGTTATTCTGTCCCCTGTAGTATTTATGTGTTGTGATTAAGCGTTAGGCCTCCTCTTTGATATGCTACATCTAGATCCAACTGAAGTACCACTTTTTTTTTGTTTTGTTGCCTTTGTTATGGCTACTATGTATGTTTTACAGGGTTGTTTTTTCAACAGCCTTTTTGAAATGCAAAGCCTATGACTACCTGTCATATTTAAGTAATGGAAAATATCAGCCTGGTTTACAGGAACAGAAAACATCCAAACTGAGCAGGGAAGTTATTCCTGTTTATACCAGTAAGATTTGAGTTTACCTTTTCATTACAGTGTCAAATTAGGATTGTTTATGTTTCATTCTGTGTTCATTTAACAGGATTTTAAAAGCCTTTTGTTAATAGCTACCAATTTCTAGAAAGGAAATTTTCTTACAGTAGTCTCACCCATTAGTGGCTGATTTTGGGATCTTCCCAGGGTGTTCCCATGGATATCTGAGAGCTGTTTCCCCAAAATCTAAGACTCCCCAGGCAGACAAAGAGCTGTCCCAGTGCACCAGTTAAAACAAAGCTGTGATTTCTTCTACAGAAGGTCACAGTGAGAGCTGCTGCTTACTTGAACTCAGCCTTATCTTAAGAAAAAGTAATTTATTCCCTGGCTCATTTTTCAAGTAAATGTAACCTTTTCTAACAGTCTTCTCTCTATCTGCTGCTACTCCTGTCTTTTTTTTCTTCCTGTCCCACATGCCATCTGTCTTACTTTCGGGTTTGTTTTCTTTTTAAATACTCTAAGCTAATGCAGCAGATAGAAAAGAAGTATGGGTATTCATGAAGCCTCACTATACCACCTTCCTTCTGAGGCGGAGAGATGTGGATGGCATCCTGCCAGGTCAGGTGATGCTGTGATTGCAGAAACTGATGGGGATCTGCCTAGGTTGTTACTTGAAGGAGATGCTACAGGGAACAACTCAGCATTGTCAGCGGCTCAGCAGGGCTTGCATGCTGTGTCAGTAGTCACTGTGCACAAATAGCGTAGTAGGTAGCACTACTCTGTTGTAGTTAATTGTCTCGTGGTCAAGTAATGCCCCAGTGTGGTGGCAAGGGCTTTATTTTACCATCGCCTTAAGAAGTAGCATTTCTATAATGCTTTTTAAGTAGCTATAGGATGCCAAAAACCTGGGCACTTCTGATAAGGCTGGGTATCATACTGTATGTAGGCTTTGGTATCTGTGACAAGTGTGGCAAAGCTTTGTAGGCCACAGAGTGGCTTGAATTTTTCCTTCTTACTTTCTCACAAATGTTCAGATAAGTCAGAGAAGCATTGAAGAGTATAAAAAAGTAATTTTACACATTAAGATTATTTATATGATATTCAGAATATATATTAAAAAGAAATTACTTGCTTGTAATATATAAGTAATGTTTGACTTTTTGTACTCCCTTTTTTTCCATCCTGGTCGCCAATCAAACCTCTTGCAGTGAAGCTGCTGAAGACTGGTGGCTAAAGATAGCAGCTTTGATAACCCATGACATAAAACCCAGAAGGTTCCATTTGTGCCAGCTCCAAAGGCTTCTGAAATGCAGATGTTGTCCAGTAGATGCGTGGTGCGAGGGGTGATGTCCTGGTGACAATGGGCGGAGAAACAAGGAGATAAAAACTTTGACTTTGTTACAGAACAGTGTGCTGAAACGTGTCCAGGTACGTGGTAAAGGATTGGCTTTGCCTGCTGGAAGCCGGTCACTTGTGTAGATACGGGCCAAACGACTGACAGCTACACAACAGTTGATGAACATGAAAGCCCCCTTGCCACCCAGATGTGCTGGGTCAAGTAGTGAGCAGTCTGAGAGGTCATCAGAGCAGTTAGATGACTTGAGAACCACAAAGGAATGACAAGGGTGGTTTTCTGCCAGTGTGGTGAGTTGTTCTCCAGGCCTTGTTCTTAGGTATCAGCTGAAGAAATTTTATTTGATTTACAAGTAATTGTTTGGGGTTTTTTTTTGGTTGGTTGGGGTTTTTTGGTTTTGGGGGTTTTTTTTAAGTGTATGATGCTGAGCTGTGTTGGTTAGGTATGCTGCCTTGTATGGGGCGAGTAGATGGTGAGAGGTGGCAGGCATCATCACATCACTGTACAGAGGCTAGGCAGGAGTGTGTGGTGACAACTACATTTGTGTCCTGCTACAGTCATGCTTACAGGATGGAAAGCAGAATCTCCTGTCTTAGACTAGTGCTGATGTGGTTACTCATTGGGGTGCATTTATTTCCTTATATACAGGAATTCTGGATTCTTTAAAATTGAGCCCTGCTGCTAACTGATGACTTGGTGGATACATTTTTAAGTGGGTTATTTGTTTTGAAAATTGTGCTTCCTTTTGTAATGCATGATTTCTGTTAGTACATGTAACACACTGATTGTTATGAAAAGACATTAAGGAGTTGGAGATCAGTTTTCTTTTCTCCTGCTCTGTTGACACTGTGCACTTGATGCTATTGTGCAAGTAGTAAGTTTCAGTGTTTTGTCAACTAGTTGTGTCCTCTCCTCAGCCCTACTCTGGCAGTTCCCAGTCCCAGGCTGAGCCTGGCAAGTAACAGGCAGGTTTTGCGGGAAGGGGACTAGAGACTGATCTTGAGACCAAAATGGTACAGCAAGTACAAGAAATCCAGTATCTTCTACAGGGAGGGTGGGAAGAGCAGGGAACATGAAGCTCAGGAAACAACCAGACCTTCTGGAGTGGCACATGTTGGTGAGTTCTCCTGGCCTCCACAGACAGCGAGCTGTGGAATAAAACCACTGCATGCAGAAGAGCAGTTCTTAGCCCTTCAGGTCAAGTCTAAGTGTGCTTCGGATCAAGCTTATGAGAAGAGCAAGGAAGGTGCGTTCCCTTCCTTGTTTTCCTCCTGGGAGGGAAATGCAGACCCAGACCCAGCAGAGCAGGGACACGCTGTGCTAGGAGCGAGCCACGAGTGAAGTGTGCCGTGGGCAGTCTGTGCAAATGCCAGCGGAAAGCTGAGGAGGTTTGCAAAAGGAAAGCTGGCAGAGCTGAAGGGGCCACCTGTAGCACCAAACCTGATTTTAAGGTGCTTCAGAGGAAATGTGTATTTCTTTGTATTTGGTAACCGTAATGTGTTCATGTTGTCATGTGGACCTGTGTAGGGTTTCGGATGTAAGGGCTTGAAGTCAGAAAATGTGTTTCTTGGGCAAAATTATTGTCATCCCTCAGTAAATGGTAACAGGCCTTTAAAAGCCTTTCTTCTGGCTGCATTGGTTTTTTGTTGTTGGGTTTTTTGGTTTTTATTTTAGTATCTAGAAACTTTGTAAACAATCAAACTTCCATGGATGTCACTGAAATCAGGACTTAACCTTCAATACTGAGTACAGTTTTCAACTCTTAACTGCTTTGCAGTCAGCGTTATGCTGCATTTAAAATAAAAGTTTTACCTGGTACTGTGTTTTATAACTGTTGTTTAAATTCTGATTTCTTCCTCATCCCACATACTGCTTCTTGTGAATTCTGTGATGAAGAAGCTGTGGATGGTTATTTTCTCACTGAAAGGCTCTAGGATGATAGCATACTGTGTTATAATTTGGAATTTACTTTGTCTGGCCTTGAAACATATCTTCCTGCTTCTCTTCACTCTTTTTACTTCACTGAGTCCACCAAGCAGATAGCTCAGAAAAGTGATTTTGACCTGTGGAAGCTAGTACCAGTTATACCTGTTCATTAGGTTAGCCCAGCCATGTGTTCGAGATTGGAAGTGTGCATTTTAATCCTAGGTCTTGTAATAGTTATTGATAAGAACATGAATGTAGCACTGGGGTAACACACTTCCCACCGGTAATGTGCCAGTCCTTTTAACTACAAATCACTAATGCACCCAGGTGTTAGGTGTAGGTCTCTACCAAGTTTGGACAGATTTTCAGAGCAGCTGTGAAAAGGTCTGAATTGCTCTCTGCCAAATTTTAAGTTCTAATGCCAAAACTGGAAGTGCTACAGCCCCTCAAAAAAAGAGGCTTTAACATGGACCAAAAAGCCCCAAAACTCATTAATATATCTACTGTTTTGGCTGGCTTCAACATGAGGAAGGGCAAGCAATTACTTTGATGTAGCTTTAAACAAGTGAAGGCAAGGTTTTGTTTGAAACATGTCGGGTAATCTGAAACACTTGCTGTTACCAGCTATGTCAGGCATAACTTGTGGTGAACGGAAAGTTAGAAGTTTTCATCTTTGGGCCCCAATTCTGCGAATGTGTGCTTAGGTATTAGAAGCATAACTCGTGTGAATGAGTAGTCCCTCTGAATCCACTTGGTATGTGGGTAGAGAGCTCAGCAACATTGCAGTACCTGATGATGTGGCTGAGATGGCTTCCATAAAAATGCAGCACTGGAGGAACTGAAGCTATTTGTAACATTAGGTCAAATTTTGTGAAGGGTTCCTCCCCGCCCTGCAAAAAGAAATACCTAGCTTCAGAAATGCTGAGTTACTCTGTCATTACAGTCAGTGTAAGATGGTTGAATTTTAGTTTCAAGATCAGCCTGTTTTGCTCAACAAGAGCACCTCAGTTCTAAAACAATGTTTAAATTAATTGTGTAATACAAAAATAAAATATATACTGCTATTGTTTTACCAGAAAATTTCTATACTTCTGTTTTTTTATGCAACAGTACTCAACCTTAATTCAAGCGTATTTTTAACTTTTTTTTTACTAAGCCCTGAACCATCTCCCTGACTGAACACATCCAGAGTTGAGCAAATAAAGTCCAGATTAGATATGCTGAAAAAAGGATAGCATATAGCTGTTTTGTATGAACCATTCCATTGTTCTGCATTCTCTGCATACATAGACGTAGTTTTGTGACTTTATTTACCTGAATAATTTTGAGCAGACTCTTAGCTGTGCACGGATGGTTAGAACACAGAAAAGTAGAGAAAACTGATTTTTCTGTTTTTGGAAAGAAGTGAACAGCTCTTCAGAGAGACTCTTTAATTAGGTAAGTAAATGTAACTGCTATGGTATATAGCATGGGGAATTTGGTTTGAAAGGGGAGTTTTTGCTTTGTATGGAGTGCAAGGTGACTCTTGGTACAAGACTAGAAACACTGTGCAGTGTTGTACAGGAATCCAGTGATGGAGGAAGGAAAAAAGATAAAGGTTTTAAGGATGTTTCAGAAGAGCAAGAGAACTAAATAATTCTTAGTTACACAATACCTAAAGGAATTTTGCAAGGAGGAAGGAAATAATTAGAAACATTGCTGCTCTTAAAACAGGCTGCAGACTGTGCAGTGAGTAGAGGGTACAGTTTACTGTCTATCGTTGTAATTTTAATGCACCTAATGCTGCCAATATCTGAGCACCTGTGAAGCTGCGTGAGCTGGTGTAAAGGTCAGACTCAACAGACTAATGCAGTAAATGTTGCAGGTTAAGGAGTTGAAAAATAAACAATTAAGGTTTCCAGTGTTAATTTTGCACATTACAAATGCACAGGATTTTCTGTTACAATTAAACTGTTCAATATGTTACTTAATGTACAGTGTATGCAGTGTGGCACAGTTAAGGTTGCTATGGAAACCTGGTATTTTGGTTCTGATAATGGTGTTTCAGATAGGAAAATGTTTGCATTGCATTACTGTGAGGCTCCTTTCCATCCCCCTCCTCAGCTCCGTTGCGTCTCAGTTGGGGGGTGGGTGACAGCAAAAAAGCCATGACCTGGGATTTGCATGAGTCAGCGTCAACTGAAAAAAGGGATGTTGAGCTGAAACCTAAAAATTATTGTTTCCCTTCAAGTAGCTCTTGTGTCTTGAGTTGCTTTTTAAACTGAGAAAGTATTTAAATGTTAATCTTTCACAGTGTAGTGTCAGTGGGCTGTTAATTTGAGGGTCTTTTTTCTAAAAACTTGAAAATTGTGGGGACTTTCTGGAAACTTTTCTTCTGAAATTTTCACACCATGATTATGAATATTGTTAGAAATGTACTTGACCTAAAAAACAGTGACCAATTCTAATACTTTCTGTTAGATTGATGGGTTTATTTGTATTTTAGCACTTTCTTGTTGCCTGGCCTTATTCTATAAAGCACTGAGAATATGTTAACCAAGTCTCATTGAGTCTAATGGAAATATTTACAAATATAAACCTAACTTCATGCTTAAGCATTTTGGGACCTAAGCTGATTGTAAGCAGAAGGTGATTTATGGTACCCGTGATTTACAGTACAGGTATTTGTGCCAGGCATCAAGCCGCATCTTTGTGGTTTGTGTGACTCTTCAAACACCTGTGTCTTTCTGCTCTACCTCTACTTTACTTACCCTTGGTATAAATGCCTTTATTGGGTTGATGAGAAAAGAGCTGAGACATGAGAGAGCAAATTTGCTGTGAAGCTGAGAACATGCATTTGTCTTTTGTAGTCTCTTTCTCATGGCATGCATGCTGGCTGTAGGTCTCTGCAGCACCCATCTTTCAAAGCATGCAGCTGCTGAGGCCCACCGAACGAAGTGGCTGCTCAAGGAGCTACGCCGATGGTTATCTGCCCAAGCTTTCTGCTGTAAGTCTGCCTTCTGCGGCAGAAGTAAGGGTGTGCTTGCAGTTCAGCTGTGTGTAGCAAAGCCTGCTGGAAGGGGGTGTGAGCTGGCGGGGCAGGATATAAACTGAACGGCAGGCACAGAACCACTTCTGCTGACTCTGCTGCGGGTCATTTCTGTGGTAATGTTGGGTGGAGGAGTGGTAGCAAACAGCTGAAGGAGGTGAAAGGGAGGAAGGTGAAGGGCAGTAATACTTCAAACTGGCAGCTGCTTACTGTATGGATGTATTTTAACAGCCTGAGAGAGATGGGTGAAAGCCCAGTTTCTTTGGCTTGGCACTTCGGCTGGCCAAGGTCCCCTTGATCACCAAAGGACATTGCTGCGCATCTATCTACAGTGGTGCTGCTGTTTGGCCAGTTCAAATCCTGCTTGAGCCTTGTGTAAGCTAATTCATAGAAGCAATTCTGATATATGGCTGGGCCTGTGATATGTGACACTGTGGATCCAATGGGTGGGATGTAGGACAGTTCTGGTTGCTCACCTGGCATGGATGTGGCACCAGCCATTCACCCAATTTTGTTTGCTACTTGACTTGCTCTTACAGCACACTGCTGTGTAGGAGTGGTGAGGATGGGCTGACTTTGTTTGCTGCTTCTGTCCCTTTGCTTGGTTCAGGGAGGGGAATCTAAGGAGGACTCGGTCATGTCCCTTAAAAACCTGGTAGAGAACCCGTAAGTCATTGGCTCTGGGAGTGACATGGTTATCTGTATGCATGTTTTGACCTTGTGAAAACAGATGTGCAGGCTTTCTTAGAAATGTTTCTAAACAGATCATAAAGCTAGCAGTTGTAAAGAGCAAGGAACATGCTGGCACCAACTGCCAAATCAGCAAGGTAGTCCTAAGGGGATTGTCTAAATGCCAGCTGATGTGTCTAAGAACGTTCATAAATTTTTATTTTTTAGAAAACTGCAAGTACTTAGTGTTTTAGTTGAATGCTGCTAAGCACATACATAAAAGTCCTCTGTGCGTGCCTGTGTGCTCCAGGGAGAGGTAAGAGAACAGCGACATCTCTCTTACCCTCTCTGGAAATGGTACACTGCATCCTGTTTTTGTTCTGTGGTGGTGGAGCTATCATGCTGTACATCAGTTTAGGATCTGACTCAAAAATGCAGCATAAATTGTGATGGAAGTGCCTTAGTATGTGGCGTAAGCACATACTTGATTTCATTCAGCAGGTGTCCCAGGAAAGAAAGGCACAAAGGGTAAGCCATTTGTAACTGCAAGACAAGATCTGTGGTTTTGTAATAACCACAAGATCCTTCCGGATCTCAGTCTCTCACCTGTAAAATGAAAGCAATGCTCTTGACGAGGAATGTTTGAAAGGCTTAGCTTTTTAAATAAAAGTAGCTAAAATTTATTGGAATATCAATTAACTGGAACCAGCACCCTGCAAATTCTTGGGTGTTTCTGTTGTTTACATGTATGAGGTTTTCTGTATTTTAGTGGCTACAGAATTCATTCTGTTTATCCAAATGCTAATGTTTTTCTGCTGCCTTGTACCTGTTGTTAAAGTATTTGTAGGAAGAGACCAGTGTTTTCTGTCAACGATCCATAAAGATGCAGCATTTGGCATTCAGACTCTGCATACGTGCCTGTACCTGTACAAAGTGAGCGTGAAAGGCTGCAGGGTTCAGAAGGCTTGGGCTTACCACTTATTTGAACTAGGGTGGGTTAAAACAGGTGATACAAGAAGATGGTGTTCATTATTTTTTTTTATTTTTTTTTTAAAGCTTCTGCAGAAATGTTCTTCTTGTCTTAAAAGTGAAAATCTTCCCAAGTGGCCCGATTTCAAACAGGACTGCACTTTTACATTTCGTATGGCGTAGCACTCTACCTGTTAATAGTTTACACTGTGTTTTGTAACCGGTTTCTGTCTAGCAACTGCAGCTGAATTGCACTGTAAAATACATTGTTCCTTATGGAGAATGCACCTGGTGGTGTTCAGCTGCCAATGACGAAAGATTAAACCTGGATGTTTTTTTCTCTTGACAACCGCCGCTGGTGATGTTGAATTTCTGGTAGCTCTTTTGCTTCCCTGTGTTCTGTGTGAAACATGACAGCCTGAGTTAGTGGGTAAAAGTCTCCTCCCAGGCAAGGTAGAAATAATTTGGTGGGGGAGCCCATTGGAGCTGAATCAAGTTTTGTTATTGTTCTGTTTCTGAATCAGAAGTGTTTCTGTTTCATTGATTCTCATTTAGTTATTTGAACTTTGCTCATGTGGACAGGCTATTGGAGATCCAGCTGATGAGTTGAAGGTGATTTGTTAGCCTGTTCTTACTGCATTAGTAGGGAATGAAAATGCTTGGACTGTTATCCCCACTACGGAGTGTAGTAAGCTAATAACCCCCTAAACATTGCAGCTGGTTCCTCAAAAACAAGGGTGTTTGTTTCCTTTGCTTGTCTTATCTCCATCTTTTTATCTTCACTGTGCTTGAGAGTCCACAAGGTGCAAAAGCCATGTGGAATCTCTCTCTCTCCATTTGGAGATAGAGAAGTTGTGATACTTGTCTGTGTTTAATCTGAAGAAGAAATCCAGAAATTGCTTCTGCATACAACTTTATTTCCAGTCTCTTAATTTTTGCATTTTAATTATTTGGGGATTTCAAGAGTCCACCCTTGTAACAAGAAACATGACCAGCTTAGCCCTTTAAAGGTCAGTGGAGTTGTGTGCATAAATAGGGGTTATTCACCTAAGTAAGAGTTGAGTCATCAGCCTCAACTTCACCAAGGGGGAGAAGCTCTCCTAGGTTGCTTTAGCACTCTTCAGTTATGTACAATAGACTGAAACTTCTTTATAGAGCTTATTAATGTTTTTGAAATAGCGTTACACTTTACATGGTAAATGTAATGTAACTATGTAATTGTATTGAAACAATTCCGTATTTATCTTAAGATAGCTTTCGAGTAAACTATATTTTTGTCCATTCTGCTGAATCTAACTTAATGTAATTAGTCTATGCTGTGTTTTATTGGTTTGTGCTAGTGCTTTCCTGAAAGCTTCCAGTCTCACTTTTAGCTAGGTCATTCTGCCTGAAGAAAAGACTAAAAAACTTCTGGCTTACTCTACTCACTGCTGGCTGTGCATTTGTTACCCTTTCATCTTGAGATGCTGTAGTCTTTATTCTAAAACTTTTATCTTCACTATTACACTAAATGAAATACACTAGCATGATATAAAAGCAGTAAGACTCAGCCTGGTTAGGCTAGCCAGTGAGGCATTAATGAAATTCTGCAAAATTTAGCATTTCTCATAAGGTGCTAATGTGCTTTCACCTTCCTGTTTTTAGAAATGAAATGTGTGTTGAAGTAAATGCTAGAATTGATATTAGTGCTTTGGCTTGTGAAGCTTAATCGTATGCATTTATATGACCCAGTAGCAACTTAAAATACATCTCCTTGTGTGTTAACCTGTTTCTGTTGCCTGTGCTTAAAGGTGTTCTGTGTGACCCTATGCTGCAACCTTGTTGGTGTGTTCGTGTCTCTTTGTGTCTGCACAGTGCCCTGGAAACTGCTTTGAGCTCACCGGAGGCACAGATAGCAGCCCAAAGGGTTCAGTTACAGATATAATACACTGAAAATGCTTCCCCTCTATCTGTGATTTGTTCTACAATTTCTTATTCTGTCAGCTTGCTAGATGTTTTTAATATTGCTCTTGAAGTACTACATACATATCTTTCCTTTTTTTAGTCTTAATATTGACTTGTTGGTATAATCTGTGTTATCTCTCCTGGTGAGTTTTTTAGGGGTCAGAACTGGCACATGAACTCAGAAGACTTGTTATTTGTAAGAAGTCACTGCTGCAGAGTTGCAAATCTAAGCAGAATCATTAGTAATGCTTCATGCCCAAAAATGGCCGGTGGTGACGTTTGAATGTTTGTATTGCAGCAGATGATAGTAAGGAAGCGTGTAGCAATATGAACAGATGTGTGCGATGTTTGTCTGTGGTCTCAGGGGCAGAGGTAAAATAGAGAAGCAAAAATAAAAAACCTAATGTTGGATGGGATGCCGCACTAGAGAGCAGGTGCGGGCTACGTGGTGTGTCTGGGCAGCATCCTGTTCCCTCGGCACAGTGGGGTCTCCCTGTTAGATCCTTGGCGTGGCCATATCCTCTTGGCTGTCTCACTGGGAGTCTTCTGCCTTAATCTGCTCCGTCCTCCTAACTGTGGAAAATTTGCGCTTAGGCCTCTCACCTCCCCTGCTTGTTTCTCACAGTATGATTGCTGCCACTATTGCTTGCCTCCTGGGTCCTCTGCTAAGGTACAGGGCACTACCCTTGACTTAGTTTCCCTAAATTCTTTTCATAACTTTTTAACATATTTCCTGAAGGAGCTGACAGTGCCATTTAATCCTAGATCCTCAGAGTAGTTAGGCTTTTTATTTGCTGTTGTGCATCTGAGCTTTCATTTCTACACGTAAGCCCACAGAGCCAAATAAGGGTGAGACTGTGCTATGGGTCTTCAAAGTTTGTCAGTTTAAATTTTACACAGAAAATAATAACTAGGTCCTTGTCAAATTAGTCTCCTTCCTTGTTCTCATTGCTGCTGGTTATTGGGGCTGATTGGATTAAAGCTGGTGGGAGGATCCTTTTACATGCTGCTCTTCCACTCTCATCTGAGCATGTGGAGGTACTTCCTGCAGTTAAGTTCCCCATTTGCAAAGTAGGGATTTACAGCGTTTTCCTACCTCATTGGTTGAGCATTATTGACTCTACAGAATTGTGAAAATATATAGGGAGAATTGCACAATCTTGAACTTTTTTTTTTAACCTGTATGTCTTTCCAGGACTTGCAGTGGGCGCAGATGGCCAGAGACAAGCTATCAAGTCCATTGAGTATTCTAAAAATATTCAGTTCATTGGCTTCTGCTTTGCTAGTGCTTTGGATGTGCAGTTGTTCACGTACGTGGTTTTGGAAAGTAGTGCTCACAGTTGGAGGATTGATCGTTGATGCTTTAGAGCCAGTGAACAGGATCTCTGGGTGCTTACCTCTGAGTGCAGCAAGCAGGTCCTTTTGTTGTCTCATGAAAATGCAAACTGCTTATGCCGCAGGTAATATAAGGTATATTAGCCTTCAGCCCTAAGAAGGGAGGGAAAAGAGAAGACAAATAATTAAAGAAAGTAGAAAAAATTGTCAAAGTCTTTAGAAGACTTAGAATGTTCTATTCACGTAGTTGTTAATTAAAAATTAAAATTAAATTAAATTAAAAATAAGTGTTCCCCTCAAAAATACAGTTCCCTTCCTCTTTGTTCATCCTCACACTTAGAGCATCTTCTGCTGCTGCTGTTTTGAATGTACCATGACAAGAGGCTGCTGTCCTGCAGTGCCAGGTGGCAGAGTGGGAGTAGGAGCTGGAAGTGGCATTTCTGGAGGTCTTGGGACAGTGGCAGCAATTGCACAGACAGGAGTTTAGTCTGTTCCTCTGATTTTTTTTTAAACTTTTTCTTTTCTTTTTTGTTTATTTTGTGGCCTTGGTGGATCATTACAAACTCCCAGCAGCATCCCTGAAACTCCCTGGCAGCAAGCCTAAATAAACAATAAACAAGCAAGTATCCAAAAAATGCTAATATAAATGAAAAAATCCAGAGCAATAGGACTAACTTACTAACATAAAAATATACTGTACTTTTTGCTGTATTTTGTTCTTTTCTTCATATAATTATCAGGTGCTAAATTTGCAGAGTGGCAAATTTTTAACAGGATCTTTATTTAAATGCATTGTTTGTGCATCAGGAATATCTTTCCTCTTGAAATTACCTAATAAAAGAATTAGCATTGCTGTAGACATGTAATATAAGCTTTTCACTGTCTATTTCCGTTTCAGTGTAGAAAGGGTTAAACTGAGCCTGAAATTTCTATAAAATCAGCTTTGTCATCATTTGAGTTTGGACTGTACTCGTGATAGACGAGTAAGATGTCTGTCTCCCAGCATATAAATATCCCCCAAATACGTACATTTTCAATAGTCTGCCTGATTCAGTCTTCGTCGCTACCAGGAAATCCAGATTCGTTTTAATCATATATCCTTAATAACATTTTAAGCAGTTAATTAAGCAGGATTTCTTTCTTGGGAGATACCAAAGGACAAGTAAGGGGGGAGTGTGGAGCAGGTTTACTTTTTTTCATGTAACTTAAACCATCAGTGACAACCTATAAAATAAATATGGCTTTTGTACGGTTACTGCTTAAAGAACTAAAAACTGAAAAGGGCCTTTCAGAAATACTAGTTTTCAGTAGCAATTACTGCAAGTTACGCTGTGGTCCTCCTAGCTTTCAGGCTTTTTTTTATCCCTTGAAGCCAACTAGTACATGAAAAATTCCCCAACTACAAAACTGAACTCAGTGGTTATGAAGTTTGCGCTCCTAATCAATTTGCTTTTCCTAGTACTACATTTCCAAAGTATAATTTTCAGCCTTAAATATGTCTTCCTAGAACACCACCTTTTGTTTCTTTTAAGGTGAGCTAAGTAAGTTTTAAGTCAACAGAGTAGAACTGGATGTTAAATTATTTTATTGTGAAAATTTTCATTAATTGGTGACTGAATATGAGATCCCTGTGTATTTTCATCAGCAAAAGAAAAAACAAAATTCACCCGATACGCCTTTGTTACAGTCTATGGGTAACACTCCAATTTTCTGAGTGCCCATCTGTTCTGAACATAACTTTTTTTTTTTGTTGAAGTTCTTGATTTATTCCCCCTCAGTGTGGGAAAGGACTCGGAGTTGCATTTAGCTGATGTGGGAGGAACAGGCTCCATACCCGTGCTGTCATTGCGAGCTTTGTTTAGTGTTGATGAAAGCAAACGGCAAACCTTGCACCTGGCGAGCCGAGGAATGCCACGCGGATTTGGCGCTGGCACCTCCTGCAGCACCTGTGGTTGGGATGAGGCTTAAGCTCTGCCTCCTCTCTGTCCGTGCCGCTCTTCGCCAAAGCAGGGGGCGGCTGCTCCAGCACTGGGCAAGACAGGGCTGGGGGCAAGTGGGGTTTTTTCCTCCTGGCTCGCTCGCTGGGCTGTAGCGCTCCCTTCATCTGCCAGCACCATGTCGGAGCAGGGCTGGTATTCCCCTGGGTGGAGTCGGTAGGTCATGGCAGAGGATGGGAATTTATGGAAGGAGTGTGCTGCTGACCCTTGCGTGGGGTGAGGCCCTGAGGACAGCTCTTGCTCCCCTCCATCCCAGCTGATCTTTTTTCAGTGAGGTGAGAGGGGCTCTCCTCACTTCCCTCATCTTGTTCCCATAGGTCCCACTGTCCTCATGGTTGTGGGATTAATATTATCTTAGTGCCCTGTGGTTATTTGATAGTTCTTGGTGTCAGTGTGAGACTCAGCTCTGACCCGTCAGTGTCCTTGAGCACACACCTCAAGAGTGTAGTGAACGCAATGCAGGCAAAGGGGAAGGAGTGGTTCCTCTTTCCCTGAACTCTTTGTAGTTTGCTATAGAGGTTGTAGTTGTATGCTTTGAAAGATTTATTGTAACTCTAAATGCAGAGGATCTTCTCCTCTGAAGCTCTAGGACCTGTCCCAACAGGGAAGATAAGGATGCACTGAATTATCAGGAAGTATGTGATATCTTCATGCAGACTGGACATGTGAGCAGGACAGTTTGTTTTGATGCTATTCTTAGGCTACTATCATGTAGGTTTCTGTGTCTGGCTGAAGACTGCAACGCACATTAACTTGCAGAGATAAAAAAAGCATAAAAGCATTCTCCTTATAAAGCCAAAGATGTCTTAGGCAAATTTGCCATTTGAAGAGAGCAAAGGCCGTTACTCTAAGACTCTACTTGGTGTATAGAGATCAGAGAGACTAGATTGTTTTTGATGCACTGGATGTATTGAAAATGAATGAGTAAGAAAAAGTGCATTTTGAAGCAGTGGACTTCAATTGCTGTGTACTGGTGCTCCATAGATATGGAGAGACAATTATGGCAAGTATTTCTGATAGAATCCAGCATGATATGTTCATGGGCTTTTCAAGTAGATTAGTCTATTTTTGCTACATTATCTCTTTTGTTGACATATGGCAGTTTGTAGCTTATGATCTTTTAATGCAGGCAAAAATAATGGGAACTGATTAGGTGCTGGGGGAATTTTTCATCTTTTGCTACGAATCATAATTTGTGTGGCTTCTATTTCTTTATTATACAGCCCATTAGGTAAAATGTTCAGTAGTAACTTTTAGTTTGAACTGTAATACAATAAAGAACTCTTAAGATGTTAACTTATTTTGTGCATGTGCACAAGCCATTGGGGTAAGTTGAATGTATGTCGGAGAGGTGAAGAGGATAAAACATCTTGGCAGAGATCTTGGACAGCAATTGATGTGGCATATTGTTAATTGCAGTAATTACCAAGCAGTTCTGAAATTCCCAGCTCCCGGTTTCCAAGTGTCTCAGTATGGCATTCTGCAAAGAGGGAGTGATCTCTGTGTCAAAAGCCAGTGTTACTGGTCTTTTTTTAAAAAAAAAAAAAAAACAAAACAAAAAAAACCAAAACACAACAAAAACTTCTCAGAAAACCTTCCCTAGTCCTGTCTGTCTCAAGGTGACTGAGATTCATCCGGAGAGCAGGAGACCCACTGTGTTCCTCTCCATGTACTTGTTTGGACTTGCGTATTGTTCACAACAGTCAAACCTGTGTAAAGGATCTAGATCACACTTTTTTCTTTATGTTGTTTTAAAATTTTCTTATTTCTCACTGTTTTACAGAATTTTTATAAAGTGAACATTATATGTCTTTCCGGTTATACTGTTTGTACTGGGTATTTCTAAAGCTTCTCTTGATCTTCCTGTCTATAAAACACATGAAACCAGGAAGATGTTTTGGTATAAACTATTTCAACAGCTTGCAAAATATTTTAATCCTTCCAGGGTTTTAAAGTTTGGTACTGCTTTTTGGGTTACCTGCTTTGCAGAATCTCTCTTCCTCTGCTGGAGAAACTGTCCTCAGTGCATTTATTGTTTTTTGTCTTGTTGTATACTAAATGGATGTCACATGGCAAGCATTGACTGGTTAAAGTTTTACTTCGCTTTGTCACTGAGTTAATTGCATTTCCACAACCCTGTTGGTTTTTGTAGGTGTTGCTGACATGTTGATTTATAAACTTCCTGTTTTTAAATGTTATATACAGGGGACTCTGCCTGGATATGAGGTGCTGAGGGGAAAAAGACCATCACGCTTGGCTGCTCACCTTGCCCATTTGACTGTACATAATGGAGACCAAGGAGGAGAAGAAGGAACGAAGACAAGGCTATTTTGCACGGTAAGGTACAGGGTTTATTTCGATGTTGATTAAAGTGTGGAATTCCTCATTCTGCTTTTTTCACAAGGCTTTATGATTTTTCAAGTATGTATAAAAATCAAACCCATGCTGCATTATGTATCCAGAAAGTGCTTTCCTTGCTGTGTCCCTAATGTTGGAGTGGTAATATTTTCCTTTTTGGGTAGTGGAGGTAAACCTGAATTATAATTGTTATTTGTAGCATTAAACTGTTCTTGGGTACTCAGTTGCAAATTCCACTGCATTTGAGCTTCCAGCATCCAGTTCCTGAGAGTGTTTATAAAAACAAGCACATCTAAAACATAGATGTGTCTAAACCTAAAGTTTTATCTGATTTCAAATAAAGCACAGGCTAAGTAGTATTATCTCATAGGACAAGGTCAGCTAAGAAAGGGTAGTTACATGCTGATAGGTTAAGATGCCTAGACTGTATCATCTTTATAAATACAAGCAATCTTTTTTTAGCCAATCATTTTTGTAATTTGGAATTCATGATTGGTGATTTTTAAGAAATAGAAATAAATGGTGTTATTTATTTATTTTTAATAAACAAATATTAACTATATTTTATATAAAATATTAAAAATAAATAAATTTTATTTACTATTATTTCCTAATAACTTTTCATATTTAATTTAGCAAGTCTGTAATCATCTCTGAGCTTCGATGTACAAGAATAACTGAAGCTCACTTATTCTTGGGGAGCATAAGAGGGGGACGAAATCAGCGTAAAAAACATCTTTCAGTCAAAGATACTTTCTGCCCCATTGAAGAGGAAAAGTGTATACTCCCTCCAGTCTGTACTAAATAAGTGTTATTGAAACTACACTAAACCACTAGCCTTAGTCTGTTACAGACATCTAGAGCCATGCCTGTCGCACCACTTAGAAGTAGTAGCATGGGGAAAAGTTGCAGCACTTCTTTACTGTTGTTCAGGTGGTATGTAGCGGTGGCTAAAGACTTGAAGTTTTGTGGTGAAGGACATTTGTTAATGCCAAGTAAGTTGTTTTCCATTTGGAGAAATGCGATTATGTTGATGTTGATTGAAAGGAATGTCTCAGTTTTGGAGTTTGAGAAGGGGAAATAAACAATGGCACCTATGGCAGAGGAGGTATCAAGTAGGATAAAGCAGAAGTAGCTGAAGATGTTGTACTAAGGAACAAGTAGTTTCTTGTTAAGGAAGACTCGGGCTTTGGGAGAGATGTCTGAGTAAGATGCTTTAGTACTGAAGAGACTGTTTTGAGACCGTTCTAAATGCTGCCTGCTAAACAAAATGGAAAGCCACAAGAGGCTTTCAGCAAAGTCCTTGATGTTTTACTTAATATGTTTTGCAGCTTCCCTGTATCATCTGTGGCTATTCTCTTTTAAAAATTCACAGGGGCAGTGTGTCTTGTATGGGCAGTGGATGTTAGGCAAGGGTCAAAAAGACCTGAACTCAGTTCTTAGTTCTAGCACTTCCGTGTTGTGTAACTTTGGTGAGGTCACCTGTTTCTTTCCCTCCTGGCTTGCCTCTTTTTTCTTTATGTAAGTTGCAGGCCTGTAAATTAAGTTCCCACTCTAAGCAAACTCATGTATGATTTCTACAAGAATGTTCTTGCAGACCCTCGAGTCATGTTTTAATAGAAGCTAAAGTAGGTCAGAAGATGGTATGCCTGGCTTACCTTCACCTACATTGTCTGCGTGTGTGCCATCAGGGACAGAGCAGAACTGAATTTACATGTCCCTGATTTTAGTCTAGTGTTCTTCCTTTAGTAAACAGGTGTCCCAGCATCTTGCAGATGAAGGGTTTGAATGCTTTACATGATGACCCATGTAAATGTCATACGAGTACCTGAAAAAAATAGGCAGCCTATATTGCCTTTAGTACAAAGGCAGTTCTAACAATGTCCCTACCTGTTTGGGTTTTTTTTAAAACTTTTTAAATTTTAGCTTTTGACTTGATGTAGACGGAAGTTCCCTGTTTAGGTGCCCAATATTGGGACACCGAGATAACTTAATCAGCTGTATACTTTGATGTTTCTGTCATTTTGGTTGTTTTGTGGACAGCTGTTGGGTGCTTGAATTTAAGCACCCAAGTTTAATAAGTTTTGGCCCTCATCTTTTGTGTGCTACTTCAAACACCCTGCTTTTCCTGCCAGCTTGGGCTCAGATTTATTAAGCCAAGGGCAACCTCAGATCATTCCCCAACACATGCACCCCCCTACTAACATTATTGTTTTTTCCCCCTATGCTTCTTATTACTGTTACATTTTGTGAGCCTAAGATGAAAACAGTATTTACAAAATATAAATTTATGTATAGTAAACATTCTTATGAGACAAGGACCATCCCCCCTCCTTATCTGAATCTTGGTTTTTTTTGCCTGTGATCAGGTGTTCATGGGAGGAAGACTCTACTGCTTGCCAAAGAAGAGAATGGGAAACAGGTTAGCCTTTTTTCCAGCAGGAGGGAAAACTGCTCCGTGTCAGGAGGGTGGGGGAAAGGGCTCTGCTATGCCCAGGGTTGAGAAGAAGGATCCTGCTTATATCCTGGTTAGACAGGAGGAAATGTATGTATTTAATGCTGATGAAGTAAAATGTTTTATAGCTACCTTATGGACTACATTAATGAAAATACACAAATTTTAATAGAAAACGTCACTTTTTAATGTGAGGGGAAGGGTTACTGTGGTATCAACAAGGGCAAAGGCATTAACTGAAAAATGGGAGGTGATAGCTCTTTCCCTTAAGCTCCTGCTAACAGAAACCCAAGCTCTCTGTTGGCAGAGCAAGGGAGCATGTGGGCATGAACAGCGGGATGAGTAGCAGCCTTGCTGCCCTGCTAGCATCCCAAAGGGCCTGACTTCCCATCAGAAGGCAGCTTTTGGCTTCCAGGCTAGTGTAATTTTGGTCCTTCCTGAACAGCTTTAGGTAGGGGTGGTGCTCAGTGTCTGACTGGTTACGTTAGCGATTGTTGGAAAGGTTAGCTTGAGAACCCCAAAATATTTGAAGTGGTTAGTGTGGTGGGAGTTACGTGCTGACAGACCAGCTCCTGTACTGCTGAGAGGAAAAAAGATTAACATGAAGTAACTGTATCTCTGTCCCCCAAAGTTAGTGTTGTACATAAGCTGGTTTAAACATTTTAAAGGATAAATACTTAAAATTTCTCTACAGAAGAGAGCCACCCAGCCATAGTATATTTCCACTACAGATCTTCATGGTCTGAGTGCCTCAGTTTTCCCGTGTCTCTTCCAACCTCCCTATGGCAAGTGAAGCTGAAATAAAACCCTCACCATCCATTTTTGCTGCTTACCAAATGCTCCGTTACATACTGTGTGTTGTGGTAAAGGGCTTATTTTTTGCTTTGGTTGGCAAGAAATGAAACATGTAACTTTCCAAACAAAATAGAAATCTCTACAAAACTTTTTAAAGACCGATTTAGATTCCTTATGCAGATAAGGTGTTACAGCTCGTGGGAGTTTAACAGGCAAGAAGTGAAAGTATAAGAGTAACATGCAAGCATAAATTTCTCTTATGCAATAGGTCCTTATTTAAGACTGCTACTCCTACTTAAAGACTATTCTGTGTAGTTAGGTTCTCTTGCCTAATTCTCCAAACCTTGTTCTTAGGCTGTTCTGTTGCCTTCTGTGTCATCAGCTCCCAAATGGAGCAATATTACTCTAGCTCTTGCAAAGAACTCTGTCTCCTCTTGAGAAGTCTGTCCTAGTATCCAGCAAGTCCAAAAATAAATCAAACAGTGTAATATAGATGTACAATGGCACATCTGTGTGTATCGGGTCCCTGACTCTACTATGACATTTGGTGCTTTTTATTGTTATTACGTGCCCATGAGCACGCGTAATACAACCCCATTTCCCTCTGCCTGTGCTTCCTTTATCTTTCCTCTCTCCTTACAGAATGGAGAACTTCTTGGTTTTCTCCTGCCCATTGCGTAGGGCCAAGTTCAGAGTTACTTCACCTCATGAAAGGAATAGCTATTAAAATTTTAAGAATTTGAAAAGAAATTCTCAAAATGAGTGATGTGTGTTACATGGAGAGAACTCCCTTGGATATAAATTGGCAACTGGAAAGCTGATTGCACAGCTTGAAACTGGAATTGCTTTGCATGTACTATTGTGTGATACTGGATGTATTTGGACAGGAAGCTCTAGGAGATGAGAAAACGTAAGGGAAGAGTTTGGGTAGTTTTCTGAAAGGATGACAAAAGGGGTTCCTTTAGTTTCAAGTTTTCTGTCTCTTAACCTTCCTCACTGTAAGTTACTCAGCATTTTCCATGCTTTATATGATCTGTGATCTATGTCAAGTAGCTCTCTACTACTTTCCTAGCAGAGAACAACAAATAAATAGTGCTTTATTTGAAAACATGTTCCTTTTCAACAAGTCAACTGAGATGCTTACATTACTTTTATTAATAGTTATGTCTCCAACTTGTGGTGACCCTAATCTGAAGATTGCTGTATAGAGATGAACCTTAAAACTGATGCTTACTTGAATGATTTTTTAATAGTTTCCAGGGGAATTACAAATGTTAGTTCTCAGTCTTTTTCCTTTGGTGACCACTGAGAGCCAGGTTTCTGAAGTCAAAGATGAAGTGCTTGTCTTAGGGACAATATTCTCACCGGGATTTGGGTGCTTTTGTGTGTGTTGAATTTACATTGGTCTTGTTACCGTCATTCTTTTGAAATAACTACATGAATGTCTGGGACATGGTCCAAAGCCCATTTGAGTAGGCAGAGACTCCCTTTAGCTCCAGATTGCTAATACTCTGTCAGAACATGAAGCCCGTTGTACAACCTAATGTTCACCTCGTGTTGCCTTATGATGTGAATATTTAAGGGAAATAAAGGAATTCATAGCATGTTTTAAATTAATTTAAATTCGTGGCTTAGATACCTAAATTTACATTCATACAGATTAAGATTTGTACATTAAAACCAAGATTTTAGAAGGATAATGTGTTTAGTATAGTTATTATTTACTTGTTACCAGGCTTGAATTTGCAGCTTTTTTTCTTCTCGTAATTATTTTTTAATACCTAAAAATAAGTAAAACAAACCATACAACAAATGATATACAGCATTCCAATCACATTAGTTGTTTATGACCTAACCTTAGCTTTCCTTTTAAACATGCACAACCCATGACAGTAGGAATAGTCGCTGATTTGTAAACAGTTAGAGTCTGGAAAGCTTAGCTGGAGAAGGAGTTGTATATACTTGTCACACTGTTATGGTCTTTCCCTGATCCTCCTTTCCCTCTTGGCCGCTGTTGGAGGCGGGATGTTAGCTTGCAGGGACTCTGTGTGACACACTATGACCAAAGGAGTGACCAGTCTTTTCCATATTCAAACTAAAAGGTTTATAAGCGTCTCATCTGGAATTTTTCTGGCTTTGTACTGGTTTGTTCCTGTATTCATTGTTTGTACAGTTCATATTGGAATATGATGAAATGAGGAAGCTGCAGTGAGCTCAGAGGGCATGTGTGGAAAGGGAGGATATCAGTGGTGGCTAGGAAGGAGGGAGACCCAGATAAGGTGTATATATGCGCAAACATACTTTCTTGAGGGTATCTCCTATATGAGATACTTTGTCTTTTTTTGTTAGGTGCTTTTCTTGTTGGCCAGGCTTGCTATATCCATGCAGCAGGCTTCAAATGTTGGGTGCTCCTCAGAGCACTGTTTCTCCAGCAGTTTTCTCCCTGCAATTGCTGAGCCAAAGTGTTGATGTTTATTCAGGTTTCCTGTAGCACCCATAATTTATTTTTTGCTTTTAGAAGGAAAAGTTTCCACACATTGTTTTTAAAACAAACCACTGTGGAGGTTTATCTTGGGTGTGAAGAATAGCCAAGCCAAGATCCTGGAGATGCTTACATTTTTTTAAATGACTCTAGGAAATAATACATCATTACAGCTCATCTGTATAATGGAAATTTCTTAGCTCTGCTTCCAGATGTATAAACATTACTTCATAATCCTGCTATTGAAACTAAAACCAGTATTGTGTTCTACTCGTATTGTTTTGCCAATAACGTGTATGCCTGAGGCATTTTATTTTCTAAGAGAAGGATGAAGATATTGCTACTTCAGATTTATGGGGTGCAGTGGATATTATTTGCTCTGGTATTTAGGGGTGTATGTGCAGGGTAGTTGATTTGCTCTGTTGGTTGCTGAGAGAAGCTGTAAGATATTTTTTGAAACATACAGTATTGTTATTTGCCGTTCCAGTAACTTGGAGGGATCTCGATGTTTTTAGCAGACTTTCTGCCTGGCTGTGTAGGTTAGTATTTCAGCTGTCCTTTGCAGGCGTTGTAGTTTTCAGGCATAAAAGAATGTGTAGAATTTCATAGGCAGCAGCATCAGGAGCTTTTGAGTAGAGCTTTGGGAGGTTGGTCAAGTCCTTCAGATGCTTGAGAGACACTTGCTGTTCATTGCTCATAAAATTACTTGTGTGTATATATATAAAAAAAAGTTTTCTTCTTATCATGGGTGTAAACCTGAAGAATGAGAACTGGGGGGAAAATTGAACCTGCTTTTTTTGAAGAGTATTGCACTGCAGAGGAGAAGTTGCATTGAACAGCTGCTCATCTTGGGAACTGTTCACTCATCTCGTGTTGCTGTTGCTTTCTGGACTCTGAGGTTTTTATATTAGCAGTCTTGTAATTCTGTGGTGCAGGATGAGAGTCAGCAGAAGAGCATGAATTACTGTCCTTTACTTTGCCTGTGAATCACAGAATTATTCCCAACTTGAGTGCTTCCTCTGGGAAGCATAAACAATGCAGTGGTTTCTGCAGCCTTGGTTCTTTCCAGTGCTTTCATCCTCAAGAGTAGTGGAGTCATTTAGGATTGAAGAATGTTGTTATTGGATAACAGAGTTAGTGAAAGTATCTAATGGGGCTGTGAGGCTTTCTTCAGAGTCTTTTTCAAAATTTTCCAGTACCAGAAATGCTATTTAAGGAGGCACAAAACTTGCATAAGACAGGAAGCATGGTTCATCTCCTCACCCGTTCACTTCCCTCTGCATGTGAAGTGAGACTGGGTAACAGTGTGGGCTCTGTATAGAGAGGCTTTTTTTAGGAAGGAGAAGAAAGGCAGAGTTTCATGATGTTCTTGATTTCTTTTAGGGCTATATCACTGAATATACAGAGAAGAGAGTTTCTGTTTATTTAATCTTCAAACATGCTGTCTCACACCAGCAATTTCAGAATTTTCACTAATCACCTTGCAAGATACGTATAAGGCTGGCTTGTTAGGCAGCAAGCATAAAATGACCTTATATTTGCTTTTCCCAAGGGGACCTTTGGGTGTCTCTTATCAGCCTTTAAAAAGAAACTGCGAAAAAAGAAACTTATTTTGCCTCCTTTTTAGAACATAAATAGTTACATGATAGGCCTTTTGATGTAGGAGTCTGTGCAGTTTTGATAAGAGTTGCTGTTAACGTTGTTGTAATGTATTTTGTCTCCCTCTCCTTCCCTGCAGCTGTATATACCGGGCAAGAGGGGTGTGCTGGAGGCTCCTGGCGGGCCGTGCATTTACCTTTTTGCTCTTGGAGGGATTTAAAGACGTTGTATCTTAAGGGCCATAAAATTCGGGGGCTTCAAAAGATTGCTTTCTGGATAGGTGAGATAGAGACTTTTTGCTGTTGTCTGTAGGAAACTGATACAATTACCTTTTTAAATTACACAGTGTTTCTGGAGTGTCCGCAGGTATGGTCTTGTCCCTTCAGCCTCCCAGATGTGTCTTCTCTTCTGCTTTTAGGACTTACTGCATAAAATTCTGCTTAATCCCAGTGAACTGCTTTAAAATTAAGCCTATCTAAAATGCTGGTGAAAATTTAGCATTATTACTTGGCAGACGTGCAGTTCCATGGTCAATTTTAAAGTGAAAGAGGTGGTCCCACTCAGTCTTCTGGTTTTGCCATGTCTCTTCTGGATGACAGAGCTGCTGTGGCATGAAGGCCCCTTCCAGAAGCAGCCACGGTTTTGTTTAAGTGAGAGGTAGGCACACACCTAAAGAGATGCCTGATGGTACGGACTTTCTGGTGGTGCTGTTAGTCATCTCTTGCTTGTGCTCTGGGAAATGCCAGCTGTCTTACCACCTTGTGGCAGCAGTCCTGGTCAGCTTTCCTGTGCTTTGTGCCACGTGGTAGTAGGGAGTGGGGTGTAGAGTATTTTGAGAAGAGTCAGCGTTGTGAAGAGTTTGCTGGACTGAAGAAAACCCGGGTTGATATGAAGCTAGACATGTCCCTTCAGGGAAGGTGGCTGGTGTTTCTGGCCCACAGATGAAGTTCCCTGCCTTGTATCTGCTGCTGTGATTCAAGACTTTTGCCCATTTGTTTCCGGCATGTGCCATGCTACATAGGATTGTTGGTTTGACTGGTGGGATGGTCTGTTTCTGGTAATGGTGCTGCGTGTTTAAAGGGAAGGATATGAATGATACCTGCAGGATCGTCCTTTTGGAGAGAGGCAGTTTCTCTCTGTCTGAGGGACTGGATAGCATTCTATAGCTAACTAAGAGAATTCAGTTGGTAAGAGAAGAAATGCTGTGAATCCTGTGTGGGGACATGGGATGTCTGTCCAATTGCACTGCATTTAAACTTAGTTGCATGTTCTGCAGTTTCTGCTGGCGTGCCTGTGGGCATTGTGCTCCCCACTCCTGCTTGCTCCAGGAAATGAAGCATTTCCCCTGCTTCCCTGGTGCTTTGGACCGGGTAAGAGGCTGTGTGGATATTCCTGATGGCATCAGGTTCCCTGGGGTGCCGGGCTGCTAAACCCTCGTATTCATTAATCTACCTTCCAGGCTGGGTTTGGAAGGGATTTCTCCCCACCCCGCCCCATTCCTGCCAATCTCAGTATGGGGAGGTGGGTTGTAAGTGTAGGCTTCTGGTGGTTTTTTTCTGTCCTACTGTGGTCTGGGCAGGGAGTGTTTCTTAGTATCATCTGAAATTTAAGATGTGTGTTAGCTATATTCTTAGTCTCTCATGCTACTCCGTTGAGGTCCCTGGGATCTGTCCTGTTGATCTGTGTGGGAGAAAATCCCAAGGAGAGCAGCAGAACTGGTTAGGAATTTGGGGGGGAGGGAGAGAATTGTCCTTATGCTGGAAAACCTTTGTAATGTAAATGAGCCATAAATCAGCTCTCTGGGTGTCTTAATGCACTGAGTATTTTCCTGTCAGACAGCAGTCTCTGGCACAGAGAATTTGTCTTGTATAGCACTTAGTATACAGATAATTACTCCAGGTTTCTACCACTATTTTTTGGAGTGGTTATTTTTATTTTGGTAAGCATAAACTTAACATCTAACCAATCACAGATAAGCTTAGTTTAAATTTTTTTTTTTTTGACATAACATTGCATTTCTGTCAGCTGCTGGATTTTTGCTTTCAGTAATGCTTCCATAAATACATGGCTTTGAGGTGTTAATCACATGTTTAAATCAGATGATCTTCAAAAATCAAATCTCCTTAAGCAGAAGATTTATTTGTATGTTCAATATCTGTGTTAAAAAGGTGATGCTCCTCTTTCCACCTGGACCACGGCGGGTGCTGCATGTAGCAGTTCTGCTGGCCTGAGGCTGAGAAGGGTTTTTTGTTATTATAGAAGTGTTCTGCTTTACCAACGCTGCCAACCACCCCCACCACCCCTTTCTTCTTTGCAGTCCCACAGAGTGTCTCAGAGCTACAGCATATGACTCTGGTCCCGTGAACTGATGCATCTGAGCAAATACTGTTAGGTTTAACAGAAGGGTGGAAGTTGCTTGTGGGAACAGAGCTGTAGCAAGGGCGGTGGGAGCGGGTTCAAGGCACTGCTGCTGCAGGGTGAAATGGCAGGGCACAGGAGAGGAGGGGGAGGCCAGCAGCTCCCCCCCCACCTGCCATAGCAGGGGTAGGACCCAGCACGCCAAGAAGCTTTCCTTACCAGCTCAGAAAGGAATGGGCAAGGCAGGGACAGTGGCAGGCAGCAGGACAGGGCGTTGCAGAGCACCTGCCTTACCTGGCTGCGGCCAGCGGGGTTTGCTAGGAGGCCCTTGTCCTTGAACGCAGCAGGGGATTGAAGGTAGCTGGTCTGCTTCCCACCACCACCCTCCTGCTCCGCTTCTGCGGGGAGGAGGCAGCACGTAAGCTCCGAGCCGTGCTGCAGCCTGGGTGCATGTGGTTGCTTCCAGAAGCGAGGCCACTTGGTGTTAGGCAGAGCGGCTGCCTTATAAGATCAAGTTCAAGAGCGCTGTAACCTTCTGGTTTCCTCAGTATAATGGTATGGCTACTGAAAAATATCAGACCGTGCCAAATACTCATTTTAGCATAAGGTATATGCACATGAGAAGTTATATTGGTACAGGCATGCCACGTGACTGTCCCATGTAGACAAGCCCTACTTTGTTGTATCATCTTTATACTTATGGTTAATGATCTTTTGACCACAGTATTAAAAAGATGATGCCGTATTATTTTGTACAGAAGCATTGATGCAAACACCTCCTCTGGGTGGAGGGGGATTATCATTCTTACTTACGAAATACGTATTGTAGGAGGAGACAATCCTCATTATTCCAAACACTAAAGCCACAGATTCTTCATTTTCCCACCTGGATAACAGGGTCATCAGTACACTTGGGCATTTCTTCTTCTGTGCTAAGTCAGTTAGTGGGGAAGTCTATTCAGGAAGCCAATTAACGTGCTCAACATGGAAAATAGGTTACAAGTTGTTGGGGACAATGAATGCAAACGTAGAACTGAGACACGCAGTGGGTTGTGATTTAACAACTACTCTGAAATATTTTAAACAGAAGCTTTCTCCAGTTGTGTCTTCCTGAACAGATGAGTATGCACCCTGTTTGCAAGCACATGCACAGCATCTCTTACGTTTTGAGCTCCAGATGTGATTAACAGAATCCCTGAGAAATGTGGCTTTTGGGTAATTGCGTCATCATGAAAGTTAGCATTTAAAACTATTAGTTTGGCTTCCTTTTTAGCGCTTTTTTTCATCCTGGTTGTCTTACTAAAAGAGAAGTTGTATGGTTTTTCTCTGTGTTTTTCTTTTTAAAATACTTTTGTTTACGTGTGTATTAAGTCAGTAGTTTCACGCCATACAGAATGATGCAATGATACGGAGAGCCTTGACACTTAAATGTTGATTTTCAAAGTAACTTTTTAAATAAAAGTAAAAGCTAATGCAGACAGGTGCTTTAAATCTCAGTCCCCTCCCTCTCTAAGATATCCCTTTTAGTGATCATTTAAATAAAGAAATAATTGAATTTTTGCCTTGACTTTGATCACTGACTTCCTGACCATGGTTACTTTGGATCTCCCCAACCTTGCCAGTCAGCAAAGTCAGCCAGGTGACTTCACTTACTGAGTTGAGCCAACTTATTCAATGTTAAGGTCCTCTTTATGAAGAAAACAATTATTTCTCCTCTTCCCTGCTGCTGTTAGAGAAACAGAGTCACTGTTTCCTTGGTTTTTGCAGCAGGGGAAGCTGCCTGCTTCCCAGCCCTCGCAGCGCAAACCTTCATGAAAATTCCCCAACATCAAAGTGCCTTTTCTGAATAAGTGGAAGGAAGCTGCCACAAACTGCTTCAGTGCTCCTGTCCAGAGGTCTGTTGGGCATCGCATGGCCTGTGTCTGGTTTGGCTTTCTGGCTTCCTCGTTTTGCTGATCTGAGTCTAACATTGCAGAGAACAAGTAAGGCTGTAGCTTGACAAGCCCTTTGGTCTGGGCAAAGTCCCTCTGAACGGGCGCTGCTGCTGGGAGGAGCAGTCTTGTCTCCTCCTTTGGCCTTCTCCTTTGTGTCGATAAAAACGTTAGCACAGTCAAGTAGGGTATAACGGGGGAGACATCAGATTTTGAAAAATTAGTTTATGCATTGGCACTTCTGCTGCGTTATCTTTAACGTAGATAATCTCTTAGATCTGGTCCCTATGGAGCTGCAAGACACGCTTGTGTGCGAGAGTGGGCGCAACTCCTGGGGACAGGATCAGTGGTGAGCAGAGAGGTGCTGCCTTTTGCTGACAGAAGTGTCTTAAAACACTTCTTTGAGCTACAAGGTTTTCCTGAAATAGTACCATGTTCCTCCTAGGGTTTTGCTCTGCTTTTTGCCCCAATACTGCTGCACTCACCATGCTTTCTCTGACAGGGGCCAGTGAGTGCTTGCAGGGATTCTTCACGAGTGTGCCCACACATATATAGGTTTCTAGCAGTTTGTGGTGTAGGTACCTGCTGAAGAAGGAAAAGAATAAAAAAAAATTTAAAAAAACTGTATCCCTGTGACTGTTCTCCACAGCCCTTCGTAGGCCATGCCATGATAGAAAAAACAACTGTGAATATTTATCTGTTGTTTATGTCTTTGGCAAACACAGCCTGCCTAAGCTATTTATTTTTAGCTGCTTTTCACCTTATCTGAAAGCCTTTCTTGAAAGAATTTAATGTGGTGCCCTTGGTACTCCTCCTATAAGAAATACCAAAATACCATTCCCTGAGGTTTTTTCTCCTGGAGGTGGGTTGAGCTACGTTACCACCGCACAATGTATGGCACATTTCCCCTGGATTTTGCTTTAACTGACCGTTGATATTAATCTACTGTTTTATCACTTCATTGTAAATGTTTGTTGCTGTTTGAATCACTGAGCGCTAAATTTCCTTCTGACTGTTTCCAGTCAGTTTAATCAGTACTAAAGCTGGCTCTGTATTATCAGGAAAGTCCAGAACTTACCTGATATGAGAAAGTGCAGCGATGACTGTACAGAGTGGTACACGTCGCCCACAGCTCCCTGTGAACCCTGCCGTCATCTTTCTTCTTTTGGGTTGTCTTCAGTTCTTGCACTGTATTTCCCCATGTTAATCAATTACTAATTTAAAAGGGCCTTTCTCTTTGTTTCATGGAAGTTGAGTTCTTTGAAGAGTGTTAAAAATAGAGGCAGGGAGCGGGAGGAGTTTATCAAAGTTTTGGGGAGAACTTGAGATGTGTTTCAGCCAGCCTGATTACCATGTGCTTATTGTCCTTGTGAAATAATCTTAGTAGTTTTAACATGATGTGACTCTCCGGTGCAGAATCTGCACAGCTTCCCAGTAACGCCCTCTGTTGCTGTGTGACTGCAGTTCCCATTTTCTGACGGTTTCAGCCAGCTGATGTCAAGGGGAGTGGGGGCTTGGGGAGCTGGCGCTGAGCGTGGGAGAGCAGCTGGAGCCCAGCACCGCCTGGAAGTGACCAGGCAAGGCCGTTCCTCCCTGGCCAGGGCTTCGGTGCAGGGAGAGCGTCTTGCTGAGACGCTTTGGTGGGAAGAATTCATTGCATGTGTGGGAGCAGCTTGGGATGATTAACAAACACAAGTATCCAGCACCCTTAGCAGAGAAGAGGAAGAGCAGGATGGGAGTGTGGAAAGGGTCCAGTGGCATTAGTGACAAGATAGATCTGTGGTGCGGGCTCAATTGAACAAGCCTGTTAAATGAACTTCAGGCAAAGTTAAAGGAGTCATCTGAAGGGAGGGATTTCTACGTTTTGCCTTCTGCCTAAAGCTGTTCTTTGAGAGCCTGCAGTAGCTGAGGTTGTAAGAGAAGGAATTCAATAGATGCCTAAATCAAACAAAACAGCTTTCCCAAATCCTTGCCCTATGGAAAAGATTTTATTATTAAATTGTTGTCATGGTAATGGAGTGCTGAATACATCGTAACTTCTTTTGCTAAGTAAACAGAAAAGATGGGGATATTTTTTTTCCTTTGAAAGAAATAAAGTTTATTAAGCTTTGTGGGAACCTTGTTGTCTTAAATTTAAGAAAATAGAAGCTTTCTGACAGCTCAAAACTCTCTTGAGTTTTACCCTGGGAAATGGTGATCATTTTTTCCCCTTAAAATAAACAAAACGAGAGCTCAAGTGGGATGTTTAAAATTCCCTGATATCAGTCAGAAGACTGGGGGGAAAATTAATATATTTTCATTTAATCTAATAATTTAGTATTTTTTTCTATCAGAAGATACAATGTCTTTAAAATTCCAGACAGCTTTACTACAAATCCTTCCCTCCATGTTACAAATGATGAAACAGAGGTAGTGTGGCTTGTTTTTTGTAAGCTAGTGGCAGTATCAGGAAGAAGGCAGAGATACCCTGATTGTCAGTACAGCTCTTTACTCTTTGGAGCATGCCAACTTCCATGACTGACCATGTGTGAAACGTGGTGCTGCTATTTGTTGTAAATTAGTAATAGGAGTTCCAATAAAAGTGAAAATTTCCGGCTTTGACCTGTGCTGCTGATATCAGAGCTTTCTGTAGTTGCTCTTTGTCATTGGGAATGACCAGAGTACAGACACTTTTCAGTGTTTGCAACCACCGTACTGCAACCACGCTGTTGTCCATGATAACCATTTCAGAGTAATGGTTTTGGTTTTTTTCTTTGCAGTTAATTGTTTAAATCTCTCATAAAAAAAGTGCTCCATCCCTTATTTTTGCCTTAATAGTCTGTTTTAATAGTAAACATACAGCCTTGCGGCTTGCTCATTTCCAAAACAGGGCACATACCAGCCTGAAATGACTGGTGTTTCATAGAGAGTGCTTTCTCGCAGGGTGGATGCTGTTGTGTTTTAGAAAGATTTCTCACTGAGAACGAAGGGTTTTGTATTCATTTCTGTCATAAAGTGAAAGTAGCCACACTGAGGAGGTCAGGAGTGAAACATTAAGGTCTGGCAAGCAGTCTGACTTCCTTTGGTTTTGCAAACAGTAATGATTTATTTTGTCTAAGATTGCTTATTCGTCAGGTTACATCAGATGGGATGAGAGCACAGCCATGCCTGGAGCTGGCCTAGTCGTGCTGGCACTGAGCTGGGTGAAGGGAGAGAGGGGTGGTCTGTGCTGGCCGAAATAGAGTGGCTACTAGGATCAGGCCAGTGGGTGCCTAACGGGGATTTTTTACAGTAAGGTTTCTGTATGTAGTTTTTTTAATGTCATTAATTTGATTTATTTAGCTGTTCTGGATGTCATGCAGGGTACAAAGAAATTAGTAGATATTGTATTGTGTGCAGAGACTTAATTAAAATTGTTAATTCTGAATGAAATAAGTGGGCAGTATATAATTTCATATGCAGAGTAAATAAACAAGAATCTTTGTGGGAACAAAACAGATTAAGATATTTGAAGTGTCTGAAAGTGGTTTTTTTGTGTGGGTTTTTTTTTTAACAAGTTCTGTTTATCTTATTGCATATATGCATAAATGGATTAAAAAAACCCACAGCATTTGTAGAACGCAATCTGTTTGTGCCGTGCAGGATGTTAAGCTGATTGCAAGCCAGATATCAAGGCATGTTTTGGAGGATACACATTGTGGAAGATTTCCCAAAAGGAAAACTGTGTCAGCTTCAAGATAAAATGAAGATTTATTTTCCCTTCCCCCTTCTTTTTTTTAATATTTTTTGGAAGGTCACTTTGTTAGATTCTTTTGTTTCTAAAGCGAGAGTTGTCCATGCTGTGTGATTTTTATTACTCCAATACATCGTAAAATTCATGCCTTGTTATCCTAGGAGTTCTTTAGATCATCCTGTGATATGGACATAGTGCTTTGTCTGTGATCAATTATTAGATGTCAAATGAGGTCCTATTCAATTGTTTGTTAGGCATCTCTGTTGAATAAGTGTTAACCAAAACCAAATGGAATTTCTAGAAAAAAAAATTACTGACAGACTTCCATTTCTTTATTGTCTCAGTGTCAGAGTTGCATAAGCTTTTCTGGTTGCTTGTAGTCTTCTAGTGAAAGTTGTGCAGCTAACAACACCCCTTTTTTCTCTGATCAGTTTTCTTTTTACACTACCATCTTAGTGCAATGGGAAATTCAGGCTATTCTAAAAAGGCAGATTTATTTGCCTTTTGTAGGCATTCAAACAGACTTAGGTCTGGAAGATGAAGTAGGCCATTTCTTGAAATCTTTCCTAGCTCTTTTCCTGTAAGTCAGTGCCCAAGCTATTAAGCAGTCAGTTGCAAATTAATTTAAGTGAGTGCTGCTGACCTTGTATTTTTACCTGACTACTCTGAAATTATGTCCATTTCAGACCGTTAGCCTGTATTAAATGGTATGAGAATAGTTGTTGTGTTGCAGAAAGTTTCTGCTCCTTGTTTCCTCTGTAGAGTGAATGCCTGAAAGATCTCTGCAGCCAGCTCTCGGTGCCTGTTAAGAACCAGTTCCTTTGATTCACATGGGACTCAGTGGAAAAGCCCCCATGCCATCCATTGGGCACAGTGACAGACTGAAAACTTTTACTGTAAACTCTGTATTTGGACAGACTTAGAAAATGGCATATCAGTTGTTGCTCAGAAAACATTTTGAGGACTTTAAGAGGATGCCTATGTATAAAATCACAAGAAATGCTTTGCTTGTCAGAACCAATTAGCTTGAAAAAACATTATCTGGTGTCTAAATGAAATTACGGATGTGTAAGACTTTCCTCAGAAACTGGAGTGTTTTTGCAGGTAAGGTAAGCTGTTTGTTCCTCCTGCCCTCCTTTTTTCTCTCTCCCTCTTCCTTCCCCCAGCAACTTCCCTACTGATACACAACATATCCATTGACTGTGATACAGAAAAACAGACATCTTGTACAGTAACACCTTATCCACTCACTGGAAAAGATGCATATTGTTTTGTCTGAAAGGCTGATTTAATTGCAAAACCTGACACTGGTCAGACTGAGGGCATTTATTTATTTATTTATTTGGCCTTCAGCTCCCTTTTGCTCTCATAACCATTATGACAAGACTGAATATTAGTTTTATTCAGAGAAGTCCCCGTTTAAAATTGAACAAAACCCCTCAAAATCTTCCAAAGTAGTGGAAAAAGGAAATAATTTGACAAATGGTGTTCTTAAATCCATCTTCTGTGGCAGCTCTTGCCGTGAAGGGTGGGAAATACCTGAGAGCTGGCAGAAGAACAGATGAGACCTTCAGCGTCCAGCTTCTTCAGGAGGTGATGGGTTTGAAATCTGAGCAGGAGAGGGGCTGGCGGCTTGTGTGGGCTGCGGGATGTGCAGGTCAGTGTGAGAGGTGGACTGGTAGAGGCTGGAGGGGGTGCTTCAGGGGGATGGAGTTTTGTTTTAAGATGCAGTATACCGTCTGGCTGTCTTCTTCACAGCTCAATCTCTGCCGCACTGTACCAGCGCATGTTAGTAATGAATTGCCCTGTGTGTATACAGGCCTCTGTACTTGCTATACTAAGAGGGTGCACAGAACAATGTCAAAAAGCATAGTAAATTTGAGGGAGCTGTTACAGTTTTAAGTGCTGTTGAAGGCTTGTTTTGGTTCCTTGGGATATTATAGTTCAGGTTTTTCAAGAGTAAGTGGAATGCTTTGCATAATTTTGGCCAGGCTTTAGAGACCTCTAAAAGCAGCATCTTCTGAGCAGAGATGATAACCCCAGGCAGAGTTGCAGTAACTTCGAATCCTGTGACAAATGCCAAGGATAATCAGTCCACATCCAGTATTTCTTTCTAGTGCCAAGGTTGCCTCTTTGAGAGCTGCATGGTCATTGCCTTGAAACTGAGCAGTGGGCAAGAGGGGTAGGCTTGGCATTATCTGAAAATATGATGCTTGCCACGAGGACGGAATAAAAATTATGCAGTACACAGATCCTCGATCACTCTTACCTGAAAGGTGCCCGTGGCGTTGCCCATCACAGCAGCAGCTGTGTGCTGGGGATGCTGTAGGTTGTCTGATGAGCTCTTGCTGGGCTGTGGTACATGGGAATCAGGCAAGATTAAAACTATAGGGAGAAGCATCAGTCAGTTAGGTTGCAGTTAGACAGTCGTTTCAGCTTTCCTCTTTTCTGTCACTAATGGACCAGTTCTGTTTTAGCTCTTTATTCTTAAAGTTGCCTAGGGTAACTTTGAAAACTCTGTGTCAAGTGATTATGTTTTAAGGAGAGTACTGATGGAAGCTGTTAGTATTGTCACGAGGACTGTTGACCTCTAGAGATGTTTTTCTCATTCCTTTTTTTTTTTCCCTCAGAAAAAAAGGTTCTGTGTTTCCATTATCAGTTTTCTTTTTGCTGTTTTGAGATACTACATATATGCTACAGAAAGCTCACTTAACAGAGTTTGTGATCAAAACAAACTAGGAATCTGAGGATAGAAGGCGCTGGTGCAATATGAGTAGAAATGGGGCTGTGAGTGGGTGCTCGCCACCAGTTCTCATCTCCTGAAGCTGATGATTGGGGTACCCTGTGATATGCACACGTGCAGGAACGATGTTGAGTCATAGAGTAAAACATCAGGGCCCTGTCTGACTTACAAGTCTGGAATCAAGTGCAAGCGTGAGGTAAAGATACGCCATTTCAGTGTAGAGGGCTGCTTTGCAAAGACTTCTACCAGGGCTAAATACAGACATTGTGTATGCAATGTGACTGTAATGTTTTGCGGTTGCTATGGCAGCCTTTGATCAGGACTGTGGCTTATTAGTCAAAAATAAGCTTTCTCTGCATACTCAAATTTTCATTAGCCTAAACAAAACACTTTTATAGAGATGTGTTCACTTTTATCTTTTATAAATCCCCGTAGGTTGTTTTCATATGTAGTCAGGACCTGATCTGTAGTTTCACACACTAAACCTCTCTCGCTGTGCAGAGTGTGAACTACTACTAGTTGTCTCACAAATCAGTGGGTTTGAATGAATGGGAGAGGACTGCAGAAGCAGGACCCATCCTCACTGAGTTGGCTGCAGTGTGGGTCTCCTGATACTGTACTTCGGGAAGCATTTCAGAAATATGTATACGTACGTGTGTGATAGACACAGCTTTTGCAAGACAATCTTCTGAAATGTTTCACTGGAAAGCGTAGGTCACGTGGTTTGAAAAACCGCCCTTCTCTGAGGTCTCAGGCTGGTTATTCTAAACCTGGGAACTGGTTTTAATGTTTTCATTAAGGAGGGGGGAAGTGTGTAGCCTGAAATGTCTCACTATAATTCTCAAATGCTCTCTGTATTTATTTTTATGTTGTAGCCTGAAAAAAATATATTGATGGAATATAAATATGAAAGGTGGAAGGAAAAATCTCTGAAATTCCTGCATTATATTAATAACTTAATGTATTAAGTTTTCCCTTACGTAAACTGCTGCTTTGAAATCACGTAACCTTTCCCCATTTGGGGTGACTCATTGATTGTCTCTATTTTCTATGCATAATTCTTCCTGTGCATGTAACAAAGGTTTTAGCATCAACATGATTAATAGACTACTCCCTCCCTTAGGTACCTTGTAACTAAGAAGTTAATGTACTAGAGAGAAGGATCATTAGGTAGATTAGTTTTTTGTTTTGTGTGGTATGTCAGTGATTCTTAATTAAGGACTGTTTCAGTGACGCTGACCCTCAACCCATAAAGTCAGCCTTTGCTCTCGCTAACCAAAGTCAGTGCTAAAAATGGTGATTTAGCAGAAAATTCCCTGTTAGGATTCCTGAAGCATCTTTTTCACTTGAGCTGTGCTTTAAGGAGTCTTCTAAAAAGAAAATACTCTTGTTGCTATAGTGATAAGTTCGAAAATTTACAGGTAGCTTGTTAAGATTTCTCTCGGAAGAGCTATAGCAACTGGAAAATGTTCCCTCACAAGCAGTTTGCAGCCACATCGGTCACACTGTGGAAGGAGCTGCTGGGTGACACTTGGAGTACCAGGTGGTGCGGGTTGTGCAAGAACAGGTGTGGAGTAGCATGGGTGGCTGCTGGGAGATAACCTTGGACAAAATGGAAATAAATAACAAGTTTATATCAAAACAAGTGGCTTTATAAAGCAGGAGCAGTTGACTGTGAAGTTATGTTAGCTGTTGCATTATAATACATTATGACCTAAGGTTTTATTTTATTCTAAGCTTCATCTTGAAAATGCAATTCAGTGTCTTGTTTCTGCGTTTTTATGTATGATGGTTTAAACACAAAACAACTTTTCAGTGTTTTTTTGTTTGCTTGTTTCTTTTTCTCCATTCCTCCTTCCCTGGAAACAACAGTAAAAACTTTATTACCTTTTTTGTTACTCTTGAGACGAGATCCCTGAGGTCACAATATGATGACTGAAGAGTGTTCTATAGGATAAGCTTAGCTACCAAGTTACTAACAAAGTGTGTGGCTTTTACTGAGTTGTAAGGAATTCTGATAATAAGTTAATTTTTAAAAAATCAAGTTAGTAAGTGAGTTAACTTGTCTGTAGAGGTTGGCTACATCTTAATGTTTGTTGGGTTTTGTTTTTTTTTTTACTTTATGCATAGTTTGAAAAAGAAAAGGCAAGCCAAACAAAACACTGAGACTGTCTCTGCCAATTCCCCTGGATCTCCCGTTTCCAGAACACCTTCTGAGAAAGATGATGAAAGTAAAGTTATTTTGGAGCAAATCAGTTCCTCTGAAGACAACTGTAAAGTTGCTGGGGAAAAGGAAACTGTTCCAGACAAAGAAAAGAGAAAGAAAAAATACAATCAACTGAAAGACATCAGACGCACAGAACTTAAAAGATACTATAGTACTGGTGAGTTATGTTAATGCTACAATATTTTGAAATATGTTTGTTTTGATAGCTTGTTAATGTACTTTTCTCATGTTCTATAGGCCTTCCTTAAAAGGATAATTGACTTTGGATATCCTTCCTGTAAAAACAAACAAAACTGTATTTCTGCTTATCATCTGGTTCTAACTTTAACCTTGCAATTCTTAAACCATATGTATTTCTTGTTTCTCAGTTCTAAAACTCAGAGTTGTTATAGGCAACAGTTAAGTTTATTGCTTGCTTTTTTAAAATATTTGTCTTCAGTGTTTTATGGGGCTGGGGTTCCATTTTTTGGTGGCATTGTTTGTTTCATAAATTGATGTATACTGCTTAAGACTTCAGTCTTAACTCATATTCATTTTGTCTGCTGAAGTGTAAACAAGTACGCAAATGAATGACATATTTTTAAACAAGATGTTTAAGGACTTGTGTGCTGAAAAGCTCGTTTCTCCCCCACCCTTTATCTGTATCAGTACCTCAGTCAATCATATATATCTTTTTTAGATTTATTCTTGCAAGTAATTCAGAAAAAATCAGTTTGTGCATAAGTATATGTGAGATGAGTCATATACACATCTGTTTGCAGTTCTGGACTGTAATCTGTTAGATACTCTTAAGTAATTTTAGATATGATTTATGAAATACTTCTCCAGCCAAAGTTTCTCTTGGTATTTTGTAGGAATGATCTTTTAGATTAAGAGAACTCTGGTTCCATTTTGGAAGGAATCCTTTTTTAAAGAGAAGGCAGGCAACAGAAAATAGTAGTTATCCTAGAGGTGGACTTCTTCCCTCCTAAGGAGCCATTAGGAGAAGGAAATGAATCTGCAATAAAAATGTTGTTATGCATTGACTGGCGTATGTAGACTAGTCCACACCCGGAGGTTGCCTTTTATGCGGCAACATGGGTCTTACCAAAAAGACGATAAATCTTGGAGTAATGTTTCCTGGCAAGCTCAAGAGTTTACCGTGATCTATTGATCAGTCCAATGTTTTTGGCAAGTTTAAATCTGATGAGATCAGTAATCTCAGCACTAAAAGAAAACTTGCCTCTCTCTGTCTGAAGTTCTGGCCTCAGTGTTCTTGATATAAAATCTGCAGAAAGACAACTGGAGAATTGTTAATGAATGAACCTGTGAACTCTGTTTTGTTAGTGTGCTACTTGAAAAAAACCACACACATCAAAATATAAAATCCTGTTGCATTCCTAGTAAAGTGCTTCTGCTAAAAGCAGCAATTTATTGTTCATTTGTACCTAAAGGTATTTGGGTTTATTTTTGAGGTAGCTGAATTTTGGTTCTCTAATGTTTCAGTAGTTTTGTGAAAAATGCTTCAACAATTCACGCATGCCGTGGAGAGATGGGGAGGAGAGAGATGATGGCATCCCTCTCTCACTTGAATAGCGCTGTAGGGCTGGTGAGGAGAGCATAGGTCGACTTTGGCTTGTCATCCGACAGTCAATACAAACTCAGGTTTTATTAATGTTTGTTTCATGAGTGTTCCCATGTTTCATGTGGACTGGCATCGTTGCGAGGGGGACTTGAATTGCTACTGGCTGTCATGCAGGTGTGCAAAGCCTCTGGGTTCTGCAGAAATACAGAATTTTTGTTGAGAAATACAAGAATTTAATGCTGCTGTTGAGCAGAGCACAGACCCAACTGACAAAATCCATAGCGAGAGAAACTGTTTTGTTATTTAAACATGTGCTTTCAGTTGTTCCTAAATAAAGACTTTTACCCAACCGGAGCATCAAAATTGTGGAAGTGAAAGTTTGAAGAGAGGTAGAAAATAGTTGACTGTGAAACAAGTGCAGTAGCTCCACATTCCCTATGCAGCTCTCAAAGTGAAGTCATTTCAGCAGAATCGTTAGTTGCAGTAGTATTAATCTGCGTATCTTAACACCTGCCTTTTGTCCACTGCAGCTATACCTGGCAGTGGTTACCGGCTTAGCCGTTTGTTTCTGCTCCTCTCCTGAAAGCTGCCGCCTTTGCTAACCTCCCAAGCAGTTTCTGAGAGCTCTCCCTACACCAGTAGCAGCCTGTACGAACTGGACTTGTTTAAATAGTTAGCATTCACCTGCATGCGTCAGAGGACAAAACCGTCCGTCTCGCTGAGCTGAGTTCTGCCAGAAGGTGTGCGTTCAGCAGTGAACTGCTGGAAGATGTTAGCTGCAGTGGTGGGAAGGTACTACCAAATCTGTAAAGACTTAATTTTTTAATTGTTCATATACTTTCATATGAAAATGGCTTAGAGGGATTATCCGTGCATATACATCTGTTGTCTTTATTTAACGTTATGGATGCTGTCATGGTTTAGCCTCAGCTGGTAACCAAGCACCACAGAGCTTCTCGCTCACTCCACCCTGTGGTGGGATGGGGAAGAGAATCAGAAGGGTAAAAGTGAGAAAGCTCGTGGGTTGAGGTAAAGACAGTTTAACAGGTAAAGCAAAAGCCACGTGCAGAAGCAAAGCAAACCAAGGAATTAATTCACTCCTTCCCATGGGCAGGCAGGAGTTCAGCCGTCTCCAGGAAAGCTGGGCTCCATCATGCGTAATGGTTACTTGGGAAGACAAATGCCATCACTCCAAATGTCCTCCCTTCCTTCTTCCTCCCCCAGTTTTATATGCTGAGCGTGATGTCACATGGTGTGGGATACCCCTTTGGTCAGCTGGGGTCAGCTGTCCCAGCTGTGCCCCCTCCCAGATTCTCATGCACCTGGCAGAGCTTGGGGAGCTGAAAAAGTCCTTGACTTGTGTAAGCACTACTTAGCAACAACTAGAACATCTGTGCATTATCAACTCCAATCCAATCAAAAATCAACTCCAATCAAATCCAAAACAGCCCCATACTAGCTACCATGAAGAAAACTAACTCTATCCCACCCAAAACCAGGACATTGCATATACCTGCATTTTTTTTCTTCCACATGCTTTTTTCCCCGCTGTGTTGTCCCTTTATTGATGTTTCTGAGGTGCTCTGACTAAAATAGCCCCTCTCCCCTACTTACGGTTAACCATTTTTCTGAGTATGTTTCGACAAGGGCTTGGGGGTTTTGTTTGGTGGTTGGTTTTTTACAATTACCTAGCTTTGACTTAATGTCTAGAATTTTAAGAAAATCTGATACAGGAATTAATAATTCTTTTTCTAAATGCTCTCTGCACTTTTCCAAAATGCTTAGTTTTCCTAGTCAAAAGAAAAATTCATTAGATGTAGCAACATTCTTGCACATTCTCATCTCTGTGTTGATATGATGATGCATACGTATTTTATTTTGTGGCTTAACAGAGGTCCTGTCGTAAGCTGCTTTGAGCCTGGAAGGGTCGTGTCTGTCAGTCTAACAGAATGAAGACCCCTGCCCTCTGAATAATGTCCCTTTCATATTTCACAGGGCTATAAAGCCTTCTTTATTTCTTGTTCCAAGACAAACAAGGAAGGAACGTCACATCTCACTATAATTTGTTCCTTGCATACTATGTCCCTTCATTAGAAGTTTGTGAATGTGTTTGCCTTTATGAATTCTTAAAGTGAAGATGTCACTGTCAGCATTTTTCGCTTTGAATGTTACCCATTTTAATGGATTTGTGCAAGGGCTGATACTGTCAGGAGGATTTTGTTGGCTCTATAAATACCCCTTCTCCGGTGGAAAGACTGGCACAGTTTCTGAAGGCTGCGGAGAACAGGAGGTGGTGGTGCTCCCTGCCATGGTTTGTAGGAAAGAGAGTGGTTAAAAGACTTCACTTATTCTTTGAAGAAGATGGAAGCGCAGTGGTGGAGGGAGGAGCTCCTCGCCTGGGATCCAGGTGCTGTGTTGTGTTAATGCCTGTAGCCAGCGGGTGGCATCACCTAGCCGAGGAGGAGGAGTTGTGACTGGGGCATCCTCTAGAAGGGGACCCTCCAGCATTGCTCTCCCCAGCTGAGATTGTTCTGTACAGCATATCTGCTAGCACTGTGGTGGCACCATTACAAATAACCTAATGGTATGAGGTATTGATCGTTTCTCTTCAGGCACTGCTAAATGGCTGAACAGATCCCACTGCCAGAAGGTTTCTCCTGCATAACCTCATCGTTTCTTTTTCTCATAGCTCTTGTGTTGTTGTTCAATGGTGCTATAATTCTGAAATATATTTGTACCATTCAGTCTCCAAATCTCTGAGACAACGGCAGGTGTAGCCCTTGTTTTCATGTCTTAAAACAACAGGCTCTAATACTGTTCTTCTTTCCTGAGAACTAAGGGCAATAACACTCTATTTTTGCCTCATCTCTTGGCTTACATGGCAATCAGCTTCTTAACTTGGTCGTCTCACCCTTTCTGCTGTTGTTGCTGCAGTAATCTTCTTTCAGACTCCCAGGAATGTGTCGGTCTGGCACAGACACATTGGTTGCATGGGCACCCTGGCTGCTATACACGGTGCCCAGGATGCTTTCCACTTCTTGGGATAACCTAGCTGACCTAGTTCTGCAGCTTGGCTGCTTAGTTCAGACACACTTACCGTGGGAAGCCTGTTTTTGTTGGAAGATATTGACTTGGTAAGCTTCGATTTATTGTTTGTTTGTTTACTTATTTATTTTACCTACCCCTCCATGTCACAGGCTCTAAAACACTTTCACAAACACGGGGCGAGTTGCAGGAACCCAGCACCAGAATTGTAATGGCCTGAAGGCACTGGTTTGTTTGCTCTAGGGCAGGATGCACATCTTGGGGACAGACTCATTAGGTGGACTCCTGTGAGATTAGGAAACCACGACTCCTGTCAGCAATTGCTAAGCTGAATGAAGATGGTTGTGTTTTGCCACTGAAGCCAGTGAGACAGGAAAAAAGGTGACCTTCTAAAAGCAGGCAGCGTAACAGTGGTGTAAACTGGGGTTGAGTGCAGTCCTCTGAATTGTGTCCATATATTTATTCCAGCATGATATAATGCATCTTTGTACCAGATGAGTAGAATATTCCGAGATTGCACTGATTTCACTTGAAATAATAAGATGTCAGCATATGTAAGGAATTGGTATCAATTTAAAAAATGTATCAGAAAGAAAAGTTTTGTTTAGGTGACTTGCCCTATGTCACACAAATAAAATCCAGTTAACTAGCTTGCCATTCTGCTCTCTAACCATAAAGCCCTCCTTTCTTCTTCACTGTACGGTGTTCAATTTCTGCAGCAAGTGAGTGGGAGGTGAGACTAACAAAACCTCCTCTTGCTGTACCTCTGGTTTCTGTCCAAAGCAAGCAGGAGTCCCAGACACTGTGACAAGAGTCCTAAGAGGGGAAAAATGGTATGGCCCATGTAATGAGGCAGTGTATTGTATGTTGAATAGGAGGTGCCAAAGTATCTCCCCAGAGTCCAGAGGCAGAAAACAGATGCCTTTTTGACTCGTCCTCTCTGCTGTCACTCAGGCAGGGGGTGATGCGATACTGGAGCAGTGTGGCATGCATGTAGTTACCGAGCCTCGGAATGTTCTGGGTAGCTGGCCAAGAACAAATGTTAGTAAATAAATGAGAGAGGGCATAGCAATTTTCATCACCCATAATGTGGTGAGATTTGCCCTGACTGGCACAGAATCAGCAGAGGCAGCTCCCGTGACACCAGTAGCACTCGCTGTTTCAAAGTTGAAAGTTGCTTGTAATAGAATAAAAATTTATAGAGAATTTAAATTTAATAAAAAGGTGGGGCACTTACTGAGCCCACTTTACATAATAGTTTCTAATAGTTAGGTCGTTTGCTAAATAGGCTTAATATGAAGTGGACTTTTCAGTATATATTGAGTTGAAAGTTGAAACTTACTTCTGCTAATGAGTCCTGGTTTTGTCTTTTCTACTACCTGGTACAGTTATTCAATGGTAGAATGCAGCTGAGGACATAATTGAGGTGCTAGTCATAAAAAGGTAGAGTACATTTATATGGATTTTCTTATTTTTTTAAATTCATGCTGGTTATTAGCTAACTGTAATCAGGCCTTATCTCAGGGCTTGATTTGGTCAGCCCTATTTGTGTAGCAAAGTACTTTGTATTTTAAGTAAGGCAATTGATTTACAAACTGGAGTACTGTTTCCAATTTCTTAATATTTTTAATATTAAGTTTCTTAATACAACAGTGAGAGGAACAGGATCTGAATTTTCCCAAGTTCTGAGACCTTTCTTTAGCCTTTGTGTTTCAGGCTGGCTTCAGACAGCAAAAATGAGAGTAGTTGTAAGGAGGTGTGAAAAGGGAAATAATTTGTCTTCCAAAATCAAGATCTGGAATAAAATTAAAGCAGCATAGGAAGAAGTTTATTTGGTTGTAATTGCCTGTGTAGAATAACAAGGGGTTTGGAATAACTTACATGTAGGTGTAAACTGGATGTGGTTGGCAGTGGCTGGTTGGGAAGCTTCAGGTAGTTGGTATATTAGCACTGGTTGCGGAAACCATGTGGGAAGAATGAGGTGGACGAGGGACTGAAAGCCAGCCATTTTCAGATCACTTGTTTTGGAATAAGAACAAATGCTCTCAAATCCCAGGGGACTGATGTTAATGCCACCAGGTTATAGTCAAGCTGGGCTGTTAATTGGTGTTTACAAGAAACTGTGGCATGCAGAAGGGCTGCCTTGTCCGCTGACAGGCAGAACTTGATCTGAGCAGTAAGGACCAGAAATAATGCTGTTAGGACTTAACTTCTGAAAATTTGGATAGAAACATCTTAATGCTTCTTGAAATCCCCATGTGTGGAATCCTCTTCTGATCTTTTTGATGGATAAGCTCTTGTTTGTTGTAAAACTAAGGAAAAGACACAAATAGTGAACCTGGTAGTTTGTATGTAATCGTTCAGCATTGCCTATCCACGCATGACAAGATGTCTCAAAACCTATAGTTAAAAAAAGCTCAGTCTTCTGTCTTAAGTCTGCAGTTAGATGGAAGTGAAGCTATATGGATACATAAAACGAAATTGTAAACTTGATGGCCATTGATAGTAAACTAATGTACATTTCAAGTGGGAAGTGAGGGAATTGAAATGGGAAAGTAAAGGACAAAACAGGAAAACTGTGTCCAGTAACATAAAAATAAAGAGATTTCTTAACTGTGTTAAGAACAAAAAGGAAACTAACAATAACTTTAACTCATTATATGATGCTAGTGGTTGGATTTTCGGTAATTTTCTGGTGTGCATCTGGGCAGCAGGGAGGAGGAAAGGACACAGAAGGAGAATCAATGTATTTTTATCCTCTGCTGTGATTCTTTCCACTCAGTTAGCAATTAAGGTAGACATTAGCTTAATAGGTGTAATCTCTTTTTAATTGGCAGAGCTCCTTTTTATGTAGGAGTTGTAAGAGTGTATTGATGAACTTTCTTGATCATTGATGTGGCTTTTCTTCAGTAAGCTTTTAAAAAGGGCTGATACAAGATCTTTACATTCCTTCCTATAATTTTCAAATAGTCAACAGAGACCAATTGCATTTGTAAGAATTATGTTGCTGACACTATCTACTAGTATTTTATGAGGCCCTTGAGTTTATGTTCTGGAACATCAAGAGTTTTAAATTTGGATGGTATCTCCCTCCAGCAGGGTGACTGAACTAGTGGGTTTAGCTCTGAAGGGATCAGTTGCTTGCTCTGTGTGATTTAATACTTTTATAGGTGAGGGGGAAAAAAAGTACCCACCACATTTGCACAGAGTTGTAAGGATTGTAAGCAGTGCAAGTTAGTGATGCTGAGTTAGGCAAATTGGTTGGTAATCTGAGCACAGGCAAATTACGTATTTTCAAGGTAGGTTGTAGGACAAAGATTTCCAGGATAAGGGGCCTGTTAACTCTGAAAAATTTCTTGGGTACTTGATGAGCATATTTGCCTAAGTGTAAACTTGCTGAACATTACTGTGGAGAAAAAAAAAATAGTACAGGTTCTTGGAAGCTCTATGCACAAGAGTAATGGGAATGATGGTGTCACTGCTGCTGAACCACTATGTCGCAGCCTGGTGTCTGTGATTCTAGGGTGAAGGAGTGCTAGAGGCGGGGCCATAGGAACGGCCGCGCTGTTTCAGACCAGGGCCCATTTAGTGCAGCATTTGTTCTCCCACAAAGACCACACCTGGATGTCTAGGAAAGATTAAGAACACAGTGAATTTTGTAAAATTATTTGCACTAATGTTCTCCTGTCCTCTGACAATTTCAACTGTTAGGGATCTTCTGAGCTGCTTGTAGTTTGTGCATTTAGGGATTGTTCTTCCATATGCTTACCTTGTCTCTCCCTGGGCCTGTGCAGGTTTCTACAATATCTTTTGGTAGAGTGCGTAGGTTTGCTACCATTTCCATGAAGAGCAGTCTTGCTCCTGCCGGCTTTGTTTGGCAGCCAGTGGTCCCTGGAGAAGAAACTGAACAGTCAATCCCCATCCACCATCTCCAAGCCTCCTATGATTTTTGTTTTGTTTTGTTTAATCTCTATAAAATGCCATTCTTGCATAATTTCCTTTCCAGGCTGTAGAGCTTTGGCATTCCTTATGTGTAAGCTGTTCCATGGCTTTGCTTGTCCTTGTTATCCTTCTCGGAACCTCTAGGACCCAGGTGGATGAGACGGGGGGTTTTTCCTCTTAACTCAGATTCTCTGTTTTGCTTCCTCGCGGAGCTGTGGGGACAAGAGGGAGTTGTGAGATACTCCTTCACTTATAACTGTTCTTGAGGGGAAAAACCCCAGAGCCTTATCCTAAATTACTTGTGTAAGTAATTGAAATATCATAGCAAAGAGTTTTGGAATGCTGAGCAGGCTAGGAGGTGGAGAGAAACAAGTGGAGATTTGAAATCATGGATACCTTTTTAACAGTGGCAGTAATTATTGAGAGGATAAAATTAAAAAAGTTTACTGTGGAATTCCTGTCACTGGGGAAAAAAAGTCAGGATTTGAGAGTTTATGGAAGTTAAGTTCTACGATGGCAGTTACTCAAAGTAAGATTTAAGATCGTGACGTCCTGTGATCTGTTCCACGAAGGTCAGACTAGGGAACGAACGACACAACAAAAAAACTGGTCTTTGATCAGCTGAAAGAACCACATGTAGCTTCCAAGGGCTGTCTGTTTTCCCAGGGCCTGAATTTTCAGGAAGAGTGAGCACTTACATTCTTTATTATATTTAAATGCAGATGCACTTAACATCTCTGAAAAGTGGCCCCAGGAGGAAGGGAGGAAAGCTGCGGAGCAGTTGGTCACAGCACACAGCGAGGCTGTGGCCAGGTTTATGTGTGCAGGAGGGGAAAGGGAAGCGTGTCAGGAGAATTAATGAAGGGAGTTGTCATATTTCTGCAGGGGATAATGAAGGGAAATATGCCTGCGTGGTTAGCGAGTCCTTCACTTCCAGAATCCACTGGCTCATGATGTTTGAACTTCCCCAGGCCATGTCAGCTGCCCGTTGGGTCTTGTGCTTGCTGAGTGTGGGTGCTCTGTGAAGTTACTCAGAGTGCCTGCGGGGAACGTGCAGCTCATTGGAGGTGATTTTGGCAGAGTATCTTGTCCTAGCAGAAAGGGCTGGACTTTCTTACAGGTTTTTCTTTTCAACATTTCCTGGGAGGCCTATCAACCAGGCAGACTGGATCTTTGCCTCTTCCCCCACCCAGGTTTCCAGGACAGGCGCCTTGTGTGCCTGCGGAGTAGTATTCTGCAGCACCCAGGTACCTCAGTGCCTCTCTCCCCTGCCCAGTGACTCCCTTGTAGCTCTCTGGGGATCTCTGCCCACAGGGAAAAGGCAGAATATTTTCTTGGTAGTTTCAGACATGACGTTTACATTTGTATGATTCTTATCTCTTTAAGGCAGGAATAGTCATAAGCCAAGTATGTAAGGGGCACAAGAGAGTGCATTTGAAATCATATTGCAAATCTTTAAGCCTCTGAGCAGAGGTATGAGGGAGTCATTCTCAGGGATTCTGCATAACTCAAGGCTGGTATCCTCAAAGCAGGCTTTTAATTTCTCTTCTTCAACAATTTCCCATATTGTGTTTGAAATACAATGTCAGAAATTAAATGCTCTGAAAAGCACAACTCCTGTCACCTGCATTTAAATAATAATACAAAGTTAAGCCATATCTTTTAGATTTTGTAACACTCTCACTCTCAGCTTTCCACAGTGGTGTTTTCTCATGTTTCATCCGTCTGTTGTGATGTCTGTGATGCGACTGGTCAGGTCACGCTTGGGATCAGCGGTGTTTATAAACTTGAGTTGCTCTTTTCTATGGCTCCTGAGAATCTGCGTGATGAAGTGCTGGCAGTCAGCAGTACATCAGATGCTGATGTCATCTCTGTACGCAAAAATGGAGCATGTGTCCCTTATCTTTAGAGTCTTTGTGATTTTTTTTATCTACATTTTTGACCTATGACCTTGTAATCACCAACCAATAGACAAGGCAGTACAGCATGTGTTTTGAGGAGACGTTGTCCTGGTCGATTTACATGGCATAGCCTTCCCAGGCAAGACACTCTGTGCTCAAGAAGCAAAATGAATGAAGGAAAACAGCATGTGTAGTGTTAACAGTTTTCAAAAATCTGCATGTCATCTTTTGTGATGCCTAAGTATACATTCCCTCAGCCTTTCTCTGTTGACAGACTGGTTTTCCTCACTCTGTATTGTGTTTGAGTCCCTGATGTAGTGGATAGTCAAAAATTTTATGGTGGTAGTGTTGTGAAAGATGCATTTAGGTACTGACACTTACCTGAACGGGCTTCACAGGCAGTACTGTCTGTCAGACTACAGAAAGACCAGTGGACAGCTTCTCTTCTACATATCTGCAAAATGCTCCTGAGCCTACCTATACCCAAAGTGAGTAAAAATTCACTGAACCTTCTTTTGTGCATCATCTTATCTCTTGAAATAATCACCTACCCTTTCTGCCTCCACCTTTGTATAAGAGACCTGGAACTACCTCTGTCACCCTATCCCTCCCAGGGTGCACTTCTGTAAACAGTTTAAGTCAGTCTAAAGTGTCCACATTGCTGCTAAAAGCAGATATACTTCCCGTCTTCCTCCTGGGCCCAGGTGGGTGGTCCCAGTCCTGGCCTTCAGCTGTCACCAGCGCAGGGGATCAGGAGCTGCTTTCCCTAGGCTGGCATCTAGTGACCTTGGCGAGTGCAGGGCTGGTGGCAGGAAGACAGGACGTGGAATTCCCCCCTTTGGCAACAGCTTTATCATAGGTTGGTTTAAACTGTTTATGGAGTTGTGCCCAAATCCAGTATGGCTCCAGAGGGACTGATGTTGGGTCTGTTTTCAGGGGGAGCTGTACAGAGAGTCATGTGCATTAAGCCTTTGTCACTGTCAAGGTGAATTTGTTGAAGAAATTAAAGTTAGATATGTGAAAGGGTTGATTCTTAGGCATTGTTTAGTATGAAAAGTATCTAGGTGGGGTTTTGGGGGTTTGGTTTGTGGTTTTTTGTTGGTGTTTTTTTGTTTTGTTTTGTTTTAGGTTTGGGGTTGGGGTTTTTTTGCCTTTTTTTTTTTTTACAAAAAAAAAAAAAACAAACACCAAAACCAAACAGTGTGTAGTTTAAATTTTATGTTGGGGATTTTTAGAGTTTTCTAATGGAAGTCTTTGCTGTTTTCCTCACTCCCGTTGTTTTGTTTATTAAGTTAACCTGAATGAACTTCATCCAGCAGAGGCCTGAGAAAAGCTTTCACACTTCCTTCCTGTACCTGGATTTTTTTCAGAAACTGAAAACAGGATGTAGAATTTGAGTAAGAATCGAGTTCCTGACTATACAGTTAGACACTATGTGTCAGAACAGCTCGTCTGGGCAAGCGACAGAAAATAAGATCAACCTTGTCTATCTGATCTAAGGACACAGGTGGCTTTTTTCTTCCACTTCCCAGTAATCAAGTGTATTTCTGTAGTGCGTTCAAAGATTGACATACTTCAGCTATGCTGTGCGGTTTGATCTGGTTTATGAGTTGATAGCACAAACACCTGCATGGAATATAAATCTGCAGGTGACCAGCTTAGCCAGAAAAGCTCCTTCACATGCAGTGAATCATGGGGGGAAATGCTATCCAAGGGAGGACTTACGAGGTACTTCATTACCAGATTTATGAAACTGAAAATATAGAGTTTTTCTCCCCTGATTTTAAAGAAAACCGGGGAAAGTAATTTGTTCATGTAATTCACCTTGCTATTTTTTTTTTAGAGTGTAGGCTTCTCTTTTAAGTCTGTGGTCACTCTTGCAGTGTGGTAAGACAGCTAAGACCCCACTGGCTGATAAATCTGGCAAAGCGCAAACTTTATTCTGTCCTGCAGTTCCACCCGGCTTTATCAGTGCACCCAAGAGGGCCTTTCTTCCTAGCAAGGAAAGTAATGTATTTGGAAGGATTTTGGAAGGATTGCTGTTCTGCAAGGAGAGCAGAATATTTTAGAGGTAGAGTGTCAAACACAGCAATCTTGGGGTAGATTGAATGGTCTTGAACTGGAAACTGGAAGAAGTGATGATAGATGGTATTGAACAGCTTCTAATCTTAAGACTGCGCATTTCTTTCTGAGTAAAGCCAGACTCTGGATGGGGAGGAGGCTTCTGGATGCTGAGTATGTGAATTGTCTTACACAAGTTGGTATTTCTGTGGAAGGTTGACTTAACGTTGTGTATTGTATAATGCTAATCACGCTAGTGGGGAACTAGACTCTACTGTTGCCAAACAGTCTGGAGTATATAATAATGGAGTTTTGGGGTTTGTGTTGCGTACATACCCAGTGTACCCAGCAAGTTGGTAGCAGCCCATGCTGAAGTTTCTGTTGCTGCATCTTTGCTTTGGCTGTTGTTCATGCTTCGTAGGTTGAGAATAGCATGTGTACCTGCACACTGGGTAATGACTTCCCTGGTAGCTGTAGACCTCATGGATGGTAGTATTTAATATATCCATAGGGTAGTAGGCATCCATTGTTTGCAGGCTGTCTTCTGTGTGGCTGATAAATGTGGTTCACAAACTCCTTCTCTGAAGGAGGATAAAGCACTTAGCTGAAGATGTGATATTTGGCTGCCGACTATGGTTACTCTTAGGTGGTGTTGATGTGAAGGAGGACTTTGGTCTGTCTTGTGGATAGCTCAGGTGAAGAACGTGTTCCCAAGTCTATCTTATATACGCTGTTGGACATTGGTGAAATAGCAGTGGGGAGAGGCAGTTACTAGTGGTAAATGACAAGTAGGTCAGGAAGAGTCCACAGTTTTGATGACACCACAAAGTAATTACCCGCAGCACGTAGGAACAAGGTCCTGTCACAGAAGTGATGATTGCTTCCTGTTGTTGAAGGCATGTCAGTATTTCACTGAGACTATCCAGGGCCAGAATAAATAAATGGTTACAAGCACTTCCGCAGTAAATATGGTTAGATCATGTATGCAAAATGCAGGAGTGCACTTGCAAGTATTTACCCATCTGAAATTTTCTGTGGATTTCCTTTCGGATGTCACACAGCTTTGTGTAAGATGATCTCCTTTTGTTTCATCACTGCTTTGTCTATACGCAGAAGTGTGCGGAAGGACAGACACTTGGCTGTGGAATGGAAAGCTGAAATTATCACATGTGTTTGTATCCACAAAGCATCTGTGGAAACTAAAGACAACCTTCAGAAAAGGAATTGTGGTAACTTACGTCAGACATAGGACTGATAATGAAGAGAGAAAACTATTGTCATTTTCTAAAGGAAAGAATAGAGTTAGGACCTGGATCTACCACCCAGCTGCTTCAGCTGTGATGGGGCTGGGTTTTTTTGACACTCTTACCCCTCCTTATTCTCCTCCTGCCCCGTCTCTCCCTTCCCTCTCTCATCCTCAGTACTGACACCAAGCTTGGTTAAATGCCACCTTGCCCTGAGAGGATTAGGCAGACTGGGATGGGGTGAAAGTCAATAGATCAGTGTAGAATGAGCAGAAACTAAAGCTAGGAAACTATTTGCTGTTTTAAAGGATAATCCAAAAAATTAAGCTCCCCAGGAGTGAAGGACTGAAAACTTGGTTTTATATGATAATATGGATAGATTCAAATTGTACACTGTTGCATTTTGAAATAGTGTTGCTCAAGCTAAAGCCTCACATATGGATGGGATTCATGGTGAAGAGGAGCTGCTGGTATCTTGGATCTTGTTCTCTGCTATAGTAAGTCGTGTAATTCCTTAGAGATAGTAATTGTATAATGTCTTATAGAGACTAAACAGGTCAAGCTCCATTTTAAAAATAATGAGAGCTTCCGTTCCTCTTGCATCTGTTACTTCTTGCTCTCTTGTCAACCATCTTATTTGTTGCTAAAACTTACTGATTTTATGCCATCTTAATCTTTCTGGTTGTCCCTCACAATCTTTAAGTGTAATAAACAAGTTTCATATGTGTAAAGTGTTTTTTTTTTAAATTTCTTCCTTAAATTGGCCCAGGCTAGATTTAGACTGCACCCATATGTCTGGTGGCTTAGGCAGTAGTTTCAAAGTACAGCTGGGAGCTATGAAGAGCTCCACGGTCCACATTGTGAACTAACACCTCGCTGCTGATGAACAAGGGGGTCTTGTGCTTCTGCCTCCTTCTCTGAACTATGTTTTTTCCCTCCCTCTGAACTGGCACTGGCATTCATCTGATCACAAGGTAAGATGAGTCAATTCACTAGACCAACAAAGAAAAAATTGAAATAATTGATTTGTTTTAATCAGTTGTCCCTCTGCGGCATCAGATGAGAGTCAGAGGTTTAAAGAGGTATGAGGAGAGAACAGCTCCCCTCCTCTGAAGAGCCATTAATTTGGCTTATGAAACCATACCCCTGTGTCTGCCCTGAAGAAGAATTGGGGGTCACTGTCACTGCTAAGTAACATGAGACTGAAGGAATCCAGGGCACAAAAGTTGTACGCTTCTCTTTATAAATTTTTTGAAATATCAATCCTGGATATCTTTGTATGATTGTACTGCATTACACACACACTTTCCCTTCTACCTTAAGTAAGCTATGTTCATTTTGAAAGTAGGCTAGCAAACTGATCATCTAGGCCACTGCACCTTCACTGAAGTCAGTTCAGTAGCTGTGTGGGTTTTGTTCCTATTGCGCCTCCTAAACCCAAATCAAATTAATCTTGACGTGTGATTCTTTCATTTTCTTTCAAGTATTTGCATATGGGGGAGATTCGTTCATCCTGTAAATGCTTTCCTCTACATAAGCAGTATTGACATGAGTTTTGAGCTCAGAGTGTTATATGGTTGCTTTTAGAATTATTTAGCGTGCTCTAAATACAATTTAATATAAAAGCTATTTGCATTTTTTTTCCTTTTCTCCAAAGTATTCTCATTTTGTGTAAGGAAAATTACCTGGTTTTGTCTTTTTAATCCCTGTGCCACTCTTATTTCTGCTTTTCATTTGCATAGCTGCGTTGAACAAGTATAAAATTGGGAATGATCTCCTACAAATCTAAAAATACTAATATGATTTATAAGATTAGGCAGTAGGACTGCCTCTGCAGTGAAATTCTTTGCCCAGCTGCCAATCTACAGTCTTGAACAAGTCAGAGGTGTATAGATGTACAGCTTGTCTTCAACTTCAGGCATTTGAGCAGTCCTTTGGTTTTGACACTGCTCTTTACCTGTATTTGGTGTTTTGACACTTCCTAGTGTTATAGTATGGCAGTGTGAATTGTTAATTCCTATAAAATAAGAAAGAAGCTTTAAAAGTGCCCTAGTGTAAAATCTTCAAGAGGGATTCAGTTACCTCAGAGCCGTAAATTGCTTTTGGAAAACTTCACCCAGGCACTTCTGCAAATCTTACCCAAAATGAAGCAGGGATTGGCGTCTCGAGGTCAGTTACATCTCCTCCAAGAGCAAAGCCACGTATGGTTTAATAATACAATTAACAACTGTTAGCTTTCTGCTCAGTCTCAATATGCTTTTCACCGTTGTGTAAGGAGGTGTTCATCTGTGTCTGCAAGAACTTTGCTCACAGGAGCATTCCAGTTGTGTCACGGGGACTTGGTTTAAAAGTCCAGAGAGGTGGTGGATGCCTCATCCCCTGAAGCATTCCAGGTCAGGCTGGACGGGGCTCTGAGCAACCTGATCTAGCTGAAGATGTCCCTGCTCATTGCAGAGGGGTTGGACTAGATGACCTTTAAAGATCCCTTCCAACCCAAACTATTCTATGATTCTATGAAAAATTGCATGAACTGTTCCCCAAAATGTGACTAGCAGAAATGAGTTTTTCTTCTCTTTAACTGTTTTTCTTTCACACATCGTTTCCTTTAAGCTTCCCTTCTGACTTCAATAGAGTCTTAGAGTCATCCCTCTTCAATGCTTTTTTTCTGGGGCCCAGTGACACGCCGCTTCAGCAGTACTCTAGTTTCAGTACATTTCAACTGCTGCCATATTGTTTTCCAGCTGAGGTTTAGAGCTAAGGCACTAGGCTGTCATCTGCATCTCACTGTTTCTTTACAATAAAATGTCAGATTTTCCTCTTGACGGTTGGAGTGCGTGAGCTACCTCCCTCTGAAATTGAGTGGTGGGGTTTTTTTGGGGTGGTTTTTTTTTCCCTTTTTCTTAAACCTCAGTGACCTTTTAAACTAGATCTTTCCTCCTCTCGCTTTTCAAGCAGATCCTCACAAAGGAAACTTTGAATGCAGCAGCACACGCCTTGCCATCTTAAACGTAAGAGCTGCTTCGCTGCCTGGAGCTTGGCCCTCTTGGTGAGCACTTGTCTGCCCTGTGCCGTCCCTGCAGGTCGTGTGTCTCCTGCTCTGTGGCCACCTTGTTGACATGCCAGCCAAAAAGTGGCAGGGATGCTGCCCTGGACAATGAATGTCTCCTTGCAAGGCTCCTGGTGGGAGGAACCCTGCTGCAGGGAGGCCCTTTACCCTTGCTCAGCTGGAGGGCCTTCTGGGTGTGCAGGCACTTCTGTGTGCCCCATTGCCCAAAAATACTGCAGCGCCCAAAAATATCTCACTGCCCAAGTGTGGGTGCTGTCTGTCTTCCAGCCCTGCGCACAGCTGCAAGGGAAGGAAGGCAGTGGGTTCTCTGTTGCTTTGACTGTGGTGTTGCTTCACATTTTAATGCAGCGTATTCAGGGGGTGTTAAACATGTAACGTAGCATCGCTTTGGACCGCTACAAAGGAGCTAAAGCCACATTTTGGGGAGGGAGGAGTAAATAAAGAGGGAATTTAAGTTCCTTTAACATATTTCCAGTTCTTCATGTAGAAGCTGCAGTGTATGAATATTGCATGAACACCCAAATTCTTATTTAAACGTGCTTTAAAATATCTTCTCCATTTATAGCAGAAGGAATTACACCTTTCTTATATCAGTTCTTTGAACTGCTGCTCATTTTTGTTGGGGCTCTATATTTTCTGGTGATTGATTCATTCCTTTGAAAGACTTGTTTGGAAAATAACTAGTGGAGAATCACAATCAATTTTTATTGAGATCAGAGTAAAGTTGTTCAAGGTGTAGATATTTCATAATCATGCACCTGGAAGTGTGGTCGTAATGGGGGACAGCTGCCTTTTTGTTTTGAGTGACTTCAGCAGTAGAGAAGGAGGAAGCCAAATGATAATATGATTCAGTAGAGGAAAAATATGCAGAAGTAAAGGTGAGGGCTTGGCAGGAGGCTATGGGAAGAGTGGGAAGCAGAACAGAAAAACAGACACCTGAGGTGGTGGGATGTTGTGGGGTTTTTTCGTTTGATTTTGGTTTTCTTTCTCCTCTTTTAACATGGTAGCAGTTCACTACCCAAATCTGAGCAGGGATTGTTTCTGATATGCTGCCTTTTACTCAAGGAGATAGGTCTGATCACATGGCCAAAAAACCTTTTTACAGATGTTGTACCCAGCCGCTGCAGCTGCAGCTGGCTAAAGGAGGGAATGAGTTGGGGTAATGTTCCTTCCTAGAAGGCTAATGAGGCCTCTGGGAGGGGCTGGATTGTCAGAGTGGGTAGAGGGTGTCCTAAAACAGAGATCTGGCCCCTGTGGTGGTGGGATTTACCCACACTTGATGGCGGCTGAAAATAAGATTTTTAAATAAAAAGTAATAATTTTAATGTCAATGCTGTTCAGTTCACTTTGAGAGCCATGAGAAGAGCCAGAAAGGTGCTTGTGGAGACACAATTAAATCATCCTATACACAACTCTGCACATAACAGCATTGCTGCAAGTTATTAAAATCTTAGTCTAGAAAGTAGAAATGGAACAAATTATCCAGATAAACCGATTCGTCTTTCTCTTTCCTCCTCTACCAGTCCAAGCAGGACTTTCATGTTCTTGAGGTCTCCGTGTCTCTCTAGAATGACTTAAGTGATACTTATTGTACTCATCTCTGTCAAGATAGTATCAGATACTATCTGATAAGGGAACCTACCCCAGGAAGCCTTGTTTGCTTAATTTCTTATCAGTATTCTGATTAGGTTGCTTCAAGTGATAACTGTTCTCCCATGAATTTATTGTGTTTCAAATTCTTGTAAGCTACCTTCAGGTTTTCACTCCTTCATCCTGGTGCTTGGCTAGACTGTAGTAATATAGGTTTATTTCTTCTAACAAATCTGTCATAGAGATGTAGGACAGGAATGTCCTAAAACAGCAGTGACGAACTCAGTGATGTGGAAAAATATGACTAGTATCTTACAGTTTTAAGGAAATCCTCATTAAGTCACTGCACAAACTAATGGGTTTTTTAATCTTAAAATCTGCATTTAGTTTTCCTTACTGCACCTCAAAACAGAGATAGAAGAAAATATAATGAGGGCAGCCTGTGTGATCAGAGAAGTAGGAAATAGTCTAAAGTATGCTAGTATTAGTCAGCCTGAAAAAGTGAAATAGCTAAGAGATGTTGGAAATCTCAGACATCATGAATGGTATGCAGAAGGTGCATAAACAATATTTATTTGTTCACCCTTAAACTAACATTACTTAGGATGCTTAGTGAAATTAATCAAGTATGAAGTACAAGAAAGGAAGCACTGGTTCATGTAGCACGTTGTGGTACTGTGGGGTTCATTGGCATAGGACCAGAATGGAGGTCTCGAAGTGACTGGGCAGTTTAGTGGATGCTGCTCTTCTACCCTGGGAAATCAAGGGGTCTAGTCAGGGGAAAGATTTCTCTATTTACATGCTGCCTAAGTGTTTGGTAAGACAAAGATTAATGAGTAAAATGGACTTTTGGTCCAAGTATGCCATTGTCTCCATGCTCTCAGGCTACTGAGTTTGTTTACGTGGTGTGGGAAGTGGTCAGTCCTTTGGCCCCCTGTTTACTTCAGCATTCCTGCTAGCATTACCACTTCAGCCTAACCGATGGCTCGGGAACTGTTGGGCAGGCTCAGTTGTCACTGCCAGCACTGCAAAACCTTGCACTGATTTCAGCCGGCAGCAGGTTAGTCCATAATGTTGGTGTTGATGGTATTGTCTTGCAGTCAAGACATGCCAATAAGTTCAGATGGACCTGATGTTGTATGTCAGTGTGAGCAGCCCAGGATTCTGTTCATGCTTCTTGACCTATTTGAGCTGTTTATATGGCTATTTACATAGTGGCAGAGGTGTAATTCTCCTATCGTGTGTCAAGGTCTTTTGGATGATAAACTGATTGACCTCTTTGTCATACTCCTTTAAGAGCTGCGTTCCAGATTATTCCTACATAAGTCTTTTTTTTGGTAGGGTTTCCCCATAGCATTGTAAAATGAAATATGAACAGTCTGCTAGGAAACTTGAGTTAGCTATAAATATACCAATAAGGGCAGAAAAATTTCTGTTCTAGACCTATCCGTTTTCAATAGGCTTGTATTTTCTAGGCTGTTCTCACTTGGCATTTTTCATCTCCTTGCTCATTAATTTTGCTATTTTTGCATCATTCTTATTTTACATGTTTCCTGAAATCACAGAGAGGTTCAGTCCACCCACTCTGCCCTTTTCCTAAAAATGCAGTGTGATCAAATTTGCATTAACACCTAGTTGGTTCTCATGGTTGTATGATTCTGTCTTCAGTGTATGTGCAGTTCAGGAAAACTTGGGAGGCAGAACCATGCGTCACTTCACCACTAAGTAAATGTCTAAGTCCAAAAAGTAGCCAGTGGCTTTTATTTTAAAGGCTGTGGAGAGGTACAGCTCTTCCATCTAGTTCTGTCTGAAAGAAATGTGGTTACTAAGATCTCCACATCACTCCTGTAGGTGCTCTGGGTGCCTTTGGGACTCATACTAGAGCTAGCTGCCTTCATATCATGTCAGAAAACATTTGGCTTCCTGCGGAAGAAATGAGAGAGGATAAGGGAACTGGAGAAATAGTATATTGTGGTGTTTTGCTTGCTTTGCCAGGCTTTACACCCCCCTCCACTGTAACCATTCATGCAGAGCATAACTTGTGGCCTTGGCCTCGCCACGTGTACAGTAGGTGGGGTTAGCAGTACCTGTCAGATTTAATGGATTCATTGGAATTTTTTCCTTGGAAGAGCTGAATTTTTTTAATTTATTATTTTAAAGCTTTAAATGTACAAGTAAAATTACAGACTAGTTAAGACTTTCCACTATTCAAAGTGATATGATGTGGTTTGTAATTGCCAAAGCCTACCAAGTAGTTATGCTCAGTGTAAGGATTGTGTTGAGAACCGCTTGCTGGTGGGATTTTAAAAAAAAAATCCAACCAACCAAAAGTATCGAAACAAGAAGTGTCAGATTTTGGTCTCAGAAGCCAGGTAGGTTCACAGTCTGAGACTGCTGCTTTTGGCCTGTAGCTAAACAGGCTATACAACATATATTCTTGCATGTAGATGTGAAAGAAAAGCAAGCTATCTAATTCTTGCACTTATTTAGGGTTTATTAGCCTTTATTGGCTAAAGGATAACTGTATTATGTATAGTCTAAATTCAGCTGGTCTTTTGAACTTTTCCTCTTTTACTTGTTTGTACAGTTTTGGGTTTTCAGCTATATGTATCTAGCTTATTTTTCTGTATTGCACCACAGTTGTGTTGGAGACCCTACTACACAAACAGACCCACAGTCCTGTCAGCCAAAAACTACAGCGTATTACAGGTCTCCTTGCCACGCAGTATTTCAGGTTATAACTGGATAGTATTTATTTGTCTCCAGACTTAATGCAGCCAATGCAATTAGGAGGACCTGAAAAATACAGTGTGTTTCACAAGGGGAAAGAGAGGTGTGAGAGACAGGAACATCATCCCCCAGGCAGGAAGCTGTAGAAGAGAAAGTTATGTGTATTGCTAGAGTATTTTGTGGTCTTGTGCCCTGGTGGCATTGTGGTTGCTGTCATGGTCAGCTCTCAGTCATCATCCCGCCTTCCAAAGACAAAGCTTTGCAATCAAAACGTTTAGCTAATACCAAACATCATAAGCTCTGCAGAGAAACTGCTTTTAATTGCATATTGTTATTCCTCCCCTCCACACACAGACTTAACTTTTGCATATTTAGCAGGTACAAAATCTCTGTATCTCTCTGGGCTACTTTATTTTCCCCACACACCAAGGTCTTACATGCACGTCTAGTTACTATGAAATAACTGTTCTTAACTGCTTCCTACGTTGTGTGTTGTTTCAGAACTAAGCAAGAGTTAATATATCTGAAAAACTTGCCTACTTTTTCCAGCTAGACCAAATGTTTTACTAGAAGTCTACCTATAAATCTTTCTTGTCTCTCTCCAGTAATAGGTCATTTGCCTGCATGGGAGTGATACATAGTTCTAGTTATCCTGGAGTAGCTGAAGTAGTATCTCCTGAGTAGCACAAAATAGTGTGAACGCACTCATTGTTAGCTGGGGGAGTTTCTTCAGGCAGGATTGTGTCTGTATCAGCAGTTGTACTTAAATAATGGATTAAGGAAACATCCGCTATTTGCTACTTCTTTGTCTGTTGTATTGGCATTGTGTTTCTGGTGGTTTAATACTGTGCTCTGCTAATGTTGTTTTTCTGTCCTTCACCATAGACTGCTTTGATTTTGATCAGAGGAAGATGGCACGACAATGGTGGAAATACAAATGGTTAGAAAAAGGCAGCAAGAATGCTAATTTAAAAAGTTTTACTGTGGGTTTCCGGTCTAAGAATAAAAGTCTGATATCATTGAGTGGCACTCTGTTCCAAAATGCTATCAGGGAAAAGCCAGCATCATCCTGATCTTCCTCTTCCTACCTCTGTCCTTCATACCACATGTACTTAAATTGTGTGTATTTAGTCCCTGCAGGCTTTCTGCCTCTATTATGTTATAGGGAAAAATGTCTTTGCTATCTGTTATACCACTACCCATGGCACTTCTCACGACTGCATCCCTGGCAGGTAGTGGGTCACCTGCAGTAGCACCTGGATGTGTGTTCAGCTGTGTGCACCAGGCTGGGCTCCTGTGAGTTTCTGTTGACTGAAGGAGTCGGTCTCTGACCGTGTAGCCTCAGGAAGACGCTGAGGCAGCCCCCAGCATTAATCTCACTGTGGAAATGGGCTGGCAGAAGGGTCAGGTGCAACACACTTCCGAGCCCCTCCTTTCTTCTTGTGTACATTACAGTGGGGCAGGCGAGTCCTCGCCCTTTTTACTATCTGCCTCTTGCTCTCTGGAAATAGCAAAGGTTGCAGCAAAGCTTGAATGCAAGCCAGAAGCCCTGTGCTGCCATTCCCCATCCTTTCCTACCTGACCTCCTTCCAGAGCTGCCAGCTTGGACCGCAGGAACAGTCCGTCCAGGAGGGCAGCGTCTCCCTGCTCCTGATCCTGGCTGCTGGCTTTGCTGGGCCCAGCCCTGCCTTGCCTTCTCACTTCTCCCCATCTCAGCTGGGCTGCAGCACCCTGCCAGAGGCAGCAGGACCTGTCCGAGGGGCCGGGGGCGAGCAGGCTGGGCGAGCAGGGGAGCCATGCACAGCCTCTCTGCACCCCGGCCCCACTCCTGGAGCTGGGGTTGCATGCTGCCCTCATCCCCCCAAGGTATGTGCGTCTGGGCTCGGGGTGCAGAGGGTGAGCCCTCGGCACCAGCGTCGTTTTCAGGGAGCTGGCGTTGGCTGGGCAGCAGGCATCTTCTCTGATCCTCGGTTTTGCCTACACTTGGCAGTGGTAAGAATTGGAAATAGCTACCCTGCTCACACTCCTGAGAGCTCGTGCGTGCCTTTTGGGCTCTTGCAAGGATTTGTGCAGGTGCAATGAGTTCTGTGTACTGTAGCTGATGAAAAATGTCTTCTGAACAAGCTTTATGCGTTCTGATGCTTGACTGTATACTGCACACATGCATATTTTGCAGGACTCTGCATACTTTCACCTTCAGAGTTTAAAACAGTATTTAAATATGATGTCCTGGTGGTACAGTGGCGATTAACCAGTACTTGTTGTGGTTGTACTGATGCAGTATCAGCACGTACATTCCTCTGCTGGTTTCTGCCTCAGCCTTGATAGCAGCCCATCGCACAAAGTACTTGTAGTCAACAGCTGAATTGTGCAGGTATCGTGGAGAAAAACATGGGAGTAGTTGTGTATTGATACGGTATCATGTATACATTACTCTTGCAGAGTTCCTGAATGATTACTAAACCTTCTGTACTTGATGAAGTTTTGCTTGCCTTGCAATGCAATTTTAAGGCCTAATAGGTATTTTTGATGTGCCCTTTTATTCCTGTTCACAGCTGCAATTTGCACATCCTGTAGATCTCTTTCAAAACATGTTGATAGGCATACACTTGAAAGTCAGTTACTCAAATAATTTTTTTTTTCTCTTTAGATGACAATCAAAACAAAACCAATGAAAAGAAAGAGAAAAAAATGGTTTCTCAGAAACCCCATGGTACCATAGAATATACAGTAAGTATTGGTTTGTGCTTTGTTCATGTCTGCTTCTTGAAAGTGTAGTTGTTGAGGTCAAGAGGGAGCCAGTGGCACAGAACTGAAAGCACCGAGTGAATACTGGCTGCAGTTTGTACCTACCTCAATAGGGATTGCTCCAAATACCATTGTGTGGGAAGAGCTAGGCTCACGCCCTGAACCACTGTTCAAACCAGGTCCCCTGCCTCTTCTCACAGCTGCCAGGCCTATTTTACTTTGGCACCATGGCTCTTTAGTAGAGTAATTGGTTTTGTTACTCTGAAAAATACTTTCATTCCACAGCGTTGCTTAGGTCATCAAGTGGTTGGCCTGTGCTTGGTCCTGAGGTGATGTGAGACCTTATTAAGCTCGAGCAGGGTGGTGGTGCACTGCTGCGGCGGCTCAGAGGACTGGCTCTGCCCAGAACTCGGTGGGAGGCCTGAAACCCCCCCTCCATCACACAGAGTGGCTGTGGAAGGCAAGTGTCCCAGCTGGGAACAGCACAAATGCCTGATGGGCTGCGATTGCCAAAGGTGTAATGAACTTTACAGTGTGTGTCCTTTCCCCACTTGCCAGACCAGTTCTAAATAAGGTGGTGCTTCTTTAAAGTTTTACGAGAAAAGGAGAGGAACATCTGTAACACACCTCCGTTTTATCTACTGTATAGTATGAGAGAATATTTCTTTTTATTGATCTGGCTTATGAGGTAAGCTATTAAACAGAGGGTATGTTGAGATCATCAAATCTATTCCCTGCAAACGGTCTGTTAGGTGGTTTTAGTTCAGCTGGTGTGCTGAATGTGTTCACAATGGTATCTTAAGCTTCAACTCTTTCTTCAGGCTGGAAATCAGGACACCATAAACAGCATAGCATTAAAGTTTAACATCACCCCAAACAAGCTTGTGGAGCTCAATAAGCTTTTCACGCAGACGATTGTGCCAGGCCAGGTAAATCTTTTATGTTTTGGGGTTTTTTATACCTGAAACCTGATAATTTGCTATGTATTTAAAAGCTTTTTACTAATTTCACAGATCTTTAGGTACTTGGATGCAAGGATAACGGACATTAGTAATTCAGAACCCTCAGAGGGGAACTCACTAGATCACTACCTGGAGTTGTGGGGCGGGGGAGCTTTGCAATTGCCATATCGGACTTTTGTTATTTATTTGCTGTCACTAAAGCTTAAAGGTGACTCTGAAGGTCAAGAGGGTAATGTAGCTGTTGCAAGAAAGGTAAATTTTTTGAAAGCCTAGATAAAGGCTATGTATAATACAATAAAGAATTAGAAAGTTAGATATAGTAACTAAAATGGCTCTCTGCCATTATATTGGGGATGAGTCAGTCTCCTGTAAGATGAGAAGTGAATGGAGATAGACTGGTTTTGGGAAAGTCAAGTAATGGAAATGCAAATGTGAAAGGCTGACGCCTGATTCATGAAGAGCAGATCTCTGCTTGTGCTTCATGGACATGAAGAGATTGAATTGTCCTGGTTTGCAGATAGGGAAACTGAGGCACAAAGAGATGTCACGACTTGCTTAAGAATACCCAGCAGACAAAAGCTGGGATAAGCAAAATGGTTTTCTTTTCTGAACATTTTTAGTTTAAAACTAAACTGAACATTTTTTTAACTTTAGAAGTGACACTTGCAACAAATTACTCCATGTTTTTGTCTGGGATGGAGGTCCAAAGCTGTACTGCAATTTTAGTACTGCTCTACTAAAAATGTGGGGTGTTCACTGTGAGAGAATATGAAAATTCAAACAAAGCATTATAATTTTATATACGCTTGTATTAGTGTAAGGGTTTATTTTTTTCTTTTAAATGGAGTACATGATACTAAAACGCTGGTTCATATAAAGGATTTTTTTATAAATTTGGAAACACGAGTAGGTTTTCCGAAACAGGCAACCTATAGCAGTATTATAAATCTCTAGTACTAAAGATCCCCCATCTTCAGCAATGGCCTTCTCTTTGGAGCAGAGTTTGCTGTTACAAATTATTGACTGTTAACAGTAATTTTATAGTTACTTGTTCTGTAGTTGCGATAGTTGCAAGACAACCTGGGATTGTAACTTTGGGGGGGAAAGAAGGTGTGCATTGCAATCACAAGTGATCAGCACTGGGTTGTCCTTCTAGTAGAACGTAGTATTTATAGTGAATAACTCTGAAGCTTGTGTCTTACTGTTTTGACATGTGTTTGTTAGATTCTCTTTGTGCCAGAAACAAGTGCTGCGAGGCTGTCTTCTTTCAGTCCTGCTGCTCCCGTTTCTCCTTCTTCATCAGATGCCGAATATGACAAACTCCCTGTAAGTCAAACATTGATTCACTGGTCTTAAACTCACAAAATAATTTGATTCTGAAGCTGAGATTCAAAAGTGTGTAAATATCAGGTTTTTCGATGTTACAGTTCAGACCTTGTGTGTAGTGTATTGAGTAACACTGATTTTAATTCGCTGTACTACAAAATTTACCATCTCTTTAAAATATTCCAAATTAAGGAAATTCTGTCTGAGTGTAGAAACCCAGTACAAGTTCATTTGGACCCAGAGACTATCAAAGCAATTGAAAATGGTATAGTGTATAGTTTTTAAAGAACAGGAAGTTAAACATGAAGAATTATTTAGTGTTTCACCCTGGAGATTTCTGTGCTGCTCTGAAGTCCAGAGCTTTGATCCTGCATTAGAATCCTTGTGCACAGAGGCTGTTAGTTCAGTCTGAGCAGTCAGTTTCTTTCTAGTTAAGCATATTATGGCGATACCCATATGTAGACTTGCCTTATGTAGACAGGGCTGCTGGATTTAATCTTTGTGAAAGGCCTTCATGTAGCTGATCTTTCATTTTCCTTAGAAGGGTGGTTGGCCATGATGATTTTAGGTAGTAGTTTTTCAGGAGTTTAGCTGTCTACCTACTGATGTTAAAGCAATTAGGCATTTCAAGTCCATAACCAATGAAGAGGAAAGTGGAGAGAAGCCTGGAGTGAATAACTGTATAAACTTGGTCTTACGTGGGGAATCACACCAGTGCACTGTGTGGAGAGGTCTTCAATATAGATGAGGTGGCAGGACTAGCCCTCTCTTAATGAGAGTACCTCACTGAAATTCAGTGAGCTGACTGGCCTGGGCATTTTTTAATTTCTTGCCTGTTATTTGCTTGGAGGTTTTTTGTAATGTTATGAGGTTTTTCTTCTCTACAGGATGCTGCAGGAAGTGTACGTACATACACGCATACATACATACGTGACCACCACTTTTCTTCCTTAAGCAAAAGGAGAAGAGTTGGTTGAACCTGGCCTTTTAGTTTCCCAGAATCTAAAAGTATATGATTCAGGTCCTGTTGCTCTGCACGGAACTTTTTCTTTTTTAAGGATGCTGATTTGGCAAGAAAGGCCTTCAAACCAGTTGAGAGAGTCCTGTCCTCCACTTCAGAAGAGGATGAGCCTGTGGTTGTCAAATTTTTAAAAATGAATTGTCGTTACTTCACAGATGGTAAGGTAGGTGGAACCTGGCTTTTGAGTATTGTTTGAGATTCTTTAAAAGCAATATCTGTTTGGGTAAGTGAGAGATGAATATTGGGGAAGTCAAATATGCTCCACGTTTGTAAAGAATGTAAAAGTTATGGTGGCTTTATCTATCACAGCTGTGTTTATTGGTACAGTGGTAATATGCTGTGTTATTTTGTTCTTTCAATTGTTTAATCTGTTATGATAATTGCTTTATTGATGAATAGCTCTTCTACCCATCTTCATTCTCCTACCATGTCTTACTAGAATTACCTGTTTAAAACTGTGTGTTGCTAGGCAGACAGAGAAAATTGCATTTTAGAGTTATGATGTGTCAGGATTAGTTGTCCAGTTCCATCAAATTGTGCAACACCTTTATAAAACGAGCACATGCCTATCTATTTCATTTATGACTCTAGGCTAAATTTTAACTGTTTCCAGAGTGGTGTTTCCAAATGTGTCGTGTTGCTTCTGCACTTGCTAATGAACGTCATGCAAACCCTAATGAAAAGATAAATACTGCATGGTGCAACCTTTTCTTTCTTTTTCTTGCAAGTGTTTTGTAATATACACATTCCCACTGGGACTCAACCCTAAATTTTACAGCAGCTGTTTTAGAAGCAAAGGCACAAAGCTTGGGCCGTATTTTAACCTTCTTAAAGTTGCCTGCCAGACACTATCTTCTTGAACTGTCTACTTTGACATATCTGCTCTTGTTGATTCTGGTTTCAGTTAGATGCCTGCACGTTTGGGTTTTAAGTTCTGTGGTATTTGTAACACTGGAGATGCTAACCGTTGTTATTTAAACATATTTTTCTCTTAGTCCTGACTTTTGTAAGATGGATGTGTTTATACCTACAGGTTTTGGCTTATTTTCTCATCGAGTAGAGGTACACTGTATTTAACCACTCTGCAATTTTTCAGTCTGCTATTTTGTAGAAAGTAATAGAGGGCTACTTGATGTCTCGTATGTGAATTAGGGAAATCCTGTCACTTCGTCACGTGATCCTTGCTGGGTGCAGATGATCCAGATTGCCAGTTTTATGGCTGCAGGGCTGAAAAAGTAATTTGCAGTCAGAACAATCATAAGTGGGACAGCTTCTTTGCCAGTGTAGCTAAAAACCCTTGTTGCCTGCCTTCCTGCAGCGGCTGGGTAGGAAGTACAGCCTACTGATGTATTGCTCTTCTGGCTAAAGAGAGTTACATACCTGGGGGAGAAGCCTCTGCCCTTGATTTTGATTCTTTAATCCAAACACAAACCAGGCACGTGTATGTGAGTCATACAGGAGAAGCAAATGGGAAATACAGACTCTGCTTTACAAAGGAGCCAGGCACACATGTACTCACTTGCCAGTGCCAAGCTGTCAGCTTGGGATCTCCCTGACTTAAAAAAACCAAACCAAGCTTGTGGTCATTTACTTGCCTATCTGTTAAGTCTTCTTTGGCTTGCCTTGTCTTCCAGATGACCTTGGATAATTAATAGTATCTGCAGTGTAGGTCATTCCTGTTGATCTATGGCTCTGTCTGTCAGATGTCATGATTTATGCACAGCTTCTGAGTTGGTCTGGTGAATTTTGTAGCTCATCTGGAAGAGAGGGTGCAGGAGCCAGACGTTGGAAATCTCCCTTGAAAAATGGTCAGTTGCCACAGGTTGAAAGCTGAATAATGGCTGATGCAGCCTCTTATCAAATCCATGGCTAAAGCACATTTTGAAGAATTAGATGTCTTCTACAGCTGTGCAAAATATGCTTGGATCAGTGGTAGAAGCTGCTCCTAGGTGAGGGAGAAACTGTTTCATGTCAGGCCCCTATATGTAGAAGCTTTTTGCTTGTACCTCTGGGAGAGCAGATCGAGGGGAGCTGTGATGTAGCTTAGCATGGTAACCGTGACATTTCCATGAGTAAGGCTGCCTTCAGGTGTGCCGGTTGCATATAAATTCACATATTGTATGAAGGTGGCTGAATCTAGAATAAAATGGTAGTTTTTCTCTCTTTCTTTTTTTTTTTTTAAGTGCACTAACCTATTTGTCTGAGATTGATTAACAATCTGGAATTTTAGCTTGTAGGAGCCAGCACTGGAAGTTGAATAGTTCAGATGTTTTTCCTTATCAGCCTGGAACTTGGGTGTCACTAAGCAATCTTTTTCTTTACTCTCCTTACAATGTCTGACTTCATGCAATTGGAAACCAAAATGTTTTGTTAGCAAACATTGCATAATGGGGTATATAGAGGCAGGAGAGAGGTTTTTCTCTTTAGGATAGGAGCCTAGATTCCAATACCAAATGATAAGTGAATTACATGAGATGTGCTAACTCTTCTTTCTCCTATTGCAGGGCGTAGTTGGAGGAGTCATGATAGTAACTCCAAACAATATCATGTTTGACCCACATAAGTCTGATCCTCTGGTAATTGAGAATGGCTGTGAAGAATACGGGCTCATCTGCCCCATGGAGGAGGTTGTCTCAATAGCTCTCTACAATGACATCTCTCACATGAAGATTAAAGATGCATTGCCATCGTAAGGAGTGTTCTTCCCTGAACTTATGTTTACAGATTTTTAGTAAGGGTCATGGAAAAGGAGGTGGGGGAGTGGAGGGGAAGAGTTTTAATGTAGCAGAATAAAACAAATCAGGGAAGGAAAGTGCCAGCAAAAGAATGATTCACTTGTATTGTTCTTCCACTTTCTTTTTAGAACACTTCAGTGGCAGGACAGAGAAATGGGTCATAAATATGACAACCAAAGTGCAAGTAAAAACCAGTGATTGAAAGCATTGGTGGCATGCCATGGTTGAGCTCTTGCACTGACCCATCTCTGGGGTTATTTCAGTAGAAGTGAAGAGGGTTAGATTTGGACCATTTGTTGTGTTACCAGGAGTATTTAAAATGTTTGAAGATAAAAGCACCTTAACTGTCATCTTCAGTACTTACAGAAATACCAGTCTGTGGAATACTTCCACTTCAGAACCAGAAATTCATTGGCAGTTTGCATTTACAATACACAATGGACTACTTCACTACTTCCCTCCATTTTCTCATTCCAAGAAAATCTTTCCAAATATTTGTGTTACGCTCATTACTAGAGTGTCTAGTAACTTCTTAGTAACTTTTAAGTGGTGAGAATCTTGTATTCTCGTTCACCTCAGACTTTTTAGCAGTAATGAAGAGCTCAAGTTGTATGCTGCTAAGTTTTTTAAGGATTTTCCATTTTGAAATGTTTTGTGATTGTCCTGCTTTAAAAAGAAATCTTTGGGGAAGTCTGCATTCAAACAGTACATTTGAGTAACAGAGAAAATAAAAGGAAAAAAACCCAACTCTTGATGCCTGTTACTGTTTTGCAGAAAACATGTTCAAACAGGGTACGGCTTATCTCCAGTTTGCTTTCTTCTCAAAAATACATTTGTACTGAGTAGGGAAGCACGGATGGTTGTAGAGGTTGACTCATTGTCAGGTGTGGGAAATAACAATAGTAGCATGGTATGAATGAAATTCCAGCAGCTAAATAGACCTCCTGTGGTTTTTTGGTTGCTGAACTTCTGATGACTTGCACATTGTTATTACATGTGTACCATTTCTTCACCCATGTGGCATATTCTGCCAGGTGGTTTACTCATTTTATTTTGGTATTATCCTTTCTGCATTTTTCTCTGTTTTCTTTAAAGTCACTTATTTCCACTAATGTATGTTTGTTTTGGAGAAAGTAATTTTTTGTTGAGTTTCAGAGCTTAAGTTAAGTTAGTATATTATTTATTTTTTCTTTTCCGTTTTTTTCTGTTTCCATTTTGCTTTTAACATCCTATATACATCCATCATTTTCCCTGACAGTGACATACCAAAGGATCTTTGTCCTCTGTACAGGCCAGGAGAATGGGAAGACCTGTCCTCTGAGAAAGATATCAATCCTTTCAGCAAATTCAAATCCCTTAGCAAGGAAAAGAGGCAGCAGAATGGGGATCCATCCATTGCCCTGGGTGCCAAACAGATAAAACCTTCAGATAAGGAGAAGTCTGTTGATTTTGAAGTTCTTCAGTCATCTGAGAGTACAGGCTCAATCAAGTCAAAGTCACTGGAGTTTCCCAACAACATCACTGCTACTGAACATTTGGAAAAGTTTGCTGCAGATCCATGTGCTAAGGAGCCTTCTGGGGAAAAAAATGTTTCAGATGACAAAACCAAAGAAAAATCCCTTTTGGGAGAAAGGGAGGATGACTTCATTGAACTGGAAAAGACGTCATCTCATATGGATAGAGGGTTGGACAGGAAAATCTCAGTAATGGAAGGCTTGCTGGCTGATGCCAGGGAGCTGGGGAGAACTAAGCAGCAGGTAACCAAACCCACTACAGAAGTCCAGGAGCACTTGACAGTTGATTCCTTGGAAAAAAAGGACAGTGTTGAACCTAAAGCTGACTTAGACTTAGAGCTATGTGAAAAGCAAGATGTTATTCCAGAAGTAAACAAATGTGTCAGTTCCCCAACAGGTAAGGTGGAGACTGCATTGGACACTAAGAAAGAACTAGAGAAAGATAAACTTATTGAATTTTACCTCAATAAAGATGGGAATGGGTCTCAGTCATCTGGAGACTTACACAAGGCTGAAATCCAGAAAGGTGAAAACAATAAAGCAATTGGCATAGACCTTACACTTAGCTGTTCAAAGTCCCACGCTAATGAAGTCCATACAATTAAAAGTATGGAGCTTGATTCCTGCTGTGCTGAAAGGAAAGCACCTTCATTAGAAATCAGCTCAGCAGCAGCAGAGGAAAAGGATGTGAAAGAGTCTGTGGACTCTTCATTAGTACCAGCTATAGACAAGACCTGTCAAGAAACACAGTTAGACAATCAATCAGAAATCAGACTGTGGCTGCTGCAGAAAATTCAAGTGCCAATTGAAGGTAGGTCTCTGGTTATCCTTTTTTCCTCTGAGACTTGGAGAGCATTATCATGGTAACGTTTGAATTGATATCCTTCTTTTCTAAATTTCCTCTTTCTGTAATACCTGGTCTTTTTTTTTTTTCCTTACTCTTGTATATTATATTTTTATATTGTGTGCTATTTAGAAGAAAAAATACCTTCAAATTCCCTAAGCATCTAGTTTGACTAGTAGCTTGTATGATCTTTCCACATTCAGTGATCACTGTTTATATAATCTTCACCTCTGTTCACTGCCTTTAAGAAGGACAGTGAAATGTCATCCAGTTGCAGTATTGACTGGGACACTTCATGGTCTAGGAATTGTCCCTCTGTGTTGGTAACTTCTGTTGCTTCAGTCAAGTCTGTCAGTGTATTTCTGATAGTATCCAAAGAAGCAGTGCATGGCTGTAAAGGGGGATACCAAAGTATTCTTGACACTATTTCCATCTGTCTAGTGTCTTTCATGCTATGGAAACCCTTAAAGAAATGTTAAATAGGAATATATGCAGAGTCTTACTGACTGATCATTTTGTCCTGATTGGTCATTGGGTTATTATAAATAAAATTCAGGCTGTTACTGGAAATCATATAACAAAGTGAAATTTCAGTTTAGATAGAGTGTCCGCATATTACTATTTCTGCTACAGCCCAGTGCCTCTAAGCCTTAGTCCTTACTGGAGCACTGATGCTCCTCTCTTGGTAGTTTAATGAACCAGTGGACATACCCTTGATTCATAGCAAGTGGTAGAGGATGATTAGAGTGGAAGTCTTTATTTTTAAAAAAAAGTTGTTCTTAAAATGATTTTTCCTTTCTTTTGGAAGGGTTTATATCTTGCTAGTTGTATTTGGTGATAGCTCTCATTGGGAGAGAAAAAAAAAGAATGGCTGTTATGTGTACTCCTAAAATGAATGAGGCAACTTCAGTGTGATTGAGGCTATAGTTTCATTAGCAATTTTTTTTGTCGCACCAGCAGTTTAATGAACTTAAACTGCTCTTACGCTTGACCCTGTCTTGTGCAGACAAAAGGCATCTGTATGGCTGTCTGACCATCAGAGTTGAGGAACTGATCATGCTCTCTGTGTGTGTGTGTGTGTGTCTGTGTGCGTAGGGCTACCCTACGACTGGACGGTTTTCCTGAACCCACATTGGCCCCTTTACTTTCCTGCTTCATGTTGCAGTTTGCTCCCAGCCCGATCATCTTACTGATCTGTTGTACAGAGCTATTCCGTACACAGCTGTACAGCTGAGGGGGATACAGGCTGACAAAATGAGAATAAATGGGCACAGTTTAGAAGGAACAAGGATTTTTTTTAAACTAGCTTTGCTACTGAATGACATGTCAGGTTTAATTCTCTGTACAGTGCCTCTGAGTATTCCTTTGGATGAGATTACTAACTTTCGTGACAGTGTTTTACCAGCTGCAGTATTTGTACTTTCCTGTAAGCAGCCCATCTCTTGTTTCTCATTCAGATATGCTTCCTTCAAAAGAGGAGAAGAGCAAGACGCCTCCAATGTTTCTGTGCATTAAAGTAGGCAAGCCCATGAGAAAGTCCTTCGCGTCTCAGGGCACCACCATGTCTCAACAGTACAGTAAAAAGATAAAGCAACCAGAGTACTGGTTTGCTGTTCCTCGGGAAAGGTGAGCTGCAGTGCATAGCATGAAAACATGTTTGTCTCTTATCTTTTTATATGTATAGTGCTTTCTAGAGCTGAATCTGACTTTTCCTACGTGATCCAAGATGTGAAATGCAGCAAGGATGCTGAGGTGAGGAGAGAGGTGCCCTTGTTCCAGAGAGATAAAGTAGAGCCTGTTGCTGGTCTAATATGGCTCCCAGTGGGAAGGGAGAAGGGATCTGGTGCCACTTGGAGCATGAAAGGAGAGATATATGTGCAGCTAACATGTGATAAAAGCACTGGGGGATGATCTGGGTTTTGGCTATAGTCTAGGAAGTGAGGGAAAGTGGAAGAGGGGAACAGTGACAAGAGAGGCAAGGAATCCAGTAAGGTGCCAGTGCTAAAAAATAGGTATTTCACATGAGCAACGGGCATGATGTGGAAAAGGGAGACTCTCCTAACTGAATGGGTGTGGCTATTTCTGCCTTCAGGCCCATAAAAAAATGTCCCTTTGCGACAAAAGCCATTTAAATGTTTTATGTGCCTGTAGGTGTGTATGTATGTGTAAATAGTACTATAACAAAAAAAAAAGTGAAGGCCTGTGATTTTCCACATAAATCACCCAAGCATGGCTGTGAGGCTATCATACTCACTGGTCCTTCTCTCGCTAGAAGGCAGCTAGAGCAACTCTCTGGTCTGTTGACAAACCAAAATAGGGAAATCAGTGACACTGGTGATCACTTCTGGTGAATGAGGTGCCAGGAACAAAGAATCTGAACTTGTGATCAATCTCAGAGATGTCTCTTTAAGATGCAGTAAATTGTTTTTCTTTTTTAAATTTTTTTTAAAAATAATTATTCAGAATATTTAATTTTCTTTTCAAATTTGTAGCATGTGCGTTGATTTAAGTGTTTATTTCTTGTATTTTAGAAATTAGTGCTTTGAGCAGTCCAGTAGTGTGGAAGTTGCTGACCCAGGGGAGGAGGGGGAGAGGTTTAATCCAGCTGGAATGTGGCCATCAGGAGTATAGCTGAAGATAGCTTTTGGTTTGCTTGCTATCTGCTGAACCCAGTCCTTGGCTCCTCAGGGATTGCAAAAGGGTGGGTTCAGAAAATTCTAGGTTGAAGTGTGAGTAAATACTTCAAGGAGTTGGAGTGATACAACACAAGGTCAGTTATTGCTTTGGGGATAGTCTATCTAATGTTGAATAAAGCTGCTGAGCTGAACTGAGGTTGTCTCTGATCATTGCTCTGAGCAACAGGTAAATCTATTAAGCTTCTTAGCACAAACTTGGAAAATAGCTTCTTTGCTTGTCGTTTTATGAGCAGAAACATTCTGATTAGTGAAGGGACCTAATCCATATATAACTGAAGTGTTGACTCTGGCTTATACTTAAGTTTTTAGAATGAGGAAAAAGTAATTTCTGTATTGAGCTGTTGCAGCAGCACTTGGCTCTGCTGGCTGACAGGCCAGATCGTTGCTGTCAGGGCTGCTGTTCGGATCTTGATCAAGATTAGTGGTGAATGTGATTATAAAATTGGGTCATTTTGGTGCTATTCATGCATGCCTGTTTTAACATCACAGAGGTATGTAAAAGATCATGTAGAACTTTGGGCAAATGAAATATGAGACCCACTCCTTCATATTAATGCAAGACATATCTTTGCCTAACAAGTCAGTGGTTTCTCCAAACTCTTGGGTGCCTTCCCAAAGCAAAATGCATCGCTTCCTAGCCGCTGGTGATATTCTCGCACCAGTATTGCATGGTATATAATTTTCAGTATTGCATCTTGAGTGCTGTGGACAGTAGGTCATTTGGGATAGCTTTGCAATGTATTTTTCATACAACGTATCAAAATAATTTACTAAGTTAAAAACATGTTTGGGTTTTTTGGTATGCATTTTATATTTATGTTTTTACATAACTAATATATCATAATGCATTTGGAATCCAATTTATATTCATGTATGAAAATATCAAGAACACCAGTCTCATCTCATGGGCCATAAAGCAGCATAAATAAAACACTTTGTCCAGTGCAGTCACAGTAGCTTGTGCAGTATCTTAATGTTTCATAGTAATTTAAAATAACAAAATTTAAAATAACAAAAAACAAACCCCAAAACAAACAAAAAAACAACAAACATACCTCCCCCTCCCCAGCCCCAAACCTGGATTGAGATTGTGAAGAAATTAGTGTGCGTGCCTATAATCACTGTGTAAGTTAAATCTTCCTCTGATTTGCATTTAATTACATCTTTCCATGGTTTCTTTTTTTTGCTGTTAAAACAGCTTCTGTCATCAGTTGTGAAGATGGCTCTGTTTTCAGCCGCTCCCAGCAAAGCTGCTCATCCATCTGCAGACTGCTGCTGCTTTCCTGGCCTTGGCAGGCTGCAGGAAAGCTGCACTGAGGGAGACATACTTAACCTTTTAAAATTTTAAAATTTTTCTCCTGTGTTTTTTATGGAAGCCTCTGGAAACATTATTAATAGAGAAGACTGTTAGGCTGATATCCCTTACAAAGGCTGTCAATAAGTCTTGTTTGCCTTCTGCAGCTGCTGTAGGTTTTCTTTCTTGCTGTGTGGCTTCCCAGGTGCTGAGTGTGTCCTGGTGTGCATCGCCCCATGACCCGCACAGCGTGGCTGAGTTAATCAGTGACTACAGGGCTGCTTTGCCCTGCCCCCTTCATCGCAGTGGTGCTCGCCTTGACACGTAACAGGGGAGATGGACATCTCGAGTTGCCTTATATACAGATTACTACAGATTACACAGTCTAGGGCAGCTGCTTGCCGGGTTCAGCTGGGCAGAGAGGCACCCATGTTTTTGGATAAGAACAGAGAGATTGATTCTTTTGCTGAGACGTCGTGCAATGGGTGTAGCTTACAGTATTAGAGGGTAAGTCTGTGTGTGCTCGTACTACATGGTTTTGTGTTGAAATGGTATGTAGACTTTCCACCCTAGCGGATTTTGAGTAGTAGGAGGTCAATAATTATGTCACAGATTTCCTCAGAGGTCTTGCAGAGGAAAATGCCTTGCACTGGGACAGAAGTAGTAATGTAGAATTTCTTTGTTTATAAACATGTGTCCTAACAAATAATTCCCTCATTTTAGCATTGACTAGTTCCTCAGTCAAGAAGTAAATCTCATTGATTATCTGTAATATAAATATGGCAGACAGGTTTGGTTTATAAACGTATAATTTGCATTGATTTTGATGTAAAAGACATTGAACTGAGATCATGCTGCTGAGAGGGCATCTGCTTTTTTTGGAGTTTCTTTTTTGAAAGCAGGCAGATTTTCAAGGAGGAAAAGTAGCAGGGTTTGAGCCTTGCTTCACTCATTCATTCTTAGCTCCCTGCCTCATTGATGTTTTTGGTTTGGTCTGGGGAGTTGGGTGAGTTCTGGTTTGGTTTTTGTTACTCTGTCTGTGGGGTTTCCTTTTGTAGAGCAAGATCTTGCTTGGTTGTGACTCCTGTTAGCATCTAGTGCATAACACCCTGTAGTTAATACGGAGAAGATGAGATCTGGAAGAACTTCCAGCACAACTAGCTGGAATCAATACCTACATGATGCTTCCATGGACTTATGCAGGGCTTTGCATAAAGGGATGATGGTTAAGATGGTCCTGATGCTGAAGGATCACTTTTCCATGCTCATGAATAGAACAGAATAGATAGCATAAAGATTAGATTTAGACTCCTTCTGAATTAGTCTTCTACAAATAGAGTACTCCTAGACTGCTGATAAGATATCAAACTACACAGATGAAACCTATGAAAATTTGTTTGTATCTGTAGCTTAATATCTTCTAATGAGGGCCCACATAAGTTTATATAAGCTCATAGAAGCATATGAGGGCTTACGGTACCTTAACCCTCATGGTTCATTAAGGATCATCATTAGGTGTGTTCATAACAAAGCCATGGGACTCCTCTGAATTAATTCCTGGCTCCAGCTAGGCCAGGAGCTGTGGTTGGACTTAGAGCCTTTGTACATGTATCACAGGATGCACACAAACCCTCTCCCACTACCCGAACGCACACATTTGGAAGTAGCCCACCTCTCACCTGTGGCTGACTTGAAGCCATTAATTTATGGAAAACTGGTTTGCCTCTGCCTTCAAAGAAGTCAGATATTGCCATGTCAACAGAAATGGTGGTCATGTCAGTTTGGGACCCCCTAAATTAAAGTATATATTTTAGAAGAAAAATTATTTATGGTTCCCCCTCAAGAATCAACTAACTTGATAAGTTGTCTGGTGTGTTTTATTGATAATTGTCTTTGCTCTTTTTCAGTGCACTATATACTTCACTTTTTCTGGCTTCCGGTCCCTGGTTGTGGTTATCTGTATTACCTGGATTCACTTCCTCTTAATGTAGGCTATCACAGGGTATCTATCGCTCCTGTAAGCCAAATAACTCTTTTTGCCTCTTGCTGTATGGCAGTTGGTTTTGCATCTCTAAGCTGCCACACTTGAGCATGACTTGGGAACCAGAGACGGGCAGAGTATTCCAGCAGTGGTCACCAAAGTGTCAAACACCAAACTAACCACAGTCTCATTCCTTCTGCTGAATGTTACTTTCTTGGTACGTTCAAGGATCGCACCAAGTATTGTCATCAGTGTGCTGGTGTGGAGCTCTTGCTCCAAAACTCAGAGCCATTATCCCAGGTCTCTAGGATCCTTCTGCCAAGGGTAAAGTACCATCCCGCAATCACAGCCTCTGCTCACTGTTCTTCAGTGTGTGCTCCTCTGTTCAGGTGCATTCACACGTGAAGCTGATGGTGCCCAGTTTACTAAGCAATGCAGTAGCATAAATACTGCATGGAGCTTTTGGTTTTGTATTGGTTCTGGCTGAGATGGTACTAATTTTCCCCACAGCAGCCTCCATAGTGCTGTGCTTTGTGTTGGTATCTAGAAAGGTGTTGATAACACACCAGTGTTTTGGCTGTTGCTGAGCAGTGCTCGCACAGCATGAAGGCGCTCTCCAGCATTTCCCACCCTCACCAGCAGGCTGGGGGTGGGCAAGATCTTGGGAAGGGGACACAGCCAGGACAGCTGACCCAAACTGACCAAAGGGATGTTCCATACCATATGACATCCACTCAGCAATAAAAGCTAAGAGAAAGGAAGGAACAAGCATTCGTTACTTACAATGTTTGTCTTTTGGAGCAACTGCTACACATACTGGAACCCTGCTTCCAGGGAAGTGGCTGGACATCACCTGTTGATGGGAAGTAGAGAATAAAATCTTTGTTTTCCTTTTGCTTCTACACGTGGCCTTTGCTTTTGCTTTTGTTAAACTGGCTTTATATTGGCCCACAAGGGGATTTTTCCCATCTCATCCCCCACCTCTGTCCTGCTGAGGAGGGGAGTGATAGAGCAGCTTGGTGGCACCTGGAGCCCAGCCACGATCAACCCACCAGAATCTTACACTGATTTTATCACTTCGCTGTCATGATCTCTTTGTCATGTTTATACTCCCCAAAATCAGTTTTCTACTGAATTTATATCCTTCTCTATAAACTTTTTCTTACATTTGTTTTCCGCCCTCTGTGTGTGTGTTACTGAACATACTTGTAAGCATATTCATTTTCCTTTTAATCGGGCTACAGGGTAGGGGGCATCCCTCTTTAATCAGTATTCCTTCTTTCATTTTTGATTTGTGCCTCAAAGCTTGGTTTGTTTTTTTTTTAAAAAAAAAAAGTTGTATCATCTTTTCCTTTTAAATAATTTCATTCTGGAGTGATTAATGTAAGTTTCTGAAGTTGTTCCTTTCAAAGTGTTTATGTTTTATTGGTGTTTCTCTGTTCATGCATGACATGCCCATAAGTATGTGATCACCAAACTAGCTATTGAGTTCTAGGATAAATTTCCTCACAGCTTTCAAGTTGGCTGTAAGAGTGTTCCTCAAGCAGTGTTTTTTCAATTTAAAAATTGTCTCCATTTTTTTCAGTTTGGTAGCTTGGAAATACCACCGCAGTATAATGTTACAATTTTATTAACAGAGGAAGGATGCTCTGCATCCCCGCTCAGAATGACTTAACTTCTACAGTCACCTATTTCTCATTCTATGCTGCTGCTGCTTAAACCTGGAGTGTCTGGATTTATTTAGCATCTGTCCATGGTAGAGGAAAACTTAGTTATGGACTGCTTAAATAAACTGAGCATATATAGGTCCATGGAGCCTGACAGGAAATATTCTGAGTGTACTGAGGAAGTTGGTTGATGTTACTACAAGGCTGCTTTCTATCTTCCTTTGAAAGGTTATGATCACTGGGAGAGGTTCTTAATAACTGGAAAAACAAATGCTGCAACCATCTTCAGAAGAATCAAGGAGGATCTGTGGGAGCACAGGGCAGTCAGCTTCACCTCAGTCCCTGGGAGATTATGAAGCACTTTCCTTACAGACACTGTTTCCAAGTGCGTGGGAGGCAAGAAGTGATCAGGAACAGCTATCATAGACCTACCAAGGGCAAATTGATTTCCTACCAACCGGATAACTTTTCTGTTTGAGATGACTAGCTCTGTGAGCAAGGGATTGTTGTTTTACCATGACCTTAGTAAAGCTTTCAGCACAATCTCCCATAGTATCCTTATAGCCAAATTGGAGAGAGATGACCAGGACAGGTAGACTACCAGCTGGGTGAAAAACTGGCTGGACCAAAGGGTTGACAGCTAGTCTGAGTGGCAGCCAGGTGCAGGTGGTATTCCTTGGGGACCGATACTGTTTAATGCCTTCATCAGCAACATGGACGCTGGGACAGAATACACCTTTGTTGCTTTGGAGTGTTCCTACATTGGAGGGCAGGGCTGCTGTTCAGAGGGAGGAATAAAAGTAGGATGGTGCTAGACCCTTCTCAGACCGCATGCTGCATGCGTCAGAGGAAATTGTGATTAGATGAAAGAGGAAAACAACATGAGACTGGTTACGCGTGGAACAAGTTGCATGGAGAGGTGGTGGAATCTCTGTTGGAGATTTTCACAAATGCAAACGGACAAGACTGTGCAACCTCCTCAGACTTGGAAGTTAGCTCTACTGTAAACAGAAGTTGGCCTAGATGATCTCCAGAGGTGCCTTACAACCTAAATATGTTCTGCGATTCTGAGAGGAGAGTATGCTGCTCTCCTCCACCCACCTGCATGAACATGGTTTCAAATTGATTTTAGCCTGACAGCAGCAACCACTCGTTTTCTTGCTCTTTCATAGAGATTTGTAGGAATTAAGTAGTTAGCTTTCTGGACTAGGTAGGACTATGGCACATTAACTACATGGTGCTCAAATTACATGTGTCTCTCAGTTAAAACTCATATTAGTTAGCAACAAGATGATCGTACTGCTCTTTCTGCAGCCTCTGTGTGCAGGTGAAGAGGAATGGGGCACGCTGAGTGGCATCTATTGATGTCAGAAAACTTCTGCAGTTAAAAGAAAAGGTCTTGACTAAAATGGCATGGCTTTTAGAAGTGCTTTCCATAGTTCACTGTTTTTAGATCTGTGCAAACTTGTAAGCATTCACGTGGCTTCTCACAAAGAAGGGGGGAACTTTTGGCAATGGGAGCGTGACCTTCTTTTAGCCTTTTCAAGGCAATTATTGGCAAGAACTATCCCAAAGATTGATTGTTTGCACAGTACTACCTTGACCTCTTGTGTGTGTGTTGCTGCAGAGGAATGAACAGCAGCTAAAATTTTTACTTTGATATCAACATTAGCTCCCTTACTTGTTCTTGATGAAGGGAGGCTGCTGATGCCTCAGGTACTAGTGTTGGGTGTTCACAAATTCACAAAAACTGTATTAAAAATGTTTCACAGGTACAGTTCTTATTTGATAACAAAAATTTAAACTCTGCTAGAACATGTTAGCCATGCATCACAGAAGTGTCCGTGAATGTGCAAAGGAGAAGAGAAAAACCTGACAATGTGAATTTTTTCCTTTTTCATGGTTAAGAGGGCACTTCCGTGATGAAGTCAATCCTTTATTCTTTCTGAGGGTAGTTGAAATTGGATCCAAATTAATTGAGGCCAAAGTGGGTCAGGCCCCTCCAAATATCTCACTTTGGCTGTGAATTAGTGTAGCTGTGACGAGCAGGCAACAATTTCAGGGCCATCAGTTTATGCAGTTAGAACTGACATCAGGCTCTAGCCCTCATTGGTGGGAGGGTAGAACAAAAAATGTAGACTTGATTGGAAAAAAATCTCTGGAATTATACTAGTGACCCTGAACAGAATCCAACAGTGCTGAAATGGTGTTTTAAGATTATTTGTGCATACATAGTTATAAATCCAAGTAACTTGAAATAATACGGGGAAAATGTTTACATGTCTCCAAGATTTTTCTTGGTTTGTATTGATAAAGGAGTTGATGGACAAAACTTCCTAGTGAATAACTGGAGAAAGACTCAGTGTCATAAGTACTTATTATCTTTCTCTCTGCCCTCTTTAATTAGGATTTGAATTTTTTTTTCTGGCAATTTGACTTCTTGTACAATATATCCACTATCATATTCCTGTTTGAAATTGTATGTGTTCATTTTAACTTCAATATACTACACAAGTTCCTTTAGAAATTGTTTCACTGTTTGTTATGGGTGTTGTCAAAGAACATCTCTTTAAAGACAGTGATTGAGAGCTGACTACACTTACAGAAGTGCATACACTGCTGGTACTGTATCATTAGCAAAGCTGTCAGTATCTGCTTATTTTCATCATGCTAACAGACTGAAGAACTGTTCTGTGGTTAGAGTCTACAACTTCTAGAGGGCAGCTAGAAACATGGTGTAGACTTCACTGGTGATATCTTATGGCTTGGTTTATGCAGGAGGTCAAACTAAATTAAAGTGAGAGAGTTTTATTACGGACTTGACTTTTGTGAGCATGATCTAATACCAAACAATTTGTCATTTTAAATGAATTGTGCTGGACTGGGCAAGCTACTTAGTTTTTCCATGATGCTTTGGCTGTGTGCATAGCAAAGGGAGGAAAAAAATACTGTGGTGAGAGAAAGCAGAGAAACCTCAGAATGCTTCAGGCTGCCAGGTGGAAGGAGCTGTTGCCTTGTGTGGTACATGAGGGTGGAAGTACAGGGGTATCCTATTTGTATGGTTGTCCCTTCTATGTCATTGGGCAAAACCTCGGTACTACATGACAGTTCATGGACCACTGCACAACGGTTGCCTTCTCCTCTTCTGTTTGCAGGGTGGATCACTTGTACACATTTTTTGTTCAGTGGTCACCAGAAATATATGGGAAAGATGCCAAAGAGCAAGGTTTTGTCGTGGTAGAAAAGGAGGAGCTTGACATGATAGACAACTTCTTCAGTGAGCCCACTACTAAAAGCTGGGAGGTGAGTGCTTTCTGCCATTGTATGAAGCATGTGAATATTGAGTGTGCATCCCCTGTTAAGAATCTCAGCACTTGCTCGTTTGATTTTTATGGCATTTCTTTATAATGCTTACTGCTTCATACAGAAGTCTCCTCAAGGCTTGTATCTGTTTCACAAATGTACTCAGTCTTCAGTCCTCCTTTATTCTCCCTCTGGAAAGAGCAGTCAAAAAACTGGGAGCTCTGTGGCGTGCAACCAGAAGTTCTGTAAATTTTTTTAGTTATATGATGTTAGCCTTTTGCAAAACTATAAGGTGTGTGTTGTCAATGTTACTAAATTTGTGTTTTATTTATATGCTATGAATAAAACCTCCAAAACCTATATGCACATGTAAACACCAACAGAGGCTCCTGTGTGTTGGTTGAAATGGTTTGGTATGTGGTGATGTGCCATTGTCTTGGTTCTCAGGTGCATGCAGCAATACTGTTTGAATATTGGTTGTAAGATGGATACGTTTTAGACTGGGACTTTGGCTTTTTCGTATAGGGGATTTTGTCATCTGTTTTAACTGCTTGGCATGCCTGTGTTTGTTATCTGTCTGTCTCTTGTGCATACAAAGCCTAGTTTCTAAGGGAAATAAGCCCGTGCATGTTTTTTAATGGTGTTTCTGAATGCTGAAGCACTTGCTGTGCTAAGGATATGGGTTAAATTAAAAAACAGATAAATCCCTACGTGGGAAATACCTTGATGGCGATTTAGGAAGTGATCTGATTCTTTAAGACAAAGATAAACTTGTTTTTAAAATTTAGTGGGCCTCTTTTTCTTCTTTTTTTTTTTCTTCTTTTTTTTTTTTAATAGCATTTCTATCTTCAGAGTATGTTGTTCTGTTCAGAAGCGGAGCTTGGGAGTGGGGCTTGTCATTTGAAATGTAGCAGCATCACCTCTAATACCAAATAGTTTCTAATTTTTACAGTTTTGTAATTTCTTAGTATTGGTGCTCTGTGCACTGCAAGATCATATATTGCACTAGATTTCACTTTCAGGTTGTTATTTGCATGCCATTTTCATAAAACCAAAATGAAGGAGGAGGGGCAGTCATCCAAAGCACAGAGGTGAGAGAGATCTGGCCACACTGGGTTCTTTTCTCTCATTGTTTTATTTAAACATATATTGGGAGAAGAATTAGCTGGAAACAGCTTCTTAAAAGTGTGTCTCTTGTTTGTCATATATTCAAGCTTTACAAGTTTCAAGTAGGTCTGCCAGGAAATCACTATGTAAAGTCCAATTTTGGGCATGATTACTGTGAAAGTTTCACTCTCCCTTGCGGGGAAACAGAAAGTGCAGTTATAGAGAAGCATATAAGCAATTTTGTCACAGCGTGCCACAGGCAGTAGCCGTCTGTCATGCTTGGGGGCGACAGCTCTTGCCAGTAGAGCAGGGAAGTGTAGTGGATACTGCAAAACAATCTGGTAGATGATGAAAGGGAAACAAATGCCTTTGAACATTCGAATTCTTTACTATACCAGACCTGACCAGGAGGAACCTTTTGTGGAGGTATGTTGAACTTGTGTCCCTGTTTGCACAGCATGGATCTGATACAACAGTTCTGTCCTAGTAAAAAATGTGCTTCATACTTAGATGAATTTTAACAGGGTATTCCCACCCCAGGTAGCTTGCTTTCTCAGTCCCATAAAATCTTTAAAAGATTTTGTAGGTCCAGTTTCTGTAGTGGTTGATTCTTTTTTTGTTTCTGCTTTTGTGTGGTTTGTAAATATCTGATCTTGCAGATCCCTTTTTTTGCAGTTATGGACTCCGAACTTAATTCAAATGTGTGCTTCAGTTATAGACTGAATAGGTATCTATGCAGTGAAGAGGGGGCTTGTCTGTCTTTGGAGCTGATTTGCAATTTACAGATGTATTAATAGATTTTTCCTGTGGTTGCCTGTGTCTGTGAGTTTGGCTGTATTTTGCTACAGAAACCTGTTGCTGCTTGATTTACTGGGATACTTCCCTCCTTCCCCCTGCCTGGAGTGGGGAGACTGTTCCTTGAAAAGAGTCTTCGAAAGAGGAGTTGGGTAGTTTTGATATAAGATGAAAAAGGTGTTCTTTTTTTTTTTTTTTATTAAAGTACAATATAATAATGGCATGGGAGATGAGGGAAGGAAAACCATTCAGGAGGTGGAAATAGAACAAGGATAAAAGCAGGAAGGCCATATTCCTGTAATGGTTTGTTGTGTTTTTTTTTTTAAATTGATCTTAATTTTGCAGTGCAAACCTTCCCTGAAACTGGCCATATGAAAAATTTTCCAGCACAGGATTCCCTCCAGTCTCAGAAGACCCAGGACTAGATCCCACTGAGCCTGGGCTGGAGGGGCAGGAGGTAGCTGTACAGCTCTTCCAGTATCACCAGCAGGAACACCTGTATTGCCCAGGTGCGCAGGGGCACGTAACAATGTTAATTCTGCAGGCTGGATTTTGCCTTGCAGGGGTCCTTGCAGTATTTTCCTAACCCCGCCATCTGCGTTGGAGCACCAGTGCCCAGGTGCCCTGCTTGGGGCGGCTGCCCTGGGCTCAGCTCCAGGCGTCTCCAGGTGAATGCGTACAGGGGACATGTTGCTCACGTCCCGCTGGAGATGACAGGTGTGACTGACAGTATTAGGGCTTAGTCCTACCCTCAGTGAACTCCTTACTAGTCCTTGTGTCCATTAAAAGCTCCTTCTGTGTGCTTTGTGGTGTGGTTAAATCTGCACCTGGAGTCAGTCCAGTGGATTTATTTTCTCGCCTGTGGGGCAGGTGTGCGCAGGACCTCCAGGTACTTCTTGGCAATTGTTTTGACTGTTGACAGCTCCTGCAAGTTCAAGCAGTGATTGTGAAGGCACGGAGGAGTTACGCAAAACTTTATCCACACATAACTTGAAAGTCGTTTGGAAACCGTATTTGCAGGGAGGTGTGTGGCAGCGGTGCAGCGTGCTCTGCAGCCACATACTGGGGTTCCTGCTCCAAGATAAGGCCTCTGTGGTGATGTGTTTATGGAAGGAAGGTGGTTTAAGGTTTCACGTTTGTTTTGTAGTTAGACATACTTACTTCCCCTTTTCTTTCTCATGAGCCCCATCTCTGAGCTCTTGCTGCTGCTTCCTGTTTGCCAAGCCCCAGCTAAAGCTTGCTGGGAGGCTGAGCACCCCAGCAGCGTCTCGTCAGGGGACAGGACACCCAGACCACTGCAGCTGAAGGGCGAGCTGGTGTCCTCCCCTCTGCGGTGAGCTCCGGGCGCCGAGGTGCTGCCAGCCTGGGAGCGCCTGTCCTGAGCCACGTCCGGCCTCCTGTTTGCTGCCCGTGCTGCGTGGGGTTCAGCGTTTGTCCCCTGTCTCTCTCTGCACCTTGCAGGCTGCTGAGTCCTTTCAGAGACAAGCATTAAGCATGTGGAGCCTAACTCTCATTTTGCTTCCTGCTTTATGGGAAAAGGTAACATGGCTTACCTGTAGTTGCTGGAAGGAAGCGTGTGCTTTGTTTTTGTAAGTATTTAAATTCAAACCTGACATTAGAAATATTTATATGGACCCACCTTTTAAAATATTACAGTGTGTTCTCTTCATAAAGTTTTAAGCAAAGCAATAAATAAGCAAAGGAATAAATATAAGTTTCCAAAGAGCTGTTTGATCATTTTCAACTAAGAATGTATTTTACAAAGACCTTGACCTCAAAACGAGTATTTTCAAGAACTTACATAAACTGGATGCTTAAAATATTTACATTTCCTACAAGACAGAACTTCAAAATATCTGTTCAAGTTGATTTACATTTTTACTTCTTTTCTATATTCTTTCTGTTTTAGTTTGTATACACAAACCCATGTCTGATTCAGTAAAGAAAGCCAGGAAAAAGCTGCTGTTTTAATAAAAAGAACTGAAATTTTAAACTTTTTCGTATTCTCATGCATTAGCACTTGAGAAAATAATTAATGTACTCAATTAGCTGCATGAGAGAAAACAAAGAAGCTTCTGTTTCTTCCTTGTTTAGACTCCCATAAGACACCTAGTTCAGGCGCGTGTAGCGTGCCTCAGAAGATGTAGGTGCACTTTAGCCTTCTGATTTGGGACCAAGTATTCTGAGATCAACCACATGATGTCACCTGGTTACCTCAATGCTTATTAATCCCAAAGGACTCTGCAGCTGTGGGAGGTCACCAGGGTGTGAAGAAATTCTGGCCGTGCTGTCTCAAATGACACTTTGCCAGTTATGAATTTCCCCATTTGGTTAGAGCTGCCTGTGCTTGATACAATCATCCCATACAGTGGTTTTGCTCCACACAGTGTAAGAGCTGAGGTGTATGTTGTTTTAAATTAATTTGCTTCAACAGAGGATTGACTGCGTAAGAGCTATGCTTTAGGTTGGACACTTGTTCTCTTGTCTCAGATCATTACTGTAGAAGAAGCAAAACGACGAAAGAGCGTTTGCAGTTACTATGAAGAAGATGATGACGATACTTTGCCTGTCTTAAAGCACCACAGCGCCCTCCTGGAGAATATGCACATAGAGCAGGTATGGCTAGAAAAACCTCAAGTTTCCTTGTTAGCAGCAGTGCTGTCTCTGCTGAGCATGGGACATTCTGCCTTCTGCAGGCAGTGCCAATGGTTTTTAAGAGTTTGGAAAGTACTTAGTATGCCGGAGTGTCCTTGTGCAAGGTCCTGTTTGCTGCAGCACTGGCTCACCTGGAAAGCTTTTTTATGTTTTGCAACTCTGGAGTTTGAGTCGCGATATTGAGGACTGGCAACTCTTTCTGTGCTCAGAGAGGGGGTGCCAGTTTTGAAATGTCTTTCACAGGTGATGTGAATGCAGACAGTTGGGCTCAGAGTGCAAGGCCGCATGCATGTGGCAACAATCTTAAGCTGCTGGCATCAGCCTCTCCCTTGACAGCCATTTTTTGGCTCAGACTATTCCCTTTCTGCAAGGGCTTCTGGGGCACCACCTGTGACCCAACCTGTTGAATATGTAACTGTTTCCCCCTGTTCATTGCCCAGCTTGCCCGGCGCTTGCCCGCACGAGTGCAGGGATATCCATGGCGGCTGGCATACAGTACACTGGAGCACGGGACTAGCCTGAAGACTCTGTACCGTAAATCGGCATCTCTTGACAATCCAGTTCTTCTTGTCGTCAAGGATATGGACAACCAGGTAAGGAGTGCTTGTTCTGTGGGGGTTGGACTGAAAGTGCAATGTTAGAAAAAGTGATCAGTGTGAAGTACTAGCCATACCGTGAGGTGACATCATACCAAAATAAGACATCGGTGTTTTCTGTTACAACTTCCACTGCTTAAACTAAAATTATAGGTAGGAAAGCACATCAGCATTAATAGAAATATACCACCACCACCACCACCCCCCTCCCGCCAGCTGAGGGGAGACCTTATCGCTCTCTACAACTGCCTGAAAGGTGGGTGTCGGTCTCTTCTCCCAAGTGAAAATGATAGGACCAGAGGAAATGGCCTCAAGTCACATCAGGGGAGGTTTAGATTGGATATTGGGAAAAGTTTCTTTACTGAAAGAGTGGTCAGGGATTGGAACAGGCTGCCCAGAGAGGTGGTAGAATCATCATCCCTGGAGGTATTTAAAAGATGCTTAGATGTTGCACTTTGGGACATGGTTTAGGAGACATGGTAGTGTTCGGTTGACGGTTGGACTTGATGATCCTTAGAAGTCTTTTCTAACCTTAATGATTCGATGATTCTATGAAATATCTGGGTTTTTTTCTCTTGAGTTTTGCAATGTCCTCAGAAGTAGTTTAATCATTTTATTCTGACAGATATTTGGAGCATATGCTACACATCCCTTCAGGTTTAGTGACCATTACTATGGCACTGGTGAAACATTCCTCTACACATTCAGTCCGAATTTCAAGGTAAGTGGGTGTTCACTTTCTCAAATAACATTTTTGGGTTCCACTTCTAAAACACTTAGATTTTTATGAAGACAGCATATTTGAGTTTAGAAGATTTGTCAGCTGTTGATGAATGCAGTTGATCACTCATTGCTTCAATACAAATTGCTTTTGCCTTGGGCAGAAGTGGCTGTAATTATCTGAAGTGCTGAAAGGACAGTCTGTAAGGGTGAGGGGTGGGTTTTAAGTGGATTGAAGGTGGAAGCATTAAGAAGGCTGTCACAGACTCACCTTGGAAGGCAGTGCTATCAAGAATAGGGTATAATTTCACACATGCTTAGGATCACAGTGACAACAAATCAGAGATGAGTGCTACTAAAATACCCCTTAATGTTCATGGCTTATGCGTTTTTCAATATTGAACACGTTCCTTTTTAACAGGATGCCTGTTGATTTAGTGATGGAAGTAGAACCTTAGAAAGGATCAGGGTGCCTTGTTCATTTTTCTAAATGCGTATTGTTCCTTTCCTTTCTACGTATTACCTCTTCCTGCTCCCCCTTCAAGAAAAAAGCCAAACACCAAAAAATACCTGCTAAGAGTCAGTTCCCAGTAGTTTTAGAGTACAAGAACTCTCACAGTCCAAATATATTTGGGTTTCCCCCCTCCAGGTATTCAAATGGAGTGGAGAGAACACCTACTTCATCAATGGAGACACCAGCTCTCTGGAGCTCGGAGGTGGAGGGTGAGTGTGAATGTTTGCTTTTCAAATCAGGTAGCTAATTTTTTTTTTTAAATGAGAATAGGGACAATGGTAGTTGCAAGAAAAAAACGATCAGTAAAATGGCTGAACTTACTTTTAGTAAACTGTTCAGGGCAGATACCTCAGCAGTCTGATTACTGTTATAGTCCCAGAGCGATTTCCATTGCTTAGTGACTGATGTTGGGCACTTTTTTTTTTTAATTTTTTTTTTGAGATCGGGGAAAAAAAACATGTTTTGGGTAGATACATGTCTCCTTGCTGAAGAGGTTTGCCACTGGAAGATAATCTCTAATGGCAGTTTTGCCATCAGCTTCTAAGGTTTTTCACATGATCCTCCTTAAATTGTCATTATTCTGTTACTACACAGAGCAAGAATATAGACAGTGCTTAATCAGCTCCTAAATTTCAAAGGTCAGTGGGTGTGAAATCAAGGGCTAAGGCTATACGACTAACTAAAGCTGACTGCAGGCTGCACCACGAGACATCTGGGCTTGGTTTGCATAAACCCCCTCCTCCTCCTCCTCCTAAACGAGAAGGGCCTGCGTTCACACCCAAGCACCCAGGGAACAGACCCTGATGTCCGTGCCCTGGTGTTGGTCACAGCCGCAGCCGGCTGTGCAGGCAGCGGAGTGGCGCGGGGGGCCGCGGGCGCATGCTCAGCCATGCGCTCTGCCCCACTCGCTGGTTGCAAACAGAAGCAAGGGGGCTGCTCTGCAACTTCTGGTCAGGTGCTTTGCCAGGATTGAGCTCTTCCCATTTGGTCTGAGAGATCCTCAGAATTACCTAGATTCCCGTATCTCTCCCCTGGTTGTTCCTACAGCTTCCACTATTTTTACTATTACATATAACCTGAAACCTGTTGTGTATTTTCTTTTTAGTGGCCGGTTTGGCTTATGGTTAGATGCAGATTTGTATCATGGGCGAAGCAACTCCTGCAGCACCTTCAATAATGACATCTTATCTAAGAAAGAAGACTTCATAATACAAGATGTAGAAGTATGGACATTTGAATGAAATACTGACTGCCTTAAGGACTGGATCTATTAGGCACTTAAACGCTAACTAGATGGTGCAGGCTGCCTCACAATGTTACACGCTTTTTCCTCAAGTTTGTACCAGAGCATGACTCGCAAAAAAAATCCAACCAACCAACGCAGGAGAAAACAGAGCTGGTTTTGAGAGGCAGTAAGAGACAGAACAGTAAGAGACCAGTCTGAAGTGTTTTTTACTTCCTCCTCCAACACTTTTCCATCGAAGATATGATGCATATGAAAACATTCATAGTGTATACATTGAAAACTTTTTCTGTAACTGTGAAAAAGATCCTGTGGGAAAACTGTAACTATCTAGTACATTCCATGTGTATTTATGTTCAACGTACAAATGCTAACCAAAAATAAAAGGTTGCTTTACCAAAATCTACAGCATACTCTTTGCCATGGAAAAAAATCAGAAATAGGTGTACACAGCACTTAAGGGAACATGTTTTTAAAATCTTCTTATTTATTGTTACTGTACAGCAGATATTTTTTTTTTTGTAAATGTATTAGCTATGAGTTTTTTCTTTTAATGTTTCTAATCTCAATTTGATAAATATTTACTGTTCAGGTAGGTTTCCTATGCATTGGCATTTATTCTGAATCAATTTATTTGATTTCTGAAGTTAAGTTTTATATTTTTATTTTGTAAATGAGATCTGGTTTTCATTTTACCCTAATTAGAGGGTTTGCTTTCTGGCAGAAGCACTTGAGTGCATAATTCTGTTTTGGTGTTTTGGTTTTGTTTGTTTGTTTTATTTTTGTTTGTTTTGTTTTATTTTTTCTAAGATGAGGGAGAAGGTGGATAGTGCTGCTGATTAACTCTGCTGCCACATTCTTGTTCATAGATTATTGTTTTGGCAGGGTATGGAGACACTGGGCAAACTGCCGCCTGGTATAGACTGTATCAGCTCTGTTACAGTCAACAGAATTGGGACAGCATGCTCTATCTGTTTACAAAGGACATTTCTAAGAGAGGATTGTTTTTCTGTATCGCCACCAAGTGATTCAAAATAAGCCACCCACTGTGCTTTTATGAGCACTTCTCTACAAATTGAAGAATAACTGCTTTGTTTAGGAGAAAATACAATTGAGATTTAGAGAAGAATGCTATTTCCCTAACAGGCCAGGTCATGTTAGTGTAATACTTGTTTTCTTAGTAATTATCTATATTATTTCCTTCCCAAAAAAAAAGACTTGAAGCAACAGGCTGGCTTAGGATTTGACAGGCAACTAAATATTCTTCCTTGTTTCTCATTAAATAATCAGATACTTACTCCCCACCCCCAACACTGAAAAGACTGCACGTTACAAAATGAAAATTTTGGTTAATAGACTGTGACGGGGGGCTGGCAATCTTCACTGTTTGCTAAAGAATTCTGCTTTCCCATTATGCTGTGGTTTTGTTTACACAATCCAGACTGAACCACTATTAGGACACTGTCCTGCCCTTAGACTCGAATGTGTCATGGTCCCGAGAAAGGCAGGTTTTAGAAATAGTAGTGTGCTTTCATGCATTAAACAGTATAGACTAATTTTGGAATATTGGAAACTGAATAATACAACTCAATTTAGTTACTGTTCTTCCCTTTTTGAATAGATTAAAAACAAAAAAAGCAGCCAAGTGATTTTCTTTCAAAAGCATTACTAAATCTTAATCCTGCACAGAAACTTCACAGTCCAAAAGCCAATGCTATATACAGTAAGCCTGTAACACGCTGCACGTGAGCTTCTCACGCTTCTCTTCTATGTGGTCTACTACAGTCATAAATAAAGTTCAATAAGAACGAGGGTAATGCTGTAACATATTTGGAAGTTGCTAACAGCATAATGCTTTGAAGATACCAGGAATATCTAATACTGCTCTCTTAAATGGTAGCAGACCACTTAAAAAAAAAAAAAAACAACCCAAACTGAGAGTTCAACATTTTACATGCATTTCATTATTGCTACCTACAACTTACTGCATTATATTATCCTTGTCAGAGCATATCTAAACGCTGTGGTCTATATTCAAAACAGTGTTGTTCGATCAAAATTCTGTGACCCTTGAAACTATGAATATTGAATATATGTAATGCAGTGCTATCACAATATTTTCAATAAAGGAATTTATGCATTCAGAAACTTGTTGCAGATGTTTCCTCTTTTATTCACAGATTTTAGTACATTTTAAAGAGATGAGGATGCAACTTAACTTACAGGTTATGCTGACGAATACCTACACCTCCCCTCAAAAAGATAATTCCAGTAATACCGTATTTTAGAAACATGGTTAAGGAGATGGGAGCTTTTGAGGGTGGGGTTTGTGTGTGTGTGTGTGTGTGTGTGTGTGTGATTTGTCATCTCCTGAAATAGAGCTGTGTTGTATGGTCACTCAAAGACAGACTGTGACAGTTAAACAGTTGACCTAGCAGTTCTTCTTGCTTCTCTCAGCTGTGGTGAATGACATGTATTCCCTCGTTGTCTTTGACCAACCTTTTCCCAGAAGTCAAAAGTCTGTATTGTTTTTGTACACAGCCTTTTTATGTTGCTAAAGTGTTCATGTATTTTAACTTCTGTCCAAGCAAGACAAAGGCATTCAATGTCTTAAAGTACTTTATTCTTGACTTTATTGGTTTTATGGTATACAGAGGTGGCATGAAGAAAAAACAAACTACTATTACACATGAAAGGGAACAAGTACGGTCACTGTGAACCTTGCTTTGAGTGAAATGACAGTAAGAATTTTCTTAATGTAAAGTAAGAGGAAAATCATGGTCACTAGTAATTTCTCTCTTGGAGGAGGGGGGAACGAAAGCTTGTTCTAGTAACATGAAGCATATGTACTTTAGTGGTACATGGATAAAGATTTTTGATTCAGGATGGTGTTGAAATGCTCATTCACAATAAGGCTGGTAAGTTCAGTTTGGTGCTGGTTTCAGTGCAGTTTTTGCACCAGATGTTTTGTATGAAGCTGGCTTTAGAGCAAAGTAAAACCCAGTTACTTTCACAATAATCCTCGTGTGTAAAACATTCAAGATTTCACTTGCCTGTTTGTAGCAGAGGAAGGGAGCAGGTTAGCTCATTGCAAAGGGACTGCCTTGCACTCTGCAGGCCAGCAGTTTCTGGCAAATGTGCTTCTTCAGATAGAATAGCTAACCATGTCCTGTTTGTACAAGCGTGGCTTGCATGCCCTGAAAGAAATGCATTTTTGAAAAGCCGCCTTCTATATTTTGCAACTCGTCACCTTTTTAAAGAGTATGGCCTATCAGCTGTGGGACAAGGACTTTGTGCCACGTGGGCTGCAGGAAGAACACAAACATGGGAATTCCGTGGCCAGGGATTCTCTGCAACTCCAGTCTAATGAAGGGCGCAAGCAGTTTTAAAATACAAATTATTAATAAAATATTTTTTAGAAAAGGAAGGTTAGCTAAAACTTAGTAATACCCTCCATTAGCTTTGGAAGGAGTTGGTACAATGACAGTGGTGAAACACTGTCACAGGTTGCTCAGAGAGGTGGTGGCTGCCCTATCCCTGGAAACATTCAAGGTCAGGTTGAACGGGGCTCTGAGCAACCTGATCTAGTTGATGTCCCTGCTCACTGCAGGGGGGTTGGACTGGGTGACCTCTGAAGGTCCCTTCCAGCCCGAACGGGGCCGTCATTCCGTGACCGTTACTGGTGCCCCGGGGCTGTAACTCGCCGGGCGGCGCCAGGCTCGCTCCGCCGCGCCGAGGACACTCGGCCCGCTACCGGCTGACAGGAGCCGCGCGCAGCTGTGCGGCCACTCCCTCATGGCGGTGCCGCTCGGGGCAGCACCTCCCGCGCGCGCGGGGGGGGCGGGGCGCTGGCCGTTCGACGCCCCGCCATTGGTGCTTCGAGGAGAGCGCGTGAAGGTGCTGCCCCGCCCTACTCCCAGCGCCGGCAGGGGGCGCGCGCAGGCCCGGCTGTGGCGGCGGGCGAGGGGCGGCGGCGGCCATGGCGGCCATGGCGGCCGGTACCGCCGAGGTAGAAACCGTGAGCAGCGGCGGCTACGACGGGAAGTGCGTGTTCTGCAGGATCGCCCGCCGGGAGGAGCCGGGCACGGCGCTGCTCCCCTGCGAGGTGAGTGACGGGCTCCCGAGCGGCGGCGGTGGCGGCGCCTCCCCCGGTGTCCTGTCGCGATGTCCCGCCCTTGGCCGCCGCCATCCCGGAGGAGCGGGGTGGGCAGGCGCCCCGCCGGATAGCCGGAGGCGTTCGTTGGCCTGGGCGGGCGGTGGTCGCCCGCCGCTGGTCGCTCAGGAAGAGGCAAACCCCGGGGGCCGGGATGAGGGCTCCGGCGGGCCCGTGCCCGAGCTGCCCGGCGGCGGGGCCTGCGGGGCTCGGGGGTGACCGGGGGGGTCCTCCGGGCCGGGCCGGACCGGACTCGACCCGACCCGACCCTGCGGCGGTGTCCCCGCCGGTCCCCGCACGCTCCCTCGGCGCGGCGGCGCCTGCGCGGCTGGTGGCTGTCAAAGGCTCGGCGGGTCAGGGGCAGCTTAAAGGGTGGCGTGCTCTTTTGTGGGGGGAGGTAGGAGTGAAACGCTGGTCAGCAGGGAGGTGTCCTGCTCTCCTTAAACGGTGGTGCAACAGCCAGAAGTCTTAAAGCAGGCACGGGGAAACCCTGACTGCAGAAGGTCAATTGAGGACACAAATCGTGCTCACAAGTCTTTCTGCAGGTCGGCTCCAAAAATCTTAAGATTTTTGCTAGTCACTTCAATATTAAGTCACTAAGTCACTTCACTGAGTCCCATCAGTATTCAAAATAATTAAGCGTCATGTTGATACAGGGAAGATGGACTTTGTTGCCTACTCTTTGCCCGTATCCTTGTCCTAATCAATTTAATGCATTTGCATCCTTTTTTAGTATGAAGACCTTGTTTGCTTTAGAGATATCAGACCTGGTGCCCCCCACCACTACCTTGTGGTGCCGGTGGAGCACATGGGAAACTGCAAAACGCTGAAGACAGAACACATATCTATAGGTAAGGCTGCACCAGTGTGTTTAACTTGAAGGAAAGTAATTCTGCACGGTCTTAAAAAGTATGTTGTCAAGAAATTACATCTTTAAGCACCGTTTGATTGTGAATAAAAATGCTGAAATGGGTGGTGTGAGTGTAGGTAGGGACTTACCTTTCTGGGGAACTTCAATGTGCTGCTCTGGAACGGCATGCTTTTTTCTGCAGTTCTAGAAAAACATTGCACCAGTGCATGAAACTCTCTTGTTTCCATGGAGTATAGATGCCTCTGTGCTTTGTTGCAAGTGCAACTTTGTTTTTAAAAATATCTATGTGCTGCTTTATTGCGTTTTCATAGAGATATATATGTGATTTCAAATTATATGAAAAATTATAGAAGAATTTTATGAAGTGTATATTTTATAAGTGCTACATTATTTTTCAGGAAACAGGAGTAAAAGAAGAAAGAGGGAAATGGTGTTCCAATAGATTTCAATAATTTTTAAAAAGATAAAATTCTAATATATTGAAGCTATGATGTATTGTTGATAAGCTTTTTTTTTCCCTTCAGAAAACATTGTTGTGGAATTAGTTGTTTCACAAGAAATGCCTAGCTAGGAGTGTTGAGTAATGGAAGAAACTACAGACATACATGCATGAAGAGATTCCACCTCATGAGAAATTACAGGTGATGCAAGAAAAGAGTTGTAGTTACGTGTTGCAAATCTTGCATCCCTGTATTTTGCGTCTAAACATAGGGTAGTTCGCTCTGGAAACAACTTCTATGTGTGTTTGGCTTCGGGGCAATTCCTTAGACCTTTGTCTTGAGTTTTTGTATTAGGCCTGCTTCTCTTATCAGTGATACAGTAATGAAACTTGGTCCTAGTAATAAGTAGGACTGAGAATTTTATTTTATTTAAATTTAAATTTGTGCACTGTCTCTGAAACTTGTTAACTTGTGCCAGGCTACGTGGGACTTAGAGATCAAAGTCCTGTAGCTGAGTAGAGATCTAACACTGGAATTAGCGTAAACATCATCATTCTGCCAGTCAGTGTTTACTGTTTTTTTTTATAAGGGTGTGGTGATGCCATAGCTTTGGCCAAAGTTGTTAGAATAATACCACACTTAAAACATCATTGGTGTAGAAATCAGTAACAGTGGTGATGTTTGTGATCCTTGCACAACACTGTCTTGAAAATCTTTGTTTGATTATGAATAGTTACAGTATTTATATTTTGAAAAAAACACGTTTGTGATCTCAGTCCAACCAGTTTGTTGAAGTTAATAGTCAAAGATTTTGTTTCTGAAGAAAACCTTTTTTTAAATTACTTGATGATATCTGTTATGTAAAATATTACTTAAAATTAAATGAAGTTTATTTGTGTTTAATAGTGAAGAGAATGATGGAAGTTGGAAAAGCTGTGCTCCAGAGAAATAATTTCAGTGACTTGAATGATATAAGGTATGTAATGGAAACCTCCTGTGTTTATTGAGTATGTTTTTTACTTTTCAGAATGCTATTTTAGAGACGGTGGCAACAACTACAGTATGATTTATTGAAGAAATCAGGTCTGCGTTCACTTACCACATGGACTGGCATTGAATATAAACTATTTTCTGATTAATTTCCAGCACAGATTGCGTTCCAACCCTTGAGATTCTTTCTAGACCACATCTTGGGATAGAGAGGGCACTTCAAATAACTTATCTAAAAGGGCTGCTCTTTAATTACATGCTGAAAATATGCTCTGAATCTTAGATTCCAGAGGAGAGGGAAACTTTGTCCTATTCAAGCAGGGCACTGCACTGTGTTTCAGGTATACCTGCACTCGTTTGATTTCAGTGATGCACCTTTAGTTTAAGCCAGTGCCTTTGATAGCTGAAGTAACTCGTAAAATAATTTAAATAGCATGGAGTATATGGAACTGGGTCTCCATGATTAAAATACGTAGAAACTGCATTCACCTAATGACAGTTGGCTTTCCAGCTGAAAACTGGATATGATACCCTTAAAATACATTTTATTTTTTAAACCCTCATTCTTAACAAAATGTATCTTAAATACAGAGATGTGACAGAGATTAATGGGTATTTGGAAAGGTTTCCTGAGAGCATAATGAAAGGAAAGGGCATTTTTTTTGTTCCTGCCTTTATGTACAAGGAAAATGTGATGAGTTCTTGAGTTGATCATGTTAAATAACTTGCAATGTTCCACTTCTTCCTGAATGCTTCAGCACTATTTTTCACTTGTTTTCCTTTTCTGAAGAATGGGTTTTCACTGGCCTCCATTCTGCTCAATATCCCACTTGCATCTTCATGTCCTGGCCCCAGCCAGTCAGCTAGGATTCTTATCCAGACTCATTTACAGAGTCAACTCCTACTGGTTTATCACGGTAAGTGTAATGCAGGTGAGCTTTTTGGTTTTCAATTGCAAGCTGAAAATGTGACAGCTTTCTAACTATGTCCAAAAATTCTTCGAGCAATTATTTTTGTCATTGCTGTAATAATTAATTATTTATATGTTGCATTAAACATTTGAGAAAATATAATGGTAAAATGCAACTTAATGTTTATGCTTATTAAGGGAAATGGAGTGACAATAACACTCACAGTAGTTCTGGATCTCATGTGTAGCTTAGGTTAATGTGATGTGCTTCCGAGGACACTTTATAAGTATTTGTTCTTTAGTGTGAAAGGATATATTCAGCTGTGATGGGCCATGTATTGTACATACTCTGGTTCATCCAATTTAGGTGAAAAACATGGCCACCTAGTGATTGCTTGTATCATTTCACATGGTTTTTGTCATCTTGTCATCTGTAGACTGAAACAACTGTCTGCTTTACAAAAACATTGTACTGACTTATGTCAGCAGAGGTGAGCAATGAGACTGAACTAAATCACTGTTTGAAAATCTCTCTTTTGAGGACTAGAGCTTATTCTCACTGCTCTGATGCAGCAAAGAACCTATCCTTGCAATGCAGGTACAGCATCCCAGTGTCATTGCACAGCCCCAAAACAAAGATGCTGAAAAAGGTCTGTCTTATCCAAAAAATATAAGACAGCCTCTTACCTGAAGAGAAGTAATTTGTCTTCGTCACAGCTCTACCTCGCTGGAGATCTCACCTAGCTCGAAAAAAGCCAATGTCTCTGCTGTATTGTGGAGCATCACACACATATTTGGCCCTCGAATAAGTATAGCTGTGTGGTTTTACTGCTTACAATCTTGGATTAGCCTAGGGAGTTCTGTACCAAGTTTGGTTATCCAATATGGACGCACTTCAAATGGTATTTTGCCCTGTTGTCAAGTTGGAAATTGTTCTTGAGTTGATTTGGGGTTTTGGGTTTTGGGGTTTGTTTTTTTTTTTTTATAATGTCTTGAATGTGATACTTGTTTAAGAATGCAGAACAAGATTCAGATTAACTTCATTTTCTGTCGCTCCGTGCTTTATCTAGCTTTACTTGCGAATAAACTGCAAGAGCTACTTAACTCCTGTTAAGTTGTTCCAACCATAAGTAGCTGATTGCATTTTTGCTGTGTGTATTTAAAACATGCCAAACTTAAGCTTTTTCACCTTTTAACGTGGTTTCTTTGGAGATCTTAATAAAACCTCAAGCACTAGTTCAAAATAGAAGGTTAGTTCAGTGGGAGTGGCAAAAAAAGGCTGACAGTAAACTGATTTGTTTCAGAAGTGCCCACGTTAGTCTCCATGTGCCCAATTTGGCCTGCTAGAATAGTCTTGGCAGACTTCCTTCTGCCCTGAGCCTTTCTGAGGGCCCTGTGGGCTGGTGCTATTACGTATACAAAGTACAGCTGTCCCAGTTACACGCGAGATGCATGAATAGCTGTACAATGAGAAAAGTTAGGTGTGAGCATGCTGACATAACCAAAGAATGGATCTATATCTCATGACATGAACGACATGTGAATGCACTCCATCCCTCAGCAGCATACGTGGCTGGTCTGCAGCTGCTTGGGTGATGAGAGGTCACAGTGCGCCGTTCTGGAGCATCTCCCAAAGAACTCCAGCTCTCAGTTTGGTTGTTCTGAGCACTGCTGTCTTCTGAGGTCTTCAAAACTACACAGCTTCATCTGCTATTATTTGCTCAAACAAACATCCTCTGACTTTTATAAGTTCTGTTTCCTTTTCTGATCACTTAATGGGAGTTTGGTGGAAACTGTGAAAGAGTCTGCTGTTTAAAGCAATTGTATTCTGCTTCTGTTGTATGCTTTGTAAAAATGAAAAGTAAATGCTCTGTCAGTGTCACTTAGCATTTATGAAATGGAATTTTCAGTAAACTGGAGGTCCAACGGTGTAGTTAATGCATTGCTTTCTCTCTTTCATAGGCTGAACAACTGATTGAGCGGCTGCAAACTGAAAATGCTGCCAGTTGAAAGCACTTTTAGCCTTTTGTCGCTAGCCGGTTTGTTCTTTGACTTCCAGCTCTGATTTAAGGTTGCACAGTTTGATGTTGCCAATCATATACCAGGATAAAAAAAAATCTTTAGTTCCTTATGAGGAAATACACACAGATTTTGTAGCTGCCGACCTAATTCTCCTGTTTGGATACTTGAGTCTGTAAACTTCTCTGACAATAAGGCGATTAATTATAATTTTATATTTGTGTATATATATACGTACATAATACATACTCATGTGTGCAGAGAACTTTTCCTATATTCTGCTGCTATAGCAGCAGAATGTATTGCAACTAAGGCAACAAGTTACTACTAACAGCATGTATGTGGTACCAAAGGGAATATTTGTTACAGAATCAAGCTTTTATTTTAAAGATGCATTGTTCTGGGATTGCAAGTAATATTTAAAACACTTAAGTTTCCATCTCTATTTTTATGATAACATTACCTATGCCTAGTTATTAGTAGGTACATTGCCAAAAGTGCACTACTAACTTTCTGGTGCTAAACCACTTTAATATATTACCTGTTTTATTTGCATGGCATTGACATAGTAAATGTTAACACAATAGGTGCCCAAGATGTGATAATGCTATATAACATAGAATATAGTTTAAATGCACATATAAGTGGTTGTATGTTGGATTGTTTCCCTTTTATGTGTACAATATTTTAAATTAGTGATTGTATGTTTACAAAAAAATGTGAAGAGTTCAGAGGAATTGATTTCATATACCGCTCTTCTGCATGATGGTAGGAAAAAAATCCAAATTTTTAGGTGGTTCTGATATTCTTCTCACTGGCAGTCCCTTGGAGATTACTAATGCCTTGGCTAAATTAGATTTCTAAATGAAGTAATAAGATAAATGGACCTTTAGTGCAGTGAGTATGTGGCAGGCTGGCATAATAGCAATCTGATTTGAATTTGGGGTAGCAGTGGCTCAGCCCAAAGTTAGAACACATTGGGCTGCTTAAGGAACCTGCTGAACACTTGCCTTTGCTGTACGACTCTAATCAGTAATGCTCACGCTCTGTTCTTCAGCACCATATTAAGGCAGGCTGTTTGGAAAGTTAAAACTCCAGAAAACACGGAGTGGATTTTCTTCATTCACAGAGCACGTCTCTTGGTGCCGAACTAATCAAGTGACCTTGGCTGATGCATTTAGATGCAGCTGAGGTGGTGATGGTCAGTTCCACCTGCAAGCTTCCCTGAATGTAATCTTCTCGATGTTCTCCACTCATCCAGCACCTGCTGCCTTAGTGGTACAATGTATTGTAATATTCTTACTGTAAACTATACGGGATACTTCATAAAGTTTACACCCTTCTGAAGAACAACGTTTACAGCTGGTTTCTGTAAGACCTCGTTCCTGACATCTTGTTCTGCTTACTAGTGGGCACTCATGTCATTTGCAGCCCTTTAGGGTTTTAATTTATAAGGTTAGGTGGAAATTTGTAAGATTTAATTTGTAAGATGAGGTAGGAAGAGTGTGAATTAAAGCCACTGAACTTTGATTACTTCTGTGCAATAGATCAGGAGGTTTGAGCTGGCTCCTACCTTTGTGAAATATCTGAACATTAAGGTCTTTCAAGAGTTAATGCTGTGTATGTGTTCCGATTTGTAATTAATTTATGTAACTGTACTTAACTGTGATATGTAATATTTAAAGTATGAACATGAACTGTTGTCAAAAAGCATTAATAAACAGAGTAAATGCTAATCTTGGAATGATCTTCCAGTGCAATGGAATAGTTGACCATAGGGGTTGACCCTAGATACCCCTTTGATTGCTCTCCACCCCCAACCCCAGCAGGATGGGGGAGAGAACAGGAAGAGCAAAAGTGAGAAAACTCATGGGTCGAGATAAAGACAGTTTAATAAATGAAGGAAAGATGAAATAAAAAACCAAAACGTGCAACGCAAAGGTAATTACTCATAACCTTCCACAAGCAGGCCAGTAGCAATGGCTGCCCCCACCTCCAAAAAAAAAACAACTCAGCTGTTATTGCTGAGCATGACATTACAGGGCATGGAATATCCCTGCCAGCCAATTTGCACCAGCAGCACAGGTTGTGCCCCCTCCCAGCTTTTTGCACACTGGAGGGGCAGAGAAAGAAAAAGAGAAGGCCTTGAAGCTGCGCGAGCACCGCTCAGCAAGCGCCAGGCCACTGGGGTGTTATCAACGCTCTGTCAGTCACAAACCCAAAACACAGCACCTTATGGGCTGCTCTGAAGAAAATTACTTTGTCCCAGCCAGGCCCAGTACATTGTCAAATGTCCACAGAAACACAAAGGTCAGCTTTTACAATTGCAAAGAGTCCCACTAAGACAGTAAGACTGGAAAGGCAGAAACTGGGATATAATCTAGCTTCCAAACTTTTGCTGATGAGCAAGGTGGGGAATTCAGCTGGTCACTGACGCAGACAGGCCTCAAAACAGCTCGCTCAGAGTGTTAAATGTCACGTTAATTACTGAAATGAATGCTCAGTACCTCATTAGTGTTTTTCCACAGAGAACCGTGTTCCATTTTCCTTCTGAATTGACAAGCATTCTTGGACTCAGCAGATAATTTTTTTAATTAGGCTAAGAAATAATTTCCGAAAAGCCTACCGTAATGCTTTGTATGTATTTCAGAATTACTAGGGAGCCCCTGGAAGAGGCGGTGGGCAGACTAGGTTAACTATGTCACCCTCTTCTACAGCAGCATTGTAACATAATTTTAAAACTTCAAAAATCTTCCATGGAGCTTTCCAGTGAGCAAAGACCAACAAAATAGTCTCGGAGAGAACTCTGTAGCTCTTACTCTCCAAGAGCCTGGAGAAGAAAAGGAAAGTTGTTTAGCCACTGCCCCTGGTTCTGCTGTTCTTTGATGCAGCATTAGCAGTCCTGAGAAAAGCTGCTTTTTTGACTACACGTTTAGGAACGACAAAGCTTTAATTGTACTCTTTCGCTCAGTCGTTTTACATAAACTCCCAAACTAATGAAAACCCAGAGAATAATGCTTTTATGCTGAAGTACTGACTGCCCCCTCTGAAAGGGTGACACAGATACACGTACAACGCTGTTAAATGTAGAATGGAAGAAGTTTGTGTTTTGACTAAGAACAGCCTTTTCAACGCGATTAAATTGGCAGTAGCTCTTCAAGCTATTCTGAAGTCTTGAGTGTGAGTTGTAAATAAAAGCATAGAAATGGGAGCAAACCAGTGAAAATCGTACCTGAAATTTGACAAACTTGGTGACAATAAAATGCTGCATAAAAACTCACTGTCATTTCAAACTAACATGCAATGTTTATTGAAGTGCTGAAAGTGCTTTCAGTATTTGACGACAAAATACAGATAATCCCTATACCACGTACAGCCCAGAACAGACGCAGAATTCACAGGCTTCAACTGGAAGAAGAGGAAAGACCACTGAGGGAGCTTGCCACAAAGAATTGAAGTTTAGGAGGGATTTGAAGAGCTGGAAGTTACTCAGTAGGGCAAGAACACCTTTTAGAAGGTCTGAGTTTAATACTAAAAAGCCTCACATGCTACAATTTTTGTGAAAATAATAAATTCTTGTCCGTATACTCTAATGGGGGCCTGTTGCAAAAACGTTTACATTGCTGTTTCATCTGTAGCCGCTAATCTAACCTCAACATTGCAGACGAGGAAGCAGAATTTTGTAAAACTTGTAAAGTAGTAGCTCAGTTCAGTCATGTCCACCAGATATGACGCACTCCTGACTGTACAGGCTTCAGGAGTAATTTTTTATTCTGGAGCGTACCAGTGGACAAACCGACCTAGTGCATTATCTGTCTTTTGCACTTTTTTTTGAAACACCGGCTATTGCAGGGAGCAGGACATTGGATTTGTCAGCACGTGTGCTGACCAAGTTTGGCAGCCTTTTTTGGTTTCTAACCATTGCATGGGCACATAGAAAGATTTCAGTCACTCTTCAGAGAATGCTCATCTAAAGCTGGCAGGTAGGAAATCTGGCCCTATAATTGTTTAAAAAACCCATCTCTCTGTAAATAATCTTTTTGATAATAATCCTTGGTTTTATTAGAAATCTCATGATAGGGCAAGCTTTTTGTAGTTGCTTACAAAATTGGTAAGACCATTTCATTTGGGCTTACTCTCCTTCTGTTTTCATCAAAGGCAAGCTTAAAGCTCCTGTAGATGTACACAAGTGCTACTTGAGCAGCAGGAGAGAGTACAGCAGAGGCCATGTAAGCATCTAAAATGAACCTCTTGCATAGCAGTGGAAGCCTAGATTCCTGCCATTTAACTAATTGTGCCAGACTTAACTAAGAACTAGTAAGTTTGCATGAGCTGGAACTTGCATCTTAGGGTGCTCAGGCTACACACTGCCTCAGCTGTGTGCCTTTTAAGGTATTATTTGTACAACATCTAGTAGTGTTACTTTTCCTGATATCCTGTTAGTCTGCTGGTGGCACTTGAACTGGCTGATACTGCTTCCTGCAAGTGCTACAGCAGCACTGGCCGAACTTGAAAATTGTTAGAATTAAACTAGATTCCGCAGCTGTATTATAAAAAAGCTTGATTCATTTCAAAATCAAAATGCATGTCCAGGCTTTATCTAATGGGAGCTGAAATCCACTGAGGTGTGCTCATGTCATTTTGGCAAGAAATGCTTTTCCAAAAAACAAAGCATTTTAAACGTGTTAGGATCACAAATCATATGTCTTGTTTTCAGCTGCAAGACATAGATTTGTTTAGGGACTGGTTTTGAAAACTCAGAGAATGCAAACCAGCACTGCCTGGTGCAGAACATGTTCCCCAGTTTCCTACATGGTAAAATCACCTGGTGACTAAAACCCACCTTCTGTTTCCCCCTCCATGCTCTACCTGCACCTGGCTCGCCTGTCCCCCAGGTATACTTATTTCAGCACATTCGTTTCTTCCCTTTTTTCAATTTTCATTGTCTTTTCACTAGGGAATGGAGGCAGAGGGGTAATGAACTCCCTATTTTTATTTGCTCAGTCAAAAGGCTTATTTTGATTCAAATCCCCATTAGATGAAAATGTCAAAACAAAAAAACATTGTTTTAGGCTTTTTGCAAAAAAAAGTTATTTTATATAAATAGGGCAAAATGATCTACCACTTTTATCAAGTTCATAATTGATACTAGGTTTCAATATCCTTTTGAGGCAGGAGAATATTCTTATTTTAAAGACCCATCAAGTAGTGTAGATAACACCACATGAAAGCTTTTATTTGCACTGGTAAAACATAGAATTTTGTATCCCTAATTATACAGTTTTCTTGGGGGGGGGGGACGACACACTATTGTAAATACAGCTCCTGATTATTTGAATACATTATTACAAATACTGTATATAAGCAAACCTTACTTTTTTTTAAACCTAGAAAAAGTTCCCCAAGTAGAACCATGAAGGAAATTGCTATCAGTCATCTTTCAGTCCCATTTTTTCACCAGCAGATCAGTTTTTCTCCCAGTTTGGAGAACTCACAACTGTGCTCTGCAAGCACAGCTCTGCCTCAGCTAAGCGAGGTATGGGACTGCACCACTATACTTCTATTTATGTGTTTGGCACTACAGGAACAACACTCTCCTCCTGTTGTAAGCAATGTTGCCACATTTCAGTGAAAGAAAACAAAGAGCCATTTCTTCTCCTCACAAACGCACAGTGTCCCGATACACAGTTTCAGTTGTCTTTCACTTCTTCACCTTGTGGCACCTTACTAGCTATGAAGGGATATTAGCTGAATTCACCAACAAGGCTACAGAGCTTTGGGATCTTCTAGGGTATGACACAGCATGAAAAGAATAGAACAGATAAAAATGGTGTGAGATGTAAAGAGGAAAAAGAACAAGAGAGACAGAACGTTTGGAGAAGACATGATGAAGAACACACTATTAAATACCAGGACTAGCGCAGCTCTCCAAAGTACATGCAAGATGCAGCTTACTTAGGAACCATCAAATACCCTTGCTGTGATATTTCCGTAAGTTCAGGAATTTTCATATACCTCATGAAAGTCAACATAAGTTCCATTTATTCAGTTTCACCATGTGAAAATAACCTAAACTTTTGCTATATATCAGGCTGCTTTTTTGAAGTATATGAATTCCCATAAAAGTTTTCAATTCCATGTTTTACAAACCAAAATCCCACACACAGCAAGTATTTCAGAACCTGCAAGAATCAGCGTTGTACGGTAGCAAGTTAGCAATTTATACTTTCAGTAACCTAGAGCGGTAAGCCAGTGGAGATATTTGAAGACCTGCGGTATACTTAGTAGTGGATGTTAATAATGAAAGGACAATCCAATGGCAGCGTGATGGATTAGTTGATTATTTGTGATTTCTGTCTGATTCTCTTGAATTTTTATGAAAATATTTTTATCCTTCTCTCCCATTTTCTCTCCTGCTTATGTCCCAGTAAGTAGCTGAGTTGAAATTCTGTAATGAAAACCTCTTTCAAGATGGTATCCAGATATGTTTGTCCAAATGGAATCATGCAGCAGAATTCATCAGATGACAAAGCCTTATTCTAGTAAAGTGATGATCACGTCATCATCTTTTCCTTGCCAAAGCATTTCACCTTCAAAACGAACCAGACCATGTTTTCTGGCTCTTAACAAGATTCCCACTACTTTATTGGAAATAGTCACATACGTTTCAAACAGCTGCCCGAACGTCACACTCACATGTCCATCTTCTCCCACTTGTCCAGTGCTTCTAATGATCAAGCACAGCTCTTCTACTTCCTTCCCCACGTGTGAGTGAGCATCTTTCCCCCTCTGCTCTGTCTGAGAGCCTTCCGGGGGTCTCCCGTAGGTAGGATCTCCTCTGTGAGTATGCACAGGTTTAGATGCAAGCCTGTCGTCATTGCTGAACGGGTTCTTTCTCTGATACTCGGTGTGATCCTCTGCCCAGCTCTGCCAACTTTTCCTCAAGTCACCCACTGCACGCGAAGCTTTAGCACTCTGTCCTTTATCTTCTTCCATTTCTTGAAAATGTTTTATGGCACTCTAACAGGAAACAAATCAATGACTGATGGTAACTACCGCTCCTGGGTGCACTGTCAGCTGTGAAGGAAAAACAACAAATCAACCTGATAATTTCTGGCAGAGTTTTGCCCAAATGAGAGGCAAGGCTGCTGAAAAAGGTGTTAAATATCCGAAGATTTCGGTAAATCCACCCGTAATCCTACAGCAATGAGGAAAGTAAAAGTGATTCAGCTGAAATTTGGAAGCCACTGTGTAACGCAGGGCACACAAGGTTACGCGGTGCACCACCAGTCCCGCAGTGACCGTACGTACCCCACAGCCTCCGTGCAACGCACACCTAGTGCAGTACTTACTCTTCATGCAATGACGCCTTTTAAATAACTTTATCCTTGTAGCCGGCAGCCCCAGCGACTTCCCAGACAATCTGATGCAGCGCTGGCTGACCTGTTCAGCACAGGCTTACTGACAGGCGAGAGAGCAAACCATTCCCCAAGAGGCAAGCCGCACCAACCCATACACAGGGGTGGGCAGCCTTTCTCCTGCCTGCACACTGATTAAAGGTGGACAAACCCACGCTCCGCCGACGAGGTGCTCACAGGCTGCGGTAGTTATTATGCACAGAAAACATTATCTGGAGCTGAAACACCGATGCGCGGTGGAAGCACGGGGATTTTCCTCATCAGGCACCGAAAAGAGATGTAGAAATCCAGTTAGGGAGTGTGGCACCGTCTGCAACGCCCTATTTAGCAAAGAAGGCAAAAACAGAATAGATAGTTCTCCCTTAAAAGGCTGTGCTGCACAGCCATGCCTGCCTATTAAAAACCACCGGCTGGCTGCAGGCAAGGCAGCTTGCCTGCTAGAGGTGAAACTGCCCGGCTCCTCGAGGTACACCGGCTGCCCGCCACCTATAAAATGTACCTAGATGATGGATTATCTGTGCAGTAGGTAATTATTTTGATGAGTTAGGGACAGGCTTTTATATACATATAGAGATCCGATTGTGTTATACCCATGTCTTTGCTGGATTGTACACTCCACCTGTTGAAATACACAAACCAGAGTTTGCATACAGCACATCAGTAGAGCTGATGTTTTTCTTACAGACATTTGGAGATAAAACAGAGGATTAGTGCTGGCTTTTCTGTGGGGAAATGGACAAATGCAAATTCTGAGCAATTTAATAACTGAATTATAGATCAGGCATTTCTGTATTTTAAAAGCATTGTTGTTTAAGTAAGGTTTCATCGGTATTTGCCCACCTACATATGCTGCTGCTGCACGTGAACCCCATGAGCTGTGATAGAGCTCCCCGAATGCAAGCCACGGTCAAAAAAATTTGCATTGCGTTTGGGTCTAGAAAAAGAGTGCATAGGGTGAGCAGGAGATGGCAACACAAGGGCTGCGAAAGAGAACTGAGAACAATAAACAGCAGCACACGTTAAATAATGGCTTTTCATTCACAACCTCTCACTTTTAAATTGAAACTTATGATCATCATGTGATCCTGTTATATTTTTTGTGAGAGAAGGATGGCTAATTCTAGCTTCCTGGATAAATTTCAATTTGAGTAATTACATTTTGTGTACTTAAAATTCCCCTGAAGGCTAAAAAGGATAATTGTTGTTCCTTTCCCTCCCTAAAATAGTTATGCAACATTGTAGATGTTAAGATGACTCACCACGACTGCTTCATTCTCCTCAGTGGCAGTATAGAAATGTATGTTAAATTTACAAACACAGGGTCTGAAAAGCACTTTGTTTTTATGTCAGGATCAAATACTCTGTCTTACTTATTAATATACATACACTCTCAAACTATGCTGTGCAGCATGTAGAGACTGCCAGCGATTTTGCACGGATCCTCAAGTCAAATGCAGGAAAAAACAGGGCTTTAGTTAATTTCCTGTCGAGAATAGCATCCCTGGAAAACTGAGGCATTCACCTCAGCAGCAATGCTCTGCAGATGAAGTCGTACGCACAAAGTAAGAGAAAGCCAGTCTCAAAGAGATTGAACAGTAATACCAATAACCCTTCCTAAGGAATTTCTACAATGGAAGCTATACAGCTAAGAAATGTAAAGTGAGACAGATTGGAAAAATAAAAGCAGTCTTCCACTAAATCTCTTTCAGCAATCCCAAGATTTTGTAAGCAATCTCAGACTTGCAGGGTTTGTCAGCAGTTAGTTCAGCAGTGTGTTCATCGCTGGGCCTCTGCACTCAACTGCTGAGGTGAACAAGCCTGTTCCACATCTACCTCTTTTCTTTCTCTTCTAGAAAAGTTCACGTTTAGATGCCAGTTCATATTTAGCTTGTTTTCTTGTCATTTGTCAGGGCTAAAGCTTCATAGCAAACCTGTTTTGATTACTGTGGGAAGAGATAACTGGTGAAGCTGCAGGATGAGATTATGGAGATGCATAAAGAATGTGGCCCATGCAAGTGCTTACAGGTCATGAGCAAAATCTTAGCCATCTAGAAAAAAAGGCGCCCAAAAATCAGCACAGAAAATACAGAACATGAGTTCAGTGCTGAGCTGGCCTGGTCCTAGTAAAAGGCTTACTGAAATCTGGATAAGCCAAACCTTTCAGCTCAACATAACAGGGAGATCAGTGAGTACAGGATTATAGTTATCAAGTCTAGATGTTAAAATAAAACAAAAGATAAGCTGCAATACAAAAACCTTCTTTTTTTTTTTTTCCCTTGTTGGATAGTCACATCTCTGCCCCTTTCTTGGGAATCTGTTTCTCGTCTCTGCTCCTATGCCCACGTCGCCGGCGCTGACCTCCTTCCCACAGGAAAACGAACGCCGCTCCTTTGGTGCCTGTTAACTGTAAATGTCATTTAATGACCCGCTCCTCCGACGCCCGCGACGGAAGGTTATTGCCGGGGGAAGGAGAGGTTGCGGCTGTGCAGCCCCACGGGGCACGGCCCAAACCAGCCGGTGCCCCCGGCCCGCGCCCCCCGCGCCAGAAGAACACTGCCGAGCAGGTGTCCTCAGTGTACGTGTACTCACATATTTATAAATTATATAGGGGTAGTGTTATATGAGGCTCATGGCGTGCCTTATAAAGCCTACACAAAATATAAGTTAGAAAAAGGATGAGCCGAAGGCGAAATAAACGCTTTGTCCCCGCAGCCCGCCCTGGCAGCCGCGGCTCCGCACCCCGTCAGCCGGCCCAGCCGCCGGCGGCGCCGGCCCCCAGCGCTACGGAGGGGCGGGGGGGCCCGGTGAGACGCCCCCTCGCTGGGGCCGCAGGCAAGGCGAGGCGGGCGTGCTCCTCCCGCCTCCCTCCTCCGCCGCTCCCGCCGCGGCGCTGGGCCCGCCCGGCGGCGCATGCGACCCGGGGAGGCGGGGGATGGCCGGCCATGGCGGCGGCGGCCTCGGCGCTGCGGCAGTACCTGCTGCTGCTGGCGCAGGAGCACCTCGAGTTCCGCCTGCCGGTGAGCGCCCCGCGGGGCCGGGGCAGGGGTCGGGACAGGGGTCCCGGCCCGGCGGGGCCGACCCGCTGAGGCGGGGGGCCGGGCGAGCCGAGGCGCGGCGCTTGCGTGGGGGGCGGCCCCGGGTGCGCCCATGAGGCGGCCTGGCGCCGGCGGGACCTCGTTGCCGGCCGGGGGCCGGTGGCGGCCGGCGCCCCTCGGCAAGACGGTGTCTCTGCCCTGTGGCGAGCGACCCCCTGGCGCGGGGCTGCCGCGTTTCCCCGCAGCCTCGCGGCAGGCGGAGGCCTCGTCCTGCCCCAGCCTCCGCGGGGAGCCGCTCGGCGGTGGCTCCGGGGCAAGGCTTTCCTTGCCGCTCTGAAGAGCCTTTGGAGCCGCGAGAGGTTTCCAGCAAAGCCCCTGGGGCTCCAGATGAGAAATGGAAACGGGGAGAAGGAAAATGCGTTTATGAAAACGTTTCCTTAAGGAAGCAGAGCCTTAAAGTCCTGCTGCGGTGGCTCTTCAGTTTGTTTAAGCTAGGGCGTGAGTGACCCCGCCGCGGCGGTCGGCGCGCGTGAGTGGTGGGTGCTGCCCTGGCCGCGCGCGAGGTCCTCCCTCACCCCGGTGCAGATGGAGCCGCGCCGGGCAGGAGGGCACGGACGGCTTCATCTGCTGGAGGAGGACGTGGGGAGCAGCGAGGACGGGGCACCTCCGAGGTCGTGTGGCCTGCACGCCTTCTGGGACCGAACGGAGGTCTCCAAGGCCGTGGCTCAAGACCATCCTGGTCGTGACCTCCCTCCTCTGTGCCGCACCGGTGGCATCGAGGACTGCTTGCCTGGGGCTTTTAATTCTGGGTGCCTGTTTCCATGCGGTCAGAAAGGTTTGCTCTGTGCTGGCTGGCGCGGGGTTGGAGAGAGGCGACCCGCTTCTGCGGTGGGATTGCGGCATGTCGGGTGTGGGAGGCAGCAGGTTCTGCCTCTGTGACTGCAGCCTGCCTGTTGCTGACGTGTTTATGCCAGCTGGTCGCAAAATTTGTCATTGTTTAAAATACTGCTGAAATGCAGAGGTATTTGGTTAGAATTGGTAGGTCATCGTTACCGCATTTGAAGTACTGTGTCCAGTTTTGGGCTCCCCAGTTCAAGAAGGACAGGGGACTGCTGGAGCAAGTCCAGCAGAGAGCTACAAAGATGATCAGAGGACCGGAGCTTCTCCCTTGTGAGGAAAGGCTGAGAGTCCCGGGTTTGTTCAGCCTGGAGAAGAGAAGACTATGGGGGGATTTCATCAAGACGTAAAAATACCTAAAGGGTGGGTGTCAGGAGGATGGGACTGGACTCTCTTTGGTGGTGCCCAACGACAGGACAAGGGGCAATGGGCACAAGTTGGATCACAGGAAGTTCCACTTAACTATGAGAAAAAACATTCACTGTGAGGGTGCCAGAGCAGTGGCACAGGCTGCCCAGGGAGGCTGTGGAGTCTCCTTCCCTGGAGACATTCAAAACCTGCCTGGACGCGTTCCTGTGCCCCCTGCTCTGGGTGTGCCTGCTCAAGCCGGGGGTTGGACAAGATGATCTCCAGAGGTCCCTTCCAACCCCTACCATTCTGTGATTCTGTGATCATTACACATGTTTTAAAATATTTAACGTGTATTGCATCCTTTATTTTCCTTGTTTTCATTAAGCCTTTCTTTTTTGCATTATTTTTTAGTATCTGCTTTGTGGGACTGGAACATGAATTTATTTATGATCAACCCTATTTGTCTTTAGGCAAGGTCCCCAGATTAAGTTAAAAAAAAACCCAAAAAACTATATAGAAAGTTTTTCTCTTTTCATCAAGGTTGTAGCTGCACTTGGTTGATACAGCCCCTGAAGAAAGCCGTTCCATTTTCCTTTTTTTGTACTCTGGTGACTGCTCATCCATATGTTTGGTTTTGTGATGAGCTGTGTTAGGGTCCTGGCTTGTCTGAAAACTTAACGAACCAAGCAAGGACAGACTTTTCAGCCAGATCATCTGCCTGATCTCCATCTCTACCACACCTGCATATGGCATACAAGAGGAGTGCTTTTCATCTGGTGGCGGTGCTGGATCACGACAGCTGAAGCTGTTTGTTGAAGTCCACGTTTGGTGTTAAGTGTCTGTAGAATGGAGTTCTGTGTTTCGTAGTTGGTAAGAAACTGCTCTGTAGTCAGGTCCCTGACTCCTCTCTTTGGTTAGGTCAGAGGCTGAGGGGTAACATCATGCATCCTGTTTTCCAGCTCAGATTATCTCTAATGGACAGGTCAGTGCATGTCAAATGATTCTGTGATTCTGCTTTTTTTTAAATCAATATCTTCAGGCAGATCTGTTTCAGTGCTTCACTGTCTTTACTTTTGGAAGGATCTCTCAACCTCTCATCCAGAGCACTGCTGTTACCTGAACCCGGTGCTCTCATCTCCTCTGTGGTAAACATCTAAAACAGATTGTTACCTTCCTTTATCACAGCAGCCTTTAGCATGTGTAGAGGTCATGATCGTGTTTCTCTCCAAGCCTTTCCTCACAGGCCATGTTTTCTCTGCTTCTCATTTCTGTCACTTCCCTGTAGATAATATTACTGGTAGTGTGTGTGTGGAGATGCCACTGATTCATGTGTAAAAGCTCAGATGCTTTTGTTGTCCTAGGACCATACAATGAAATAGTTATACATAAACTTTTATTCTTCTGGAGCAAACCCACTGTTTCTTCCAGCATTTCTTATGTCCTTGCTACGCAGATGGAAAGATGGAAGTGAATGGGGTAATGCCCTGCTAAAGCCATGTGCTAGTTATGTAGGGGTTTTCTTTTCCTTTGGTGGTTGGTTTTTTTTTTTTTTTTGGTACTTCATGGTAATCTTTTTGTTTATCCACTCACTAAGCCAATGTAAAAATTTGCTTCTGTGTTCTTTTGCCAGTCACGTTCAGAGGCTGCAGCGTGCCATTTCTAGCGAAGAGGCTGTATGAGAAACTTCCTCAATGTTTACCTCTCATTTCAGTTCAAAAGACTCTTTAGTGAATGGTTTTTAAGTTATTACTTGCTGCCTTGTTTCTTGGAGATTTGCTGTTTCCTGTGTTCAGTTTACAGCCTCTGATTTAGCTTACTCTGGGAAAGACACCTACCGAATAAAACTGATGAGGTACCTGTAAAGCAGAGAGGTAACAGAAGAGGGATTGATGGTCAGTGCTGAGCCCAGCCCCAGGTCAGAGTGGTACTAGTGAGGCATTGCTTTTGCGTGAATTAGAAAAATATTTTAAGAAGAGATAGGATAATATTGTAAGAGGAATATTGTTGTGAGAGCATAGGATTGAACAGTAAAGATTTCAGTGGAAGAGGAATAGAAAAATGCAATACAGTGGGATTTGATTACTGAAATTTGCCTAACTTGATCTTATTGTATAGTGTATAATGTTTCATAAACTACTCGTAGCTCATTCTTCTGCACCTGTACTCTGAGACAGCTGGTTTTTATACAAGCTGAATTTAATTGTGAACCTCTGCCCTATCCACAGTCACTCCTAATGTTTCAATGTCGGTTCCCACAGTAAGTCAGTAGTAAACGCCATTCTTTCTTCAGTTGCCATCTCTAAGGTTTTGTTCATAATCCCTATGGAGGTCACAGTCTGCAATAGAATTTATGGTGTGCTGCTATATCTCTGAAATTGCCACTTTACAAAAATCTGCATTGCTTTTTTTTCTTCTTTTTAAAGGGAAAAAACTTTAGTTAATGCTCCTAAAGCCTGACCTTTATATTTTCATTTTAGGAAATAACATCTTTGCTCTCGCTTTATGGTGGACAATTCAGTGGTGAGCAGGAAATTAATGTAAATGTAAGTAAGGACTAGGTATTTTACTTGAGTGCATGCATGGTATACAAGTATGCTCTTTGTAGTATTTTTATTAAGTGTGGGTAGCTGAATGAATTTTGAAGATAAAGAAATTTTGGATTTTGAAAATAAAGAATCTTGCAAAAACGAGCACTTCCCAATTTCAGTAAAGACTAGGAACTGAGTAAAAGATGCACAAAATGCACCTCAGGATGTCTTCAGCTAGCAGGCTGAATAGAAAGAGTGCCATCTGCTGGGAGGCTCTCCTTCCTTTTCAGAATAGCCAAACCATGAAAACATTCAGCAGCAGTTTGGATTTGCTGCTTGCCTCTAAATCAGTGAGACAGCATATCTGGAAGAGCGAAGCTAGGAAGCTGTGTGATTCTTGTCTCAACGCTTCATCAGAGAATGTTACTGGGTTTTAGTTACTACTTGTGTGTAATGAGGTGTTTTGAGTCTAGAGGGTGAATAATCTAGAGCAGCATAAACAAATAATAATATTTTACCAAGTCAAAGATATGGTGGGAAAATGAAATACCTAATAAAATTTCTGAGACGTTCAAGCTGAATATACAGTTTTACATAAAATGAAATTATTTATCCTCATGTTCTCTGTACAGTTAACTGTTTGTTTTGGTTTTTAAAAAAATCTTCAGCATGCATGCTCTGTTTTTATAGAACAGAATTGTGTAGTTGTATAATTCATGTGACATCCTCCAGATAGGTATTTGCATCACTTATCTTCTCTTTATTTCAGTCTCCATTTTGGATTCTCAATATTCCTTCAGAAGAGATGGCAAGGGGACTAATGAAACGGACAGTATGTGCAAAGTAAGAGGTGAAAAATCTTGAAAATGATAACGTAAGCCGTGGAAAATTGTTCTGCTATATTGTGGCAAATATTAGTTTTGTATGGAGCCTTAAACAGTCTCTGATTATCTCTGGAGTTCAGGAGGCGTTACTGGAGCCTGTAGGACTGATTATGGAGCATGCTCGTCCTCTTAACTTAGTGAACGATCAGCACAGGGTCTTGAAATGGTGTTCTTCACTCAGAGCCAGTACTTGTCTTGTAGTGTCGCTGAAGTTTTAGTTGCCTTGAATAATGTTTAGTTAGTGGCTTGTTTTAAAATGTGTATGGAATTGAAAGACAAAAACGGTGATTCATAAAAATTTAAAATCAGGTTTGGAAGGGAAAGGTAGTGATTCCTTGTCGTTGCCCACACCGCTGCAGCAGAGGGCTTTCTAGAAAATTCAAGACCGCAGGAATATGCCAGAGAGATCGTTCTGGTGGCTTTTGGTCCTCTTTAGAGGTGTCTGCATAACATACTTTCCAGAGAGGCTTGAGAGATTCTTCAGAGGTATGGTTCAGGATGAGAAGCAGCATAGCTGCTTCATGGCTCTCTGACCATGCTAAACTTGGGGTGTCTGCTCTGTTCTCTTCAGGGTTAGTTTGGGCACCTGTGCAGAGCGTTGGATGTCCCTGTTGAGTGCTGCTTGTGTCAGGCATTCAGTTTTACCTGTGATGACTTGGGTTGTACTTGGGTTCTCTTGCCTAAAGAAACCCCACATATACAAAATTATCCATATGATAGCATGTTTTCAATGGGGATAAACTGTACTGCACTTCAAAAAAGCAGCTGTAGGCAACTGAGGAAGTAAAACATGACAGAACAGCTTGCAGATGTTCCATACGCCATGCTCTTTCAACTAATGTATGCATGTTTTATGTAGAAAGCTTAACTGGCCCACTGTGATTTCCTGTTTACTACTGATTGTGGGGAGATATGTTAGTTTTAGAATAAGAGCTAGAACATCTCCATTGCAATGCTAATGAGTATTAAAAGCTCTGAAGCATACATTTATCTAAATATAATCTCCTTAGCATTTTGTGTGTTGTTTTTTTTTTTTTCCAATACATAATGTAAGTGTAAGAAGTCGGCCCAAAGGTGTTATAAGAGCTTCTCCAACAGTTGAATAAAATTCAAAGATGGATATTTGGTTCTCTCTAGTACAGCCTCTGCTGCCAGCATTTCCATTGCTCTGTCTAGGTATATAGCTTAAATTCTCACAACAGGTAGAAACAGATGCTTTAGGAAAAAAATAGACACTGTGAAAACTGTGCTCTTATTTTTTTTTCAGGGTAAATGCAGGTTAGAAATGTAGCCTTAAATAATTTATTCAGGAAGGGAATACTTTAAGAAAGTGGCTTACCATTGGGCCTTGGTATCTGCTATGGTCGCTTAGTAAAATGTGTGAGCTAAACCTTTGAACATTTTAAAGATTTTATTTCGGGAGTTATCTTTCAAAAGGTATGATGGCACTGCTAATCCTTAAAGGCTGTGTTTTATGGTGTGTTGCAAATGCACGTAAGAATGTCTAAAAATATATACAGTGACACTAGGATTCCTATACTAAAATGATTTTTTTCTTTGATAGGGAAAGTCTACTCGGTTGGGATGTGTGAATGCTGGGGAAAAGGTCTATGATGTGGTGTTATGCCTTCATTCCAGTAGCGTTGTTTATCTCACCTTCCAAGGCAATGCCTTTCTTAAAGCCAGCAATATGGAAACAAAACAAAAAAAGTGTAAGACAGCATTGTGTATAAACATCTGAAGATATCAGACATCATAACCACATCTTCAAATGGGATAGAACCTCTGATGAAGTCATTATACACAGGATGTTACAGTTTCATGATTCATTTTACTCCAGGGTAGCGTAACACTTTGAAAGTCTGTTCTTGACCTTCTTCAGCCTTTGCTTACCCCATCAAATTGATAAGTGCAAACGAAATTTGTCTCATTCGCTAATACCACTGTGTGCCAGAAAAAGGTCTGGTGATATCCAAGGGTACTAAGACTGAAATTTACCTTTTAGTGTATGTCACCAAACAAAAAATTTTAATCAAAATACCAGTTTAGGATTAAAAATAGTTGTGTCCCTGTTAAGAACAAAACTTAAGCATGTGCTAAGAGTTAAATAATGCACTTCAATACTCCATAAAGCAAAGCCTAAATGTGTTGGTCAAGAAGGTTAAAAGGAGTAAGTATCTACAAGGCATTCCCCACCCACCCCCATATGACTGCACTCTAAAAAACTTTGTAATTTCAGGTCTGTATTTGAACTGTGGGGACATGGAAGATCTGTGGGGGAGCTCTATGCATCTTTGAAGAACTATCCAATGGACAAGATGGTATGCATATAAAAATCTGGACAATGTGGATCCTTAATCACACTGAATAGCACTGCAGCTGTACTAATGAAAGTGTCTTTGCGTTTTTTTCAGCTTCCATATCTACAGTCAGACTCTACTTACAAAGTACACATTCATACATTTAATAAAACACTGACCCAAGCACAGAAGATAAAAAAGATAGATGTAAGTAGATGTTTAAGAAAACTTTGATATTTAGCCTATACACGTTGTTCTTATGCCATGCTATCAGTATTTTCTAGAGTGTATTTAAGTGTGGGTTTCCTGAAGATCTTAAAGCAGTTTGCAGCTTATGCCTTATCAGCTCTAAATGAGATCTTTGTGTCTGAATTAACATTCTCCTCAAATTTCATAACTTTGTATTTTTTCTTCCCTAAAAAGACCATGTAAGGCATATACAAAGACAAATAAATATCACTGCTGATTTCAGCCCAACATGCTGGGGAAACTGAAGCTTACTGCCCAAAAGCTAAGTGCTGGGTCCTGCACTTCAGTCACAACAACCCCATGCAACGCTACAGACTTGGGGAGGAGTGGCTGGAGAGCTGCCTGGAGGAAAAGGACCTGGGGGTGCTGGTTAACAGCCGGCTGAACATGAGCCAGCAGTGTGCTCAGGTGGCCAAGGCGGCCAACGGCATCCTGGCTTGTATCAGGAATCACGTGGCCAGCAGGAGTAGGGGAAGTGATTGTGCCCCTGTACTGGGCACTGGTGAGGCCGCACCTTGAGTACTGTGTTCAGTTTTGGACCCCTCAGTACAAGGACACTGACATGCTGGAGCATGTCCAGAGAAGGGCAAGGAAGCTGGTGAAGGGTCTGGAGAACAAGTCTTACGAGGAGAGGTTGAGGGAGCTGGAGTTGTTTAGCCTGGAGAAGAGGAGGCTGAGGGGAGACCTTATTGCTCTCTACAACTACCCGAAAGGAGGTTGTAGTGAGGTGGGTGGGGGTCAGACTCTTCTCCCTAGTAACAAGCAATAGGACGAGAGGAAATGGCCTCAAGCTGCGCCAGGGGAAGTTTAGGCTGGACGTTAGAAAAAACTTCACTGAAAGGGCTGTCAAACATTGGAACAGGCTGCCCAGGGAGGTGGTTGAGTCTCCATCCCTGGAGGTATTTAAAAGAAGGGTAGACATGGTGCTTGAGGATCTGGTTTAGTGGTGGACTTGGCAGCGATAGGTTAGCAGTTGGACTCGATGATCTTAAGGGTCTTTTCCAACTTTAATGATTCTGTGATGCTATGAAAACTGTAAGATTCAAAAGGCTAGAGTTAGGTGCTAGATTTCTAGAAAATCTGTTGCTTGATCTCCATATTAGGTGTTTGTTGTTGCAGAATGTGGAAAAGCCAGTCCAGTGACTTCAGCTGGAAGCTGTGGATTGTGTGCTGATTTCCTCTTCTGCCCTTATGCTCTTGTCTGCACTCATGCTGTCCTCCTAAATATATCAGTATTTTAATTAGAAAATTCTTCTAAATTACTGTTAATTTTTGCTCTTCCACATTCTGTTTTTAGCAGCTATTTATCCTATTTACTTCATTTACAGAGATTGAAAGTATCTGTATTAATAGTAGCTACCCTTTCCTTTTTGTTCAGTGTTTATGTACATGAAATAATGCTGAGTGTGTAAATTGGTCTGGCTGCACTTCACTGAAATCTTAAATTCCATCGTTCATCATCAGTGTTGTTTTTCTTCTTGAAAATTACGTAATCAATATACATAGTTCATCTCCTCTAAAGTTGGGTTCTGTTCAGTTAATAAAAAGTTATTCATCCTGATTTCTAATTGTTAATAATTTGAGCTATGTTTATTCACAAGAAAGGCATTTCAAAAATCCAGAGGAAACTGAGGGTGTACTTGTAGTCCTAATCTATCATTTCTCAAAAGTGGAATTGTGGTTTGGTTCTTTTGGTGTTTTTTATTTTTGGGTTGTTTTTTTTTTTTGTGGGGTGCATATTTCAGAAATGTGACCCTGTTATTTTTGACTCTGTTTTTCTTTATTATACAGGCCCTTGAATTTCTGCCATTCAAAGGAAAAGTAAATTTAAAGAATCCAGAACACATCTTCTGGATTTTGGAAGATTATGGAATGGATCCTAATAATGTTCCTGAAGAGCCCTTTCATCTGTATTTTGGTAGATGGGTATGTGAATATGCTCGCTTCAGTTCTTATGAGCTTGTATTTTCAGGAAGGTGTTCTTCAATTTAGATTTAAAAAAATGTGTTGAGTTTTAATGGAAGCAGACAATACAATTATGGCTGAATCTGTCACTGCATAATACACTGATGCAAGTCTTGGAAGTCCTTATTGTGACTAGAAAAAAGCAGGTTAATTGAGCAGTTTCGAGGTGGAAAAAATCTAAGTTGTATCTGGGAACACACCTTATCTTGTCCTCCACTGAGGGAACTCAACACAGCAGCGAGACTGCACAGCTATGGTGGTGTATTATATCATTTTGGGGCCAGATGGAGCTAAAAGCACCAGCGGCTTGTTTCAAACATGAACAAAGATTTACAGGAACTGTAGATGACTTGCGGCCCCGCTGGGCTGCATCAGCCCCACTGGAGCATTCTGTAAGTGCTTCAAGTGGTCCTGACAGGCACCTCCACAGAAAGGTGCAGACTGACTGATGCCTGAGGCCTTGGACATCAGCGGGTCCAGCCCGCAGCTGGATGCTCGCCTGGGGAGACACTGGCAGTGCAGTGCTGTACAGTAGGAACCACGTTCAGAAACTGCCTGGAGCTTGTCATATGAGGTCTTTGCTACAAACTTGCCTGTTGGGTGTATGCACTCTAAACCTGCTGCATTGTTAGGATATCCTGAGGAAATCTGATCTGGTCTTCTATTTCTTGTGAGGAAAAAGTGGCTCCCCAAAGGACATCTTCCAGAATGACACCAGCCACTGATGAGAATATGTGCTTGCTGTGTCCTGGGTCAAGGGCAGCTGGAAGGAGGGAGAACCGCTGCTGAGGTTGCACAGCTATGGTCAGGGACTGTGCGCAGCGAAGTTAGAGATACGAGTGATCCGTTAGCGCCTGTGAATATTCTCCGTGCCTGCGGTTAATGTGAAAGTACCCTGGATTGTGGCAATACTGCGAAACATTGCAGCTGTTGTCCCATCTGTGCTGGATTCCTGAAGTGTTTAAAAATGAGTAAACCAACCTGAAAAAAATAGGCAAGTGTATTTTATTTACCGAGGAAGACTGATGTGACCGGAGCTGGGGGATAGTGTTGGAAGAGCTTGTGAATGTGTTTTCTTCCAGACTGCTTTGGTTCTCTTCAACATATTTGGGAAGTCTGATGTAAAAATGTTAGCCTTTGGTCTGTCTTTGTTTTTCCAGTAAATTCTGGTCTGTCAACGCTATCCTAAATTTAGATTTTGAGCGTGACAGAAAAGCCAGTGAGGATGGAAATTCTCTGTGACCTTAAGCATGTGTGTGTGTATGTGCACACATGTGTTAATGTACATTTCTATTCCTCATCATTCCAAAATTCTTTTAACTCTGAATTGCCAGGAATTTTTTTTCTGATACCTAGAGTAATAGCAAGGTTGCTGTAACTGTTATTTCTTCAGAAGAATTTTCCCTCTGAACTGTTTGTATATTTTTGACCTCTGTCTTAAAGAATTTATCTAGGTGTTGAACCAACATATCTGTTGCTTGGAAAGAAGTCTGTCATGTTTTCAGACGGCAGAAAGCAGTGTGATGTGTTACGAAATTAAGAGTTACCTGATGTTGGGTGGTGTCACTTAAGCAAGTCTGTTAGCCTGTCTGTTTGTATCTTGTATCTAAGACCTGAGAGTGGTTTTAAATGTTTCAACAGATTGCAGACGGCCAAAGAGAACTTATTGAGTCCTACAGTGTAAAAAAGAGACACTTTATTGGAAATACAAGCATGGATGCCTGCCTGTCTTTCATTATGGCAAACCATGGGAGAGTAAAACCCAATGATGTTGTATATGATCCATTTGTTGGAACAGGTATATATATATTTTTTTCTGCTGGCAGGAAAAACTGGGAGATTGTGTTACTGCTTGCACCACGCTTTTACCTGGTGCAGCAGCTTCTGGTGCTTGACTGAGATTTGAGATGATACCAAAAGCAAAATGGTGATTATTAAATGTATGTTTTTTTAACTTGAGAGGGATTTTGGGGGAAGGAGACTAACTTCAGAAGATGTAAACAGTTTATTTTACACTTCTGACAAGTCTGTCTTCACTGTATTAATTTATGTAACGTGGCTTAAACACCAGTTCATGTGTGCCATGGACTCCTTAAGATCCAAAGTGAGTAAGAACTGAAATTTGGCTACAGTACTCCCTGCAGCCACTTTCAGAATGTTCAAGGAGCAGCATTTTTGGAGGTGGCTGTTTAGAGAAGTGCTGAGGACACTTCTGGAATATAACACAACATAGCATAGCATAGTGATCACTTCTTTGTACCGTCATGTCTTGTCTTCAGGATGATATTGTTCACACCATATATCCGCCCCAAGCTGAACTTTCCTTAGTTAAGCCAGGAGGGGGAGCTTTTATTCCACATATTACTCTGTGTGGCATAGAAGGACTTTTTACCTGAGGGAAACTCAACTGTTTTCTAGGTGAAATAGAAGATCTATTGTGTCAGGTTGTGCCATTTAATCATACAAGAGTATATATTGTGTTAAGCTACCTATAGTAGTTTCTTCAAAAGCGTAACAAAGGCTGTGTTTCTGACCCTGATTTTGCTAAACTTTTATCAAGAAGACCACTTGTAAGATGCATGCAATTACAAATACTACATTAATGGGAAGTTGAAGAGAATTTGCTGCAGAAATCACTGCAGGGAAGTTAGGGAGAGAGAAGACAACACTAAAGGGTCACCAGTAGGACAAATTCTTATTAGCATGCAGCTTCTCTGTACTGTAGAAAAACAGACCAGGGGTGTAATGTTTATAGAAACAGAAGGCTTCAGTGAACTGTATGGTTATTGTGTCAAATTTTTGTTCATATACAACCTGATTTTTTGCATACATAATAATGTCATATGAAATTTCTTCCTCCTCCGTGTGCTTGTTGTGTTCCTTGCAGATGGGTAGTACTTTTTGAAAGGTTGAGGAAATTCCTCTACTTCATCTCTAAGCAGTTTGTTTAATTTCGGTATCTATGGTTTTGTGTCTTTTTGCAAAAATCTGCTAAACCTAAATCACAAAAAATTCTCTGAGAGCATTCATTCTCTTGGGACTGAAAATTGAAGTAAAAAAGGAAGGGTGAAGTTAGAGGAAGAAAAATCACAGAAGTGGCAAAGCTATAGAAATTTAAGATAAATGATAAGTTGTGTTTCAGTTCAAAAGTGTAAGATATACAAAATTGTCCCCAAATTGCCTAATGATTTGAAGTACAATTTTTTTTACTTTATTGAATTAGCCAGCTGTAACATACAGGCTTGAGGTTAAAGGTGTGTAGGGACACTGGAGATACTGGGTGGCATGTCATTTGTCAGGAAAGTGTATTTGTATTTATGACTGAAAAACTAAACAGTGGATTTTGCACCTACTTTTGGTGAGTAAACCTCAGGAATTTCACTAGTCTCTTGAGGTCTTTTAGAGGATTTTCAAGGTTGTCAGTGCAACAGTGCCACTGGAATTTTGGGGGTAGTTTAGACTTGAGAGTGATGCAGTGGGTTTGAGCTGAGGGGTTTGGAAGAACATACAATCAGGATTTGAGGAGTACTTTGAAGAAACTGCAGCTCAGATTTCTTTCATTAATGCAACTTTAATACCAGGCTTGGTTTCTTCCTGTTTTTTATGCTGAAAAGGTAAATAGTATCAAATTAGACCGGCCTCGCAAAATGGTGCTTGCTTGTTGGAAACAAACTATTTTTGCTGGATGAGCCAAATCATAAGTCTTCCACGTTAGTCTAAGAGTGGACAATTGGAATTTGTCCTTGGAATGAAAAGTGCTTTTGACCAGGCTGATTTAGGAGACTTGATTCCCCTTTTTTGTAAAGCAGAATTGGAATGGCCAGGATTATTTGTGAGTTGTAAAATGTAACTTCCATAAACTGTTTGGCATTCTTTCCTCAGTGTTGGACGGAAGGAAGCCTGGAGGTTTCTGGAAGAATAAATTGAGTTTTTTACCTGAATACTTTGTATTTCCTCCTAGACAATTTGTTCTGGTTATCTCAGTAAGCTTATTGTTCGTACCTTTGGAAGATGTTTGTCCCTACTTTTCCTTTGCTGATTCCTGATACTGCATAATTGCAAATGACAGGAATTTTTTCTTTGACATCCTGGAGCGTAGCGGTATGACCAGACCCTCATCCGTGCTGAAGAGATGGGGGAAATAATATACAATAGAAAGGCATGAATTTCTGTGCCACCATCACTCTGCTAATAGTCGTCAGGGGGCACAATGATTCTCTGATTAACCCTTTCCATACATCTGTTTGATACAGTAGGTCAAAGGGCTGGCCATATTAGGGTATTTAAGTATTCATGCACCTTCTGTGTGAACACTATTGAACTAGTGCCAGCTGAGATCTATCATAAGCTGTAAGTTCATGTTTTCCTAACTTTTTTTTTTACCCTGTGATTAAAAACATTCCTAGATGGGCAAAGTACTTTCTTCTTACTTTTCTTATAGGACTAGGTGGTATGCCATACTTGGGGTCAGGGCTAGCTAAATTTGTCTTGACCCTCTGGAGGTACTGCCCATCTGTTCTGAGGGATTGCAGCCGAGAAGGGCAATGGGTGACTCCTCTGGGGTGAGTAACCTTGCTTTTCCCTGATCTGTTTCACAAGAAAAAGCAGAGGAATTGTTTTTTTTTTTTTTTTTTTTTTCTTTCTCCCTCACCTTCAGGTTTGGTAGAGTTCATCAGCATATGATGTAGGATTTCTCTGTTTTCTAGTGCCCTGAGATGGGATCTTTAGCCTGTGCACACAGTGCATGTTAGCGAGTTGTTGGTGCTGTGGGTGGTGCGGGGCAACGCAGCCACCTGAGATGCTCCTCTCCATGCTGCCGGTGAATGGGAGAACTGGTGTCAGCCGCACAGCCAGCTTGCGCGTTGTTCCCTGTGCTGGTCAACTCTTTGTCCTGCAGCAATCATCCCCTTTATTTTTGCAGGACTGTTTGTATCCATAAGCAGTTAATGTCAGTAGTGTGGGCTTCACAGCCTTGTTCTCTGTCATGGTTCTGTTTTAAACCATTCTGTTAGCTACATACCTCCTTATTAACAACTGAACAACACAGCTCTGTCTGTCCTTTTTGTCGTTTGGAAGCTGTTAAAGAGATAATGTAATTTGCCCTTCTCCATGGGCTATTCAACCATTGCCCAGTTTCAAGGGGAAAACACACATGCTTTTTTGATGGTGGTGTTTTTTTTTTTAATTAGGAAGGCAGATCACAATAGTAGGGATTAAGATAATAGTTTTATTGCAGGATAAGTACTCCGATAAATACACTGGTAAAATAGGTGTCATTCTCACAGAAAGAATGCATCTGTGTATAGCTTTCACACTGCAAAACAATTACAGAAACTTCTTTGATATTGCCGTTTACACTGGAGATATTTACATTTACAAGGTTCTTGACCATTGCTTCTTACTCAGGGAATGGCCACGTTATACAAGTTTGATATTAGACACACTTAGGGAGACTGACTTTGAGAACAGACAGGGTAGAGTTGCCATTCGTTTGGTGATGATTCTGCTGCTTGCAAAGTAGAATTAAAAGGTTTGGACCATGTAATGCTTAAAGGATCTTGTTGCCTTGAAATACAGAAAACTATAAACAAACTCCTAAGAACAGTCTCCAGAGATAACAAGTGACATAGGGCATAGCAAGATAAGGAAGATCAGGTATAGCAGACAAGGGACCTAGTGTTACTACCTCTGATTATAGTTCTGTAGTGATTCTAACTGGTTGGTAGTCTTAATTCTTTTTTTCTTTGTTTTTTTTTTTCCTTGGGTCTACCTTTGGGTCTACTATGCTACTGGTGTAAACTCCTGAAGTTCCCGAGCAAAAAATCCTAACACAGATAACATTTATGACAGCAGTTTATACTTCTTCATTTTTCTCCCCTTCACAGGTGGCCTTCTAATCTCCTCAGCACACTTTGGAGCATATGTGTGTGGTACTGATATAGATTACAACACCATCCACGGATTAGGTATGTTACATGTTTCTACGCCGCTGAAATCTTACTCTCTATAAAGCAACATTAATCTTCACAGGATTTATTTGGTCATGTTTATTTTTATTGATCAATTTACATGTATCCTAGCTAAACTATTCTTTTAATTTTTTTAAGCAGGAAATATTTAATAAAAGGAATAACGAAAACCAAAACACAGTTCCGAATAATAATTACAACAGCTGGGTGCTTTCTTAGTCTGTGATGTAGGAAGCTTCTTGTAACCTAACCCAGGCAGTCTAATTCCATTCTTACTCCTCTGAAAAACTGCAGTGCAAATTATATCTGACTTATTGGACAGTATTATGACTGATGGATAGCGAGAACATCTTACGAACCAATATTTTTATGAATGTGTTCTGTGACACCCTATGCAGATGGTGCAGAACTTTTCTCATGTATTTTCATTATTCCTTGCTACTTGTGAATTTTATTGCAAATACTTGTGACAGTGAGTAGAATAAGGCAGGAGATAAACTCTGGTTTTGTATATGGCATTTAATTATTTTCCTTTAAAATAAGTGATAGGGTATATGAAAGCTTTTCCTGTAAAATAGTTTGTTGTTGAGTATGCTTTTTTTGTCATTCCACTCCCCCTCCTCCAGGCAAGGCAAGCAGAAAGAACCAGAAATGGAGAGGGCCAGATGAAAATATCAGAGCTAATCTCAGACAGTATGGTTTAGAGAAATACTACCTTGACGCACTAGTTTCTGATTCTTCAAGACCAATATGGCGAAAAGGGATGTTGTTTGATGCAATCATTACAGATCGTAAGTTTGTTAATGCTTTTTGTTGCCTAATAACAATGACTAAAAGATGATTGCCTATGTCTGTGCCTGTGTACGTTGATTTAATGCCTTGATGAGTGCTCACACCTGCAGTTTCCATATTACAAAAGGTGACTGTTGAGAGCAGCACTGTGGAAATTGGATCTGCATTTGACATGATAATTAGAAATATCTAACAAAGCTGGCGATAATACTTTCTTCCGTGGGTAGAATATTATGTTTGCCAGTAGAAATCAATATGGCTGAAAATTTTCCTTCAGAGAAGTCTCGCTCAGTAAAGGCATAACTTTATTGATGCATGGAGACTTCTTATCAGAGTGGTCCATGCTGCTGTTCGGACTTGATCTGCAACACACTGGAGTCTGCCATGCAGCTCTGAGGGACTTCTGGAGACTTATGTCAAGTCCTTATTGGAATGCTTACAAAGAGAAATTTTAATGCATTTCTGATACACTTAACTGCTAGAAGCACTAGCAGTTTGAAAGGATCCTCTGCTTTCTTAGAAACATATATATTTAGCACCATTTGTCATGCATGAGACAGAGTAGAGGCTAAGGGAATAAATAAAAGACCTTGATACAGCAATTTCTGATCTCTAGTGCTGGCTCTTATGACAACTCATTTATATTAATTACGAATAGAGAGTGTGACACTTCTTTGTGGGTTGCCTGCTAATTTTTATTTGGCCTGTTTGGCAATAAGACAATGTAGAATGTTAAATATGACTTAGAACTGAGTTTGCAAATTGTGACACAACTTCTGCATTTACAAAATGGTGATATTGGTGCTTCCATGATGCTGGAACAAGTCTCACAAAAACAAATGTGAAATGAAATAAGTATGTTATGCTATTAGAAATGTGCAAAAATGTATGAGAAAAAGCCACCTCTGGTTCTTCTTATCTGTCGGCGTGAGAATGTATAATGTGTTGGCAAGAAATTCCAATATATACAATTTCATTTTGAAAAAGGTTAGCTAAGTGCTATAGGGGAGATGTTTGTGTCTGTCAAACAGGAGAGGATGGGATTATTTGTCACATGTTGGAAATATAAGGAATATCTTGTAATGGATAATACAGAAAAGCATTGTCCTTTGTAGTGTAGCAAATGTCTAGGCTGCTAGAAGCCTCTTACAGCTGGAGGGCTTTTCTGAAACTGTTTTAAAGTAACCTTTTGAAGCAAGAAACTTTGAACAGATCTTGAAGAAATTGCCCTTACTGACTTTTACATTGTAAAAGCATTTTTAAAAACTTTTTATAAGCCATAGTTTGTGCACTATTGTGTATGTATAATATATTGTATGTTATTTGGCCAAAGGCTGAGGTTCTCATCTCTGTGTTATGCATTTGCTTTGTATAGCGCCATATGGTATCAGAGAAGCTACTCGCAGAACAGGTTCACAAAAGGAAACAGTTAAGTCAGCTGAAAGAAGGTAGGTAAGCTGTCTTGTCTGTTGTAGAATATAAATGTCTTAATGGAAACCCAGTCACAGTTTCAGAATCTTTATTATTTCTTGGTTGGCTGTCAGCAGTTAAAAAAATTGATAGTGATAATAATTAAAGAAGAAAAGCCCTTTTTGTTCTCTTAGCAAAACTAGTATGTCACTTCCTAAAATCCTCTTGGTTTTGTTCTCCCTTGTGTTGAGATTTCAAATCCTATTTCTCGTCTCTGTGAGCCACCGTTACCTTACGTTTCCTATCCTCAGAAAGTTCTCTTCAGTCCCTCCAAGCTTCAGAATCAGTCTAATAGAATACCTCTATTTCACCTTAACCTTCTCTCTTGGATTTCCACTGCTCCTTTCCCTTCAGAGATAACACATGGCTTCTTCACTGCCCAGCCTTCCTTGTCTTCTGCCTTTTACTCTAAATTGCCCTTCAGAAAGATGCTGTGCAAAATAACTATTCCCAACATACTTGTGATTCTTTGGCAAGTACTGAAGATGATACTCCAAAGAGTCAGTAGGGGAATTTGGGAAGTCGTGTTCCTCATAGTAGAAGTTGTGTTCCTGGATTGTCCTAGGTGGTTTTGCAAATATCAGATAGTGCTATTTTGCGGTTTGGGGTTTTTGTTTAGGTTTTTTGTTTGTTTTGTTGGGTTTATTTTTTAACTCGGGTTTTACCTGTGCTTTTATGTTTACACTTGTAAATTTTTTTTTGTTTAGCACAGAAAATCACATCTTCGTTTCATCCAATTATCATCTAAGTGACATCTTTTTTGACCTATTGAAGTTTGCGGCTGAATATCTGGTGATGGGAGGAAGACTAGTTTACTGGCTGCCGATATACAGGCCTGAGTATGTATTCTTGATTTCTGGTATGTAGTATGTCAGAACAGATGCTACATTCTCACTGTGCTTTCTTTTGGGGCATAGTACAGCTGGAACTTCCGTAGTACTAGCACTTAAGAGTAGTGCTCAGACTTCATATTTTAAAACTTCAAATGAGGGAAAGGAGATTTTGAAATAAGGTTTCTGACTGGAGATAATTCATGACGTCTACCAGAAAGATAAAAGTCTTCACATGTCCTTGCAAACGCATGTCTGATGGGATGAGGTTTAAGCTCAGAAAATTAGGCTTTGAAGGTGCAGATAGATTTCTAAGATAGTACTAGAAAGGCTCTTTATTAAAATGTGTTTCTACTAGAGTAGTTGATAGAGGTGCATGACAAGGTCCTGTAAGAGAACATTCTTGGCTCTTGGGGGTTTGGCACTACTAATTTAGCTTTCTTCTGTGAAATTGAAAGTCAAGTGACCAAGAGGTGGCAGTGAGAGGCAGGAAGTGTAGGGGAGCAGCCCTGTTAAGGACGAGAGAGGCCAGCAGAGACTGCAGGATGCTGTCTGCTTGATACTGCAGCCTGGGATTAGAACTGGGTTTAGAAGGAAAGATATCTGTTTGCATACCTTATTTCCCCATCTGTAGATAAGGTTTTGAGTTTTTTTTTTTGTTGTTGTTGTTTTTTTGGGGTTCCCCCCCAACTCTTTCATAGTAAAGTGGGGAGTTGATGTACAGTAGCTGTTTCCAAGTATCTTCCAAATGTAGGGGTGCTCTGGGGAGGTATCTTCTATGCTGTCATATGTTTCTATGTACAGTCAAACTGTACTGATATATAAAGTGGTGGTTGTCCCTGGTTCTACCATGTAGGCTTGTGACAGTCCTACATTTAATTATCTTATCACATGCTGTTTTGAAATTTTGGAAATCAAAAAGAGCCATTTCTGTTCCATGCTTCCGTAAGAGAAGAGTGCACTTAGTAGTTTGCTTTTTTTTTTTTAATGATAGAATTGGTATCTTAGCCTTTTTTTATTGTAAGACTATTCACAAACAAAATAATGAATGCCATTAAGAGTATTACAGCTAATTGTTCAAAATGTCTGTCTATCCGTGCTTAACCCTGACAGACCATGTGTGGTTGTGCATTCTTAGATTTCCATGTCAGTCAACTCTGTTTGGAATTACTGAGTTTATTCTGTTTGTCAAGATAACCAGAGCTTTTTGTCTGCTCATTGAACATCCTTCCTCAGTACAGCAGTATAAATAACTATGAACTGCACATTCTGGTACTACTTTAGTTGCTGTTTTGGGGAGGTTGTCTCTCTCAGGCTGTAGTTGGGTTGCCCTTAAAAAGTAAATTCGTACATACTACTGTGAATTGACTTTATGCAATGAAGGTTGAAATACTGAAGTCACTCTGTTAGCACAGGATATTAGTATAGTCACTTAATTTTCAGCTGTAATGATGAACACAGGAACAAACATTAAAACAAGTATGTGGGGGGAAGATACTGTCTACTAATACGTTGTGCTATTAAATACCCCTTGGCAACACCTGCCATCAGGTTCATGTGTTATTTGAGACCCTTGTGTATTTCCTTAAACTAAAAACAAAACTGGATTAAAACAGATATCTGCTAAAACTGCTACTACTATATTTCTTGTTTGAAAATGTTCTAAGTTTTACCTGAAAGAATGTAGAAATATATGCATTAATGCTAACAGACAAGGCTTTTTAACAGTGATAATGATCTCTCCCTCTGCAAGATAGCATCTCACTCCGAAGTTTACTCTTTCAATCTGACATTGAAATCATTGTTGAGTCTGAATTCTTTTAATTCTTTTGCAGTCAGGCTTTTGTATGGTTATGAAGAGAAACTTTTAAGATGTTGTGGCAGAGTGCCTACCTTTTTAAGAGAGAGGCAGTTTGGTGGTACTAGATGCATCAAAAGTCTTGTGTAATAGGAAAAACAACTGAGAATTAACTTGATTCACCTTTGCCAAAAGCATGTCCTGACTTCACCTAGCAGAAGTGGTACTCGATTTCACACATCAGAAGTGACTGAAATGATGTTTTGCAATCTGGACGTTTTGGAACAATGCAAAGAGGCAGTACTGTTTGGGTTTTCTCTGTGTTTACAAGTCTGTATTTGGTATTGTCTTCCTTGTTTAATAGCTCACTATTTCCTTTAAGAAATGTCAACATTTCCATCAGCACCTAGATGGATCCTGTTTTGAGTTGTGTTGGATTTGACTTCTTATTCTCCCAGAACAATACATTAACTTTGTAGAGTGCATTCACTTTAAAATCCAGTTCTTTATAGGAAAAATATGAAGCTTCTCCTTTGTATCTTTTAAGTTCAAGTGATAGGTGCAAAAGGTGTTTAGTTCTGCTTTTAATGTCTGACTTCTATTGACCCCCAAGCATTGGGGAATCATGAGAGCAGGCTTTTTATATGAAATCTTAGTCACTGACAATATCATATGCCATTTTCTGTATTATGTTATAGTAACTATTACAGGGAAGCTTATTACAAAAACTAAGATTAAATGGCTGATCTGTATTTTAGTATATAGGAAGGATGTCTGATCTCATATTTTTCTTATTAGCTAGGTCAATACTTCTTGCTGCTCTAGTCCCATGCAAAGCTCTTAAGTCCTTAAATTTCTCTTTCAGTGTTTAGTAAAATAGGAGGATTGAAAGCAACCTAGAGAAAGCTGTTTCTGTAGAAAATAGTATACTTTTGAGATGGGGGCATTTAAAACGCTGCTTGCTTTTATAGACAGGGTTTAATTGCAAGCCAGTGTTGCTACCATCCGATGGTAAAAGATAATGTTTTTTTTTTCTTCCCTTTAGAAAAAGTAATTACAATGTGATATGTCTGTAATACCAAATTCTGAAGTCCAGAAATGTCCCTGTCTAATAAGAGGTGGTTTAATACAATTTGGAACTGAAGTGTAATGGTCTCTGTTGAGGGAGCCAGAGTTAAGTCTCTCATTGCAACTTTATATATGTTGACTGTGGAGTACGTTTTTAAAATCACAGCTCCTGGCTGGATACGTTATTCCTCCTGACTGGCTGAGATTTCTACTTGAAATGATACAGACAGGCCTGTCTGCATACATTAACATTATGGAAATACTTGTAGAAAATGTTTGGGGGTCTCTTTACTGTGAGTTTTTAATTTCTTATACACATTTTATGTCACAAGATGATGGAATCTATGATGTCAAAACTCTGGAGCACCAATACCAGAATTTTTTAAATCAGATTAAAATGCAAAGCAATTTTCTAGTGTAAGCCATTTTCTGAAGAATCTTTATGAATTTTGTTTCAGATGCAAGTGTTCCAGTTCACCAGCTTACAGCTGTATGAATGTTTATTTCTTCCAGATATACAGAAGAGATCATTCCCCGCCACCCGTGCCTGAAACTTATTAGCAACTGTGAGCAGATGCTTTCCAGCCACACATCAAGGCGCCTGATAACCATGGAAAAGGTGAAAGAATTCAAGGTAAGCTTGAATTCTTGATTATATTGTGTTAAATAGTAGCTATCGTATTCATGAAAAGTTTGTGCTATTCAGCATTTGATCCTTATTTCTATCACACTTGAGTTTCTTGTGAAAAGAGTTAGAGCTTTTGTAAAATTGCTACATATTTCTTTAAAATAAACTGGGTAGTGATTTAAGGGGCCATTCTGGTTTTGGTCTTTTCCTTTTTCTCATCAGTTTTTGATAAACTTCTCATCCTGAGCAAGCCACATAGTAGTGTGAAAGAGATCTTTGAACTTAAGGTTATTTGTGAAAGTTGCATATGCTTTTCCTGGAAAACTGAACTCTGTGAATCCCATTCACAGAGATGCCTGAAGTCCTGTTGATTCCAAAGTGTAATTTGATGCCCAAATAAATACTAAATACTTTTGTGGGTCTTGCAGTACAGGTAAACCGTATTCAATTCTGTTACTTTGTTTTAGCTTTTGAAATAATATTGTAGCTGTGACATAAGTACAGTGAAGAACATTTGCTTTTTTTTTTTTGTTTTGGGACACGCTAAGTGCCCCTACTGAGGCACTGAGACCAGGGAATATTGTATTCAGGTCTCCCTTCCGTTCTTGTTGCTTCTCTCACCTAATACTGTCAAAAGAGATGCTAAACAAAGGTGAAGCAAATTCTTAATGAAAATGTGCAAGCGTTGAGCAATTGTTTTTAGTACATTCCTTGTCAGTTGGAATAACTGTTCTGAATGACAGGAGATGCAGTTGGACTGCTGCGTCTGCGTGGTGCTTGCACTAATAACACAGCAGGGTTTCTGTACCACATTCATAATGCTAACGTTGACTGAGGTTTTCAAGCAACACCTGAATTTTTTTAAAACACTGTACGTGGAGTTCAGAGCCGGAGCTGCCAACTTCACCAGTAGCGAACCAAGAGAGTAAATTATGAGGTTTTGACATGTATGTCTCAGGGTGTTCACGGAGGTTTTCTGCAGGGGTTTTATTACTGCCAGTGCAGTAGGATAACATGTTCTAATTTAAAAAATACATCCAACCTTCTGCAAATAGACTTTCATCATTTGTTATTCTTTTTTTGTGCATCACCTGTTCTTCAGTACGTGCTTTGACAGGTTCATGTCTGGAAATGCTTACTCTGAGCACCTGAGTCTAGTTGGCAGGCTTACTGCTTAGATAAAACTGTGCAGGTGCTTCCACTCAGGACTCCAGATGTCTTTTAGATAATTTATACATACCAGAACGCATGTACTGTTTCTGATGATGCAAAACTTGTCCAAATAACAAAATACATATTGACTCCTTAGCTAGTGCCTGCTTGGTTTGAAGGGTCCTGTTGTTTGGTGTCTATCTAAGATTTCCCCACCCTAGTATCCCTTACCTGGGACATGTTTTCTCCTGTCTTAATATCCTGAACAAGCTTTGAATTGGATGCTTCTGACTCACCAGATAAGATCATAAAATTCAGTAGTTGGAGCGTTGGCCGTTTTTCCCAAATGAAGGAGTAAATTTTTATTAATATATAAGCATTTATGTTTCCAGACAGTTCCTGTCTGCTTTACTGAACTGGTTTCTAGCAGGCACTCACAAATGCCTTTTAATTCACTTTAGTGTAGTACTCGGAAGTGGCTAAGAAGTTTTGCAAATCATGTAGTATTGTTATGCAGTCCCTCAGTTTCCCCAGTGTTTGCCACCAATAATGAATTGCAGATTTCACAGCAAATTCAATTTCACTATTAACACTCTGAACTCTTAACTGGAGTTGAATTAAATCAGTTACTGAACATTAAATTGACGGTGCAATTTGACTGTGCTTGTAATGTAAAGGAGACCAAAGGGAATGTAAAAAATGAATGTCTAGCTGAAGTATTGATCTATCATAATTAATTGTAAGCATGAAGATTGAGTGTTGGATTAAAAACATCAGAAAAGGTGGTCTGTAACTCACTGTCTTGTAAGCATCCAGTCTGTTCTATTTAAGTTTACGATGAAATCGTGCCAATTGGAAAAGATTTCTTACTGAACACAGTGTTGATATGAATAGGCTTTTCCAGCATGTGCACAGTATGAGCGGCAGAGTTGTTTGTTTTTTCACATTTAATGCTTTTTTTGGACAGCCATGGTGGTCATTAATAACTCCCCTCCTCCTCAGTCTTAAATTATAGTGATGATAATAAAAGTGAATGAAGGCAGTTGTTGTAGAGGGCAGCTAGCAACTTCTAGTCTTTTAAAGCCCTGAAGGCAGAAGGATTAGAGAACTGAAGAAAAGGAGTTCCAGTCTTATAGAGGAGTGTGGAATGGGAGAGGAACAAACTAGAAGTGATACGAGGTGTGAGCTTACTAGCCTGATGTATTACGTCTTTCTGTGGACATTAGTGTCCCTTCTTCTGGTATTAAATGGATATGGACCTCCCCCATATCTCTCTAAACTTGAAATAAAACTTTCTAATTTATATTATAGCGGGCAAGACTGTGTGTGAGTCTACCCTCATTGAACTGTGAAGGGAGGATTTTTTTAAGCAGTAAAACCACCACTTCAGCTCTCCAGACACTATAGTTCATATGTAAGAACTGAAAGACAGCGTTAGTGGAAGAATAAGAAGCTGTTGGCCGAGTAGATTTGTGTTATAATGTCTGTCAACTGTGATCTCAGGAGTCCAGTCTTCTGCTTTAGGTCAGAGGAGGTCTGAACCAATTACTCCAGCCCGAATCAAGTGAAAATGTACCTTCCATTGTGCCAGTTTATTTTCAAAAGCCTTAAAAAATATAGCTGTGTAAGGCTGAAAGGTCTCAGTCTGTGCCACTTGTGTCTAAATTGTCACCGTTATTTTTTATTTACGTGTCAAATAACTGGTAAGCGGATAATCAGTAGGAAAATTGGAGTGTAAAAACTTACAGCATTATTACCAGAGGGGATCTTGGGAATCTATATCTGGTGATCAACCACCTGCTTTCAGACTGGGTGGACTTGCTAGCAGTGTTTAAGGTTGTTTGGTGTTCCCTTTCTTTGCAACAGTATGTCTAGCTTCCTGTTTTCTGAGGTTTGTTGATTTCTCCGTGCTGATTTATTTCAGCTATTGCTGAATTACTTTTTTCATTCCTCTGCTGGCTGTCTTACAGAAATATATGGTATCTATTTGGCTGGTAAATGCTACCTAGTTCTGAAGTTACTAATCAGGATGTCTTAAAAACACTAGTGGAGGAGAGATCTGTAATTGACAAGGGCTAAGAGAGGTACCTAGAAATTATGTAGCAAGATGAAACAGAAGACTTGACTGAAGGATGAGCTCTGAGCATTCGACTGCCCATGGAAGGACTCTGGAGCATCGTGCATACAAATCCACCACGCTGAATGGGTCCGGCACTTCCATGTCACATGGTCACTCCAGAGTCATTACTGGTGTAAGAGTTTTCCTACTGAATATAGCAGTGTCTGTTCCTGGATATGACCCTGTTGTCACTGATTTGGAAACTGCTCAGTGTTGTTTATAGCTGTATAACATTAGTACAAGTGGTTTCTATAGCTACTGTCTAGCACCAGATGTAGAGTGGTAGGAAGCTGTGATAAGGCTAGGAAGATTTTTTTAAACAAAAACTGAACGTGGATAATTACCCTGGGGCTGAACTGAGGCATGCTAGATTCAGAAAAACCTTTAGATTATCACTTAATATTTGCCAAGATTTAAAGGAAAACAAAGCTTTCTTGATATCTTTAAGCTTCCTCCTCTTTTTTCCACTTCTTTCATTATTTATTGGAGATCTATAACACCTTTTTTTAGTGTTGCCTTTAGAACAAATAAGTGTTGAGTTGAAAACGCAAATTAACTAAAAGCAATTTGGTAGCATGCACTTTGACAAAAGCTTTGTTGGTTTTCAGTTGTCACAGAAGAAATTGTAAAACATTTCAGAACAAAAGTTTTATGTGATACTGTTGTTTGCTATTAGTCTGCTGTTTTGAGAACTTAAATAATTCAAAGTGAGAACCAAGGATGATGATAAAGAATGACCAGGGATTAACAAACATCTTCAATTCTGACTTCTACAAATAAAGGAAGAAGTCTTTGTCGTCTTGGGAGTGCTCACAGACTGGGAAAGAGCTGACTAAGTGCCAAGCAGGCTGATCACTGCCGATCAGTCTTGGAAATGATTTCTTGGGAAGTCTCACTGTTTTGCTTTGAATAACCAATTACAAACTTTATGCCTTGAAAACTATGTACAGTTGTTTCAAAGGAAATAAGTAAAGAAAGCTAATCATCCCTAGATGCAGCTGTGTATCACAAGCAGTACTTCTCATTCCTTTTCCACTGTGTCATTTTAAGAGGAGGAAAGAGACTATCTCCCTTAAAACACTGTGGTTCAACTCCACTCCCCGAATTTAAACTTTTTTTTAAAAAGTCAACAGAAAGGAAAAAACATCCATATTAACTGCACTGGACAATTAACACACTTGAGGGAGAGTTGATGCTGCCGCTGACACGCTCCATAAGAGAGCTTCTCTTACTGCAGAACATGCCTGTCAGATATTTAGAGTGCATATTCTACCAATTTATGCTATTCAAGATAGAGCTTAACTGAGGATGTTTGACTGGCTTCATTACTGAAATGAGCTGGTGCCTGATGCGCAGGCAAATTCTAGTGCAAATAGTCACAACAAATTGTTTCATGAAGGTTACAAGTTATCTCTGCAGAGTTAAATGCAGCCTATCCCTAGTGTTCAGGTTGTACCCATTCACATGCCTGTCTACATATAAAGTACTCCGTTAGAATTCCAAGAATTCCTTTTACTTTGATCAGCTCTCATGTTGCCCATGAAACTGTTTTGATTCCACTTGGAACTGAATCTGGCAATGCATGTCAAAGATAACAAGAAGGGCTTCTTTAAATACATCAGCAGTAAAAGGAAGACTGGGGAAACAGTGGACCCACTGCTGAACAAGGAAGGGGACCTGTTAATGCAGGATGCAGAGAAAGCGGAGTTACTGAATGCCTTCTTTGCCTCGGTCTTTACTGCTAAGGCTGGCCCTCAGGCATCTCAGCCCCCAGAGAAGAGAGGACAAACTGGGACAAAGGAATACTTACCATCGGTTGAGAAAGATTGGGTCAGAGATCACCTTTGCAAACTGGATTCTCGCAAATCCATGGGCCCCGATGGGATGCACCCGCGACTGCTGAGGGAGCTGGCGGATGTTCTTGCTGAGCCACTCTCCATCATCTTTGAAAGGTCGTGGAGGATAGGAGAGGTGCCTGAGGACTGGAGGACAGCCGATGTCACTCCAATCTTCAAAAAGGCCAAGAAGGAGGACCAGGGGAACTATAGACCAATCAGCCTCACCTCCATCCCCAGAAATGTGACGGAGCAGTTCATCCTGGAGGTCATCTCCAGGCATGTAGAGGAAAAGAAGGTTATCAGAAGTAGTCAACATGGATTCACCAAGGGAAGATCATGCTTGACCAACCTGATAACCTTCTATGATGGTGTGACTGGCTGGGTCAACGAAGGGAGAGCAGTGGATGTTGTCTATCTTGACTTCAGTAAGACGTTTGACACTGTCTCCCATAGCTTCCTCACAGGCAAGCTAAGGAAGCCGTGGGTTGGATGAGTGGACAGTGAGGTGGATTGAGAACTGGTTCAACAACAGAACTCAGAGGGTCGTGATCAATGGATCAGAGTCTGGATGGAGGCCTGTCACTAGTGGTGCTCCCCAGGGGTCTGTGCTGGGTCCAGTCCTGTTCAACATATTAATCAGTGACATGGATGATGGGATAGAGTGTAACCTCAGCAAGTTTGCTGATACCAAGCTGGGAGGAGTGACTGATACACCAGAAGGCTGTGCTGCCATCCAGCGAGACCTGGACAGGCTGGAGAGCTGGGCCGAGGGGAACCTCATGAAATTCAACAAAAGCAAGTGTAGGGTCCTGGACCTCGGGAGGAACAGTCCCATGCACTGGTACAGGCTGGTGCTGAATTACTGGGAAGCGGCTCTCTTGAGAAGGACCTGGGAGCGCTGGTGGACAGCAAGCTGACCCTGAGCCAGCACTGTGCCCTTGTGACCAAGAAGGCAAATGGTATCCTGGGATGCATTAAAAGGATTGTGGCCAGCAGGTTGAGGGAGGTTATCCTCCCCCTCTACTCTGCCCTGGTGAGACCACATTTGGAGTACTGTGTCCAGTTTTGGGCCCTGCAGTTTAAGAAGGGCAAGAAAGCGCTTGAGCAAGTGCAGTGGAGAGCTACGAAGATGATCAGGGGACTAGAGCTTCTCCCTTGTGAGGAAAGGCTGAGAGACTTGGGTTTGTTTAGCCTGGAGAAGAGAAGACTGAGGGGGGATTTCATAAATACCTATAAATATCTAAAGGGTGGGTGTCAGGATGATGGGACTAGGCTCTTTTCAATAGTGCCCGATGACAAGACACGGGGCAATGGGCACAAGTTGGAACACAGGAAGTTCCACTTAACTATGAGAAAAAACATTCACTGTGAGGGTGCCAGAGCAGTGGCACAGGCTGCCCAGGGAGGCTGTGGAGTCTCCTTCCCTGGAGACATTCAAAACCTGCCTGGACGCGTTCCTGTGCCCCCTGCTCTAGGTGTGCCCACTCAAGTAGGGGGGTTGGACAAGATGATCTCCAGAGGTCCCTTCCAACCCCTACGATTCTATGACTAGTCTACAGTGAGTGGCATCTCCAGCTAGTTCAGGATTTCTCATTTTCTTTTCCCTGTTTTAAGAAGCAACTCCCAATCTGTTATTTTTCTTTAAAGCAGTTACTGCCTTTATTGGGCAGTCATGCCTGTACAGGGGAGAGGTAGGGAATGGAAGCTCTCTTAAGCTGGAATTATTGTGATGTGGGCCAGGAGCTTGCTTTTGTAAGCTCTCCCAAGAAATCTGTGCCTGACTGCAGATCTCTTCTCATCTAACAAGCAATGATTTGCATAGATTTTGATGAGGCCTGGATTTACAAAATGGATTCTGCTGTGGAGTGATGCACCAAACCTGCTTCCATTTGATGAATGCAGATGCTCCTCTTACAGCTGTGTTAACTTGAAGTTTGTTCTATTATATATCGTATTCTCTCTTTGCCCTAACCAGTGTGGAGGTAGAAGGGTACAGTTCCTTTCTTCCTTCCTCCCTTCACCCTGACTCGGCATTTTGTTCCTTAAGGAGTCAAGAGGAATGGTGTACAGATGTGTGACCTCTTAGAGGTTATGGGGATTGATTTTTATGTTAAAATACTGTTGACCCATATATCATTATCCTTCAGGGTCAAATAGCCCATCCATTTCTCAAAACAAGCACATTATGTAGAATTATTATTAAAACACATCCCAAAGGTGTAAAAATACATTACATGTTTAGGTCAAAGAAGGATTTCTGGCCTGAAAATTCAGGGGGGAGAATAAGCACTCTTACACAGGACCACTCTGAGGAGGAGACCTAGAGAAGTGGGTACAGGCTGGCTGTGAGAGGAGCTTGTGTTAAATCCTCTGTGTTTCCTGTCTGCCTGTAGTATTTTTTTGTTTCCCATGGACATGTTAAAAGCCTGGTGGTTATCAGTCTGAGAATGGTCTTGGAGATGGCAGTCTCTCACAGGTGACCAAAAGACAATAGTACTGTGTGTGTAGCGGGTTTACTGAGGTAACTTTGTCCTGCTATTTTCCAACAGTGCAGTATTTAAATAGAACTAATTTGCTGTTACTGGTGCACATGCTTTACATGTTAGATATCCACATGGCACTTAACATTTAGCAAGTTAATTTAAGCCAGTGGCATGCTACTGGTATCTGCTAGGATAGCAGCTGAGAACTACGTTGTAGGAATATCTCGTTGTGTCCAGAAGAGGGCACTTGTACATGCACACAAACGTCTTGCTGTGTTGAAAAACCTTTTGTTTCACTCCTTTAAAATGTGTATTAGGATATACAAAGCAAGATGAGGTCTTGCTAGGCGGAAGCCTGGAAAGGGTACAAAATAGCTGAAGGGGGAGGTTGTCCACTAGGATTCAGTCATCCTTGCATCCTTCCGTAGTATGAAAATATTGACTTAAATCTACTTCCATGTTGCTACTACTTATGCTAAAGCATTCCACAGTCACTTTATTTTCAAATATGAACAAATCAGTCTAACTGTAAACTTAAGTGTTGAACCAATCTGTATGTTGCTGCATTGCTTAAAAAATTATAACAATGAAGATGCATTGAGAAGAAACATTTAGTGGAATAGAGGTTTAGTTCTGTTGTATGCTTCTTTTTATTTTTCCTTTGCACAGTTCAGTAGTTGTGTGAGGCCGTGTTTCTCAGTTCCATCTTGCTATTGAGCCTAATAAACTGACAGCAACCATAAGTGTAAAACTTCAAAAATTGCCATCAGTTTTCTTCAGCACTCAGATTAAAGTTTGATGTATTGTTTATCTTGCAGTTTTGATAACAGTAGTTGACAAGTATCGTAATTAGATAAAGCCACAGTACAGGATGAACTAAACCTTTGTGTATATAATGGGCCAATTTTCTAAACTGTGATCTTGGCTGATGTCAAGTAAGTGTTATGTGTAGGGATTTACTGTGTCAACTTTAACTTTCAGAAGTACGTGAATACTGCACAAGAGAAAAGCCTCCAATTGCGCTTCAGTAACTGTAGGAACTCATTTTAGTCATTTGTGTTCCTCTTCTGTTTGTACTGCCTTCCACAAACCTCTGAGCGATTGAATTATCCAGATGGTATTTTTTCTGGAAACTAACTTTTATATTTTCCTTTATAAAAGTCTGTGTGGCATAGTACCTGTGCTCTCATTCATTCCTGCAAGGGTTGGATTCTGGTGACGTCAGCTGAGATGTTTCCAGCGATGCAGCACTGTTAAAACTTCAAATGTCTGTTACTGACAAGTTGCATCATTTTGCTGTACAGTGTAGAATAATGGAAATCTGAATGAGTACATAAAACCCCCCCAAAAAAACCAGCAAAAACCCCTTGTCTGCTTACAGCTTGTATTCGATCAATGTCAAATGAGAATCCATTGCATATGGACTTTCATTTCTGCTAAAAGATAAGACTTCGCAGTAGGATGTATATGTTCTCGTTAATCCTAATGGAAACCTTTAGCATTCTATTTCTGAAATTCTTTAATCAATCTAGTGACTTAAATGTTTGCCACTGAATTGTGAAAAAAAAAAAACCCCAAAAGCTTTACTCTTCCTTGTAATTATTTGAAAGTCTGGAGGAAAACCAATGGCAATACGTGCCGAACTTACTACGGTAAAATCTAATGCTTGCGTTTTGATACCATGCAGGATCAAGATCAGAATTCTTACTTGTTGGATGGTCAATATATGCCATACAGGGGACACAATTCTTTCCGTGAGAAGTATTTCAGTGGTGTGACAAAGAGGATTGCCAAGGAAGAAAAAGACAATCAGAAGTAAAATACAATATAAACAGATTAAAAAATGAGGAAAGAATGAAGATCGTGTTTCTTTGTAAGGACATCTGGATATGAACATTCATTTGGATGCTTCAGAAAAATAAATGCTGCTTTTAATTTTAAAACAAGATGAAACCCACAACACAGGTTGAGAGCAGTTTTTTTAATTAGCTTTGTTTATAGCACATTTTATTGTACAAGTTTTTTGAGTCTTATTTAATTTATATTTGTACTTTCAAGTACTAATGATGATTGACTAAAACCATTATTATTGTTCTTTCACCATTAACGTTTACAAAAAAGTAGTAGTATTATTTGGCTTCTTAAACTGTGAACATCTGGCTGTTTCAGAAACACGTGGTGGTGATCAAGGATTGCTTATTAAGAAGATCATTTTCATTTGTTTTTTTGTAAATGGTATATAATAAAACAAAAGATTGTTGTGAGTTTTTTTAATTGTTGCATGCAATAACTGCTTGTATGAATTCCAGTTGCTCTGGCTGATGCCAGAAGTGTTTAAAACAAACAAAAAACACAAAGAAACAAACATGCACGCGCTCACCACCCCCCCCATGCTCCCCCACCCCAAAAGCCTCTGTGACCTGACAAGCTCTGGAGAGCCTATTAAACCCTGTGAAGCCTGTCCACATCTGAAGCTCATCTGTACCTTGGATTTGCTTTTGCATTCCTAAACCTTGACTCTTGGTCAAGCCAACTGTCTGCAATTTTTGGTTCAGAAACTGATAGTTAAAGCAGTAACAACAACAGCATAAAATCAGTAATGGTAATGCTTCCCTAATGGTATTAAGCCTAACCAAATCTTTGAAATTGAAGCTGTATTTGTTAAAGGGTAAACTTTGCTGAATCCATACCATGCCCATCATGAAAATACCTCACTTGAAAACCACTAAGCCCATTCATTCAGGATGTTGATGGCTCTTCTCGTTTTGGTGGTCAAGTATGGTCAAATATTCTTCAGCAGGGTGTTGGTGGATGCTCCAGCCAGAGGATGCCTTGCTTCTCAACTTGCTGCAAGTCAGTGGCTGTGGTCATGTTAGAATCTTTGTGGATTATATTCTATAAGTGCCTCTCCAAAAAAATCAGCGATACCTAGGAAGGTGTGAGTTATTCTGTGTATTGGATTTAACTCATTAGCTGAATTTGCTCTTCTGCGGGTTGTGGTCCTCAGCTGCAGCAGGGAGAGCACACATACTCGATGACAACTCTGTCTGACCTTCTGGATCTAATCTGATATGTTAGGAGGTCCTGAAATAGTGATTTATTTTCTGTGTTTCCATTGTAAATCACTTTGTTTTGAGGCTTTTAATGTCAGCCATATAATAGTTTTTCTGGGCTAAACTTGGAGCAAGATCAAAGCTCACAAAATTTTTCAAAAGCAGAATTTGAATTGATCACTTTCAAATAGTACATAAAAAAATTATTCCTGAAAACCTGTCTTCGTATAACTTCTGACTTCAATTTTAGCATTACAATTTGGCATTCAGATTTTATTGCTTTACAAATTAAAATTACTTTCTGCTCTTCATAGGCAAGGATTTTTTCTAGATGGATTTATTACGCATTTATAACTTCATAAAAGTTACCCTACATAGACATGATCTAAATGGTTATACAAGATGTAAGGTAGTGGCAAATCTTGCTCCTTCTATTCAAAGAGAATGATTTAGTTTATTTCTCCTCTGCCTGGTCCAACATTTAGTCCATTCAGCAGCAGTGGTGTGGCCGCTGTGCAGCAGTTCATACATACAGCTCTATCATTCCTGAAGAATACCATTTTGAACAGAAACTCTCAAGTGTGTTTGGGGTACTGCATCAACATCCACTAATCAAAAATAGTTCAGAATTGAAATCAGATGTTCAATCTCTGCTGTTCCCCAACTTTAAAGCTATCATTTGGAAATATTTCTGATCTCTGAAGTTCTCCTCACTCAATGTGCATGCTCCAGCCTGTTGTATGAGCAGGCTTGCAAAGCAGAGGCGTTTATAGCTGTAGAGCCGTGGCACAGTCCTTGTGCTCTCTCTAGCAAAGGACTGACAGGCAGGTGAGTTATCCTTTCGGCAGGACTTGGCCATCGATGGCCGCGGTTTCTGGCACTTCCCTTCAATCTGGTTCCATTCAGTCTGTTTCCGTGAGGTTCCAGTTTCCTGTCCCTGGCAGGGAGGGTCAGCTCACGAGCCCGCACTGAACTCACGCCGTTGTCATTCTCTCCTTCGGGTGGTTTGTGCCATTTTCCAGTTTTGAAAAATAAACGTTATTTTTGGAGCGCTGTGTTGCGCTGCAGCAAATTGGGTGGAGGGAGGAGCTGAACACGGCTGCGAGGTCGTACGGGCAGAGGCTGTCTCCTGCTGTAGGGAGCGATTTGTTGAGGCAACAAAGGGAAAGAGCCCCCTCTTTTCACAGAATCTGTTTACCTGGTGGTGGTGTTCCTGGCTGCCAAGCCTCCCGCCTGTCTATGGGAAGAGGAAGCGGAAAAATAGCAGAAATAGATTTTCTCTGCATTAATTGCGTGCCCTTACCTGCTGTCTCTCTCTAATGCTAATTAGTGGCCAGTTAGAGCAAGTTTGACAGAAGGTGAGGTCTTGATGACGTCTTACAGATAACAGGGAGCTACAAATTTTTTTGAAATAGGTGGAAGCATTGAAGAAAAAAGACAGTTAATCTCTTCCAGGGAAAAGGTAATGTGAGTTCAACCCTCACTGAACATCAGAAGAGTCCCATGGAAACAAGACCTGGAGACAAAAACTCTAACCAGTGTATTTTGTAACCAGTGCTGGTCCTGCTGCTTCTTGATCTTCTCTTTAAAACAAAAAGACCCAAATAAAAGCGTACAAAGAGCTTATCCTTCCCACTCTGATGAGAGGAGTCAAGCAGATGTGTCAGCTTGCTGAACATCTCAAGGAGAGTGCAGTCCTCCCTTTACACCAACCTAAGGAACTGGTGTCTGTGACTGGCACAACATCTAACTCTGGGTCTCCTCTAGCAGAGCAGGCCTTTCGTTTCCACAGCACTTGTTGCTGACCTTTGTGCTGGTGCCATGTGCTGCAGCAACACCCACGCTCTGGATACGGGCGCTTCAATGGCAGCTCTTGAAGTTTGGTTTTGGTGGAACCTTCCTTCCTCTCTACCTGTGAGACTGTGGTGGAAGTCCATAACTGTTTGGCATCTCTTCTTTTTCCATGAGGCTAGTATTTTAGCAGAGTTGGGACTTACAAGAGGGTCGTAGTATCCTTGCACATGGCAGTTGGCAGAAGGCAGTCAGGTTTTTGCGAGTTCTCAGCCAAGGCTCACCTGTCCAAAAATAATGAAAAACCGTAGAGATGTTCTAGGGAGGAAACACCTTAATAATTTTGAATCTTCTTTTTCCTTTTATCACTGCTTTTTAAGATTTCTTCTTAATGGTTATTTCCACTGTCCTCAGGACAACCACAGCCTCAGGACCACTAGCCAGAGAAGGGTGTCACAGAGATGGTGACCCTGTGACTTTGCACTGTCTGCACTCTGGCCACAGGTTTTCCAGAGACAAAAATGTCCAGTTGGAGAGGGCAAGACTGGAGCAGATGATAGATACGCAGGGGTCATGGGTTTCTCTGTCATACCACAAGCTGCTCTGGGGTTAGCTGACAGGAGGCTGATGAAGCCTCCAAAAGGCAAAGGTTCTTCTCTGCTGTCTCAGCTCCTGTCACCATCATGTTTCTTTTCTGACTCTCCTTTCCACCCCTTCACAGAAGCTGAGAAGAAAAATTCACTGTGTTCTTTGCTGTTTAGCTTGGTCTGCAGTTTAAACTGAGGTCCAGAGTTGAACAAGGCTGTCTTTTCAATCTGAAAACCTCTTTCCTGCTCCTGAGAAAACCAGAGTTGTGGGTACCCAGGAGAACGAAGAGGCCAGTATCCCTCTCTGCCTTTCTCTTCTGTTTGCTATTTGGAAAAAATGTGGGTTTTTAACGTTGTTTTCTTACGTCATTGATTTTGGTGATAGCATAATTTTAAACAGCAAAATATATCTTACCTGCCTCCATGCTACCCTTTTTAACATATTTCACTGATGTTCTCATATTGGCTTAGTAGACAGTAAAAATCTCTGTTTATGTGAGTATGCTCAAAACTGTTTTCATTATAGTTTTCTGCCATGGCTGCTGTTATTTTGTACAGTGCCTCTACTCAGTTACAGCTTTCCTGAGCCTATGGATGGGGAGGACACCACCCAAAAGAGATGTCAGCTCTCCGTTAGGTAAAAGGCCTCATCAGACACAAAGTCCCAGAGGAAGGACAATCTATCTGGCTACGCTATGGGTATTGGACCTCAAGACAGGTTTGTCAAGTAAGATCTTTTTTAATTCTTGTAGGTTGCTTAAAATGAGGTGGGCAGCTGAAAGGTAAAATCCACAGATAGGAGGGAGGTCTTACTGTCTTTACTGTCACTGTTGTGATCTTAGATGTCTGTACACTCAGTGAGGTGCCCAGGAGATGCATTACAGACTGCTGACGACCCACAGCAGACCTAGGCACAGGAGGCTTCGACACTGCATGTCAGGTTTGACAAGGAGCATTCTGAGTATAACTGGGTAGGAACAGGACATTTTCCTTCATAAAAGTTAATTTTTTAAAATTCGATTTTCAGGTGCTGGAAAGAGAATGTTTTGTACAAAGATACAATGATTGCCAATGATCATCTGAGATTCTAATCCAAAATTTCTGTTGCTTTACATAAAAATGATTAAAATAAAAGGATCTTACCTTCTAAAGATGTCAAAACAGCATAGTATCATCACTGTTTTAATTCTTCCCAAAACTAAATTTTATTTTTAAATTACTGTTCAAATTTTTTCAACAAAAGTGCCACTTGCTGTATAAAATTCCGATTTAAAACTCATTCTTCACCAATTCATTCTAATAAATTTTTCACTAATAAAGTGCAAAATAACAGGTTGTCTTACTGTATGTGGTGGGATAGGTAATTCTAATCAAATATATAACTTCTAACTAATCTCATCTCCATAAGGAGATACCATTAGCAAGATAGTCATATAGCAATTAATCATAATACTGCCTTCTGTGAGAGTCTGTCCCAAAAGATGGTATCTCTCTGAGTGATGACTAGGGATGGATGTTCAGTGACACAACTGGACAGCCCAGAGTGTCTTTGCTTTATCCGGAGACTGATATGAGAGATTTCCACTGAACACTGGGAATTATGCTGATGATTGCATTTTGGAGGCAAGACTAATCCTTGATGTATCCTTTTTTTCTCCTGACTGCAGCACTAGGAGAAATGCAAGTGGGCAATTTCAGTACGGGGTAAATTTAGCTCTGAAAGTTCTTAACAAGTAATAAGGAAGGTTCATAAAATACTGTGAGTTTTGACTAGAGACGAAACATAGCTATGTGGATAAAGTCCTGTGAGTAGTTGGATCTATGCAATTGGATGGATAGGTCCTTACACACAGGCAGCCTTCTCCACTGAGTTGTGGTCCTGTTCTTTGTGTGAATGTAGTGATGGGTGGAATGATGCCTGTCTGGCCACAGTTCATGCCTTTATAAGTTGTTCTGCTCTACAGGTTTGTTTTGAGGCTGTTTGCCTAAAACTGTGAGACCCTGAGATTAGAAGCGCTAGGCAAGTGCAGTGTGTTTATTGCAGTAACAGTTGTGGCAGAGGCTAGGATAACCAGAACCATGAGCAGCACCATAGGACACATGCTCTTGTCTTGGAGAGAACCTTCCGTCTTGCTGATAAACAAACTCCTAGCAATTTAGGAAAGTTTTGGGCAGTTTCTACTCTCTCTTCAAAATGTGTATGTGGCAGAGAGTGCTTGTACGCCTTTGCTTGAACCTCATTCTATAACACAACGCTCCCTGGAAAAAGGTAGTGAAATTACATGAGAAAAGGGGCAGCTTCACTTAATCAGTAAATATTTGTCAAAGCTGACATTTACAAAATGTCATATTTTAATCTCCGTGGCTTGCAACGGGAGCTGTCACAGGTGCCTGTGCACCTATGGGCGTTCTTCGATAGTGGTTACTGGCAAGCAGCTTCTTCAGTAGCGTGACGCCTCTGCTCAGTCCTGTAATTGCAAAGCAGCTGGCATGGACAGCGATGGATACGCTTGTGCATGTTGGGTGGATGTGCACAGGCGCCCGAGCACCGCCTGCGTTTGTGTTGCCTCCCCGTTCTGGTGTTCCCCAGAGTGACCTGAGAAGCTGCAGGCTGAACTCAATGAACTACTGCTGTTTGCTACGGGGAATGACCTGCCAAAAAATGGCACAGGCCCCGTGCTGCTGGGGCCAGGGAAGCGGGACCTCCCCTCTCACCCCCAGCCGCCTTGCCTCTTTGTAAAGCAAAGAAAACTTCTACCTCAGTAAGAAATTAATCTTATAACAGCATTTTTAGCCTTATGTAAAGATGTCAAGGAAGACAAAGATATGGACTCTTTCTTAATTAAATATACATTTTCTTTTGGGTTTTGTTTTTACTCTAAAAGGAAATCAAAACATGTTTGTGCCAAGAAATCTTATATCCCACCCCCCTTTCTCTTTTTTTTTTTTTAATTGTATTTTTATATGCTTGGCAGAATTAGTGATAAAAATCTTTCCAGCTGTGACTTTTCCAGAATCCCTTTCTGAAGCTCCTACTAATTTGGATTAAAAGTGGATGGATGAAAGCTTCAAACAGCAAATCCTGGCAGTAGATTTGCTGAGGCCCCACAGCATATACTTCTCCAACTGTTCTTATCTTTTGAGGCAAAAAAAAAAAAAAAAAGGAAAAAGAAAAAAAACCAGCAAACATCGTTTTTGTAATTACACAGTTCGTAGCACTCTCCCTGCCTTTCCCGTCCCTGGGCTGGGGCAGCGGGTGTCTCCGTGCAGGGCAGGGAGCACGCAGCGTCGCTCCCTCCTGCCCAGGCAGCCTGCTGGGGCGCCCATTTGCAGGGCAAGGTTTTTGATTGCAGGGTAGTGGGGGTTTTTTAAGTGCCTTCCCATACCAGGTACTCTTCGTGTTAACAGCCAGCGTGGATTTTAGAGAGAGTTGTCATGCTGGGAAGTAACTGTTCAAAATGGCAAAGGTGGGTGTGCAAGCCTGTCATTGCAGGGACATGAAGCCACCGAGCTTCCTGAGTCCCAGCTGCTGGGAGCTCACCTCGCTTGCTTAATTCTAGCAGAATTGGCGCCATGTTTTCTTACTGTCCAGGCTTCCTGGAGCCAGCAGCTGCAAGCTCTCCTGCTGCCACAAGCAATTAAATTAATTTCTTTAAATTGGACAGATCAATCTCTGGCAAGTGGCCCATATTCCTTCCCCTCCTCCCTCTTGCCAGGAGAGTCTTCTGGAAGCTTGTGAGCTTACTAAGACCTTGCTCAGTGTGTTCCCCTCTTCACGACCATGCTGAGACAGGGAAAAGCAGTGCTCCGAATGCAGGCAGTGCCGTGGGATGCTGACAGCCGCTTCCCGTGGCCTTGCCAGGGGGTGCCCTCTCCACCAGCGCAGCCCCTCCAGGTGGGAGGCTGCAGCTCACGAGGGCATCTGAAAGCTACTTGTGAGCATGTTGGCTTAGATGCCCGGCCTTGCCAGAGGGGATGGCAGGAGCTCCTTGCTGCAGATGCTCTGAGCGCCTTGCTCACCTACCTGGAGCACCTCCTGCATGGAGAAGGAGTACAAATACTACCAGTTGCATATATGGCATAATGCGTTAACCATTATGAACAACAGCAACATCAGCTTCCCCAGATGGACCACTTAAATTTCTGGCGAATCTGAAGATTGTGAAGGAGGTGGCCACTGCTAACACATTAAGGGGGACAGTGTAGGCAGAAGCATCTCCTGTCTCCAGGCTGCGCCTGCTGGCATGGAAAGCCACACAATCCCTCTGACCTTCTGGGGGAGACCTGCCCCTTCCACTTGTTTCCACAGGGCTGAGGGCTTTGTTTTTAAAGGGTCTGTTCGTTGTCACCATTAGCTGCTGGTTTCCTCCATGGGCCATTCAGCAGGTGTGAGCGGATGCTTGACAGGCTGCCTCAACTTGCCTCCCAGCTGCTTTGAAGGGACCGGGGAAATGCAGTGACTGAGCTCTTTCCTTCTCAGGATGCCTTGAGGTAGGGATGAATGTAGTCTGAAGGAGGCAGAAAGAGGAAAGTAAAACGTCTCAGCTGAAGTCCAGCCTGTCTTTCAGTCAGGAGGGGCAGCACTGGGGTGTATTTTCAGCCATCACCTTGCATATTTCCATACCAAATGCCCACAGTCAAGAAGTCAGAAGTAAGCCAAGAAGTACTTCTTCCCTGACTGCCACCTTTGCAAATGCGTTTTGAGTTCCGTAACAGCAAGTGGATTTTTTCTACTCATCCTATTGTGAGAAAAAAGAGTTATTCAGGTTAATGTATTTGCCTTACAAGTTCTTTATAAACCTATTGCCTTTGGATTGTGCCCTTGAAAACATCTGCCACAATCCACCTGTTCATAGTGTTAGTGAGAAAACGAGGCATGAATCTGGATTTTATTAAAGATATATTGTTTAATCATCTTCTAATTATCAACAATCGGCAGGTCTTGAATCACACTTGTGAAATACTAAAATATTTTAGTGGGTTGCTTTGCTTTTCCATCAACTTGTAACTTGTAAGTCCGTAACAGAAGCCACAAGGAGCGTTCGTTTTTGCATGAGCAGTTCCCATTGTGTTCAGTGGTAATAATGCATGCCATTCAGAGAACAGAATTTAGGTAAAAGATAATATAGAAAGTTCTTTGTTGACAATAAGGCCTATGTGATCCGTACAGTGATAACAGATTGAAATGAACTCCCTGAAAAAGCTAACGCTTTTAACAAAGTAATCTCGTAAACGATGAATACTGTACAATTTTAATTTAATATGATAGAAGTTTTAAATTCATTCAACTCTACAAGAACAACAGATATGGAAGATATGGAAGATTTTTTTATTCCTTCCTCCGATTTTTCATCTTGCTAAGAATAATTTATACTTTAGAAATGTATACCTAATTAACAAGATCTATCCATTTAACACACTACCAATGAATGTGACAACATAGTTTATTGTTTCCCATGATACTTCATTCTCTCTTGATTTATGGAAATTGGACACAGTTTGGGAGTGACACTTCTAGAATGTGAGTTGTTTAAACCATACAATACTCTGATTTTTTTAGAATTTCAGATAGCAGGCTTTCAGGAATTGCTACAGGTTTGAGAAAGCCTGCTTTCCAGATACCCATTTTGAGTGGTATTGATTGTTTTAATCTTCTTCAATTTTTTTTCATTAACTGGGTCTCATATCAAGATTGGTACTACTGATCAAGTTGGCAGGCCAGTACTTTGTCTTTTACCAAACTGGCACAGCATTCACTTTATTACAGATATCTTACGTTTCTGCAATACTCTGACAATATTTAAACTGAGGCTTGACTCACCTAATCTTCTGTGTCACATCTATATCTAAAGCAGTCATGTTAGTCTCCTTCTAGTCAGTGGAGAGGAAAAAGGCTGGAGCACATGTCAGTCTGCTCTTCTAGAGCTCCTGGATGTGCACGACTCAGCCTTGCTCATTTGAAAATTACTTTGGTTGGTGACAACTGGTTTTTTACTGAAACCCTTTGTTTACAATGAGACCAGTTAATTCTCGTTCATTTCATGTCTACATATCAGATGCTGCTTCTATAATGCTGGATAAGAATATTTATGAAATGGTTCTGCCTCTTCATTTTCACCTACTTTGTCCATCTAGAAATGAACAAATTTGCTTTTGATATACAGCAAAAAACCAAGAATTCAACACACAGGAGAGCAAACACCCAAACATCAAAATCTTTCCTTTCTTAGTGTCTTTTGGCGGTCACAGAATTTATTTCCCTTTGTCCTTTTGGCGGCCTTATCAGTTTTCTGGCTTATGGTTTCTGTGAGTTGCTGCCTACTTCTCCTTTTTTTCTTGAGTTCTCTAAATATTTGTACAGCTAATTTTGCTTCCCCTTTCACTAGATTGTTACTTTATATGTATGATGCTTTGGGGAGCTGATGGGTGAGATATGAATCCCGCTTGGGAGTACTGGATTACATTTCATGAAAGGTTCTGCAGATGAGTTATTGCTCCGCAGCAAGTCCTCAGCCTGTGGTTTCACAAGCAGGGAAGCTAATGTGACAGTGCAGTGCTGCTGAAAGGAGAGGGGGTTTGTGCCTTTTCCCTAGTCCTTGGTCCCGGCTTTTCTCACGCTGTGCTCAGCAGAGTCGCCCACTCTTGCACTGACTCTGGTTCTTACTGGAGCCTTTCTTGTGCCAGTTCAACGAAGCCAGCAGAAAAACATTCTTTTTGCTGAAAAAGATTACTGCAAGGGAGTGCATTTCCTTCCATTGGAGGTGAGATGTTGGATCAGCTCACTGTGGTCATGAAACTGTGGCCTCTGTCACATTGCGCCTAGACCTCAGGCTGACTGTGGAGACTGGGCAGCTCCTCGCTGAATCACCCAAGGGCCTCCTGGCAGAAGAAGAAAAGCAGCTGATGGTCTTTTGTGTCACAGTGGGCTTTGTTAAACCTAAAATTGTGGAAGGTTGAAGAAGAAAAGTCATTAGCTGCCTTTCTCAATACAGATTGACCAGTCTTTGAGAAAAAGAAAGATAAACTAAAGTGAGAAGAATTGCCTTTGGGGGTTATTTACTCACTTGCGACTTGACTTACCCTTTACTGTGTTTTTCTTCTAAATGGAGGGCTACGTTGTGGCTGCTGAAAGCTTTCTTTTCTTGTTGCGATGCAGACATGGGTGTGCCAGAGTTAACCCAGAGGAACCATGAGGATCCATACTGGAGCCGCAACTGGGCTTTTGGTCCAGAGGATTTCAGAGGGGCGTGAAGAGATTTGCAGCCCTGGGGCTACCTGCAGCCTGTCTTCAGGTTCTGGAGGGTTTTAAGGTGTAGAAAAGTCCATCCACAGTGCTTGTCACAGCAGCAAAAATTTCCCATCTTTTTTGTGTGAATTTGGATCTTTAGGTATTAGGTATAAGTGCTCTCTTTTTTAATACAGCCTAATTATTACTTCTGTTCTCCTTTCAAAAATTCTCTCTCCAAGCTGATTTGGCTCATAATACTTTACAACGCTGTGGAATTGCCCCTTTTGGAACATAATGTGTTTCTGATTTGATCTTTGTCCTATTTGGATTTGCATCTCAGTGGGTACCGATTTTTACTGGGAAATCAGTTGTTTCCTCCCAGTCTGCAACTGAGGGGTTGCCTGGGATTCCTTTAATTTGGATGCTGCAGCTTTTTGAGCCAGGCGTTTCAAAAAGCATGCCTGGGTAGCTGGTGTGAGGATGTGCTGGGGTTTTTTTGCTCTCTGAGTATGGTTTGGTGAGACAGTCCTTGTCTGTCTGGGTAAGGTCTGAGTAGCAGGACATAAACCAGACTCAGCGTGTGAGATCACCGACTAGTTAATCCCACCCTGAATAGTACCAGGGAGCAGCAGTGTTGCGTAGCAGGTTAAGTCAGTTACACAGCAAACAGCAGCACGCAGAGGAGTTTTGGGAGGTGTTTGGAAAGAGTTGCTATGTGTGTACTCGTGGGGTATTTGTACCTTATATGCTGAGATGATGAAGCGGTACAAGAGTGACAGAGCAGCAGCTGTGACTGCATTGGGTACCCCAGATTTTATATCCTGCCTGAAGCCTGAAGGGGTTTTCTGTGTGTGAAATGCAAGTAGGCATTCATCTCTGAGGCTGAGAACAGATTCCCATGTGGGACATCTGCCTTCAGGAATTCAGGGTGAAGACTCCTTTTATATAGTGCTGTGGCCATTCTTTCTACAAATTATATGGGAACCTAGGACTCCTTATCCTGCAAAGCTTCTAGCCACAGAGCTTGCATAACTATTTTATGTCTTTATATAGAACATCAGCTCTGGGGGCCCCAGCATAAGAAAGACATGGACCTGCTCGAGTGGGTCCAGAGGAAGGCCACGAAGATGATCAGTGGGGCTGGAGCACCTCTCCTATGAGGTCAGGCTGAGAGAGTGGGATTGTTTAGACTAGAGAAGAGAAGGCCCTGTGGAGACCTTATTGTGGCCTTTCAATACTTGAAGGGAGCCTAGAGGAAAGATGGGGAAGGACTCTTTATCAGGGACTGTAGTGATAGGATGAGGGGTAATGGTTTTAAACTGAAAGAGGGTAGATTTAGATTAGATGTTAGGAAGAAAATCTTTACTGTGAGGGTGGTGAGGCACTGGAACAGGTTGCCCAGAGAAGCTGTGGATGCCCCATCCCTGGCAGTGTTCAAGGCCAGGTTGGATGGGGCTTTGAGCAACCTGATCTAGTGGAAGGTGTCCCTGCTCATGGCAGGGGGTTGGAACTAGATGATCTTTAAGGTCCCTCCCAACCCAAACCATTCTATGAATCTATGATTTGAGTCTCATGCATTCTTGAATGTATTTGTCCTCACAAGACTCTTATGAAATAGATATTATTCCCATCTTAGAAATGTGACTTGCCCAAGGTCATACATGACATCATAGTGGAACAGGAAAATGAACATCTCCCAAGTCTCAGGCTAGCTCCCAAACCACTCCACCATCTTTTCTTCTAGGGTTGACCACAACCAGCTCATGATGCCATACATCCACTGGGATTTTTTTCTGTGCTAGGAGAGGCAAAATGTTCTGGATCTGTAAATCTAAATCTGGATCTATCTGTGAAAATAGTAATTTTCTAGGGTTCTGTTGTATCATTTAATATTTTAGTGCTTGTGGGCACCATTTACATTCATTTGCTTTCTAACTGGAAAGAACCAATGATCCATAGGAGTGTACTGAAAATACATGGAAAAAAGACTGATTTTAAAATTAGTGGGGAAAATCAGTGTGAACTGTAAAGTAATTGCCCATGATATACTGCACGTTCTCTTGAAGAAAATGCAGGTTATGTAAACTGCTTGGTACCATGAGCAGCAATGCAAGCGGATTTGTCAATGATTGTTAAATTTTTCTGGGCAATTAGTGTGATCTTCGAGTAAAACTTCAAAGGTTGTATTCTGTGCAATTGGTTTCATTCACTCTGCCTTGTCTTTCTAAGGAAAGTACTCTTTATTTTATACCAGACTACAGCAAACAGATCATGACCTAGAAAACTAAGAGAATTAATCCTTTATTGTAGTGGTTATCTTCAAAGCTTGTCTGAAAGATTTTTTCCACAAAAGACCCAACTGTGTTAGGGTTTCCAAAGAAAAATTGAATGTTTGTGATTGCTAATGTCAAGAAAGACTAATTTATCTATGAAGCATTGCTAGTCTGTGAGCACCGATGGTGCTGGGACTAAAATGCACTCATAGAATTTCATTAAAATTTATAAGTAATTGATGCTTATCACTCCACATCTAAAATAAGTGCCTGCCTTATTTAACTCAGTGTTGTGCTGAGATACTGAGTATGAGAGACAAAATAAAACATTTAATTTTTAAGAATCTTATTAATGGCAGACCTTCACAGGAGTCGTATGAGAACAGAGATGTCATTTAAGACTTACAGTTCTTCCATGTCACCTTCAGGCACATTTTACCAGATCTGAAATCTAGAGTAGTGTTGACACTATTCTCTCACTCCAGAGAGAATAGGCCATTCAGATCCTCCTCCATCACTCAGCAGAGCTGTGACAAGGTGAAGAGAAAAACATCACATTTCAGACAGTCTGTTTTAGCCTTCTTCACAGGATGCAACACATCAGTGCAAAGAGAGAGGACAGGGTGGTGAGGTACCTCCAGCACATGCCTAGAAGATTATTTTCAAAGTTTTCTGTTTGTTCTTCTAGAAATGAATTCTCACTCTATGATGATGGATTTTTTCAGTCTTAAAGGTAAGAAGCTTGTCCATCAGGTTACTGGCTACCAGATACGGACAACTGATCATGTTGGCTGTTCCAGCAGCCTGTGTTTTTATGTCTGTTTTTAACTCTACCTTTCTAGGCTTCACTGCTACAGATGGATATTGGACTGCTATTCCTAGATTAAATTAGAATAATAGACACTAGAGATGGAAAAATACCTAATGGTCCATTCCCCTATAGCTGCCAAATAGACTTAATTAAAAAAAGTGCAGGCAAATATCTTCCATAGCAATCTTTTACCCCGAAATACTACATCCTCTTTATAGTCTGGGCAGAAAGCAGGAAATCTAACCGCTTCTTGGCTTAAGGTTTTGCCAGCCTGTAAGCTTGGTACCCAAAGACTCTGTTTTGTTACCAGTTGCCTTTTGCTTTGTAGGTCTGGAGAATCTGGAAAGTTGGATAGGGCAGTTTTTGAAGTGTCCAACTAATCTGTTGTGTTAATACCTAAGTTCTGAAAAAGGGGGTTAAGAATATTTGTTGAATTACAAACATTAAGCACCTAGTCCCACAGGTTGCTTTATTTATAAATCAAAGAACAAGTAGTTCTCTGCCATAATTGTAGGATGCCTTTGTAGCTACAGTGTCTGAATATACTTCACTTTGACTCACTGTCAAAAATATAGCTGTCCTGAGTGGGACAAAAGGGGTGCCTTTCTTCGAAATGATCCCTATCTGCTGGCTGTCCTACCAGACACATAACTGCACTGTTGCTTCTGAATTTCCTCAGAACTGATCTCAATATGTGATTTTATAAACCAGGGTTTTCAAGCATTCAAAGGTTTGTTTGCATGTGTGTGGTGTTTTTGTAAATCTGGACTCTGTAGAAGTAACTAAAATGCCTCATTTAGGTTATTGAACCTGTAATGGAAAAACAGCCCTGCAGACACTGCAACAGTTTAATTGGTATTCAGTTGCTTGTACTTTTTCAGGCTTTTAAAGAAAAATATCAAAGAATGAACTATAAAACCAGATGTATATCTCTAGAGACCTAAATTGTCCAGTTTCCAGTGACATGCTTTAATTCTCCTCCCACTTACTAATTTTACATTGGCGCAAGTCCTTTGGATAAGAAAGGGCAACTGACCCCTCCAAAATTATTGTTCTTAAACTGAGCTGGAAACAATGGGATCTCACAACATCTGTAATCTCATTAATTATAATTGTGTATGCATATTTTTTAATTCTGAATGCTCTAATTAATGTCTTGGAGGTGATTCAGAGGAAGACTTCGGTTGATGCAGTTTTGCACACGCTTAGGTGCTTAGCCAGCTTTAGAAATGATTATAGGTAAGAAATTACTGACGACCAAGCTTTTCCACTCCTTTCCCCATTCCTCCCCCTCTCCATTCCCCACATGATTACTAAGACTTCAGTTAGTTCAGGTGCTCCCTGTTATATAAACGTCTGCCTGAGAAAAAACAAAAAAAAACCCGAAACCCAGCCCCAAAAAACCCTCACCAAAGCCTAGGTTTGTGTTTGGAAGGTTCCAAGTCTTTGTTTCAGCTGGTCCTTGTGAGAAAGGAGCTCTTGCTGCAGCCAGCTTCAAGGTGATGCATGAGCAGCCAGTGATGGGTCCCCTCTTAGCACCTGCCTAGACGGGCAGTTAGAGGGGAAGGGGATCTGTGCCTGGGTGTCACAGGCCAAAACAGACACCCACTGTGGTGGGAAGGCAGCATTGGTGTGTTGAGCTGCTTTATTTTGTGCTGTCGATACCTTTTGTGTTGAAGCAGGACAATGTGCCCTGAGGTGCAGGGCTCGTAAGGACCAAAATGTGCCATGTGCTTGGCTCCGAACATGTCTGCTTCATGCCAGTAAAACCACCCACCCCTTTGCAGATGGTAGAGCAGCCAATCTCTTGGGCTGGGTGCTGATGACCTGATTTCTCCTGGTGATAGTAGTTCTTCTGGGAACATATTGTGGTAATTCAGTCAGGTAAATGGTTGGACCTCTACTATAATGTGCGACAGAGCAATAAGGTGGGGTAGGGATTTAAACCCAAAGGAAATAGCCTCTGTTTATATGAATTGGAAGAGAGTTTGAAATCCCAAGGTCTCATCTTGTTCTGGTTTCTTTGTGGGTTCACCTTCCTCTTTCCTACTCATTAGTTAAGACAGAATGAAGTTTACTGAGACCTTTCATTTTCCTGACTCCTGTCCCAGGAGCAGAAACTCAGGATGAGGTAGGATCTATGCCAGCCTTGGTTTCTTTTCTATTCTCCATCGGTTGTCATCTGAGTATTAACTACATCAATATGTATATAATAACATATATGTTGGAGAAACAGATACAAAGTATGGTTTCTACTAAAAATGATTGCTTTATTTATTATGGAAACCACAATCTTGCCTGTTATCATTGGTTTAAAATATGACTAATTATTTGGACAGACCAGCAGTTTGGTAGGATGTTGGCTAAATAGTATAAGTTGTTTAAGACTGAAGTAGTTGATTTTGATGATAAAATATGCCTAAATATTATTACAGTTGTGTGTTTGCCTGAAAATTGAGGGGAAAAGGGTTCTTTTTTCTCTTTTTTTGGCTGAATTCTTGGTTTTCTTGGCCGAGAAAATTATTCTATGTCAATCTGATTTGCAAAGAAATTGCTCAGTGGAGACCCTGTAGCTGTTTATTAGAGCTGTTGGAGTAATACTGAGATTGGGGACCTTTTGTTAGAGATGGAGGACAGAAATTGCTGTCGCTAAAGTGTCTGAGGAATAGAATGAACCTAAACTTTTTATTAATTCTACTTGCAAGTGACGAAATTGCAAAACTACAAAATAAATGGTCACTCATATACTTCCAGCTTCATTTCTACTGCAGCTAAGATCTTGGGAGAAGTTGATCTGTCTGTCTGCATTTTTCCCTTCTTAATCTAGCTTTGAAAGGCATGTGGCAGAGAGCAAGGAGGTTTGTAACATCTTTGAATATTTTGGATAAGGGTAGTATTTCTCAACCTTTCTTAATTGAAGGGTGATGTAGTCAGAGCTGTGGCCCCTCACAAGCACTTTTCCTTCTTTTCTCTCTTTTATAAAATTTCTGCTTTTGAGCATCAGCTGGACAAAGTAGGGATGCATTAGAGTTGCTTCTTTACCGGGAATGGGGAAGTAAATCCAGTGTTTCCCAAAGGAAGGAAGGACAGCAGTTCTAGAGCAGGAGAAGAGTCTATTTTCCCGTGTTTTGCCTGGTGGGGTAATGGGCCTGGGCCTGGGGAAAAGCATGGAGAATCCTTCTGTGATCGCATCTTGAAGGAGCGAGAGCGAGCGCTGAGAAGCACCTAGCATGCTTTTGTCCTTAGGCCGCCGCTAGCCTAATGGGGCTGGCTGCAGGCTGTGCACAAAGTGATAACAAATCAGCAGAAATGGAAGCAATGCAGATTAATTTGTTCTACAAACCAAAGGTTTTCAGGCTGATTATAGTAGAAATCCAAGGTGTATTTTCAGCTAATCGCAGCACTACCATTGGCATAGCCTCTAGTATAAACTCTGGGAAATCAGAGTTTATACAGCTGTATTCAGAAGTGATGTGTCAATTACATCATCTTCCACAGGCACAGGTTTTATCCAGCCTTCAGCTGCCTCAGATGAGATGAGCTAGTTTCTGTGACTCTTCCAGTTGTAAAGTGAAGTCTAGGTTGTTGTCTCTAATGCACTGTAGACCTAGAAGTAAAACTGGAGCTTTGAATGTGCATGTCTACCTATGTTGTGAACATGAGGAGATCCAAGTCCTGCAAAGGACGTTTACTGCTAGCTGAGTGACGGAGTGGGGTTAAAAAGGAGGCATTACAGTAACCTACTATTTGGAGTCTGGCACTCTGAGTATACTCATCATTTCTTAATCTGTCCCTGGGTCTGGTTATAATTTGCATCTTGAGCAATCATATTGCATTCTGCATTTGCGTTTGTGTTTTCTTTCTCTATTGTTAAACCTGTTTTCATCTTACACATTTTTCATTCTTCTGCAGCCCGTAGCCAGTGATAGATGACAAGGTTCAAATGCAGAAGGTCAATTAGATCATCCAGTGTCCATCTCTGCCAGCACAGGATTATTGCTTTCATGGTCTATTTGCTATTGTTTTGTCCAGCCGATTGCTAAATAGGTCCTGTTTATTCATCAAAGTTTTGCCACCAATAATACCCCACGTAACCTTAATTATAAGAAGGGAGTAGTCTGGGGTATTGTTGAGAGGTGGGAGATGGTCTCGTATGGTCAGAAAAATTATCTGGTTTTTGACTCTTCTTACTCAGATCAGATTTGGTACATTTTTCTGAAGCACATTTCATTAACTGGTCAAATCAAACATCTACATCAACAGCACTGTTTGAGTCCTTCTTATCTCAATCCTTTCAATCTAGAATATTCTCTTAGCAGAAAACAAGATGGCCATTGACGTGCATGGCCATTAACTCAAAGGTTGTTTTCTTTATTGAGAGCATGTTTGCTTGTATGTTTGCAGTTTGCTTTCCTGTGGTTTCAAATTTCAGTGGTTTATCTAGCAGGGAAGCCTGTCTTAAGGAGCTAGATAAGACACTGCTGATAATTACTTGCCTACAGAAGGAAACAGAGTTTCACTGGCAGCCACAGAGGCAGAAATCCACTGAATCTGAGACTGGGAGTGATGCTGCAGTGCAAACATCATTATGAAAATGACCTAGTGCACATTTATCTTAAATTTTAAAAATTCCATAATAGAAGTCAAACACATAGATAATTCATGCCTATTTCAAAATTATTTTCTAAGGTTAGACTTTCAAGATTATTGTATATTTGACAATGAGAAGTATACTTTTAATTATTTTCAAGCGGGTTTCTTCAGTGCTTTAAGGTCAGCATACCAACCAAAAATAGTGGAGAGGTTGCCTGCAAGCAATATACAGCTGTCCATATTATAATATTACACAAATAGATTCTGCTCATGCAGAAGCATTTTACTTTTAGCTGGATAAAATCACATAAATATTCTTTGGGATTGTTGTTTTTTTTGGATGTAGCTCTCAGCTGATTTCACATAAATATTACTCTTGCACACTTAATAAGGGAGCATAAGGAGAAGGTAAATTTCTGACAGAGTTCAACAGGTATTGCATCCAATATAAAAGAAATAATACACAGCTGCGCTTCTCCTCCTCAGAGAGAGGAGAGCCTTCTTTCACAAGGTAGCAAGCACAAGGGAAGATAACAAGAGTCTGTCTATCAGTTTTCCATGCCTAATATAGGGGTGAGAAAATGCTGACGAACAGCTGTCTGTGAAACTTTTCCGCATGAAGCTTTTATAAAGTTTATCTGCATCATCACATTACTGTGAGTAATATAGGCAGCTATGGGATTGTTGTGTTAGTATCAGAAGGGTAGATTTCTCAGGGCACCTAAATCCTGATTTCTAGGCATAGTTGAAAGGCCATGCTGTCCACCTAAACCTCTGTCTGTTGTCATGCTTACCACAGCTTCAGTCTTGGTGTGGCCGGTCTTTTCACAGCCCCACTTCCAAGTTCTTGCAGAACAACTTCTAAAATGGAGCATGTGTTCCCTCATCACAGCTGTAGATCGGCCTTCACACTTACCCTCAGACTGGGTCATGCTTTTGCAAGCAGCCATAAATTAGGCTTTTCAGGATGTACTGGACAGATGTTACCAAGTAGACAGAAGGCTGACCTGGAAAGTAGGATATTTTTGCAAACTCGCATTCTTTTGCTGACTTGGAATGAAGATTTGAATGCCATACTCTGGCATCCTCTGTTGGCATTCAGCTTACTGCTTTGCCTGGTGTTTTAAAGTGAGCCTTTCTTAGCTCCTCCTGTAGAAGCCATTTCACTTTGCATAGCTGCTGGGGGAGGGAGAGGGTGCAGGTGAACCTGGTTTGATGTAGGTGCTTATATGTGATGTGCAGCAGTTGGGACTAAATCCTTGCCGCAGATCAGGCAGCATGGAGGTGTGAAGCAGGTTTCCCGCCTTTGTGGAGAGTGATTTAGCTACTGAGATACTGACTGCAATAGGAGGTGAAGAAAAAAGCAAAGTGTCTTTTTGTGGCAAAGGGTTAACTGGGCTTGAACACCTACCTTCAGGAGAAGATTCAAGACTGAGCAGAGAGAGAGATTTTTGCTGCCTCTGACTGTGGTCCTGTTCTGTTCTTCTGTGGTTTCTCCAGGCCAGTGTAAATAACTTCATGCTCAGTGTGCTGGTTTCTAGGAATACTATTCTAAGGCACCTAATTCTCCTCGGGAATCATATCTTGACTGTCTAATTCCTGGCTGAGGAGTCTGCTAGGCAACAGGAAATCTGCAAATTAAAACATTGCAACATCTAAGTCCCTGGCTGTACCCCAGCTTTGCTGGAGGACCAGTTTTCATCTGTTTGCCTACGAAAAATATACTCAGATGTATATCCTTTCTCTTGCATCATTTAAATGATTCCTCATGTTTCCCATCAGCTATTATTTTTATTACCCATATGAAGTCACTTTGCTGCTCATTTTGTTCATTGTAATGCAGCCAGTAGCACTCTTGTTTCTTGATCCCCCAAAATGTGTGGTTTAAGGTCCCACATTAACAAAAGTTGGTTAAAGTTAAGTGGGCTTAGCCCTCCAGCTTCTCCTATTTTGTGGCAGGAGCTGGACCAGCTCATTTACCCATTGCAGAGATGGACTGTCCATCCTGATTCACTGGGCTGGATCACTGGTCCTCTGCCCCAGCCCTCTTCTTTTGTTCCTCCTTATAAAGAGGTTGGAAGGGACTGTGCTCTGAGTTGCCTGCTGACAGCGATCAGTACGACACTAGTCATCTTCACTCTTCTCCCATTTACTCCAGGGCTCTCTCTTTATGAATCCAAGAATGATTTTCTCTTCCTTCCCCCACAGCTCACTAACAGAGAGAGCTACATTGCTAGCAGCGTCTTCTTTGAGAAGACATAGTAATCTGTGGTCCTGTGGCTGAAACACTCAGAAGTAGGTAGGTGGAAGTGTCAAGTATTCCAGTGCATGCACGGGTCCTTAGGGAGCCCATAAATTAGTTTTGGAAATCAAGGGTAAATGTAGAAATTTTTTCTCCACTGAAGGACAAGTCTGAATGTTCAAGCAAATTTGTGGGTATTGATGCTTGGAAGATCCTGAAATTCTTGGAGGCTCCCAAATTTAAGTGCCAGGTAGATTGCATCTACTCCCCTCCAGGTCTTTTTTGGGAGAGAAGTTTTTCTTTTTTTTACCCAGGAGAGGAAGGTGTCTTGCCTATGAGCAATGCTCAAGGCAACCTTTGGAAAAAGGCATAAACCAACACAAATAAATTGCAGTATTTATTCCTAGAGATATGTTTTAGTCTGGCTAGAAGTGTTCGTACCCTCTCCCATTATTTGATTTCTATGTCCTTCCGTAATAGTATGATGCTCAGCACTAAACAAGCTTTTCTTTCAGATGACATGCCTGCAGAAATATGAGAGCAAATCACTGATATTCTCTGTAGATATCTGATGTTGACACTGTAACACACACTGCTCTGGGGACCTTTCATCAGCCTTCTACACCTGCATTTTAAAAAACAATGAAAATCTTAGCAGAAAATCAATGCTGACATTCAAGATTTCCTGGCTATTGAAACACTGGAGTGGGGGGCAGAGCACCTCTGCCTGAAGGTGCACAGAGGCTTGGTGTTCAAAGACTGGCTGGCTCACTGCTAACCTCTGATAGTAAAGTAAGGCAGACCCCAAGGACTGAGAAGGGGTTTAGGCACTTCCAGCTCTACCTGCTTACCTAGTCTATGGGACGCCCAGTTTGAAACCCCTCCTTTGCCAGGGGGACCAGGGCTGTTTAACTCACCTTCTAGGAGAAAAAGATTAGACAGCTTTGTGGTGAGGGACCTCAGTTTCCCCACTGAAGCAATCATCTTTGGGTTCAAAGATTTAATTACGTTCAGAGAAGCACCAGCAGCGGCAAGGCTGTCTCGCCAGGCTGCAAGACCTCTGCAGACACCGTGGAGATCTGGATCCCATTCTCCCACTGCACCAAGTCTTTCAGATAGAGACAGGAATCCACTTCTCACCTTCCCAGGTGACTCTCACTGATACTTCTTTAGTTCACATAAAGCAAAAGAGCTTGAATGTGAGGCAATGCCCTGCAGAATGGAGAGAAGACCCTGTTTTGGAGAGGTAGGATGTGGGAAGGGGAGGAGAAATTTAACTGAGAGGCTCAACATCTTGCAAGAGGAAGGTGAATCATACCTATTTATGTTACAAAATGTATGCAACCAGGGCATGGCCCAGTAATGCAGTGTTTCAGTTCTGCCTGTGAAGCTGGACCTCTGGTCTATGTAGCTGGGAGACAAATACATTCTGGATTTGGAAGGACTTTTTCTGAGCCATAGGAATAAAAATTTGTTTACAGCATACAAGGTAAGATTTACTGAGCACTGTCACTATTAATAGTATGAACCTGTGTAACAACTTACTCCTTTCTAGCTGACAGTTCCCTGGCCTAAGCTGAGAGTCCTGGACTGTCATCAAGGACATTGTTATGCATAACGTATTAACAGCATCGCTTGAGATTATTTCTGATTACATCTCTCTCTTTGTTCCTTTCCAGTTTCTTTTTCCCAGGTCTGCTCATTCCCACTCTGCTTCTTCTGGCTGCTCAGCTGCCAAATTTCTGGTCTCTTTGTGTGCTGCCCCGTAATCACTGCACCTGGGGCCAGTCTCAGCATCCTGGAGAAAAGCGGGCATTGGGTCCCCACTGAGTGGCATCACGAGCATCCCCAAGGGGAAGGGGAGCCAATGGCTCTCCAGGCCAAGAGATAAGAGTCTGGCCCTGTATTCATATGCCAGAGCTCCAGGCTCTTGGCTACTATAACTTAGCATTGAAACGACCAGGGGAGCTTTGTAATATACATTAGCTGAGCATCTCCTTCAGAAAATGTGTCAGATTTAAGGGTATGGAAATTCCTTCATTATTGGAATTCCCCAAACTTTAGTAGTTGGCAGGTTTCATATGCTAATAATATTTGTGACAACAGGGAGCCTATGTGGGGATTAAAATAAGGCTGGAGGTAGAATTAACTCAAATTCCTGGCTTTTGCCAGTTACAAATAGTGCTGCACTATTGACATTTTAACTGTACGTATTTTAAGAATCACTGCGCTGGAGCCAAAGGAGATGGGAGCAGTCTTGCATTACCCTATAAATTCAGCTGCATAAACTAGGAGGTCTAGCTGCATAATTAGATTTAATCTAACCTATTATTCACAGAGTGGTGTGTAAAGTGCATTAGGAGAAATGGATTGATTTAAGATGCCATCTAAAGCAACTGATTTTAATAATTGGACAAGTGGTGAGGCAAAGGCCTAGATTTTCTGTTTATCAGCATTTTTTTGCGGCTTCGTGTGCAAATTTGATAATATAATGAGTGTTGGGGCCTAGTTTATCCTTGAGCATACGTGCAGAGCTGGCTGACCCCAAGGACAGGAACAGGATACATGCCTCCAAAAGCATAAGGGGGCCTCTTCATTTGCTGTACATAAATCTCAGTCTTTAATGACTTGAGGGAGAATGTTCGAATACTTAAATGAACATTATTCTTGAACATGAAGTTTTAATAGTGCACATTTTAAGTTTGTCATCAACCTGTATAAATTTATAGCAGATGAGAGTCTGTGCGCAATGCGTTATCTGCTTTGAAGCGAAAGCCTGTTCCACAACTGAGGAATCCGTCCTCTGCGCGCTAGGTCCCAAAGAAATCAACCCCCCAGCCTACAACTTGCTGGAAGAAACTAATGATGAGCAGGATGGGTAAAAGGATTTCTACTACAACTACCTATATACACTTTAGGAGCTGCAGCCACAGTCATTTTGCTTTTAGCTTTCTGTAGGTATAGTGATGAAAGACAAGCTAGAGGAGTGTTTTTTAATCACAGCATTAATTTTTTAGGCTAGATGTTAGTCGTGTGTCAAAACTGAAATCTTTGTAGGTAGAAGTGATACATTTACTGGACACATTTGAAAGCCTTAGCATTCAAAACAATACCAAAATGGTTTAAATATGTATTTAGTCAAATATACTTTCAGTAGAGTGAAATGTATAATAGAGCCACTCCTGTTTTGATTTCAAAACAGATAGCTTTTGTTTTCAGTCTGAAACTGCATACCATTGTAGGTGGGTAGCTTTCTCATAGGATGGAATGGAAAGGAGCCATGGAAGTGTAAACCCCCCCCTTGCAGTCTCCTATGAAACAGCTGATAAAGGAAACCCAAACCCAGATGATTTTAGGTGCTTCTGCTGTCGGTGGTGGCAGGAGTGACACCTGCAGGGCTGGCGGAGCCCAGGAGCTGGGGACGTGTCCCTGGAAGTGCCTGTCTCTGAGTCACTGCAGCAGCTGAGCTTAGGCTAAATTGGAAACAGAAACACCGATTGTCATGTCACCCGGATGCTCTGCCTCCAGCCAAATGGTAGATGGAAAAGAAACGCTACCAGATGTTCTTATGTTATTAATATTGTTATTATTGTTATTATAAATAATATTCCTTATTGGCTGGCTTTCACTCCTGGCACATCTGGAGTGCACATGCTTGGGAGGAGAGCGCCGGCAGCACGTTGCTCCCCCGTTTCCCTGCACACCTGTAAAAGAGGCTGAGTGGACCCTGCTCCCTGAGCCGGAGGGTGAGGGGCAAGGGGGGATCCCTGTGTCAGGGTGCCCCCTACCCTGCTACCCTCCCACTGCTACTCATACTGGCCTGAGCTCTGCCAGTGTCCTGGCGATGCTGGCCAAGTCCAGGCCTTCGTTCCACTTTCTTCTTTCCAGTGGGGTGAGATTGTTTCACCCACAGCCCTGTTTTGAGAGCTTTGCATCCATACATAGCCCTGGGCTTATAAAATGAGAGCAAGCTCTGCTGATGCTCCTCTTGCTGGACATTTTGCCATTGGAGATGCTGATGTGACATGCCTGTGATCTGAAACACCTCTGGCCAAGAAAGCAGGATGCTAGGTGCCACTTTGGTGGAAGTTCGCTGGCTAAACCTTATCTGATGTTAGACCAGAAACTCTCCAAAAATATTTCTATGCTACTACTCCAGGTCACCAGAAAAATTGACTGGTTTTGGAGGTGAAAATGGAGTGTATAGCATCACTCCAGTGCAGGGCTCACCATAAACTTTGCCAAACTCTGTGTCTTAAGGAGGTGCCAGCTACCAGGCTGTGTTTAATGTGAGCTCCAAACCATTGCGGGAGTGGAAATTATCCCCACTTAGGCCAACTGTCTAGGAATACAGGAACAAGAAAAAGAAATACTGGAGGAGGTGATGACAGTGGTTCATTAAAAAATAATAAAATGCTAGGATACTATTAAGCATGGCGTATCAGTATTTGTATATCTCTAAGCTGAGAAAACACAGCTCCAGTATAAATAGATGGAGCTTTATAAATGGACTGTTGTGGTCACACCAACTGTGTAATAAGACAGTGTATTTTTAATTACTAAATTGTGGCAACATACAGAATGCATAAAGCTCTTTCCGTGCTGATTCCATGCTAAAGCATGGGAGGATGCTGTGCCTGCCACTAGAAGTTTACAACCGACAAAAAGTCAAGGCCAGGTTTGCCTGGGATGGCTGTACGCACAGCACATTTCCCTCCACGTAGCTCTGTGCCATGGGGAGCACTGCTGCCCAGGCAGCTGAGGGCCCACTGGGGCTCTCAGTCCTCTACCATGGGTCACGATTCCCAGCCTGGGGAGCACAGACCCACCTGTGGTCCTTCCATTCCTGGCTAGAAACGGGAGAGGTGCCCAGTGCAGATGCTGAAAAAGGGCAACACTGGCTGTAGCTGGAAAGCCTCTTCCCAAAGGCAAACCTGAGCGAGGGACACCCTGGACAAAACAGCCAGCTGCATTCTGGGTGAAATCTCAGCTGGGCTGCGCACAGGAGCTAGCTGCAATCACAACAAAGCCAGTCATTGCATCTGACTTCGGTTGCTGTGGGTCTGTATTGAAGCAATTCCTTTGCCAATGGCTTCATCTTTTTTTGTCTGCACTTTGAGAAAGGCTCATCCCATGTGATGAGATTTCCGTGCAATCAGGTTTTCTGGAGGATGTCTCCTTTTCTAGCTGGAAGGTTTCTCCAGACAGAATTCAAGAGTTTTACACATCAGCCAGGGGTTTTCCAGACTGCAACTGCATGAGGATGTTTGGGCTTCTGGAAATGCAGAAGCCGTAGGGAAGTGGCCGGGTCATGCACAGCCCCTCCATGCACACCGGGAACTTCCCAGGCAGGTCACGTAGGCGCTGCCGGCCAGAAGCCCTCGTGGGAACAGCGGGGGCCCTCGCAGGTCTACGGCTGCAGACTAAGCCCTTCATTCCTCTGTGGACTGACTTGGTATTTCTTCTTTCCTCCCCCACTCCTTTTCCTTTTGCACCTCTGGGGAACAGAATCAACCAAGTATATATTGGTGGAAGTGGCTTTTTCAGACATCTCGCATTCCCCCAACATGCTGCTGGAAAACAAAACCAGTGCTAGTCTGAAGCCATAAAGAAACAGCAGGAAACCTTTTCTCTATTAAAAAAAATGAGGTATTGCCATCGATGTGAATAAGTCACAAACTTCATGCTTGCCACCTGAGAGACATTCACTCATCCTATGGAAAAGAGGGAAGCAATTAGGCTAATTCATGGGCAAATAAAGAGATAAGGGTGTTTGTTCCTCTCTTCCTTTCCCAGCTATTTTAGAACCCAGTAGTTTTCTGCTCCAAGTGGAAAATAAGGATCATTACTGTATTCAGCCTTGGTTTTTGTTAGATGCTTATAAATCTCACTAATTAGCTGTAGAAATCATAAAAGCTCAGCATCATGTTTTAATCATAAGCTCCTCAGGCCACTGATGTTCATGTTGTTCCCTGGATCCTCATTTCCATGTACAAATTACTGAGCCCATAACACTTTGGCAGCTCATCTCTCATGCCAATGATATTTCCAACAGAATTATTATTTCAGTAACTAAGCCACAATCCTACACCTGCAAAAAATAAAAATAAGAGAATAACATAGCGGTGGAAGGTCCCCCCTCCTTGTACTGGTGGAATGTTAAAGCTTCTTCAAAGTAATTAAACACAGGTTTCAAGTATAAAGCCTGGCTGACAGATCAGTCAAACCATTTTCTCTTTCTCAAGAAGCTAAAGAAAAGTTCCCCAGTCAGCAGCCGAGGAGGATAGGAAACTGTAAGCACCACACTTAGACACCAGCACTAACATGCTGGGAATTTCTGGGGCAGTACAACAGGTCCAAGGCATCATGGACACAGCTGTGAAATCAAACCTCGGTTGAATTCTTATCCAAATCACCATAAACGAGGTCAGCATCTGCTAAGACACTGGATAATAATAGCTTGCTTAATTATACATTTTGCCTGTAATTTAGTCCAGACCAACTTTTCCTAGTGGCAGTGGAGGAGGGTATTTTCCAGTTCTTTTATGTTCCTGTGATTAGTGGATAATGCCCTCGGTGTATGTGCATGCATCTAATTTTCACTTTCAACTTTAATGCAATTTAAAATTGTCAAAATAAATATTATTCTTCACTTTTCCAAATTTTGTTTCAGCGCTTGTAAAGTAAATATTTTGCTTAAGAATGTGGAAAGCCTGTGCCTGCTTACTAACGCTCTCTCTGAGGGGAGAAGGAGCCCGTCCCTCTATCGCGGCAGCTCAGGATCGCCCGGCGGCTCAGGATCGCCCGGCAGCCTATGGCCCTTCTTTCAGGGAGGAAGAGGCCTTTCTAACCTGTGACAAAGGAGCAGGGTGGATGGCCAGGGATACCTGCTTTGGCCACTTCTGTCAAGTTTGCCTTGGCTACAGCCCAAATAATAAAGGACGAATGGGATAATGGGATAAAGGCTGCTTTTTTTTTTTGTTCCTTTACCTGAATAGCCATACTAAACTCATCTTTGAACTGTTAGACATCAGTCATGTTCATTTACTGTAAGCAAGATGACGATGTCAGTCACGTTTCTGAGCAGCTCAGAGATCCTGTGCTGAGCACGGCTGTGAGAACTGCAGAAAGTCAAGCTGAGCCAAGCTTTTATCATTTGGGTTCCCCCACCTCTGCAGTGGCGTGGCTGAGGTGTCACAGGCATCTCATGGTTGTTCCTCATACACCTAAAACTGGTTGCTGGCAGTGAATATCACCATTGAAAAGAATATCTTGGTTTGCAGCTGCAGGAGAAAAGCATGTAGGACCTGGCCTGCCCTGAGCATGCATCTCCAGCCCGTGCTGGGGGAGGCTTAGGTGAGTAAAGGGAAGTTCTCTGTAACTGTTCCTTTGGTCAAAAGCACTCCTCAAGATAAATAATTTACATTTGCTAAAAAGTGGGATTAAAAAGTCACTGATCATGAACTTCTGGTTAAGTCTTATTTTCTGAGCTGTTTTCAAGCAAAAGTGAAAATTGAAAACTGGCAAACATACAAGATCAATAGGGTTTACTTAAATGAGTCACCAATTAGCATGTCTGTGGCTTTTAGTAACATTGTATTCTTGCCAATCACACTGGTTTAAACTTTCCCTCATATATAAATTACACACCCAGACTCATGTCTCTTTTTCCCTTTTCTTTTTCTCTTCTTTATCTTTTTTCTCTTTTTCCCTCCCCTCCCTTCCCTTCCCTTCCCCCTCCCCTCCCCTCCCCTTCCCTTCCCCCTCCCCTCCCCTCCCCTCCCTTCCCTTCCCCCTCCCCTCCCCTCCCTTCCCCTCCCTTCCCTTCCCTTCCCTTCCCTTCCCTTCCCTTCCCTTCCCTTCCCTCCCCTTCCCTCCCCTTCCCTCCCCTTCCCTTCCCTTCCCTTCCCTTCGCCTCACCTCGCCTCGCCTCTCACCTTGCCTCGCCTCCCTCTGCTGACTTGTACATCCAATGTCTCCAGGAAAGTCGGTCCAGCAGGTGAGAAGTGTGATTCAGGGGCAGATGCCCTGCAGCGTTGGTAGGACGGGGACCGAAGCAGAGATCAAGGAGAGATTGCCAGGCTCCCTATGAGATGTATAACCAATACTTATGCCAAGTGTAAAGGTCTGCAGGGGGTAGAGGGTCTTATTAAATGCACCTTTTAGAGGATCAAGTGAGAGCTGTGGTCAGCACTGATCCTTCTCTGAGTCTGGCCAGCAGATCACAGCTGTTGCTGTTTTGGAAGCAGCCCTAGCTACTGTCATCCATGCCTCGTCCCCTTGTGCCTGTGCTGTCGCAGCAGCAGCCGCCTCCCTCCCAGGAGGCTGGGAAGGAGAAGGTGCAGAGTGCAGCTGGCCTTGCCACATGGGTGGCTGGGCTGGGGCTGGCAGACGGTAGCCTGTGGACAGATTTGGTTTGCACGGAGCCTCAAATCAAGTATAAATCCCCAGTTTTAGCTAAAACAGCTGCAAATAGCTAGGAGCTCGTGTGCCCGAGAGGCCTGTCCCTGCTCTTGACTCTGTGTGTGTTCAGCCATTTGGTTTGACTTTGCTCTCCAGGAGAAAGAGCTGTGAGTCCAGTGTCCCTCATGAAGCCCTCTACTTTGACATTTGCATGTGGCTTAGTGAGTAGGCACATGGCCGCTGAACTGCAGTGACAAGCCGCACTCATCCTCTCAGCCCCTCAGGCAAATGAGGCAGGAGCCCAGGGATGCGAACCTCAGCAAGGTCAGCTGAAGCCGTGCTATTTCACCTTGTGCTTGCCATGTGCGAAGCGTGCTCACGCAGACGCTCGCTGTACGGCAGCTCATTAAGCAAGGGGAACCCGATCTTGTGTCTGAGTCCTTGTTCAGCCTGAAAGAGGCCAGATTTGTTGACCTTAAAGGCACACTGCAAACCACATTATTCCTCATAGGCATTTGCAGGGGTTATGAGCCTGGGGAACATGTGGTTAAAAGGGAACTAGGCCATGTATTTACGTGGTTTCATTTTATTCTTTCCCTTTCCTGGTGCAGCACGTTATTTTATTTGCTATGAAATTGCCTACAGCAATTGGATAGGCACTTTTCTGCATGCAAGAAATCTAAAAAATTAAAAGTCTTCGAGGGGCTTAAACGTCATCTGTGTTTAGCTAAGATGAAGCTTAAGAACAACCTGAACTAAGAAGAGTTTATACACAGGCACATAAAGCTCCAGGGTGGTCTTAGCGGGTCTGCTGAATCTACCCTTCATCTGCAGTGCTCCAGCCGTGTTTCCTGCTGTGAGTTTGCACAGGTGTCTGCATAATCTGGCTTCCAGTGTACTCATTCCTTGTGATGAGACACCAGACCGAAAGAAAAATCACATTACACCAGCTTAGTCTGAGGTCAGTTTGCTGGGCTGGAAGTCAGGGGAAAGCCTCTGGTGAACTGTGCACGTCTGACACAGAGAGTGGGGAGACCATCAGGCTCTGGACCCCTCAATCCTGTTTTTAGAGATGTGCTTTCCAGGGCTGACCTGCCCTGAGCATGACATCAGGGAGCCCACACAGTGAGTCAGTGCTGGAACCAAGTTCCTGGCGCTCGGTCCTCTGCTCACTCTGCTAAACCACACCGAGATTAAACCAACAGAGGCAAAGAGGGAGCCTGGATATGAGGAAATTTAGCAGGGAACCTGCCTTGACTCATTAATGGAAACTTTTGAAAACAGGCAGCAGCAGTAATTTTATTATATTTTTTTCCCCATGCTGAAACAATTTGTGTGCAGTAGATTCATTCCCTGGAAAAACATTTCTTTAATTTATCTTCTTTAATTATCACTCATCTTTAACAGCATCTGGTTCTGATATTTTATTAGAAAGTTTGCATGTTTGAACCAGGCCTGGGTGGTATTTCATTTTTTCTTGTTTCCATTTTCTACTGTGATGGTACTTCCCGTGGTGGGAAGAGATTGGCTTTGCTTTATTTCACAAGGCATAATAAATCATACGGCTGTTCTACTTTAACATCATTATTACCATGTAAGCATGCTCAGAGACATATCCTGCAGATTACTTGGTGTATTTACTTGAGGTTAGAATGCCGAGCATTACAAAGCAGACTGGGTTCCTGTTGTGAAGATGGGCATGCTGCTTATGGGAAGGTGTACTTTCTAGCCGAGATCTTAGCATCTGACTGGTGATGCTGAATAGCTTATGATGTCCAAAACAAAGCCTGGTTTTTGAAAGGACTCCCTAAAATTGGGCCCCTGTAATATGTCTCAAGTTGTGCATCCAAAGCATGAGGTACTAGGCATCCAGCTCCCTGCTGAGATTTTGAGCTGTAGTTTCTATAAGCAACTGTGGACTGAAAAGTAAGATTGCTGCCTTTATGCGCCAGTTCTTCCCTTGTTAGTGTTGCTTTTCAAGACTAGCTCCCTGCTAAAGGACAAGGTGCTGCTTAGGTTATCTAAGGTTGACAAACCTTTTGGTTTTGCTGCTGCTTCTTTCTTCAGCTGAATGTCATTCTCTTTATGATCATATATGATCTTCTATAAAGTAACCCACCAGTGTTGGTCAGAAATTGTCTACCAGATGAACATTAATTCACCTGTAAGAAGAAGATACCTGATTTTCTGAACAGGAGAAAAATGCCTTTCAGAGAATTGCAGATATAAACTATCACCATTTTACATCTGAAAGAATAAAAATAAGATCATGAAGCCTGCTATTAAAGGAGACCTTTAGATAGAAATAAAGAAATGCAGTTGTCAGTTGAAGGTTTTCAGTACCTACAGTATTGTACTTTCCTTCCAGTGGCATCTGCTTACTCAACATGCTGTACTGGATTTTGTGGTGTATACTTAGTTTGTGGTCTGCCTGTTTTCCCTATCATGCAATGTTTTTTCTGGTTAGACAGAATTATGGTCAGTGTGGTAAGGGTAAATTAAATATGACCCAGCAGTCACTTGTCCTCATACACATAAGCCAGTGAGTGTCCACTGTTGTCCAGCAAGGGCTGTGTGCTTTCTTACTGATGCACATCTATAATGCCACAGAAGTCTCAATGAAATTTCATCTAAATAAGCAGTTTGGTTTTGGAAGAGGAGAACTGCTAGTCCTGAAATGCCGCATGGAAAAGCAATGCTGTGAGGATACACTCAAATGATCTCAAGGACGACATGCATTAATACTTCTTGTTACTGCCTTGGAGCTGGAAGGAACTGAGCAGGCCTGGTATCCATCCCACTGCAAATGTAACACAAAATCATTAATATGCTAATAGATTGAACATGATTTCAAGTGACTTAAACTAGCCTAGCTTACTTATTTGCAGTAGAGCAAAGGATACTAGGCCCCAGCAAGGGGTGTTACGTTCTTCAGCACAAACAGGCAATGCTTTCTCCTGATGGTATAAACTTGCCCCATCTATATGTTCAAGCACACTCTGTCCCACTCAGGCTGACTGCAGGACTAGTAACACTTCTGCCCTTCCAGTGTTGGGACTCTGATGCAAAGCCCACAAGAGGATTAAAAAAACCAGTTTGGCTCAGACATCAGGCACTGTCTGATACTCTTCTTGGCAGGAGAGATGTGGAGGAGCCAACTGCCAGTGTTGGACCAGGGTGGTCCAGGACCAGCCGGGCTGTGGTGCTAACTAGGAGGCCTCTACGTGCATAGTCCCAGCAGAGTTTGTTACTGGCAACTGGGTCTTGACCTCACCTTGGGCATTGAGCCTTGGCCAGCTCGGGGAGATTTCAAGAGTTTGGGTCTCACCTCTCTTTGAGTTGCCAGGGGCTGCAGTACAGGGAGGAAAGGTTTCACCAAAACATCCATATGTGTTTGGATGCCTGTGGACTTTCCCTCAAAGATAGCGTGACAAATGATGCCCACAAAATGTCAAAACTGCTTTCTCAAAACTATAGCATTGTTTTCTTTTCCAGAAAGCATTTCTAAAATGAGCAATTCTTCCCCATTCTCCAAGCTAGCCAAAGCTCTGCCCCTTTGGCAACTGAGGCAGGTCTCGGTTCTGCAGACACTACATCGAGTGCCTGAGTCGGTCTGGTGCCCCTGAACAGCTCCCCAAGATCTCCCTGGCTCTGAATAGAGAGTCCTGCTGATGCAGCCAGAGTTCATTTATGCTTCTCGGTTGTCAGACTTTTGGCTCTGTTTTTCCCATCCAGTTCAGTAGGCCCTGCAGGAAGCTAAATCAGACTCCTACAAGCCCATGACTTTCCCATTGTCTTGTGTTAACTGCAGGGCTGGCTGAGTTCAAGCCATTTTTCTTCCATTCTGATTGTTTTCCTTACAGTCTGCTATTAAACTTAACTAAAATATTTGTGCAATAAACAGTTATTAGGCCAACGCACACTGTTAAAATTATTGCAGAGTAGCTTTGTGTCCATCACACCACACATTACCCAGCCAAATATTCAATAGGCTGCTCCTTGTCTGTCACATATACGGATGGCTCTAGGACATGAACTTTAGTGTTGTGCAACATGATGGACATAGAGAGATGCCTGTCTCAACACCTGTGCTCTTCTGATCAGACTAAGCAATCTACAGGTTCAGGGATGTTTCTGAAAAGGTTTTGTTAAGAAGACTTGATCTGTGCCATGTGGCAATGTTAAGGTTTGGTCTTGTTTCACTGATTTTGGAACAACAGTGAAGAGATGACCCAGCTTTGAGGTGAAGTACAAATAAACAGCAGCTCAGTTTAATCAAGGATATAACATCAAGGTAGTGGAAGGTTGTTATCATTTGTTTAATGGACTGCATTAAATGCATGATGTCAGTGTCATTGCAGTGGCTAGAGAGCATAATCTTTTTATCCAGGTAACAAGAAAAACACAGCTCCAGAGTCTTTGCTGGATCTTAACAGGTAACCCAAAATGAAAACTAGCATGGACACTAACATGCTCTTTCATCTCTAGTTGACTCCCACCCCGGCTCCCCTCTGGGAGGGAAGTACATTTTTGGTAGGGGCAGTTTTATAGGGAGTGTGGAGGGAGGAAGGCATTAGGGGAAGAAGAGACTAGCAATCCCACTCATACTGAAAACAGCCTGGCCTCCCACTCAGAGGAGACAGAAACTGCTCTAAGACACTCCTCCAGTCCTAGCTACCCCATCTTGGGGAACAACAAGAGACTTCATCTTCCTGGGATACCAAACAAATAATTTTTTTGCCCTGACAAAGCCACTGAAGTAGAAGGAAACAAAAACCTCCCTCAGAAAGGTGGAAAATGGTCATGTAATTAGCAAGCTGGATCTCTTTTTCCTGTTTTTCAGCTGTCATGGATGTAAACTTGGCCTTGTGGTTGAAATGGCAACAGCTGTAAACTTCAAAGAATAAATTACTCCACGCTTTTTTAATAAGTGTCTACCCTCATCAGCAGACAATCTGCATGGTTGAGCTGAATTTCTAATTCTCCAGTACTTTCATGCACGAAGTACAAGCTATGGTTACCCAGTCTTCTTTTAGGACACAGCACTCACCCATTAGAGGGAAAGTTTTCCATAGTGCTCACTGACAGGATATGGAAGGAGTGAATATTTTGCTGGAAAGACCTGGGGTTATTCCCTAACAAATTGAGTGTGGTATCTGTGGCTTGGCAGGAACATCAGCACCAATTTGTCTCACTGTAGCCCAGAATCACTGTGAGTTATCTGATTGCCCCAGCAGGCAGATGGGCAGGTTAGTGCGCTCCTTCCAGGTATTTTTTCTCTTGCTTTCTATTGATTCATTCCCAGGGGCATCCTAGAACTGACCCTTGGTAAAGCACAGAGTCTCCCCTCTTGCTCTGTCTTCCTTTTCAGCCATTTTCAGCTTTCTTATGTCTGAAATTAAGTGGAGAAAGGAATCAGTAACCATGATATTTAGGCCAGAGGTCCCTGGCTCATTTATGGCTCACTTAGTAAGCACCTTTTTTTACTGTTGAGCATTTTTTCCCTTCCCTTCCCTTCCCTTCCCTTCCCTTCCCTTCCCTTCCCTTCCCTTCCCTTCCCTTCCCTTCCCTTCCCTTCCCTTCCCTTCCCTTCCCTTCCCTTCCCTTCCCTTCCCTTCCCTTCCCTTCCCTTCCCTTCCCTTCCCTTCCCTTCCCTTCCCTTCCCTTCCCTTCCCTTCCCTTCCCTTCCCTTCCCTTCCCTTCCCTTCCCTTCCCTTCCCTTCCCTTCCCTTCCCTTCCCTTCCCCTTCCCCTTCCCCTTCCCCTTCCCCTTCCCCTTCCCTTCCCCTTTCCCTTCCCTTCCCCTTTCCCTTCCCTTCCCTTCCCTTCCCTTCCCTTCCCTTCCCTTCCCTTCCCTTCCCTTCCCTTCCCTTCCCTTCCCTTCCCTTCCCTTCCCTTCCCCTTTCCCTTCCACTTTCCCTTTGCTTTTCCCTCTCCCTTTCCCAATATTTTCCCCTCACAAGGCTTAGTGGTTGGGTGCTGCTGAATATTGATTGTATGGCATTTGGGTCTTGGATCATACCTTCACAAAATTTGGGAAGAGCCTCCTATGCCTTCAGCTCTCAGGAAAAAAATCATGAACAAAAATAACCTTTGCATTAAATCTGAATGATGTGGGGACATCTTGGCTTTGCTGAGGCTGACTTCAGGATCAGAACTCATGATTCATGGCTGGTCAGTGCTATGGCCTGTGACTCCGGGAAGTTCCCAGGTACAGTGAAGAGCCATCAGGATCCAATTGCCAACTCATTGTTGTACTGAGGTATTTCTCTTGTTCTTGTGTCAGTAACAGTAGATTTCTTTTTCAAAGGGGCCATTTTCCACTTCTTCCTTATCCTCTTCTGACTCTGCTGGAGAAAGTAAGGGCACCGACCATTAGCACCGGGGATCTGATCCCCACACTCAGTACTTCTGGCTGTAACTGACAATAAAGACATAGCTTGTTGTTTCAATAAAGCAACTTTGCAGATAACATGTAGGTCAGCTTGGGGAACCCAGCCATTTGCAAGGCAGGTAGTGTCTTTTGAATTAATTTCCTTCCCTTACTCTCCATGTATACCCATGGCTCGACCTTTATTAGGGATTTTTAAGAACAGATTGAACATATCACTCTCAGCTGTATTTAGCCTGTCTCACATTAAAAGCATGGAGTAAATGACTTCTTGAGATCCTTTCCAGCCTTGTTTCTGGGATGTTTATGACTCTCACTTTACTAGAACACACTATGCAAAAAATGTTACCCTGCATTTTATGTATGCTGCCTGTGAGGCTGTTTGCTCAAGCTGGACCCCTCCCCAGGCAGTATGTCTCTGGCTGTTTTCAGTCTATATATGCAGACTGTTCTCCAACTCAAGCTGTTTCCTTCATGCCTGCTGTACATTTGTCTTTTAGTTGTTTTGCCTCCTTTTGGATGTCCTCTTATGCATTTCAGTTTGAGGAATCAGCTTCTTGTTTGCTTGGTTTCTTTTTTAGTAGCTGCCAGATCTTTTGTAAGTCAGTTAGATTGGGCTGAACAAGAAAAACAAAGCATTCAGGCAGGCTGCCTTAATTTCTCTGAACATAACATATTCTGGGGATCCAACTCTGCTATTTTAGGTGTTAATAATGGGTGGGTTGTTCAAAAATCCTATTTTTGTTGTTTCAGATCATTGTGAGCCTGTACTAATGCAGTAAGGCTTCACGATGCCATGAATAATTACCATGTTTATTGACCTGAGTTTCCATATGGGATCACGTAGAAGTCTGGAGGGTTGATTTGGATCTATTCTGTGGATCAAGATAAATAACTAAGAGATGGCCTTTTTCTTTTTCCCCTTCACCCCCCCAGTTTTGTCAAAGTCCTGGACAGATCCACAGGAGTAGTGTTTAAAAGGCCCTTTCAGGAACCTAAGCAGAAGCAGCTCCTGCCTTGGTCAGACAGTTGATGTACTTCAGGGGACACACTAGGACACTGCAGCATCAGTGATAAGTCTCATTTGCTGAAATGTTAGCATTATCTCCAAGATATATATATAAAAAAGATATTTCATTTTGTCTCTGAAATTTAATCTATTCAGCTGACTGAATGGATCAGAGAGGTCTAGTTTGGAATGCCTTTATTTTGTGGGGAGCTGTTGTTTTGTAGGGATGTTTCTACTTATGTCAAATAAATGTTATTGCTATTTGGTATGGAAGCCAGATACCACTGTCTGCATAAGAAAATGCTACTTTTTTGGTACACTGGGATGCCAAGTAGACGTGTTAATATATGGCTCCATGTATATATTCCCTAAAGTCTCTTCTGGTACCAATAGTGGATGAAAAGCATATAGATATATTTCCTGGAATACCTGCAGATAACTAGAACACTTATACCTGCAAAAAAAGATCTTAGTTTGCACTCTTGATCAATCAGAAATACAGTCCAGATCCTCAGAGGAAAAAAAACCAACAACCCAACATCAAAAAACCAACTCTGTAAAAGCAGCGAATGATTGAACTGAAGCCTGTATTTTTTTTTTCTAAGGGAACAATGGGTGAGGTGTTGATGAATGCCTTCTCCTGGTCTGCTTCAGCCACAAAGGCTGTAAGAGTAAGGGCTAAGTTAGCTCCAGGCAGGTACTCTCTGTCCAGATCAGGGGAGTGCCAGGGGCACTTTGCAGTTACCTTCTGGGCCATAAGTCAGGATTTCCACTCCATGGGATGGAGTGGACCAGTCTGTAGCTGTGTCTGCTCCCAACATAGCATTGGATGTAGCTGGCATGAATACCTAGGCAGAGGAGCTAGGAAGTACTCCCAGGTCCTGCTGGACAGACATGGGCAAAATGCCCAGTGCTTGTAAAGTGTTTTGGAGCAGGGATAGATGATAGATAGCAAATCTTGCATGCTTAATACTTACAAATTACCTTTCCAAAGACAGACTTCCTTCCTTTCAGCCAGCTGTTCTGCCTCAGCACTCTTAGCTGGTAGTCTTCCAGAGCTGCAATGTGAGTTTAAATTAATTTCTTGAAAAATCTTCCTCCTTGCTGCAGTTTTCTTACCCCTCTTTCCTGAAGCTCTGTCAACTGAGTCTGCTGTGCTATATAAGAAAGTTAGTTGAACCAAGGTTATTTTCAGCAATTCTTGTTCTATTTCATAATGAAACTTGATGAGAAAAAGACTGGTCAGTCAAATATCTTCACTGACCTTTTCTGTCCATTGTTTGCTGTCAAAACAAAATGTTTTTGAGCATTTTCTTTTCATTTGTATTACGTGGGTTTAGGCAAGGGCTCAATCTAATGCTTAGCAAAGGCAATAGAGTCCTTTCATCAACAGCCTGGCATGGGCATTGGATCAGTCCCTAACTGCCTGTGTCTGTATTTTTTGCGAAAGAAGTTGAAAGCTTGGGGGCCTAGATTGGAGCCCTCGCATGGAAGAAATAAACAGGGAAAATCCAATTGATAGAAATGGGAAACCTACTTGGACTGCACCTGCACCCTTTTCCTATTTTTCAAAGTCTGGAAGTCTGGAGGGACAGTGAGAGACTTTGAGTATTTGCTGCTGACCCCAGCGATGTAGGTACTTAGCAGTAGGTACTTTCATTGCTCCCGCTTATCCTGGTGGCTATCCCTATCTCTGTGTACTGGGATCATGGACTGTGTGTGGATGACTAGTATGGTAGAGAGGGAGGACAGTCCTCAATCTGCCGTGTAGGATAATACGCTCAGGTCCTGGTATTGCCTGTCTGCCTGTCTGATCATTCACACAGGTATTAACATCTTTATATGCCTCAGCTTCTTATCAGTAAAATGGGAATAATAACATTGAGAAACATTTATGGTCTATTACAGCAAATGTCTATCCAGCCCATTATCTTCTCTTTCTTACCACCCAGTAGCAGATTCTCAAATCAGTCTTGGTCACAGCCTTGGTGATTTATGTGGGAGTTTTTAAAAGATAATTGATGTGTTGCTTAGGGACATGGTTTAGTGGTGGACTTGGCGGTGCTAGGTTAACAGTTGGGCTTGATGATCTTAAAGGTCTTTTCCAACCTAAATGGTTCTATGTTTCTACAGTTGAAGATTCTTTTTTCTATCCCTTTAGCAGTCAAAGAGTCTCCTCCTCAGCTGTCATAATTCACAGCCTGGCATATTAACTTAAATCTTGTCATTCTCACTTCACCTTAGCACCCTGGTCTGTGACCTGTGGCAGATGCATGCTCTGATTCATAGTCCCTGCTGGCTGGTGACTTATGGCCCATGGGAACAGTAAGCTCTTCAGCCACCACCACTAAATTTGGCAAGGACTGTGAATCAGAGCCCTGAAATGAGGGGAAGTGAGTGAATCTCTCTGTGCATCTAGCTGTGATTACACGTCACGTCTGTGCACAGGCTTCACACGCAACCTCCTCCATCTAGGTTATTTATATAATGTAATCATCCCTGTGTGTTTTGGAAATATTTAACCTTTCCTTTAAACTAGTCTGATTATTTTATTCTTATTAAAAGACAATGGCTATGAAGTATCACAGGTGAATTTATTACTAAAAATGCCCTCTCCAACTATACAATACATTTATTTCAAAGTCGAATGGTCTTCCTTTCCTTTCTCACTATGTAATCTTTATTAGGGTCTTCCATGATTAATTTTGGAACAGGAGCACAAAAGGGGCAGCTCTCCAAGAATGGCATTGTCTGCATTCACGCTCAGATGGATTTTTTAAAAAATTTATTTATTTGTTAAAAGATATTTCATTCAGAGAATCCCCGCTGAGATTTTTATTGAAGAAAATTAGGGATCATAAATCGTCTCCCAGAAAACTATAAATCCAGTACTATTGAAACATTCCATGGGCAGAGCTTGGCTCTTTGATGAAATCACTCCTTTTTCTTGTATAATTTATGAGATTTTTTTTTCAGCATGGGGGGATTTATGCTTTTAAATTGCTCACCAGGGTTTTATTGAATATAATTTGCTAGCAAATTTATATGAGCCAAATATATTGCATTTTATCCACAATTATGAGCAATAAAATTGATGGGGCTTTACTTTTCATTTTCTTCTGGCAAGCAGAGGAAACATGAGTTTATCCTGAACTTGGAGTGAGGTTTCTCAGGGATACACGTGTACAATTAAAAGAGAAAAGAGTGTAGTCAGCAAGGCAGAGGTGACATTTTGGAAACTTTATTTGGTGAATGGGAGGAGGCAAGCTAGATTTCTCTTGCTCCAAAGGGACTGTAAAACACTAAGGAGCTGAGTTAAAGCCACTGAAGCCTATGACACACATTGACTTCTGCAGGGTTGGAATCACACTGTTGGAAGGGAAGGTGTAGATAAGCTGTCTAAAAGCTGCTTGTCTTTCAAGGTCCCCTTGGGTCCCATTTTCCTGTGATATTCTGATTTTCATTTGGTTCATCCTGGTATATTCAAAGGCACAAACAAAAACCTGAGTATAACCTTTCCTTCTATGATTTATTCTATTTACTATATCTAAATTGTGGTAATTTCTGTATGCCTATTTTCCTTGAGGACTTTTCTGACTGACAGAAAATAGGAATAAAACTCCACGTATCATTAATCTTTCTAAGGCATAAGGAGCCACAAAAATGTTTCGTGTCCTGATTCTTAACAGGCAATTATTTCCAAATATTGTTTCCTCAGAATGAGGCTTCTAAACCCATAGCTACCTTCATAACACAGACAGGTGCAAATAATGCAGGTTGCTTCTGAGTCAGTCTGTGACATTTCGGGTGCACCAGACCACTTAGGTGACAGGGTATCTGATGGCAAGAAAGATTAAGGTGGAAGACTCACCTGGGCAAAATATCCCTTCTACCGAGGCCTTACCCTGCCTTGAGCTTTGTGCTGTGGACTCTCACCTGCTTCAGGCCAGCACAGCTGCTGCAGCCCTGCCTGCCTGCTTGTCTGTCCCTCTCTCTGTTGGCTTCGCAGGCTCTGAATCATGTCCCTCTGCAGGAATACAATGTAGACTTGTAGTCTGGGGGAAGAAATGCTTAAGCCAGTTTAGCTGAACTGGGCCAAGCTGGTTTCTAGACACACATTATAGTGCTATTTGGGAAAAGGCTGAATTTAGCTGCCCTAAAATGGTGGGAGTTTCAAAAGCAGGAGGGCACCAGACCCGGGCCTGGACCCTGTGGCTGTCCAGAGGACAGTGGACTGACCCACCTCTGTAACCTTACTTTTAACAGAAGGGAAACCACCTTCTGCCCTGAGAGAAGCATTCAGATGAGACATCCTAATGAGACCCTTGTAATTTTTCCCTCCCTTTTTGGCCTTCCCCTTCAGGTTTTACAGCAGGAGGGCTCAATTTGGCACAGATCAGGTACCTTGAGGTTTTCTTTGCACTGAAGGAAATTAAGGCTGCAATTTGAAATGGGCAAATCAAAGGAAATTCAAAGTTTAAGACCCACATACTCTTTCAGCTATTTGTCCCACAAAAGCCCAAGCTGTTGGTATGGCCAGTGCATTAACAGTGAATATCCTGTCTGGCTCATGCCCATTTTTTGCCATAGCTGCATTATTATTTAAACATTCTACAGGTTTTGTACTTAATGTATATAGAGTGATGATCGCTGAGGCCATAATAATGAAATATGACTTTCTTAATGAAATTTCAGTCCCAGCTCATTTCACTGCTGACATTGAGGTGACTGCAAATAAACACTTTCCAGAAGAGTCAGTTAAATGGCTGCATAAGCAATTTATCAAATACTGGAACATTTAAATACATAAAAAAAGAAGTATTCAAGTATGGTATATTACTGCCTGTGGCTTTGTTCCGAATAACCTCACTCCTTGTCTTCCTAATTCTTAGATTCCCACTGACAGAAAACAAATCTCTCTCCAACTTGGAGAATTTTATCAGATTTATCTGAATGTCAGATCAATGTGTAGGAAACAAATGGAGTCAGCAACATGATTTAAATTAGAAGTCTAACAATTTACAGTCTCCACTGGTTTCTCATAAACCTTATTAACGTTTGGCATTGGGTACCAAGGAACTATAAATAACATTCCAAAAGAACATTTATATCTGCTTAGACTCTCGTTATATGTCTTCAACACAGCTTAAATAATGTCCGTAATACCTTCATCATGAACAGGAAATGAAAAAGTTACCCCATACATGTTTTGTCTTTTAATCAAATATTATTTTCTCCTTAAAACTGCAGAACTGTTTTTTTAAAAAATATTTATTTTATTTATTCAAAACTCATGGCTACAGTTTCCACTTGTTTTTCTAGATCTCAGTGGGGTACAAACCCCTCCCATCTGAACAGAACTGAACAGTGTCTTCACATCTCTCCATGCAGTCCTTCCCTCCCACCCCTTCACCTTGGCTGTTGTTGGAGGCCAGGCTCTCTCCTCAGGGATGTGGGCAGGGGCAGCACCGTGACACCATGAGCTGCCTGCGGGAAGAGGTGGCACGAGGAAGGAGGCGTTTTCATCAGGCGTTTCTAAAATTGGGTCTGATTGTTGCAGAGCAGGAGATGAGAGAGATTTGTAGACACACTCCCCAAAACTGCCCTCAGTCATTTATTATATTCTTAATCCTCTTTCTTTCTCTCTCATTTTAGTCTTTTCTCCTGTCTATGTGCAAAGATTTCATTTCCTTCCTTAGAAGAATGGACCCAGATTTTCTTTTCCATCCAACACATCCAAACACCCCTGTCCAAAACTCAGTTCAATTCTGAAATCATCTGTTCCCAATCTGCTGCATGGTCCTTGCTATTTTGATTGCCTCTTTCGGCTGGAAGGCTAGTTCTTCATGAAAAGATGTAGAATTTATCTCTGCTTCTGAAACATTGTGCAACTGCCAGGCTCTGCACCTAAATCTCACCTAAGGTGGGATTCATTGGGACAAATGTCAACATCTACACTGGAAGATCTACTTTTGCTCAGTCAATGAATTCAGAGTGAATATTTTGTTGTGGAACTGGCACCTAATCATGTGGCTGGTATCCAGTACATGAACAAGGCAACAGAGAAGCGACAGACATTGTGCATCATACATATAATAAAGGCAAAGAGATCAAAGTATGAAAAAAGTTAGTCGTCTGGAAAAGAACAAATGGTAGAAAGAAGCAAAAAATCCAACAAGTGTTGCCCATGTCGACATTGTAAGAAAAAAATTAGATCTTACAGATATGTAGAGCCTATTCATCTGAATTATCTTTAGAGGCTTACGGAGCCTACCTCCTTTATTATCAAAGAAAAGAAATATGTACGCTGGGAGAGCAATTAAACTGCCCTGTTTAAGATGTCTGCCTTAGGAAGAGATGAACTTCATTTTAGATGTGTCTGTTTCTCCCCATTAACTACAGAGTTTAGACAATTAGTCCAGGTGTAGGTGTCTATTGGCATCTAATAGGTGAGATGTGCCTCAATGGCCATAGCAGAAAAGAGACTGCAACGCACACCCTGCCAGGAGTGGTGTGGCAGCCTTCCACCATGACTCACCATGGGGAGCAATCAAATCGGCTGCGTAGCCAGAGCACAATGCGCATTGGTGCAGTCAGTCCCCTGGGACTGATGCCAACTGTTATACGATAATTCAGCCCACATGATGGGAAAGAAACTGTGATCATGTCCTACATACAGGGATTGCCTCCAGCAGCTCCTTGTATGAGATGAAATCAGGGAAGAGTTGCATCCTTGCAATTACCTTTGCTCCTTTTCAAGGAATCCCAGACTCTGGGTCACCTTGCCTGCTAGTCTCTCATCATGGCCTCTTGTTTTCTTGGACAGCCCTTCCCACAGCTCTCCCAGGGCCCACAGCTAGAGCCTGGATCCCTCAGCCAGCCAGCTTTCCAGGGTTGCTCTCTCCTTTGTAGCCCTCTCATCAGCCCCCGTCAATACTTGCCTCTCTTCGGTTGTCTGCTGCATCTATGCCCATGCAGACTATTGCATCCATGAAACAAACTCTCATTCGTGGCCTCTCCACCCAGCCACCCACGCTCCCCCTCTCAGCCCAGTGGGGCAGGTGAGACCCTTTTCTAAAGCACTGAGGAAGTCAGCACACAGTGGTGAAGCTTCACTTGCAATTTTTGGTTTTAGCCTGGCTCCTACTAAGGCACTTAGATTCAGAAAGGTCTTTGGAGCCAATAAAAAAAAAAAAAAAAAAGAAAAAAAGAAAGAAAAAATACAGACAGAAATTAAAAAGCCACAGAAATGCTCAAAGAAATATTTCAAAGAGGTGGCAATTAGATTTAGCTCCTCAGAATGATGTGACAGTTTCAAAGGCAGAAATACTTGACATTCAGTAGCATAAGAACTGGTGGAAAATTAATTCCAAGAACATCTAGCCATGAAGCCAAATGTTTCTTCACCTACGGAAGTCAACTGCAAGAAAAACAAAACCTTTAGCTTGACCTTTAAACAACAATTAGTGGCTGATTTATTGACATGGTTTTCCAGAAAATGGACAATACTTATGAAGACATTGAGAAGACTGTGTAATAAATTATATTTTCTTTGAGCTTCAAGGGATGTATCCCATTTTCCACTTTAAACAAGCTCTGCCAGGGTGTCCTTTTGTTAGGTCTAAGAATTAAAATAAAACAAAACAACAGCTTTATTGTAGCATGTGGTTTAGCAATAGACCTGAGGCTACTACTCAATATTAAATCTCCACAATAAAAAAGAGGAATAATTACACACTTTGTTATGAAAATTACATGATAAGTTCATTAGAAACCTCTCTGAAAATAAAGCTAAGTACATGGTAATTCAGTTTTCCACTACTAAGTTATCTCCTCACTGTGACTATTTGAGGGAAATTGTTGTGTTCTGCATGAGAGTCAGAATTCATTGTAAGTTGCAAGGTCCCATAGTCCCTTCAGCTGGGGGAAGGAGAAACACTGTCAGAGTTACTTTTTATTTCTGAAAGCCTTTTTTATTTTCTTTTCCCATCAAGTGCTATGATTATTGGTAGCAGCCATCTCTAAAAGTGCCTCCAAAGCTACGTGGCACTCACAAAGCTGAGTCTAGGCTGTGAACATACAAGTGAGATTTGTGCAGTTTTTTGAAGTGCCTAAGTTTCATTTTCAAAAGAGATTTGAGAACCTGGGAGCCCAGATCAACCACCCAACTCCTGCAGCATAGCAGGTTACCATGTGTCCGCTAAGCTGCAATACCTCTCCATGTGTCTGCTTTCAGTCTGTGGCAGCTCTGAACTTACCTCATAATATGAGAGGTTTAAATTAGGTCAAATTACATTGCATTTGTATGCACACAGACATTTACTGCCATTCAGCTTATGCACAACCTCTGGTAACTCCTGGCTGGACGAGTTTGAGTAACCTGACCACGTGTTTGATCTCTAAGAACCACTCAAAGTCAACAGCACTTAGTAAAGAAGGTACATCTGAAAATTTTACTCAGAAACTGGCAATTGCTTCTGAAGCACCCATGTCTGATTGATTTAAGGAGATCCTAGCAATTTCAGGAATACAACAGTAGGCAGCCTGTAAGAGGACAATACTTGCTAAAGGAGCTTCTTGTCATCAGATGATCAATCTGGCATTGGACTTTATGCCACTTTATACAATTGATTGTCCCCACATAGAGGTTTACTGCTTAAATTTGCTTTAATATCTTCCCTGGGGAAAGTGTATAATTTGTGTGATGACACAGATGAGGGGGGTGACTTTCATTCATCACAGGCCCACCAAAAATCCCGGTCAAGAATGAGAGCCCAGCATGATGACTTGTAAGGAGACCTCAGCCCCAGAGACCTCCCAATACGCCTCCCATTTGGGACACAGGATGACAGTGATGGAAACACAGCAAACATTCTTCACCTCAGCACTGACAGGTGAGGACCCAGGGAAGATGGCCTTGGGGAGTGCCTGAGATACCTGAGAGCAGCCAAGGTTTCTGTGTGGCTGGTCACCTGTGAGCTGTGGATTGGTTTTATGACCATTTTCCTGAAATGCTCTCATTCTGGACATCTAATGCTTTGCTGTAAGGAAGCTGGGCTGCCCTTTCATAACCCTGCCTTTTTCTCCAGACATAGCAGAGCAACAATGGTTGAAAAGAATTGAATGCCCGTGATTCATGTGAGTAAAGCCATCTGAAGCAATCACCAGAATGTGGCTTTATTCAGAGAGAGTTTATGCTGGAAGAATTTCCTTTTGCAGATACAATCAGGGTTTATTCTACCCCTGCTGGCTCTATAAGCTTTGGTGATAGATTTTAGCAGTTCCCTACTGCCTTGTCACTTTGTTTGGCTGGATACTGAGCTCCTGGTCTGCCAACTGTCCAGAAATCCTGTGCGAAGGCCACTCAGCATAAGTGGCAACAGTCAACCTGCACATTTGCACAAGGAATCTTGCAGCTGGGACTTGTTGGGCTTGCAGTAAACATTTAAATCAATTGCCATTAGAAGTGGGCTGAAATCAGATCATTCTGGATTGCCAGTAATGGAAGGTCCCCTTATGCTAAATAGCACATGTACATCCCGATTCAACCTGACTTTAATTCTGTAATGAAATGAGACTGAGTATGAACTGATTCAAAGTGAGCATTAAAGGTTTGTACAGATTTTAAAAGCAGATGAATTAGATTAATATTAGCATGTTGATGAATTAGATTAATATTAGCATACCTTATTTAGAAATGGGGAAACTGATATATACACATTGCTGTCCAGTAACTTTTGGTGGTTAAGTTGTTAGGTGAACACTTCAGGAGAAAAAACATTTTGGTTTTCACAGCTATGTAAGAAGAAGGCCTACAGTGTCTCACACTAGCCAGAAACTTGGCAGTCCTGCTCAGAAGCTGTTTTTAAAAATTGCTGTAGCCCAGCATCCCAAGCCACACAGGGAGTCAGTGAGAAGAGCCAGGTGAGAGCTAGGGAGTTTCTAATCACTGCTTGTGTTTTCCCACTTCTAACCCAAGCTTCTGGACTAAATATAAAGTGAGCTGTCAAGTAAATGCACTCATGCCATATGCTAGAAACATCACAAAGCTTTGTTGGCCACATAAAAATCGCTGCACATGGGAACAATAACTCTTTCTTGAAAACCAAATAACTATTCTGATCTAAATCAATCAGGCCTGAGAAAGACAGAAAATCCACCCCTTTCAGGATGCGGTCATTGCTCAAGTGTTAGGAATATGACAGAGATTTTAAAAAACACACTCTCTGGTACTTGCTCTTCTCAGAGCTATTGCTTTTAAGTGTGAGCTATAAGACCTCTATGCCAGCATTTTAGCCCAGAGGAAATATCCCTGTCAGTGACCTTACAGGTCAGAGTCCTTAACTGGAAGCCAGCCCTCTTGGCTGATGGAGTGATCACTGCAGAGCACATAGTGAAGTGACAGTTAGGTTTTTCCTTGCACTTTTTCTCCTCCATTCCTCATTTTAAATGGATGATAACTTGAGAATTAAGTTCAATACAAATAATTTGTATAAAGCTGGGCAGTCACTGCTTTTTCAGATGGGTAAAGTAAAATTTAAAGGTATGTCTCCGAGTTCAGTTTCTAGCTGCAAATTTGTTTGAAGGTATTAGGACAGTTGTGTCTGGGTAGATCTAGTTAGCTGTTTATAAAGTGGAGCTTTGGAGACTTTTGAGCATGTTATTGTACAAAAAGAACATCAGAAAACCTGTGCATCTCATAAAGAAGTGACAGAGGCATATATGCGGCAGCAACTTTCACTTTTATTTTCACACTACCTTGTGTAATGAGCTTAACTAATTTCTGCTCAGGACCCTTATGCAGCAAAAATACAAGCCAACAACAAGAGGGAGGGATCTCATCTTCCTCCGTCTTGCCAGGGCTTTTTCTGGTGGGACAGGGGTGCCTGGGGAGGGGAGGGACCATTTGGATCATTCTGGGACGCGCTTTTGAACGGCAACCATGTCCCTACTGATACCTCAGATGACCCTGGCCGGGGCCACAGCTGCTCCATGAGGGACCAGGATCTATGGAGTTCCCTTTACAAACAACGGGCTCCCTGCGGGCTGCAATGAATGAGCCTAATTAGCTATGGTTTGTATCCCATGGCTGAGCAGGCACCAGCCCTGACTGAAACCCCTCCTGGGACTGGGTCATCTCTGGGGCCCTGCTCACGTGTGTGCTCACCAAGCTGCGCTAAGGGCACCCTTCTATCGGGCAGGACACGGTCTCCCTAACCAGCCTCGAGGACAACCTGCACGCAGCTTCAGAAGTGCCTTGAGTGGAATAGAAGGACAGCAGATGAGCGTGTACACAGATAGAGAGGCTGCAGTGCTTCCAAAGCTGGCAGGCAAACAATTAAGTGTTTATGATTTTAAATATTACGATTGCAAATGCAATGATCTATGTGGGAAAATATGAAGGAGAGAAAAGAGGGTTATGGATGATCTGGAGGAACACAGCAAAGTTAAAGAGGGGGATTTGCAGCTGGGCTTTTCAAGGTCAACCACCAGTGTGGTTATCATTACATGTTGCAAACAGAAGCCAAAATAGAAGCATGTGACAGCAAAATTCAACTTTTAGAAGTGGTTTGGGATTTGTTTGTTTGTTTGTTTGTTCAGTTAGCATCCCACTGCTTTATCCTTATCACACTGCCCAAAATCTACTTTGAATATATATCAAGTCCTCAACAAAAATCTCGCAGTCTAATCAAAGCCAGCAAAGGGAAAAGATCAAAGCACAGGTTATAACGCATGAAGCTCCAGGGAGCTCTGTGTCACACGTGCATGTGTATATATAAACAAAATCGTTCCTACATGTTGCACTGAGAGTAGATAAGATTCATGGAGTGCACTAGTCAGGAAGCAGCACTGTGCTGACAAAACCGTATGGCAGCTGTGAAATAAGCAATGCGAAGTGACCAGCTGCTGAGCATAACCTTCCCAGGCAGGCCTGGATACTCATCCCCATGCTGAGACCTGGATTTCGCAGCTCTTTTCTGCAAGAAGACAATTCTTAAATCTTTAAGATTTTTCCTAAATAGTGGCATAAAAAGTGATTGCAATAGCCCCACTGCCTGGTTGTTCATGACTTCACTCTCCCTGTGTGGCTCTCACTTGGCTCACCAGTGAAGTGCTGCTAGAGCCACAGTGCATCACGCTGGGCATGACAGAGGGCTGTACTCTCAAATGTAAATCCATAAATTCAGAGATTCGTAAAGTGTAAGGCCAGCAGAGACAATTATGATAATTTGTTCTGACCTTCTCCATCATATAGGTCATGCAGTACCATATATATATAGAGAGATATTTGTATATATATATAAGAATCACTGAGTGCCAGTTCCTGGAGCTTGACTTTATTTTATCTGATTCAAAAATCAGACTAGCATGCTACTTGTCTTTCCCTCCTCACTGTTTACAATCTTTATTTGGCTTCAGTGCACTTGTTTTTCTCAAACTTTTTTCTAGATCCCTGTCAGGCCCCTGTGTGTAGATGTACCTTCAGACCCAAGGTCTTCTGCCTGCCCAGCACTGTGCAAGCCAGAGTGTATTTGCCCAACCATGTCTCACGGCTGAGGCCAGCTAAGCTTGCTCACCTTTATAAGCAGCTATACCGTGCCTGTGCAGTGCCATTGACCAGAGCTGTTTGGGGAAACTCCAAGAGTGGGACTCTGTCTCCAGCTTTGCTTTGCTTTTTCTCTCCCACAAATTCCTTTCCTTCTTCTCCCTCTCCCTCAGACATTTTCCCTGTTCAGCTCCCCATCACTGACAGTATGTCCTCCTTTGCTGCCTTGACTCTATTGCTTGCATGTATTGGTGATCAGCTACCTGATTACTTCTAATTCCTTCCTTCATTCTATTGATTTTGCTATAACTGAATCCTCTGCTGCATCTGACCGATGGGAAGGCTGTTTTGCAAATGGCTTCTTTCCTCCTTAAAAGGGCAGTGTTTTACAGAACTTAGCATGAGAGTTTTAATGCTGCCTAGAAATTTCCACAGAACATGGTCTGTATCATTTCATTACCGCTCAGCTATTTGCTGGTTATTATTAATAAATTTGATTATGGTGGGTCAAATTGTATGTGAAATATACAGTGTTCCCTTTCCCTTGTTCCTCCAAATAGCTATTTGTGCCAGTCATGTACCGTGCTCTGAGCCAACGACAGTCCCACAACTGCCAAAAATGCAGTTGAAGCAGGAGTCTCCCATATTTTCATCTTTCTACTTGCTCCCTGGCCAACACCCTCAGCTTCCTTTCAAACTACCAGCTCCCTAGCCCCCATGACCTGCTTGGCCTGTGCAGTGATCTCCTCCCCATCCAAAGCTCCCTTCTCCAGCAGCAGGCCAGAACAAGGAGACGCACTGTAAATAGGAAAGGTGTCTTCAGTTTGCTCTCCATGGGGTCCCACTTGCCAATGGTCTGCCTGTTTTAGCTGGTGGGAATTGTTTTTGGAGGAGAAGAGTGAGCCAGATGCTCAGCAAAACCCATCCTGGGAGCAGTGCTGCAGGGAGCAGAAGAACAAAAGGCAGCAGAGATGTTTCAGAAAGGACAAGCAAAAAAAAAAGAAAAAAAGAGAACATGGGTGCAGAAAAAGCATGCTTCCTGATTGCTGCTAGTTGTGTGCTCCAGCACTAAGCCTTCCTCCGTGGCTGGTTGGGACCTATACGCTGTTCACACTCTTCATTCCTGCAAGAACCCTTGCTTGGCAGTTGGTCACCTGAGTACGTTAGGTGGTTGTTCTGCCTCCAGATGGCAAAAAGCAATACAAAGACAAGCGTTGCAGTGGTTCTCCAAGTGTCAATGCCAGATGGTGTTTCTTGGACAGACACAAAGATAACGCCAACTTTTTCCTGACTCAGCGTGACTTCCACAAGCTCAGCTGCTATCACAGAGGTGAAAGACAGTATCATAATGACTTGCTCATTGTACACTCTACGTGTCATAGAAGGTTTTTTTAGCATTTTTTAAATGCAGATGCACCGAGCAAGACTTCCTGCCTGATGGCCAAGCATAACCTTGAGGCCATATGAAAAAAATTCAAAGCTCGGTTTCCACTGTGATTAACTGACCTGAATCTTGGGTTTGTGCATAATAGGAATTCACCCTATTGCCTGGGGGGAGCTTTGGTTTTTAAGTAGCAGAATGATCTAACACCTCAAATCTGCAGGTAGGACCAAAGAGTTGGCCAATGTGACTGATGCCACCTCTGTTTTGGCCTGGTTTTGTGTTCCTGTGAAACAGGGTCTATGATGAATCCCAGTGGGAGTGCTATCAGCCTTTTGCATCTTCTTATGTGTGCAGCAAATCTGCAGCTGTTCTCATCTCATGGCTTATGGTAGTGGACATAGCCAAGGACAGTGTGAAGGTGGATGAAGGTGGAGAAGGTTCAAGGATGATGGCGAGGTTAAGACAACTGCTCCCAGGAAGTTAAGAGAGTGCCCTAATGGTTAAGTGAAGCCTATCCAATGTTACTTCACCCTTCTGGCTGAGATTTTGATACAACATGTATGACGGCAGTCAGTATTTTAATTTCTACAATAACCACCACAGTACAAAAGTATTGTTCAGAAATTTTCTATTACTGTCTGGAGTGTTACTTTTTATGGTGCCATATACATGTGCAGTATGGACAAGTTACAGTTGCTGTGGGAATGTTACTAATGAAATTCTTGAGTTCTCAGTGCTTAAAAATCTCAAATGAGTTATAAAGGAGACTTGTTTGCATTTCATTTCCTTAGTTAAAGGCAGAAAAAATAGTTCCCACAAGCCTTTGTGACAAAATTTGCCAAACTAACACTCCTCCATCTTAAAGCTCTGTTCGACTTTTTTTCCCAACAAATCTCTCATTTATCCCTCATTACTACGATGAAGGCAAAATGTTTTTTAATACGCCTGAGGAATTGCAATGCCCTTCCTGCCACTATCATTTTCCCACTGATATTTGTTCAGCATGAGTAATGGAAAGGTGAAATTGTGTTCAGGGTACAGAGTGAGACCCCTGAAACCTGGGATTTATTTCTGGTCTTGGGCCATCTTCAGCATCTCCTCGGACCTCTGTTTTTTGATTTTGCTGTCCATAAAAAGAAGCTTTTGCTGTTCATCCACACTTTTGGTTTTATTCTTGGTTCTACTCAATAGTGAGTCTAGAGTGCTATTGGAAGTCTGGATGAGGTTGAGGTAGGAAATGGAAAAAATCCAGGTTAGTATTCATGCTGTGTAAGTCAGTTATGCCAGAATATGTAAACATCAGGTCTGTTTGGGGAATTAGAAAGCGGAATTTCCCCCCTCAGTAGGTATCACAATTTTCTGTTTTAAAATGCTTGTTGCCTCCACATGATCTCTCACTTTCCCGTTCCCACTAGTGCGCATCACCTGGCGTTTATCAGCACCCTCTTGTTCAACGAGACAGTCCGTAATTATATCCCCAGCATGCACATGACTAGAAGGTTTCATGCTCTTATCTGTGCACTGAGGTAGAGCAGTACCTCATGACAATTTCTTCAATTCTCACAATGTTAAGTAGGAGAGGAGTTCACTGTTATCACAGCTCAATGCTGTTTCTGTTTATCTGAGAAATCCTCTCTTTGAGAATGATTTTTGGAAAGTGTCTGATACTTTTGATCCCCCCTGCCCTCCAATTAAAATTAGCTCTTAACCTCCTTTTGGCAGGAAAGGAATAAAGTCTAGGTCCTGAAGACAACAGGCAACCACATACTGCCAGGAAAAGAGTTCCTTTTTTTCCTGATAAGAGAATAATTGCTGGAGCAGAAGCTGACCGCAGGACAGCCAGAGCAGCTCTTTCGAGTTAATCTGCTCCCCCTTTGGACCTCATTCCACAGCGCAGATAACAATAAAGGATTTTACAACAGGCAATGTCCATTCAGAAAGGCACTGTGCGGCTCCCTGTGTATTTGAAGGCAACATCAACAGGAACTGTAAGGTCTCAGGCTAAAGTGTGTAGGGTGCCAACCTGTTATGCTCAAAGCTATAGTTTAGAGGCTAGGTACACATCTGGTAGGAGTGTGTTCATAGCAAAGCCAAGGTATTTGTAGAGCTTACAACTGCAGCATAAAATTCTATTTTGCACTCAGGAAAGAGGTAAGGTTATGTTTCTGTTTCAGACACATACCTAGATGTATGTTCAAAATGTGAAATCATACTACTGCTTTCCAGTCTTTGAAAACTGCATTTAGGACAGTTTTAAGTGAAAAACTTTGCTGGTACACAGCTGAGGACTGTAGGGTTGAATTTGGTGTGTGAAACAATCACAGAAAGCTTGGGAGTCGCTCATCCTTCATTTGTCTGTGAGGGGCATGCAACTCCTTAGAGTACTTTGCTGTCATTATAGAACAACAGTGTAATGGTCACAAGTCCATGTGAAGGGGGTGAGATGGGCACTTGACATTAAGGATATAGGTATATGGATGGGAAGAGAGAGAAAGGGTAGGGGGGAGCTGTGGTGAGATATGGAGGGAAAAGAGCATAGTCTAAAGTCAGTTGAGAAAGTGAAAAAGAAAAAATAAAAGAGGGGAAAGAAAAGACAAAACAAAGATGTAAAGAACGTATAAACAACAGAGACCCGGAGAGGTCAGGAAATGGATAAGACAACTTACAATAAGATTGATTAAGGTTTTATATAGTCAGTAAGAGTGACCAAGAATGAATAGTAAGGCAATGAGCACAGGTGCTTCCAATCTGCTCTGTCTTCCAGACTGTTCCTTTACACACCCTGGTATTTTGGAAACCTGGATGTATTGAGGAGGTTGGACAGGACACTGTGGAGAGTAGATGTCTCTGCTGGCCCAGCTCTACCACATAGTCTGTGCATTAATCATCAAGTCTTGGAATCTGGAGAAGAAACACTCATTTTGGGAAAATTAAGAGGCAGGGCTTGAGTGTGAAAGAAGGGTTTGGATGTAGCACTATAGGAAGACTGATCTAGTGATCAAATGATAGTAAGAAATTGACAAATATTTTACCTTTCATTGAAGTCTTCTCACTCATTTATCCAAGAGCACGCTACAGACACGTGATTGTTGAGCACAGAACTGATGCAAGATTGATTTGAGCAGAGAAGGTACCTTCAATGAACCTTATATTGACATTTGTTCTACTCCAAATTAAAACAGTACCTGAATTTAACTGCTTGGATCTGATTCTTAAAAGCACTGACAATGCCTATATTTATACACATATACATTTTTTTAATATATCTTTTTTTTTTTCATTTGCTGCAAATAGAACCATCAAAAAGGGGGAGGGAAAATTGTTCTAGAGGACACAACTAGGATTGATTTTTGAAAATGTCAGCAACTTGCTTTATATATGAATTTGCTTTTGAGAAAATTCAACACAGAGCCAGAGGAAGAAGAAGAAAGAATAATAAAATATTACTGAATTACTCTATGAATAGCATTGTTTAAATTAGTTGTTTCATAACTGTGAATCAGGTGTTCTTTTTCTAATCATTCCCGACATACATCTTGTACTGGACAGTGTTAACCTTTCAGCTCAGAGAATATGAATTCTCAGCTTCAAATGTCATCTGAATTCCTAAATCTCTAACCTTTTAGGGTTCCAATTACTTCCATCCAAGTTGACTAACTTCATGAATAGGATTTATATGCTTGATTACAACAGTGAGATTTGGCTCAGTGGAGTAGACCCTTGGCTACTAACCTTCAGAGGCATGCTGACAGCTCTGCCAGTAAAGGCCCTGACCTGTAAAGTGCCAGTGGTTTAGATCCCTACAAAATACCTTGTGCCCTCAACATCTTGTAAAGGTGCTGGCAGCTGTGTTAGCTTGATACCTTGCAGAATTGCCTAGCATCCTGAAAAAATGAGTCCTAAACTGACTTCATAATCTGCGCTTTTGTTTTTTTGGGCTGGTTTTCTTTGTCTCCTGGAAAATCACAGGAAAAATCACAGCGACGCTGTTAAAGCTGGAGATGGGGCATAAATGGAGACTTTAACCAACCCCATGCCCTCCCCCAAATTTAATGATTCAGATGAAATGGAATGACATCCAAACCAACCAAGTTGTTTTTGTTTTTGCAAAACCAAAACCTGAGTGATGAGGTTTTGCAAAATTTAAACCCAAACCACTCCAGTTTGTCCATTATAGACATGAGACTGAACTGAAAACCTTTTATCTGGGCCCTCTATCCCCTCTTGACTTTGGTGGTTTGGCTAAAAATGGAACCTGGATTTAAACCATCCCTGATTTGGGTTGTGCAAATCACAACCTGACTAATGTAGTTCTTCAAAACCAAAACCATAACATGGCCTTCTTGTTCTATCCCTAATTAAATTAAATGCTTTGTGTCCAGAGCATTATGGAGACTGAAATGTACAGAAGAATAGTATCAGCATAACACAACCTTCTATTTTATTCAGTCCCAAAGGGCCTGATCCTGAAATCACAAAGCCCTCTCTCGCCTCATCAGATCATCTTTGCGGGCACTTGGTGAGATACTTCTGCTTTGAAGAGGGCTGCTGCTGCTTTCTTTGAAAATAGTGAATTAACTTTCATTGAATTAAAGAGCAATGCACCCTTTCTCACTTGTATTTTCTGGGTACTTTGTTATCCCATATATGTGCAGGTTATAAAATCTCTTCTGTTTCAGGAGGGGCGGAAGTAGAGCAGAATTGACCATGTCCCTGTCATCAGAAGAGAGGAGGTTTATTTCTCAATCAAGTTTTTTCAGCCTCTGTCCTCATATAAGTCTGGTACCAGAAGAAACAGGACTCCCTGTATGGCATCTTTTGGCATTTCTGATAGACTCTACTGTCTTGTCCATCTTCCTGAAAGGGTGTCTCCTGTCATAAAAGCAGCCAACGCAGCTCCTAGGACAGTCCTAAACACCTTGCTGGGCAGGGGCATAGCAAGTTCTCAACGGACTTTCTTGAACTTTTGTCCATCCTGTTTTTTTGCTTGTGATAGAGGTATGCTTTCTGAGCTTTGTCACTGTCTCTGCCTTCCCTTTTTGCCACAAATAAGGGTCCAAGGGCAGTGCTTTTCCACCTCTGGACTGTCTGTGGACTACTTTGAAAAGGCCAGTCAATGGTAACTAAGAAAAACAAGCCTAGTGACAACAGGATTTAAGGCAGTATGAGTGCCTTACTTCGCCTCTCTTAGCATAATGTTTTAGAGGGGTCTGCAAACAAAAAGACATCTGAAATCCACCATTGGCATTCACAAAGAAGTCTCCTGGAGATCTGGAAATGGAGATGAATGCTGCTGAGAAACCAGCTCCACCCTGGCTCCCAAAGGAGACAGAGCATCCCAGCTCCCCTGGCCCAGGACTCCTTTCCCAGTAGCTATGCTAACCATAAAAGTCCTTTTTCTAGGTCTGTAGGACAGCTGCAGGCTAAACTTAAGCTAATGTTTCGCTTCATTTATTTAGCTGGATCCCATTTTCTGATGTTTTGTGTGTTTCTTACAGGTAAATTGTTACTCCTCTGTTAGACTTTTGCTGTTGCTGCTAATCTCTGCTGATTTTTTTCTGGTTTTGCATGTTTGGATTACAATAGGTCATTTAGAAGGAATAATGGCAAAGGAGAACTTCTTAAGAGCAGCACAGGCAGATTGAAAACACCCACCAAAATACCCAAACCTGTGAGCTTAATGGTAATAGCTTTCCTTGTCTACTCAAATGCTAAGACTCATACCCTTTCTGTACAGCTACAAGCTACTCTGAGGAGAAACAGTCACAGAACTGGAGCAAGCTGGACATTTAACCAGATAGCTGGCACAATTACAATTATACCACAAGTCAGCTTGGACTAATAAGTTGAATGAAACTCAAAGCCCAGTGTCTTTTTTCGCCCTAAGCAATGACTTTTATCCAGTATGTTCTCTTAAAAAGAAACAGGCTAAAAGCTAAGGACAAAAATGCAATCCTGTGTTCCTAAAGTTAAACAATGAAACCCGTGCCAGCAGTGCCTCCTTACCCTGCCCAGGAGGCCCAGGGGAGGGGATATTGTGGGTTCATCCTCTCTTTTCACCCACAGCACAGGGCAGGAGGAAGAGGGAGAGTTCTGTTTCATGAGAAGAACAAGACGGGATCTTCTTCCTTTCTCCTCTTCAGAGTCAGGAAGGAGAAGGCAGTTGAGATGGAGGCAGGGGAATGAAGGGAGGTCATGGGAGAGCATTGTAACTCCCCTTTGGCATCATGGTCTCCCTCCAGAGAATCTCACCACTTAGTTATTAAAAGAAGTAAAACTTCCTTCCCCTGCCTCATATCTTCCTGTTGACAACCGATCATCTAGACTAGGACATTTCCCTCCTAGACTTCATTTGTTACCACCAGGATATATCGCTCTTCAGCAGTCCCACCTGTTGGACAGTTTGCAGGGCTGGGGTAGAGCAGCAAATGTGCATGCCTTATGTCTGGGTCTCTGTAGTACTGCACATCTGGGTAAGATTAAACAAAGCCAGGGGCGGGAAGCGCCGCTATAACAAAATGTACAAGCCATAAGAGCTCAATTTAGGACCTGTGCATAAGTTTTCAATGCTAATTTGAAGCAAACCTTTTCAGAGTCATGCAGAGTGTCCTTTTGCAATGTCGAGAAATGATGTAACTCCAAAGCCTTTCATCCTTAGGACCATGCTGTTACTTGGTCTATCCTGCCTAGGCTTCTAAATGGTTAGCATCTTAGACATTTTCCTGTCAGAGCCTCTGTATAGGTTTTTGCCAGGCTATCACTAGAAATTTTCTCTGGTGTGAAGCCAGTCCCAGCTCTAGAGGTTTAAGGAGAGGGAAGAGCCCAAAGCCATTGAGAACCCTTATATGGGCCTTGATATGCCTCCTCTGGATGGGCTGGGCACAGGCAGGTGTGAGAGTGGTGCTGCTCAAGCCCCTGACAGGTCCCTGGGCTCAGATCCTGCCCAAGTATGGTGAGGACTGTGGCCAAGTGACAGCAGGGCATCTCTGCAGAGCTGTCTCTCTCTCCCGCTATCTCATGGCATCCAGGTGCCCTCTGTGAGCTGAGAGTAAGTTGGGCAAATGTCAAGGCATATAAAAATATGGATGTTTTAAAACTTGCTATTCTGGAGCAAAGGGAACATAAAAATACTGGGGGGTTATGTAGCTACACTATATCTGTAGGTTTGAGTTAGAACAGGCTGGATAGTATTTTTCCACTCCTGTGCCCTCCACTTTTTAACAAGATCAGGCTAAATTCCACAAGAGACCTTCTGAATCTGACCTGCAAGCTCATCTCCATGGTTGCCCCATATGTCTCCCAGTGTCACCTGTAAGTATGAGCAGAGAGGAGCTGAAGGAAGCACCACCAGCTGAGGGAAATGGGGAACAGCGTGACCATCCTGAGGGACACTGATGTGGCAGGCCAGAGAGGAGAAGTTTTAGAGTTTGGGTGTTGAGTTTTTCAATGAGAGAGAGAGAAAAAAAGATAGAAGATACTTGTGAGAAAAATCCCCTCCAAAGACAGCTGTGGTGGAAATATTTTCAAGAAGCCCAGTCTTCAGATCTGCTTACTACATTTGATTGAGTTGCACTGTACAGCTCTGTTCTCAAAAGTTGTTAAAAGTGTTCCTTCTGAGAAGAGCTGTCCTTCCTCCCATCCATCTGCCATGAAAAACAGGTTTCCCACCATCAGATGCAGAACCTTTGAGGCAGAACTGGCTTGAACTATAAAGTTAATAGCATGTCCATAAATAAGTGAATTAGCTTCAGACATTTTGGTGGATCTCTTAAAATATTTACTCTTTAGGGGCAAGTTGGGTAATGGGTTTTCCTCAAACCTTAAAGTTTTAGTAGGCATCAAAGAATGCAGAGTGGAAGCTGCTTACCAGATGTTCCACAGCCTGGAGAGATAAAAGGAGATTGTTTTTACAAGTATAAATGGTGATATAGTAGCCTGCACTGTGTAAAGTACATATTTTTATTAAGTCATTATGCAGTTGGACAAAAAATTTTCCATATTTCCCAGTGATAACCTGCCTCATCCAAGCTGAAATTTTTACCAGTTCTAACTGCTTATTTTTCAATTTACAATGCTGGCAAACTTGTTAGGATTTTTTTAAACCTCCTCAATTTTATTGTTTTAGTCATTTAAAATGCAATCATCTTTTGAAACTTTAGATAAATCTAATAAAGCTAATCTCATTAATAGAGTGCAAAAATATCCTAACACTCCTAAGTGATTAAGCAGTTTGGGGAAATTGCTTACTGCAGAAGACATACCCAAAGGCAACAGAGGATTCAGATCTGGACCCACGTAAGCGAACTTGGCTTGGTTAGCAGTGTTGCACTAATTTACCAGGTGTTGTAGATCTGGTTCTTAATTTATAAGAGCCAATCAGAATAAATTGCGTGAAAGTTTTTAAAGCAGCAGAATAGCAAGAAGGTAAAGGTTTATTCTCCCATAGGATCTACCATCTTTTTAAATTTTTTGTCATGTTCATGAATTGAAAACCTTGAAATCTTGTATTTGTTTTCAGATCATATTAAAAAAAGAAACCTGAAGAAGCAGGCAGTGTGCTGTCATCAAAAGCACATGGGAGCTCCCCATTTACTCCTGTCTCAAACAGGATTCCCCAGGAGTTCGTTTTCTTTTTGAGTCTGTGGGTTTAGTTTGTTTGTGTGTGCTTCTCTGTGTGCAGTTAGCACCTTTATAGCCTTCTGCAAAAAGAAAAAAAAAAAGAAAAAAAATAAAAAGAAAAATATCTATTTTTTGGGCAATTTTCTTTTACAGCATTATATTATCGGCATACCCAAATTTCTCTCTCTTCAAATGGTTCTGTCCTACAGACACTTTTCAAAGTTGCAGGTGCAATCTTTGCCTTCATCCTGCAGAGGAAAGATGACAGGACCCCAGGCAGGCAGAAATAATTTGCATTAAGTCACCTTTAATGGTACACATAAGATACAAGCTTTCATTAAGCACTAGAGTCAGGTGATACAGATGATAGACAGATGAACTGGTCTGGCATAACTGACTCCCCTGTACTTCTGTCTTCAAAATATAGGTTATTTGCAGAATTGATGCTGAATAGAGCAGTATGATGCTGAAGCACTTCTAAAATCTCTTTGCTATTCTGGTTGAGATCAGAAGTGAAAGCACAGGTCCTGAGATGCTATAAAAAATCCCAGACTTAATGAAGTCCTAGACAACAGGTGGTAAAGCTACTTCCAAAAGATTTCTAATCTCAAGCTGTGAATTTTGTAGCTTTGGACAGACCTAGCTTTGCAACTTCATCAAAACTGAACTGAAATTAGACTGTCAGAGTAGCCTGCTGCTGGTGCTATGAATTAAAGCAATATTATATGTAGCAGATCCTTCTAACCCATATGATATCTAACAAAAATTGCCAAAATGCTCCTGAAAAGACTTATTCTGATTTTAACATTTTGCGACCACACTGTTTGTTTTAGGCAAGAGCTTTTGACCCACAGTTTATATTACTTTCAGGTAAAAAATAAGATCAGATCCATTAAAATGCTAGATTGGACCATCTTATGTGCCCTGTCAAATGGAATCCCTATGCATTTGAAAATGAAAGCCCTAATTCCTGAATTTGAACCTGTGGAATTATGCTATACAGTTCTGGCTACATTTGATTTGTGAGATTTAAAGCACTTCTGTGTTTTCTTTTTTTCCCTTTTTAATCTAAATGAGAAATAAAGCCATGGAAATAAATGGAGCATTATTCTTGGCTTTGATTCAGTTTCAGATCCAGACCCTGAGCCCCAGCTGAAATGTACCATGGATCTTAAATGCTACTTTCTTGACCCGCCTTTGGTTAGCGTATGCTGCATTTCACATAGATCAATGCAATCACTACCCCTGAATTTTAAGCTTGATCAACAGACAGAGTTTTGAAAATCCAAAGCTGCCTCAGTAACTGTTACCTGAATAAAAAACATAGCAATATATTTCTTGAGAATATAATCCATGTAATTTTGAGATCGTGCTAAGAATGAATGGCTAAAACATGAGATGAGTGAAGGGATCCTTCTTCCTTTCTCCCAAAAAGTAAAAGAATAAGAGGTAATTTAAAGGTTTCACAAAGAACCAAACAAAAATAAGGAACTGCAGAAGAAAACTGGATTTCCTCCCATGAAAACACGAAAATAGCAGGAGAGATTTGATTCAGGAGAAAAAAAAACAATCAATGAAAGTTTCTTATTGAAATGTAAATCCACTTGTATTTTCCACAGATGTTTAAATGGGAGCCAAAGAAACTGTAACAAGCAGTGCAAGATAAAAATAAAAAGATTAGAGACATCCTAAAATAACACCCAGACTTGTATCAGTGTTATATTTCAGCCGGGAAAAAGTCTGAGCAACAAAAGGAATTGTATTTGCAGTTTGAGAGATCTGTAAATAGCATTAGGAAAAATAAATCTGCTTTGAAATTGCATATTAAACGACCCACGAGTGAGACAGTTTGTTGGCATATGATTCACCAGAAATATGTTTTAGATGCTTTTTATTTTTCAATGTTCAGTTTCACTGGAGTAGGGTGTCATCAGCCCTGTGCAACGCCTCGCTCACAGCGTCATATGTACAGCAATAAATCCCATAGAAGTAATAGCTGGTATGTGGTGTAAGGTACTTCATTATTTTTACTTAACATTCCTATGTAATAAGCCTTTTAACTCTGTTTCACTTTCCTGTGAAAAATGGAACTACTCTGTATTAGAAAGCGAGTGAGGAAAGCCGCAACATGCAGAACAATTCTCTTTAGTATGTGAGCAATACCCAATACCTTTGAGCTAGTAGACTGATCCCATTTTGTATGCCCTCCTGCCAAAAACATTTAGTGAGATGGTGTTTGGGTATAAGAATAGCTTGAAGCTTTGTTGGAGACAGGTCTGGCAGCTCCTGAAAGACCACAGGGGATATCAGAACTCCAGCAGTGAGATCCTTCTCCAGGATAGTAGGATTTAGATAATATTTTATTTAATATGGTGACTCCATGTCCTGCTTCTCTAGCAAGTACATCATTGATCTGTGAGGCTTACAGTAACTGAAATACTGACGTGTTGCTTTTCATATTGCTCATTTACTGAACTCCATAGACAGTCTCCCCAGCAGTTAAAATTTCCACTGTTTTCTATTGTCTAAGTGCCTTGAAAGGTCCAGCCTCAGCTAGAAACATGTAGGCATGGTATTTGCTGCATAGGAATTATGCAGAACAGTCTATATATTGTAAGAATACTATCTACTGTATTAAACATAGGTAGGATTTAGGCTTTGGGGACTTAAGCCATTGTTACGAATGGTGCTTCAGTGCCACAGCATCTCGGGGTTCTTTGGCTGGTTTGTACAAACAGATGGAGCTGTTGCCTCCCAAAGCCAACACCAAGAGTGCAGACAAAGCAGCTGTCCAGGCATCCCAGTGCTGTCTGCTTCTACGTACCTCAGGTGCTGCTAAAACTGGCCTCCTCTGTGTAAGCACCGAAGGGTAAATTCAATTACTGTGTCTCCTGCTAGAGTGAGGTAACCAGACATCCCAGACTCCCTGCTTGGCCAGAAGACCTGCGATTTTTAATAGCCATTAAAAATATATTTATTTTTTGCTGTTCTTGGCCGATCTTCTCCTTTCATGCTGATTAACAATGCTCTGATCTTTTACTGCTGCCTTTTAGTAACATAACAGCCTTCCAAGATGGAAGAAGGCCATGCTATTCCTCTAACTAGTGTTTATGTACCCTGTAATAATTTTTCTTCCATGGTTGCTACTTTTGCAATGTACATTCCACATCCTACTCCATACATTTTATTTTAAATGTGGGGGCACTTCTTCTAATTTTCCACAAGGCCTTTTATTTGTGTTTAATTTAGACTTTTGAGTGTTGCTTCTTTGACTGCAACCCTTGCAGACATTTAAGTTACCAGCTGCGATTTTATGACATTGCTAATAATTTCTCCTTTTGTTCTAAACTGAATATTCTCTGATATGTATTCTTTTGATTAATCTGAGATTCTTAACTGTTAACAAGGAACAGCATGGTTGAGGGAGTAGGCAATGGGATATGAAAACGCTTGCCACTATCTTGCTACTCCATGTCTCAACTGAGGAAGTTAACAAAATGTTTTTGTATAAGACGGGTTTCTATTTTTTTCTGGCATTTGATTGCTCTAATTTGATCCTCAAGAAGCAATTTTAATAGCTGTTAAGAGTGTGACGTTGCTAATGAAAATGAACAGATTGCTACTTCGTACTACAATAAAAACAAGCGTGTGTGGTGATGTTATTAGAGGAAAAATTCTGCATGTGTAATTGATATTTTCCTTTCCTATATTCTGTTTGTTTATAGTGTAACAGAACAATTTACAGCTAAAACAATTGCATGTAGCAAGCAGATTGTTTCAAATGAAATAAAATTTGTTCTTCCAAGTGGCACGCTGTGAGACCTGTTGAAGATTTAAGTAGCAGACACGTATATATGAATCCCTTTAATGTGTTTCTTTTTTTAATAAAAACCCTACATGAATGGAAACTTTTAAAAATGAACTATAATCACAGAAATGCTTCAGCTTTTGCAGGTGGGCAGAGGAAATTCTACTTCACAGTATAAATCACTTAAAAATGTCTTGGCTTGCAAAGCTTCTGAACTCTGCTCTGTGCAGTATCAAAGGATTATGGGTGTTATGGAAAGAGAGTGTGGTTTATGGGTATTAAATAGGAAGACTACCAGGGGACACATGGCACAAACACGAAGACCTTGTGGATAACAGGATTTACAGAGTGGCAGATTTTTTAGTCTTCCATTCACGACTTGATGCCTTCATAAATGAAAAACCAACAAATATTTCTCTGCCAAAATAGGTTGTTGGCTATTGCTGCATTCAGTGTTTTATCTCACATTCTCTTGGTTTAGCTTTGGATCAGTGGGTTTCACTCAGGTTAAGATTTGCTGCTGCTCTCATGCTTTTGTTCTTACAAGAAGGCGAGTTATCTTAATACCTCTATTAATTTACTACGTAATGACAAGGTCACTGTGCTACAGAATATGGATGCTATTGGGAGAAGAGGCAGAGAGCAGTATTTTATCTCTGAAAAACCACTGTTGAAAAGATATTTGCAGTACTTTTGAGTCAACCCAACTGACAATGACCCTAGCTACTTTTGGAGTCATTTGGTGGTACTTATCTGAAGCTTGCAAGCTACTGCTCCTGAAGGCTTACGGAAGTTTTATTTCAAGGTCAATGCTGATTCACAATAAAAATGTGTATGCTGTTTTTACTAATAATATGCTTGGTTTATGTTTACAGAGCATTTGCAGGGGCTGCAGCCTTGCTGTGCTAAACGTTGCACATGCACAAAGCAAGAAAGTACTCTAAAGGTCTTAAAGATCAAAACAGATAGTACGGAGCATGAGAAAAGGGAAATATCTCTGTTTCACAGAGAGGGAATTGAAGCCTGGCTCCCCCAGAATGCTTCCTGCTTTATGCACCTAAATGGCACTGAAATTGGTGTGAGCCAAACAGCCAAGTGCCTTGAGCATCTGAGATGCTGGTGCTGGGGCTGGCCTGAGCTGGCACCACACAATGTGGTGGAGGTGAGCCAGACAGATCTGGTGGGGTTGCAGGGTAGCCTGGCTTGTAGAATGGCATCCCTGTGCCCATAGGAATGCCTCTCCGCAGGCTGATCAAACAGGCACACCCCCATCCATGCTCACTTATGCTCAGTCAGTCAGTCAGGAAAAGGGTACTGACTGTTCCTCTAGCCTTCTAGTTTTTGGTTTGGGTTGTTGGGGTTTTTTTCCCAGTCTTGAATGTAGTGTTAATGGAATCAGCGGGGTCACCTGTCTACTGACCTGCATTGGCACCTTCCTCATGACTTGTATTTGGGCATTTAGGAAGCCTGGAGCTGAGCCAAAGCCACCTGAACATCAGTCTTTATCCACTGGCACTATCCTGTGTCCTTCCTACATTCTTTCAGAAAATATTGCATATGAAGGTTCGTTGTGTAATTGCAGTTGCATTCTCAGGATGGCTTTTCTGGAGAATATACTTCAACACACACAGTCTATAATGCAGGCATGCACATACAATAGTATGTTTCAAACAAGCTGGGTGCTCACGATACAGAGGCAGCGTAAGAGCAGTGGTCTGTTTCCAATCTGAACAATTAGTCAGCTCCACTGGCAGCACTGAAGCTCACAGAATTACTTCTGAGAGGGTTTCCTGTGCCCTGTTCAGAAGGGTGTGCCATTAGCCAAAGCCCAAATTAACTGCCAAAACTGAGCTAAGTAAGAACTTGAATGACCCCTGAACGAGACAACTTTTTTCTGTATAGGAATCTCACAGGATCAAACCTGTAGATGGTGAAAAGTAAACAAGATGTTAGCAATCTGCTTTAATCACACCAGACAGTTATTAGTAACAGCACAGGAGGAAAAAAGGAATAAGTTACGCCAAGTATCTTCCTTTAAAAAAAGATTAATAGAAAAATTATTTCCATTTGCTTGAGCTGCTCTTTTCCTATCCCGCTGTCTTCATCTCTCAGCTGCCAAGGGCAGAATGATGTGATTCATGGACTTTTTAATTGAAATTGTACACAGCCAAATCATAGGGCTGCTGCTCCCTTGGAAGTCAGTGGCAAAATTCCCACTGGCTTCAGTGGAAGTAAGCTTGGTCTGTCAATGGATAGGGAAAAATGTAACATCAATCTGGGTGATCCAGAAAAGGGTCCCTTACATTTGTGGGACCACACCTTGGTTCATGTCCTGTGGTACCTTACTGGTTCTTGCATAGCTGCTATCTTGTGGTTTCATTTGCCTCTTTTGAGAGTCTGCACTTCTGCCCAACTGATTTTATAGTTAACTTCTGATGTTCAGCCGAAATTTGTCATCTCAGTGTGTTAGGCTGTTCCAGCACGTTCTGTACCTTGTCAAACCAGGACTATTTCCCCTTAGTGCATTCTGTTTACAGTAAGATATCTCAAAACACCTGGTCTGAAGGCTCTGTTTGCTTTAAAGGTTACACCAGTGTAACTCTCCTTCTGATCATCTTCCTTCAAATCTTCCGTGACTTACCTACTGATCTATGAATATTCATCACCTTATCCTACCCTAACTGCAACTCTGTGTAGAGCACTGGATGTATGACTGCAGGCTCCAGGGTTGCAGTGCCAGATCCTGGATGGTGCTGAGTGGCTTGGTTTGCTCCAGCAAAGCACTTAAGCGCTGCTCAAAAACAAAGCAAGTGAGTAATCCCAGAAGCAGAAGACAGTGTCACTCCTTACATGCTTTACTGCTGAGTGGAATTCAATGGACTTGTCAGCCTCCAGCTAATGAATGGGAATGATTACAGAGTAGCTGGCAGTACCAGGGCTGTCAGACAAACAGAGACCAGGGAGACCAGGCCTGTCGAGCAGAGCCTTTACAAGGTTGACAGAAGGAGGACATTTTTTTTTAAGAGAGATGTATGTTCAAAATCTACAGCTGGAGCCAATTATTTTGTCTCATTTTGAATATTACTCAGATGCCTGGCTGATCAGTGAGCCTGCTAGACTACTATCAGTGATCTATGGGCAGTATAGATGGGTTATCACTTCTTCTACCACTCAGGAAAGATGTTGGATTGATTAGTGCCAGAGACTGAGGCTCTCTAACACAGTGGTTCTCAATCTCTTCCAGACTGTGACCTCAACTCACAAAAAGAGGGAGTTTCAGGATTCCTCTTGTCTGATCCTAATAAAAGAAGGGTGTTTCTTGCACATGTGTATATATCCCTGCAGACTCATCACATCCAGTAGACTGAGTTAACTGTTATTTACTCGTTGAATGGATTAAACATCTGCAGCACTGCAAACATAATCTCTTTTGCATCCACTTATAATGGAGTCCTCCATGACTTTGTAAGCCAGTGATCTATAGATTTGCCTTGCTGCATGCTTTTGCACCTCACAGTCTGAAAGTGGCCTCTTCAGCTATTTTCTTTCTTCTAGGCTACTCTAAATCTTGTCTTGTCTCTGGAATAGATAGATCATCCTTGCTGATCTGGGGGACGGGGAAAGAGCTGGTCCATATTAAAAAAAAAAAAAAGATTTTGCAATGTTTATGTGCTAGGTTGTCTGATCATAAAATTAATCTAATTTTCATGAACAGTTAGCTGCACACTCAAATTTTACATGATAAAAGATCCTTGCAGTGTGGACAGTTATAATTCCTCCAAATTTTTTGGCACTATTGATCATTTCAAGTGAAAACAATCAAGTCAGTTCTGCCAAATCCTCCGCCCATATACTTCTGGTGAGCTAGGCAGCAGTGTGCTACTGCAGAGCCCTGCACTAAACATCTGTGCAAACTTGTAAATGTAGATGCATTGCAGAGCAAAAGATTTTCTTAGTTATAAGTGGAAATGGCAAAAAGACTACTATATCTTCTAGATTAAAAGTTTGTATAGGTCATCCGTATATTCTTTTTTTCCCCCAACATTTGTTAACTTTATAAGTGCAGTTTAGGCTGTTTTGGTCAGAGACCTTGCCATGCCATATAATCCGGTCTGCTGCCTCTTCCACAATTTCCATGTTTGAAGCAATTCTTCTTCAGGGAAGAAGGTCGCTTTTCTTGTTTGTGAGACAGAGACACAGACTGCAGACATCTGGGATGCAAAGTGGATTCAGGGCGACCAGTCTGAAGGGGGAGAGTTGGCACAGGAAAGGTCCTACTCTTCCCTGTTCCTCCTCCCAGTTCTTTCGGAACTGAGATGTTTAAAGAGTAATGGGGAGCACCTCATAATAGTATATAGAGCTCAGACAGCCACTCTGTATAAAAGGGGGCAGACCTTGGGGAGACTTTGTTCTTGCTGACCTCAGCAGCGTTGCTGTGGGCATGCTTTCTCTTCCTTTGGAGTAGCTTTGGGTAGGCACTTAGGGCAGCTTTGCTGTGTGGGAGCAAAGAGAGAAGGCAGCAAGCTAAAATTTTGAAAATTCCCTTTCATGGCCTGCCCATTCCCAAATTTCATTGCAATATCAGTAGTACTACTTATGTGATGGCATAACTCAAGGCACTTTATGCTAGTTGTGAAATTATCTAGAGTTGCTCTAGGTGGCCTTGAAATTCCAGATTTTTGTGGTGTCTTATCTCACACAAGTAGAACGGGACAGATGTTGATCTCTTTTATCCAGGTACATTCTCTCTGAAGTACTTCTCCAAGCACCTGTCCTTCATGTAGTAAATAAATCACAAGGGAGAGGAGAATGATATTATTCTTTGACTAAAATTCTAAATTAGTTTTCAATGAGCCATATATTAAATTTGCATTTATCCTACTATGCTGAATAGTATGAGGTTTTTCTCTGGTCTGCTTAAACATATCAATGGATCTATAGCTGACAGTAGCAAACCACTGTATCAGATCAAATGAAGGGTAAAAATGCAGTTTTGCCTGGAAAATTTCACAGTTATTTTCTTTCCCGTCCTCCCTCTAAGTTTTCAAATGTTGCTATGTAATTGACATTTCCCACTGGACAATAAATAACCTGTTCAGCTGAAGCAAGTCTAATGCGAGAGAAAAGAGAGCTGTGAGGAAAGATGCCTCTGGTGTTTATTCTAAAATGACACTCCAAGGAGTTAAGCAAACTCAGAAATACAGTTCTCGCCACCATCTGGTTTGTATCAGCAGAAACCAAAAGCTTATAGCAGTCTGGCTGGATCATTACGCTGTGTCTGTGCGTGTGTGTGTCTTAACTTCTCCTGACATTACCTGAGAGATCACTACACTGGAAGATCCTCATGTTTCTTCAAACACGCACACACATATGCACAAGCCAGTGTTAAGTGTATTCTTCATCTGCTTAGCCTCTTCATCTCATTCAGCACCAGTCGTGTGAGCAGTGACATCTCTTATGGTCAGTCAGGACATCTAATTTAGGTACCTTCTGCTTCCACTAAGAAAATAGCAGACCTTTTGGAAATACTGGGTGCTAGTCTTTACTCGGCTACCTCATCTGCACACCTTTCTTCTGAGGACGGGTACCTAATGGGAGGGGGGACCAGAGGGATGGTCCTTTCACAGTACTCCCACAGACAGGGGGATGCCTTGAATGCTGGGTCCACTCAGCTGGACAAGGAGCAAACTTCTCTCTCCATCTTGCAGAAGTAGCTGAGCTGCAAGGCCATACTGTATCCCACTTGACAACATCTCTTCCTTCTATTGAAGGTGAAATGCAGGAAACAGCAGGAAGAGACATGTTGACTTTAGCTGATTAGTTAGTTATTTGATTGTGAAGGGAGGAAGCTGGGGGTCAATACCCTACTTCTTGGGATGGATATGCATGTTCCTTCAGTTTGCCACTGGACTAGTTGTGGGTTAAAGAAAATCCAGAACAGACCTGGGAGAATGGGCTAGGCCTTTCAATCCTCTCCCTCCAAGATGAGTGCCCTAACCACTAGCTTACAGTAATATTCCTTGTTGCCTTTTTTTCTGGCTGTCTCTGAAGTTCTTGCGTGCCCAGCTGCACTGTGGCTCAGTTTCAAGAGGGAGAATGAGGAATGCTCTTGCCCAGCGTACCCTATGATCTGGTGGTTAGAGGACTTTTTAGAGAGTGAGTGGGTTTAATCCCTCTTAGGCTGATCAGTCCCTTTTGCTTCCTGCTTTAATCCTTTGCTATCCAAAGGCAGATACCCACACTACTTCGAACTACCTTTAACTCTTCATGCTTCTTCGAGAGACTTGTGTAGTGTTCAGGTGCAGTATTCATGCACCGAAATGATTCTGCAGCAGAGCTCTGTGTGCCTGTCTCTGCAGAGCATGCACTTTTGGACTTAAAGTGGATAAAAATGGAAATTCCCAAGGAACATTTATATGGGAATAACAAATGAATCTGGGTTAAACAGTGGAAGGAGGACTGGATTAGCATTTGTACAAATATGCTTGTGCCTGCAGGTAGGATTTAAAGAACAGGATGCCACCTTGATCATCTGCAGAATTTCACAGACAGTGCTGCTCAGGATATCATCCTGAAGTGCTCCAGTCCCTGGGAGTAGCTGTCACTGTTTTAGTCCCTCAGGAACCCATACAAGAATTCTTCTCGGTTTAAAAAGAGGCAGCACATGCTTTGGAGACCTGTTTCTGTGTGCCAGCACCTTCACATGACTACATGTGTGGTTTCTGCTTTCCACTACTTTGGTTACATTTCTCCTTGTTTGAATATTGGCAGGGCTTTTGTTTGCAACTTTCTTGTTTTTCTTTTGTTGGAAATAAAAATTACAAGTGACCCATGAATCTTATGGGTTCTTATATCAGTAAAAAATGGCTAAATCTGCTCCTAAAAATTATGATCTGTGATATGGTTCTAAAGTTACTGACTGTCTAACTAGTCAGTTACAAGAAGTGCTAATGCATAGTCCAAAGTTTTTTAACATCTTCTGTCTTAGTGTTTACAAAGTTTATACTACAGCTTAGCCAACTAAAATCATCTTCCTATGTTACAATGTATTTTAATTTTTTTCTATCTTTGCAGAAGTGCTTAGGGATTAATGAGTTGAGGGTGTCCTGATTCAGTTATACTTCTTTGTACCCCAATATCCTTTACAGCTAGCAATATTTCAAAGCTGCTTTCAGTTTTTCCCTCCTTCCAATGTGGCGTATTCTTAAAATTCAGTGATCTGCTGGTAGTTAGAGAGAGACACATGAATGTGCTTCTATGTCCCTTTGTCTTTTTAACTCTTTTTTTTTTATTCCATCCCTCTGTACCTGTTTCTCCTCCTTGTTGCCAGTTGCATTTAATCTAATTTTTTGTCTGCATTTTTTCTAAAGACAGATATAGTCATAGAAAGTCTGGGTTGGAAGGGACCTTTAGAGGTCATCTAGTCCAACCCCCCCCCTGCAGCGAGCAGGGATATCCCCAACTAGATCAAGGCGGTCAGAGCCCCATCCAGCCTGACCCTGAAAGTTTCCAGGGACGGGGCAGCTACCACCTCTCTGGGCAACCTGTGCCAGTGTTTCACCATCCTCACGGTAAAAAATTTCTTCCTTATATCTAGGGTAATTCTACCCTCTTTTAGTGTAAAACCATTACCCCTTGTCCTATCACAGCTCCTGCAATGCTATACTGTGCTGTTGTAGGGCGAAGAAAATGTGCCAGGCTTCTTGTCTTGTAAACTGCTGCATTTTAGTTTTAATATCAAAAAGATGTGATCAGTAAAAGCAAAAGAAAAGTTTTCAAAGCTTTTGAGACCTCTTTGGAGAGCCTCAAAATCAGTGATGGGAAGCAGGAAACATACATTTCCTATCATATGTTTTTTCCAATTTCCAAAATATATATAATTATGGCCAATCCTGTTTAAATTATACTCTGGAAAAAATTATTTAAATAGTAATCAATTCCACTGCACTAGGAAGAGCTTATAGCTGCATGAGAGAGGATGCTGTGTCTAGCTGCCTAGAAATGTGGTTGAAGTTCAGACTGATGCTGCTGAAAGGATCAGAAATCTGTACTATCCCTGCTAGGCAGTATTTGCATACAGCTGGTCACAGACAGATTTACTGGGGAAGCTGGAGGAGGATAACAGTGGTGGGGTAACAGTGGCTAAGCCAAAACATTTAGGATGCTGTAGGCAGATACTCAACCTCCCTGGCACCTCTGGGATATTAGGAAGGGTCCATTTCACACCTGTTTGACTAGAAAAATCCATGGGATTATTCTCTTTCTTGTCTTTCAAAACCTTTTCAAGGAAGTTGAATGGAAAATCATGTCTTTCAAATGTTTCTGGTTTTTTATTTCTTCATGAAGTGTTTTGCCATTTCCCCACCATTCTCTTCTGAAAGAAAAGGAATTTCTCAATGCTTCTCTCCCATAAGTGCAGTGTTAAGAGTTTGAAGAGGTGGTGTGGTAGCATTTTCATTAGTAGGGTTAGATCAGATAGATGATTGGAAATAGTCTTGTTCTGGCTATATTTAACCAAAGAAATGTGTGAATTACTACTGCAACTATTTGCAGACCTGTGCATTCAGTAGACCATAAGGAATAAACTCGTTTCAAAGGCAAACCAGTTACCTTAACAATAGGTCCCTGTAAGACAGCTATATGTTCAAAGATAAATAGAAATTTCTCTTTCCTTTCTGGCAGGACCTGGGAGATGAGGCAGGGGAGCTCCTGGGATGGCTCAAAAGCCAGTGCTTGAAAAGATGCACATGTGGGTAAGTCTGGGCAAGTTCTTGAATAGCACCTTGTACTCCTGATTCTCAGTCCTGGAGCCAAGGCAATGTCTACCTTGACTGGGGCTCTGAACTTTCACTTGGTTACATATAAACTATGCCTGGGTGAAGGAAAATATAGAAAGTGGCTGGGGGTGGATGAGAGTTGAGACACAGGGAAACTTAAAAGCTTTTTGTTCTCTCCGGGCAGAGGTTAGCAGGCTGAGGAAGACTGTGTTAGCTGAGTGTCTCCAGTTGCCTCTGTGCTCTTCTCTTCCCAAGCTTATGCAGCATTCGGAGAGGTGTAATTTATACACTACACAGGTTGCACCTTTGACTCCAGGTCTGGCCAGTGACAGTCAGAGATTACGATGACTTTGATGACATTTGATGACCATGGGATTTTTGAGTGAAATGACTTGCTGTCAGTCTACATAAATCGCCTCATTGCATGCTCGCAGCAGGGTCTCTGGGTGAACACGAGAGCGGGGACATGAACTGTATTTTGTGGTATAGCTCTGCCCACTGCATGTGAGGTGTTTTGGTGGGGTTTTGGCTGAGGAAAACCAGTACTGTTCCTGCCACACTGGTGCAGAGAGGCTCAGTCGTACATAGTCAGGCTTTGGTGCAGTACCTTTAAGCTCTTGGATAAACCTCATCGATTTTGACTACTTGTATACTTAAGCAGAGGCTAGCTTTTTGGGCTGGGTTGGACTGGTGCTATAATGAGCACTAAATGACTTGAATTCCTTCCCTTCCTCCGTTTTTAAAGCTGTCAATATTTTATTTTTATAAAGAGCACAAAGGAAGCAATGGTGAGGGGAAAGAGGAAACTGCTCCCAGTGCTAAAACCTTGTTTTGAGTTGTGGACGTAATGACGAGACGTATTGCCTTTCCTAGTTCTGTAGATTAATGATTGATTTACCAGGAAATGTGATGTTATTACAAATGTGGGGCCTAATTTGGATTTTGTTGCTTGGGAGTTGCCTGGGTGGGGAAGGAAAGTGGGATCCAGCCCTTATTTTTGCTCCTCTTCTCAGCCTTGGGAATGTACATGTTCAAATAACATTTGTCTCACTCCTTTTGCACGGTCTGCTCATCACTGCCATTTGCTGAAGCAGACCAAATACTGTTAGCACAGGGAGCCCAGACTGCACACTTACTCTGCCCTGTCAGGCAGTAGCTACATTTTAGAAGGAAACCGCAGTACAAAAGTGGGATCTCAGGTTCCATGCAGTGTATGCAAAGCAGTTTCATTTAAAATGTCAGATTTACCTTGGCAGAGTCACTCTTTAGTAGGGATTAAGGCTGCAAAAACCACTGAATCATACTCTGTGTTTCCATCCGTGTGCCAGGTCACAAACATAAATTGTAATATTGGCCTTCATCCATCATCACATAACGCTCTGGCATACTTTTTCATTCCCCGAATATGAGTGGAATGAGAAGGTTACTTGGAAAGTCATCTGTCTGAGAAGCTGTCCTGTTACAATTAGTGGGCAATCTTGAATTTCATCTCTGGAAGATTATGAAGTGAAGAGGGGGTGGGGAATGGGATGTGTATGGTAGGTTACCAGAGCCTCTGGTAAGCCAATCTGACCACGACCCAAAAGGCTGAAGCAAAAAAAGTTGGGGGAATCAGACAATGCTATTTTTTAAACAAAAATGTGTAAAGATGACCTCAAACAGCCAAATTTGGATCTAGATATGAGTATAAATTTCAAGCAATTCTAAGCTTCAGGGATAGTTAGAGGTGGGAGTTTGGTTTGGCTTGCATCTGGTGCCAAGGAATCGCTTTTCTTTCTAAAGGCTTCTCAGACGCCAGAGTGAATGAAAGGCAGCTCTTAGGTGGGAGCAGTAGAATAAGGGAAAATAGCAGACAACTGGATGGGGGATCGTAGCTGTAGATTAATCATGTAAAGTTAGCAATGATGACCTTGCAAATTATCTGAAGCTATCTTCTTTCTTTGCATCTCTTCACATCTGTACTTCAAGTCAAGGGCTGTTGTCCTTAGCCATGCTTCTGTAACAACACCTGCAAGAGGTGTACAGTCTGATTGGGCTGTATTTTTTAGAGACCTGCAACAGCCAACCTAAACCACCCTGGTGCTGTAGTAAGGCAAGGGGACCTTTCTTCTTACCACTTATGGTTCTTTCAAATATGCAGAGGACATTATCCTTTCAACAGCTTTCAGACAGACTGCAAAAAAACCTTTGTACTTAAAATTTTGTGATAAATACGTTCTCTCCCTCTCTCTTTTTTTAATTTTCTTGGTCAGGAAATGTGTTACCATTTTCCACTGGCTGTACTGTGGGATATTACATGCTCTGAGAGGAAAATAAATGCTTAAGGCTTCCTTCCTCTGGCACTTCATTAATGCCAAGAAGAAGGCTGGGGAGTGTTGCTTTAATTAACAGGCTTTTGTTAAAAGAAGTGGTTGGAACTACCTGATTACAGTTTTACCCAGCAAAAGAAACACAAAAATTACATCCTAGAACAGAACATTGCCTCTAGCAAGAGCAATGCTTATAATATATTTGGCTATATGTGTCGTACTTCACAATTTTATTCCTGACTCCTGCTGTGGACTGACTTAGGCCTTGAAACATGAGGACTGTGCTTCCTGTAGTAACTAATTTAACTGCTTGGTGAATTGGCATCACAGTTTTTTTGCCTCCTCTCTAAACCTATGTGTTGTGTAGTCTTTTGTTAGATAGGTGTACTTAGATATTTTTTGTCAGACTATAAATTAAGATATTTTTTATAGTGCTCCTGATTTTTCATTGCTTGCTTAGTCCTACCTGAACTTTTGTGCTTGCTATCAGTTTTTGCTTATATGAGGTAACAGTGAAAATTACAGTGTTTGGGCAATGACAGGGTAATGGTCAGTGTGAGTCTTTGGTTTCATCCTGGATAATACCCACAGAATTTCACAGGTGTCCAGTGATGTGTAGAAGAGCATGATTTGGTTGTATGAGCAGGGACTTCTTTGCCCATTGCCACGGTGCATATCGGCAGCATACATACAAAGGCATTGCCTCATGTGTTGGGTGTACATCTCTCTGTAAGGCACTTCTATAGCATATTGTTCCATAAGAAAATTTTATCCCCAACCCTGGAAGTGTGCGTGACTGGGTTGCTTCCTGAGGTATGAAGCTTTCTATTTCCTCTCTGTTGTTATCTCACCATCATTATTGCTGCTTTTGAAATTTATGTAATTCTGGTTTGAGTTCCCGTGAGCTCTTCCCCAGCATTGTTCCAGTTTGTTCTGCAAGCACATATTAGGCAGCAAATTACAAAAGAACTGTTTCTAAATGGGGAACATTCTGAACAAAAGAAGAAAACTGTAATTATTCCAATGAGGATTTGAGCAAGCCATCAGAATTAAGAGTGCTGCCTTTCCAAATGTGCCACTGTTTTGATTAGCTTATGTGCTTATACAATCCCCGCCGCGGCAGTGACCATAACTGAATGCTTGTAACCACAGACAGAAATCTATTAAAGCCTATCCACAAAAAAAGCAGCTATTTCAGTTTTCTTCTCATCAAAAGCCTACAGTGCCCAAGTGATGCCAGCCAGGTATTCGTTTCTGTGGGATTGTATCTCTTTCTACCATTCAAAATACTTTTTTTTTTTTTTTTTTTTGCAGAATGGTTTAAACTTGATCTATTAATAATGTTTTCAAAAAGTACATTCTTCAACACATTCTTTGGGCAGTGCCAAAAACAGCCCTTGCAGCAGAGAAAACAACCCTTATTTTGCTGACCACTTGAGGGAGGTGGTGTGTTGTCTGGAGGGTGGAACTGAAACCAGTGTTGTTACTAGCTTGCAATGGAAATATCAAAGTTTTAAGTTTTTTGTAGTCAAAAGGGAATAGTGGACTTCAGCAGTGACTGCTTTTCCTCACAAAGCCATTCCTCATGCAGCCTATGATAATTCATTTGTGACTAGACAGTTTCTGCTTTCTGAAGGGCATACAGTTTATGGAATAAAGAAAAACTAAGTCTGACCAAGTAAATGTCTTTGTTCTCATCAGAAACAAATTAGCAAAATCTAAGGAAGGTTTTAAAAGCCGACAGAACAAAATGTGAGATTTCAATAGCTGTGCAACATTGTTTTCAGAATAAGGATGTTTACTGACTGGCCTGAATTCAAGTGAAATTACAAACATAAAAGTTCTTCATTCCCCTCAATGAGTTATGTGCAATACTTGGAGACCCGACCTTTTATCCCTTCCTCTGTCTTCCCTTCCGTCACACGGATGTTTGGCCTGGCGATGCTGCAGAACGGCCGAGGTAAAGACAATACACATGTGATACAACGTTTTCCCATCTGAAGGAATTGGAGGTTAGCCTAGAGTTTGGGAGAAATTAGGACCTGAAATATTTCATAACCATTGTCAGATCTGGGGTTTGGGCCCACCTCCTCAAACGAAAAGGAAAAAAGCTATGCAAAATGAGCAGCCCAGTCCCCTGCATGGGGCACTGCGTACAGCAGAGCCACGGAGGGCGGCAGAACTGCAGAAGCCCCGTTCATCCCGCACATTGTCACCAACAGCGGCTGGCTCCACATCCTCTGAAGAAGGTATTGCAAAGTCTGAAGTAACAATCATCCTAGAAAATAGAGCTAGAGCGGATTGGGAAGTGGAGATGCCAAAACTGACTAAAGCAAAACAGCAGGTTTTATTTTCTGAGTAGAACAGAAGCTGCTGCATGTCTTTTCTCCTGTTTGTAAACCTAGCTTAATGTTTGGCCTGTCCAGGGCAGGATGACATGGCTGATTCATCCTCAGCCAGCAGTGCTTTATAACCTTGGGATCCTCTTCTGTCCTTGTCCACCTAACCGGTTGTTCCCCATCCTGCATCTGAGAAGCTGATTCCTCCTGGCTAAGTACAGTTGTTCATGTTCTTCCTTGTTGAATACCATCCTGTTTTTCTCATGTAACTTCAGTTTTCAGGATCACTCTGAGCTCTTCGGCATGTCTGAAGCTCCACCCTTCCTATTGTCTGCAGATTTAATACGGACTTTCTGTTTTCCATCACCTAGACTGTTCATGAAAATATGTTCACTGAAGGAGATTTCCCCCAAACCCTGGTTAACAGAGATTTTCTTAAATTCAAAACACATTTAGTTGTTCTCCTAAAGCTTTATATCTGCCTACAGTAACTCAGGATATTCTGTATTTAATGTAAGCATTTTAATTAGTTGAACTTTCTGAAACATAGAGTATAATCTCTTCAAGGAATGGGGTACCACAAAAGTGTGTAAAGACTTTTCCAAATAAGTCCCTCTAACTGCGTATCCTGTTTTATAAGGTGAATAGTCCCTTACAGATCATCAGGCTTCCTACCTAAAATACTCTAAATTTAAGAATCCGTGCTTAATAGTTTGAGCCCTGTGGAGGATTTCTGTCTCTTTCTCCTATCTGCCACATCTACTCTGGCATGAAATAGACTTTGAACCCCAACTTAAAATTAACTGTACGAGTTTACAGATTACTAAGAAACTGAAGTCTGCCGGAAAGTGAGGGCTGAGTGACAATTTTGACACAAATAGTGCTCAACCTCCGTATTAATAAGAACATGCTGATGAAGTGTCAGAAATAATATCCTGTAGCTAAATAAGTTACAATTGTTGTCTTTTCCTCACCAACAAAACAGATTTTATCCTACACTTACATCATGTTGACTGCTAATTTGGACAAGTTCTTTGCTGTCCTACATTTAGCTAGCTATATTTTAAGAAGCCACAAACCCTCCAATTTATTATCCTTTTTCACTCCTTTTTTCATCCTGTCTACTTGACTGATATTTTCTTCCATGAGAACTCCTCTACCAGGGGCTTCTAGAACCCTCTTTTGCATATTAACCCAATCAACTATGACTGTTTTGAGTTCCTAAAATGCATTTCTGAAAGGACCTAGAAGTGCTTGTTATTCCCATATGAAGGAGACAGTAGTAAGTTAGATGACTGACAATGAAAAAAAAAAAAGAATACAAAATGTTTGATGAGCTCCATACCAAAAAAATGGGAGGTAATATGGCTGTTTTAAAATATGCAGAGTATATAATACTTTTAGTCTTGACCAAGACTTCCCAAAAAGTTAGAAGATACAGATGAAACACAGCTAAGTGGCTAATAAATGATAACTCCACACGGTGTACTTCCCAATGCACTGTGTTTTTTAGTCAGGTTGGTTCTGATTTGTCTAATACAACCTTTCTTAATTATTGCCTTTCTCTACTGTTGTAGTATTTCCCTGTGACTGCTACTTTCACTCCTGCTGAGCTTATCAGTCAGGGATTTCTTGGGATTTGGTTTATAAAGATGAAGACCAAACAGTCTGAGCTCACTGCTCACTTCAAAAACACCTACCTTTTGGCATTCCTGGAGATCTAATGCTCAAATAAGATACTTCTTTAAGTAAGAAGATGGTTTTTGGTTGCTGAAGCCCTTTGGTGGGTATTAATAGGCCATTGATGTTTAGAATCCATTATTTTAGCTAAATTACTGTTTATTACATTAAAAAAGAGCCAACAGCAGAAGGTTTCACCCATGGAGGGTGAAGGGTTCAGGTGGTTTACATCTTAATTAAAAAAAAATACAGGCAAACCCACCTTAGTCAAAGAATTATGTTGTAAATAGTGGCTATGCATTTTATTATCCTCTCTTTTGATTAGCTTATTACTTTATATTTCACCACTGGTGATTAAAACAAAAGTTATATTCATCATCTACCCAAGCTACTAGAGGGAAAATAGACATAGCAAAAGGCTTCTGCTGTGACTATGGTGTGGTGAGATTTGTTACACCAAATGCAGAAACACAAGCTATTATAATGCACTGCATTGCACACTGTTTCCAGGACTGATTGATGACATTTCCATATATAGTTAGGAGTAAGACATTGCTTTTGAAAATAGAATTAAATCTTTCCCTTTTTAGGAGCAAGCGCCACTTTGGCAACACCACCAGCCCCAAGTACATTAGTTCTTTTGGTCAAAACATTAACAGGGTACTTTGTTAACAAAATGTCCAGGTCATGAAGAGGTCAAAGCACGAACTGTAAGACTTTTTATGAGCTAAATGTTTCCAAATAGCACTCCAAGTTGAAAGTGCTGAAATTAAAGCTTTTCTCCTGTAAACAGGGTGTTGCTGAGCTGAGTGTATGTTGGTTTTTTCAATTACTCAGCATAAGATGATGGGACTGTGCAATGACACACGTCGGCTGAGCAAAGACAGATGTCACCAGAAACATCTGGATGGTAGGAACACTTTAAGGAAAAGATAATAAAGACTTATTTGTGTCACCACTTTCTGCCTCCCTTTCCAGCTTGGTAACTATTTGCCTATTTTCCAAAATCAAAACTTAGTGCAGCAACATATTGCCTCAGTTGTAGACACGAATCTGATATTCTGATCTAGTTAGCAAAATAATAACTTTCCCCCTTGTATTCATATTTCAAGAGACAGGTCTAGATCTGCAAATGCCCATAGACATTCAGTCCCAGCAGGATGGACTATTGGTAGGTGGGAACTCACCAGCTGAACTGAAGGTAGGGAGCATTGGCTACCTCATGACATTCCTGGAAGAATGAGATGTGATTCTGGATGTTGTTTTAATGCGGAAATTGTTTTACTTTGCTACTACATTTTTAGTGACACATTTATGTACTACAGAGAAGGTAGATCATAATTAAAATTTACATAGTGTCTACAGAAGTACAAGACAGTTCTTGTATAACTAAATCCACTCCTCACTCCTCATAAGAACATAAATTAGCAGCAACAGAGCAAGGTATTATTGTAAGACAATTTTGAAAAGAAAAGACATGGCTAAAAGCATCTGAATTTTCATAGAGAAGAACAGAAGTGAATGCCATTTCCTAAGCTCTGCAGGCCATGCTACCATGTAATCCAGACATATCCAAAATTGTGCATGGGTCTGCACAAGTTTCAGCTACCCAAAAACATTCCACATTTTGTTTTGTTCTAAGAAAAGACTCAAAACATGGGGAATGCTTACCCAAATGTTTTTATGCACAGTTTTCTACCACCTTGAATGAAACATGTCAATGCTAAGGCTGAGAACTCCAGAATTGCTGCTTGCATCCAGAAATGCAATATTATTATGTAAGTGTGTCTAATTTGCTCTGTATACAGGAGAAAATTGGAAGGAAAACTGTTGAAATAAATGGCATTGAGCTAAAACTCGACTGCCGTTTTGCCTGTCAGGCCATCAGTGGCTTCACAGTAGAAATTACAACAGACTTCATCATCATGGTCTTAACAGAGAGGATCACAGTTTTGGAGATTGCTCTGGGTTTTGTCACAGAAGCAATGAAGCTGAAGAGAGCATGACTTGGCATCTAGTTTGTGCAAGACAATTTTTTGAAGAATATAACATGAAGTTGCAGTGCTGAGAGGAGAGGTTCTGTTTTTATTACATACACTTTATGATATAATCCAGAGAGATCTGTACTTAGTGTTTACTCTGCATTTAGCCCTGTATGTTATAAGACTATAATGTGGGTAATAGAAAAATCTGTTCTAGTGACTCAAAACCAACAACACTGCAAAAATGAGCTGAAAACAAATGTCTTCCGATGCTTATATCTGATCTCCTGAGTTAAAAGTGATGTTCAGACTAGTATACAGAATAAAAAACTACATTAAATAAATATAATGTCAAACACAAATTTCAATTTCTTTCTTGTATTGTTGCAAAAAATGTCACAGTGGTGCAAACAACCTAAAATGAGATCTAGCTTTAATAAAAGTATAATTCCATCCTGCTCCTTATTCCTAGGTACAAAATTATGTCTTTCATCCTGGATTTCATTTAATTTGAAAAAAGCTTGTGCCTTATTGGCATACTAATTAAAGCAAACAACAAAAAAAGCCTAGACAAAAGGGGGGAATCTGAGGTATCACTGACAGACCCATGCACAGTGAAAGTGCCGCCGTAGATGGGAGGCTGTTCTTTGGAGTCTCCATTTTAAAAATTTTGTCTCTGACTTCTATTACTTCAATACATTATTCTGAGAAATTGGAAAAGGCAAAAGGGAGGAACTACATTTGGAATATATACCTAAGTACAGCAGGGGTGCAGACCTGCAGCTTGCAAACTGCACAGCTCCTCTTATGACAGATAAAGCTGTAGCTATATATATCCACACTGATACAGCCAAGCTACCCTTGGATGTGTTACTTGGATGCGTGTGTCTTGGACAACCCACCAAGCAAATCCTGAGGAGAATTCCTGGATCGGGAAAAGGTACGGTAGCTAGATGGAGGTGTCCCCCCTACCACTTAGCAAAATGTGGGAAGTGTGGGTGATTGTCAATTTGTGATAATATGGTGAACAAGAGTGATAAAATGATATGGATATGAGGGACCACTCTTTAGACAATATGAATGCTAAACATGGTTTTGGGGACTTGGGGATTCATTTTCGCTTGTCCAGTTCTGGGTGAAAATACTTGTATTGCAGATTGCAGTGGCAGAATAGCTACTTCACATCATGCCAACTAGAGGGATTGTATAACCTGTGCTCACAAGCTGGATCCTGCAAATCCAAGTCCAATATTGTAACTGAAGAGAAATAATGAAGTGAGATAACCTTAGCAATGACTACTGATGAAAGATGTGTGAACTGGGTACACAATGCACTAGAGCAGTTGAGCCAAAAGAAATTTCTACTGCAACTCAAAAGGCATGTTAAAATCCTGTGTTATAATCAAGAATACGTCCCTAAGTTAATGGACCATAAAAAAAATTTGCAAGGTACAGTCAGGTCTAAAGCTAACGAATGTACATGGGTTTGAGTCCTGTTAACCCAGCCACTTCACAGCAGCTCAGGAAGAGGCAGCTGGAGTCTTTTCTCTAGCATGTATCAGCCACAGAACACGCATTCATCCTGTTTATGGCATCTCACCACACGATTTTCACAGTAACTTGTGTAGAAAAATGCATTTTCACTGGAAAGGAGAGATTTGTAAAAACTGTGACTTTTCTTGAGGACTGATAGACTAACCAAGACTAAAACCAGCATCAATTGACTTAGTTAATAACGATATTTGATACTCAGCTTCCCAAGAGGTACAAAGACTTGACATGAAGAAACCAGAGTGCCCAGAACAGAGCAGACTTGCATACATTCATGCACAAACCCATGACAGGCTGAGGAACAGATATCCAGCCTTCTTGGATGCTGTGGTCCTTGTTCTGCATGCTCGGCAACTGAGCTATGCACTGAAGTAAAAAAAAAAAAAAATCAAACTATTTCTTCCTTAGTTCTCTAACGGGAGTCATGACTGAGCAGACCCAGTGCTCTGCAGGCCCATACTGGGTCTGTGCATTTGCAAAGGCAGAGTATTTCCTCTTCAAAACCTTTTCCTGCAAGGCACAGATCATGGGGATGTCAGCATCTCCATCGATGGCATATCAGATATGGGTTTTCAGCACATAAGGACTTCATTATGCACCACAGGCTTTGGCTTTCCTCTCCTTTGCCCTCACCCTCCTCAGAGGTAGCAGAGGTTCAGACCAGATCTGTCACTGACAGGATCACCTGGACTGGAAAAGCACAGGCAGGATTTCAACACATTTGCTCCCTTGTTCGCCAGCCCTCCACGCCTACTCCCTGCCAGCGGGATGGGGCTTCACCACCCATGGCAGTGCTGCAGCTCCCTCCTCCAGCTCCACCAAGGTTATGGCCAGTGAGAATCAATAGGAAACAAGACAAAGAAGAGACACCCTTCCCTGACAAAAGGGCCTCTCACAACAAAGAGATCCTGTTTCAGAGCAAGTGAATAAAAATAAGAGGAGCTCCTTTGTCAGTTAGCTCAGCCTGGAGAAATGGGGAATGAAAGCAACCTTTGAAACAACCTAATAAGGCAAGAGGTAGAGCTTGTGGGAACACTTCTAGCACAGCTTGCACCCTCCTCCTCGCTGTGACATTTCTTGGAGGTGCCCAGGGGTACCCAAAGCTAGATGGTCTCTACCTGACTGCAGCTGTGGCTGTCAGAGGCAGCAGGCAGGGGCATGATGAGCTCTTGGGAGAAAGGCATAGCTTGCCCCACATTGCCTCGCTGGGCTGTACTCCTGATTTCAAGGACATCTCGCATGTGGAGCTTGGTCTCCTGGGTCTCACATGCCTCTGCCTGAGAAGCAGACCACCTATTTCTGCTCCTTTTCCCCATTCCCTGTGCATTCGGGTTTCTGTCAGAAGTGAAGCAAGTCCTCCTGACAGAAATATCCAAACCTGCCTCCAAGCAGCAGACTGGAAGGCTGCATTCCTCTATCTTCTGGGATTTCTTTTTCTTTCCATGAGCTAACACTGTAAATCCCACAGCAAGGCATGAATAAACAAAAACTAGGAAGGATTAGCATGCATTATTTAGCAAATCATGACTAACATAGCCCTGTCTTGCTTCCTCTGAAAGCGTGCCACAAAAGTTCAACAAATATTATTGTGAAATGAACCACAAAGTCTTTACACACTTTAGAAATGGCATCTTCACCCATTTTCCCTGGCAACAAACAAGTGGATTTAGTTTCTAGTTGATGGGAAAATCTCTAAATTTAAAACACTTGATAATTGACACAAGACTGGAGTTTTTCAATTCTTTTCCTCCCTCCTACACCCTTCCTGTATGGCAAATATAATTTAGCAGAAGATTCCAAAAGTCAGAGGGTTTTAATCAAGACGAGAGGCTACTTGCTTTGCCTTTTCCTAAGAAAACACTCAGCAATGACTCCTTCTGTGAAGTGAAAGATTTAGAAATATCACTGGGACTCCCACCTCTTGTGTGCATAATTGTTGTAGATGTCAGGAGGAATGGAGTGTAAATAAAGAGGTGTTTTCTGGTGCACAAGAATGGGGAAAGAAGAAATACTTTCTTGTTGTAATGTGACCTGTGGTGTTATGAGTGCTTCTGTGCTTATACGTGTATGATGTTCATCTGAGACATAGACATATCTTTGGTTTTGAGACACTGGCCATAAGCAAGTTTGTCTTAAAAAGTAATTATCAGAGTCACTAGTCTAGGCATAGATTAAAAGACCCATTTGTGAAAGAAGTCAGAGAAAATGCTGGAGTGGGAGGACAGGCTGAAGTTCTAAAATTGCGTGTTATAGTATTATTTGTAAATATTTGTTAAAACACCATTTTAAAAACAAAATCCACTAGACAATAGTGATAGATCCTTACCCATGTACATAAATCTAACTACAGAAGGAAAGCAAGAGCAAGCACACCTGGTATTGCTGCAAATCTTATTCCTTTTAGAAACACGGGTGCTATAGTACCGTTCTCCCAGCAGCTATGGATGCTTTCGAGCTCCATAAAAATCAATCACAGGATTTTAGCATCTTAGAAAATACGTCCCTGAGTGTCATGATCTTTCAATACCTGGGAGACAGGCCTAGGAATTTTGGGCTTGTCCAGATATTGCCTACACTGCAGATGAGTATGTTTCTTTCACACATGGGATCAATTTCTAACAAGGATCCACTCACTCCCATTCCTTGTTCCCTGGCTCAGCATCTCCCCCAGAATCCTCACATGCAGTTCCTTGTGTCTGCAAGAACCAGATTTTGCAGACGATAATCCTAAAGGACCGGAAGGGAACAAGTGCGAAGAGTGGTGTAGAATACAAATTCTGGTTAAACCACCCATTCTTGCTGGAGTTTTAACTCCTCCAAACTTCAGAGCCTTGCTTCAGACTTTTATTTCCTCTCCACTTGGAGAGAAGTTGTTGGCCTTTCTTTCCACAAAAAGTATTCAGAAACTGTCTTCAAGCTCCATTTAACAGTAGCCCTTTTGCTACACTAAGGAAAGTCATCCCCTGTTCACAGTTCAAGTGATCCTGGAGACATTTTTTGTTCTGATGACTCTGTTTTAAGTACAAACACAACGAAGGACTGAAACAGATGGCAATTCATTTGCCTCCAAAGTTTGCAGATATGTTCAACATAATTTTTATAAGACTTTAAAGATTCTTTTCCTGACATCAGTAATCCAAAACTGCTTTTTCAAATAAAATGAATCTGCTTGACTCTCAGTGATGTTGCAGTGTCAGAAGATAGCTGTCCTTTCTTGACAGTTTTGCTGTGCTAACATGACTTTTTTTCCCTGTATATTTTTAAAACTACCATACACTTTGATATTCAAGGTTTAGACCTGCATGCAGCACTCAACATGGATTCATGCAGTGGTTTAATGAAGTTTTCATTTTGCCCTCTATTCCTTGTGCCTGAAACACAGAGTGGACACTTCTGGAAAGCTGTCTGCATGCTCACTGATTGCTTTGAAGAAATATTTAGTATCTGAGCTGTAACTTCCATCCAGAAAAGCAGTTTTGACTCTTCCTTACTAAAGCAAATCTTTCCATGTGGCTACTAAGTCTAGGTTTTATTATAGTTTCCATAGTTTCCTCTATATGGAAGTGAGACATAGTGATATATAATTCCCAAAATCTTCCCTGATGGCTTAAAAATGGTGTCATATTTGTTCCTTTCTGTTTCTCTAGGAATGAGATTGATTTTAAGTGACAGATTACACACAACATTTTCAAATTGGTATGTGCGTTCCTTCAGAAAGCCCAGAAAAGCACCATCTGGTCCTTCTGATTTCCTACTTCTTATTTTATAGTTTTTATTCAAAAATCTCTTCTGACACTGCAAGCTGAAACAGCCCAACAGACTCAGCCCTCTGTCAAAACGGCTGTGGTAGAAAACTTCCTTACTAAATAAAGATTTAATTAAATCTTTGTTTAATGGTCTTACCTTTCTGGAAAGCTTCATTTACAGCTGAATCTGCTGGCCCTACAGACTCTTTGCCATGCCTCTTGCTTCTGATGCATTTGAAACCTTGTTAATTTTTTTTCACTCCTGCCTCTATTTCGTAAGAATACTTCATGCTTTGAACGCTCCCTTGAAACTGTAGAACTTGCACTAAGTATGCAGTGAAACACTGCATTTATGACTAGAAAAGCTAAAAAAAAAAGGACACAACTTTAAAAAGGAATATGTGGAATATGCTAATGGCTTCTCTTTAAACCACTGGACTGGTTAACGTGATAGGTTTTTTAAAAATCAGTGTTAATAAAGTACAAGGTATGATATTTCTACCGATAAACTGCCAAAAATATTGATTTCTCACAAACAAAAGATGACAAGATTTGTTTTCCTCTTGGCTAACAAAACCAAAGCATTACAGATATCACGGTGTTTCATGCTCCATAAATGAAACTGTTCCTTTCCATATGCACTGCACATTATATTAGTGTTGCAAATCACAGATGAACTTTCTTGTTTGGCATTAGATCACATATACACTCAGACACGTGGGCAGAAAGCTAGACTATAAATACACAGATTTTCCCCTTTCTAAGTGCAAATGCGTGAGGCTCTCTCAGCATCCATTGCGTTCAGCTCCAAAAGCAAGCGTTGTAGTTCATGGAGCTCAATTTGTCATGAAATAAAATACTGGAGACTGTCATGGGTGAGTGCTGTTATGGGAAGCTAATCTGACTTGGACAGGAGAGAAACTGAATATTAGCTTTTTGGTGAGAGGGAAAAAAGAAAACATACAGCTTATGTTATTCCACTGCGAGGTCTTCCCCATTAACTCTGCTTCATCACAGATGTACCTCTAGGCCAGAAAGATGAACTGCCAGGAACTCTATTTGGAGGCCACATGCAAGCTCCCAAAAGGAGCTGGATTGTGGCAGCTATGCACACACACACACAGATTTATGAGCCTTTGCCTCTGGTTTTATTGATTTAGCAGGTTTAGAGCCACTCTGACAATGTTACTGGCTGGAGTTCACATTTCCATCTTGCCTTGTAGCCTATAACCAGGCCTAGACTTACTGACAAAGGTGATACCAGGCAGAGGATTAACTGGTAAACATCAATTTAAATATCAATCACTCATTGTAGAATGGCTCCCAGAGGATTTTGGGATCAATAACAAAAGTAGATAAAAGCACAGATATGGGGCTGCATATTTGCTTCCTACCTTTCTTCAGATCATGAAGCTAAAACCAGATAACCATGCACTCTACCTCTGTGTCCTGCTACAGCAATGTGGCTCTGCTCATACCAAGCATTGGTGTTTCTTAGACATGCTCTCTGCTATGATGTCTGCAGTGGACATACGGATTTGGTCCTTCTTAGTTGTGTAACTAAATTGCACACATAATATGCATACAAAAGAAAAGCCTGGTTACCTGAGTTTTTCAATTATGCCTTTACTGAGAAATAGCTCCTGGATTTAATAAGGGCCAACATTTAAATTTTAGAATCTAAATACTCAGTCCTATCTCCAGGTACTGCTATGAAGTGAGCAGTTATTAACAGCTTTTGGCATAGAACTGTTAATATCAAGGACTGATATGGGTAGATCTAGGGCATGTCAGGTACAATAAGAAGTCTCAGCCAAGGTGTTTGCACACTTAATTTCAGTTTTCCAAAAGCAGAAACGATGCGTTCTTTATGTGTGAGATGCCTACATCTCACCAATCCCACTCCTTCTGCCCTTGCCATCATTCCCCATTTCCTTCCCTCCCTTCAGACAGCCATAAATGAAACAATCCTTTCCTGGCTCAACACAAACCTTTTTTCTTTTCTGGCCTTTCGTATCTCATCCACCTAATTCCCCTCTGAGACAGATGTTTGAACAGGGCTTTCCTCTACGAACATTCCCTTGACAAGAGTTAGAACTCCAAAGAAAATCAAGAGCTAAAGCAAAATTTTTCATGTTATTTTTCACCTCTGGAAAATATTATTTTTGCATGACAATGGTCCAGCATTGCTTTTGCTTTCCAAGACTAATCAATTTGTGGGAAAAAAGAAGTTGGGATTTTTGTTTGTAGAAGTTAAGATTTAGGAAGGAAGTTGAAACCAAACACAAAAGAAGCCAGTTAATATTCAACCAGTTGTCTATCATAATCTCCAAACATTTTTAGTAGACTCCTTGAAGATAAGTCATAAAAAGATGTAGTATGTTTTCGCCAAGTTTTTAATTTATCTTTGCTGAACAATATAACACTGATGCTACTAACCAAATGGCCCAGGTCTGTTTCAAAAGTCTTTTCTTTCCAATATTTATATATATTTCTAGTATTTGAGTTATTTAGAGATTGTATAAATAATGATTTAAGGTTTTCTCCTGACTCATTGATAAAAGCTGTTTACATTACAAGGCCATGAACTGATTTCTGTGGCTAGGGATGGCTCTTGCTATTTCACTGCAGCAAATCAAATAAATTTTGCTGTCCACTTCTACATGTTCACAGAAGTTCAAACCTGGGGAAATTTGTTTGTTTTACCTATGCTGTAATATAGTAATGAAGATGTAAATCAATTAAAAGGTCACATTTGGAATTGATCTAAGAAGAACGATCCTTTCAAAATTAATGACATACTAATAACAACTTCAGGCACTATAAGAGGCTTAGGGGAAGGCAGTCTAGTGATAAGCAGCCATACCAAGCATGTAGAAGTCATGACCAAAAACTCAGAAGCCTCACCTCTACATTTATTTTAACAGGTAATGAACATGCCTTATTCTTCAAAACAAAGTCACTTGACTGGGGCCTTGAAGAAGAACAAATTATATTAAAAAAAACCCCTTTGTTAACTTTGTCCTACAAATTTCTAGCAACTATTTCAGGGCAATGTTTTCTGCAAGGATGAAACCCACAGTTGTTTACATTGTTAAAGAGACATCAACACATAAATGCTGATCAATTATATAGTATTTACTTTCCTTTTCTGTCATCCTAGGTAGCTATGTAGCCTACCCCTGGGACACACCAGCTTTTCCTGAGAGACCACTGGACCCTCCTCTCCTCCTGCATTGTTTTCTGCTTTGAAATTTTCACTTGAGGGTCTATGACCCAGTAATTAGTGCATTTAACTGGACCTGTATGTGTAATTTGCTGTAGTGTCTCAGCCAAAATGTTCCACAGTACTAAATCAAATATCCCACCATGGAAATTATTTTAAACCTATTACCTTTATCCCAAACTCTCATAACCTTATTTTAAAAAGTAGTTTGGTATAAGCTCATGTGAAAAGGCTATGTAAAGAAGAACTCATTGGACAGCACCTTCTTTTAATCAAATCCAGTATTGGTCCCATCATTTTGCTTAGGACTGAAGGTAGCTTGCCAGGCCTGCAGGTTACTTGTCACCTTGTTTACCCTTTTGAGTAAGCCCATCAGATGGCACTGTTGTACATGGTCTTCTAAGTTCTCTCTCAGCCCATCTGAGCAAAGTTTTAGTCCTGTAAGAAAATGGTTTTGTTGAGTCTTCCCCCCCACCCTGATCTATGCCCTCTATGGGATCCATGAGAAGCAGTCACTGTGTTTTTTTAGGGGGGACTTTCTGCCATAGAAAGACTTTCACCAGATAGAGCTTTCTGACCTTGAGAATTAAGCATAGGCATTTGAAAAGTGGTCCTTGAAAGCAGAAAGAAATTCCTGGAGTGGTGCGTATTATGGAACGAGTTGCATGAAGACAGGACTGGTATACTGTTGGTAACAGTGGCAAGGCTGCACAGCCATGGTGAGAAGGAAAGTCATTCTCCCTTTCCCCACTTCTTCCTCTCTTGCCTGTCATTCCAGGGGGTCTCTGCCATACATTTCGCACCGGTCAGCCTGTTCTCTCCAGCTTCTGGGGATGCAGCAGCCTTCCTGGGTCAGGGGAGGAGTCAGGGTCTTCATTCAAGACAAACATGGAATATTAGAAGAAAGAAGGATGGGAGGAAAAAGCAAGGTGCAGTTCAGGAAAAGGCCTGATTTATTCTACATGGCTTCAGCACTTCCCTTTTCTGCCTTAAACCAACTGGAATCACACATACATTTATTTTGTATGCGTTCGTTACACTTGCTTTGTTACTTAAGGAAAGAGGCATTAAAAGTTGATTAAAAAGTGCTGTATTAGCCACTGAGGGACCCATATACTGCAGTAGAAATACCCTTAACAAAACAGAAAACTTCAAACAAACCAGGGAAGTGAGCAGCTGTACCCTCTTACTCTGTTCAAGAACTTTATCTTGTTAGAAATCCAGCAGGAAGTTAGTAAATAGTCAATTTGACCAAGGAAGTTCTACTACCCGCTAGCAACATCTCCTGCTTAGGCTAGCTGTTCTTGGTTTCTTTGCTCATGAAAGCAAACAGGCTTGAATAGTAACTAACAAAGATTCCAAATGTCCTACAAATTGAGTTCCTTTCCTAATATAGCATCATATTGTTATGGTTATAATAGAACATTCTCTGTGGCAGATATTCAGCATCTGAAGAAAAAGACCAATCATGCAAGATCCTAATATAAAACTGAGGAAATTGCATATGTGTGTGTGTATGCGTGTGCACTGGGAGGCCTTAGATCATCTTTTGCCTGAAAGCTGCATTTTAAAATATCCATTATTTATTAATCCAATCACAAGGTCAGTGATTTACTTCTCTTTCATATTTATTCCCAGGAAAAATGCTGTGCTAGTCAGAGAAAGCACAAGAAATAACCCATACAGAAATGATTTATCCAGTCATTGCAGGCTCCAATATTCTTTAAGTGAAACCCCCAACTAATTTTGATGATGAATGACAGAGAATTTAAAGTCGCAAATACTGGACCAGACCTTCACCAAGCAGAGTCAGTGTAATTATATGAATATAAACTGGGAAAGAGCTAATTTGCAGAATATATCACTTATATCCAAAATTGTCTTAATTGAGTGCAATGGGCCAGATAGTAATATTAGCATAGTTTTAGATAAAAAACAAGTCAGACTCCTCCCAGTTCCATTGGCTTTAGCCTGACTTTGACCATCACCTTCATCTATTTGTTTCAACTGAATCAATTCTGGTTTACACCAGTGTGGCAGGAGGAACAGGTCCCTTGCTTTTGTCAGACACTTCAGCAGCGAATTCAGTGATGGATCACAGAGTTATTCTTACGCAAGAAAACATTTATAAACTATTTGTGAGCCTTTGTTTTGTCTTTAGTCTTGAATTTAAATTAATTCCATGCTCCTTTGTGAAACACTCATTGACCAGGAGGAGAAGTTTGGCTTTAAAATAATCCCATAGCTAACCAGGTCAGCGTGAGAATTGTATTAGTTGTAGCTTGAGGAGAATGACTTGCTGCAGCTAATTCCTTTTTCTTGACCACTGAGTTTAATGAAGATCTTTCCATGGTGCCACTTTCACAGGCCAGCATGGATGCTCTCTCTTCATGATGCCTTCTTTGAAATAGAACCAGTCCCTGAAAAGTCCTCTTGGAAATGAGAACTTGTCCTGCCATGTGCTCCATGGAGAAGTAGGAATGCCAGGGTGACTGAGAGAGTTTTTGTGTCCTAATGTAAAGGTACAGTCTTCCTGCAAAAGGGGGCAGAGGAAGGGGCTTTTTTTCCCCATATATGGTCTATCAGAAAAGGTTGGCTGTAGCCTCAAGGTAAACCTGGATTGCCCTCTTCCCACCACCTGTCTCTCAACCCCAAATCTCAAGACAGTGAATGCAGCAAATGACCCACCGTACATGAGTTAATGTTTTAGCCGCCTCACAGATGGGCCCTGCAAGTATGTGAGCTCTGCATGTGGCAGGCACAATGTAGCCGTCCTGTAGGGTTCAGCTGAGCCCATGGTATCCTGGCTCCAGCACCAATCATTTTAAACTGACCGTGACCTGAAGATACGAGATGCTCATTAGAGGCCTTAGTAGCCTCATATCATCAGTAGATTGAACAAAGCTGTTCTAGTCTTTGCCAGCACAAACAATAATAAAAGGGACCATGTCAATAAAAGTTTCTAAGATGAACCCATAGAATGAAGCACTTACAGACTATCATAAACAATTTGCCCCTTGGTGGTTGTCCGTTATCAGGCCCAGTCAAAGCCTTGATAAGCCTTGCCTCTTTAGGAATCATTAATTTCCTTGGAAATTTAAACAGCTGTCACTTGTGATATTCTTCAGGTGTACATGTGGGAAAGATTAGCTAGTGTTTATAATCCAATCTGTTCATTAAGCGCTTGCCCATGTGGAACCTCCTTCACGGGCTGAGAGTCCAGCTTGCAAATCTCCCACAGATAATTGGAGGCAGCCATGAATTATGCGAATGAGCTGTCGACAACAGGGATTGTGAGGCCTTACTAATATCAGCTGGTCTCAGTACAACCTTTAATGATTTCTTGCAAATGGGACTTGGCCTTTCTGGGCACATGTGCTTAGTTCTTATGAATAAGGAGAGCCAGGTTGATGGCTTATGCTTCCTTCTTGGGCTGCTGTCCTTCTGGCTTGCTCTTGCTCTCTGACATGACATCTTTCTATAACACAGTGAAATGTCCCATACTGGAATTAGAGCCATGTAAGGTAACTGTCAGTGCCTCAGTGGCACTGACAGGCCTTAATGGCCCCAGCTGGCCCCTACCTGGGACACACACCCACACTTCCTCTGCCCAGGCACTCTCTATAAGCTCAGGAATGGGAACCTGGTCCTGTCCTGAGCTATGCTGTAGGTGTGCCTGCCTCCAGCCCTGCCTCCCTAATGGACCTGGGACCTACTCAGTAGTTAGCTTGTATGCTGGATGGACCCCTTGGTCATATGTTACAGCTTATCTCCAGCCCTGTCTCCACCTCCATCTCCTTTTGCTCCTGACTGGAGCCCCTGGGTGGACCCTGGCCCTAGTTCATCACTTGTGTTGGGGTCTATTGACAGTCCCTGCTACAGCCCCTGTGTGACGATGCCTTGCGGGTGAGGGCATAACCTGTGCTGGGGTCACCCTTGTCTGCCTTTGTGGGACAATCCTGTTCTTGCTGCTCCCTGACTGTAACCCTCTGAGCGGTACAAGCTCCAGGGCCTTGTCCATGCTGCTTTGCTGCTTCACTGGGAGCACACTTTCTCTGTGTCCCTTGGGTCATACTCTAGTATTGAAGATGCTTCTGAAGCTCTTTGTTTGATGGAAATGGTAGCAGTCAAGGGTACAGGTGTCATTGTGTAGCAGTGTTTTCTAAAACAGTGCCATAGCTCAAGGAGTCAGGGACTTGTACAGCCATATCCTTAAGAGCAAAAGTCCTTTTAAACACCTACTTATTTCCACTCTTGCTCATTGTGTAATTCCTCTCAGGCAGCAAGAGCAGCCATCATCACAATACTTGGCATATGATCATTTAGCATGAGCTAAGTGTTTCAGATGGCTCACGGTTTTGCTAAAGATGGGGGGAGCAGCTGACAAAGTACAGCCTCTCCCATTGAAGCTACTGGGAGTGGAAGCTGTTAAATGCTTTGCAGAGGATGCTTAGAGTTTAAATAAAAAGTAATTTTCTCAGTTTACTCCTCCTTTATTCTAAAAAGGCGATGTTCATTTTTTCATTCCTCAACCCTTACCCTTTCTTGAAGTTCCCAACAGTCAGCTTGAATACAGCACTCTCAATCTTTCTTCTCTTTCACTGCTTATCTTTAAACCATTGCCTTTACAATGAAAAGAGAGAGACTATCTCATTTCAGGGTCCACCCAAGCCTGGTTTAGGCAGACTGCAAGGACTGCTGGGCCTTCAGCCAAGATCTCTCATCTAGGGCAGTGTGGAAGGTTTGGGATTAGAGTGACAGTTTTTGAAGGGATAGGTGGAGGTGCATGTCAATACTTCTAAAAGTCATGCTTTGCCTTTGAAGTACTTTTCTGGAGATAAACAGATTCTTCGTATACCATACACCAATTCTGGAATTTGTGTTACTGCCTGACCTCCTTGAGTAAGAAAAATTGGTCTTTGACTTTCAGATTGGCTCCATTCTTACAACAGAAGTCTGCTCTCAACCATCACATAGACCAGCAGAATAAGTCAGGGCAAACTCTGAAGGTGTGCCAAGTATCGGATTGGCTCAGCAATGCTCAGTTTGAACTATTTTATTATTTACTGTGATGTTAATTTATTGTGGTCAACAGGTTTGCCACTGGAACATGAAACAGCGGGCTCTGGGGTATATCTTTCAAGAGCAGCATAGGTTAACTAAATCATTACATGTACTGATTCATTTCGAACAATGGTTAGGTATTTGTGTTTTAGAGCAAGCACAGGATTTGACTGAAGAACAAATGAATGAATAAGGCAGACTGCACATTGGACTACACTAAGAGAAGCATGGCTAGTTGACCAAGGGAAGTTATAACAACCTTTACTTGGTGCTTGGGAGGTGACACCTGGGATACAGTCTAGTTTTGGCCCCAGTTCAAGAAGAAGAAACTGGAGAGAGACTAGTGGGGCTACCAAGCTGATTGGGAGCCCAGAACACATCACCTCTGAGAAGAGGCTGGGCGAGCTGGGCTTGATTCTTCCTGTCAAAGAGAAACCTGAAGGGTGATCTGATAGCAGTAGAAGCAGAGTTACAAAGAGGACAGAACCAAACTTTCATCTTTTTTGGCAAAGTATATAAGAAGGGTCAATGGACACAAAATGTGGCTGGTAAGGACATTAGGAAAAAACTTTTTGACTAGGAGGGTAGAATAGGGGAACCCGGTAGCGTGTAGTGCCCAGTGAAAGGACAAGAGGCAATGGGTACAAACTGAAGTACAGGAAACTCCATTTAAATATAGGAAAAAAACTCTTTTATGGTAAAGATCATCAAACATTGGAACAGGTTACCCAGAAAGGCTGTGAAAATATTCATCCTTGGATATTACTAAATCCAACTAAGGAAGGTCCTGGACAACCTGCTCTAGCTGACCCTGCTCTGAGAAGTTACTTCCAACCTCAGCTATCCTCTGATCCTCTGAAGTCTGTCTGTTGTTTCTAGATTGGTCAGAATTTGGAACCTTGCTTTTTTTCCCTCCACGTATATGATAGATACAGTCACCTTCCGATGATCCAAAAGTGGATTTCCAGGTTGCGCATTAACTATGAAACTCATGCAGAGGCATCAAACCTAGCTCAGTTTGAGCCAACTCAGGTCCAGAACAGTCTCCTGAGTTTGTGCGGTGCCATACATCAATAACTTGGGTTGGCACCCCCTGAATGACTTTTCTTGAATATACCCTCAAAGTACAATCTGATAGTTTATATCAGCTGTATTTTGACACTGTCTGGGTAGTATTAGCTCTGTAATAACCTCAAGAAATAAGATGCACTTTTGTTTATATCTCCCTACCAGTACTGAAACAGTACAAGTTTGGAGTTTGTTTGAAAATCAGGTTCTGTTGGCGTCACACCTTATTTTCTCTCCTTACGTATATCGGATTATGCTCAGTTTTTAAGAACACAATTAATGAAGGAAGCCACTTTTCATTAGAGGATATAAAATGTAATCTACATGTGTCACCCTTGTGGAACTCTTACCTGATTCTTCTTCCAAGTGTACCAGTACAGTCACAGGTGTACTACAAGCTGCTGCTTCTGGATTTTCCTGTAGCTTCTTAAACATAAAAGATATAATCTAAGGAGTTTTAGCTAGTATTCAGCAATTCATTTTTTCTAGCTAATTTCAATTTTAAGGTGCCCAGCTCCCTATAAAATGTACTACTTTAACACTGCACTATGCATCTGCTCGGTTTCTGAAGCTGCAGATTTGCGAAATTGTTCCTGGTGGGACGACCTTCAGAGCCTGCAGCTATATAGCTATGCCATTCATATAACACAAAACATGTCTTTAGCATATACATTGATGTCAATACACTGATACACTGATATTGTACTATCTGTTGGAAACTACCTGATTACAAAAAAATAAATGGAAATGATTGTGCAGGGTAGCCAGCAAATAGTGTGAGGATGGCCACTGCATTTGCAGAAAGCAATTAATGCCAAATATGAATACCTAGGAGGTTGATCCCTACTACTCTTTTTGACTGTGTGGAAGCAGGTGGTCAATTTTTCCTCTGCCACTAAAAACCTGTACCTTGCAGGAAAAGTAGCTTATATCATATTGCCTTAAAAAAACCAGTTGTATCACCAAGACTCACTTTGCCTTTGACAGAAAGGGTTTTAGAGAAAAGCTTATCTTAAAACCTGTTTATTTTAACAGTAGTAAACAATTTATAAGAACAAACTGGATGAAAGAGGACCTAACTGCTTCTCATACACAGATCTTATCAGTGCATCCTCACCTAGTGGCAACTTCTCTGCAGTTAGTGATGTCTTTGCTGCTCTGGGAAAAGTCTCCATCCCAGTCAGAACCCAGAGCTACATGAGCCTCTCCTTTTGGTCTTTATTGAAAAAAAGTAATTAATCTTGTTAACTGAAGGAGGAGGAAGACACTACCTGACCACTTTATTTTAATAGTGATTAGTAAGTAGTTCAAAAGGGCACTACGCACTGAAGGCTTAAGTCAGCCCTAATATCATTTTAATGACTCAGTTGCATTACACTGACAGTTAGATGGTGAAAAATGAACGTTATTTCAAAGCCTGCACACACTGGGGGAAAGTAATAGTCAATCACAGCATGCTGTGTGTCTAGGTTCAGCCTTCATAGACCTCAGGTCTCCTTCCCTTCCTCTCACTAGAGGGGCAGTTCTGCATAATGATGAACTGTCACAGGGTGTAAGGAACCACAGGGGCAGAAACGAGTTCCTGGAAATGGGTCAGTCAGCGGAGATGAGGTTCCGTGTCCCACCAGCAACGTGACTTGTTGGATGAAGTGTAGCTTTTTCAGATCCTTTTAACAGAAAGCTCACACAGGAGTTTGGGGCTGACCCATCTTGTCCCCTTCTGGTAAAATTTATGTCAATTTCTTCTACCTCACCTGCAGAGTCAGACTCCTCCAGGCCACGTTAATCTTGTGCTCTTTTCTGTCCTTTGGCAGGGCTTCTAGAGGAAAGGCTGCTGCCAGCACTGGCCAGGTTTTTGGGAGTAGGTGGCCATGCTGTGCTACATGCTGACCTCAGCGCTCTACATGTGTTGGAAGCAAGCTGTAATGGACTGCAGCTGTAGATGGACATCCTTACCTCCGGATCATGGTAGAGCATAAGTGAGAACATGCCTCACAGCTGAGGCCCTACTGTGGTTGTGCAGGCACTTAGGGAGATTTAAGACCATGAAAAGGCATAATAGATGTGCCCACTAGATTTTAGATGCCTCATGATAAGGCACAGCTGGATAATAGCTTTCTTCATCATTCTTCTTGGACCTAAGTTTTGTCTACATTGTATTCATCTTGGATGCTCTTGATCCTTCTTAACAAATTGGAAGCAAATTTTTTTGTAAAACTGTTATATTGTGATACATACAGCATAAGCATTTTAATGAAGTTTTGGAATTCTGTTTCCAGGATGAAGTTTGAAATTTTGATATATTTTCTTTTCAGTTCCTCCCTTTCCTTGGCAAGACCCTGCTAGCATTAGATTAAAGTATTTGCCTTTCTGAATTGTAGCCTAAATGGTTACAGCTGTTGAATCATCTCAGGCTAATCAGGATGAATTATGGTATCTGATATTTGAATAGACTTAGGTCTCTCTTCACTTAGCTTTGCAAATCACTTTGCCTATGTCTATACAACCTTTGACATGAAACCACGCTCATGGCTTGCTCCCTGACACAGCTGCCTACCAGCCGGCTCACGGAGAGCCTGTCTGGGCAAACCAGGTGGTGAGATCAAGGCTGTGGGATACCACCTGGTGTGATGGTCTCCAAGATCACCTGCAGTCATCCTTACAGATTGGCTACCTGTCTGTGGGAACTGTGAAGCTGGTGATGTGGTTAGCCACAGGATGGTTCTGCAGGCTGTGCTGGGAGCAGTGAGGTCCAGTGACAGCAACCAGGGTCGCCCAAGAGTCCAGATCACATGAAACATCCATATAGAGGAGGCAGATTCAAGGTCAAGCTGGGAAGTTGAGCCAGCTGGCAATGGTCAGGTTCAAGCACAGCTGCAAACATCACTCAGGCAGAAATCAATGGTGAGGGTCTGAGCTTAAAAGCAGCTCCTGAGAAAAGAAGGGTAGAAGCCTGCTTCCCACAGCTCCTTCCTCACAGCTCTCTGGCTCAAGGCTGTATAGTTGTCTCAAAAGATGGCCCTAAGACCAGGCAGCCAGGCCCCGGCAAAGAGGCAGGGGGGAAAAGGTTGCATGCAGGGCCCTGACAAGCAGTGTAGCCTTGCCCTTGGAGACAGCTGAATACAAGTTGTTGTACAACATGGCCCTCCCATTCTGAAAACAGGTTTGCCAATGTTCACACTGCACTTGGAAAATTCAGCACAGCATGTATATGCTGAAGTTTCTTATCTTGCATCACACTGCCTTTGAAAGCACGACTGGGCCTGGCATGAGACCATGTGCCTTTGTGGGCCATAAAACTGTATAGCACAGACCATACCCAAAGACTAACAAATAACTTTAAACAAGCTTCCAATATTTGCACTTAACAAGTCATTGATACTTTCTACATGCAGCCAGGTTACTCTGAGAATGACTCATAATTCTTACACCCTAAAAACACTCAGAAGTCCAAGTTTTCTCAGACAGATTGCACAAGTGCTGAGTTTTTCTTCCTTGCCACATTTAACTATGGTAATGATATGGAAGAACTTGCATTTGAGGTAAAGGATAAAAGCATTGGCTATTTGGAGGGCACTGTTTGGACTCACATCAGTTACCTGCCATGCAATTATTCCACCTACCTTGTTTATATGTTGAGTTTCTCACTCTGACGTGCTAGAATGGCATTGCTACATTTTTCTTTTTATTTATAGGCTACATTGATATTCCCAGTGACATTCGCACCAAAGACTGCCTCTTCTCAGAAGGTGTGAGCCCTGCCTCATGAAATGTGGAGAGAGAAATGTGCCAGGAGAACCAGAACTGGGATGGATGATAGGCAGCCTGGTACCCTAGCACGGACCGGCTCCAACTGGTGCTTAGATCTTTCAGCCCAAAGACCTGTTGGTAAATACTAAAGCTGAGAATGAATACAGACTATGCTGTATTCAAGGAGAATGTGGAGCTGGCATAGGGATGTTGATTCGAATTGCACATAGTGGTTCAAAAGGTCCCTGACATGCAGTGAGAGAGGGGCCCTGGCATATATCTACGTTGAGTGCACAACCCTGCAGTTCTTCTGGGTCCTTCAGTCCTTGAGGGTGCAGCTGCATTCCTCCCCTCACCTTCTCATTTACACCCTCCTCACCTGAGAACACAAAAAGTCACAAGACACCTTATTGTCAACCTCCTCCTGGCCCTGTCTAAACTGGTTCACACCTTCTAAGGAAGGAAACTTGATGGGATCTGGTGTGTGCAGGATGAGCCTGTGTTCCCTTGTTCTGCCCCTTCCATTTGGGGAAAGCACCACTCAGCAATACCAATTATCTCCTTGGGTGCCTTGAGCTGGATGCCTTGAAGGAGTGGTTATGCTGCTGGCATGCACTTCTTGGAGCTGTTTTGGGTTGCCTCTGCCCCACCCACAATTTCTACTTTTTTCTACTTTTGACCCTTTGACTCTCTTCCTCTTTGATGCCTCTGTAATTTTTTGCTTATTTTTTAATTTCACCATCCTTTACTCTGGCTGGGTAGCTGGTATTAGACATGAACTGAAGTCTGTTTGTAAGGGGAAATCCAATGAGAACAATGGTCATAAGCAGATGCCTAGGGAAGAACAAGATCAGAGCAAACAAATATGAGTATGCCCTGAGGACTCCCAATTTTATACTATCACCAGCTGAGAGATTTCGTGAATCAGATGTAGTTTCTATGTGTCTAGTAACCTGTAACGGATTTTTCTTCCATTAACTGGTCTAGTGTCCCCTCAAGCCCATCTGTATACAATATCCACTACTACCCACATTGCATAAAGAATCAAGCGCTCACATTTGTTTGGATCAGGATTTACAGTCTTCACTTGATGCCTTCCTGGTTTTGCACTGGAGAAAATAGTGAGCAGCTGATCCCTATTCACCTCCATGCCCCTTATGATTCTGTAAACTCATCTTATTTTCCTTCAGTGGTCTTTTTTCCAGAATAAAGAAGAATGGCCTACTCAGTCATTCCTTGTACCTTTAAATGAACTTTAAATGAGCCACCATTTAAAAACAGGCTTTTTTTTTGTTGTTCTTGGGCTGATGTTTATAAGCAATTTATGTTTTCTTTGATGATTAATCTTTCATGGATGTAAAGCCACCACTATTAGGGTCATCTCCTTGTGCTGACTCTACTTACACAGAGAAATATCCATAGCATTATCACTTCAGAGTTAATTGTTTATTAAATTCTTTGAACTATCTTCTAAACAAGGGTAATAAGAATCTTCTACCCTATGCCACATAGACATTCCTATTTCTATAAACTTGCAGGCTTCCTGTAATGCAGTACAATACTTTCACAGTTTAATAAAGCATTCTCTTGTGTCTGGTTTTCAGTTTAATTGACGCAACATCCTAGGAAAAAAGAGCATGTCTAAAAACTCTTGGAAGGTACAACTTGGGCTACAGCAAGCACAAGCCAAGTTCCTGCAAGTGTTTGCTTGTGTTGTTTCTCTTGCAGCAATTGCAATAACCATATAATGTGGTTGTGAGCCTTCAGGGAGGCTTGTCCTGAAGGCTTCAGAAATGGTGGTTCAACTGCAGCTGCCCATAAATAAAATTACCTCCCATGACTCAAATTTACTGTTTTTGAGCCTTCTGTTCTGATTTTTGCTCATTTGTAAATGTAAATCCCACGCTGTCAAAGATAATCTATTAGGATGCTCTAAGAGATTTTCTTAACCACAATAGACTAAAGGATCTGTTTTGTATGATCAGACTGTATTTTTTGTAAATAGTGTTTCTTTTTATTGGCAGATAAAGCTCTATCGCTTGTGTGTCTTTAACTATATGAAACCTAAACCACATTGCTGATGCCAGCATCCTAAGAACCAGGTATATGAAAGACCTTTTGCAAACAATACTTCTTGCCCTTCGACCATTTAAAAAACAAACCAACCAAACAAAAAATCCTCCTGTAGCTAAGATGTGGTCTGTTTAACTCAACAGGGGGTGTCTGGGACTTGGGTGAATTTTAACCATCCTTTTTGACATAAGTCAAACTGTGCAAAGCAATGAAATTCTGATTGCTGTGTGGTGAGACGACTGGATAGCGTTACAGTTCCCTCATTAAGAGGTACCAGAGTTAAGCAGGGGGAGTTGAACTTTCCTCTGTATTAAAACAACAAGTGTGGGAGATGAGGAAAGCAAGCTGGAGTAAGGGAGTTCACCTTATAACAACAAAGACTTAACATGCAGTATATCAAATCTCCTGAACTTTGTCCTGCTTGGTAGTTTATCAGGCAACCAGGATGGATAAAATAGGAAAGGATGATTTAAATCTGTCCTGATTTCAATCTTCTGGCCTAATTTTCAGCTTCATTCTTTTTCTGTTCTATCATTTCATTGCTGTGTGTTCCCCCTCCTCAAGAGATGTTCACAGTTTAACTAGTCTTAGAGTTCAACATACATACAGATCCCATTAGTGGAGTAAACCACAGTGAAGATGGGTGATATGTAAGGCAGAAGTTTTGCTAATCCAGTGACGATTTCCCCTTTTTCAGCATTGTATCCAATTTACACTAAAAAAGAAACATGGCTCAAATAGTCTCTACTAATTCTTTTTGTCGATGTTAACAGTACCTAACTACTGTTAAAATCCATTACTTTTTGCAAACAGCAAAGAATTTTCATACCACCAAGGCATGAATAAACCTTATAATATGAACTGACAATCTCAATCAAATTTTACAGAAAGTCTGAATGAAAATCAGAAAAGTGACATTTCTGTTCACAAAGTTAACAACAGCATATTATGATTGTGGGAGATTGGTTCCAGAAAAAGAAGAAGACACTGCAATAACTCACAAGGCCAATGTTCAGGCTTGCTGTATTACTTAGAAGCAACCAGTCCCAAAACAGTTTGCCTGGGAAAAAACCCAGATGACTGAAGACTTGATGCTGAGGCAAAATTAAGTCCCTGAAAAACACTTCTGTCAATTACAGCTGAATGAAAAAGAGTCAAGGAAGATAATTATGTAATAAGGGAGCAAAGGAACTGGTGAAACTTGGTTTCACAAGGAATAGTGTCGCAGGTTCTGTCCTACTCCTTGGGAACTGCAGCTTCTTCTTGTATCTCCTAGTCTTCCTTTCCCATGTGCTCAGGCGCCGTTACAGCCATGAATGCACTGACTTGCTCTATATGCATAGACTGATTAGACGGGTACATCTTCTTGGTTGAGCTGTAACAGTCTTTTATTCAGAGACAGCACTAATTCAAGGTTTTGTAAGTATTTTTTGCCAGGATAGTAAAGTGCAGAGTGGGATACTGCAGTTTATTCAGAGAAAATATATGCAGTGGTAGAGAAGGGAAAAGAACCTCATTCGTTTGCAGTGAGTATGAGCTTCAAACACTGTCAAAGTTTGAGTAAGGTGCCAGTTTTCCCAGTCAGACTATGCCTTGTTAATGGGGCCTGCAATAGCTAGCAGCTGCAAAGGGTGTCTTCTGCCACATGATCTCGAACAACACATTGGGACTTCATACCTTTGTGTCTAAAATGTACTACAGAGTTAGAAATCAGTAACAGAGTTCTGATGAGCACAATCTTAATTACATCTGCTTTTCCAAGAAAATTGAAAAATTTTGCTCAGTGATACTTCCTCAGTGCTTGGAATCACTGTGTTTCCTAAACAACTTACTCACTTGTGGGTTACATAGGCTAATGTCTGGGCTAATAGCCAGAGTTTAAAGAGGAAAAAAAGCAGTCATGCACTTAATTTTTCCTTCCTAAATTATCTGCTTTTTGATTTATCTTGGTAAGTGTTTCATTGTGGCAAATATATGGCTCTCCGATTACTTAGCCCTGGTGTGCACTGCTTCTTAAGAACGTAAGTTACTTGGAGCAGGGACCTCATGCTTCTCTACAGCACCTAACACAATAGGGCATAAGACTGGCTTCAACTGCTGGATACTGCAGCAGCATAAATATTTAAATAAAATGTTACTCTATTATCCTGTATGTTTGAAGTTTGGCCCACGTAAGTCCTCTCAGCAGCCCACAGGATCTGTACTGAGGAGGCAAATTAATATGTTTCTTCAACAGAACAAGAACGTATTCTCCATTCCCTCGGGTAACATCACCTGATAAATTCATTGCAGGCACTTCCAAATGTATTGTGTGACTGGACTTATCTGCAGTGTAACTAGGAAAAACGGATAAATTTTTAGCCTGGACGCTTGACCTAGTAAATACTTACAATCTAACACAAGCCCCAATTCAGCAAGGTACTTAAGCACATACCTAAATACCCACATGAATAAAGTCAGCCACACTTTTAAGTGTCTTGTTGAATCTGGGCCATACGGAAGCTGAACACATCGAGCAACTACCCGCATCAAGTTCCCATAAAAGAAAATTGATTTCCAGAGTGTATTCCCTCTGGCTGTTAAGACTGAAGAAGAGTGAGTGATAAAATTTCTCCTGCTTCTTCTTGGATAGAGGCAATGCATGTACTTGCTTTCACTGAAATATTTTCTCTCTGGTATTAAAAGTGATTTGCGAATTTTGGGAACTAGACCAGATAATGTTTTTGGTACTATTTAGTCCCTGAACCCTTCATAATATCAGAAATAGCCAATTAAGAAGATCCTAATTAATACATTAAATAATGACATAGATGAGAATTAGTAACAGAAAAGCCTGTTGAATCTGGTTGAAATTTGTGGCACGTCTGTTCTTTAAGCGGTTTTGCAGCCTGTGGACTAGTCCTACTTTTTATGTGTGGAGCCTACAGCTTCAAGAGTGAGGAAACACTGCTCTGGAACATAATGGTCAGTTAGCCAGTGACTGGTCAGTATTTTGATGTGTGTTTTGTTGACATTTTGAAAAACATCAGTGCACTACAGTTGCCTAAGTTATCACTTACAGATGCCTCATGGATGTAATACAGAAGAATCCTCTCATCTGTGGATCAACAATTTATCGTACATTCAGAGATAAGTGTAACTTTGGACCAGAGCCTTTTAAATTTTTTTAAGGTGACTAAAGTTCTCTCTTAAAGTACATTGAGTGCTGTCTTGGGATTTACACTAGCACTATTGTTCCAAGGCATGAGCACAGCAAAATCACTGCCTTTACCGAAATGATTATTCACAGTGTGTTATAAAATAGTCTGGTTATGTGAAATTGTTAATTCAGAACACCCTCCGGCTGGAATCTATGATCAAACGCTATTGCAGTGTATATGATCAGAAGGATCATCACTTTACTATTGCTAGACACATACGAAAAATATTTTGACTACTAGCCACGAAGGAGTCAGAATGAATCCTCAGAACATTAAGTCTTCTGGAGGTCAGTGCTAAGAGAAAACATCAAGCTTTTAAAATTATATTTTTTCTGACTCAGTTTAGTCTGATCTGCATTCATCTGCTCATCTTTAAAAATGCCTCCAGTTAAGCCTGCTGCTAGATCAGATGACAGAGCTATTCTAACTTGCTGTACGGAGCTCAGGGCAATCTTGCTATACAGCAGTGAGGCAAGCCCACCATTACCAGGAATGCAACAGCACTATCATTGCTGTATTATTTGCATTGTGATAGTGCCTTTGGACTGGGGAATCATTATACTCAGTTCTAGCCAAATACAGTAACATGGCAGTCCCTTCTCAAAAGGGTTTAATCATCCAGTTAAAGCAATGATTTAATCAGTGTGTTGAAAGCAGTGATGATAGTAAAAGAAAAATAGGCTTGCATGGTTTCTTATGATACACAATTTTTTATATATAAGCCAGACATAAAAAGCTAAGAGATATTAATGACTCTTTGGATGGGACGATAGCTTAGTGCCTTCAGGGCTTTGATAAGAAAGTGACCTTGTGAATTATGTGTAGCTGTAAATGACTGCCGGAGAGAGCGGGTGAAATGTTTTGGACTTTTAAAATTGCAGGAAACGCGCCTTTTTCACACTTCTTCAGTGGAAGTTCTGTTGCTTGGATCTCCTCGGGTCTCTCTAGAGTGGCCCAAGCTATATCTATGCTCATGTCTGTGAAAAAGTCACTCCTAGGTTACTCTTTCATAAAAATTTTCAGTATAGCAATTTTTTATGTAGAACATAGTCAATCTCTTCAGACACCTAAGGAACCAGAAGTATTTCCTCACCAGCAGCCAAGACGGACCCCGTTCCTTACTTCCCTGGTCTTACATCAAACCTGAAGGGCTTCGTTTTGTACCTCCTTCTTGACTTACTGGTCTAGGGAGACCATTCCTCTGAGGGACTTTGTTTCTGTGTTGAGCACAGGTAGCTATCATTGACTTTGAGAAACAGCAGCTTGGAAAACTGAACTTCTGTGAGGCTGAGCAAGGACTTTGATCTCAGCTTGTCAAATAGTGTTCATCTTTCTTATTATGAAACCTGAGCACATTACTTAGTTTCCCATTTTACGGTTATGCAATGTTTTCTTAAGACCATTATTTGAATCTTCCTCTGAGTTGTGAATTAAAAGGTAATGCAAAGGTAAGATCCATTTCTCAATTCCCAATGAATGGGAAGATTTCTGGACATGAAAGGAACTGGCCTCACATTTTTTGGCTGGGGACTCCTGAAACCAGATGGTATAGATTTTGTACCTAAGCTTATTCAGCGTTTACTGCTGGCTGCTATATTAGTCCTGGCAGCTGCTTGGAAACCTCCTATCCCCCTGAAAATTAGCACCTGGTTTCAGAAATACTGAAGTACAAGTGATGGAAAAACTATCTAGCTTCATAGGAGGAAAATTCATGCATTAGTAAATGGAAATTTGTTAGCTCAGAAGTAACGCCTCTTCTAGAAGAAGCAGAAGGCAAATATACTGAAAAAGGTAACTGTCTCACAGAAAAAAAAATATTTTAAAAAAATCAAATTTAAAGCATCTGTAAACACATTCAGGTGAATAAATATTACTATGAATGGTTTAAATTCTTGGAAATGAAACATGAACTTAAACAGTGTTTTAAGACTTGGGCATCTATCTCCACAGACCTTAAGTAGTACTTTGATGTTTTCAGTTGATAGGTTTTACATCACCTGTTTGTTATTAAGTATGTCTGCAGGCGTTTAGATGTACAGTAACAGTTTGGTCTTAATATCTTAGAGTCACTTACCTTGTCTGCAAAGTAAGGATCATGATTTCTGTATCAACTTTAGTGTAGTTTTGTGATGCTTTGTTTTTAAAGGTCGGATAAGTGCTGAAGGTATCAATGTATGTTTGTGGGGAAAAAAAGGACTAGATTTTATAAAAGGATTAAAGCACCTTCAATTTTGCTTATTTCAGAAGGAATTAAGAACCATTCTGTTTTTTTTTAAAATATAAACTTATATCAGAATTAATCCCCCTTAATTTTAGAAGATAAGTATATTTTATGTATTTGAATGTCTAAGGTCTTTTTTTGAAATGCCTTTTCCCTAAAATCTGCATATGCTCCCACACCTGCTCCAGCAGTGCCTCACACACCTCAAGGCAGCCCTGACAAACAGTCAAGAGCAATGAATGCCAAGCCCAGGGAGCTCGTGCCTCGGAGACTGCAAAGATTTACAGGCTCCTGCCTATGGGGTGCCTTCCCTGTTACATACTCCAGCGTTTTTTCAGCTGAACCTGCAGTTAGGGGGAATATGAGGTGAGGTAAGGTGTTATTGGTGTCTTGAGGGTGGGAGAACTTCTTTTGTCCTTCTCCTTTCCCCTTTTTGCCTTCTTCCCATGATCAACTCTATGCACCTTAGACTGTCTCTAGATAGAGGTTTTGACAGTGCAGAATGTACTCCTGCCACTTTTTTAGAGAGGTAATAGAGGATTGTTACATTGTTCAGCTCCCCACATTGCTTTTTCTGAGTGTATGGGCACCCACCTGTCAGGCAGCGACTTAAATTTTCAGAACTTTATACAACTTGATTTTGAACTAATCACCTATTTTGGACTGCTCATGTATTTAATTCAGTTAAGACCTGAGAGAGCTTAAATGCCACCATTAAATTTACATTGTCTTTAGGTTGCAAAATTTAATGTGGTCAAAATCATGTTTAAAACACACTTTCACACTACAAATCAAGCTTTTAGATAACCCAGTAGGAAAAACATGCGGTTTTTCTTAATAGATGCAATTGCTCTTCCAGCTGTGCAGTATGTCCATGCACTCCTACAGGGGCTGGTGTTTGGCTCTGCATCTATTCACAGGAGAAGACATACGCATTCCTGAGTCGCATTTGGGCACACAGTTTTACCGAAATGTAGCTGAGCGGCACATGAAAGCAACAGAAAATGTTGATGTGGTACATTAGCGTACCACATCGCAGTACATGAGAGTGGTACAGTTCTGTTGCACATATTTGCAAGAATGCCTTGCCAGCACTCCTGTCCTTGCACTCCACTATGAACTATGTTTTCTATTTTGGCTTTGACATGTGAATGAGTGCTAGTGCTCAGCCCGTGTTTTTCTTGCCAAATATTTATTGATCTCTGGAGTAAGTGGACAACTACTCAAGCAGCTATTGAGGATTCTTTGCTGGACATTTTTGTTGTGCTTCATTTGGCAGTCAATGGGAGAAGACATCTTGTAAAAGACATGTATTTATTTAACCTATTACATAGTGAAGATACTGGTTTACAAAGAGAATAGATGCTGAGGTTGCAACTAATCCTACAGAATTCAGAAAAGGTTCTGATTCTTTTGCAGACTGTACCCTTTATTTAAGCTGAGTAACAAGAAAGATTGGTTGTATTTCAACAATGAATTTTATTAACAAGAAATGCAAGACACGAATGTGTATTAAACTTATATCTCACTAACTTCTGAGCATGTTGCTTTATAGAACTGCATCACCTGAGAGATCCAGTCTCTGAGACACCAAAACAGATGTCAGGGGCATTTTATGTCTTAAGTTATATTTGTAGCTTCCATTGATTGCACCTAAGAGGAAAATTCAAGTATGATAACTTTGTGGTGAGTACATCTGTCCTAGGAGAAGGATCCTCAGTCCACTTCCTCCTTAAATTTTGGGGCTGAAGACTGCATTCCCCACATCCCAGAAGCATGCCCCAGCCACCAGGCTGTGGACATGCATAGACATCTACTTCCCTTTCTGCCTGTTGAAATACTGTTGCCATAGCAAACAGAGCATGATTCAGGACTAGAAAGAAAACGCACAAGCAGCTGATACTGTAGGTCAGTGGTAAGGACAGTTCCCAAGCACAGAAAAGATCCATGTTCTGGACCCTGGTCCTGGCTAGTTGGAGCACAAAATAACACCCAGAAACAATCCCGACATGGACCAGCCTCCTTCTCGAATATGACCATTGAGCTTTTCTCATTTTGGCATGCAACTTCTTGTTTAGGACTCTAATTTTCAGCCCCACTGACAAATGTTCTGCAATCATTACTGCATTACTCCACCGCTACGGGTACAGTAGGCTAAACCAGAGAAGGGACAGGCACAGAGTCTGGCATGCAATAGTAGTAACTACTCTGTTTATAGTATGAGACTAGCAGGCACAGCTCTGGCCTGAGCCAACAAGCACTCTCCCAGCCAACTCCTGGACACAGCCCAGAGGATGGTGTTCAGCAGGGTTTGTCCCCAGTAGTGGGAACTGACTAGATCACCCTATATTTAGGGAGAATTTAACCATTTAACCATAGGTACCTGAGGTGTAGCATGCCTCTTGCTCTCAGGGCCAAGACTAGGCCTAACATTATACTCACAGGCACAGATCTAGCCTACAAGATCAACAATAAGAGTCTTATTCTGAATGAACAACCAGACTCTGCTCTTTGGGTCTACTAAAGGCAACTGACTCACAAACAAAGAACAGATCCCCCCCGCCAAAAAAAAAAACAAAACTATTTTAAATTTTCCTTTGCTGGGAATCACAAAGAAAAGCAGTAAGGCTGTGAACTGTACATCCAGATACTGATGCCTGTGGCTTCTTTGCACAAATATACGTATTTTCAGGACCATATTTCAGGACCCTTGTAGCTAAGGGCAAATGAAGATTTGTCATCCACACATAGAATTCACAAGTGTAAGAATTGTGGCAGAAGTCAATTGTTACATTTATTTTGGAAATAAAAATCAATTTACTTCTTTGCAAAAAGAATGCAATAGGCAAAACTAACTAAAGTGCAATCGTGGTAATTATTGAAATCAGGGAGAGTTCTGAGTTCATAAGGCACCCAAATTGGATTAATCTGCTCAAAATATAAAGTTACAAAGAAACATTTAAAGTCTATGCATTTATGAACATGTGTTCTATGGTATAATTTTGTTTAATCTTCACAGGCCTCTGAGAGGCCTCTAAATTTAATCTTAGACAAACTGGCAAACTTTTGCCTGACTAAAGAATGCCAAATAAAGCCTAAAAAGGGATTGTTAGGATCAGAATTACTTGTTGTCTCCAGCTGCTTTGTTCTGCACTGGTATTGTAAAGATGTCATAAATTCAGCTTAATTGGAGAGTTAAGCTAGGTTTACAGCTTTTTTGTTTACTTGTAGCACTGCAAAACAGCTGAGCATGCCAATGAGTACGGGCCTTCAACAGAATGACATTTACACAAGAAAACCTGCAAAAGAACCGCATCTGGGCCCAGCTTTCCATATTCTTGTACACGCTTAGGCTTTTTTCCTCTTTCTCCTGATGGCTCTCTTCCAGGACATTTTGCACATAAGAGTAGACCTTGTGATACCACTACATCATCCGATAAAAGTGGGAAGAATGCTAGACAGATGCAAACACATCTTTCAAAATAGCAAATATCTTTAGACTTTGAAAAGCATGCTGGAAAAAAAATATCCTGGTGTCAAGCAAAAGCATGTTTTTATTCACTCTACAAGGCAGGGCAGCATTCAATATCAATGTATTGCCATTAAAAAAAAAATCTGAAAAAGCACACATCTGCCACCTTTTTAGGCAAACAGCTGCCTCTGAACAGCAATTTTATGTTTCCCTCTGTGCTGTTTAATGGCAGCATTCAGTAGTTGGTTTGTATAGGGGCAACGTGCCATCAGTCGGGATGGTAACTAGCAGCACTTTGAGGCTATTGACCAGCTCCAAGGGGACTGTTCCATATTACATCTGGAAGCTGGTGTATCATTTGTGATATAAAGGAGCCACGGCCCAGGCGAAGGTACTTAAACAAACCACAGCAACCTTATTTACTATAAAGAACATCACTGTACACTGAAAAACCAAGCTTAACCTCTACTAATATTCAGGCTAGGTAGTCTAAATACAAAATGCCCATCTGCAATACCTGGGATAAAGGTGAGAGACCTTAGAGCTGACTTCTGTGTTCCAAGGGTGTCAGCTAATATTACAGTATGTTCCTTCAAAAAAAATCTTGCATTTGTGTTATGATTCGCTCTGTGTTTTTATGGGGTTAGTTTTCTTATAACTGTATTTGTGCTGATGCAAGAGGTATGATTTTCAGCTTAAAATAGACCTTTGTCTTAGGTTCCTGGTAGTTAAGTTACAGTACATAAGCTCAGGTAGGCAGCCTTGTTGTGTCTAGAAAAACAGTATGGCAACTCCATTTATTAAACCAGTTCTACTAGCTACTGTGCTTCTACGTACGTTTCTGTTTCAACAACAGGCATACACAGCAGTTTGGGTAGATGAAGAAAACTCGATATGGCTTCTGTTCTCCACAGACAATATGGTTATTCTTACGTTAAGGCTCCAATGCAGTTTCTTACAGCAGAGAGCAGCATCTTGCTTCTGTGCAAGGCTGCAGCTACAGCTGCTATCTTTTAGTTTTATTAACCTGAAGCGTTACACCCTTGCTATTTTTCTTTGTGTCAAGCACTGTTTGAAGAAAATGTGTTTGTTCTGTAGGAAAAGAAAGAGATTATATCAGCAGTTGTTTATTTACAAAATTGTGGTCAAAGTTACATTTATTTAAGCAATACTTACTGGTGTTTTATATTCAAAGAAGTATATACAGTATCTTTCACTCTGTAAACTACCACTTCCATTTAATCACATTTGAAACTGCAAATGTTATCGTCCCCAGAAGGCAAAACGATTCTAAAATAAAAGAGTTTTCAGCTCAATAGATATTAATGTTTGAAGCCTCTTCCTATATACTATTTAGCAAGATATTAAAAAAAAACCCCAAACCTACATTCCTAAGAATATAATTTGCAGTTAACTAGCCGAAAGGAAAAGGATCTAGTAATTCCTATACTTCACCATATTCTCCAAATAAGTATTTTTCCTTCATCTATGCTACAGCAGCAGCAATTTTAAAATATTTATCTTTTTCATTTAGGTACTTTCAGAACGCTACTGATTCTCAATACATTCTGGAATAGTTTCAGAAGGTTTTATAATTCGCTTATTATTGTTGTTTAAAAAGGTGTTTGCAAATTCGAAAAACGCACGACGTAGAGTCATATTCAGGAAGATCTCTGTGTACTCAAAATGAATGCAAGTGTCTCCGTAATGATGGAAACTAAAGAGCAATTCTGTCATTCTTCATACTTTGTTCTTTACTGACAGAGAACTGACATTAAAATTTTCAGTCACTTTTTTCCCCAGAAAAATAGTTGAACTCTATGCATCCCACTTTTGATAGCTTGTATTAGATCATTCATTTCTTAACATAATTTTGAAGACCGATGATTTTATGTCTGCTTGCTAAAAAAGGGGGATCACTGAGGGACCATTTGCAGTAAACTGTTTGGCATAAACTATATTACTTCATTCTCGGGTGACCGTTTGTTCCTTTCGGCAGTTAACAAAACCTCTTCACTTCTGAAAATCCTCATGGAAAAATTATACATTCTGATTACAGCCTATTCTGAATTATTCGTATTTTATATGAAATGTTCTTTTTTAACTCCTTTATTAGCTATGATGATAAAATAATAAAAATTACTTACATTTTCCCTGTCCTGTCTTTGTAACTGCAGAATACATGCCAACTTTGTGCACTAAAGACAACTCCTATTGTGTGATAGGTGTATTCCATGCACCTGAGAGTTGGTATTTAAATTCTTTCTTCGCTATAGCTGCCATTCTTTTTTTTTCTACCATGTTCACATATAAGAATAATGTTATGGCTTAGTTTCTGTCACATGAAGTGAGATTTAAACAATCAGCAATCAACTCAACTCATCAGAGACCTAACCTGTCTGCCACTTCATTGGTTCTCTTTGAATTCTGTTTGCTGTAATCCATCATCATGGCATCATGACAATCAGCTGGCAGGCAGGCATCCCACTCGTTATCACCTACTGTTTATTAATTTAAAAAAATTAACTGTATTTTGTTTTTGGCCAGAGACATACACGTGAACAGTTGTCTAACAGCTCTAATGTCAATAAATACGCATGTGCATCCCTTTGTTTTAGTACATTCACAGGGCATGCAGGCAGTACCGGGCAAGAAGTGGGTATTTTTCATTTACAGTGGCCTCAAGACTGCTTCCCCCACCACTTCAGGAGAGCTGAGGACAGGGACGATCACCAGCAAGAGGCTAATTTATTTTGCTGTAGGGGTTGATATCTCAAACTGGGATCACCCATTTTCCTCTGCAGCCACAGCCAGAAAACTGGTAGAAAGATGTATAGCTAAGCAGGCCATTCTGCAGCACATGGTTTAGCCTTTCAGGGCTGACATAACCTGAAGGAAATCAACAGAGAGTTAGGAAAAATACTGTTGCACCTCAGACTTCTAGGGTTTTTTCTCTGACTGAAGAAAAACTCAATGCAGAAAAAACATGCTCGTTGTGGAGGGTGAAAGCTAATATCTCTTCTAGTGGGGCTAAAAGGTGTTGCTACCCTTCATGTAAAAAACAAAGCGAAGAAAAACCATTACGCTCAGGCCTTCTTGTGGGCAACACCTCTGATCTACTCTCCCTGATAAATATAATTAAAATTTGGCAGTTGAGTAATACGTATCCATCTATTAATCTTTGAGTTCTCTATTGATGGCCATTACTATTAAACATGTTATGCTAATTAGACCAGTTCTCAGTAAAGGAAGATCCCAGGAAATGTCATTAAGTTTTGTGCTCCCCTTTCTTTGCTGTTTGTAATACATTTGCATAAAGCGTATGTTTTGGAAGGCAGACAACAGGTATTTTTCAGAATATTGTTTAGGTTGTGGAAGTTTCTCAGAGAGGTTGTTTTTTTGGCAGATCTGGATTAGCTGATCAGAGTAGAGGTTCCAGAAGAGCCTTCTGGCTTGTAGGTAGTCATGGAAGCATGAGATCTGCAGAGGAAAATATTGTTCCTTCTGGAATTTGGGTGAGGAAATATGACTGGCATTAAATGGGTAGAGTAGATTTGGGAACAAAATGCAAATAATGTGAAAAAGTAAAAAAGTAATGAGAAAAGTTACATGAATGCATACAAAGTGGGTATCTCAAGTAATTATTTTGGTGTTACTTATTCATCTTTATGGATTTCATTGGAAACACTTAAAATAATACATTTTCTCTTACAGAATTGAATAAAGCATTAGATATATATCTCAATGTGATCCTGCATTAAATTACTGCAAAAGCAGTGAAACTGATACACTTTTAGTTGATGACATGTCAAGTGCATGAGGAATACCTCTGAAGGTAAGATTGACTGCTGAGCTGTGATTTCTATGCCTTTACTGTTTTATGAATGCAATCCCAACAGTTACAACAGGCAGATGGTGTCTGGCCTGTGGACGTCAACTGACTTTATGCAGACTCTTCACAGTCTGATATATGTAGAGCTGATATACCGAATGCCCTGAAAAACAAAACTGATGCTTAAATTGTAAACCCTAAAATCAGCAAATAGTCTGAATTTCAAATATAATTTATAGTGTTTTGCCTTTCTTATTTTTCACTGTTCAACACCGGGCCTGAAAACAGATAGACACAGGGTTAAATAAACAAAAAAAAGAGGTAATTTTAAAAACAATTGATCCTAGAGAATTCCTTCTTTTCTTCATGAAAATAAAAGGTGAATACCAAATAGATCTTTGAGCTTCTAGTATTTACTACTGCAATTAAATTATTGCTATTATGTTAATAGTTACAGCCACAAGATAAAAGTTTCTTGTTAAAATTTCTATTTCCACCTTCTTTTTCAAGCAAGAGATTTGCTGAAGTTCCACGTAGGAGAGGTAAACATACAATTTGCTCCTTTGTATTCTCTCTTCTCCTGTTTCTCTACAAAAGTATTCAACCACACCTGAATTATCCTATATACAACAGAAAGAATATACAGGTGTAACAGGAGAATCAGTCTGTGTACTCCAAACACTATGATCAAGCCTATCAACTACATTATAGAAGAGTTTACTTTTGCTGAATTGTTATGTTCTGGTTTAGAGATATCTTTTCATCACTGAAGAAAACATCAAAAGATTTTAGGCTTTGACATTCACATCCAGGATAAGTTTCAGTCTTTCATCAACCACTGAAACTGGATTAGCACCAGAAAGTATCTAACAGTCTCTACCTGACTAGAGAGGGGCCTTTGGCTTAGCAAGAATCTATAAAATGTGATTATTAATTTCAAGAGATCACACATATAAAATGGAATTCTGAAGCATTCTTTGGGAAGTTTTACTCTAAAATTATAAATTGATGAAGAGCTGATTAAGAGACTGACTAAAGATAATGTCAAAATCTAGAAAATATAATTAAACTAATAGTTACAAAGGACAGGCTGGAAGAGCCAATTTAACAATTTAAGATGGGCTTATAGAAGTTCCAGGTCAGAAAGGGAACACGGCTTTTCAATTTAATTTCCAAATATTACCCTTGTTTCAACTTACAGTGTATTAGAGGAGTGAGGAGTGAATAAAATTAGTCTTTAAATTCACCTCTTCCTTACAGAAACAGAGAACAAAATGTTACTGGTTTGCAGTTCAGCAGTGATGGCCCCAAGCTTGGCCTCTTTTTTTGTCACTGAAATGTAGGGAGCTGTTTTCAAGAAAACCACATAATCTGGAAGCAAAAGTGACAAAACAACGTCACTGAAATTGTCTTTATTCAAAAACACTGCAAAGGTTCGTTGTTTTCTTGAAGAAGTCAGACCTGGGTGGTGGCATTTTAATTGCTGAATTTTCCAAGCTCTTATCGTCGGTACCAGATGATGTATTTAGTTCTAAAACACAGTTCAGTATTGCTGGAAAACTGGGAAGATGCTGTGCTACAGCTGAAGCCATGAAACACATCCACTTTGCAAAACAAACTAACGTATGCTTAAAAACTGCAATAGTTAAAAAATAAAATTCTTGAAATACTATTTGAAAATAAGGTAACTGCTTGTAGAAAGTGGACACAAACTGCCACAGCTTTTGAAGAGGCAAAACATGAAAATGTGCCTATGAGGCACAGAATTGCCTTTTTTATAAAGCTGCATAAGTATGACAAAATTAACAACTTCAACTTTTCAAGAATTCATTTAAAGTACATTTTGCATTATCCTTTTAGCTATTTAAATGATATTTCATGATAGCATTCTAACAGAACATTATGGATTCTATCAGAAAGACAGAAAAGGAAAATAATAATGTTCAAAATCAGAAATAAAATGTGAGTTTGCAGTTTTCTATGATTCACTGTAATATAATCATTAATCCATGTGTTAATACAAGTCAAATTGTTTAAACAGTTGACTTTTACAGAATTTAGTCATTTAGTTAACTTATAATTTTTGTCCATTGCAATACATAATATACAGTATAATTTTTTCGTGTTCTACAATATTCTTATGCAAAAATTAAACTATTCAAAAATCATATTTACAGAAATATTTACTGATAAAGAGATTAAAATACATATTCAAGGAGAAATTTTAGCTATTGAGGTTCATGTTTGTTCAGTAAATCAGAACCTATAATTTAACATTTTTACATTGGTCCTCTGTTATCAGTTGCTCGCAGCCTAATGTCATAAACTTTTCCAAACCCAAGAAAAAAGGAGATCTGGTAAATAAGCAGATTTAAGACAGCACTTTAAATTATTATTTGCAGTGGCTAAAAAAAATAGTCCACTAGGAATATAAAACTATCAGAACCAAAAAAAGTCTAACAGTATTACAGAAAAGTAGATTTTATTATTCAGTCATTGCCTATATAGCAAGCACATGACTAAAGATAGAGTTACTAGTCTTGAGTCTCAGTATCTGTCATTTTATGCAGATCACTGCACAGTTTCCAATTTGTGTGATGTATTTGAATAGTTTGAGACCTATAGTGGAGGTACTTTTGCAACTCATAGAGTTTGTAAGATACTTGCCCGTACCAGTTTCCGACAGACAGTCTGAGATTGCAAGGCCCAGTTCTCAGCTCAGGTAAGGTCCACTGAGCTACTGATTTGTCCCAGATTTGAATCTCTTGACATGCTGAATTATCGTTGATCCCAATGCAAGTTTCTTTGTGTATATTATGAGCATTACAGTATATGACCCTATGAAGTCCTGAGTCACAGCCATTTAGTTAACTGAAAAAACAAATGTTTACTTCTAGCAGTGCTGCTGAGCCATTAACTGTGATTATTATTAAACGACAGAAAAACTCCCTAGGTTTTATTGTGCTTTTCCATTCACAGAAAAATTGCTAAGGCCCTGATTTTAAGATCTGCATTGCTGTTGACGATTAATGGCAAGTGACAGTCAAAGCTGAAAGAACGATGAGTGATTTTCAAATATCTGACAGAGTATGAAGAACTGGCAAATCTTAAATTCTCCCCTGCTGTCAGATATCATACTTCTATTTGGACTACATTTTGTGCATATCGCAAAATTAACTAAAATACCAAACCATACAGATTTAAGAACATACCTCAATAAAACTGAATCATATCTGGGTGCTGATAATTTTGAACATATTCAGGCAAGATATTTATCTTATTGATTTCACATTTAAAATTGCAAATATCCCATAGGCCAAAGAAAACAAAAAACTAATAAATATGCTGAAAAACTCCATACCTCAGTATGAAATCCTGACCCCTTCTCCAACTAAGTACACACAGTCCAAATACACTGAGAATGCCAAGCTACAGGGGCCCCTCTGTGGGGAAACCTGTATTTCAGTCAGCAGCATCCGTCAGCCAAAACAGAAGTGTAGAGACAGATGCTAGGGAAAGGATGACTCTTTAAAGTGGTGGCCGAATTCAGAACGAGTGTGCGTTTCTGTGTACAATTAAGTCAACGCCGTGCTTGCGCTAACGCAGTATTTTATCTGGATTCACGTGCAGAACATAACTACCACTCTAGGCTCACGCTAGCGCAGGTTTATGGTGCTCATTAATGCTGCCGGTCCTGCAGTCCCCCCAGACTAGGCCGTTTGGTGCAACGCCTCCCAGCAAGGTCACAGGAGGCAACGAAGGAGAGGACAAGGGTTTTGTACAACTCCCTCGACTTCTGCGGCAAATAAGTTCTATCGCGCCTGGGAGACGGCTGCCAACTTCAAAGGCACAGGTCTCGGCCTGAGGCTCGTTTGGGCAGCGCCATGCCGGTGCCACGTTCCCTCCGTTTTGGAAACCTCTGCAGGTGGCAGCGGCCGGGCTTGGAGGCTAGGTAACGGCAGCCGGGGAACGCCACGTCCATTTTCTTTCTTGTCGATTAAAAAAGGGGCCTGGGCGGAGGTTTGGGTAACTTGTTAAAGCCAGAGCTACAACGGAATCTCAGTGAGCTTACAAGGGAAGCTGTTTGGCACGCAGCTGCCTGCGGAGGGAGCGACTGTCGCGGCGTCCAGCTGGGACCCGTTTGGGACTCCAGCAACAGCCCGGGAAGCTCCCCTCACCCCCGCACGCAACCCCCGCCACCGGGCCGCCGCTCCCGAGCCGGCAGCCGGCCGCGCCGCCGCGGCCCCCGCCCGCCATTCCGGCCATTTCATGCGGTTTCCAGGGAAACGCTTCAGCGCCGGAGCCGTCCCGCCGGGAGGGGAGGGGAGGGGAGGGGAGGGGAGGGGAGGGGAGCGGTCGCCACCTCCGCGCTCCTCGGGGGCGGCCGCTGGGAAACGCGTCACGGCGGGCACGCGCCTGCGCCAAGGCGGCGGATTCGAACGGCGGAGGGCGGTTACGCGGGAGCCGTTAGGCGCGTTCTCGGCGGCACCGGCCGCAGCGGGAGGAAGGAGGGAGGATGAAACGCACGGCGTCCCGCGGCACGTTGCGGAAGATCATAAAGAAGCACAAGCCGCATTTGCGCCTGGCGGCTAACGCCGACCTGCTGGTGAGGAAGGAGAGGGGCGGGCGCCGGTTGTGCGGCCTGGCGTGGGGCGCGGGCCGGGCCGGGCCTCAGCGGGCCGCCCCTCAGCGCCGCCGGCCCGTCTGCTCCGGCACGGGCCGCGGCGGCAGCGAGGGGAGCTCAAGGGCTGACTCTGCCAGCTCCACGAGTACTGCCCCGGGGAGGCTGGGGTGGCAGCGGAGGGCTGGGAGCCCTTGCGCTTTTGGCCGCGGGGAGCAGCTACAGCTCCTCTGGTTGCCAAGGGGCACGTGTCCCTAAACGTTTTATCGCTTGAAAGACATGGACCGACGGATTGCGCGCACCGGAGCACTTTGCTGGTTGCAATGGGATGTCAAGCTACTACTAATGGTGACCTGTGGGGAGATAGACGAACTGATTAATAAAATACTAACAAGCAGTGATTACAGCTTTCTGCTTTGCTGGTGGCTACTGTAGTTTTCTGACAGTGAGTTTGAGGATTCAGGGACATGCATAAATATAGTGTCACTGTATGCGCACAGTACTGGTCAAAGAGTTTGATGTAGGTGGACTGAAAAATAGGAAATTTGGATTATGTGGCTGTAACATGCAAATGTTTGGTTTTTATGTAGAGCAACTTGGGTATACAGGTACCAATCAACTGAATTGTGGTTAATGGGTTGCTAAGCTGTTAAGGCATCTTGCATGATCGTATTTTTGTAGAGGCCCTTTAAGTAACCCCTGTCCAAAACTAAGGAATGACAAGTCTAGTAATCTAGTAAGGAGAATAAGGTGTTGGGGTCCTGTTCGTAGTTTAAAAAGAGCTCCCATAAAGGTGTGGGGATAACAGAGCCATGTTGAGCAAGTTTCAGAAAACTGAGGCCAACAGAGCTGGACTCCTTCTGACCTGCAATAAGGGATTTGTGGCACAGGAAGTCTTTGTCTCACCAAGAATTTAGTCGACTACAGCAAGGAAACCTGTCCTCAAGAGAGCTGTGGTAGCTGCCATATTGAAAAAAACAAAACAAAACCTGTGCATTAAAAAAAAAGTCTTTGAAGTGACTTAATAGCCTTAACTTGCTTGACTGTCATGCCCTCTTGCTTTCAAACATGTATGATTCTCAGAGTGTTAATACATTCTGTATACTAGTGTGGTCCATGTTTCATGTGCATATAAAAGTTGTGCCTTGCAGCATCTTGGGAGATTGGTATCTGGATGTATGAAGCAAAATGTAAATATACAAAGTAAAATATAATGAGATTGATATGAATGGGTATGGTAATTACATGAGAGGATTTACATTTGAATGTAACCAGTACGTATTTTTCTAATTGGTCTAATAAAAATATAATCTTTTCCTACTGCTTTGCTATCTTTGGAGTATTTAATGGACTAAGGACCTGGCCCCTTGCTACTCATGCTCAGACCCACTCAAAGCTTACTCTGTGGAATGCAGTAGTCAATTAATCAAACTTACAAAATCACGAATAAATGTTTTGTAGTTGTTAGTAACAGTTGGTCTGTGTTTCCATGGTCATGTTAATTTGGCTTCAAGGTAGCATATCTGTCTGAAAGGGGTAAGTGGGGCATCCTTCCAAATCTTGGCCACTGGTTGTCATCTCTTCCTTGTCCTGGTATTAGTGTTCAGTAGGCTGCAGAGACAATCAGTGAATTGAACTGGCTGAAATTAATGAACAACAACGTGATCTAGCTTAAAGTATGGCTATGAAAATACTCCTTCCAACACAAAGGATGAGATGAGAATGAATTTTAATAATGTGTTGGAAGCTTAGGTCATCTCTTCTGATGATGTCAAGTTAAATGACCTTTAATGTCAGGAGGCTTGGCTTTTTTTATTTTACCTTTAAACAGGAATATCCAGGGGTGGTGATTGTCCATGATGTTCTTCAGCTAGGCATGTGGCCAGCAGTTCTTTATTTCTATGAATAAATAATCAACACAGCTGGAGTTCTGCTTTATTAAACAAACAAAAATAAGGCGGGGTGGAGGAAGTTTAGTCCCGTAGTTAGACAGGTAAGTTTTGAGAGTATGTTTTTAGTGTCTCTGTTATCCCCTATAAACTTTGAGTGATTGGATTGAATACTTTAGAAGTTTATATAGTAGCTCTCTTAACGATGGGAAATAAATTTTGAGCAAAGCGCTTGTGTCTTCTGCTGGGGAGTAGGAGAACTGGCTGGTTTGGTTTCTGGGCTGTCTTCCTGGATGATCCGTGCTTTATGTTTGAATCTACTGTGGTACTTAGCCAGTCCAGTGTGGAGGCCTGCCTACCTGGCTTATAACATAATTGGATTGTTTTCCTGTTCCTGACCTTCAGCAATTATTTTTCTTCAGTAAACCAATGCCTTCTTACATGATCATTACTAACATGTTTGAAAGACATAAGAATTCAAACAATTTTCTTAAATACCTGAATGGAGTTTCTTCTTCACTCTTCAGGTCCTTTTGATGAAGTCTCTTTTTGAAATTTGAAGCTTTGTCAGAACCTATTTCCTAAGTGTTAACATCTTTCTCTGTGCACAGTGTAGCTAGCAAGTTTAATCAAACTTTCTCAAGAAGCTGTTTTTTTGAAGGAATGTGATAATATCTTTGAGTGAAGAGATAGGAGCAGTGTTTAAGGTTTTCCCAATGTTCTTAGAACTCAATTATTTCCCTTTTTGAAAATAAGAGGTAAAGAACTTTAGTACTGAAGTTCAGATATTCCCCCCCTCAACAGTCTGAGAAGAAAAAGCTGCAAACTTTGTTGTAGCTTGAAATTATAGAAGAAAAGCAGGAACTCAGCTGCTTGTTTGATGCTAGAAGGGCAGCTTTGTATTTACATTGCAGAAAAAGCTTGAAGTATTGCACTGAATGACCCCTTGTTTTCTATGGTTATTGGCACAGAATGATGAATAAGCGTTCACTGAAGGCAAAATATGAGTCTAAAGAATTGTACCGAAATTATGGCAGCAAAACAGAATTACAGAGCTTGTCCCTACTATTCATTAGTTCTGTTGAACAGGTGTGCGAAAGTTGCTCTGCAGTGTTGTGATTTTTCACATAAGTTGTTAAAACTTTATAACCTTTCTTTTATGGGAAGTAAGCATTCTGTTGTGTAAGGTGGTTTCATGAGTAGTTCAAAACTGTTTTTAAATTTTATGCAGAGGGACAATAATCTAATATGTAGTAAAGCAATGTCTTTAAATGTGGTACCACTTAGGTACCTGTCAGTAACTGTCCCATTCATGGTATTCAGTCATTCTGCCTTTCATTAGCCTTTCCCAATTGCCTTGAATAATCTGCAGTATTTCTTAACATGTGTGCTCTGTTGTGGAATATTCTGATTTTAGTTATATGACTGTTTAAATCTACAGGAGTTCAGGGGAAGCTTCTCCACATGCAGCAATTCACTTTGAAAATAGGAAAATAAAGGTACAGTGATTCTGAGAGAAGATGCAGTTTTTAAAGGAAGCTTTAAAATTAACACTTTTGCCTTTAGGTATCTCAGCAGGAGGACTTGAAAGTATGGAAGCTTTTGTTCTGCCTCCCTTTTCTCTCCCAGGTTGTTTCCAGAAATTTAGCCTCCATGTTGATAAGTCTAATAATGAGAGTTCTAATGTTGAGCACTATTTTATTGCCACTGCTTGATTCTGTCGGAGATTATTTCTGTGTGAGTAACTAAAGACTAGATTAAAAATGGCTTTGATATTTTGCTAAATAAATCTGCAAGAACATTTGATTTTTGTGTAGTAGATGCTTCCAAACAATGCCGAATATTATGTGCGTTTATCTATTGCATGCTGGCTTCATTTAGTTCAGGAGATTAAAAAAACCCTCTAAATTGCTTGTCATATGAACACCGAAATGCCTCTAACAGATTCTTTGTGCTGTAAACCTGCGGCCAAAGTATTTCCTATAAACTCTAACTTGTAGCTTTCCTTGTTGTATCTTTCTAGGCTTTGCAGATCAGGTATGGCAGAATAAGTATATCACCTAATTCATATAAGTTAAATTTTCATGTAGTTCAGTAATATTTTTCTGAGCTCTTGATTGAAAAAAGTATTTTTGTACACTTTACATAGCAAATTTTATATTGTTTGAAAGTTTGATTTACAAAAGGGGCAATTACCAATTTTTAGGTAGGACTATTAAAACAGTTCACATAATATCTGTATAATGCTAGATGTTTGTATTATAGCTCCCTTATTACTCAGGGGTGCTTTTGGTTGGCAGTTCTTAGTCCAAGTTGGAGCAGTTCCTTGCCTGCTGAAATTTTTGCTGCTTCTGTACTAGCAGAGCACCATTCTGTATTGAACAGAATACTGCCCTACCACTTCTTTTCATGTAAAAAGGTTAAGTAACTGATGAGCTGGGAAAAAAATGGATGGAACCTCCTGACAGTGGAGAATTCCTTATTCTGGAGAAGTTAATGTCAATGCTCCGTTGCACTGGAAAGGGGCAGAAGTCCTTGAACTTGTCTGTGGTCCATTTGGTGATAAGGCAGGGATGAATTTGCTGCTCATTAAAAGTCTGGCCGTTGTAGTCACTGAAAGCTGACTATATTTACTAGTAAGCAAAAAGGCCCCTTCTTATTCTCTGATATTTATGTTTACTTTTTATTATAAAAACCTGCTAATAAAAATCAGATTTTTTTCTTTTAGATCCGGTTTTGTTTGTACCAATATTTCTAGAGTACTTTTACAATTTAAGTATACTAAATTTAAACTGTATTTACAAGAGTCTTGCAGTAAGGAATGTCTTGGGAATTTATTAAGACGTGAACTGAGTGGTACTTTGTTTTCCTGAGAACACGTTTCAGGAATTTGGAAGCAGTCTAATATGAGAATCTTCTGTCTCAAACAGTGAACCTCTAAAAAAACCAAACTGTTTGAATCCTTCTTGATTCTTTTTTTTTTTTTCTTCCCTTTTTTAAAGGTGCATTTGAACTTCTTGCTGTTTCTCCATCGGCTAGCAGAAGAAGCCAGGATAAATGCTTTTGAGAACAAAAGTAAAATAATTAAACCCGAGCACACTATAGCTGCAGCAAAGGTAATACAGCATTTTTAATATTTTTTCCTTTTTGTTTAATATAAAATGTATTATGACAGCATATACAAAAGTTTTCTGTGTTAGTGTTGATACGCATTTATTTATAATCCAAAACCTGCAGATACATAATGTTCTTTAATCCATCACTGGCATAATTCACTGTTGCCAAGGCATCAAATTAACTCTCCTTGCCCTATTAAATAGAGCCCAATTTTTCTTGATTATTCCATGTTTAAATTCATAGTTTCGGTATGTGGGTAAGTCTACACAGTAGTCTACCAGCAAACATCCGTGGGCTGAAAGCCCAGGGAACAGGAGCAAATTCCAAAGTTGGAGGATCTGTATTTCAAATGATACTATATAAAGGAAACCTGCTGTCTTAACTTCAGTAATACAAATAAAGCTTTATGGAACAAGGGAGAAATAGTTCAGAGAGGGTCAAATATCTTTCTTACACCTTCAGTTCTTACCTGCTCCATCTGAAAGATGTTTGAAGTGGATTCTTGCAGCATTGTCTGGGTACTGCTTGAACACACAGATACTTTGTGTGATGTTATGTTCAGCAAGGGAAGAATCTAAGGGAGGATTAAACTGGATTGTTGTATGGGTAGTTCAGCATAAGGAAAAACGCTGTATGAATATCTGAAGGAGGAATCCTCTGCATTACAGAGCATGGTAAGTTTTGTGTACATACAAAAGACAGGAAAGAGGAAAGTGCAGCATTCTCTCTAGAAAGAGCTAGAGTAGTGTCAAAGTATGACTGAAATCCTTTTGTATTCTGTCGCTCACTTCATTCGCTAGCTATGTCTGCTTTACCTAGGTTTCATGAAGGAACTCAATCTCTTTAATTTGTTGAGTTATCTGTTCAACCATCGACTACTGCTGGGCAAATTGGAAGAACAAAACCCAATGTTATCTGATATTTGGGTCCTGTGGTTTCTGTTTATCTTCAGTATTTTTTTTTTCCTCTGGTGAAATGTTTAGTTTGATACTTTCTGTTACTATAGTAACAGAAATATATACAGGATGTGTAGGGTAGCCAAGTGAATGTTACAGTTGGAGCCTTACACATTTGTAATTTCTTTTAAACTGCAATCTTAACATTATTTGAACATTTTTGTGCTCCATTTATTTTTTTTAAGATGAGAAGAAAGGAAAAGCTGCCTATATTTTAATAATGTTAACACTTAAATGGTCCCACTTGGGCTTTGAAGTTCATTTTTCAACTTAAACTCCAAACCAAAAAATGTCCTTCCAAGGGTCTGGGCGCTCTTGATATAGAAAGAAAGAAGGCATTACAAACAAAAATCGAGCATGGTAGCTGTATAATTGCAAATCTTATTTTTTTTCTTTTTGTCTAGGCCTAAGCAATAAGAGCTTCAAGGAGTCTGCTGAGGGCTTCAGAGAGCTATTGCCATTTCTTAGCATTCATTTTTAAAATAAGCCATTTATTTTACAGAATTCTTGGTTGTGAATGTTTTCTTTTAAAAAAATGCTTTCTGATGGGGAATTTTTCTGTATGCTTTTGCTTTATTTCTAACCTTTTCCCTAGACTTTTACCCTTGGTGACTGTACTCTGGGAAACAGGTTGTTTGACTAGGTGAACCTTTCATCTGAGTAGCCTAGTCTTTAGGATCTCTTACTCCTGCCTGGATTGTAGTGATAAAAGCAGTGATAAATGTACTTTTTTCTTTTTGCAGGTTATATTAAAGAAAAGCAGAGGCTAGAAAACAGACCACTGGAATCTCAAAGCATGTTTTTTTTCTGTGTTTTCTTACTAATGTGAGATCCTGTGAGCCAGCTTTTGTACTTGTGGAAGTATTTAGTTTTATTGATGTCTATTGCCTGACTCTGAGTATCTTGCTGTTTCTCTAAAACAAAAAAAAAATTAAGAATCTTACAGTGTATATTTTCATACACTTTATACATAATTTGAAAATTTGTGTCCCTTGTCATTTAAGACTTTTTGTGTACCTTGTTTCTTCCATAATAATGGAGGAATGCCTGTACCGTCACTCTTCAGGTACAATGTGTCATTTATTATTAAAAGTGTGAAACTTTTCAAGGAGGACAGTAACAAAAATGCAGGTTTCACTAAATCCATTATAGATTATGCAGTTCAATGCAGATTTACTAGCTAAACAAAATCTTGGCTTTCAAAACAATCGCTGTAGAAACTCGTGTATTATATATCTTGGCTTCAATTTAATTATAGATGTCTTAATATTTTTTAAATTACTTTGAAAAGTAGACTAAAACTTATGTGTTCTGGGGACAGAATACATTTTTAGTATTTCTAAATGCTCTGTACTGTGAAGCTGTCTGGTTGTTTGATGTGGTATATGAGACAAGTTGGTGGTCTCCAATTCAGTTGGTGTGGACAGATGTACATTATGGAAGAGAAAAGATCTGGCACAGCTGATGTTTCTGAAGTTAGATCCTGTACAAATAGTGAAGATAAGTTGGTATGAGTGCCAAGCTACTTCCTTCCCCCTTTTGAGTGTCACCCTAACTTGTCAGAAGTTTGGAAATGTACATTATTTAAAAATATCTTTTCTTAAATTAAAATCATATTCTACTGCTAACCTGATATTTTTAAACAGTTGCTGAACACTTTGCTTAATAGATCTTCTAATAAACTGTGAGATTCAACTATATCTTTGAGCTGATAATACAGTTTTGTGGAATATGTCATAGCTGATCCTTCATATGCACAGTGAGCTATTCTTAAAATAAAAAAATTTAAAAAACATTATGTATTTAGTAGTCTAATTTTGTTTAACATTATACTGAGCATACTCTAGAAACTCAGCAAAAAAAAGGATTGCATTTTATAAATATTTCTGTAGTCTAAGGAAATAAGCAATGCCAGAACTTCAACTTCATATCATGTCCACATATTTTTTAAAATCCTGTACCACCTGTGAGAAGTCATCTTTTTACAGTACGCAGAAGGAAGGATGAGTCTTCTGCTATACTTAACTCATACTTAACTCATAGGCTTAGTTCAGTCTGCTTGTATGGTTGACTAGATTCCTTATTCTGCATTTCCTCTCCTACTTCCTTGGAATCCACAAAGAAAGCTGAGAACATGCATGTGTAGAGGATATTTGGACTTAATAATCTGAAGTACATTCTCAGGAATAAGGGAGATCTGACTAGGTATTTATATTTTTCTTTGTAATTACTGTCTGTGTTTTAACCATTTTATTGCAACACTAGATTTTCCTTTGTTAGAAATGTTTTCTCTTAATTTTTCCCTGAAATATTTTCTTATAGTCTTGTATAACCACATATCTTTCCTCATTGTACAGTTGAGTGCTGTAGCTTCTTTTGAAACTTGTTTTGATGTCCACTTTAACTTTTTCTTTTTTGATCTGTCTAGGAGCAAGATCCACTCTGAGCTTAGTGGAATGTTCTTGCTCTCAAGTAGTAGATGGATGATTAGCTACCATTGGGGAAGGGAGGCAAGGGAGGGTTAAAACCAGCCACCAGTGTCCTTTTAAAATATTTTATACAGTGTTTTTGGCCTGTATTCATGGTTAAGAAGGTGCCTTTTTTTTTAATAGGAGAGGGACTTTTTTCGGTAAGCCCTGAGAAGTTTGAGTCAGAATGTATACTAGTTTGCCAGTACTTTGTGAACATTTCATAAGTAGCTGAAGCAGGCAGGTATTCAAGTTTCTCTATTAAACTTTAAATAAATAATTGCTGAAAAATAATGTGGTTGATGTAGTGTGGTTAAGCATTCAAAAATATACAGTGCTATTATGTTTTTGTAGTATCTTCTCGAATGTTCACCATAAGGTTAATTAAATTCATATTTGGCAGCTCTTCTGTACTCCTTCATGTATATACGTAGGGTCTCCTCTCTACCCAGTACTCCTTACTGGATTTTTAAAATCAAAACTCCTTACAGCAGTGTTGTCTAAATACTCGTGAACACTTCCAATTAATATAACCTTGGAGGACATACTCCTCCAGTATAAGATAATAATATGTTTTCTGTTATTGAATCTTTATTTAATGACAAAACATCAAAGCACGTAATTCTAGAAAACATATTTTTAAACTAGATCTGTAGTAGAAGAACTAATGAAGTTGGGTTCTCTTATTTGAATTCCTGGGTTAATTCTCTGCCATTAGGAGGAAAAAAGGCAAGGATTATTGAGGGAAGAGTCATGCTGATGCATTAATTGGGTGTCGCTTCTACTCAACTGTTTTCATGAAACCTTGAGAAATCTAGTGTTCAGAAACCATTGAGACTATTGACTCACTATTGAATTTCCTCTGGTTTAAAAAGTAAGATTCATGAGATTTTGGGAAGGAGAGGTGCTCAGACAATACAAATATGACTCTTCCTTTCCTCAGGAAAGCAGGCTAGAAGACCTAAAAAAATTAAAGTCACATTGAGATATTATCTTTTTTTCCATTCTCTTTCTTCTCTGCAGCTTTCCCAGTGTTGTCCTGTTTCATGTCCTACCCCACCCTTTCACTGTGACCATCCATGAAAGGGGAAAAAGTCAAAATGAAGAAATAAAAGAATTTGGCAGAAGTACTTCTGGTGGCCCTTGTCTTGGTTTTCAGCTTTTCACATAGCTAGTGTGAGTCCCTGGGCTAGCGAGTGGTATCACAAGTGATTAAGACACAAAAGAAGAAATATGTTTATTGATAAGCAGGTGACTATTAGGGAGGAGAGGGTTTTCCCTTGTGTGGGGGTGCTGCTGCTGGTTTTATTCCATCTCATGTATGCAGTGACTGATGCTGTGGTCTGCTGTTTGCCAACTTGAGTTAGCCTTCTCGTGAGGAGTATGCAGTATTCTAGCTCTCGTGGTCACGTGATTTTGCTTGCAAGATAAGCAAAGAGAGAAGATAGTTGTGAAAGCTTTAAAGCTAGATTCATGCACACTTTTGTTTAAATTTGCAGGGTATGCAAGTTTAATATTACCTGAGTGGTATAAATTGCATGATTATTAGGTTTAAAACTGTGAATATTAAGAGTGACATATTGGTGAAGGTTAGCTCTATGGAGAGATCTAGCTCTTTAACTCCTAATGGAGTCAAGAGGATATATGAACTTGTATGCTTTTGTGGGTCAGGGCCAAATAATCACTATTCTATCTGAATCTGAAGTTATGTTGGATCATTAAGTCTGATGTTTTGATTCAGAAAATCAACACAGGTGCTACAGGGGGCATTTATGCCTTTGAGCTTCATTGTGCTTGTACGTGGAGGAGTGCATGGTTGCTAAAAAAGAATCTTAAGTTGCATAATAATAATAGTAAATATTCTCTGGCTCTAGTGATACAGTAAAGGAAAAAATCAGAAATATGTATGCTCTAATAGGAAAATTCTTCTTCTAGCCATAAGGTGGGGATAGAGCAAAAACTGTCTTTTTCTTCCCTGCAGTAACTTCCCATTAGAGAAAGGTTGGGGTTTTTTATTCCTACTAAAAGGTATGCTAGATGTTGTGACACTTCCAGATATTTTTTTGAAGACTACCAAACCTGCACTGCTGACATGTGTAGGATAATTAGCAGTAAAAAAAATTTCCCATTTACATCAACAAAATGTGTTTTGCTGGTCCGTGCTGAGAGGGTAAAAGTTAGATATGTGAGGCTTTGATGGATCTTGAAGATCTTTCTTTTTTCGAAGCTCAATGTTTCAGCATCAGATAGTTTTCTTAGTTATCGGTCTATAGTTACCTCCACAACATAGCCTTTTTTTTTTTTTTTTAGAAACTGGTATGTTCTATGGGCAGTTTTATGCAGGAAGTTTTTGTACAGGACATTGCTCATACAGCAGTCAACTATAAAACATAGCTCATATTGGCTGAATTGCTGACTTGGCATTCCATTAGTCTTTTATCAGCTTAGAACAACTAATGATAGGGCATTGTAACTCCTAAATGCATAGGGTTTTGAGGTGACTTAGGAGTATATATTTAGAAGGTGTAGCTTATCTTTCAAATAAAAGTGCTGATTACAGTAAAACAAAATTCCTTTTTCCAGAGCTGTACACTATATGTTGAATTTATGTTCTTCAGCCTGTTTCAGAGCACTGTGTGTAGTTAATTTTCAGTTCAATATACTATGTATATGTATTGGAATATAGATTCATTTGATATGTTTGCATGGTACTGTACTTGCAGCTGCTGTGGTAGCCTACTTGGGTATGATAAAAGAGCATATTAGAACAAATTTCTTGCATGTTTGAGTAGTTTCAGTTCTACGGTGAGAAGATGCTGACAGCATTTTTGTTGTGCTAAATACAGAAACGCAACTTTTTGAGGAAGTTGGTGAAGAGTCTCCCCACCTGCCATCTCATGGTTCTGCAGATGTAGTCACTTGGAATTCATTCATTTACTGTTTGGTGAACAATGTTGGGCGTATGTCAGTTTCTTTGCAGTACACATTCATCAAATTCACATGGGCTTTGGCACATAATATTCTCCTGTGGGCTGGCTTATTGACGTTATCCTGACCAAACTGCTGAAAGATCTTTTCAGGTCATTTGATACCTGTACGATCAAGTTTCTTACTGAGAAGGTCACTTTTCCTGGGGGAATGATTTCAGTGCGTGGAGAACTTGGTAGAGCATACAAGAATGCCTAAACAGACTTAAAATTACTTCTGGTTTACAAAAGAAATGTAGACACAGCCTTACTACTGGGTAATAATGTGACTGCAGCAGTCAAATAAAGCCAAGAGCACTTCCTACAGAAATGGCTTGCTGTTAACCTCCTAGCACTAGGTCAGGCTCTACAGAAGCAGAGACTCTTATTTGGTTTCCCAAGTGTGTAGAAAGCACAGAAAGATATATGTTTTGGTAACTGAGCAGATCCTGAATCAAAAATTATGAAAGACCAACACTTCCAAATAAATTTAATAAGGAATAGGGTTGAATTAGCTGGAGATTCTAATCCCTATGTCAGGTTTAAATAGGTCTAATTGTATTTGTGCTAACCTCTAAAATTGACGGCCCAATGTGACTTTTTTCATTTGTTTAACTTCAGCAGGTAAGGATACACAGAGACCAGATTATATGACTGATATTAGTTTTAATGAGAATTTTACAAGTTTTAGAAATAAACCTTGTAACATTTAAGTAACATTTAAGCCAGTTTTTAAAAACCTGTTGCATAGCTGAAGTCTTCTTAGTACAAGCAAGCCGCTAGTCCTAGCTGTTGGAGGCTACTCATGGTATAAAAGCTAAAGCTAACATACTGATGGTGGGCTACATTTACACAGGTTTAAATTCTTTATTCTTTAGTTTGTTGTCGCTCTTCAGAGAAAATTATGTGTGTACAATGCTGTTTCCAAAATCCGTCAGCTGTTTAAGTATTACTGATTTCTGTAGGTTGGTTAGCAACTAAAAATGAGTTAAAAACTCATTTCATTTAAAACGGGTGGGGGAGCAGTAAAGAAAAGAGAAAGGTAAGCGCATGGCATAGTAAATGGTTGTCTGTCCAACCTTAACTGTGTTTCCTGTAGTTTCACAATTTGTTTTTCATGTTGAAGTTTAATTGTGGGTTCCCGCCCTTTCCAAATTTAAAGGGTGGGGTTTTGGGGGAGGAAGGGAGTAGTTTTCATGTAGTCTAAGTAACAATGGCCTTCTAAAACTTTTTCCAATAAAGTTGGTGCTGTGTCTGTTCAACCCTAATGTCAGTTTAACTAAGGTTTTCTGGTATATGGGATATCTTCCTAAATTGTCAGCAGAGTTCCACAGGGTAATTAATTTTGATGGTACTTTTCCTGTTGCCTATTTTGGAAGGCTTTTCCACAAATTCATGTGAATAAACCTTGAAAATTCAGATCAGAAGTGGGCAAAAGAAGTGCATATTTCTTGGCTTTACAGGAAACTAAAATTTTGCAAAATACATAACAGTACATGTAGATTAACTTACCTGCTTTTCGGTAATTCATCTTGATTTTGCTTTCCTTATTGTTTTGCTTTCCTGTTCTGGTTAAGACTGGATAGCACAGTGAAGTTTTATTTTTAGGGCAGCAACAACTTTTAAAAATCCACTACTGCCAAAAGAATGGATTAACTATCAATAGTTAGTATTCTTCATGTGAATGTGGGCAATAATGCATTTTTCATTTAAACATTCAGATGACTGACAGATTGTTCACCCGTAGATGTTTATCATAGACTAAGAAGTGTGTATATATATATTAATGGCTGCAAAATTAAGAATGAGGAACCCTTTTCATCCAGAACTCATGGGTTTTTTTGGGTTGGTTTGTGGGGGGTTTTCTGGGGGGATGGGGTGGGTGGGAGAGTGTTTGTTTTTTAGTGGAAAGAAGGGAGTTACCAAAGGTAACTTGATGAATAGGCCGTGTAGTTAGTACAAGAACCCTTCAGCAGTCTGTTGGCTTTCAAATGTATACTGAGTTCAAGAGGATTTAAGGAAAAGGTTTCAAAGGAGCCACCAGCAGCTAGGTGAAGCTTTCTTTTCCTCTTTGACTGAAGTTTATAAAATGGGAAGGAGAGAAAGAACAGTTGGCTATGGATGGTTCCAAATAGGAAAAAAATACAGCCTAGCCCCATCACTGGTATTATTTCAGATTTATACGATGTCTTGCAGACAAATGATCTGAAATTAGTTGGAATCCACTGTTTCAGAAGATACCTGTGCAGAAGGCGGCTTCAGTCTCAGCCGTTAAGGCTCTGTGGCGCGTGCTCTCGTGCTAGCCATGGGTGTGTGAGGTAAGGATCCGCTCTGGGCAAATATCCGCGTCTTGGGAGATACACTGCTGTATCCACAACACCCTGGGGGAATTTCTTTGGAAGACGGTCCTGGAGTAGCCTTGATGTCTTTCCACATGATTCCATTCTCTCTGCCCTGGAGAATTTTCTGGTTTTTTCTAACCTTTCCCATAGTTTTTTTAAATGTTTTTTATGGATATTAATATAGAATATTTTAATTAATTTTAATTTATCCTAAATTGTGAGTAAAATTCAAATATTAAATGTTCCTCAGAAACATTAGTCTTCAGGGAGAAACTGAGCATAAGAGCTAGTAGCACTTACACAAGCTTTCTGAAATATCATTGTTTACTTTTCCCTGTTCACTTTATTGTTTCTGTATATATGTAGCATAAACACAAATATTGTGTGTGTTTATATTTATATTTATATTGTGAGGTTGTGAAAGTAGCACTTAGGGTTTTCTGACACTTCTTGTTGACTGCAATTTTTGAAGTTAAGTCCAAACAAAGTATGGAATAACTTACTGGCTTGAAGGTGTTAATTGTACTATAATATTGTACATACAAACGCAAAGAAATTTTGTTGTTAATGCTATTGTTTATGCCTCCGAGCCTTATCCTGAACTTTGCTAAACAGCTAGCTGGCAGAGCAGCTATAGCCAGGGGTTGGAAGAATAGGTAATATTAAAAACACAGATGAGTGCAAGCACAGCAGTTTTACTTTGGCATATTATTTTCATCTTTTGCAAGGTTTTCCTGGAAATAGAAAGAAAACACCTTTCCAAATCATCTTTACTTGGGTAGAATGGATGCTTAATTACACTGAAGTTCTCCAAAACAAACGTTTATGTGTTGACCTGAATTGTACCTTGGATATTTCTGCTAACATGTTTTTTTCCTACTTCTTGCTTGCCCACTTTCACTCACAAGGGAAGAGGATGGGATCAACTGGACACTCCTTTCTTCTAAGGGAAGCTCTTCTAATGGCTCTTTTTTGTGAAGTTCCTGGCGAAGCAGAAGGCCATGTATGTCTAAAGAGATGTCTTAGAGATTCGCTGATATTCCAAGAAAGAATTATTTTGTCTCTACTAGCTGTAGTTTAAAACATTTGTTCTGATGTGTAAAGACCTTGACTGCACATACTGGATTTTACATAAATAACTTGTAAGAAATTTAGATTCCGCCCCCCCCCCCCAGTACAGAAACTCTAGATGTTTTCTAATGTATAAAACTCCAGATGGAACTTAGAGAACCTGGGGCTATTTTTTATTCTCTGAAGAACCCATCAATTTAAAATATCAGGCTACTCTCTGATTGAGAACGTAGAGAATTTTTGTTAGATTATTTTAAGTTTCTGTTCAGTTTTTTTGCTTACAGGGGCTAATAGATATTTTGAGGGTTTTTTTTTGCTAAATATTTGATATGCTATTCCTTTATTCAAGCATGAAAATCCAATTATGACTCATCTCCCAGAGAAGTCTTCCAGTTTCCATAACATTCCTGATATTCTTAATTTTGAAGACTAAGCGGAGTTTCTTCCCAGTATTTTTCTGTTCCTCTTTTTCCAGTCCCTAACTTCAATGCTAAAGGGAAGAGAGGGAGAGGAGAGGATGGTTGCAGAACACTTACACTGGAACCCAAGCAGTAATGCCAACAGGTAGCAGGCTTTAAATGGTGTAAAGAGTAGGTGAAGCAAATGCTCCATGTCCCTTATCAGACTTAGATGGTCCTCTGGGGACACAGTTCACAAGATGAACCGTTGTTAGCAATGCTGTTGCTTTTGCTTAAAAATTGTGGAAACGCTTCCCCACCCCCCACCCCCCAAAAAAGCGCTTTTTTCTCCTTATTAGGAAAAAAAGAAGAAAGCATTGGTTCCAATGTAAACAGGAACAAAAGGAATTTAATTTCTGCTTTAGTGTGTTAATTATTGATTGAAAAACACTTAGTTTCAATTGCTTTATATTTTTTGTCTGAGGAATACCTATTCTTTTGAGAAAACTTCTAAAAATGAGAAGCTGGATGTTTAAAGCTGTACCACAACTGGGACTTTATACATTGTACTAATATCAGTTTGTTGAAAAAATAACCTGAAGTTATTGCACAAACAAGCAAAATATTCCTAATAGTAAAGAAACACTTTTGAAATAGCAACTTTTTTCAAGATTTCTCTTGCAAATTCCATGTAAAATCATAATGTTTGTTAAAAAGCTTGTGTAATAATATTTTTAGAGCTTAGTAAGTTTAACTCCTGTCTGCATCCCTCTTGAAAAGAAATGTGGACCATGTTTGAGACATAATTTGTGTAACAAAATATCTTTATTTCTGAGTTAATTTAATTTTTACATGCCTCTGTTACAGAGGAAGTATTCTTTTAATAAAAGTCATGTGTTTAGAGCAGTAATTTTTGCATTCAACATAAATTATTTTTATGTTGTAACTGTTTGATGTGAAGTCTACATTTTCTGAGAGTAAACTTCTTAGCAGTTACAGTATGGATCTCATCTTACCATATCAGTACCTCTATGTTACCAATCACTATATTGGAAATTAAAGATTTAGAGGTTAATAACAAAATTTGAGCAAAACTCTGTACTTTCAATACAAGAGGCACTCACAATCCTTTTTTACCTAGGCTGCTTGTACTACCCTTGGAAACTAAGAGAAAAATAAGTTTTGGTCTGTTCCTGTAATTTCCCATTTAAACAGGGTCTAGCACCACATGAAACACTACTGACCTTTAGCAATGTCAGAACATGAAACGGAGGAGGATATCCTATGGTGTATAGTACATTAAGGGGATTACCTCATCAGCATGAAAGGTCCATAACTAATCTACACCAGAGACATGTGAACTGTTGGAGGAGGACATTCTTGAGGATATAAAGGAACACATCAAAACATTTTCTCTTGAGAGTTGTTCAGCATGTAAGTAGAACAGCCAGCATGGGAATGTTTCAGAATTTGAGTGTCAAAGTTGTTCTATTTCCAGTGGTTTTCATTCATATACCTTCCTCCCCCCCCCCCCCCCCTCCCCCGACAAAAAAAAAAAGAAAACAACAAACCCAATTCAAGGCTAGGTTGGGGTTGATAAAACACCATCAAATCCTCCTGCTTATGGAAAATTAAAGTGTGAGTGTGTGTGCTGTTCTTGGTACCTTCTTTACATTAAGAAGCAAAGTTCTTCCTCCCTTGTTAACTGTGGAGATCTAATAACAGAAACATTGCAGGAGGTAAAGATTAAGAGGGAAGCAGTTGTTTTTCAAACTTCCTAAACTGTACCTCTACACTAGTATAATGTATTCTTTCTCCAGTTTTGCTTGAGCTTGTACGAAGCCAGTAGCAAAACTAGTTATGTAGATTCAAGCTCTAGCACTAGGCAAATAAGATTCAGTTCTACCCATCCATCATACACAACCTACACAACCCTATAACTGCTGCTGTGATAGTCCTGCTGTAACTTATTGCATTTATATTATCTTAATACATGGTTTTCTATATGTATTTTTTTTCCTAATATAATACTTGGTCATAGATATGAAAAATTGACCAAAAACTGTAAATACATCTTTCCAGAAATACAGAACTCAGGTAAATCAGTCAACCCAAAATTTTATTAGCCACGCTTAAGTCTTGCAAATAACATGGTTTTTAAATATTTGGGTTTGAAAACCCTGTTGCAATTTTGTGAGTGAATCTTTGTTTGAAAGTATTCCTTATTAAACTTATTTTATTATATGTGATATTAAAAAATAAATATATTTAATATTAGAGAAAAAAGAATCTAACACTGAAGCAATGGAGACTTGCCAAAAATGAAGTTATCCTTATTAAGTCACAGTAATCTATTATTCAAACGTGCTAGAATTGTTGGCTTATATGCATTACAGTATAACCCTTGAACAGAAAAGCAAGATGACAGAGGAAGGCATCCTAAGCAACCAAAAAAATAATTTTTACCCTGTTGTCATATTTTTTTCCCCCGTTTTCATATTTTTCAGTTTCAGGTATCTTTTTCTTTTTCTCTAATGAGAAGTTAGATTTTCTTACCCTATAAGACTATCTCGTGCTGATTGATAAAATTTTGTAATATCTCTGAAATTCTTATCATTACCCATCCATTTTATTTATATTTCTTTTCAACAGCAAATGTATCTTATTTAAATATTTTCTTGCAGCTTACAGTCCTCTAAAACGTTTTTGAGCAGATAATTCACAAATTTTTCCTTCTTTACCATGAATTGTTGATAAATAATTCCGTTTCTTCAAGTGTATTCACCATTCAGAATTGTTTTTGAATATTCCTTGTGAGTCTTGTGCTTTAGCTCACTGATCAGCCGTCTGTTTTCGCTGATTGCCATCTGAAAGGCAACAGTCTGTAATCAGCCAGTTAGTTTGCATGTTATGTTTCTTTGTCCTGATTGAACATATGTAATAATTCTTAGCTGGAAGCTTGCAGAAGACAGATGTAAACATGCCTTTCAGTAAACGCTTTATGAAGTGTACTTAAATTGCTTAAATCCATATTCCTGATGATAAGCTTCATTTCCTTTACCTGGGAAAAGCTAAGCTGAAAAAAAAGATACATATGTTTTAAAGATCTGAATTAATACTTGGGGTGAGTGTTTCACAGTAGCTGATCAGTTCTAGCTGCAAAATTATATAAGTGTAAGAAATAATATAGCCATACTGAAGTTCAGGGCTTTTTTGTTGTTGTTGTTGCAGTAAAATATCATATTTGTGCAGAACATAAGTAGTAGATGAAAGATTTGACCAAGTGCGTTGGGGAAAACCCTTCCCCTTAGGAAAAGTCCAGGAAGAACAGATGTAATCTCCAATATAAGTGGTTCTAAGAACTGAAGCCCTTTCATCTGAAAGAAAGCCAACTACTAAAAATTTGCAGACGATAACTTCTGTACAATACTATGCCCTCAGTTATGATTTAGACAGGCAAGCTGCTTTCTCTGTTATCTGTTCTGCAGTAGGATCCAAATCTTAGTTCAGCTGAGGTAAATAACAGAGCTTATTAACATTTAAGAGATCAGTATTAAAAAATGTAGAATTGCATATCTGGTCTCCAGTAATAAGAGCCATTCTTGTCACTGTCTTTAAGCATAAGATTTTCTTAGCGGCTCAGCTGACTGGGTGGTGCAGTTGCCAAAGGGAAAAAACTTTTTAGGTGAATGTTTTTTAGTGTCAATCATTTTCACCTTTTAGGATTTTTTTTTTTGTCTGCAGGTACATTCTGGGCCAAATTTTCCCCATTTAGACTGGTGTAAATCCAAAGTCATACAAAGTGATCTATACTGCTGAAAATGGGAGCAAGGTTTTGCCCTGATAGGTTTGACTACTGCATCTTGCTCTGAAGCGCAGCCCCTGGACTGCATTTAATTTTTCTGTGATACTCGATGTTAACTAAGTAACAGCATCTGTACTGCTGCTAAATTGAGGGTTTTGAATACTAGGCTTCCACACTAGCAGATATTTTTGGCAAGTATGTACCTTTACCGCAAAGTTGTTGCTATTATGGGATTGTTTTAGTCATATGCTGAAACTCATTTTCTTAAATGCACTTTTAATTCTTTCTTTGTTTTGTTTTTATTGTTTGCATAAGAACACCACATGCTAATTCACCACATGATGTGCATGCACAGTCCAAATATCACAAAGTCAGTTCCAAAGTCCAGACATTTACCAGCCTCCCTCTCATAAAGCATATAATGGCAAAATCCTTATTCCAAATTTAAGTCAACCAGAACTTTGGAGTATCTTCAGAGTAAAATACTTTTCAGAGCAGCTGCAGGAATCTTGATATATAACCCACAGTGGGGTGGACATAACCCTCTAATACTGAAAATATACTACATAATTTACACATGATGACAAGATAAACGTTTTTATAAGAACTTCTTCAAACGAAGAAGGAGTAAGAAAACAACTAAAAATAAATAGAAACACTTTCCTGTTCTTCTAAGCCCACATTGGGTACAGCTACGATGGCAGCCAACACCTTTTTGGCACAGAGCCCTGCCAGTTGCTTCATCCCAAATTCAGAGAGAGACAAAACTCAACTCCTCTTCTGGAACTTATCCAACCACTTGGGGAGTTCGCCTTCCTGAAAGAGGCTGGGGGAAGGAGTACACATAATCCTTCTTCACTTGCTTCCTGCTTTTTAATAAATTGAAAGTGACATAGTCTACAAACATACACTTGGGTCCCCTCCTTATTTTGCTGGATTCCTCAAAGAGTAAAAATTACCAGAAACTTAAGTGTTACTAAATATTTTTATACCAATTATTTTGTCCAAGATCACATAGTTCTCTTCTGTAAAGCAAACAATGGATTTTAGAGGTGTTCACTGTATTTTATTAGAGTATAACATAAGCTACTTAAGTTAATGTGAAGGAGAAAACACTTTTTTGGAATTTTCTAGGTTTTCATATAGTCCATTTTGCAGCAGCGCCCATCTGTGATTTCATAAGGGTTTAGTGCATAACCTTTTCAACCACTTTGGTCTCAATGTGTGTTAGAATGGCAATCCTTTACTCAATAAATTTTAGAGAACTGTTTCTACCAAGAAACAGTTCTGAAGAGTTCTTCCAGGATATTATTTTTAAATCCATAAATATTGTAACCTATACAGAAGAGAAAGTGAAATTTTCACACACGTATATGTGAACACGTATATGTATGGGTGCTCTTCTACGTGTATGCATGTAAAAGACATGTCTAGCCAGCCCATTGAGCCTCAGATCCTGGTCTTGTGTTTTCATTCTCATAGCTGAGAACCGTAAATGTCTTCTGAACTGAAAGAAGAGCAAGAGTGGAGTTCAAATGCAGATTCTCGAGTCCCAAAGGCCAGGCTCTGCTGTGCATGGTAAAGTGACAGAAATTTGATCTGCTTCTCTAGTTCACTCAGGTCCTTGTATGTCACTCTGTCAACAAAGAGAGTTAAATTCTCATTGTGGGGGACAACCGTATCTGTGCCATCTCATCTTTCCCACATCAAAGGTCCTAGCACAGGGTGAGGTATGAGCTGCTGTTGCTGTAGTTGCTCTCATCCTCTGAATGGTGTTTTGAGTACAACTGACATCCAGAATATGGCAAAACAGGTTCAAAACTTCCCTTACCTACCCCAGAAACATTACGCTGGGCAGCCTTCGTAGTTTGTCTTTCCTTCCTCACCTTTTCAGGTGCAGCAGCAGAGATTATGACTGCTGTGCCTCCAAAAAGTCTTGACCAGGTTCTTTTGTTTGGTTCTTTTTTTCCTAAATTTCGGACTGTAATGACTGGCCGTTTGTGAGGGGAAGAGTGCTATTCCATGTTATTGTTTCATATGATTAAGGAAATCTGGAAAGCGTCCAAGTCAGAATCATTGCAAATTCAATGGAAAGGATCACTGCCTTTACCCTGACTCCCGCACTTCCAACCTTTCATCTCCTGATATGAGTGAATTTTTTGAGTGCCAGAAGGTTTGACAGTCCTTCCCAGTGAGTAAAACATCTTCATTTTGCCAAGATACTTTACTTGGATATGCTTTTGAACTGGATCGTAATTAAAGCAAGGTACAATTTCGAAGAGAGGTGAGTCCCGTTAGAATCTATTTCTCATCCTTCCTCTGAGGAATATAACTTAATTGTGCCAGCTATGGGGAAGCATAGTTGCTCTTCTGAAGCCAAGAAAGAAAAAACTAATTTGGTTTCAATAAGAGGTGCTGGAAGCTGTCTTTTGTTCAGTTTCATAAAGGTGAATTTTATTTTAAGTCCCCTCCATTAAATATAGTTCCATGCTGTCCTGGTTTGCTTCATTATATATCCAGAATATTTGGAGAAGTCTTGTGATTCTGTAAAGATGAACTGACTAAAGCATTGTTTCTTAATTTCCTGTCAGACCCATTTTTACCAGATTGTTAACCTGAACACACTAGGTTTCAATAATATGTTAAATTTTGGGTTGGTCAGATTATCTGGCATTGTGTTTTCTGGTTAATTTGGAGGATCTTGCTGTTAAATATTTTATATTAATACCTGGTTATCTAAATGTTTATGTTAAAAGGAACTTAGTAATATTTTTTTCACTTTCTAGAAACTATGAGTGCTAAGAACATTATCTGTTGTGAGAAGAAATACGAGGAGTTTGTCCTACATATGCTGAGAGACTGAGTTAAAAGGCCAGTGCTTTCAAGCCTTAGCTCCTAAAACAGAGAAGTGCCTGAGTCAGCTTTTGGAAATGTCAAGTGGGATTTTCCCAAACACAGCATTTTAAAGATGGGTCTATACTACATTTGTTTAAGGAAAATACACGTGGCATATAGAAAATAAATGGTGGAAGGATGGTCTAGACATAGCAAAACACTAATTACAATGGAGTAAGCTATGTTATGAATTTCTTTCACCTTACCGTAAACGTGAGGCAATTTACCTTTCTGCTATTTTGATTGATCTCACATTCACACTGTATCTTGTAGCATGAAGCCGGTTTCAAAACTTTCATGAATTCTGTCTTTATTAAAACATTTTCCTGCTCTAATTTGTTTTGGTATGTTTAAATCTCTCTTTAAAAAGACCATATAATCCTATACTTCCAAACACCAATTTTATTGGGTTAGATTTTTCCAAAGCAATAGGAAGGTTTTTGTGTCGATCTGAATTTCTCTCATTTGATTTCCATTTCATCCCAGGAGAACTAATAGGTTCATTGATCCAGAGTTTTTCAACTTTTGACTAACACGTCACTTGGAATTGGGAAAATGTTCTTGTTTTTGAAGCAAATACTACAGAGCCACAAGATAATTGGATTTCCTCATTGTATTCTTTTAATTTTATGACTTTTTTCTCTGTGAAGATGGGGAAGGAGATAATTGCAAAACAAAATATTTTGCAAAAGTTTTTTACTGAAATGGAACTTGAAAAGCACACATTTTCAAGTGTCAGTGCATGAAGCTTCTTTCCCTTTCTCTGTTTCCCGTAAGATAGGCAAAGGATTGATGGCTGGATGTTATAAGGGCCGGGACTGTCAGACTCTGGATCTTGCTTTATTAAAAAAATCTCAATTTTAAGGCTCTGCTAGAATTCCTGAAAGCTTTTAATCAGAGCTGGACATTGAGAAGGATATCAGCTCAGAAGAGATTAGTTTAGTTGATAATCCCCAGTAAAAAGTTTTCTTTTTGTGCTTCATGTAAGCTGGTATTTCTGCCTTGACTTCTGTGGGGTGCCAGAAAGTACAAGAAAGAAATAAATATTAATTCTGAATCTGATCTGGCTTACTTAGGCAAAAAACCCATTAGGAAACACAGTTTTTAATCATAGGTATTTAAGTGAAACAAAATATTCTATCATCTACCATTCTTAAAGTAGTAGCAAAATTGTGATATGCTATTCAATTTCTTTGGGTTTAAAAATATTAATAAAAACAGTAATGCTTGACCCAGAAAAAGAATTTTCTGATGTTAGACTCCAGCACTTTGCGTACTATCATAAAGATTAAGTAGATGGCTCATCATTCCCAGAGACTGCTAAACTTGTAATATGCTGAAGCTGCAAAACCTTATACCCATTTTGAGGTTTTCATGGCTACTGTAACTAAACATATTAGATACAGCAAGAGCAGCTGCATTAAAAGCAATGCTGGAAGCAAGTAGAAAATGCTGTAGTGTCCATTTCCAAAGAAGCTACGTCTGCATTACTTTTCAGTGGGCATACAGAAGCAATGGATTACAAAATATTGGGGAATAACAATCATTATAGATTTTTTTTATTCAGATAATGATTTTTGTCCTTTGAGAGTTATTTAAACATATGAAGCAGGAACTCTGGTCAGATAAATGCGGACTGAAACAATTCTTTTAACTTTCCCACCTCTTAAAATCTTCCACAATCAAATTAAATGCAGTTTTCCTGAAGGAAGAAGGTCAAGCTATATGTTTCCAATGCACTGAGCATGCTTTTTTTTTCAGAAAGAAGGGGAAGCTTTTGGTTATACACTAGTCATTACCTTTCAAATACAATGCAAACCATTTCTGCCAAACAGGTGTAAGGCAGTAATTGGGCCACTTGCACACTGCATTCTTTATGATATATAAATCTGCTCTTTGCAGAAGTATTCAGATATTGTGTAGTGGGAGAATGATCAAGGAAATCATAAAAGTCTGAAAATGTGTTTCAGGAATTGATGGTATGGAAAACAGTAAGGAAGGATGAGAATTATTGTTTGGTTCCAGAGGCAGCACTATTAATATAAGGGAAAGAAACATGCAGCAGAAGAAACTAGCACAGTCCTGAGTCTTTCCTAAGGGAGTTTAGGAGCAGGAAAGCACAAAAAGAGGAAGCTGGTGTGAGTTAACGTCATAGGTTTTATGTAAGTTCAGGGGAGGGAGAAACAAGTGTGGAGAAGGGAGTGGGTGACAAGGAGCAACTCTGCTTTGATTCTTGTACAAAATTTAAAAATATTTTGGCTCAATATAAGAATAATAAGTTGGATCAGGGGGTTGTTTTCCCCTTGAACATTATTTTTCATTTGGTTGAAATTATCAGTTCTGCTTCACAGCAAAAGCAGGCACATCATAATACCATTATGATGGCGTTACTTTGGTGTTTTTGAACAGAAATCTTAGGAGGAGATTCTTTCCCTTGATATTTTGAGTCACGTATTCCAGACATTAGGGCATCTGATAGATATGGTATGAGTCAACACTAAGATTTGCAGGGGCTTGATTGGGTGAAGGATCTCCAAACATTTCAGTTCTAATTTTCAGCCTACCTTTCTGGAATTTGTGGGTGCAGTTCACAAATACATATTTTTCAGCTAAATGTAACTCTTTCAATCAGACTGTGCAGACTGCAGGATTAGGCCCTGTTTTAAAAAGGGTAAGTATCTTATCTCCTGTTATACTTAGCTGAAAGTAAATCAGAAAAAAAAAATTCAACTTTAACCATTTTAAACCAGATGATCCTTTTCATCTGGAGTAAGTTTATCCTTAGGGGGACTACACAGTACAGCCCTTATAGTAATACCTCATTAAAAACCATGTATTGAATAACCACATTTTCAAAAGAAGCATTTCAACTGATTGCAGAAATACAGCTGTCCTTGCAAAGTCAGCATGCAAGGGAGGATCATGCAGATTAGCACAGACATAACAATGTGAGCCTTTTGGGTCAATTTAAGGAAATGGCAAGAGTCATAGTGGCTGGGTGCGCACCTATTCAATGAGACCACATAATCATTTCATCCTGATGATATCATTTCATCAGCATGCTAGTATTTAAGCTCGTTTTCCTCCACACATTTTACTCATCTAGTTCTAGCTTTCTTTAGACATGTAAAATGATAGCCTTTTCTCTCTACAACAGAAAAGAAACTGGTCCAAATAGGATTCAGGTTTCTGTGCAGTAAAGATTAGCTGATGAATTATTTTTCAATTGAAGAATAAAATGTGGGAAATTCTTCTACATGAGGACTTTTATGGACCTCCAGGGGAAAAAGAAAAAACCCAAGACCCCCCCCACCCCTGCTTTTAAAAAGCTGCATTATACGTCATTTGAAACAGTCAAGATACCTCTGCTTGTTGTTCCACTGAAAACTGCAAAGCACCTGGTCATTTCAGTTGAATTACTAATCTCCAGGGTATAGGCATGGGGAAAAAAAAAAAAAAAGGAAAAAATTAGTGTGGTTTCTTGTTGCCACAGCCACTAGTTTGGTTTTATCAGAGGCAAAAACACCCCCTGCCATCCCACAAGTGAGAAAGCCTGGTAGTGTATCCTGGCTCTGTTAAACCATAGGCTTCAAGCCTATTTGGGAATCTCCCTTTAAAAAATTTTTTTTAATATGACTAGATATCTGATCTGCTGTAGTCTGTGCAGTGCAGGGATCAGAAGGACTTATAGGGTTAGGAAAGAAACTGGAGAAGAGCTACTTCAACTCATGAATCTACAGTGGCAAAAGAACAATAAATGAATCACAGTGAAGTCCTGTGCTAATTTTATATTGTTTATATTGGTGCACGAGTTATCTTTTGGACAGATAGTTTGGGTGTCGCACTATGCATTGCTGTGTAGTAGCTGAAAAGTCTCTAGCCTTTGTGGTGATATAGCATTTACCATACGCACCCACGCATAAGGACAGATAAAGAAATTCCTGTCTTTGAATTGTCTGATCTGGGCGGTGCTAAGAATTGTCAGCTTTTTGCAAGAGAGGCTGAGTATTTTTTAGCACTGAGGTTTATGACTTTCTATCCTATCCAGTTCTCCAACTATGGAAAAGCATGGGGAGAATATGTATACTCTGTGAGAAGAATGAGCTAAACCCATGTCACAGCATTATAACTCATGATAAAAAAAGCTTCTTGCAGTGATAACTCTATAAACATTCTGGATCAAAAATAGTGAATGGAAATAGTTACCAAACTAATTTTTGTGGTGACACAAAAGATGATGATCGGGCCACACAAGGAGCTCATGAGGTTGTACATAAAACAATACCTTCTATAATGATGGAAATGATTTTGTTACCACCAATTTCTGAGTAACACCCTGTGGGGGGGAACAATCTCACAGCTACCATTGAGCAGAATATGATTAATGAGAATCCAGCAAGTTTGGGAACCAAGACCCTGAATAACTTTAGTTAATTTTATAGTATGTTTATAAAGGTTGTAGTCATGGTGACACCAAGGAAAGAATTACAGATTGCTTAGAAAAAAACAGTAGGAAGTTCTTTTTCTTTGCAGTCTGTGAGAGCAAGGCTCCACCCTTCTGCTTTGGTAAAGGTATCATAGGAGCAGGACTGAAACTAAGTTATCTTTCCCGTAGAAAGAGATCACTTTGTAAAGAAGGAAAAAAAAGAAACACAGAGGAGGTGATTTGTCTGACTAATAAGTAGATAGTCCATATAAAATTTTAATTTATACTTTCTTCTAAATTATCTTTGTGATATTCTTATAGTTTCCTAAGAGTTTGACTCCAAAAGTAGGGTGTGAAGTCGTTCAGTTTTTGTCTTCTCACTCAAAATATTTTTTAGTCTGCTAACTTCCATTGTTTAAAAATAGGGCTTACTCTGCTGAAATTCACACTTATGTGTTATTACTGTATGTGAACCTTTTGAACTCATCGAATTATTTGCAAGTGTTTAGAACCTCATTCTAGGAGAGTAGAGTTGAGTAATACCCACAGATAGAACTGTTTTGTAAAAAGATCTTTCTTTTGCTAATACTAAAGAAGGAACTAAACGTTAGTGACTTAAAAGTTCTGAAGTATTAAACAGAGTAAAATTAGGTGAAATGGCAATAACAGAGACATTAAGGGTACATACTGAACTTCTGTATAGTAGCATCACTGACATCTCTTCAGATATCCAAATTAATATTCATAGTGCAATGCTGTAAGCACCCATTTATGAAGACACAAACCCTATTTTGGAAAGCAAGTAATTATTTTGCTTGAGAATTCTGGCTAATCATTCATTGAAATGCTTACGAGCTATAGAATTCAAGAGAAGAATAGGTCCCAACTGCTCCTCACAGAAATGAGGTGGACGTGGCATATCAAGACATGACTCCAGCACAAACGTGAAATTTGATTTCTTTTTTTCTTTTAACTTGAATGGATAAACCAAGACAAACTTTATGAAAATACATTCAGGCACAAAATCTGGTCTGTTTTTTCCATAAAAGATGAGGGAGCAAAAAGCACCCAATGACGTACCTGTTGTCCTCATTTCTGGTCATGTGCAGGAGCTTGCTCAAATACTACTGGAAAGATCCCTTTGGGATGTTGGGAAAGTCTACCTTTTCGTCTGAAAGGAGCAATGGTCCCTTTTTTGTGTTTCCAGTTAGTTCAGGTGCTCTGCAACTTTCTTATGGCTGGAGCACTGTATCCGGCTGTGGGGTCCCCAGTACAAGAAAGACACGCACCAGTTAAAGCAAATCCAGAGTTGGCCATGAAAATGATCTGAGGGCTGGAGCACCTCTCCTATGAGGAAAGGCTGAGAGAGTTGGGGTTGTTCGGCCTGGGGAACAGAATGCTCTGCTGCAGGGAGACCTTACTGTAGCCTTTCAATACTTAAAGGGGGCTTATAAGAAAGATTGGTACAGACATTTTACCAGGGCCTGTAGTGACAGGACAATGGGTTACAATTTTAAATTGAAAAAGGGTCGATTTCAATAGCACATACGGAATAAATTATTTACTCTGAGGGTGGTGAGGCACTGGAACAGGTTGCCCAGAGAAGCTGTGGATGCCCCATCCCTGGAAGCGTTCAAGGTCAGGTTGGATGAGGCTGTGAGCAACCTGATCTAGTGACAGATGTCCCTGCCCATGGCAGGGGCTTGGACTGGATGATCTTTAAAGGTCCCTTCCAACCCAAACCATACTGTGATTCTGTAAGAAACAAAAAAATGTTTAAAAGCTATGGCTATTGCTTTTATGGCCTGGATTTAGCAGGAGAGGAAAGCATGTTGTTGCCTGTGGCAGCGTGCTTGCTTATTCAGTGATACTCTGAGCCAGTGAAGTTCTTGTCCACTGCTCTGGAGCTGTAATACTTCAGCCAGTAAATTCAATAGGATCACAGTTTGCCCTTGACAATAAGAGATTTGACAAAAGGACTCTGCCAAAAGCAGAATATAGTGAAAGGTGCAGTCACTACCACTCCTTTTACATTTGCGAATGTGTGTCTCATGGTAAATGCCAGGCAGTGTTGTGATTTGCACAGTGAGCCATGACAGGTCTCTCCACTGATCTTTCTTGAATGTATTTTCAGAAACTGCTTGTAAAACTAAATATTTAAGTGGCATGCTGCTCATCTCTTTTTCACAGATACTGGAGCTTTCAAAGATATTGAAAGGGTTTTGCCTTTGAATTTAATAGGGTTAGGAGTTTATGACAAGTCTTTAAGGTATCTAGGTGACACAGTGGTTAGTGAAACACCACCTATGTCTTAAATGCATTGCATGTTGTGGAAGTTTCAGTCCCAAGTTGGGTGTCCAGGCTTTTTAAACATTGTTGTGGCACAGTTAGGCACCCAAGGCAGTGGTCTTGAGAAAAAAACAGGGAGTTTCCTGAGCTGACAGAAGGATGGAGAGGGCAGAGATGGGACTCTTGCTCCAGGGAATTTTTATCCTGTCTTGTAGCTGGACATTCAGAAAGGTAATTTCCCTGTCTGTGAAAAATGAGGAAAACTGCCTTTATATATTAGTATTGTGGAGCCAGAATTCAATCCCTTTCCCCAGGGAACGTGTTTCTACAAATGGAACAAATCTGTCAGGAGAGACTGAGAAAGATCTGCTCCTCAGTGGCCACCACCCAAAGCTCTCAGCTGGGACCAGGCAGCCTGGGATCAAGTTCCTGTTCCACTTGGAGCACAGCAGGGACTTCAGGCAGCTCACCAGATGTGGCTCATCTTCACATATACAGACCAGCAGAAATGTAGATCCTCCCTGGATTAAGTGGCAGTTAAGTAGCTGAAGAACATCAAAGATGCCAAAATGTAGGTTAAGTGAGTAAGTAGGAATGCAGACACCCATGTATCGTGGAAAATCTGAACCTAAACACTTAAACTTCCTGAGTATTTAATCTCCTCAGCAGAAATGCATTGCAAACTCTGCAGCTACCCTTGGATATATTAATGAACTATGAATGTTTGCTATCCAAGCAAAAAAGCATGTAGCCAAGTACTTGATTAACCAAGCGAAACTTTATGTCCATTATTACCTCCAGTTTGTACTACTATTTTATAATCCCAGAGAACTACTTGTTTTAAAACTCTACAGTAAGCCAAACATTTAATAGAATCATAATCTGCAATCTTTGCCACAGTGCACTGTAGAAAAGTGGTGTTATTGGAAGAAACAGCACATCGAGGAGTTGTTTCCAGATTATTATAGTACTTTCCTGCTCAGTTTTTCCATACAAATGCTGTATGTATACAGTCATCACCCTCACTTGAGGATTTTGAGATTTATAGGAAAAGCATCGTGATAAGTGTTGGGTAGAGTCCCAGTTATATGAATATGCAATGATGTTCTGTGGAGTCTTATCACAAGACTTTCCCCAGAATTATCCTTAAAGGTGGCCTATTTATCTCCTTTGCTCAAACAGTATTTGCAAGACAAAAAGAGCTGGTATCATCATTTGTCTTGGAGGTTATTTTAAGCTCAAGAAGACAGAAAAAAGTAATTTTGACCTGAGGAAAAGCTGAACAAAATGTTGTGCTTTCTCAGACAACACAGCTAAACATTTTAATATTTGTGGAATAGAAAGTCCATATAGAAATTTGATCCTTTTAGAAGTTATTTATGCCACATAAACATGTGATTTTATCATTTCCCTCTTCCTATTAAAATTTTATTTGTCAATTCACTAGAGATCTTTTCAAATATATTTTTTCTCATTAGCTAGTGAGTGTATGTGGTTGCTACACTCCTCCTGAAGACCCTGCTTCCTGCACCTCTTTCTCAGATATATATACACCGTGAGGGTAGTAAAAGTTTAGAAGAGGGATGACTTTTTCAGTAGTGCATTGTCCTTGTCAGGAATGCTTGTCTCTAAGTTGTTCACCAATTGTCATTTTCATGAACAATAGTAAATTAAACTTTTTTATTATAATTTCAAGTTTCCTACTCCCCATTGCTTGAAACTGTCCCTGTGCCTGTCAGAGGCTTTCAAGTCCTGTGTTACAGAACAACCATGTTAAAATGTTCATGTGACATTTGGCACAAACAGCAGCCAAGACAGAGTGGGTGCAAAAGGAGACATTCTCGAAGGGCACCTGCCACCAGCAGAGCTTTTCCTGTTCCTCCAGCAACAGATTCACTGTAGGAGCTTTCCAGCTGCTTGCTCTGACCTGTCTTTCAGGAGGTTTCCTGTCACTTTGATGCTTACTCTTTCAAATTGATAAATTTTACCCAATAATTTACCTACCTTTGTTTTTACAGAGTTACATTTCCTACTGAAACTGGACAAAGCTAAGTTATCAGGAGTTAGATTGTGCTGGCCTTGGGAGGCACACAAAAGGCTAGAGATGCCATAAAAGTTGTTTTGCTCTGATCTTGCATATACCTTGCATACCTTGCAATATCCCTCTCTAGGCATGAGAGAATGGTTTAATCTACCTTCCTGTTCATGTGTTAGCTTTGCCAATGAGAGGAAATATAGTGTCTTCATGGGCCTGCCTGATGCTCCATAACCAACCCTCTGGCTGCTCAGTGGCAGCACTGACAATAGTTTTAGACAGCAGCTATTCAGGCATTGCAGACACACATCATGAACAGAAACAAAGTTGTGCTTAGCTGTCCTCTTCATGATGTTCAGTTTTGTGCTTTCACAGAGAAAGGTCCGGAGAGGAAGAGCAGCAAAAAGTAGCACCTCTCAACTTTTTTCTCAGAGTTTTTACAGTCTGGTTGAAGAAACATGGGCATCTTAGCAGAAGTAAACACACTAAAAACACATTTTGCTAGGTAAGCATTCTGCAAATGTGAATTTTTGGGTTGATCTATACCCAGTTACCACAATATAATATCGTATTATGTTATCTAATTAAAAAAAAAAATTAGCTGCTGTTAAAAGTTGTCAAATGTCTGTAAACAGGATGGACTCAGCATTACCTGGGTGTTTTCTGCCAAGAAAAGGGTTTGCTTCCAAGGAGCAGGTAACAACAGTTATTAGGGCAGGAAACTAAGCCGAGAATTTTGAAGGATGTTAAAAAGAAAGGAAGGATGTGGGATTGTGCAGAGTACTCCAGGACACTGTAACTAAGAAGAATAACATATTTAAATATAACACAGGAAAATTAGGCTGATTTACAGGATATTTTTTTTGCTAATAATGAAGTCTATTAAGCTGTAGAAACTTTTCCAAGAAAAGTGGTAGAATACCCATCCTTTGGGATACTTAAAAAGAGCCTGAACAAAGCTCTCTAAACCATAAAATAAGGAAGGATCTGGCACTGACCTGCAAGATGGAAAAAGTGAAGAAATAGTTTTTACAATAACTAATTTTCGCAAGTCTATGAGAACATAAAACTAAACAGTTAAAAAATAAGTGAGGCAGAAATATTGCTGTAAACACAAGAGATTTATCTGGAAACACTAATTGGTTGTCAATAAATCAGTTCTCTGGTGAGAAGAGAAAACTTTAAAAAGTATTTCTATACCACAAAATTATCCTCAAATGAAAACAAACAGAATACTTATTTTTAGCAGTGCATTCATCAACTGTAACTTGAATGCATATTTTTCTCCTTTGCCCAGTAAAATGATGTTTTTTGTTTCCTAATGGTAACTGAAGGAAAAGGTGATCTCTGAAAAATTAATGAAACTTTCAGAATACAGATATAAAGGTCTTTGTCTCTATTCATAACGGAAGTGGACAGCCCTCACGAATTTTAGCAGTATTTGGACTGCTTAACAGTCGAAACATCACTTACCAGTCTATACATTGTACAGGACAGCCCCTGTGTAAAAGAATGAGATCAGAGCAAGTCTCAGACTTACAAAAAGCTGCTTCTAGTGATATCATCTCATTTTTTTTCCCCACAAGAAAAGCTAAATGAAGGAAAAGTTGACCTTAGAAAACATCATCAAAATAAATACATTGTTAACTTTTTTAGCGTGTGGGGAACTGGTGATGAGGGTGTGATATGAATATTAGGAAAACTATGGTTACTTCAAGTGCTTTGGGAATCTAAAGTCCCTTTAATTATTTTTTGACAATGAGACTAAAAGTATAACCGTGTTTTATTGATTTGGCATGGAAAGCCTTCAGACACTTGGATTTTACACTGCTACCACAGTTAGATGGTACCAACTTTTGTTCTTTTCCTGGGCTTTGTGATAAATATAGTGCAGCCTCTCCAAAGATTTGCCCCTGAATCTCCTATGCCAAAATGAGAAGACCACCAAGATTTTCCTGAAAGCCTTGTGAGGTAGTGGTCCCACCATGCCATTATTCATTAAATATTTCCAATTTTTGTGGTATATATTGAGACCATTTTGGCCACAGTTAGTATATTTCAGTCAAACAAGAAGGTGCTCCTGCAGAAGTGAGTGAGTATATTCTCCCCAAGGCTATATGTGTCTCATTATCTGTGATTTCCATTAAAGAAAAACCAACTAAAAACATAACTCAAGAATTAAAAAAAAAAAGTCACGCTCTTTGTCACATCAGCCAGCTTGCTATTGAAAGAGACTCCTTTGCGAGTTTTCACATCTCCAGCCTAGTGAGGGAATAGAATTTTAAAGCATTTCAGACTGTTAGTTTAATAATATTAAAAGGTTTTAAACCCACTTTTATTATGAGGTAAAGGATATTGACTTTTCTCATAATTTCCCAGTTCCAGAAATCTATAATTAATAAAACATTGTGTGCCACTGGCTTTTCTTTCCTTTCCCACTTCCCTCTGCTCTTTACTTTTCAGTTGGCCATGGGTTTTATATATTTCAGCGTTGAAAAAAATAGTTTATTCTCATTCTTGCCTTGACAAGCAACCAGCTTTATCCTAAAGGGAAATGCAGCTATTTAAAAATAATTAGCATAGAATAGAATAGAATAGAATAGAATAGAATAGAATAGAATAGAATAGAATAGAATAGAATAGAATAGTTCCAGCTGGAAGGAACCTAGAACAATCATGTAGTCCAATTGCCATCTGCCTAATCTAACTGATCAAGTCTATCTCTCTGGCTAAGCATTGATCTGAGCTGGCCATATTGTAAGGCAGGTCTCTGTAAACTCTGTTCTTTCACCTGTATCGACTGTGGGTAGGACCAAAATAATGGTTAAAGAAAAGACTTGAATTGGAGTGGTGACAATATAGGTAAGGATTAACACGAAGAATTATGAACTGTTAGGTTGCCTTGGGAGGTTGTGAAGCTTTCACAGAATTAGCAGCTTACAAGCACAGGTTAGACTATCTATCAGGAAGGCACAGGTAATGGCTGATCTTGTCTTAGGACAAGGAACAAGCTAGGTGATCTCTTAAGGCCCTTTCCTATTTTTGAATCAACCTCTGGGCCTAACTCCCTTCACTGACTGGAGAGCAACCTGTGACTGGGCTAGCTGCCCAAGGCTGGGTGATGGGAGTCCTCTCCATGCAGGTCTAGCACTTTGTAAATTCTGTTACTACACTGCGTCATTAAATTTCAAGGGTATTTGCTGAATGCAAAGTGTGCTTCTCGTGCATAGCTAGAGGCTGATTCACACAGAATAAAGCAGTCTTCTATTTCTCCCAGTTACTCCATTCACTTCCAGTTACTTCAGGTAGCAGAGATTTTTGCCAAGCAACCAAAGATGCCAGCTCTGCTGTAAAGCCCATATGGGTTTTTATGAGGAGATTTATCTGGAGTTTTGAGTTTGGGTGTTGTTGTTTTGGGTTTGGTTTTTTTTTCAGATTTCCCAAGCTTTAAGAGAAATGTAAAAAACCTAACCCGAAACCAAACCCCAAACCCCAGTGTATTAAGATTGTAAAGACAAGCTATTATTAAAATTTGCATACCAGCATATTCCTGTGGAACTCTAATCCATCGTTTTTCTCTATGGTTTATGATAACCTTCATTTACTTCAGTCTGCAGTCCTGTTATCAGAGAAGATCACTGTCAGTTCAGTACACTAAGCGGAGCTGCTTTGGAAGTGAATCAGGCTTCAGCAGTGACTGTCTAAAATGCCCAATCTTTACAGGAGTTGGAAAGGGCTGCCAAAATAAAAAGCACATTTGCATTATGAAGGTGTTTGCTGCAGTAAAGAACTGGATTCTATTTTTCCATTTGCCACAAAGGGGTAAGATGGTGGAAAGTCCATTTATCCCCAGTCCCTTGTGTGTAGTTACTGCATATGCATGACTCATTTTCTCTGTGTCTAGCTGGAGAGCATAAGCTATGATTTTCAGAAAAGTTGAGTCCTCATATGTGTCATTGGAATCTCTGATCCCTGTGCTTTCACCATATGAAGAGTTATGCCATGCTTAATATGTTAAAAAAATTTCGGGATGGATGTCTTAATTCTGACACTAAAACCTGATGGCTTGTTTTTTTACATCTATGTCTCTGAATCAATTGCATGGGAGTAAACTCTTTTCTAGTAGTTTAGGGAGCAGATACCACAGTGGTAAGAACGACAGGTAAGTTCATGACAAAGGAGGGTAACCTTTTAAATCCAACATCTATCATTCAGTTGCCTGTTGCCGACAGAGGAGGATAATACTAGCTTGTTTTGCCATCAAAACCCCTATCTCCTAGAGGGGACTTTACACAGATATTCATCCACCTTTCTGTGAAAGAACTTGTGTTTCTCCTTTAACTTGCTGGAGAACCTTGGTCAATGAGCAGGTGTTTTTGAGAATGCAATGAGAAAGAAAGAGATATAAGTACAGCAGAAGCCAAGTTTGCTGCCATTTCCAGTTGCCAACCCTTCTGTGCTTCACCTGCAAGATGGGGAAATTTTTTCAGGTGTTATGTTTACTATGAAAGCAGAGGTTTATGATTAAGGAAATTAAGCAGGCGTTGAGTTGCAGGTCACATGAAAATTATCCTGAACTGACATCTGTCTAGGATATTCTTACCCAGCTAGAAATTGTTGCCTAATATTCCTTTGAACTAAATGTACCGAGAACACATGAATTATTTTGACTTTGACTACTTCAATGAACTTTAATGTGTTTTTTTAAAACTCTTGTGGTAGGTGAGTGATTTGATGCTGTTGATCATCCAGAACTGGACTTAAATGAAGTTTTTGATCCAGGAAATGAAAGAAGTGGTCTCCAGCTGTGCTGGAGCACAGGGATGCTAAGCAGGTTGCCTGAGGAAGGACATGCTAGTGAGGGAAGCAGAGCCATAGGGTTCTGACGAGTAGTTCCCTGCTACATCTTCTGTACAAGGTGGTTGTTTTGATGCTCATTACTGAGAGCATAGAGGATAAGCTCAGTAATCAAAGGTATTTCTCCTCCAAAGGAACATACTTTTGGCAACTGTGTGCTAATTTTAGTTAGTTTATAGTCCTACTACCTTCTTATTTGAACTGTCTATTTATACTGACCAGAAATAGAAGGAATTTTTTTGTGTGTGTGAAAATGTATTATTTTAACAAGGTTTTTTGGGAGGTATTAGCTGGGTAAAAGACTCTTACTGTGTCATTTTATAAACACACACACATGCACACATATTTATAAAAGCATGATTTAAGTCCCTGTTTTCTTCTGCTACATTCTCTCTGAACAGGACTTTCTGTAACCATGGCAGCAGTTGTGTAAGAGATGGTGGTTATCACCAGCAGTGTTGCTATCTTTTAGTCTTCAGAAACAGCCCCTTTTTTTGCGAATCTTGGCTCCATTAGCACCAAGAAAGCTGTATCTTGTCAGATTTCTTGGCTGATTCTCTTGATGTGACCTCTCACTTTGAGATACGTCAGTGACATTAAGTTCTAGTGCAAAGCGTACTATAAAGTTGTGGGATCACCACAACTTGACACCACAGCAGGGCTCTTTTAAGCTGAGAAGGTTTTCTTAACTGATGAGTTAACAAGATGATAGACCAAAAATACACTGGGACAGATTCAGTTCCATATGCTGGCCTCTCTGTGCCTCAGGAATTCAGATGTATCTGGCTAAATGAAAATTTCCCAGCAGAAGGGAATTTTTAGTAGACATTAGATTAGCGTGGCTCTGAATCTTACCAGTCCCAGCCTATACAGTAATAATGCCAGAGGCTGGAGGGGATGAGACCAGAGTGCTACTGTGCTCCAGATAATTCCAGCTGGCAGTTTGCCACCTTAAGACCATTGTCATCTGGTGTAGGTTAGAACAGCCTGAGGGTTGCTCTAACACACGCTGCCTCTGTGGCCAGTGCTGGCGGAGAATCAAAGAGTCGTAACCAGATCTTCCTGATTACTGACTTGCTCTCCTGCACTGATCAGCTCTTGGCCACAGCAATGATTTGTCTCTGTAGGCCCAAGAGTTACTTTCCAGACAATTGTAGCAATGTGCAGTATAGTGGGTGCAAAAGTAGAGATAAGAAGCGGAACCGGCTAGGAAAAAGGTTTCTTTGTCTTGCACAAAGTATATAGAAAAAAAAGCCTTTTTCTACCCCAAGAAAAATCCAGAAACCTTTTGAAATGGTTCATGGACAGTAAGAGGACAGAGAGCATAGAATAGGCCAGGAATTAGGGCATGCACAGAGATGTAAAAACTCAGTTTTGCCTGTTTCTGACTGGGAATGTGAATTGGATCGTTCATGCACCCTATCAAATGCTTTGGCTATTCTGAAGTTAGGAGCACCTCTTTTTCTTTATCCATACTTGGAATACCGTTCAACAGGTGAGAATCCTTCTTTCTTCCACTAAAAAATAGTTCAAATTCTGATGTTTCTGCTGAAAACTTAGATTTCACTAAAGCAGCATGCTTCAATGTGTGCACATAAAAATTGTCTTGTCAAAAAAAAAAAAGCCCTGGCTAGCTCTAATTTGAAGATCTGGATTCTTTTCTAAGGTCTAATTTATCCCATGGCTCCTGCCAAGTTGATTTTACGTCAGTGTACAAAACAGTGTACAGATGCTGACTTTTCTCGAATTGGAAGAGGGATGCTAGTTCTTTTGTATTATTGTGCACCACATGCCAAAGCAATCAATTTTGTCCTTTGAATTAAGAAAGTACACAGTCTACTGCTGTTTGCAGCACTGGAAAAAGGTGAGAAACAAACTTCAGAAGCTTCAATTTCTGGTTTAGATAACTATGATATACACTGAGAGGAGAGATTGCTAATCTCAACTTTTTCCTTTCTTTCACCGATTCCCTCCATCCAGGGTGACTCAGCTCCTTCCTGCCTTCCCTGTCATTTTCCAGTGTGTTGATGGAGATGCTTGGGCTCAGTTTGTTTCTGCTTCAGGCCTTAAGATGTCTTTTGGTCCCTGGTTCTGTGCAACAAGAACTTGGCCTGTTCAGTCCAGTACTTTTTTATCTGCTTCAAAATCTCATGGCTCTTTTATTTCTATGTATAGCACACCTTTCAGAGCATACACAAGTCTTAGAAATGGAGGAAAATAAGTATTTTGTACCCCAGAGTCTACACAGTCTCGCAGCATAGTAAACATCACAACATACTTCATAGGGCCAGTAAGTCCATCAGTGAGTGCACTGAGCTAGTTTCTGTGTCCTTCAGCAAAGCAACAAGGCATGTCCTAAAGAAGAGCGGTGATTAGAAGAGACCAGCTTTCTCTGCTGTAGTTCTCCAGAGGAAGGTATTAGGTATTATGCTCCTTCCCCAAAGAACGTAGGAGGAGTCCCTGTGCTGTTCAGCCAAAGACTGAAAAACTAATATGAAATATTTATGCATCAGCTACTTTTGGTTTTATAACACGTTCACCGCCTAGCCTAAGGCTCTATACTTCTGAATCCTCAGTGGGCATTGCAACAGTAGATTCATGTGTCCATCAGAAACCTAGCAAATTTTATTGGGAGTCCTTTTTAGCAGATCATGATTCAAGCTCAAGTTTAATGCAAGTTTTCTTTTTTGGATGTTTAAAAGCTGAATAAATAGTGAAAGGAATTGCAAAGAGTTATAGATGATAATATCACAAACCGACAATAAATAGGAAATAGATACTTTAAACTAGAATTTTGTCCTAAATAGAGCTGTGTAGAAAAATTTATGCGGAGTGAAAAACCAGAACAAATTCTGGTTTCCTGCAGAAATTTTATATTGTGTTTCATGCAGCTGAGAAACATCTGTATGGCTGATTGCTTCATGAGAGGGAAATTGTGCTGTGTTTGAAGCAAAGTGAGCCTAGGAGCTTTCATTTGGTCAGTCTGAAACACTTGCTACGTTAAAACTATAGAGTCGGATGAAGATATTTTGGCACCATATACCTAAGTGAAGTCTTAGGTGAAGTCTGGATCTCAAAATCCAAATTTCTATTTTGCAGACTGAAAATTTAATTGAATTTAATTGTTTACATTTCCAGAACTGCCCTAGTCCTGACAGTTAGTCTGCTTAACTCCTAACTCACATCTGTGCCTGTATGGGGAAGAGTTAAAATGACAGCATGTATATAAATATTTAGATGGTGTTGGGAGTGTACCTGGACATGAAAACTCAATTATCTAACTGTTAAATTGTTAGAAGGGCTCCTAGTATGATTTTGACCTGGATCAGCTAGCACTATCCCAAACAATTGCTGCATACAGTAAGGACTTCCAGAGGCCAAAGGTCATTCAGAGATCACAGGCAATTTGGCTGCCGCCAGCATGTTTTGGAAGATGAGAATTTAGGAGTATGGATGTAGGCTGCTCCATGCCAGTTGGACTCACTGACAGAAAACAGTCCCACGCTCATTTGATTTAGTAGTATAGATGCAGCCAACGTGTTTTCTATCTGCCTCCCAGAGAGGCTTAGCTTAGTAGGTATTGTTGAGAGAACTAAACACTTCCCAGATCTTCAGAAAATGAAGTTATTGTTGTCACTTTATGTCCACAATGCTCCATTTCCCCCTCTCCCACAAAAAGAGTTCCCATGAGGTTATCCTGGTGTAAAATACTAACTCAGTTGCCTCCTGACTGAGCTCCTAAGGGACTATCAGTCTGCATTCCCAACCTGTTATGACACCGGACAACCCTCAAAACAGCTTTTAGGGGAAGGAATTGGGATGCTGAAGCTGAGACACTCCCCATTGATTTTTTGTGGAGTAGCATCCCAGTGCAGAGAATTTGTTCCATCTAAGAGAACACGAAGGCACATAGGCAGAAGGCTGACATGTAGCCTAGTGCAGAAAAAATTCAGTTTGTGGTAGGAAGACTGGAGTTCCAGGTCTTCCTTCCAACACCATTCCTCTATTTTTAAAGTCACTGGGATGTAGGAGAGATGCTCAGATCTCCCTTGCCCTAATACAAATGTTGAACACGTGGTAGTTTCTCTTACCTTCTGTAATCTTGTAACTCTGTCTGTAAGTTTGATGTGCAGCTGTGTCTGTCTCTATTTTGCTGAAGAAAAGGCTTCTTCACAATAATAGGTAGTAAGAAGAGAGCTATATGTGGTCAAGTGTCCAAAGAATCCTACCTGGCACTAGAGTTGTTTCAGATTTGAGCTGTTCTACCTTGCATTATTTGCAGTGAGGATACTCTCTTTTTAGATCTGATGTCACTTGTATATGTTTACATCAGCAAGATTTTTCTAATACATATGGCTGGGAGACTTGATCCTTTCTTTTACAACTCAATTTAATCAGAGTTTCCTTTGTTTTCTTTATCTGTGTTGGTCTAAGGTAGATGTTGAATGTCTATAACTGAAATTATAATTAAGTACTGCTGCTTAATAAAGAAAGGCTGAATGTCACAGACATCTTTTCCAATTTTTAAAAAATATTTTAACGATATTTTTCCTCTTTGAAAAGAAAACTTTAAAGGTTTTTAAGATTTTTCATCTTTTTAAATTTTAAAACCTAAATTAGAACTTCATATGAATTAACTTGAATGTGTTTTCACATGCAGACAAGAATTTGCTATTTGTGTCTGTCTTTATTGAACAAATTTGTCCTGAGTCTGCTTTTTTTTGGAGTCATCCAAAGCACCTGATATGTTGAAAGTTCAAACTGTAGATGCCCATGGCAGCTCAAGTACATGGGTTGACATACCTAAACCTTTCACCTTGGAATACTTTCTATATAATTTTAATGTTATCTTGTTTAATGGGATGTTGGTTTGTCCCATACAGCTAAAGCCTGGAGAGAGTGCAGCCTGCATTATGTGTTATTCTTTCCAGTAGACTTTTAAGTCATACAGCTTGGCTGCAAACAAAAAACGCAACCTAATTAGTACAGAAAAATGAGACTAATTTGAGTCTCTGTTTCTTTAATAAAATTTTCCATGCCTACTGTACACCATGTCATACTCTTCACAACATGATAGCCTAATGTGTGCTATCCATGCCTTGGAGTTTGACCCAGATGAAGCTGGTTGCTTAGCTGCAGCCACAGGGCCCCAGGGATGGCCCCAGGGATGGCCCCAGGGATGGCCCCAGGGATGGGCCAAACAGACAATAAACATGCATCTCTGGTCCTTGGTCACTTGAATTACTTTGTATCATCGGACCTTTGGTTTGAGAAGGAAAACAAATTCTGAAATAGTGTTTCCTGGATTTCTTCACTCAGCTCTGACTGCAAATAGTAATAAATTCACGTATTTACTGTATCACTGAGGCCCACTTTAATAAGTGTTTACTCTGTTTCCAAGAAAAAAAGTTGTACAAGTGGTTACTATGACAACCACTGGCTCTGAAAAAGCATTTAGCTTTATAACCTTTTGATTCTCATTTTCAACCATCCTCCCAGATTTTGTTCTAATCTTAATTTAACTTTGTGTGTCACAGTCATAGGCAGGGAGAGGATTTCTCTGCTGAGAAAAATGCTTTGGTTTAAAATGAGGTACTTTGTACATCTGCGGTTGCAGACATACTGCAGGTGGTGACAGGTGTGTTAACATCTCTGGGTATGCAGTTTGTACCTTCCTCTGGTCAGATGGGATGTAGAGGACATGATAACTGGCATTAAAAAGAAAAGGAATTGCATGTCTCTAGCAGATATCTCTTGAGTATTTTTGCTTCTGAAGGTAGACTGTAGAGCATTTGAAAATCCTCTTTTCAGTAGATTAAATTTCTTAGGATTTCAGTTCTTTGCTAACTTTCAGTGTTTCACAGATGTGACCTCACAAGCACTAGCCCACCAGCCCTGAAACAAAACAAAGTCAGGAAACCTGGTGGTGGGAAAATACATGCTGTTTTGAAAGGCATACATGGATTCCATATTTAGTACTTAAGCCAGAACCCATGTTTAAGGCTAAGTGGTTTTATTCCTGCTGGTGCCCAGTAGTTCTGCTCATGGCTGTGTCCTTACTATGGGTCAACCGTTTGAAGTTAGTGATCCAGGCTCCCTCTGTTGTCTGTTCTCTTCCTGGAGATACCTTGTGTCTACACCCTCTCATCAGCTTTATGGACCTATTTTACTGCTGACTAGATCCAAGTCACTGTTGAGATACTACTGGCTGAGAGGCAGATTATTCCTCTGAAGAGGTGCACTACCCAGCTGTGCCCATTTACCCATGCTTTCTTGGATGTCTTTACTATCCTGTCCTGTCTATTTTGATCCTACAGCTAAAGTCTAAGCAATCAGGCAAGAAGGAGACAGCATAAGAGTTTGTTTTCTCCCCCTTGCTGTCTGTGTGCTGGGTGACTAGAGGAAACAGACTCCTGGCTCTCCAAAGCAGTTTTTCTGAAATCACTGGTACTGCCTGGGTATGCCCCAAGTATGTTTAAAAAGTAAGATCGTTTCTGCCCCTCTAGATCCTTTAAAAGATCTCATCAAAAGCTTTTCCTAGCAGATTCCTCCTGCAATGAGGGAGCTTCATGCCTCCTAGTGAGCTTTCAAGAGCCAGATCCCTTACCTTATGGAAAATCTCATCTGAAGTCATTGTCAAATAAAGACCTGTAATCGGACCCCACCGACAACTTCTTGAATCCAGCAAGTATGGACCCAAACACTTCCACAATCAAGGACTTCCCCAAAGGGAATCCAGGGTGGCAGCAATAAGAAAACAAGGTGAGATTCAGGCAGTCACATATAACCTAAGTAGATGAGGGCTCTTCTCATTGCTCTAGAGGAAGACATCCACATAAGGTTTTGTGTATATATTTATGCAAAAATTAACAACAGCCTCTGCTGAGCTTTGTTTTCCACACTGGGGACATATCAATATCACAGCTACTAAAACTAAAATGCTTAGGTAAAAATAAATGTGATTTTTATTAAGTAACAGTATTTTCATAACCAAGCATAAAAAACTTTAAGGCATACTGTCAACAACATACCTTTGGTAAAAAAATAAATAAATCACATGTATCTCTGCAAGTCAGAGCAATATATGGGTCAATGTTTCAAGAAAAGTTACTTATTGAATGTATGTCAGGTGTAGGTTGATGATTTTCAGATTTTGGGACTAGGAGTCCCCCAAAAATGAGTATAAAAAACAAAAACTATTGAGAACAAAATTGTCAGAAATTTGCTTTCACAAATACCTTGTTCAAAAACATGACCAAAATTTAGGCCAAAATCTAGTGTGTACACATATAGATATGTATATAGATATAATATAGTGTGTGTATATATTTATAATGCTATATATCCACTAAAATTTTAAGTCATGAATTAAATTCCTGGAGACCAGCACCCTCACCCACACCTGCCTCGTGTTTTGCCATGAAGCTGCTCTCGCATACCTCTCCGCATCTGCCTGGCACTGCAGCCCTCTGGCCTGGAGGAGTGGGACCTTCCACCAGGCTGTGTGTGGAGTTCAGGAGCCAGCCACGCTTGCTGCTCACAGCAGTGCGCGGTCCCTCAGCCCCGGTGCCTTGATGACTTTCTTAATGAAGTTGCCCAGGAAGTAACAGCGTGAGTTAAAATACATGGATAATGGAACTAAAGCCACCATGGGAGAAAGCGGCTGGCTGGATTTATGCGTCAGAAGCTAAGTCAGTTATATTACCAGTTTACAGGGAAACTAAAGGAAAGCAAGAAAGCATAACTCACCACGTTTGCTCTCCTTATGGCCCGGTCAGCCTGCCAGTGAGGCAGCTAACTCTGCTGAGAACATTTATACTCCAGCCATGTCCACTCAACCTAATGCTGATTTCCATACTCCCTTATTTTTTTAAAACAGTCCTCCACACGCATATATGCGTAATGCTGCATGGGCACCCTGTTTTCTCTGGGAAGTGAACTTTTGGTATAAAGACCATCTAATGGTAATTGGTAGCTGGTTTTTGAAGGCTTAGCGACCAAATCTGGACACCAGCTTGCTTGCACAGTGCATTTTGGCTTGTGTTACTTCATTTAGGTTAAGTTTAGGGTTTTTTTTAGTTGTGCAAACAAGTTTTCATTTGCTAGAAAAAACCTAATTATGATCAGATGTCCACTATTCCCCATCACAACCTAAATAAAATCTTTAATTATATATGAATAAATGGGCTCAGTGCCCTGATCTTTCCTTTCCCCTCCCTCTGCACAGCGCCTAGGCAACATGCAGGCTGTAACTCTTCAGCACAAGGGAGGTGTCTGGTCGGTCCCTTGGGGTTTATGTTTCCCACAGAGCATATGACAGTGTGGGGAGGTGGACAGTGGTGGACGTGGGTGTGGCGGGGGGCAAGGTAATTAGGTGATTTCTGAGCAGAATTATTTAGACATGAGCTGTTGCTCTAAAGTAAACTTCAGCCATGTACAACGGTTATCCATACATATGATTTTGTCAGGACTTAACACACAAGTAAATACTCAGGATGAGCAGGTTAAAAAATTTTATTGGGAACAGAATATCAGGATAAAGTAAAAGTAATTTTCAATGTTTCTTCTTTTTCCCAATAAAATTAATTTGAGGAAATTAATTGTGGTTGCAAGTCCTCACATTTTCCACTTCATAATTGGCTTCACTGATGCAGGCTGGGTGAATAGGAGTTAGTGGGATTCATCTCAAAGGATACTCCAGGTATTTGTAGGGACATTAAGTGATTTTAGCTCTTGGGAAAGATGCTACTGATTGAAAGAAAAACAGATTCAGACAGAGAAAAGAAAAATCACCTCATCCTGCAGCAAGTTAGAGATGCCACCAGTACCTTAGTAGTCAGTTGGTTCAGTTTGTCTCTTTGCAAATGTTGTTAAAATGACCTGCAGAAGCAGACATGACTGTCTTTTGCACTGAGGCACTTACATGAGTTGCTGTAAAGCTATTTGATATTAATGCATCTGCTACTATAGATTTAGGCTGAATATAGTCTTATATATATATGTGTGTGTGTGTGTATTCAACAAATAATAAACGACTAATACCATATTCCCAGGCCCTAAAATAGTCTATTTTGGGAATGCTGTTTATTTTGTGAATTAGTGGACATTATCAGCATTTATTGCGTTTTTTTAGATAAAAACATTACATTTTTAAGTGTTAGTACATCCAGTTTAGAAGGAAATAAAAGAAAGATTGGTATTAAAATACCCTTTTTAAATTATGTTTCCCAAAGGAAAATGAATTAAGGATACTGGAAAATGTTTCGGTCCCTTTCTTGTACCATAATCTAATCCTGAAGGACGCTCTTTGATTCCCTTCTATAATACTTCAGTTTTTTCCCTCTTGTTATTTTATTTTACTTATTCCCACAGCCAGCTTCAAATGACCTCAAGAACACAGGGCAGCTAAAAGATTGCTTAAACTTCTTAATACTTTTAATCCTTACTTGTTATAATTTGATTACTGAGACAGATTTTCTCTCTGGGCCTCATATTAAATCACTTTCAAGTTGAAACAAACCAGAAATCCTTTCAACTTAACAGAGCTTGTATTCAATATGAGCTGGTCAGATGTAGCACAGAGACTGTAGGATGTTGCATCACATGCTTCCTGGATTTTAAATACAAGGAAAGCAAACTTCGATCAATGTTACAAATGAATTCACCTTCAGAGAGTATCTATTTTTCAAGAGTACACGAGTTAAGTATAGTTTTTGAAGTGCGTGTATATGCACATGTGCAAAGAGTGTGTGCCTGTACACAGGCAGATATAGATTTCTATGCGATAGAACTTTGCTGATAATATAATCTTTGGAATTGATTCTTTATTGTAATGACTCCCTAATAAGCTTTTCTTTGATGAAACACATTCCTTACCTTATCAACTATAACAAAAGAATTTTACTTTTTTCCAGGACAGCTGTTTAGTTAACTTCATAGTATAATTTAAAAGTAATAAATTTCTAATTTTCTCAGGAAAAATATGGCAAAACAAGAAGACTTGGAATTCAGCAGTAAATAGGAAATTATATAGTGCAACCAAGGCTACTTCACAATGGAAAGTTGATGATATTTCCATCAAGTTTCATTATGAAGCTTTTGTATGAAAACATTTCTGAGAAGTGAGTGTTGCCTACTCAGCCCCGCCTGGTTGAACAGGATAATGTGCAAGCACGCTTCACCTAGCTTTGTGATACTCAGAGGCAGTGGGTTTGCAGGGTCCAGGCCAAGTGCTGATCTTAATCAAAGTTCCTGCTAAGCAAAGGCTGAGGAAAAGAGGTATCCATGAAGGGGAGTATTCAATGAAGAATTAACATGCCCCTGATGCTGAGGGCACTAATACTGAAGGCTGATGCTGCAGTGATATTCAGGAGGACAATACTGAAGCATTACTGCAGTGTACTCTCCTGGTCATCTCTGACCTCATGCTGCAGCTGTCGTGGCTCACTCTGCCTCAGAAGACTGCTGTAATGCAGCACTATGTCACAGCGGAGATCTATCTGAGCGAAGCCGCTTCCAGAATTGAGGCCATATTTGCTAGTGATGTCTACAGCTGCAAGAGAAATGCAAATCCCTGCAGCCCTATACTCTCATCTTGGCAGAAGAAAAGCCCTTTCACCTTTAAAACACATTACAAGAAATGGGCTCAGATTAAATCCCTCGATCCAAAATCACTGAACTCACAGAATGATCGAATCCAGACTCAGTCTTTGCTGGTTGGGCCTCTCACTGATATCTGTACGTCACTTATAAACACACACAGGTGCTCTGTGAAAAACGAGGGAGTCTTAGGTCTGTTAACAAATATACTGATACACCTTTTAAAGGATTTCCATCCACACACAAGTTGCATCAAGGCAACAATAAGAAGAAAAGTCCCTTCTTAACGGCTAACTATATGTTTCTTATGTTTCTGTAACTTAAAAAAGGCCAAAGAGATTCCTTTGAAAATCTGCAAGCATAAAAATTGTTTCCAGGCTGGAAAATTCTATGCCAAGTTCCTTCTGCAGTCTAAAATTTAGAAAAAGGGAATTGTAATGAAAGCAATGACCAACGATTAAGTGTAATGGTATCAGTAGGCGTTGCTGTCATTTATCTATTGGGCTTGAACTAGGAAAACTTAAAGGAATTAATGACTGCAAATTCTAGGTAATAGACTCAGAAGTTTCATTTATGTTTATAGATCCAGTCTTGCAGTTCCTTCATAGGCAATGTTACTGTGAAAGTTGGTGGTTTTTTTGCTGGGTTGAAGGCAGAAAAATGGGTTTAAAATCACTTGTTAAGCAAAAAAAATCCAACTTCCTGAATATTTAAAAATTCTGGAAATTTCTTGTTTTTTTAAACCAATCTAGCTAATTATTTTTCTCTTAAATATGAATGTACTTCTCCTGGTTTTGTGAAGCCAGCCTACTTTCACCAGAATATAAAATTTAATTAGAAACTATTCCTTGTTCATCTTCTGCACATACTGAAGACCATGACAAGCATTTCCATGCAGGAGCTTTCTTCAGTCCCATCACCCACGAGTAGCAGGCCCACTGTTGGAGCATTGCTGTGGTGTCAGGAAGTACCTGAGTCAGACCCGGAAGGCCGGGAGCTGTAGTATGCAGCAGGACGGCTGTGTTTGTGCGACTGCTCCAGCACATTGGGCATGCCAAGTGGGAGCACTGATTACCCTCTCTGTGCTCAGAGCTCTGCCAAACCACGGATGGGCTGCTGGCACCCAGCTAGCACCTTGCCAGTGCCCTGCACCCAGCTGAGAACGAGAGTCGCTTAGCTCAGAAGTAGCTGCGGTCACTATTGCACAGAGCTGAAATATATGGTACACCTATGCCCATAGGTGCCTATGTCCCAACTAATTCCTACTTTTGACCTTTAAATTCAACATGCTCACTCTGACGCCTTGTAATTCTAGCGGTCATAAGAGCTGCCACTGCCTTTGTTAGCGTCACTCAAGTTTCTTTAGCACCTGAGGGATCTGAGTCAAAGTCTGCTCAGAAAGGGGCCACTCGGTCTTCAGCGATGATCACACAGTCACTGGAGAAAAAAACAAGCTCTTTTTATGATGCAGTCTTCTTACATACTGGTCTTGCAAGTAAATTAAGTGCCTGAAGACAGCTAGGATGAAAGCAGGCTGAGGAATGTTCATCCTGGTGGCAGCACCTATGATGGTGCTTATTTTCTGACCATGCCTCCTGGAACAGGCTTTGCACAATGTATGCCCTATATCTGGTAGTATATTTTTTTCACTCTGGTGGCTCAGAGTTAGTTCTTACCACACTGAAACTGTACGTTGTACATACTGGAGGATATTCTAGGACTGCAACGTCTACAGCCTTCCTCTCACAATTTTATATGAAACAGGCAACCATTTACATTTGCACTCTCTGGCAGTCAGGTAGTATGAGCACAACTATACAGATCATTGGAATCAGTTTTTCATTGGAGGGAGAAGTGTGGTCTCCTTCCAGTTAATACCTAATTTCATAGATGTTAAACAGTAATTTTCTTATGGCTCCAAATCTGTGTCTTTCCGCTCCTAAATGTATATCTTAACTAAACTATAGAGCCATCTTCACTTCTTACTCCCTCGTGAACAGTATATGAAGGCATTTTATCCAGTCTTTGAATTGGGTTTGTTGTTCTTTCCTCTACCCTCCCCACTGTTTTGCCATCTTTTTTAAAATGCGCACCAGAGCATAGTGCATCACTCTAAAATGTATAGGACCTGTGCTGTATGAGAGATAAATTGATTTCCATAATCCCATAGTATCCCCCCATAGGGGGACTGGTTCGTCTTTTATACAAACAAGGAATGCATTAGCCCTTTTATTGTAGACCATGTATGAAGTTCAGGCTCAGCTCTCCACCTGCTGACTCATCAGTTCTTTTCAGGCACTTGTTTCTGGGATACTGTCTTTACAATTTGTGGATCTGACTTAAGGCTGTTGTTTTTAGAAGTTTAAGTTTTTCAGTTATCACTATCAAAATGTACAGCTGTTTTTATTTATGTCCCATGAATTTGTTGGCTGCCACCTGAAATAATATCTGTTCCCTGGAACCTCACTAAGAATAACCTCATGTAATTAGGATACCCTATTGGCAACTCTCAGCTATCTCATTCTTCACACATTTCACACATATGCTATTGTATTGATTTTGCGACTTTCTTTTCTGCAGAAGGTGAAGAGTAAGCATTTTATGATGTCACTATTGAGAAAATTAGTGAATCCTTTAAGTCAGGATGATAAATTGATAGGTGGACACAGATTCGTGTTTTTGTTAAATTATTATTTATTAGTTCTTTGATATGTTCCTGGTAATTAGAAGTTAAAAAATCCTGTTAGCTTGTTCAGTCATGTCTACCTACTTATAAGTGCATGTATTAATCTGATACCACACACTAATGCCTATAAATAATTTATCTCAGAGAATTGCTCTGAAAACAAATCCATATGGAATAAAAAGTAGGATACTGTTGCTAACCTTTTGGCCTTTTACATGCTTCGTGATAAGATTATGAGCTTTTTAAGATGTACCAGTGATTCAGATATAACCTTTGCTTTCACTGACTTCTAACAATTTGTCTTCTAAGTAGACAAACAGAGAGTTTATGGGCTAGATAAAGTAGCAGTTTTATTTCAAGCATGTGTTTTTATTAGACAGGACTAATAAAATCTTCAATGGATTTTGTGTATACTTGTAGAAATCTGTAAATGCCACCCAAAATTATGAATCGGAGGTGATTAGAGTTAATAGGCTACTCCAAAGGAAACTTGAAACTTGAAGATCTTCTTACATGTGATTTGAATTATTTTGAAACATTAGTTTCAGAGCGAGAGAGCTTGCATGTAAAGGAGAAAGGAAGGCAGAGGTTTCTGGATGTTCTGTGGGAAGGAGGTACAGGAGGGTGACTGAAGCCAGTAAGCTTATAGTGATTCCTGGTATCACCTGTATTAAATCAGGAAAGGACAGGGAATTATCAAAGAATTCCTCTTCTTTCTGATTTGGTTGCAACTATTTTTTTGCTTACTGATATTATTGTTTCTTTTTTTTCCCACATTTAAAACCAGCTTAGGTCCCCATCCTAGCACTGCACGCTACACCAGAATTGTTTTCCAGGCTTTTAATATTGTTCTGTGAGGAATGAGCAATTCTTTGATTGATCAGGAAATCCAGGTGTGACTCACTGTTTTTACAGTTCTGGCGAAAATGAAAAAAATGTGGAAACCAAAATTTCACTGAGGGAGAAAAAACATATATTATGAGCAGCAACACTCAAAGAGCAAAATACTGGGGAGCTGACAAAGATGAAAATATTGCATTGATTGAAACTGAGACAAATATTTACAGAAATAAATGCAAACTGAAGGTTGCAGGTTATCATGGCTCTAAGTTGTCCCAGAATTTCAGTATTATCTTCTTTAAGCAGAGAAATAAAGTGCAATTATAAAATCAACAGGACAAGTTTTTAAAAACCTGGCATGAAAATCTGTCTAGATATAGTGTGGCTGACAGAAAACATGCTGAGTTGGAGTTTGCTTTCAACATTTGTGTGGCTGCCAGAGTACTATACTCAGAGATATTTAGGCCAGAAGGGACATTAGATCATCTAGCCTGACCTGTGTATCACAGGCCATTGCATGTTACCTAACTGCTCCTGTATTGAGGCCATCTAATCTAGCTCCAGCTGCCATCACTGGTTCTTGTTAAACCTTTCTTTACTAGCTTACAAAGAAAGTCTTTGAATGACAATATTTTCCTTAATTTCTTAGTCCTGATTTTCAAGCTATAGAACTTTTATAATTCATTTTTTCTTGTAAAGTTTTATTTCCTTATAATGGTCAAAAAGTGAATTTATAATGGCATTAAAACATCAGTACAAACACACTATGACCCAGAAAAAGAACATAAAAAGTGCCCTACTTTGTCAGAGCAAGGGCTGATCTAGCCCAATGTCTTGCTTCCAACTGTGGCTGTAAGCAAATACCCCCAAAACAGTAAGGACAGGAAAAGTGTATTTGATATTTTTCCTGAGTATCGTCCTGGATTGCTACTAGTTTCAGGTTGGGAGATTTACTGAGTCTGTTGTGGTTTCTTTCTCTATTCCCAACAGACCTCTCTTCTGAGTCCTACCCCAAGTCACCTTTGAAAAATTAGCTCTATAAATCTGCTGCCTTGTGCACCGAGAGGCACCTTCTTTTGCTGGCTCCTTTTATCTGGCTCCTATTTGCTTCACTGGATGATCCTCAGTAAAAGAGACGGTGAACAGCAGATCCTGCTCCACTCATGATTCTGGTGGACCGTGGTTGTAACACCCCTCTAATCGCCTCTTTTCCGGGCTGCGGAGTTGAATCTGCTCAGCCACCTCCTGCATGGGATCCATACCATACCTTTGGCACCTCTGTCACCCTCCTCTGAATCTTTGCCACTTCTACTGTATGCTTTCTGAAATTACAACTGCAGACAGTATGCAAGACGTGGGCACACTGTGAGTTTATACAGCTGCATGGCTGTGTTTGCCCTCTACTCCTTTCCTAATAATTCCTAACTTTCAATTTGCTTTTTTGATTGCTAGGAAGGACTTGTTTTCAATAGAACATAATCCCAGGGTCTTTCTCCTGAGTGGTAACAGTCAGCTCAAAGCCCATTATTTTATATATGAGGTTAAGATTATTTTCCCCATATCATTTTACATGTATATCCATGAATTTATTCTGCTCTTTCAGTGCTTGCTCAGTCTCACAAGATCCTTCTGCATTATATCAGCCTGACCATACAAATATTTCCATACATGTTTTACTTCCCACACGGTGTGGAGTCACACTGACATGGAGGGAACAACCTTTGTATGCAAAGGTAAGCACTTTCAAAGCTGCACACGCATGACCAGCTTGATCTGTGGCTAGAAAAACCGTGGTTTAAAGAAGCTGCCAGCTCACGATGCAACCTCCAAAAGTAATTTAACCCGACCTGCCAGTAGTAACATTAGCATAGGTAGATTTATTGTGCCTTGAGGTCTGCAGTGCACAGCGTGTTTGTGCTTGATGAAGACAGAGCCAGGCTGCTCACAGTGCTACGTGATAGAAGGACAAGAGAACACATGTATAAATTAAAATGAGAGAGGTGCAGACTGGATATAGAGAGAAACTTTTTCCCCCAGGGCTGGCGGGGCAGAGGGGCAGGCTGCCCAGGGAGGCTGTGCGGCTCCATCCCCCCGAGGGGTCACAGCCCTGAGCAGCCCGCTCTGACCTCGGCGCTGAGCCTGCTGCGGCACGGCTGGACCAGGGACACCCTGAGCTCCCGTCCTGCCTGAGCTGCCCTGCGACCCTAGGATATTAAATGCACACTAGTAAGTGTCACTGGTTAACCTGAAATCTTATTTCAGAGGTAAAGCTAAATGTAAGGGTCTTTTTTCCTTCCCTCCCCGCCCCCCCAATAGGCAGATATGAAAAGAGGCAACTATCAGCCACCTTCCAAATGGTCTGGACTTAAGGGATCACTGGTTTAGACTTAATTTAGAGTTGTGAAGTATCCAGCCACTAAAGCAGAGGGCATAGCTTAAGAACAGCACCATGAAAGGTAACTAAATCACTTCTGATTTGAAGTTGCTTTGCATCCGACCCGTTTGGATCCTGGGTGGGCAAAGCAGCTTGTTCCTGCTGGTACCTGTCTGTATAGAAATACCCTACATTTAGCTTACTATCTGAAAAAAGGTAGTTTCAAATTAACCCTTGGAATCTTATGGGAGTTCTTTAATTTTCCCTTCTCAGACGTGGTCAAACTGGATAAAAATAATTACGGGACTTCAAACAGATACGTGTTTGCTGAAAGGAAAGGCAGATATTTTTCTTCCAGGCCTAAAAGCACATTTTTTCTGTTGCTAGCGAGACATGATTGTGACCAGAGACGGGTGTACATGTACATAGAATGCATGACAAAATTTCCTTTTCACCCCGAATGGCTTTGAAAATAATATCAGATGGAAAATGTAGAAACAGAAAGGCAATCTGTCTGTACAGCGTCTCATTTAGCTGCTCTCCCAGGCTAGTTGGGACAATCCTAACCTACTTTACATTGATTAGAAAAGTCTGAATAATTACCTGCACTAGATACAGCTTTCCTCAGTTCAGACTTTTGTACCTTTTAGAAATTCATTGCTTGCCTTCAATTATTTGTGCCCCTGGACTCCTCACCCAGTCACCCCTGTATCTGAGACAAGGGGAGAGGGTGTCTTCCATAACCAGGCAGGAGTGTTCAGGTACAAATCCCTGATTTAAGGTTGAGAAAAAGAAAAGAAGTCATCAGAAAATTAATTTCCCAGAATGTTTGTCCCAAGCAATGAGCTATATTTGTCCATTTAGTCCATCACAAGTTTTCCCTCTATGACATATAATCCTCAACATGTTATATGAGAACACTATAATTTGAAGGGCATCGTCCAGACTCTGCTGCTTTCTTCCCACCCACTGTCTCCCTTTTAGTAACAGACTCCTGGGAAAATATCTGATGCAAATACTGATGTCTCCTCTGAATTACATAGTTTTTAATACCTACTTTGAGATGTCTTTGTCAGTCAGTTTTCTTATGCCAACCGCTTGTTTCACTGGAGCACATTTGCTGTAGGGTGAGGACTATGCCCCTGGATGGCAAAAGACTCGGACATTGTTTTGGGTCTTCTCTGATTTGAGTGCCACATTTATTAAAGCCAGTAGTTTGTTAAGAGTTTATTCTGGGTGACATGTAGAACTCTTCTCACTTTTCAGGACTTGTTTTAACTAAGAGATGTACAAATCTCTGTCACAGACTTGGAAAAGCCATAACTTGCCGAGAAGCACCCATTCATTTTTGACAAATCTGCTTTTGTTGACCAGGTTGAGAAATGTTGGGTCTGCTCAGTAGCCAACTGAATGGCAGCCCACATTCACTTCAGCTGAACTGGTAAGTACCTCAGCTTTTCTGAAGATGGAGGCTGGAGTACTTCTGTTTCAGCACCACATTTAAAAATGTGGCTTTATGCATTTTGGAGTCTGTTTCCCCACTGGGAAAGCATGTAATGGCCTAACACATGTTGTTTGAAGTGCTTTGGAGTTATATCTAGTTGTGGTTGTAGAGTGCTTCACAGACCTCAAAGTGAAGGTACTGCTGAGGTATAAAAGTGTTACTTAAGCTCTGGGGGCAAGAGCTCTCAGGGGACAGGTTTCCATCTTGCCAGCAGCTGGCCAGCACAACAGTTTGGGTATGTTCATGGGAAAGCAGTCACCGCCATGAACACTTTGGCCTTGCTTGGTTGGGCCCCTTGTGTGGGTCTACGACCGTGTGCCATGGGCCTCTGTAGTCTCATGGCAAAGGCTCTGTAAAGATCTTAAAGTGTTTTTCTCTGAGGCTGCAGAAGGTGCTGAGGCAGGAGAAGCTCCCTTTACCCAGCACTGGCATGTCAGCACGAAAGCCACCAAATGGAGGTGGACTGAGCAGCATTTCCTGTCCTGGTGGACATGGAACTGAGCCCCCTCCTGACCAACGCTGCATCACAGGCAGTGAGGGAAAGGGGAGGGGAATGGGAGAGGGGGCAGCAGCCACGCCTGGGATGAGCCCAACACTCAGCCCAGAGGCTTGGCTACTGAATTAAAGGACTACAGCAAAGGTGGTGGTGGGACAGGTGCTTTATTTACTAGTTGTATAAATCCTTACTGTGCGTTTCCAGCACGATGCCATGCTCATTTCCACCTCCAGTTTTTGTAGGGCATTTATACACTGATTCAAAGCCTGTAAATGCAGAAACATTTACTTGCAAATGTGGATGCACAGACAGGGGTCCGATTTTACCCAGGTTCCTCTGTGAAGCATACTGATCTTAGAATGTTCATTATTTTTAAGTGAAATAGTTGAAAATTTGAAACAGCCTTTTTTTTTTTGCTGGCAGCAAGAGTACAGCTGTAGGAGTAATACTAAATCTATCCATGTCCTAAATCCTAAAAATATTTGTTGTGGTAAGTACAACCAAAGTTTTCTGATGAGATTTTAATTCAGACCCCAGTCTAGGAGGCAGTCTGGCCCCGTTTCTAGTTGTTTCTTATGTGCAAACCTAAACAGTCTGGTTTGTAGTGTATCCCAAAATGTACTGGTTCCTTTTCAATTTGGCTATATCCTCACATCTGCAAAATTATTACATCTTAAATTGCATAAAGCAGCTACATACAAGTCTTTTTGGTCACAAAATCCAAGCCATAGGAAATATTATTGCATATTCTGATTGCAAAAAAATTAATTATTATTATGTATTTGAATAAAGAAAAATAACAAGTTACCTAGGCAGTGATTAGTTTTGGGTGGTTACTGAATTCTTAAAAAAATTTGGTTTTGAAGTTTATTGTTGAGAAAGTTGTCAAGAAGACAGATCTTATGCTGAAGCAGCAACAAAAATAAGTGAAGTAAATTTTGAATTTGCCTCCTAAGAACTTTACACCAGAAAAGTAGTTACATGTAACCACTCAGAGAAAGAAAGCATATCATGTGGTAATTATAACTTTCAACCTCAATTGAGGTAACACAGGATGACAAAATCATGCTTTGGAATGATGAATATATTCTGTAAAATAAGAATCTTTTCACCATCATCCGATTATGAATAGAAAAAACAGGGCTATCAGGTGACGTGTCCAAGGAAATCCAAGCTGCTTGGAAATGAAGTTTGTGAAGAAGAAAGAGTTTGGCCATTTCTCTGGAATGGCTGAACATACAGTAGCCTGTGTGCACAGCTGATGTGCATGTGAACTAGTCTAACCAGTCTGGAATACATTTAATTGGGTGTGCATGTGCATCTCTGCAGCGTGCACATAATTAATTCAATGCATCCCGTATCACCTGTGATGCGTGACTTTGCACAGGGTGCGTGCCACATGTGGCTGTATTTCCATCTGAGATTCTCCTGTCTGGGAACCTCAAGAACAAAAAGGAAGAAACTTTTTACACGAGTGTTTTTCTGTAGTGAGAACACACAAACAAGATACTATTTCCTTCTTTAGGGACTGCATTGGATAGTTAACCCTTCAGTGGAACTTTCTATGGTAACCTGTTGATGCTCACCAACCCACTTTTTTTGCAGGTGGACTCACACCAGTCTTTTAGGATTTCCATCTGTGTAGCTGAATCAAGCAAGACTCTTACATTAAACTGTTGAGTCACAGAAATCTGCATACCTGTCATCAGTTAATTTTTTCATCATTTATTCTCCTAATAAGCATGAGATACGCTGAAGCTGCTTTTCAGTTTTTGTTTAGTTTAGCTCATACTTTACACAACTGGGAGCACTGTAGCTACTTTTTCTAGTTAAATGTTGATACTGAACAATCAAACATACTTCGCAGTAGAGAAACAAATTATTTCCATATGCATACAAAATCCCTAAACAAATCCATCAAATATGTTGTCTCAACTATTTTTCTTCCAGCACTGAGAGAATACTGGCACACAGTTAGTATACAGCATCTGCTTAGCTGAGAATACATCAATATCTCTGAAGTATTAAAACTTTTTCTTTGAAAAGCAAGTCTTTCCCACAAAGTATGAAACCATCCATCTACAGCATTTGACTGGGATACTGGTTCCCCAGACTTCTAGTATACTTGACAGGCAGTTTTGGTAGGTTTACGTGCAGATGGTAACAAACTCATACTTACTTTTCAGTGCTGGCAAAAATAGATATTTTTGTAATTTGTTCTTTGGAAATTATAATTGCCATATTAAATATGTGTATTTCATGTCATATATGTATTGTTTATGATCACAGGGCTAGAGAAAGTGGCATGTCATTTGCCAAGTAGACTGTTCTTTATAAGTGTTCCCATTCTAGTTCTAAAAAGGAGGTCTTGGCGTTGCTGAAGCCAATAGTGAAATTCCCATAGATTTCAGCAGCAGTTGGCCTCTGTTTCACCCTAGGAATTTAAGACTGGATTCCAAAGGGGATCTAACTCTAGGTCCAAAATTTAGATCCTTAAAATCTCTGCTCAGGTGGTGTCTAAACTCTCTAGGCACCTACATTTCTGTTGTTAAAATTCTCCATCTGACTGTAAAATTCTCCAGCTGGCTATTACCTTTGCCTTGAGAGCACTAAGCCATTTGGTGCCTATTTTAGACCTGCTCCTCAAAAAGAATCACACATAAGTGTTCTCCAAGCTGTCTTGCCCACAGTGCTCAGTCTGGTAGCAGCTTCTGGAAACAGCTGAAATTTCATAGGCTGGTTTGTGTATGAGATGGTAAATAAAGGTCCTTTCCACTTCTCTTTGATGCTATTTATCTCACTTTCCAGAGATGTTGTAGCTCTAGCTTAAGCATCATCTGAGCACGACTTTGTGGGGACTGACCAAAGAGAGGACAGAGAGGAAGAGCACGTGTAAGCATGGTGCTGGAAGGACACCTGGCTTCTGGTTACCCCTTTGTGTCTGCTGGGTGTGTTTTATTCAGGGAGGTTTAATCTAAGACTATGCATACTGTCCTTGGAGCAGGGACTGAAAGCTTCATTTGATCCTCTCTGATGAGTGCTTACTAGGCTCCAGAATTAGACTAACACCAGCTCCATCTCTCTTGCCAAACTTATATTTAATCATTCCCTGTAAAGTGAAACAGCTTCCTGTCTCTAAGTACCCAGAAGCTTGGCCGTTAGTAGTTCGGGCATTTTTGCAGATGAAGTGTGGGTTCAAAGCTCCTAAGGGATGGGAGAGGAATGAACCTTTGGCACACAGCCTAACTGTACCTGGAGTGTTACTGGGGGAAAGCAACTTTCGCGATGCTCAGGGGTGCCCAGACGACCCCCTTGCCAGACAGGACCACTGCGCTGCTGCAGGGCCCAGAGGCTTCTCCCCACCACTGCATCGCCCGGTCCCGAGCTGCCAAAGCACAAGCAGTGGGCACAAGCACAGGAACAGCAGCCGCGTAGTGAAAATCCTGGGGAGTTATGGAGGGAACGTGTTTGTGGAGAAACAGCACCGTGTGCTGGGAGGTGTGGGGGAAAATCCTGCTGGAAGCGGTGGCTGGGATGCCAGCTAACGCTAACCAGACTTTTAATTCTTTTTATTTCCAACCTTGTTGAGATACCAAGGCACCCAAAAGACAAAGTTTGGAAACTATCCTGTAAGCTGGTACCTTTAAAGAGCAAGCAAACAATGAACCCAATGTCTAATTACACCAGGAATTTTCCAGACTTTTCAGCTATTATGTAAAACATTTTGCCTCCCTAATAATAATTATAAACTTCTTAACTAGACTGATTTACTCAGGAACAATAAAGTTTAGTCTAAATTTATATGTTATTCAAAGGAAAGCAGCTCAGGAACTCACTGTTCAAAGGGAAATTTGTAGTGCTGTTTAATACAGAGCTAAAATTAAAAAGAAAGAAAAGAAGTCTGTGTTTTACATTAAACCAAACCTTTTTGATAAGAATGCTGGCCTGGAGCAATTTAAGCCATGAAAAATGAACTCCCTGAGCACTCCTGTCAGAGTCCAGTGATGGAAGGATCCCTGTAAATTCTTAATCTGCCTTTCTTCGTGGCAGGACAATATAGTTCTATAGAAAGGAAGGTCAAGGAACTGAACCCCCACAGTAGGTATCCAAAAAAGCAATCAAGCTAAACTAGCAGGGAGTGGATTCCAGCTGAACTCTGTAGTGAGGAGCTTTTCTCTTCCACCACAGGTACCTTATAGAAGGGAAGATTCCTGGGACTAGTGGTTTAATTTCTCTGGCTACCGTGCTAATCACATACGTCCCATAATTACTGTCTTTCTTTCTTTTCCCCAGACTGTCATTCTTCTGTCTCTTAGCTCCGTCCAACAGGCAGACAATGTGGACACAAAGGCTGTGCAAGCTGGCGAGGCACCTGATGGAACTCCGAAGCTCCATGACATGCTACCCCATGCCCTGCTCTCTCTTTCAAATATTTAATTTGCATACTTTCCCAGCAATAGCCAAATGCTATGGGGCTGCTTTCCATTTTCACCTCATTAGATTATATGTCTGAACATAAAAATGACTGAGAGCTGTGAACCAAATCAAGCTCCTGCAATGTGTGCTGCAAACATGCCAATCATAGTGATGACACAAGGCGAGGATTTGGCAAAAGTCATGCATGACATTAATGTTAATTGTGTACTTGCAGGTTAGACCAGTGTCAGCTTTACAGCAAATGCATTATCTTATTTACGGAACAATGATGGATTTCCCAGAAGGCAGACTAAATAATCCTTCAGCAGGCTGTTAAGAGAAGGGATCTCTGGCCAGAGGAAACAACACAGCACTGGTCAAATGAAATGGCCAAGGGACAGTGACTTCTTTCCATCCCAGTCAAGTGCATGGGTCATGCACTTTCTCTGGTTTCGTGAGACAGAGGAAAAGGATAAAAATTAGGCTAAATCCTGAAAGCTGGTAAAGCTCTCCAAGAGACTTTCAGGTAGGTTTGGAGATCCACTGCCTCATGGAAGCACTTTGCTGACAGGTTAGCGGCATGGGAGGTGTTTGTTATGGCCAGGAGTGGGAACGTAGTCCTCACTCCATGTCCTTCCCCTGAGCTAGACCTCTGGCACAGAGGGCACCCTGCAGACCCCAGCCTCCCCCCTTCCTGGGCAGTTCACTCCATACCAGCAGCAAAGGGGCCGAGGGCCCACGGCCACTTCCAAGCAGACCACAGCTTGCAAACAAAGACAACAAGGATAGCTCTGTGCCTGGGAAGAGCCATTCATATAAGTCTGCAGGGACTACTAAATTTAGAGAAATATATTTCAGAGATGGTTTTACATAGTATGGTGTCCTACATAGGGTCCCCATGGTAAGCACTCCTATATCTTGAGTTTTAAATTGAAGGAGGAAATTGAGAGGCTTTTTAGTAAGCTGAAGTGTGGGATTCCTATACCGTAATTCTTTTTGAGGTCTGTTATCTCAATAAGAAGGTAAAACAATTAGGAAACACGCACTGTGGAGTAATCAAGTTAAAAATGTGGCAGAGGGTTTTTTAAATCTTTTTCTTTCCCCTGTTCAGTTGGATACTTACTTGGTGCAAATAACACTTAAATATGAACTCCTGTGTGACATAGTATTTGGAGAATTGCATTTGATTTCATGACAGAAAAAAATGAGAAAAGGAAAAACAAATACTGTGGTAAGAAGACACACATTGTGTTTAGAGTTTCTTGGGAGAAAGGGGGAAGCCTGAAATGGGAAGGAACATGCTGGGGAGAAACCCACCCTGTGCCTCACCAGCCCCGTGCTCTGGGATTTCATAACGACTGTAGTTAAAGTGTCAGGAAAGCCTTTCTCTTCATCTTTGAAAAATGTGCCTGCAGCCTTCCTGGGAACCCTGATTAGGTAGCTGATTTGAAACTAATCTGCTGTGTGCATTAACTGTGAAAATATACCTTCAAGCATTCGGCAGTTTTCTGGCTGGCTTGTGAGAGATGTGGCCCTCAATTTGCACAATTTGGATTGCAATTTTGCTGTAGCTCTAGGATATGTATATTTAAAGCTCTGATAAGAAGCAGCTTCTATACACTGGGGCAGAGAGTCTGTTACTGGTGAAGGTGTGAAAAGATGGGCAGGAGGCAGGAGGGGCTGAGAGAAGGCAGCCCCCACCAGTCCTGTGCAGGTTAATGCAAACCTTTTGGTCCAGGGGAATATTCACCCGAGCACTTCTATTTAGGAGCCTGAGCAGGGTTTTAAAATGCTTGATCATTTGCAACTGTGCTCATCGGGAGTTTTGTATGTCCCACATTTCTGAATACAAAGCTACCTCAGGCTCTTACACACACACCAAGTTCACTGGCTTACCAAATGCAGCTGAACTATGGTGTCTGTGTGTGGGCTCTGAGCCTGACACACACACAAGTTAACTCTTTCTTTGTGGGTGAGCTCAGCTGAAGGTTGTGGTCCACAAACCTTCCCATTAGCGAACAAGACGGGCCCAGGTCCTCTTTGCTACGTTATATATGACAGCTTCATGCAGGGACACTTGTCCCTTGGCTCCTTCAAGTGGGAATTTGGACAATGTTGAAGTGGGCTCAGGCTAAGAGCTTGCATGTAAAGAGAGTTGACAGCGTAGCTTATAATTAGACTTTTAAATTTTTGCTGCTTTTCTACTTTCATATCAGAGTTTTCCATGTATATTAGTAAAACTCTCCATAGCTTGCAAGCTTAAAAAGCTTTCTTTTAAGGAAAAAAGCCTGCTTTCCTGGTGAGATTTCTCCAAGCTAGGCTGTACCAGCTCTACTATAAATCTAAATTCTTGCATTTTCTTTTATATTCTTTGGCGAGGACTCACTCGTATCCCTTGATTCTTAAAGCCAGCTTGATGGAAAGAGCCGAATATGTAAATGGTTCCTTGACTGAAAATCTAAGCCAGAAATTTCAAAGAAAGCATTGTCAAAATCCTTTAAACTACAAAATCATAACTCAGCTACTTACATATAACGAAACTATCTTCTAGTATTTTACTCTATTGCTAAGCACTATCATCTTTAAAGTGACTACTGAGACTGACCAGCTTTATTAATGACCTCATAGCTGATAAATTTTGCAGCTAAGTGTCTTACTGCCTGTGAGGTAACGCTGGAGAAACAGATAAGTGTGTCCGTCTGACTGGCTCTAAGAATTGCACTTTTGTGAGCTTCCCTCTCAAGTCTTTCTTTTAAAGAACAGCATAGCCAATTTTTTTTTTTAATCTGCACTGCTAAATACAGTTCTCCAGGGCATGTAATAAGCAGAACATATCATATTTTTAGAGTTCTGGCTGAACTGTAGATGGGTTCCCTCATAAATGTAAGAAGGTGCTCAGCAAGTTTTAAACAAGAGGAGGAAATGCTGCTGAAAGGAATGAGCAGACTTGCAAGCTGTGACATAAAAGTCATCTGAATAAGTAAACACAGTAAAGAAAGTACAAAGAAATGGCTAGACCTATGTTAGCAGAGGAAACTGGGGACCTCTGGAAGTGGTTCAGTGAAAGCTATCTCCAAAAGAGGTCTTTCCAAACAGTGTTATGGACGAATGAGTTGTTGGATTGTGAGCCAAATTTTGAATGATTCTGAAACAGCAGATGCAAAGGTTTGGGGACAGAGGGTGTGGGGGAAATGGATTTTTGTAGCAATGAAACCTGCAAAGCATCTCCCCTACTTCTTTTAGGATGCACTGTAACAGAGAGAGGGCCAAACAGCAGCAGGCCAGCCATCAGTCCGTTCATATGCTACCTGTCTCTGAGGGGCACCAGAAACTTCACAGGAAAAGCGCATAGAATACCATGGCAGGCAGTCAGGAATAGCTCGCTTGTAGGGAAAGGTTCTCCCTAATCAGTTAATGTTTGACTTGTGCACTAGATGGTATCTTTCTTTTTGTAAATGTTTTCTACTGCAACTCTGCCTATGCTCATTACCCATTTTAAATATCTCATCTGGTTTTGATTCCTATGAAGACTCTGGATTCAGCTGAATCTTACAGCTGTACTTGCCTTTATTGGTGTTAAATATTTTGCCTGACAATTTTCTTGGATATCCTTCTTTCTTTTTTTTTTTTTTTTCAAATGAATGAGTAGTAGGGATATAGTTGGCCACAGCTCTATTAATAAAACCAAATTCAAGCAGAGAATGTATTTTTACTGGAATGAAAATTGCTTTATAAAACTGTCAGATTCACTATAATTTTGTTACAAAAGAAAATTGGAAAAAATGTTCCAGAAACACAAAAAAATCCCATCTTGCATTTCATTTTGAAATCTTGTCTCATTTCAACATTATTTGATTTTGTATTATTATGTTTTTAGAGTCTCAGATGAAATATTCTGATGCGCCTGGATCAAATTGTATTTTCAGAATGCTCATTTATAAACAAGTTGGAAATTTTCAGTTCTTACTGTGATTCAGAACAGCAGTTTTGCAATACTAAACAGGGCATCCTGAAATGGAGATCTTATCCTCAGCTACAGTTTTACTTAGATGTAAACAAAAAACACTAATATGCACCATTCATTGTTTCCTCTTTGTTCTTGCTTTCAGTCTTAATTTTTTCACTGTGCCACAGAGTGGGAATTATCCTGTGTGTTTAATAATATTTAACACCCGTCTCTGGATTTCTGTTTTCTCTCTGTTATTCTGGTGTAAGGTGGCCAGAACTGAAAATTATTCCAGATATTAATGACATATTAGGTTATTCATATCTTCATAACTTTCTGTCATAATTTCCATACTATGTTTTATTGATTTGCTTATTTAGGATACTTTGAGCTTATAGACCTTAATTAAATAAGCCATATAGCATGCGCACACATACACACAGCATCACTCTGTAGTTTTACTCTCCCAGAGAGAGCCTATTTCCATCAGACGCTTATTCATGGGTACCTTAATTTTGATCTTCTTTGGATGCTACATGATATTTATCACCTCTGATTTTTATGTACCTTTTATTGCCAGGGTGGGAAAATTTTTAAAGTGTCACTCTTGAGGAACAGTAGGGCCATAAGAAGGTTCTGGCTACATATTGGCTTTCTGCTCAAGAGAATGGGGTGAACAAGTGTCTGCAGTTCACACTTAACAGCTGGACTTCCCACTTAACAATTGTCCATCCTCACAGTATTATGTCATGGTTTGAATTTAGTAATTCTAGCTTCTTTTTTGAGGTTTCCGGCAATGGTCCTTGTTTTTCAGTGTCACAGGTTCCCGAGTAGTGTAGTGTGTTATCTCTCTTAGGGAGCCAAGGATGCTGCATCCAAACTCCTCCCAGCTCTGGAAATGGATACTCATTGCAGTTTATCTACCCTAGATCTAGACAGCAGAAAAATGAATTGCATAGTATAACTATGTGCAGTTAACAAGGCTATCTAGAGGAAGCTGACAAAATACAGACATTGGTTGTGAAATGCCTCCTTAAAAAGAAGCAAAAATATGAAAATTAAGTAATGATATTTAATGTCCAGCTGAGTGCCTATCTGCACAGTGACCTGTCTCATGTTGACACTACATCTCATCCAACAGAGGATCTGGCTATTATTCAGCATTTCTTCCAGTATATGGCTTGGGCACATCATCCTCTTACTAGCTACACTTCCCAGATGGACACACAAGACAGCTGTCCATTGAAATTGGTATCTGAGTTCTGAGGAGGGGTAGGACACCCTCCCGCTTATTATTCTCCCTCTCCCTCCACTTTAAAAAATGTTAGGAGTTATTTTTTCCTGTTCCGTATTGATATGCCATCAACACAGGTCAGAATTTTGGAGGGGAGAAAGTGACTGAGTTGTCTCAACACCTCTCTCACAAGGGCCAGATGGACAGAGCACTCATATGCTATGGAAAACTCCATCTGAAGTTAGTCCTTGGCTCAGCCAGAGCAGTAATTTGAATTACTGCTTAGTGACTGTCCCAGTAACAAGGTTTTACTTAATACAGGATGATCATGAATGTTTGTCTTGTTCTTCAGTCTCATGCACCTGGGAAACCCTCCTAACTCTACACTTCTTAAAGCTGGCACATCCCACAGGAAGTTTCAAGTAGGATGAATCAAGATTTTAAAAATCCCTGATGGTGTTACAGAGATATTTCAGACTTCCATTTATTACTTGTTTACATGTTAGTTACTTACCCCACTACTCGCATATGCCACACCCCATACCTCTGTACCAGACATTGTGTACCTACAGCTTCTTGTTTAACTCCTTTGCTGGGCTCAGCAAATAAATTTAATATATAAAGTCACCCATTCACTTTCACAGCACTTGACAGTTAAATATCATGTTATAAACAAGTCCTGAGACTCGGAGCCCTCAAGCCTGAGGTCATTCTCTCCCCAATATGTAGATATGACAGGGCTACTGATGTGCTCAGGCCACTGTCTACCATGCTGATCAAAAATGTCCTTAGCCTCCTAGTGCTCCCGTCTGCTTTGATTAGTTCATAGTCTCACTGGAAGGATGTAGCATGGCACTGGGTGCAAGGTGGTTCCTTGTCTGTACCTGGGCCTCAGTGAAACACTAATGTAACCAGCAGTAGTTTTCAGACAAGAAATCCAGCAAGCCTCGTGGTCCCTTTCCTTTATAAATCTTCAAAGTCAGTGGTGACACTGCACTGTGTATGACCTGGATCCTGCTTTTCATAAGCTTTCCCCCTATACAGTGTTTGCACTCTTATTCCATGGCAGCAGAGCAGCAGCAGAGATCCAAAAGTGGACATTTTTGGGCATATCTGGACAGAGGCAGAAATCTGCATTCTTCTCCCAGTCTTGCTAGACCAGGCTAGTTTTATTTTGGAAGCTGCAGAGTGGGTTTGCGTAGCTGGTTTAAGATTAGTGGTGTACTAATGTACGAGTCCGTGCCTTTTGCAGGCAGCGTTTGTTGCACATATGGTCTGGAGACTGCAAAACTGCAGTTAGGAAAGCACTGAGCCTGAACTAATAAGCCCTGTCTGGCGGTACAGTGCAAATTGTATAGACAAGGAGAGGCCCAAACCCAGAGCTTTATGAGGAAGGCAGGACCAGGACCTAAAATGCTGTTGTTTTTTGTTTTCTGTTTCTTTCAAAAATGACTCTGTGCCACAGTAAACATGGCTACAACTCTGCCTGCTAGTTCAGAGTGCTGGCGAAGGGAGCTCACATCTGCCTGCAATCGACTGTGTAGACATATCCTACGTGGCTTCTGTACCGGAGCTGGCTCCTCTCCGGCTAGCTCCAAGTATGGGCAGAGTTTACTTGTGTCCCTTTGCACCCACTCCTATAGGCATAGCCAAATCAAGGGGATGTAGGCTTTACTGGCATCAGCCTTTTACTGAGGTGTGAAAAGCCTTTTTAGGTCCGGCAGCCATGTGAATTCAGTGTAATAGGTTGTAATTGGGCATGTCCTGGCTTGTTTGCACTCTTAATACAACACAGGGTTCATAATTTGACACAGATATATCCCATTCTGTCACAATGGTAGTTTGCCAAGATTTATTCTTTTAACAAGGAACACAGACTCTTTTAATGTCTGAAAGCTAATGAGGAAGGCTTTTCAAAGTGCAATGTGTTTACACAGAAATGCCAATTTTTCTTTTTTCTTCTTTTCTTCTCTTTTCTTTTCTTTTCTTTTCTTTTCTTTTCTTTTCTTTTCTTTTCTTTTCTTTTCTTTTCTTTTCTTTTCTTTTCTTTTCTTTTCTTTTCTTTTCTTTTCTTTTCTTTTCTTTTCTTTTCTTCTCTTTTCTTTTCTTCTCTTTTCTTTTCTTCTCTTTTCTTTTCTTCTCTTTTCTTTTCTTTTCTTTTCTTTTCTTTTCTTTTCTTTTCTTTTCTTTTCTTTTCTTTTCTTTTCTTTTCTTTTCTTTTCTTTTCTTTTCTTTTCTTTTCTTTTCTTTTCTTTTCTTTTCTTTTCTTTTCTTTTCTTTTCTTTTCTTTTCTTCTCTTTTCTTTTCTTCTCTTTTCTTTTCTTCTCTTTTCTTTTCTTCTCTTTTCTTTTCTTCTCTTTTCTTTTCTTCTCTTTTCTTTTCTTCTCTTTTCTTTTCTTTTCTTTTCTTTTCTTTTCTTTTCTTTTCTTTTCTTTTCTTTTCTTTTCTTTTCTTTTCTTTTCTTTTCTTTTCTTTTCTTTTCTTTTCTTTTCTTTTCTTTTCTTTTCTTTTCTTTTCTTTTCTTTTCTTTTCTTTTCTTTTCCTTTCCTTTCTTTTCCTTTCTTTTCTTTTCTTTTCCTTTCTTTTCCTTTCTTTTCTTTTCCTTTCCTTTCTTTTCCTTTCTTTTCCTTTCTTTTCTTCTCGTCTCTTCTCGTCTCTTCCCTACTTTCTCTTGCGTCCCCCTTTTTCTTTTCAGACAGTACAGCTGTTGCAGAAGGATGTGGGGACAGATTTGCTCCCAGCCCCCACTCTTGATATAAGCAATAAAGTCATTCACTTCCTGTACTTTCTGTGAACTTTCTGACAAATAAATGATAGCCATATTTGATAGGAACTCATAAACACTTCTTTATTGCTCTTTGGAAAAGCTGGTAAATCAGCATACAAAAGAGACCTCAATGATTTCCCAGTTTATGTGTCCAAAAATAATCTTTCATCCTATATTGCGGAAATTTGACCTTATAGTGTGGAACAGTGCCCTTTATTGGAAACAGTGTGTGACCTTTATTACTGCATGTCAGGTATCGACAGAAAGACATCCGGATAATGGACCTGTTTTCTTCTTTAAAACTCTTTAATATGTTTACAATGTTACTACATGTTTCTGTACTTTTTTGAAAGTCCTCCCTGAATTTCTACCATTCTTTCTCAGAAAGTCCTTCCTACCTTTATCTCCCTGCCATTGCTTTTGCTCTTTTAGGTTGGCTACACCTTAATTTCTCAGTTCTTTCCAAACACCACTGGTTTGAGAATCACCTTCTCTAAAGCTTCTGCCATCCAAAACAGCCTTCTTGTATCTCTGCTTCACTACTTCACCACTTATTCCAAACCTCAACTGAAAGCACTGTTTCTTTTTTTGGCCATATTAATATCAACTCCCTCAGACATTGACCTCTGCTTCAGTGCTTTAATATCTTCGCCATATAGCCCTACTTATTGTAAACCACCACCTTGTAACCTAAATGAAGACGGCTTTTTTGTGTAACTGAAATGCCATTTGAACATGTGGCATTTGGTTTAAATTTTTTCCATGTGAATTTTCAAAAAAGATACAGTATGTACATTTGTTAGAGTTGTTGTGCTAAGAGGGGAAAAAAATTGGCAAGCTCTGGGCTGTTAGGTATGCTCAACAGCCTTTTTTCTGGAGGGGGGAAGGCGGTTATCTGGCTCCTTGCTTTTTGCTCTGTCAGCAAGTTTGAAGGTTTCAGAAAGAGCTGTACCGTATCCTGTGCAGGAGAAAAGGCAAAAGTATTTCTGACTTTATGGGGGTGTCAAAAGATTTCTTTTTGGTTAGTGAAAAGCAGGGCCTTCTGGTGCCATACTGAAATTATCCAGCTACGGTATATGGATAGTGGTGGGATGAGGAATGATATGATGATACTCAGCATGTGTCTAGGCTTGTTCCCTTAATGTTTTAATGCTAAATGCTATTGTACAAAACTCCCTGTTCAGGAATTGTGAATGTATTTTATTTAAATATGGGTGGGTGATTTATAAAATAAGTGAAAGAACAGACAATATTGCACAAAAGAGTGGAAACATTCAGAGTATGAATTTCTGAAGGTTGTGTGCGATGATAATGATGATCTACTTAGACAAAGAAGAGCTCATCAGCATCACATGATGTCGCTTCATACACTGGCATTAGGGAAAAGAACTTCTGTAATTAGAAATAGACTTTGATTCTACAGCCCAGTTTCAGAAGATAATTGGGGCACCTGGGAACCTAAATTTGACTGGGAATTGATAGGGCCTGTGTTTCTTGGAAATGTAGGTGCCTTCCAAATTTCTCTCCCATTGTTATTGGAATGAAGCTGAATTCCAACAGAAACGAAGTCAGGGGAACTTCAGCAACTTAACTGATGCATCTAAAGATATTTCAGGGTGGTCTGACAAAACCGCAGAAAAATGCTCAATGAACTTGTTATGAAAACTGGAAATTTCACTGACCTGTATTCATCGCTTCGCAACAACAACAACAAAACTGCAGCATTTCTGCAGCAGTCTTTTAGGACTAGAACGTTGCCTTTGAAAGAGAGGAATGTGTGTGATGGGATGAGAGACAAAAGCTGCTCTGCAAGGAATATGAGTTATGATGAACCCAAGATGGTGAATAAATTTTGGAGGTGAGTATAGACATCTGATCTGTATCTGTCTCTTTTGGAAGATCTTTCCTACTGGCTTTGACAGTAGGGTCCTTTGTGAAGCTGATGATACTCACCCTTATCACACTGCCCTTTTCTCATGTGGTTTGGAGCAGGTCCAGGTGACACCATGGTTAACTGTCTCAGCACATGAACACGAACGTGTCCATAGTCAGTCATTTGTGCTGAGACAGCATGGATTATTAATAATGTGAACCAGAAAAAAAGAATACTTTTGTAAAAAAGAAAAATATTGCAATTTTTCTGAGGAAGAATTCAGATATTGGCATTTTTGGTCAACAAATGCACTTTCATGATCATTTCCACACACTGTTGGTATGTTCGTTCAAAGATTTTTTTGGAGTGCAACTCAAACACAAATTGATGGTTCTTGTCAAATACCATTGGAGCTGCTGAAGCCCATCAGCTGAGCAAATCTGGCTTTGGGCATTATCCTAGCTTGAGAAGTCACACCCTGCTGGCAAGGGTCCCACAGTGACACATGGGATGGGCTCCTGGGCTGAGGGAGCCGTGAAGCCCTTCAGCAAGGTGGGATGGAGGGGTGTCCCAGCTCAGTCCCCTCCCCACACAGCGTTTTCAAGCCTTGCTGAGCTGGACAGGGCAGGCACCTGATTCCATGAGGAGCCACCTCTGCATCCTCAGGCTACATGTCTACTTTTAGGGCTAAAAGATCGTAGTTTCTGGGACCCGACCTTAGTGTGTTTTCCAGTACAGGTTACAGTGCAGAGTTTTGCAAGGTGGCAGTATGGGTGTCTGTGTTAAGTTTCAAAGGTGATCCTGGAGCGCTGTGTCCATCAGACTAACTCTGGGTGCCTGTTCTGTAGGGCCCCCAGTTGGCCAGCAACATCCCAGCCTTCTGAGAAACACACCACATTGAGGCTGAGGCCTTTCATCTGAAAAGAGAGCAAACCTCCCACCCACCCCAGCTCCCTAGCAGGGAGATAAAAATACTGCTGTTACAAGGCAAGGTGGGACCCCCTTTCTTTCCCCTGCAGTGCAGAGGATAGCTCTGCACAGGTACAAATCAGCTTTCAAAGCTCTGCCACCACAATCTGGAGGGATGTTCAGATGGAGGTATTCTTTGGGTTCAATGTAATGTGGCATGTGCCTGTGTGGCGGGGGGTCTGTCCCAGTGCTAGCAAGCATACGTTCTATCTTGAGAGAACCTGAACAAAACCTCATATTTTTCATGTAAATTTCTTCCAAAGTAAATGATCTGCAGGCATTTACCCAGAATATCATTAACACAGAAAAGGAAGCTGAGTTTATTGTGCCCAAATGTTACACTGGTGTTTACAGGAATTCTGATCTTTAAATTTCTTGCTAAACATAATCTATTTTGTGTATGTTATAGTAACCCTGTCTGGGACTTTAAATAATAACAGAAGACTATATAAACTAAAATTTCTTTTTTCAACTCATTAGATGCATTTATAGATTTAGAATATTCTGTACACTCCATTTTCCACTTCAATATACAAAAATTAAAAGCCTTAGAATTTAACTAGAAACACAGAGCTAAACAATGTTTTGTTTATGGCCTGTGTTGTATTAACATTGTTGCTTTTCATTATAGGGTGATGCTGGGGAGATGATGAATGTTGTTGACAATGTTATCAATTATGTACTTTCAAAATAAAGCTTTGCATTTTATTACTGATGGGGGGAAAAAATGGGCCAAATTTGACTCATGTAGCTTGACTGAATCACTAGCGTCATCAGATTTACGTCAAGGTCGGGCTGGGTCGAGTCTCCCCTCACTGAGGAGAAAGCTCAAAACTTTTGGCACTTAATTAAGAGAAACACACAAACATTTAAATGCTGGTCTTAAGTAGGATTAGGCAATGACTGCAGAGTTCAGTGTGTGTACCGGACAGAAACGGACTTCGGGAGGCTCCTCCGCAAGGGTTAGCGGCTGATCAGACCCTGGAGACGTGCCCGGTGCGAGGCTGGGGCTGGGGCAGCCTGCAGGCAGGGCAGCCTGAAGCTGTCCCCACCTCAGGAGGCTGAGGTAAAACAGGGTGCGTGGCAGATTCACCTTGCCTGGCTAGCATAGGGAAAGCAGAGATTGTCCTGTTGTTGTAAGACTTTTATGTCAGATGAATTATATTTCAGGACTGAAAGAGATTTGCAAGATCCCTCAGCCCTGTACCTAGACAGCCGGGAATGCTTCCTGACTCCTGTCTGGGGACACCACTGAAGTATGGACATCATACGAAGTATTTCCATCCTGCTGCCTCTCATGCCCTGGTTTCCAAAGAAAGAAAATGCAGAAATGTGGGATGGAAATATGCACCAAATTGTTTCACAATTCTGGAGGTGGGAAGAGCCGAGGAGGGCACCAACACACAGTGTGTGCTTGGTCTGTCGCACTCTGTCATGTAAAATCTTTCATAGTCCACTGCAAACTAGTGGCAAATTCTGGCTCCACCACTACAAAAAGGTGGTAGGTCCAGAAATTCATCTCTCTGAGAGCTGGACACCTATACCTAACTTCCAGCCTTAATTTCTTAATGGCTGGCTTATACCCCTTTGTTCTTACGCCAACTCATTGTCTTTAAGCTTAAAAAGCTCTTTCCCTTTTCTGGTGTTTATCCTCCAGCTGTATTTACAAAGAGTGACTGTATCCCCTCTGAGGCTTGGATCTGCTTGGCTAAATAAGCCACTGTCTTTCAATTTCCTCTTGTAAAATAAACTCTCCATTGCTTGGATCATCCCAGCAGCCATTTCTGCACCTGTTCTGTTACGAGTTCCCTTTCCATCAACATGGGTGACCCGAACAGTCAACAGTACTTGAGTTTTCACAAGGACCTTATGTTGGTGGCTTTCACACTCCTAGAAACACCTTGCTGGGTTCATTCTCAGATCACATTGCCTTTTTTGTAAGTGCATCCTGTGGTACATAGGCATCCTGTGACTGACTGGTATATGCAGGTTTTCTCTGCTGAAGTAGCTAAAGAGTTTGAGCCTAGAAGCTCACAGTAGCCCTCAAGCTTTTAAACTCCAGTAATGTGATCTCAGCTTTCAGAAAAGTACAGCTAAATGCCCAGTTGCAGAGTGGGAACCAAGCAAAGGAGTCAAAGTGCAGATGTCTTGTTTATGATATCAAAGTCGCTTCCACAGTGTCATGTTAGATCTGGCAGCATTTGCATGTACAGAGATGTAATTTTTTTCTCTAACCATGGTGTTAGACAAAACCTGAGATGACGGTATTAATTAAGCAATAAAGCAATGCCAAATCTGTGTGGGATGTAGGTAGTTTTAAAAGGATTAAGTGCTTTATAAATAAAGTACATCAGGAAAGTAAAGCTTCTGGTACCCCAGCGAACTCCCTCCCACCCATTGAATTCCTTCTTGGCTGTGCTCGCCTGCCTCAACTGACACGATCCAGCAGCGGGATCACCTCCCATCGTTTTGTGCTTTCTCATCACTGTGATCCAAATTTCAGGGATACCTGTCTCACGCAGTTTCTCATGACATTTGATATTGTTTAGGATTTGTTTTGCTGAAGGTTTCTGTGTGCGTGTGTGTGTGTGTTTAAATAGAGGACATTTCAGGTCAGCCAGTGGGTTCCTTAAGTACTTCAATCTGTGTCTCAGTGGTAATATTGCTCGTATAAAATTGTTTGTTATTGCTCAAAATTTCAATATCTTTCATGCGATGATGGATTTAAAAGCAAAACATTGTTATTCAGTCAAACAAAACATGATCAATATTTTCTCAAGGTGTTACATCCATTATAGAGCTGACTCACAAATATGTACAATATAAACAAATCTGGAATGCCTTTTTTAAATTTACAGGTCCTTCTGGACTTGTACCTTCTTTATAATCTGCTAGAAATCCAAATTCATGCTTAGTACCATATGTACCATAGAAGAATCTTTGCTGGAATTTACTTCCCATCCAGTATCACAACACATATGTTACACGACACAGAAAAAATGTGTAATATTTCATTTTCCCCTCGCTGTGGCCCCATGCTTTCTTTGCCTCCTCGCCCCCCTTGCAGAATGTAACTCAATATACCAAATATTGGAAAAGTAGTTGCTGCTTGATAAAGAAAGGCAGCATAAATGAAACCTCCAATATTCAGTCAATTATAGATGTGCCAAAATATTTGTATTTAGGAAAGAGTTTTAGTATCTGCCATTAGGGTGATGACCCAGGAAGAAGGGAAGAGTGTGAGCGTGTGTTTTTGTGTGTGTGTATGTCTATTTGTCTCTGTGTACAGGTATGTATATGTATGTGGCTGGAATGGAAGTCCCAGCCATTTCTCTGCTGGCTTCTTATTTAGCCACGGTTGTCACAGACAGAATGAAGTTTCTGCCACAGAAAGAGTAATTCAGGTCTTATTACCAACAGTAATAACACTTGCTGGTATTAAAAACTCCTAAAATCTGGTCTGGAAAGAGTAAAAATAAATAAAAGATCATATAATAGGGGTGCGAGCTGCCCATGCCAGGAGGAAATTGCTTGGCAAAGAAAATATCTGAAATCCTTTAAAAGCTGTTTTGTGTACCAGTTTCAGAGTGATGTTGGCCTGACTTCCAGCTGACTAATGGCAGCTCCATGGAGAGTAACATCAGTGCCCATTCCTTAGTTATTACCAATAATATATCACTTGGAAAATAAACAGAAAGATAAATGACAGGACAGATGTCTAATGAGGCAGAGGTTAAGGAGTGTTAAACTGTGCTGGACACCATCCGACATGCCGGTGTTAAATTATGCTGAATGCCCTGAGCTCCCTCCCCATAAAAGGTCAATGTTCTGGGTATGTTCCTGGATGATTTATGAAATCAAAGAATGGCCCACATGCCTATCTCTCTGGGAGGTGAGCAGCTTGCAACATTGTCAACCACAGCCCCATAATAAACCAAATTTAAACATCACTCAGATCAATCTATCTTCGTCACTTGCTCCATTGCAAGCCCTCCTCTGTCTTGTTCTCACCAGCCAGCCATGACATGGCGTATTGTTCTTCATATACATCCCTGTAGCTATTTTAGAAGCCTGTGGTGTTCTCTGCTAAAGTTAGAAACCCCCTGAAAATGGCTGTTTCTTTTGGACCAGGTCAGACCTGCTCAGTCTCTCTGCTGTTTCCATGTTGTAAAGTGGCTGAGTAGATGGCATTTGCCTGCCCTCAGAATCATTTGTCCTGTATTGGTAGATTAGGTGCAAATACAGTATTTATAAAAATATTTTAATTTAGCATTCAATATTTAATTAAGGCAAAATAAGCTAGCTTTATCCTTCATGCCTGAAGAGTTAGATTCCCTGTACCTAAAATCTTCCCTATACCTAAAATATTTCTGAAGTGAGTCTTACACTGTGTCACCACAGGAATCCATTTGTATTGCCTGCAGTGCCATCTCTACTGATGGGCAATGCAATATTTGCTAGTTGTAGTTGATGTGAATAATAGTGGTTTCTGTACTTCTTCCAGGTGGTGGCCACTCTTTCAGCTTCTTTTTTTATTTGCATCTCGGTATCTACTTTCTGCTCAGTGGAAAAGTGATAGGTAACCAGAGTGTATCTTTGGTACTTTTGAGGTTGCATAACTTTATAATTTTCTCCCCATTCCTATTTCTTAAGATACACTATAGGACATGTCAATGTGTCTGAGTTACTAGAGGAAACTTGTGGAGGAAGAGAAGCAGATCCTTGTAAGGCCATTTTGGCCTTAGTTCTCCACCTGCAGAGCACACATGATGACCACTTCCACCTTCAGTCTGTGTCCTGACACAGCCAAGGTGAAAGGTAAAATCCTGGTGAAGGAGTGGGGTGCCAGGAGCCAGTTTTCAATACCTTTTCAAAAAACTCATTTGAGAAGCTGGAGGCATCATGTGGTACAGTCATTTGAAAGCCTTGTTAACTTGAGCTGTGTCACAAATACTGAACATAAATATGGTGGCTGTGGGTAAGGGACTTTTCTCCCCAAAGAAATCCTAGACACTGCCTGTTAGCAGATGCTGCGTGTACCCCTAGCCGTCGTTCAACAGAAGGGCAGCAAAAAGATACACATTCTGCCTCTTGGCAGGCCTTTCCTCTGGGCTTTTAGTATAATTTTCCACTGAAACTGGTGTGAATTTTGTACAGAAAGAGTCACACTGGTGGCTCTGCGTGTGTTTTCTGCTGTCCAGCGGGACTATCTCATAAACAGGGTGCGGGCTCCTGACAGCTGCTGGAAGTGCTTCCCAGAAGGGAGCAGGGACTTTCCAGATGGACAAAGTGATTTATTACCAGAATAACTCAGAGGGGTGTGACTTAACAACTGTTATAATTGAAAAATGGGACCAAAGGCACAGAACTTGTTAGAACTGCTTGAACTGAAGTTCTGATAATGCATTGTTGCCAATAATGCTGTATTTTTCCTGGCTTTCTGCTTTATTCATCACAGGATCACAGGACATCCCTGGGAAGGTAGAGGAAGATGAGGGATCTCTTAGACTTGATTAGATCTAAGAAATGGAAAGTGTCAGAGAACTAGAGGTGTGGTGGAGAAGACACAGGAAGGGCTCAGAAAAATATCAGAGGACATTTTTCTGCTAAGTCAGTACCTATAGGAAATTATCTTGGAAAAAGTGCAGAAAAACTGGTACAAATACCTTTAATCTGATCAGTTACCTGATTTAATTAAAAGTCCTCAGAAGATAATATGAGCTGAACAGAGATACAAAGTTTGCAAAAAAATTACGAAGAAATGAAATCAATAATGTCTTCCTCTAGAATAAGAGAGAGCCTAACATTCATATTTACCAGTCAACTGGAGTTTGATGTGGCTACTGAAATCCTTGGAGGGCATCCACACTACAAATAAAAGCAGGTTGATCCTTCCTTCAAAATGGACCACTAGTCATGCTCAGTTCTGTGCAAATATGTAGGCTTGGGCTGATGACGAAGAAGTAATCACCTAAGGCTAAGCACATTATTCTTTCAGTTGCCTGACTATGGAAACATGCATTACTGAGCCATGCTAATGGAAGACCTACAAGCCCTAATGAGCAACTCCTCTCTTTGCTTTTCATGCCTTCCCCCTTTTGCTCATTTTTCTTGCTTTCTTGTTAAGCAGGTTGCTCTGCTCAGTATGCCTTCAAGATTTTCAAGGCTAAGGTAAGTGAAATCACCTCAACCCACTCTGGCCCATCCCTGGGGAATAAGAGACTTCCTTACTCTTGTTTCTCTGATTTTATTCCCACTAAAAAATAACCCTGCAGATAGTGTATCATTTAAAGTCAGAAGACATGAAGTAGGATTTCTATTCTAATGGCCACCAAGAGGGAATCTTGCTAGTGTCAGAGGTCAAATACTTATGTCAAGAACACTTTATTCAGTAGCAATAAAAAATTCATCCATGCACCAATAAAAAAGCCCTCTGGGCCTTCATACAGCTGCGGGTATTATATGTGTTCCTCTATATGAGAACAATAAGTATTTTCCTGTGTTTTGTTCCTCATGGGCTTTACGATTCTGTAACCTCTTTGTGTTTTCAATGAAAAAAAGATTAGATGGGGCCAGTTGAGCAATAGCAATTCTAGTTGCAATCTCAGTACTTTAAGTCTTTTCCAAAAAAGTGATTTAGAGGCAGTCAACAGATTTGAGTGTCGTCCAGTATTGGGATACAGGTCATAAACATTGACACATCATAATGGTATGGCAAACTATTATAATGGCGCCCAGTAGCATGGTTGTAGCTAAAGAGCTGTCAGCAATTTAGAGCTGTGTGAAGAAATTTTGAACATGAAGTACAATGGGTGAATTTTGGCTTTATGCCTGTGTCATCAAACAGCAAAAAAGCACTTTTAAGTGCTTAAGAGTTCAGTTTCTCTGGATGTATTTTTTTTCTCCTTTGTTTGTTGCCAAAAGGGGAGATATTATTTTAGTGAAAAATTCTTTCCTCTCTTTCTTTCTTTTGAGAAGAGGAGCCAGTGTCATACTATAGCACTGTAGCTGAGGACAGAAGGGTAGAAAAGGGTCAAAGAGTAAAGCGTGCTGTCTGCTTGGAAAGGCAAAACTTTGGCAAGGTAACCAATAGCACTCTGAGCACTTGTAAATAAGAAAAGAGGATGCCCTGTATTAAGAAGATCAGAAAGAAAACCTCCTAGTATAATTTGTCATGCAAAACCCCCAATTTTCCTGTGTCTTACATGAAATACATTTTGGTTGCTTAGAGAAAATAATGGAGAGTGCAAGATTTGATCTAGATTCGGAAAATCCTCATTGAGGAGTAATTTTCTGGAGATATTCTGGTGAGCATTTCAGTGACTGTCCTAGATTGAGGAACTATTAATTTAATTCAGAAGTATTCAAGCATTTCTGTAGAGCAGTTGAGGCCAAGTCTACACAGATATCAGTTTTTTTCATGGTCCGAATTACCAAGAGGAACAAAGGGTGTTAACATGTGGTGGTCTTTCTGTTTAAGAAGGAAAAATTATGTTCTGGTGTCACCAGTAATAAAACTCTCAGCAGGCCTTTCAGTTGTTATTGCATGCAGAGGTTATTTGGAGAAGGGGTGCAAATGTTGTAGTTGGGTTGATGTCTGACGGGGGGTACTGCACCTTCCTTAATGAAGGCAAATAAATTGTTATTACTTTGGGAGGTACCTCCCTTCTCATTAAAAGCAGTAAGTTAGTCGGGTCACTGAGTTTTTCCCCTTTCCATTTACATCTTGAAATCTGATCATCATCTTCTCATAGAAGTAGATGGAAAAAATCCTATTGACTGTAACACTAGAGTTTTTTTTTTTTTTCCCGGGGAGAAAGAGTGCCTTCTTGCTTAATTCTTAACCAGTTTTTGTACCCAAAACTATAAATCTTTCAGTCCCAGTTTCCTGACACACTCAAGTGGAAACTGAAAAATATCCTTATTTTAACTTTTATTACATATCAAATTTTGCACAGCTTTCTCTGCCAACTCAAATGACTACAGGTTGGGAAGCAAGACTGTGAAATGGCTGAAAGCTGGTGATACTCACTTAATGAGCAGTACAGTCTTGCTCTGAAATGCATTTCTAATGGCAGAATTCAAATCACATACTCATAAGGCTGTTCAGAAGGAAGGAAGGAAGGGAGGGAGGGAAAGAAAGAGAAAGAAAGAGAGAAAGTAAGAGAGAAAGAGAGAAAGAAAGAAAGAGAGAGAGAAAGAAAGAAAGAAAGAAAGAAAGAAAGAAAGAAAGAAAGAAAGAAAGAAAGAAAGAAAGAAAGAAAGAAAGAAAGAAAGAAAGAAAGAAAGAAAGAAAGAAAGAAAGAAAGAAAGAAAGAAAGAAAGAAAGAAAGAAAAGAGAAAGAAAGAAAGAGAGAGAGAGAGAGAAAGAAAGAGAGAAAGAAAGAGAGAAAGAGAGAAAGAGAAAGAGAGAAAGAAAGAGAGAAAGAAAGAGACAAAGACAGAAAGAAAGAGAGAAAGAAAGAAAGAAAGAAAGAAAGAAAGAGAGAAAGAAAGAGAAAGAGAGAAAGAGAGAAAGAGAGAAAGAAAGAAAGAGAGAAAGAAAGAGAGAAAGAGAGAAAGAAAGGAAGAAAGGAAGAAAGAAAGGAAGAAAGAAAGAAAGGAAGAAAGAAAGGAAGAAAGAAAGGAAGAAAGAAAGAAAGAAAGAAAGAAAGAAAGAAAGAAAGAAAGAAAGAAAGAAAGAAAGAAAGAAAGAAAGAAAGAAAGAAAGAAAGAAAGAAAGAAAGAAAGAAAGAAAGAAAGAAAGAAAGAAAGAAAGAAATCGAGCCCAAGTGAGAATTTTCACAACTCCAATTAGCAGTTTCAGGCCAGATCTACATTTCTGTGATCATTACAGATTGTTTGGGCTAAAAGCTGAACTGTGGGCTGTTTATTCAGATTTAGGGAAGGATTTTGTCTATCTTTTTTTTATTTCCACATACTTAAAATAATCTGCTTGATTTCTTGTGGTCCACAACAATCATGTTGTAGTATCAGGAAGCAGGAATTATGAGGAAGGACATGATAACAGTCTTTTGCACATCTTCTGTGCCCAGCAACAGTTCTTGTCTCACTCTGATTTTGTGATGAGATCAGTTTCAAGATGATCCAGCTGTAAATGATTACCTGGTCATGCAGGCTGGAGAGTCAAAGGTGCTTTGTCCATAGTGTTAAACAAATAAATCACTTGGATTGTTGAAATAAGCCTGAAGATTCTTTATACAAAGTGGAGCAGTCTCCAAAGAATCAGGATTAAAAATTCCCACCTGACAGAACCCTACAGGCAGCTGCTCAGGCCACTCACTGCAGTGGTGGGTGGTTGCAGTTCATATTCCTGCAGGGACTCAATCCTCCAATGGTTGTTTTGGTTGTTTTTTAGGGGTTGGGTTTGGGTTTTTTTTTTTGAGGTGCCTTGGGAGGAAAGGAAAATTAAATCTAAGCACAATTGTTCGTTGTTTTTTGTTGGGTTTTTTTTGTTTTCTTATTTCTGGCATGGCGTACGCTTTGCTGTGAGTGCAGGGGAAAGCTGCTGAGCCTTTAGTTCAGTAGGACCTTAAAACACGATTTGGGCATCTATTGTGTACTTAAAGTCAAACAACTGGCTCAGTACGTTACTGAAATAAGGCTGTAGCCTCTGCGAAAGGAGTGTCTTTGTATCTATAAAACGAAAATAATGTTTATTGGTTACATTTTACAGGTGCACTGCAGATTAAACTCAGACCCTGAAGAGACTTGAAATCTGGGAAAGGCACTGCAGACAGGACAGAATACTATTGAAAACGTCTTTTTGTGATGACTTTTGGCAGTAGCTTCACTACCTGTTTTTACAATGTATTGCTTTTATTTGTCCAAGTCCCATAATAAGGAATGATACACTTGCACCATTAAATCTGACAGGTCTTTGCATAATTTGGCAAGGGTTTGGAATGACCGGGTGAATCAAGAACAAATGTTTTTACACCCTGGAGTGAGAAAATACTCAGGGCATTAAACAGAAAGATATTGAATGTTTTCCTTTGGCACTATGCATTTCCAAATGAGTTGTTCTGCCAATTATTGCATATTAGACCTATAAAAAAGAAATAAAATATTTAAAAGGTGTTAACTTTAAGGGCATTGTGCTCCTCTTGCAGTTGCATTCTGAATAGAAGGAGCTGGAAATGGCAAATGCAAGGGCCTGATTTAGCTTAAGGTTATTTCTGCAAAAGTGATGAGCTAAATGGAAAGTAGGAGAATATATCTTGAGATAGCAGGAGCCAAGGCGACAGTTTTCTCCACTCTTCTTGTTGAAAGACATATGTAGTAAAATTTCTGGGGATATTCTGAGGACTCTGAGGATATTCCCTCTCTGGACTGTAAACTCCATTTGCTCCTGATTCACTCATCCATTCCAAACTTGGACCAAATGCTCCATCTCCTCTCCAAACCACCACAAATATGACATGTTATTCCATGAATAGCTGAACAAGTGAAACCTACTCTGCTGTGGAAGTGACCTCCTTCCCTTTGCACCACAGTAATCTTTGCTCTCTCTGAAGCCCTCTGTCTTTCCTACTGCAATGCCTCATTCTCCCACTCACATATACTCCACAAATTATTATTCTTAGGTCTTTTCTACACTCCCCCTCACCTCCAGCCTCATCATACTTCCAGTGTCCTTTCTACATACCCTTTAACCTGGCTTCCTTCTCAGCTTCCAAACTGTCTGGACAAAGTTATACAGAAGCTGCTCCCAGCTGGACTCAAATGTGAATATTTTCCCTTGGAGCAGTTGCTGACTTATATGAAGCCGAAGAACTGTATAGATTGAGGATTTCTGTCCCCTCACTATGTTTATTTGAAACGAGCTGTTGTATTCCAGTGTTATTTGGGTGGTACGTAGCTGAATAGACAACCTGACTGCAAAAGCCCCTTTCTCAAATTTGCTAGAATAATAGGAAACTTAAGTGTCTCGGTGTCCTTTCTGCTGCATGGTGACCTTTGACTCCAGAGTAGGTTTGGTTTGAATTACTTTTTCCAAGCATACGTTTTTGCATTCAGAGGATTTATACCTCAGCCACAGAGGTAGGGAGAACAGATGCAGACCAAATGCTGTGCCAAATTCTTTCAAAGGAGTTGGACAATAGATCCTTGGGTAATTGCACTGCTTGAGTCCATCTTATACACTGGTTTGCCCACCAGTCCTCCAAAGACTGGTAGCCAGAGCAAATCTCTATGTATTCAGTTTACTCAGACAGTTACAGTGTTATTACTGTTTCCTAATTGCAGATCTGCTGTGGAAGTAAATAATATGGGCAATAACACTTTATTAAGGTCCTGTTTTAAAGTATCTATGTAAGATTCTTATCATATTGGAAGATGAAGACTGGTATCCTGAAGCTTGGTAGTACTCCCATGTAAAGGAGAGAGGACTTGGATGATGCAATCATGGCCTAGTCCCCCAGGTAGGTGTCCCTACAGCTAGAGAAAGCCTGCTTGCTGACTGCAAAGGCTCAACTGTGCTTTTGCCAGCTTACACCGTGGAAGCATGTCTGATGAACGTCAGACAGCCCGTGTCTCCTCCTTGGGACACCAGACATTCTGTAGAACTTTAATTAAAAAAAAAACAAAGGAAATGGAAAAAAGAAAAAAGAAAAGAAAGGAAAAAAGAAAATCTACCCACACTGGGACAAATGCAAAATTTTCAATTTTTTTTGAGAGAATATCTGACTTCTCCCTCATTCTTTTCTCTTTTCTCTCTGGAATAATTAAAATTGTATGAGTAGACATTTTCTATCATTTCTGAAGCCCTAGAGGAATCTGTGGAGTCAGTCGAATTTCCTTCCTTCGCTGTCTGAACAGGCTGAGATACTTCTTTTTTGGTCCTTTCTCTATCTCTTATGTATGTGTGTTTAACACCTACATAGGTAGATTAAACAAGACTGTATTGGAACAACCATAATAAAGTCCGGTGCCTATCAAGGTTTTAGGCTAAGCCAGAGAGAACATATTTGAGGTCCACTACCGACTAAATTTTAAAGATCCAGCGATCCAATGACTGCTTACACATGGTGGGATGTGAAACACAACTGAAATCAGGACTTCACTTTCCCGTGCTTCTGGTTTTCATTAAAAGTAATCTTACTTTAGATGTTTTCAACAAAACCTTTTGGGCTACAAGTAAAAACATCCACAAATAAAATCCTAATTTGCTATCCTTATTTGTTCTCATAAGCTCTTAAAAACCCAACAAATCAAATCCAACGTCTAACACTTCCTCCTCCCCAGCTGAAACATTTTGGATAGAGATGAAATGAACTCAAAATTGGGCCAGAAGAATAAGTCTAGTTAATTAAAATATGCTATCGAATGTTTTCATTCATGACCACAGGATGCTGTAGAGGCCACAGTATAAATGAATCAAAAAATAATTACAGATATTTAGAGAAGATAGATTTATCCATGGCTATTACAGTTGATGGTCAGGCTTCACCCTCTGCCTCAGGAAGTCCCTAAGCTATGGTGTATTGGAAGGAAAGGCAGGGGAAAGGCTATTTTAGGAAAGCTGTCCTCTTATAATGTCTCCCTGCATCCATTACTAGCCAATATTGTATGATGCTGGACTAAAGGGATTTTTGTTCCGACACAATACAATAATTCTTATTCTTAAGATAAATATTAACATAATATAACTGGTAACAAGATAGATATTTAAGCTACCTTTCAAACGTTTTTCTGCAAACAGATCTGATTCTAAATAATTAAATATCTATCATGTCTTAGGGTATTAAAATGATTTTGCTTTCTAGTTAGATTCTACTGATATTGCTGTGGAGGTTTCATTGAGTTTTCTAAACGTGCTAAAGTATTTCTAAGATTCTTATGAGTTTTGCTATTATTCTGTAATCGGGGATTTTTCAAAAGCTAAACTTGCTCCACATGCTATAATCATTATATCTCGGTGTGGGCCAGAACTAGAGCTGTATGGAGAACAAAAATTCTGTTTTGTGGAGAACTTCAGGACTTTGTTCTAAATTCTAGTGCCAAAATGTCAATTAAAAAAGCTGAAAGCTACTTTTAATGGCTTGTTTTCATTTTGACTTTTAAAACATGTAATGTACCACAACATAAAAAGTCATCTGCAAAAGAAATACCAGTATATTTTTCCCTGAAATAACAAAAAAGCTTATTTTTTTTTTCTTTCTACTTTCAGAAATCCTTTCACCTTCAAGAAAATGTCACTATACATTTTTATTTGGATAGAATTGCATTTTCTGACTGCAATCCTGTTCTGTCAAAATTGACCTGAACAGCTGTAAGTAGGAACATAAAAAAACCTAGCATCAGATTCGCTGCTAGTTTTAAAAAATTTACGTAAGCTTGGATTTTCAGATACTGGTTTATGCAACTATAGGTAAGGGTCCTCAGAGATGTGCATCCCCTTTCAGGCTCTAAATATGTCCCAGACTGCTTCCCAGTCTTTGATCAGTTCAGATTAGTCCTTCATTTCATATTTTTCCAGACAACATCAATGGCTTTTACCATACCATCATTGAAACTCTGTTGCTCTGTTATTAATAACCACTCAAAATAGATTCAGACTAATGGCCAGTACCATGATCACCCATACTTTCCTACAAAATCATATTATAAATGTTACCTATGGGATTACTTGCAGTGCAATCTGGTTCTTGAACTTCCCAGACAAAAATCCCTCTCCTTGTTGCTAGGGAAGCAGACCAGAATGCTGCTGGAAATTTTTTTTCTAAATGCAGTTGTGCTTCACAATCGTGACATTTATTTTTTCCCGGCTGACTTTCCTTGCCTGACGATGACTGTACAGCATAATCTAACCGACACCAATGGAACTATCTGCTTTTGCTGTTTCAGTGCTTCTTAGTCCTGTCTAAAAAAGTTATTTTACACAAAGTTTAAGAAGTAGACAAGAAATCTGCTGAAGATGAATGGCAACTGTTATGTGATTGACAGCCTGAGAGAAGTAGATCCTATACCTTCAGCTGTCTCTGGCTGCCATTTGACAATCTTTTGGAGAAGGAAACACCCAAACACATGGAAGCACAGTACTGTAGCCTAAGGTTTTAAAGACCAGTTGGATAGTTGACCCAATGTCTATTTTGTTTGGGGAAGTTACTATTTCAGTACTTATGTCATGTAAGAAACTAAGAATGTATAAACATCCCTTAAAAAGTCTCTTTGTGAGTGGTTTACACACAAGTGAATGTATAATGCTATTTTTCTGTCATCTAGATACATCTACAACCCATAAGCTCTTGAACTAACTTGTCATTTCTGCTGAAATTAGGAGAAACTTCCAATTTAGTTTTGTTAGGTTTTCTGTTTCAGCCATTTTTCTTGTAATTAATTCCTCTCAACTTCATTTCTTTTAGGTTCCAATTTCTAAAGAAGGCAAGTGTTTTGTGGCCAACGTGTTCAGTAGCAACAAATGATAATAACACACTTTCTATCCTAATGAAGAATACACCTGTTTTAAATCCCCACAGTTTTTCTTATGTGTATTACTGCTAAAACCACCAAAGGTATGTGACCATATATATCAAAGAATATTGATAGGTGATGCAATTCATCTTCCATGGTACTGATACCAAAGAAATATTACCTTATCGCCAAAATACAACCAAACCTTTTGGATAAGGTATTAGAAGAGTGCAGACAGTCATGGGTAAGAACGATAGTTGTTTTGCCATCAGCTCCTTCCCTGCTGGTCTGATCTCATGGTAAATTCAAGACCAGCAGATCATGCTAATATTTTATAAGTTAATGGGTAAAAAAGTCACTTCTAGTAAGAGCTCAACACTGTGTTTAAGTATTTACAGCAGTATAAATTCATAGCAATTCAACCAATATTTGTAAAATTCAGGTATAAATAAGATGAGAATCTCTCAGCGTACAATACTCATGCTTTTTAAAACGAAATGTCACAGGTAGAAGTCTTTCAAAGGGAGGACTGGATTTTCATTTTGAATAATATTCCATATATCAGGAAATACATATTGCTTACACAGCACTTTCCCAAGGAGAAAGTAATTTGCGAAGTGGTGTGAAGGAGGCAGTTGATCAAATTTTCCATTGTGTGTTAACAGCATGTCATCAGGAATGTTCCTTTCTTGGTGGTAGGATGAATTCTTGGACTAAGAAGACATTTTCAAAGGGTCATCAATCTGACCTTTTGCATCACAATAATATTTTGACACAGTAGTGGTCTAAGTCGTGGTACCTACTTAGAGGAATTCATTAGGTGTTTCTCTGCCCGTTAGTGCCAAGTCAGCTAGCCAAGCCAACTCTGCGCAGTAGTCAGGGAGAGAGATGCAAGTGTGTCATCCATGGAAAACAGTATTCTCTGTAGTGCATTACTCAGTGAGAAATGTGGAGAATCTAGTTAAGTTGAAGTTGAAAATGCTTTTCTCTACTTCAGATTGCATCTCTTAATTCTCTAAGCCAGCCCTTATGAAAATGTGAGAGGAGATGGTGGTGCTTACTGCCTTCTCTTGCCTTTCAGGTGGATTGGTAAAGCATGCAATGGCCCAAATAAGGAAAAAGGAAAACGGAAATAAAGACTATCATGTAACACCTAAAGAATTCACCTGAGTTCTAGTAAATTATTTTATTTTCAGGGTTCTTCTGATGGTGACTGTATTCTGTGTCTGACTACTCTTGGTGAGTTCCTTCACCATAATGCTGTAGGGGCAGAGTTATCAGCTCTCCATCATGTCTTACTTAGCCCAAAGACTAAGTAATTGTTCATTGGTATGTAATTGGACATGAAATAATTTAAGCATAGTTGATATCAGAAGTGGGCTGGTACTTGAGTGCTCTTTTGACTTCCAGGGAGAATTGGCAACTAAAGACAGCTCCTCTAAATCATGACTGACAGCTCTGTTCACAGGGTTTTCAGTTTTGAGTAGGTGTGCCTTGACAAACAGAGAGAAATCAAGGGGAAAAAGCAGCAGATAAAGGGAATTACTTATCCTTGCCTTGGTTTTTGTGGAACCTGATCCAAGTTAGGAGAGGAAATGGGGGATTTTTTCTAAGTCCTAGATATACCATAAGGACATGTCTGCTTTGGGAGTGTTCATGACCAGATAGTTAGATGCCATGGGAACTTTACTGACAGTAAATTGGGTATCTAAAGGCTCAATATGACATCAGAGAGACAATATGAGAATACCTCATTCAGCTGTGATCTGCACACAACCCACCTTCTGACAATCAGAAGAGGTCAGACAGTTGGTTGCAACTGTCCATTTAATTTAGCTTGTTTGAGTTCTGACTTTATGAACTGCCTCCATGGAAGTGAAGGCTAAGCCTTTAGTGAGTTGTAAGTCATATATTATGCCATAGAAGATGAGGCCACATACTGGGCAGTACAAATCTCTGTTGCTTATGTAGGTGTCCTCTGAATCTCTCTGATATGGAACACAGAATGGAGAAGTCCTTGTGCCATTACTCTTTGGCTTAAAAGTAGCATAACCAGTTCTTCACAGAATTCCAGTAATGCCTCTTAATTTCCAAACTTTAATCAAAGAACTTAGGAAGATTTTTTTTTCTGTCTGGGAGAAGTTATTATATTCTTTTCTATAGTGTACTTTGTCCCTTGCTTGCCCATGTATCTCACTGTTTTTGGACCAATACTTAAAAAACCCCCAAGTTTTAGCTTTGAAAAATCTCTGGTAAGAGTTTTTTACTATCTCTGAAATTTAATCCTGCAGGGACCTTGAGATTTTTTTCCACTTTGAATAAGAAGGTATCAATAATGAATATGGGAGTCTGCCATCTGAATCAAGTTTATTTTTAATTAAAAAGGTTGATTTGGGATGGAGGATGAGGAGGAAGGATTTAAAGGAGGCAAAGAAAGTAGTCTTTCTTGAAAAATACTCTTAAAGTGTAAAAAAATGGATGAAATTAAACAGATGGGATCAAAATTGCAAGGAGCAGATTTTGGTCTGAGGGATCATTAAATATTTAGAGAAATCTTAAAAGAAATAATATTGAAGCACTGCTCATATTTAATGGAGGTGAGTGAGCCACACTACCCACATATTATGTTGAAATATAATTAAGGGGATATGAGGATTTCGTACTTTTCTGGTGGTCTGGATATGAATAAGGACTAACACAGCAAGACGTCCTCTTGGAAGCTGAAGTAGTAGCAAGAATGTTGGGGTCTGTCATTAATAGCAGACTATGAATTTGAACTGGATTATATTTGCAAGTCTTTGGGACTCTACTGGGATTTCTGACAGCTGATAAACCTGGCGTGTTGTAACAGTTATGAGTGTGCCACATGTCAATGTACAATCATAGAAGAGCTTTCTACCGGTCGCTCCTGTGTGTCATGTCTCGGTGTCAAGGTACAATAAATACTCTAATGGGCTGAGAGCATCCTGTGCTAGAAGGCAGTTCCAGTGGAGAGAATGTGTGCTGCAACAAGCTGTTCTATGCCTGCTTGACCCAAGCTTTTCCCCTCTGTTTTCTCTTTTGTTTCTGAAAAGAATTAATTCCCCCTCTTCCCCATTACATTTGGCAGACTTCGGGAAGATAGAATTTCTCCCTCTACATTTTTGTATACCTTAGGGACTCTTGGCTTTCTGTGTTTTTAAAATTCAAAAATTCTGTACTTCCCCTAGTTTGGGTTTGGAAACTCATTTCAGACTTCCTCAGTAAAAAGAACCATGAACTACTGCAGAGGGTATTTCTGCTTTGGTTATGTCAAGATATTTTAACAGCAGCAAGCCTGTCAAAATATGTTGAAGAACCAATAACACTTTTGAAAACTAAGTGGGGTTTTTTCTTTTTAAGCCTCTTTTCTGTGGAGAATATGGAACCTTTTACGCACACACAAAGAACACCATTGGGGAGACATAAAATTTTAAAGAATTATTGAATACGAGCTGCCCTTCTCCTCAGCCGTGCCCTGGATCTCTTGTTTGTGTTATGCTTCCAGCCTTCAAGCATCATGTCTGTAAGGGAGATTTTCCATAAAGACCTTTGCTTTTTTCAATGCAGTTCCAGAACATGTAAGGGCAAGAAGGAAAAGAGAGCACAGTGTGAAGCAGAATTTTCTTTTGAGTGCATTGCCTGGAGGTGGGTAATTGTTGTGTCGCCCACTTTTGTCTCTCCCCTCCCCACTCCAAACTGTTCTTCCCTGTGGCTCCTGCTATATGGGTACAAAATCCTATAAGGAACTCCCAGGAAGAAAAGGAGCAGCTTTCTCCACTCAAGTGCAGATTTTTGCATGGATGTGTGATCCTGATCTTTCTGTTCAGCCCTAGAAGGACTTGATCCTGTACCCACTACAGACAGTGATAAATCTTCCATAGACTTTAGTGGTTCAGAGAAAGGGTTTATTACCTTTGCTTTGGGAGTCCTTCAGTCCTCCTAAGCTACATAAAACCAGATCCATCTTGGTCTTTGCCAGGAAGGGCAACAGAGAAAAAGAAGATGTTTCAGTGGTATATGATCTTTCTAGAATTCTAATCAAAGTGAAGTGTGAGATATTGTGAGATATCTGTTTTGCATATGTGCGCATCTAAGTATCGTACGTATATGCAATACAGCACAGATTAAGATATGTGGCATAAATCATGTACATAACAGTTTTACACCCACCCACAAACACACACACATATATACACGCATACTTATTATACAAATGTGGATATAGTTTTCACATGTGCATGATGCTGACTATGTGCTATTCTGTAATTACTGTCCATGTGCAATCTGCCAAAATGTGACCCTTTAAGATCATGGCTCCCTTTGCAAGTGGAAAGCTGCTAGCTGTGGTGTGTATAGCCAAATTCTAATTTGGCAGTGGTCTTTATTTCTGCTTCAAAACCCTCCCTCCCACACATACACATTTCCAGTCTGTTTTTTCTTTGTTTTTTTTTCATTTTAGTTCCTACCCTAAGCTTTTTGGTAATATTGCAGTGTTGAACACAGCAGCTGTTTCATGAGTGTCTTATTTAAAGAGAGCACAGTCTCACAAATAAAGAGGAGCAAAGAAGGGAAGCAGACTGTGTGGGTTGCTCATTCTGGAGAAGACAGGAAGGAAACTGTAAATAAAAACATTCATGATGAGCCTAGACGTATAAACTATCTGGCTTTGTACCAGCCATTTATGTTGAGCAGTAGGAAGACACCTGTCTACTGCCTTGCATATATTTGAATGTAAGGTCTAGTAGGATCAAGGCCTCTAATGTCAGTTTTTTTCTGATGTGCACTTAGACCATAGCCCAGTACTTGCAATTGTCAGGCATGTGCAAAGATTACTTTTGCACCACTGTGCAAAAACACCCACGGACCACTGCTTGAATTCTCCCAGAAATGTGCTGGCTGTTTTTTTGTAATGTCCCTTTTGGAGTGTATTTCTTCGCTTTTGTCCCTACCTCTGGAGTTCTTTCAATACTTAGCTCTTCTCTTTCTACTGGATTTTCATGTGATTCATTTCTGGGCCTAATCCAGATACTGTTAAGTCCACAGCAGAACTACACTGGCTTCAACAGACTCCTAGGATCAGGTCCTTAATAGGCATTTAAGAAAGGTGTTAAGAAATTGCTCTGGGCCTTAAAACCAATTAGACATCCACGAAGCAGGTATCGTGATTTTTTTTTGTCTGTTCTATTCTGACTAATACGCCTTTCACTTCCCAATCCGCTTTATTTTGCAGAGGTTAATTCTGCAGGACATTATAATTCAGTAACAGCATTCCTTCTTAATTATTTTGCATTATCTATGATGTGTGAAGAGTCGTGAAATGTAGGTTTCAGGGTTTAATAGCTTTTTCCTCTTTTCTGCCTTCTATTTCAAAATGTGAAGGAGGAAAGCATGAGATATCCAGGCCCCTGTCAGAGTGTGCTCACGGTAAGGGAGGCAGCACTGCCAGCAACCCCTGCATTAGCGTTAAGATGTTCTGCCTTGAATGGCTTAAGCAGGCAGCGGGGCAATTGCCTAAAAGGCTGCTCTCATGATCCCATTAATCTACCCCTAAGGGGTCCACAGCAATTATAGCAGTTAGTGATGCCCAAATGGAAAACCCCATAGACGAGGGAAAAGGGAGAGGCAGCAGACATTTTCAGGACTGTATACAAGCTGTGCTGTAAATGTTCCTCCACCTGCAGTTTTGACTGAGAGGGCTTGATGCTGAGTCTGCAATAGCACCAAGTGGTCCCTTTACATATTGTGTGGGATCTGATAAATTTCTGGAGGATTTTTTCCAGCTGTGCTCTCATCACATTGATTTAATGGCCCTTAAGAGAAACCATAAAAGTGCTTTCTGGTTAGTGGGCCCCAGCTGTTCCTCATAGTATTGCATAATACAGCAGGCTGAGTTAACTATAGATTAATGATTATGAAATGTCTTGCTTAACCATATAATTTTTCAAACGTACAAGGCATTGGATAAAATGCGGTTCACTGAGGTAACAAGATGACTACATTCATGAAGGAAAAAGGCTTAAGAGGTGAGGTATATATTAATCTAACCAAGATAAGATTTTCCACAGGCCAGCGTAGCTCTGGCGAGTCATTTTGTGATATACGTGAGCCATATGTGTGCATGCATGCACATGCGTGCATGCTTGTGTGCTTCTCTTCACATGTGTGTTTTCCCTTAAGGACTGAAGGGTGATGGCCCACTGCTGGAAGCATTTCCCTGTTTTCATTACCAGGCAACAGTACAAGAAGGCAACAGTATCATTTGAGGATTATCAGGCTCTCTGACGAGGCTAAGAGCATTGCAAGGCTGCATGAAACTGAGGACTCCTGCGTCACAGCGTCTTATGAGCTCCTGCTGTCCTACCAGCTCTGGAGCAGTTGAGCAACTAGGTAAGTGGTGAAACATGAGGGCCTCATTCTACTCCCGCTGAAATCAGTGGCCAAACCCCTGTTGGCTTGAGTGGGGAGGTGGGGTCATGCCCTGCGTGGGGGAAACATGCCCTATGGGATGCTGCTGTACCAAGAGGCTTATTTATAAAGTTTCATAAGAGCTCAAGGTCCTCTGTGGTCCCTGATCACCATAAAGGGATAGCATGTCTAAAGGAAATTATGAAAAATAGTGACAGTCCAGTGTTCTGCTTTTTCATAAGTAAGCTAAAAAAGTATGTACAGGAAAGCTAAAGTACTGTTCACAGATAATTGAGGAAAAATCTGTATAATAGTGAGGGACCAGGACAAGACACTTTTTAAAGTAAAATAGACCTGATGAGACCCTAGGTTGCTTCTGTCCCTCTGCTTCACGTACTACTGTATCACTTCAATAGCTGTAAATGTTATAAATGCTTTTCTCAGACTACAGGCAAACCAGAAAATGAATCGTAATATATAAGCTCTGATAAAATAGATTGTGAAAAAGTCAATAGCAATTCCATTTGCAGGCATAAAACCACAGAAACCCAAAGCTGCCTCTGGTGCCCTAAAATGCAAGAAAACCTGAATTTGACATGTAACATCCTGAAATCAGGTGCAGAGGCATTTTGTGCCCTTTTTCCCTAGAAGTGATGCAGTCTGCAAGAGTTTTGATGGGGTATGGTCCAAGCATTTTATTTTTTCAGGTGATTCTGAACATTTAAAGCAATATAAAAATGTAAGATGAGAAATGGTCAGCAATATTAAGCAACCTAAATTAAAGAGGCATATTAAAAGGTGAAAGCATAGACTTTTTTTGTGGTTTATTTTTTTCAAAGTTGTTAAAACCAAATGAGAAAGCTCTCTTCTAAGCACCTGCAGCTCAGCAGATGACTATCCAAAGTTGGGATGCTACATCATAGATTAGGTAGCTGTTGTCAATCATCTCTTATGACAGTGTGGATCATTTAAAGCAACCGAACCATGGGATTTTTTTCTTGGATCTGCCAAGGCTGGATAGTGAGGACATGCAACATGTCATTTGGAGGAATATCTTTAAGGTTGGTTGCCTTGAGGAGGATATTGAAATGATTTCTCCTGAATTTTTTTTAAAAAGCTTTTCAGGATACACCTTAAACTACCTAATGAAGAAATATTAGCATTAGAAATCTAGCTGCTACTGGAGTTTTTTATGCATCATTAGCTGGGCTTTTAATTTTAAGCAGAAAGTAATTTAATTTTTTTGAAGATGCAGCATAAAATATAAATATTTGCCTATCTTTATAAAGAGTTTTTACAGCTAAGAACTAAAGGAGATATAGAAGAATTAAGTACTGTTGTCATCTCTGTTCATTAGTGTTGTCAAAATTTGTATTTCTGCCAGGTTAATCTTCCATTGCTTAAAACAGAGACACGGTGTGTATTTCAAGAGCTATAGTTTGTCAGCAGTTGGATTTTCATGTTGGGTTACATGAGCCTGAATTAATTTCAGATACGTGCAGAGTAATCTTGGTCTTTCAGGACTGAGCTGGCTGCAAAAGGAAGTACGTGGCTTACACACCTTCCCTTATGTTTACCTACAAAGCAGCAGCCTCTTTAATGTGCTTGTGGGAAAAACCAATTGTCTCCTTCCGCTGGAACAGAAAACCACAGTCTGTTCATTCTGGCGGGTCCGCTATGACTGAGCATATTCTATCAACAACTTCTGCTGATGGCAACGGGGAAAAGACTTTACCCTGGATTTCTTCCTAATGCAATTAAGAAACAATTTACAGTTATTAGCACAGAACCACTTGAAACATGGTAAATTCAGAGACTGAATTTCAATCCCACTTGATGCCTCAGGGGTAAATATAGTCCAGTTACACTCTGGGATAGACTTCCTAAGCAGATGCAAATAAGGGCATTTAGGAAATCTATTTGTAGACAATCTTTGTGCAGGTATTAAATGAACATAAACAGAAGTGGCATAGATTAGGTTACATAGGTATGTAACCATGGCATAATTTAGGTTACATATGGTACATATACTTATGAAATACCTGGCATAGAGTAGGATACACAGGTGTGTAACAGGGAAGTTTGTAATGGAAAGATAGAAGTGGAAAAAGTCTCTTGAATTGGTTTTTCTCACTCAAATACGTAGGACCATATGTCGAAGCATTTACCTTCCTGTAATCTTAAGCCACCTTTTTCATGTCTGCTTAACTGCCTAGTGTCAGCCAATCTTATGAAGAGTTTCACTTGAGGGACAGTACAAGGAAAGCATTGATTGAAGCAGCAGTTGAGATAAAGTACAGAACCATCTCATCTTCCACAGACACAGTAAACAGTGGTGATGTATGAGGACTCACCAGATGCTAGTTTTCAAACTTCACCTATTATTTTCTACCTGTGATTCTCAACTTCTTTCCTGTGATCTCCTTCAGTCTAACTTCTCTACTGTTCATCTGTGTGGAGTAGCCATTAAAGTATCCTAATGATGATGTAAATTAGAGTAAAAGCAGCAGGTTTTCTTGGAAATTAAATGCACTTCTTTGTTAAAAACTTACAATGAATGGCGAGAGCGCTGACCAAGTGGTGAATGGTGCTTAACTATTGTGTGGACATAATAAGACAAATTCCTTTGTGAAAAGAATTGCAAAAGGTTCTTTTGAGTTGAGGAATATGAAATAAGAGTGAATAAGCAGAAGAAAGTTTGTCTCATCTGGTGTTTGTTACATGGTTTTCCTTTGGGTTGATCATTGCATCTGGTTAGGAGTTCATATGCAATGTGATGTGTACAGTCAAGCTTCTGAGCTTCTAGAATAATGATAAGATATCTGAGTATGGGACTGGAGAAACACAGTAACCATCTCATGGAAGTGCAGTGAGGTCTAGAGCAGTGATTCATGGTTGAAGGGACTACCCTGTTTCACTGGTGCATCGTGACAGAATCTAACAGAAGTCCCTGCAAAGTGGACTTGTGCAGACTGAGTTAGAACAAGGGCTGTGGTGGTTGCATTGTGCTAAACTTCATGCATGCTGATATGTTAGGAAACAACAAGCAATTTTTTGTGCCAAAAAAGTAGACCAAGAATTTTAAGAAGAAAATACTTTCTGCAGGACTACGGTTGCAACTATCATTTTGCTCCATGGACTTTGAATGGATAATTGGTATAAATGCTTGTCCTTCTATTTTAATGCTACATTGCTGCTTTTAAAATTTCATACAATAATGTATACTGGATCATTCTGAGAAGAGAAGGAATTCATATGCAGTTCCAGCAGTCTGATTAGGAGACCAATTTAACAGGGTAATTTGGAGACAGACCTAAAGGCTGCTCTGTTGAAAGGCACCTCTTTAATTAAATCAACTTGATTATAAATAGTGTAATATTCTATCTGTAAGGAAGGGTCAAACTGGAAAAGAGGAAGAAGGTAAGGATTAAATACTTCATTGGAGGCCTGGAACATGGTATGTCTCAGCAGGACCATTATACCCTGTCTAGAGGAACCTGCAGCACATATTTAAATCTAGTTGTTGTCCGCTTTGTGCATAACAGTCAAAATCATGTTGTAAATCTACCAAGAAAATCTGCTTTGGCTTATAAATATAGTACGAGGAGGGGGGAAAACCCCTAACTCTCTAACACAGTCATAACTTTTCCACTTTCTTAAGGTAAAGAAAGCCATCCAAATCTATGTTTCTTAGTAGCATTTTAAGATTATTTTTTAAATATGTATTATCAGATACATTCAAGCCCACAGGCAAGAGGGTACCTCAGCCTTTCAGTCTGAAACAGAACAATGAGCAGCACAGTACTAGTAATATAGCAGCCAGTACTACATCAAAAACAGTAGTCAGAGGATTTATGAAGTCATCAGCATGACCACAGACAAATAAAAGAGTATCCTAGCAGTGCTAATTACTAGTACGTTTAGTCTAAACACTGTTGGACTATGTGACAAATTTAACTTGCCCTCGGGTCAGGAAGAAATAACTTGGTATGAAGATGGGTTGTTCTGAGGAAATATTTTACTGGTAGTCAAGATCTTCATTACCTGATCATCAGTTAATTTAGTCTTAAGATTTATGAAAGTGATCTCTTCCATCAACCCGCCCAAGCTGGATGTCACAAGATTAAATACATGTGGGCATGGCACTAATGCTACAAATCTTGATGTTAAATAAATTGAGATGAGTCCTAAGATAAAGATTTCGGACGTGAATGTTTACGTATTTTTCAGCTCACTGTTTGCCCATGTATTTACAACACATTTACTCTATTAGATTTCCACTGTCAGAAGGAAGAGAATGAATAGGGAGGGTCCTGACCACAGGGGCCTTGCTGTGCTCTGTCTCCATTCAAAATTAAGCAATCTAATGCTAGCTAGATGCTAAAAGGTAATATGAGTGAAAGGTCCCAATAATTGTCCTATCACTTTTAATTGGTTCCCAGAATCCAAAAATTCACATTGAGCAGTACAGAAAAAAAGCACCAGCATCTGTTTTGTTTCAAGGACAGCCAACACCGGTGAAATTAATTGGGATTTGTAGCTTTACCCTTGTGCCAACCTTCAAAATAGCAGAGGTTTGGAAAATTAATTTCCACCTTGAAGAACAGACTGTTTCCATTTTTATCAGTAAAACATATTACTTTTTAGTAAAGAAAACACCATTAAATGGATAGCTGGGCTAAAGTCTTTTCAGTAACGGAGAGAATGATATAATCAGGAGAGAAAGCAGCTTCATTATAGTGTCAGCATTTAATGACTGGACAATTTGATATACTGTCAAGCTCCTCTGAAAGAATTAAAACCTGCTGAATAGGTGAATTTTTTGTTATATTAAAAAAAATTATTCCCTTAGAATTCTAGGAAGGACTTTTCCTATATGACCAGCCACAATGTTTTCTTAGATCAAAACCACAACCCTTCAGAGTGTTTAAATTGTTCCATCCTTCTCAGCGATATGCTAACTCGTAAAACAAAATCAAGTATGAGTGCAAGCAAAATGTACATGGAATGACACACCTGATTTACATGTGCAGTTGAGAAACTATATGCCAAATGTCTGGACTTACTGCAAGAACAGCTCTGGTAACAAATCTCATTTTTTTTTAGTTTGGTACAGAAAACTTTTTAACGTTTAGTCTTTTTGAAAACCTAACTCGATGAAAGTGTGAGACTTGTGGATTACAGGAAGAATGTCCCAACTCAAAATCATTAGTTAAAATGTATTTGTTTTGGACAATTAATTTTATACTTCTACAGGTATACCAAAAGAAATAATATAGTGGAAACCATGATGATCCATGGAGTTTTGGTTGTGTTCAGCAAAATAAATCATTACAAACTGAAACTTTGTCCAAATTAATCCATTTAGGTGAAGTTTTATTTCATTTCTTTAAAAATCCTTACACAAACCAGTTTCACCTGGTTCTAAATATCACCACAAATGTTATTAATAGCTTTAGATTTTTTTTGTAATTTACTTTGTATATAACATCTGTTTAACCTGTGAAATCAAAAGGCAACTCAAACACAATTTAGTATAGATTTTCTTCTGAACTACTAGTAACCCAGTGTAAGGACTCAGAAGCTGCATGAATGTACGAGCTAATGCAGCCAAATGAATTTGCTGAATATGCATTTTAATAATGTTAACAAAATAACTTGTACTAAAATTTTGGCTAAATATGCTTCCAATAATATTTTTGTGGAAAAAACCAGCACAAATACTCCAAAAAGCAAGTATACAATTAGTTTTTCAAGTCTTGCAGATAGCAAGCAGGATCTTAAAGTGATGATTTCTATTAAAAGGTTTCACATTAAAATACCTTGTATAATGTAAACCAGATTGGCTTGGCTGAAGCCTGATTTTCAAGCAGTTATAGAGAGCTATTGTTAACAGAAAAGATCACTTTGGTAAGTTAACGGCAATTGTATGCAAATTTTGGAGTATGCCACAGACTTACTATTTGTGGTAAAATTGTGGCAACTTTCTTAACAAGACTGACGGAAAATTGCCAGTAGCAGGAATTGCTGGCAACCTCAAAACTTCAGCTGTGGTTATCCTCTCAGATTACTGAGAAATTATAGCAGAGTTTGTAACAAAATTTTAACTTATTACATTGAAAGAGAAGGTGAGAGAAGGGACACTGAAGAGAGAAGTGCAAAGGCAAAGATAAATACCAATATTGAGCAGTCCTGTTTCAACTTGGTGAGGACAAAATGGCTGCCATCTCAAAGGCTGTCAAGCTTGATAATTATAACTAATTTTAAACTACTTGTTTGTTATCTTATCACAAGATTGTAACTCAGCTTCCTTACAAAGGAGCTAGAATGACTTTTGGCATTTTGTAAGGATGCAGTTGAGGACTATGATTGAGCTTTCACTGGTTTTAATAAGTCAGGAGGCTCTCCTCATCCCCTCTCATGTCCTGACCCTCCACTGATATTTCTGCTCAAGCCTACTATGTGCAGGGATGTATCCATGTCCATTGTCTGAGCTGACTGATGACAAACTAGAACAGAAACCTAAAATATTGAGGAACAGGTGTAAGATCTCCATCCAGTCCTACACATTAGAATACTGACACTGCAGCCACAGTAAGTTAAGTGCTGAGTGCCTCTGAAGAACTTCCCTGCAGTGTTGAAAGGACTGACTTTAGCAGTGGTTCAGTTCCATAGTTTCTATCAAACCCAGCCAATCCCCTAGATCTCAATTCTCTTTGGCCTTTTTCTTGTGCATCATGAATAAGTTTTCCTGGGTATAAGGGAGTTGACTGAGAGCAGTGAATATAAATCTAATAGAGAACCGAAGTAATTAGTTTCCTGAGGAACGAACACCAAGTGACTTAGAGAGATAATGAGCATGTGAGAACCAAGAAAAACAAAAAATTAACAGGGTTTATATTAGATTACACACATCAACTTCATTTTTTTTAATAAGTATAATGTGTTCAACATTTAACCCCACCATTTCTTTGTATTACAATTATCTTTAAGGGTTGCATCCATGAAATTCCTTTGATAAAGATACCAGGGGTTTTTATTCAATTTTTTAACATTCATGTTTTATTTAATTTCACTGCTGGCTGAAGCTAATTCCTAATGTGATTCTGAAAAAAACTGAGGTGGCCCTTGTTTTTAATATTGGTGTGTTTTCTGCAAGAAAAATTTGCAGCTTTACCTAAGCTCTGGAGGGTTGCTCATTCATAGAGATTATCTGATCAAATTTGGACTTTCTTGATGCAACAATACAATAATATGGAAACCCCATAGTTAGTATACATATAGAATAATTTTCATTATATGTACAGAAGGAAGCAGAAAATGTTAAAGTATGGGTAAATCTGGGCAAACTCCAAAGAGGGGATTCTCTGCTTGGGTGTTGTGAACTGGTGAGAAAACAATTTCTAATTTCTGAGACCTCTTGCACTGAAAGACACCTGAAATGGTAATTCCTACTAACAGATAGTTTGGGTAGATGATTGGGTCAAAAGATGTATCAGATATAGACATCTAGTCAAATGTTGTCAGAAGCTTAATTTAATAATGTTTATTCCTCAGAAGCTGGGTGATGATCAGAAATGGCTGAATTCATACCATCAGCACTTGATGATCTATGATTCTATGATTCTGTGATTCTGTGATTTGTGTACCCACTATAAAATCAGGCATTGACCTTGATGTTACTTGTCCACATTTATATGCTGTTCCTAGAAATTAATAATTTCTTTACAGTACTATAAAGTTTGATGCCCACTTGCAGACTCAAGGCCTTAATTAGACTGTTATTTGAGATATCAGCTAAGGCAGATGCTTCAAAGAAGTGATGTATCTTTTAAAAAAGAATTCCAGAGAATATAAATCTTTGCCCGTATTCTATCCCTAGAGGCAGAGGAACTGAAGAAAATAAGAAAAAAAAATATTCTCAGTGGTTAATTCAAGTTTAAATTCCAACCCTAAAGTTTAGGCTAGACATTGTCTTGCACAGTTTTTAGCTTTTGATGACTTTACTTAGGTCTTTCACTGCTTCTAGAGCTTAGGAAGAGTTTTTCTAGAACATTGTTGCCTCATTAAATCTTCTGTGAAATTCATTGCTTGGCCTTGTTTCTCACAGAGTTGACACAGTGATATTTCATTGGACAACACTGAGGAACTAAAGGAAGATATCTTTTGTGGAAGTACACAGGATTCGTTAAAACTTACATTTGGTCTATGTGAATTCATTCAGTCCATGACTTGATTTTTCAGGTTGATAGCCAAAATGGAAACTAAGAAAGGTGTTGTGGTTTGAATTCAGAATTTTTATGAGTTGTTGCTCTTTTTCTTACTTTAGAGTGAGGAGTGTGGAGATGCTTTTTCTTTGAGCTTGAGTCAGAGCAGGGATGTTAAACCAAGGCTGTGTACCTCCTAAACACCCAGATAGTTGGAATTCTGTGACTAGTTGAGGCAAATACACTTTCTTGGGGACAGAAAGGACAAGTCAGAATGACTGTCTTGTTCAAAGGTGAGTGAGTGCCCTCTCCAGGAAGATAGGATGTTCAAAATGCTCCTCATGTGCAAACAGACTGCCCAAAATATGGGCTATATGCCATTATTTTCTTCTCTGGCTGGTTTGCTTTTTTCTTTTTTTTTTTTTTTTTTATGGAATATTGTTTAATGTGCTTTTTGAATATAATCCAGAAAAGCAAAACACTTCATTTTGGAAATGCTGAAATGAACTGTTTTGAAATTTCTGCATTTCTTTCTTATTAATCAGATACTTTTTTCCTCTCCTGAATTTAGCTGTAATTAACAAACAGCTTTACTTCAAATAGAGTTACCATTTCTGGTGAATAAAAACAAGTGGGGGCACACATGGGTTCTTCCCCATCTTCCACACAGCCTCACACAAGTGGGCTAGCCATACCATATATCCATGCCATACAGCAAAACTTCTGCAATACAAGTAAGTAGTATGTGACTCTGGCCAGGAAAAGGGAAGAGTTTCTTGCATCTTCCAGATATTCAGGTGAGATTAGTGGCTTTTTACTCTGCAGCCTCTCTGGGATAGCCTTTGGGACCTGATCCATGACCTTTATAAAGTCAGTGAGAATCATAACCTATATTACGAGAACTGAAAGCTGTCTGCTAAGCCTGAAACATGACATCATAAGAGCAGGTAAATGGGACAGGACTTAATTCTCTCTGACTCTGAGGGGATTGACACCACTTCCCCGTGTGGTGGTCTGTTTGTGAAACAGGCAACGGCTTGCCGTTTGTCTTGCACTGGGAATCTTAAGAGGCTTAACAAGTATCTGACTTGCTTTGACAGTCCTGCAGGAAAAACACCACCAAAGAGTGGTGTTGTGACTTCTACTCATTCCGTGAACATAGAGGATGCGAATGCTAGAAGGGTGTCTGCAAATCCCACTAAATGAGGAGCCATCAAATCTTTCCCTTGGAAGGGCTGAGCCCCAGCTCTGCCACGGGCTTTCATGAGTGAGGGCAAGACAGTGACCCTGAGCTCTTACCCCTGTGCCTGCAGCCATTCCAAGGAGGACAAACTCTTCCAGCCATGTCTCCTCCTGCAGGCATGGTGGCTACTCCCAAATGCCCACATCTGATTCAGCTGAGCTGGTGGGAGAGACCTGTCTTTTCCAAGGTGAAAGCAGACATCATGTTGGTTCCTTTGCAGGAATGGTGGCAGGATGGGCAAAGCTAACCTTCAGGGCTGGCACCAGGGCTGTGCTGGGTGTATTGAAGCTTACCAGATTGACTCCGTTTGACTATGCATTGCTCAAAGCCTCACTGTAGACAGATTTTTCTCTTTTTTTTGCGGAAATTTGTTTTAAAATGTATTTGCTCTCAAGTTAAGACTTTGCTGCCAAGTTTCGCCCAGAAAACATTTTTGCAGCCAAGTTATAAACCCCTCCAAGTAAGGGTACGCAGTGCAGCTATGGAGAGAGCCTGAAGCATAATGGCACCAGTTAGCTCCCTGAGAATGCCACCTTTATGATCTGTTATCTTACTTTGCCAGCTTCAGTTTGACATTTCATGAGAGCTGGGTTGGGCAATTCATTTTAAGCTTAGTTTTGGACTTAGCTATCAAAATAGGACAGTAAAGCTCTCAAACATGCTGTATGTTCTTGGAAAACACTGCAGAAAGACAAATATTTCACTTGGACTGAAAGGAGATATAAATCTCACACAGAATGCCTGTCAGCAAATTTAGCTAATATGCTAATTGTCTGAGGAGTAGACTGATGGGATATCCTATGTTAAGACCTTAATGTGGAAAAATATGTATCTGTCTTATACTGTGAATGTCATGTTAAGAAGATTCATATACCCACAGAAATGTTTGTCTAATCACAGAAATAGTTTTGGTATTTATTTATTTATTTTCAAAGAACTAATTTATTATCTGTATCTCTTAGCTTGGCCAGAGAGTGTTCAGAAACTGAATTCTGACTGGGATTAACATGGGGAGCATTAAATACTTTTAAGCATATTGTTTTAATTGATGACAGCTTGCTAGCAGAGGCAGTGTTTACCTAGAGATTACAGGGCCAGTACTAGGGCATGGAGAATTCTGCAGTCCTGTTTCCACTGATTGCACAAATACATCCCAAGGGATGTGATGGTCGGTGCTTAGTCAGTCCCTACTGGTGTAGTTGGAAGTAAGGACTCCACCAAAGGCTGTGAATAGGCAGCACATGCAGGTTAACTCAAAGGAGATGCTCTTACTCCTTTCCTGGGTACATCCAGTGTAGCTGCCAGACAGCTGCTGTTCCCCTAGCGCTGCAGAACTGGCTGCCTTTTCACTACTGGGAACCCATCTGAGATAGATGTAAGCATACATGACTGACCTTCAAACCACGTACAAGGAGACACCAGGGCCCATGACTGACCCTGCTGACAGTCTGTCTCTCAGGAGGCAACGAGGAAGAGCAGGCACCTGGGGAGAGGAGGTTAGGGCAATGCAAGCTACAAAAGATGCAGGTTTTTTTATGCTGTGGTGTTGTCAGCATGACACTCACCAGGGTCTAGGGAGAAGATAGTTGGGAGCTGAAGAGCTAGCTGTTCTGTTAGCAGCACATCCTATCTTTCAATCACCGCAAGTCCATTTTATCACACTTTTTAGGCACTCTGGCTACAATAAGTATTAAACTGTTTAAGAAACACTCAACACTAAACATGGAAACACAGACATGCCACTAACATGCCCAGTACTCCAGGAGCAAAGGCATCTTGTGTTGCAGAAATTCCCAGAAGGTGTCTTGTTTGCAGCTCTTTCCCTTCAATGACTGTGGACCAAATGCTGTTTGGAGAATAAACCCCCAGGATCAGTCTGCCACCTTTGTACACTCATCACAGGTGGTTGTACTTTTGATGTGATTCCCTCTGATGGAAATAAGTCCACATATAAAGCTCAGGTTTCTCCCAAAGCATTGTGGAGTTCACCACTTTGCTTAGGGGGATGGTGTTCAGACCTCATACGAAGTGCAAAAGGGAAAGTAATCCAAACATTATAGAGGTACAATTCTCCTTTTCAGTGAGGTTTTTAGCTCACTGGTGCCAAACAAATGCAGCCGAAATCTACTGGCTTTGCCCTCGGTCAGTCCCACTGATTTTACAGCAATAATTTCCAAACTGAAATGGTTCAAGGTAACCTTTCCTCCTGCTAGATTCATCACCTCTGTGTCAGCTTTGCTTAAGCTCATCTTTTCATGAAAAGACTGCATACCTGAAGAAGAACCTAGAAATAGAGTCTGGGAGCCCTCCTAGCTGTAGGATAATTACTGTACTGGCTGCAGACTTTTTGCACAGCTGTGACTTAGTTATAGTCTGGAAGATTCATGGTAATATCATAGAATCATAGAATCATTAAGGCTAAAAAGACCTCTAGGATCATCAAGTCCAACCATTTATCTGTAGCACAATGAGGAAATTTTTCTGCTCTGTGGCCATTAGAATGAACTACAACAATATTACTGTAATTTTTTTTTTCAGAGCTCCATGAAATTTGGAGTATTTCTCCATCTCTCAGAAAGAAATCCCTTATCTGATCAAGCTTACTGACGTTTTTCAACATAATTAACCTGAGAAATATTCTTGAAGTCAGGAGAATTCTGTCTGAAGATATACAGAACGTATTTTCAATTGCTTTTATATTTATAATTCAAAATAATTTTTCAATATTACAATGGCTGTACCTCAGTGACGAACAGGTCAGTGTACATCTGAAAAACATACACCTTTCCTGAGCCACTGCTGTGACCATTTTCATGTTAGGATGACAGAGATATAGAAGACGACGTTTCCGTTAACTGTGGGGGAAAAGTCTTTGGTTGTGCCAGCTATGGACATTTTAAATATGGAAAGATAATGCATTCTGAAAGTCTTTGGTTTATTTTGTTTTTATGAAGAAAGCAATATGGGGTTGTAAATTAGACTTGCAGCCTTATTAGAATTTGCATTAAAATAAGTGTAGATGTCCTGCAGGACTGCCATATGCATTATACATTTTTCTTCTAAGTAGCCACCAAAACTACCAGAGCAGACGGTAGATGTCAAATCTTTTTTTGCTGCTTTTCTTTCCAGAACAATAATAGCAATGCAGAAACAGCACATGGTTTTTCTAAAGTTATATTAGACATATCTGATCTTCATGTTTGCAGTAATCTAACTTTGGCAGGCTTTTTAAAGATGGGCTAGGGAGTATTACATTAGGCAGTGGTACTAGGCAGCCAAACTTATGATATTTTGCAGTTCCAGAAAAGAAAGTTCAACACAGCCAAGATCTGAACAGAACAGATATTGTATATTAAAACAGGCTGGAAAACCTAAGAGAGAAACATCCAAATGCTGCCCAACTGAGCAATTGCACTGGCAGCTCACATGGAGCTGAAGTTCTAAATCAGATATGCAGAAAATGGGGAGATTGTAATCCCTTTAATATGGGAAGTATGCCCTGTGGGGGACTACTTCTCCCAGCATGCAACTGCAAAATGTCATAGATCTCAGCCACCCTTAAGCAGAATGGCTGAAAAGCATGCAAAATTGCTTTGACACAAATAATCATATATACAAAGTGGAGGGCATTGCTTCAGATGCTGCTGGAAAATAAATCTCCTGTCTATGTCCAAAAGAGACGGCAGAGATGTGAAATTATGCTGACAAATATTTTTGTCTAGTTGTACACCATTTATAAAGCTGTTTTGAACTCATCGCTGTTACTTGAGTTATGATGCTCTGAAGGAGAAATTTATTGCGAAGGTACTGAAATTAGTCAGCTGAGAAAGTAATCTTTATTTTTGGCAGGGAGATCTCTGTAGAAAATGGTATATTCTAAAAACAGAGACAAATAAAGGAAATGGGCAACGGCTACACTTTAAAATGGAAAATAGGCAATGTTTCTAAATAATAAAAATTAAAGGGTGATGCAACAAATACAAAATGTTTAGGGGTATGGCTTTGCAAGTTAAACTAAAATCAGTCAAAAATGCAAGAAAACTTTGAGCTGTATGTCATACTTCAGCTGAAATCTTGCTGATATCACCTTCCAAGGTAACTGCAGTGACAGACACTGATTTCACATAGGTACAGATGTCTCATACAGTGATGGGCTTCTCCAGATGTCTGCCTGCAAACACACCTTTTTAGGGGAAGAGATCGTAACTTCACTTTGATACTAAAAATAAGTTTCCTGATTGCTGTTTAGCTGTTCTGCATCAAGTGACTGAACGCACACACATATTCCTGGATAAAATCTGCAATGAGGTTGAAAGTACAGACATAGAAGTGATTTGGCATGAAATCCTTTTATGAGGCTGTTGTGGTATTCCTAAAACAAACATTGTAAGACCAGAAAATATTATGAATATAAGATTAAAAAAAACCAATATAGAAAAGTATATATTTTCACATGAAAAGCTACCAAACAACCTTACCTCTGCCCCAGTGTAACATAATGTATTAGGTATGTGTCAGGCATCTTATTAATTATAATCTGGGGTTAGATCAAAACAACTTCACTAAGGATTCTAATTTCTCCTGGTAATTCTGGAGGATGAAGCTTGTGTTTCTAGGTGTTCTCACATAAAATAGACACAGTCGTGTTAATTTTAACCCAATTCTGTAAACTGCCTGAGTTTATAAAGTTATTTTTCTTAATTAAATCTCACAATAACCCTGAAGTACAGTACATTTTCTCACAAAAAAAAAAAAGGGAGTAAAAAAACCATAGACGTAGTTGCAGTCTGGACCTTCTTTTTGCTGAAGACCTTCCTTTAAAAATATGTGTATATCACCACTTCATATGAAAATACTAAAGAAGAATTTGTAGGAGAAGTTCACAAAGTCTTATTTCTCATTATTTGAGACACAGTGTTTCCCCTTCGACTCCTCTATCAGATATTTGTTTGCTTTTTCAGTCTGCTTTGAACAAGAGGGCAATCAGCAGGTTTGGCTTCAGGTTGGAGTGCTGCCGACATTTCTGGTGTCAGTTCCCTGCTCTTGCACAGTCCCCTGTGTGCCCACACCCTGCACCGCTTCACCCGGTGTATTCTTCCCCATTTATGCATTGCAGCTTCTGCCTGCCCTTCGGAGCAGAGCTGACTGAAGAGTGCTTCCTTTGCTCACTGCTTCATTAGTGCATGGAGGGAAGCTGCGGTCAGGGTTAAAAGAAACTCTTGGAACCAGTTTCCGAAAGAAGGAGGAGAAAGCATCCCTCTGCTGAAATGGCTGCCAGCTGAGGAATTTCCTGAGGAAGGACAAGGGCAGCCATTGCGGCATCTCCTCGGGCATTGCCTCGACCAGCAGCGCCTCCAGCTCTTCTGATGAGGGAAGGTCGCAGAGGCTGCTCAGTGACTAAAGCTGATTTGGGCACCTGTGCCATGCCAGGTTTATTTAAACAATCCTTTACGTCTGCTCTGCCCTGTCAGCAAATCATCTGTGGAAAATTTTCAGAAAATTGACTCTATGGGCAGGTAAGTTTTATAACAGTTAAGGGCCACAGATTGAGCCTCTAGCCCCCAAACCTTTCCATTTGGGAAAACTGAAGTCACCCTGAGCTACTGGCCATTACACAGCTGGTCCCAAGGTGCTGAGTGCTTGCAACTCACCTGGGTTTCACTGGGGTTCATGGGTGGTAAGAAGGACTTTAGATATATAAAAATGGAAAACTGATTTTCAAAATGACTTTTTAAGTTACCTGATCAATAATTATGCCTGCCTTTCTGAATCTGGGAACTGGTCAGCCTTTTTCTACATGGATATTATGTGATGAAAAGCATTGAGCAGCCACGTCAGGCAGAAGAGATGTATTCAAGGGGACACATTCCACACTATAGATGGACATCTCTGCAGGCGGTCCTAGATGTACTGTAAAGTTGCAGGCAGGTTTCTGTTATAAACCACCCTTTCAAGCAGCCCATCTTTCTACCTTACACTGAGAACAAACCTTGGCAAGGCTTATTTTCTGAGACCTTCTCTTCCACTTCTGGTATGTTCTTTATCATCTAAGGCTTTCAATACTTTTCTAAAATACATACCACAGTTCAAAGAAGGTTTATGAGCTTGATGTAAAATTACCCAGTGAGTTTCTTTAACACTGTCATCCTATAAACAAGATTTTATAATCATGATAATCATGACAATCCCCTTAGGCCTTACAATTTCTGAAATGTGGGGTTGTCATTAGCATAGCTAACTAAAAAGTTATATGCCTAATTTATTTCCGCTGTCTTTTCAGGCTTGTCAGGGAAGATGTAGCATGTTTGCTTGGCACCTAAAATGGGACCTGTATAAATTTTAGGTGCCTTTACTTGGGAAAACCATTTGAACACCCTATAATGCTGTGAAAGCCTCTGCCTGGATGCTGCCGAATCTCAGTTTTATGTCACTTCTCAGCCTGCATGTTCCCAGGGTACTCTAAACTAGGTGGTTTTGAAGAAACAAAAGCTGCTAGCTCTGAGGAAAAATATGGTTAGCTCCAATCTAAACTGTGAGGATCTGGAGATGCATCTCAAGAGAAGCCCAAATTTTTGGCTTTAGCTGGGATAGCATTAAACAAAACAGACATGGCTATTTTAATTTTAAAAAACCCAAACAAGTAATGGTGATAGTAGTATCTCAGTATGCCGAATCATTGTCACATCTAAGCTCGAGACTGCTGAAGGGATTCTCTGTTCATTTATTTTACTTAGGCATAGGTAAATCCCTTACCATAATTACTCACTTAATTTTGGTTAAATCTACCACAGTGTACGTTCCTAGAAAAGTGCTGAGTACCAGCCATTTGTTGAAGCACTCAGAAATGGTGGGGCATGCAGCACAAGATAGCTATGGTTTGTATATTGTTCCAGAATAAGGGTGCTTTCTTGAATGGGAGCAGTAATAAAATTACATGAAAGCTATTTCAGACTGTAAATATGAAATATTTCGGTCATAAAAAAACCATCAATGAAATATTTTACCATGGTTCAGTGAAGAGCCTTCCATGTGGAATGAAGCTGAGAGTACAGCAGACCTATTCTTCCTTCAGATACAGAAATGACTGACTAAAATAGACCATTTTGGAATATCTTTTGTGCTTTATGGGTGAAATATTTCACATGGGGTAAAATACCAGCAGTATAAAATGTGATGACTCCATTTCCTTTGACTTTAGGGATTGAATTTTAGCTTAAGGAGACTTGTCAGATTACCAACAACTTACCTGACTAAGCTGCAAGACAAAGAAAAAATATTCCCCTAGGTATTGCTATTATCTCTCTGATAAAATGTACCACAGCTGCAGGTAAAGCTCCGAAGTACGTTACCCTCTTGACAGCACAGAAGGCAAATTTCCCTTTCCACAGCAACCTAGTAGAAATGTTGCCAATACAACCTTTCCTATTTATGGAGATAATAGTAATGAAAGAAAGGTCAATCATGGCTATATAACAGTTTAAAATACAGCTTCGTCTCTCCTGACATCTGCATAGACTAAATGAGTTGTTGAAGGATTTGAACAGTTTTACAGAGTATATTAGGTTTCATGACTTGCACACAAAAAAAATATTCATTTGGTTACACGTTGGATATCCAGAGCCAACAATAATGTTGGGATTTATTAAAAGCAGGCCACTGTTTTAATGGGAAAATATTTTTATGCCATGAGCAGTAATGACTTTTTTACAACTCTTATAAAAACTCAGAAGAAGAGCAATGAAGATTCTTGGGATGGATGGATGGATTTTGCTGCTCTTGAGTCAATTAGTAGAATAAAATATTTGTTTTTAAATGGACACAGCACCTGTTTCATTAGCTAGCAGAAAAAACTAGAACTTTCTTTACTATTTAAATTGTGGAAATCATCCTATAAAAACTAAAGATGATCAGGTGCTAACTGATGCTGTGTGACATACTACTTGTGGGTATCTTGAAATTGTTCATTTGTAATAGAACCGTCAGCTACCTGGCAAGATTTCGGTAATAGAGCAAATTATTACTATAGATTATATTTCACCCTGTCTGTCACACTGTATTAGGCTGCCATTGTAGTGCCTCTCTTGGAACTGCCCTTTTGTCTGGATTTCTCCTGACATACAACAAAGTTTCCAACCACACTGAGACAGGAGTTTTGGTATATGGTTTTGTTCAGACAAACTATTACACTCTCAGTGTGCCTGTGAAGAGGTTCCCTCCCATCCTGTTCAGCTGAGCCAGGTGATGGAGGCCTGTGCCCGCTACTGAACCACTTCCTGAAAATACCCAGGCTATCGCAAACAGCTCAGCCTAATGCAGTCCAGCCTGGGCTGCCCTCTCTCTCAGTTCCAAAGCCGTTTTCCAACACTTCAGAAAGATGAATGGGAAGAGGAAGGGGGAGGGGAAGGGGAAGGGGGAGGGGAAGAGGAAAAGGAAGGGGAAGGGGAAGGGGGGAGGGGAGAGGGAGGGGGAGGGGAAGCAGAGGGGAAGGGGAAGAGAAAGGGAAGGGGAAAGGGAAAGAGAAAGGGAGAGGGAAAGGGGAAGGGAAAGGGGAAGGGGAAGGGAAGGGGAAGGGGAAGGGAAGGGGAAGAGGAAGGGAAGGGGAAGGGGAAAGAGAAAAGGAGAGGGAAGGGGAAAGAGAAAAGGAGAGGGAAAGGGAAAGAGAAAAGGAGAGGGAAAGGGAAAGGGAAAGGGAAAGGGAAAGGGAAAGGGAAAGGGAAAAGGAAAGGGAAAGTGGAAGGGGAAGGGGAAGGAGAAGGAGAAGGAGAAGGAGAAGGAGAAGGAGAAGGAGAAGGAGAAGGGGGGTAGGGGAAGTGGAAGGGGAAGGGGAAGTGGAAGGGGGAGGAGAAGGGGAAGGGGAAGAGGAAAAGGAAGGGGAAGGGGGAAAGGGAAAGGGGAAGGGGAGGGAAGGGGAAGGGAAGGGAAGGGAAGGGAAGGGAGGGCAAGGCAAGGCAAGGCAAGGCAAGGCAAGGCAAGGCAAGGGAAGGCAAGGAAAGGCAAGGAAAGGCAAGGAGAACCTACATGTTGCCAGGGGTTTTGGCTAATTGTTATTTTTACTTTAGTATCTTGTACTCAAAGCGTGTTGTCTTCTAATTTCTATTCAAACTTGACCATTCATATTTGCAATACGCTCATGTTAGGAATTCGTTGTTTCACTACCTCACTTTCCACTGTATATGAAATTTAGACTGTAATGTGATAAGTTTGTGTTTAGCTTTCACTGGATCACTTCCACTTCTTTGTCCATCTACACTTTACTGGTGATATGACTGGAGTAATACAGTATTCTGAAATTAAAGGAAGTTACATTGTTACTTATTTCATATTTGTTGAAGAGAAAGATATTGAACTTTGGAGAAGGCTGTAGTTGTGGTGGGGACACAAAATAGAGCAGCATCTCCTACACCTTCTTCATATGTGTGTGGTGTGGGTGAAAATCCCATTCAATTCCCCAGCAACTGGTGCTATAAGCACCCCTGAGGTGTTACTCCTTCTCATATGATGACCACTGTGTGTATCCTATCCTCACCTTCCCCTGACAAATCTTCTGCCCAATGTGTCTCCACCTTCTTCATTGTTGAAATAAACTAATTTCTGCCACCTTCTCCTCCTCATGTGTAAATCTGTGTGTATGGCCACATGGATAGAATGTCCCAAATTTTTCCTTTTCTGAATATTTCTTACGCACTGTCACATAAACTATGGCAGATGTCTAACTCACCTGACTCTACCAGTCTAGATCCATAACCAAAGATTCATAATTGTTAGTACTGACATAAATCTACATACCACTCATGGCAAGCTTTCCTCCTAGTTTCTACTTCCATACTGTTTATCACTTTGATGTCCTTTGATTTGACTGTAAGGATTTTTTCCAACATTTCCCTCATAGTCCTGAACTTCTAATGAGACCTATTGCAGTATGCGCCTGTAACCCCTGTCTATCTATAGCTCACCAGGGTAAATCTTCCATCACTCCATTAACCTTTAAGTGATAATGATGCACTTCTCTCTTCTATCTGAAGAAATCATTAAAAACTGCCTTTTCTTAGGAAGGGTCATTGAGAAGCTTAGAATGATGCACGTTGCTCTTAAAATCCCCAAAGGGACTTAACTGGGTAAATTTACATCATCACTTCCCAGGCAAATAATAGGCCTTACAGACTCTCTTAACTGATTCACTGCTTTATGTCCAATCACAAGTCACTGGCACATCAACAAATATGGTAAGATTAGATGAGAATTTGCAGCACAAAAGTTATTCTTCCCAATAACTGTTTATGTGTGTTCTTGTACCCTAGGATAAATGTGGGATGATGCACCATGCATGCTTGCGAGCAACTATTGCAGGGCAGCTGATCCAAGTCTGAGCTTTCTCCATGGTGATTTTTGTGTTTGTGCTCCTACATCTTAAGATTCCATTGCTATTTTCTAGGCACAAACAGGGAAAAATATTGTATTGTTTCAGTTACCAGAATTGTTTCTTTAACAGAAAACATTGTAAGGGATGAACTTGATGTTACAGCATTAAAAAATGTTTCCAGCTCTCATTAAATCTCTCCTTTAGACTTGTACACAAAATTGATTTGTCTGCCTGTGGGGATGAACTTAGGAATACCAGGAAAAAATGCATAACTTTTGTACTAGCTGTAGCACAAAATGCCCAAAAAACTAAGTATATTTCAGCCCACCTGTTTATTGTTACTGAACAGAGGAAGAGCCTAGACCTAGTGGCTGAGAGATGCTCTCTTACTTTTTCTCACTCAAAATTGGTATCACATTTGGATCAGGTTTTACAGCTACACTACAAAGGCCATTTGGACATTTACTGTTGCACACAAATGCTCTGTATGCATAATGTCCCCAGGCATATCATTTATATTAATTCCAGTGGAAGTTAGGAGATTTCGGAACTCCCTGTGCATCTGTTTACCCATGCACCCTGTGAGAATATGTATTTGAATCAGCATTATGTTACTGGGCTAGGGGCACTGTCAATGCACATACCTGTTTTCTAATCCTTTCTGTGGCATATTAAAATTGCAAACTCACCTAATACTCCATCTGCATTAAAATGTGTGGTTCTAGACAATCTATGTGTTTATATAATTTATATAAAAATATGTTGAATGTTTTTTAGGTTGCAAAGTCACAGGTACAAAAATTTGGGCAAATCAGGTGTACTTACAACTTTGCTACTCAGTGTATGGCTCCAGACAATTGTTACAGATTGTTTTTGAAGGTCTGCATATCCTATGCACAATAAATTGACTCCTGGACATTATGCAGTTCTCATCACCCCAGACCTCAGGAACTGAGATGAGGTAGCAGAATTATTATAATTCTAGGTTACAAAGAGAGAACCAAGATACTTCTTTCTTTTCTTGCAATTAAGCAACACTGGGAAAAGCGAAGGTCTTCTAAAAGCTGCTTTTTTTTTCTTTTTAATCTGGTATCACAAACACTGGAATACATTTTTCACAATTGCATTTTATGTTACAGTATATGCAGATGGTCAATCTAAGCAGGAGATATAACCAAAAGAAATGTAGTAGAAGCCTGTAAGATAAGTAAATTTACAGTTGCTTTGGTATCTCCCGTGTATTTCCACATGCTAATATATTTGGGATTCTTAAGTTTAACCTTAACTCTGTATTTTCTGTATTTAGAAAGCTAGTTTGCAGATATTGGCATCCTCTATGGAAGTACTTTTTTTTTTTCTACTCTGTTACTGATATTTGCTTCTACCCATACACCTTCAAAAAAGAAAGTAGCTGGTTATTTCTTGCTTTTTGTTTAAGCATATATATGCTAACATTAACACTTGACCAATGTCAAGACAGAGTTAAGGTAGACTGCAGATGTGAGTAAATATAAAGCAAAACTATGTGCTTTGGAATCATGACATCTTTTCAATACTAGTAAAGAACTTCTGCCAGAACCTCTAGGCTGATTCTCAAGGGAGAGGTGTGGAGAAACTTCCGGCTCTTGATTGAGACTTCAGCTCAGTGAAAGTTAAACCATTGAAGCCCACAAGGAAACTATTGCCAAAACCACAAAAATTGGACTTTTTGCTGAATAGAACCCATATAAAGTAATCTTTCATTCTGAGTTTAGAATGCAACAGATATTTCATTTCAGCTGAGCTTGAAATTGGAGTTATACATGTTAGATCTTTTACCTGTTTGAAAAGAGGAAGATGTTAAATGACAAAAACCCTGTCACCCTCTCTGTGAGCTTCGTTTTATTGGGAATGATTTCCCACAGATGGCAAATAAACAATAAGTTTACCCCATTGCACCTGTATAGTCCCACTTAAAGTAACATACTTCTTCATACCTCCATAAAGGTTGCAAGTGCACAAGCGATTTTAAAAAAAGGAGCTTAGCCAACTGGAGCATGGTAGAACCCTATAGTTTACCAAACCAAATAATCTGCAGCAATTTGAACAAATCTTCTCCTTGGGACCTTCTGAAGATAAATGCTCTCCCATCCAGCTCCCTTCCTGTTTTGTAATGTCTCCCTGTCTAATTTAATAAATGCTTTCTTGCTGTTTCTTGGCATCTTCCAGAACAAGGAATGTAAACTGAAAAGACCATGGAGACTAGCATTGGCCCAGGATTCTACAATGAATAATACTAGGAGGCACAGAGATGAGTCTGTCAGCCCATACCTCTTGCCACGGCCTCTATGAGGGAAAGTTGCTCAGTGCTGTGTGAAGCAGGCTTTTGTTAATCAATAGTTAAGACACATGAAAGTCAGAAGAAAAATACATGCTCTAACAAGTCAGCTGCTAAGACTACTACAGCCCAGGAAAAAATGTCAAAAAGAACAATATTAAAGGTAATGTTGAGAGAAAATAGTACAGCACACCAACAATCACCAAAAAATTATTGGCAATATTTTATGACACCTTCAGTCAGGTAGAACATGCCAGGAAATGACAGTAACTGCTGGATAAATAAAATTTATTTATTTATACTTTATAGCTGTCTATTATTGTCTAAATTAATGAAATAGGGTTTGTACTGTGACAGTTGTTCTCCAAAATGAGCACCTTAACTTTTGCAGTCTAAACTGTTTAAAGTTAAGATAATTCCTTTTTAAACAGTATATCTCAAAGTATACATGAAATTCATCTCTCCGTGAAGTGGACTTTCTACAGTGTGCCTGAGATTTATTTTCTGTTCATTCATGGAAGAGCCATTGCTGTAGATGCACATAAGAAGGTGTACTGAAAGCACTCATTAATTCTGTTTCTGGATGGCCTTGGAAAACTGTGAAGTCTCTTCAGACTCTAATATTTTGGCTCTGTGTAGATTTGCCCTTCAGAAATAGATCGCTGTTGTCTACATGTTCATATACCCTATTCTTAGAACTTCGGACTATCACAAAAGAGTATTGTATTCATGAAAAATCAGTGCTGAATAGCATTCATCTGCAGGTTACAGAACCCTCTGTAGAAAAGGTGAAGCTTTAAAGGGAAAAACAGTACAATGCAATGTGCAAAGACCAGCATCATTTCTAGCATTGCCACTGGGGATTAAGTATCTCTCAATGAGGTCAGTTTGGTGTACGTTTTCACCTATTTGTGAAAGAGCGCAAGGCTACTGTTATTTGTTCTTGGATGATTTGGGATTTATGAAGAAAGACTAATGCATTCCTATTTATTAATATAATTCATTCCTTCATGGCTTTTTGCAAAATTCTGTCTTTATGCACTTCTTTTAAGGTCACTTCAGGGTTTTGTTTGACATTAAGAGGACATTTTGAGAGAGCACAGCCCTCCAAAGATCCAAGTGCTCTTCAGTACTCTTCAGGACTCATGAGGAGTACTCACCAGTACTTCCTAGCTTACATGCCCCTTTCCATTAATGTACGGCAGTCTGTTACCTCTCCTTTTGACTCTAAAATTCAGGTAAGTGGAGGAATATCCTGCTGCTTCTTTGATAGCCTTGATCATGCAGTTGGAGCTGGGCAGTACAACAGTAGAGCAGCAATGATTGCCACCATGGACTGCCAGTCCTTTGGGAAACAGGTATTTGCATTTTCTGAGGCACCTGAAATTACTCACATGACTGGAAGAATATTAAGATAAGGGTAACCAACTTATTTTATTAATATGTCATTTATTACAATAATAAATGGTTTGAAAAATAAAAATAAAACTGAGATAAAGTCAGATAAAATTAAAGATTATAGCTACCAGTAGATCAGGGCCATGGAGGCATCCACAGGCCTTACTGACCCTGCTCAGCCCTGCCAGGGCTGCTCCAACCCTAGCCACAGCCCAGGACCCCGTTTCAGTTCCCCGGGGCCATCAGCCCCAGCCTCAGCCCCAGTGATGCCACAGCAGGGCTGGTCTCCAGCTCCCCAGAGCCCTGCCCTGCCCAGCCACGGGCCCCACTAGGCCAGGCTCACCTGCAAGCCAGCGTCCCAGCCCATCCTCACCCCATCCCCATGGAGGTGCCCAACGTCTGGGGCTGGGGCTGTCCCTGCTTCCCCTAGCTGCCCTGCTCCCTGGTGGGGGTCAGCCAGGCAGGGCCCTGCCCATCCACCTCCCAGTTTGGGGAGCCCCCATGGCTCTCGATGCCTGACCCCAAGGAGCTGCTGGCCCTCAAGACACCCTGACACGGTCAGCTCAAATCCAGGAGACCCACTGTGTGACATCCTTACAGGATGTCAGGATGCCTACACAGCCATTTTAGCTGCAAACCAGTCCTTATATTGGCACCATCCCATGCTCTTGCTCTCGCGACAACCTTGGACTTAGGTGAGTCTTTTCCCCTGGATGAGTCTGTTCAGTTTCACATGTTCATACCATGAGTTTCCTATCATTCACAAGCTCAACGCCTAGCCAAGCTCTCAATTTTTAACATTTATTTCCCAAGTGACTACAGAACTTCAGCTTTGGTGATAGAGGTATGCCCTGGGACATCTGTCCAGGAAGCAAAGAGACTCTCAAGCAATTAGGTTGCTATTTACCTTGGCTGTAAACAAGACATTTAGTTTTTGTGAAAGACATCCCCCTTGCAGGTAGCTGGGGTGAGATTTGAACATAACAAAAGCCATATGTTGCACCAATATACATATAATTTGACAACAACCGTCTGTGTAAGCATGTAAAAAATAGCAAGCCATGGTTCATTACTATTCCTAGTAAGGACTGGCAATGACAGTATCTCAACACCCTTCAGTCTTTCGGGGGATGGAAGTAACTTACCCTTACCATGTGCTTTTGGTTTGGAGGACTGAATGACAGAGGACATAGGTGTTTATAGAACCTCTTTGCAATCCTGAACTGTCTGTAACTGTGACTATGGGATGGAATCATAGGTCCTTTTAAATCTGTCTAGTAAGATTTGTTTCTTATATTTATCAGTCTCCTCAATGAATTTGTGAATCAAAAGCTGAGGAATTGCACTTCCTCTATTTCGTTTTTATCCCTTTTGGCTGACTAAATTGTCAGAGGTTAGGTTTGGCATCATAAATATTAATGATCTCCACGCAGCTGGATGGAGATCAATGTTTGCTTGGTCAGTACTTAAAAATTTATTTTGTTTTCCTCTGTGTCATCAATTCACTGGTTTCTCCTTGTAGAACTGTGTAATGGGCTGTGGTAATCCTTTGTGCAGATATAACTACACCAAAAATATGAATGATAAAAGGTCCTGGTGATTTTCAGTTCTTTGATGTCCTAAATGTTTTCCTGGTCATTTATCTCTTTTGGATGTTAACCTTTTTATTCAACACTCCTAATTATGAGCTTAATTTTAAGAAATCATTTCCCATGTGGTTCATGCCTTATTGAAGTATGCACATTTTATTTTCTCACATTGTCATTTCCGATGGAGTGGAACGGCATGAACCTACCGATCAATTTCTGATGAAATGTTGTGACCTTATGAATTAAGCTATACCTTATGGTTTCCTGAGAAAACAATGACAGTCATCCTCCCCATCCTACTATATCCCTATGAGATGGGAATGGATGCAGTTCATGTTGAAAGAATAACTTTGTTGTGTACCTAACTTTAGGTGTTCATTTTACATCCAGTATATCCTTTTCCATACCCATATGTTGGCATCTTAGTTTTCCTACTGAAAACTCTTCACAGAAAACTCTTCACTCTTCACTGAAACTGAGAGCAACATTTCTCAAGCTATGGTAAATTCCACCAGATTGAGGACTCCAGAAGCATGTAAGAATATTTGAACTGTACAGTTCATCTGGGTCTTGATAAACTAAAAGCAGAAATAAGAGGCAACACATCCAGAAAATATCCAAACCTTGCCAAAGAATTCTAATCAAAGCTTTACATCCTCCCAGATCACACTACCATGTATTGTGTACGAGCAAAACAAATTTTAAAATTTCACCTTAAAAAGTCATTTCAGGAATCAATGTCTTAGAAGTTTCTAAAAATTTGGGGTAGCTTCTGCTTTATTAGTGTCAAAACAGGTGTTCTATGCTGTGTGAGTGTTGAAAGAACCCTCTAGGTGTAATGTAATATGACTGATCAATGGCTGTAAGTAGACTTTAGAATCTAGTGATAAGTCAGAAATAGTCTTTTAAGTTTTTTCTTGTTTCTATTTCTACTGGACTACACAAAAACCCCGTAAAGTTATTATGCATTTTCTGTGGAAAAAGTGAGTGGTCCATAACAGACTCCTACCTGTTGCAGACTGAAACTGAAATAGCATTTAAGGAACAAAATTAGAAATTGGAGCTTAAACAAGGAGCTGGCTTTATAGACTGATTTGTTTTACAGAAGTGGAGGCTGGAGCCATTCAGAATGCTCTTATACTGGAATAAATCTGTCAGGAAAACTGGTCAGTAGCTTTTGTCTAACACTGAATAAAGAACTTTATTGTAATGATAACAGTAGAGCTATTCTGTATCTTATATTCTGTTTCAAATTATATCTTTTGTCTAAAACCTTCCCTTGCTCCTGCTGCTTGCTTCCTCATACTGGTTATACAAACAGTACAGTTCTGCTTATGAATGAGGGATGGATTAAGGAGCAGGTCTGCAGTGAGGTTAAAGATGTATGAGAAGAACACGGCAGTGTATCTTATAGGTGCCATTTACCAGGATCTAGAGGCTGGGAGAGGTGTAGCTTTCTGATTCAACTACATAAAATGCTTCTTTTTTTTCTACTTTATGTTTCAGTGAACACAGTAAGCAGAGGAGGGAAAGTCCTCTTCCTATCTTATCGCTATCTTCTGGAACATGCAAGCAGCCTAGAACATGTACCACCTATTGCAAACACACAGGGCAGAGATTTGATTGTTGTTTCTTTAATAATGCAGTGTCAATCAGTTACAGGTGTCTCTTATCCATCTGTGTGTCGTGTCCGTCCCCCCCCCCCCCCCATTTCAGTGTACTCCATCCTGGAAAGCATTTATTCTCCTGGGAATTTGGTGTATCAAGTTATTTTTTGCATAATCTTATCCCTAAAGGATGACACAGGTATGACTTGGCAATGCTATGAAGCCATTTTTTAAAACTTGTTCTTTTCATGTACTTGTACTTCAGTACTGAATCACATTCAGCGTTCATGAAAGATTCCCATCCATTGCAAGATTTCCATCGTCACTGTTCCTATAGTAATGTGGCTGCTATATCATCTTTTTAAATTCCTCTTGGCTTTTTTTTTCCTATGCTGGGAACCCTAAGTCATCATTAGGGACACTCCACTAATTATGTGAGCAATGTTGCTGCAGTTATTGAGTCAAATGCTTTGCCACCATATCATATGACACAGACAGTTCAAGAAATGGTACGGTTATAGAATAAGCTGTCAAGTTAAATTTTCTGTTCTACACTATCACCCGCTGTCTTGCAAATGGATCAGTGTGAGCAGAGAATTATAGTTTCTTATTTTGGTAATGTAAACACTGTTGATGATAGGAAATTTACAGTAAGTTTTGTGCTCTTAGGCACTGTTATCTGAGCACAAGTACAAAATTCAGGCACTTCAGAACTTAAGTAGTGTTTTTTTTAGAAGATTGCATCACAGATCTCAATTGTCAGCCACACACAATAACACTTTAAGAGCATGGTACGTTCATTCGTGTTCCTGAAAGAAACTGTTTATGAGCTACAGCACTTAAGCTGAATGAGGTTTTGGTGATAGATTCCACACTGGATAAAATAGCAGTTCCAAACCACTGCCTTTGAAGTACATGTGATTAAATTACTTGTTGTGAATAAAGTACCTAAAGAACTAAGCCTTTTTTTTCTTCTTGTTCAGAAAATGTTCTTGAACTTAAGTTCATTTTAAGAATGGCTTCATTATTTGTGTTCCCTGAGAAGTTTGTATGAACAACTTTCTTCCTTGTTTTTCATGCATTATTTGTGGCAAGAGATTAATGTTTGCTGTTTTGATGTATGCTTCATTACATTGCTTATATTACGCAGAAGTAGCTTTATTTAAAGTATGAATGATCAAAAAGGCAAAGAAGAGCTTTTAATGTGAATGGCAGATAAAGATCAAGAAACTAGGGAGTTTACCATCTTGTTGTAGTCCACTATCCTGGCATGCAAGCCTAATGAATTATGGCTATGTTGCAGTGTCTTAAGTGCCTTAAATTGGGCAGTGCTACAGACTTGGCATTGCAGTTCTCAAGCCTGTCTTTCACTAGCAGCTCTAGAACCTGTAACCTAAGCTGTTGAGGCAGTGGCTTTCCAGAGCACACTCCAGAGTCAATGATAGTTATGTAGGGAGCAGGAATAGTGAATTGGAGTGGTTCCTGATGAAAAGCTGTATGAGTACTTTGAGTTACTATGGCAAAAGTTCTGGAGGGGGGAGGATCACATGCTGCATGGAAGGATGCTTGTCTAGGGAATTCCTGTTCCTTTTCTTGCATGGCCACTGAGAGACCCTCTCCCCAGGCCTTCCTCTATTCTTCTGGTTTCATTTTTCTCCAAAGTTAATATTCAGTGTTACAGTTGGTGTGTGTGATCAGCTACAGACCCTGGCAGTACAGATTTGTGCATGTAAGCTTGTCTACACAAACATTTTTCATCCCTTTTCTGACTGAATCCCTGTTAGTACAGCGCTATCAGACAGAGTGTCCATTAAATATTTTCCTAAGCGCTTAAGAAGCCTAGTAACTGAACAGCTGTCATGATGTGCTCCTAACTTCCTTTGTTTGCCCTGTACTGAATATGAAACAGTGAATCTAAAGGCTTTCAGAAACCATGGAAGCTTTGGAATTGAACTCTATAAAGGGAGGAATTCACCTGTGTATATGAAGAGGGAAATAGTGCTGTGCCTAAAGCTTAAGTCTGGGAAGCGGGAGATTTGAGGTTTGTTTTCAGCTCATATGAAGGTTTCTTTTTTCATCTCTGGTACTGAACAATTGAGCTTACGTACATAAAAGAGAATGATCATGAAGCTGCTTATGTCCACATCATCTGAAAGCGAATGACTTATTTAGAGCATCATTAAAAGAATCTAGTTTGAAATATATTGGCTGAAGTATATAGTTTGCAGTGAATTCTAACACTCATTGGTTAGTGTGTTTCCCTAATGGATGCCCTGAGTCAGAGAGATTCAAATAGTTTGGAAAAAGATTACATAGCTGAGTGGTCCCTTTAGAGCTAAGTGTTCTTCATTGACTGCATTCACAGATCAGAAGGGTGGAAGAGTCAGCGGAGGTCTAAAACATTTACATTTCTGCATTTAGCAGAAATATCTAATGCCCAGATACAGGTTTGTCATAATTATTTTAGTGAAGGTGACAGTTTTTCTAAAATAAACAGTGTGAGCACATTTGAAAACATGCTCCAAGGCAGATTACAGTAGTTCTGAAATAAAGATTCATGCAGGTCTGCTTAGCTACATTTAGGCCTCATCACTGCATCTACATTTTGCTGAATATCAGAAGATGGTGGAAGAAATTCTGTATAGTCTGCTACCTGGACAACATCTTAGTTGCCAGAACAATTAACCAAGTTTCTTTAAAGCCCTTGGAAAAGTTTACCAAAGATTATAGCTTGAATGTCCGAAAGAATAAGTGTGATTCTTCACACCAGCTGTGAAATACTTCAGGCATTGTGTTACTGATGATGACACAAATTTGACCGGTTGCTCAGCTGAGGCTCAGCTGGGAGCCATCCCCAGATGCTCCAGACAACCAGAAAGTGAGCTTGATGCAATTTCCATGCTTTTTTTCCTGGGAACCCATGGTGTTGGGCTCATGAATACAAACAGAATAAAGTAGTCCAACTATCACCATTACACAACTGATTGCATTTGCATAGGTACCAAGATGCACTGTCCAAAACTCGCTTTGTATAAGCTAGTATCGTGGGCAATAGCATCTAAGCTTTTTCTGTGTGTAATGTCACACCAGTGTTTCCATATAGGTGAAATATTACTCAAGGCTCAGACTCACAAAATGAAGTACCACCTCGTGCCTAGAAAGCTCTTCAGGCCTTCCTTAAATACAGTGTTAATGGATCAGCCTCTGAAAAACTCTGCTACACTTAGTTCTTAGCATTAATGAAAGTCTTTGGGTGTGTTTGAAGAAGCAAGCAAAGATTACTCCCAGGCTTATTGTCAAAGTACGGGCCCAAGGATAAATGGGATATAAATTGATAAAGAGAGATGTTAGGCTAAGACTTAAAGTATGTTTCTAAGCATGACCATCACAGTTTTGGAGGAACTGTCTAGTAAAAACAATGGCGTTGAAACAATTAAGCAATTTCAAGTAAAGTAGAAGAGTTTGGTAATGGTCATGTGGGTGATGATACCCATATGACTATACGGGACTTTCCTGGAGCTCCCTTGCAGGCTTTATTGGTAGGTGAAACTTTCAGCAGGGCAGTTGCAATATGATGTTGAGGCCAAGTAGATGTATGCATAAATATATATATATATGTCAAGCGTTGGTCCTTTTGATAAGTAGTTTACTTTAGTCCATACAGTTATGTATCTAATCTTGACTTGTTTAATTCTTCTGTTATAAATTGTAGCCTGCTTATGACCAGATATTGCCTCCCATCAGCAAGTTCCATTGTGATACTCGCTTTTTTGTGGAAAAAAAATTTGTGGTCATAAATTCAAATGTATTACTTAAAGCCATCCCCAACACTTTCACTGAGGAACTATGTTAATAATTTTAACTTTGACCATTCTTGTTTTGTACTTTTAGTTTTAGATTTCCAAGATCCCATTTTTGTTGAATCAGTTCCCTTTGCTGTTCTTTTTATCTCTCTACTTACTCCCCAAACCTTTTCTGAGTAAGCAAAATTTTGGGGCATTTCAGGAGCATTGCCATCTATGTTTTCCCTTTCCTGATGATGGTTACTTTTAACCGGGGATGGATCCTGCACCTCTGCTTGTAGAAGCACCAAATCTTCTTCCAAGTCCTGAAGATCATCTACAGGGGTGACTGGGACACCAACTGTAAAACAATTGAGACATGGTTAGTGGGACAGCTCTGCTTTTCCTGACAACAACTATAGGACACAAGTTTCCCTCTTTTCTTTCTAGTGTGTCCTTTTTCATCTTCCATCTTTTCAGGTAGCCCCAGTTTCTCTTCCTCTGCTGCACAGTACCCTTTGATTTCTTGTAATGTTCTGTTCTAACCTTTTGCACCATCTAAAATAAATCTTCCCTCTCCTTCTGAAGCAAGTGGCTAGGGCTGTTCTTTCTGGCAAAGGAGAATGGTTGAAAGCATAAATGAGCTGGAAATAATGCATTTTTCTTTTCTTTGTGTGGCTTGGAGAAAATGATTACCAAATTGTTTCATCACGATCTGTAAAGCAGTTTATCAGAGTACAACTGACAATGAAAATATGCAATTTTCCTTAAATAGGAGGCATATTGTCAGGCAATCAGGAAAGGGGAAATATCATTCCAGTGTATTCACCACCTTACAAAAGGTTCTTCAAGGTGTAGACTTGAGTGTTCTTAAATCCTGCAGCTTTAAATCAGAAGTGCATTCACCCTCTGTCACAAAGGTGGGTGCACACTAGAATCTCTGGGAAGGTTCTGTAACTTTGATATATTTTTATTTCTCACTAATACTTTTAGATTTCTGGCTGCACACCTGGCAAATGTGTAATTGACCTCCTAGGCAAGTCTGCTAGGGATGTCTTGCTTTCAGCCTTCTAAGCAGATACCACAAGTGTCAGTTTATGAATGAAAGTCTGCAGGAATTTTACCCAAAAGAATGTTTGCTCCTTGTTTCTCTCCTTCCCTCCTTCCTATCTGGTTTTGGCATTAACTTTCCTGGATGTTTTAATTTACCCCCCAGCTCTTTAGGTTTGAGTTCCACTAGGTGTGAATGGATAACATTGGCAAAAGGATGGCTGAGAAATCCTTCAAAAGTTATTTCTCTGGGTAAATTGTTAGAGCAAGGCAGCCTCAGAAATGAACTGTGTCTGCTGACTCATTAGACCAATTAATCTTACGGTAGAGTGTATTATGGATCTTCTCTCAATGGAGAACTCTCCAGCTATAGATGTTGTTGCATTTATTTTAGTCTGTAATAACAAGCATCTTAGGGCAGAATAAATCACAAAATGGTGCTGCTAAAATACAGGCTTTGTTATTTCCAAATTAAGGGACTCATGGTAGTCAATATACTATATATGTGAGAGGTCTCTACAGTATCTAGGTAGGGATAAGGAGAGAAGGAAAAAAACCCCAACATGTCCACCCCCAAGCCAAACAATAAAAAAGAGGGCAGTTCTGCCAATCTTATAATATTGTCACAAAAAAGCAACTGGGAGGACATAATTAAAAGTGACTGAATGATTTTGGGGTTTACAGTGTTTCAATGGAAAACAGCACCTTTTTTTCAGTATTACTTTACTAAGTATATTGCCTTTTTATGGCTTGTTTGCAATGTGACAGTTATTCTCTCTTGCCCTTGACATTAGTAATGCTACACTGGCATCAAGGCACGTGTGTGTGAGTATCAGTTAAAATAACACAGATGTCAATTATATAATTGTGTTCCTCTATTTCAATATAATGTAAACATTCAATATTTTTAAAAAAAGCATTAGGAGGACTGTATGGTTAGCTAGACAAAAATATAAATGTTTTATTACATTCCCAATTTTCCAGTACTGGGGAGAAGATAACAGTAGCCTTTCTGTATTAGGTAAATCTATCAGGTTACAGAACCTTTCCTATTTTTAAAAGTTGTGGAGGGAGAGAGGGAGTCAGGGAACTAAAAGCTTTAACAAGAATATGTTTATTTTTATAAACTGAAGAATAAACAGTTGGTTGAAGCTACAGAAATTGAAACTCAGTATTGGAGGAAGTAGTTTCAACATCTGATTGCAGCTAGTTGTATTTGTATGGAGCTGAGAAAAAAAAAAACAGATGGAGTGAACTAGAAGACATTTTTGGTAAACAAGGAACCTATAACAGTTTTTACAAGATTTTTGGAAGAAGATACCTTAATTTAGACTCTAAGTGGCCAGAAGTTTAAGAAAATTTAAGTTTAAGAAAGTTTAAGAAGTTTAAGAAAAGTTTAAGAAAATGTGCTGCTTCCAAGAGATTCCGAATGCCTTTGGTAGGTATTGCTGGGTGCTAAACAGTTCTGCAAAATCAAGTAGATTCTTTTCTATAAACTGAAAAGCCTGATTTTAATCACTCATTTTAGGAAACTGCATTAAAATATATGAAGTAAAATGAAGCTTTACTGCATTATAATGACTAAAATAAAATTAAACTCTTCCTTCCTTTGTGTAAAGACTGGAAATTTTCCTATTATTAAGCTATTACAGAGTTAGCAGTGAAATATGTCTTGTACGAAAACAAGCTAAATTTCAGAGCTGCATTATAGAGCAAGAAATGATTGATGCTGCCCTTTTCGGAAAATAAAATTTAAAAAAACCAAACCAGTTTTCTTTAATTCAGTGATCTGTGCTGACAAACTTTGTTGACTATCTGGTAAACTGTACAACCAGCTCTGAAATCTCTCTTTGATTAATTTACTGACCTTCATTTTATTTTATTATGACCCCTAATTTGTTTAGTTTCATTTCTCTTTTTAATTTCCAACTGTATCTGAGCTTCCCTATACTGTTGAGACCTGAGGTCTTAATTTGTTCATGAGAAGGCTTTTAAACAGTGCTTACAGAGCAGAAGCGGAGGGTTTCTGCAGATAACGGAATATTGTCACACCACATGACTTACTGATTCGGTTGCTGTCCCACCTCTCTGCAATCCCTGTTCTGCAATATTTGGCAGATTTGGGATTATTGTGAAACATTATCTCTGTCCCTTCTGAGAGCAGAGCAGTGCAAGGAAACTTCCCAGCTTTTCTTTAGAGAAAACTCAAAATAAAAATGGAGTGAAAACAAAGCAAGGGGTAAAATATAGCAGAAAGCCTTTTCTTGCTGAGAGTAGATGTAATGCCAGGAGGCTTATCTTGCTGTGATGGATGGGAGCTGTTTCATTCATCTACCATATGCGGGGTACTGTGCTCCTTGAAAGGGTTGCACCTGACAGCAGGGAGGAAAGATGGCTGTTCCCTGGTTCTGGTGGTGATTGTTGGGGTTCAGATGGGAGGCCTGGCAGGTGGGAGGTCAGTCCTCCCTGGGGACAAACCAACCCAAGCAATGCTGGGGCAGAAGGCTGGATATGCAGTCCTGGGGTGAGAAGTGCAGGGGTGCCTGGACGCCAGCAGCATGAGCGGGCACTGTGCTGTCCTCAGAGGAGCAGTGGGCAGCCGCACAGCCTTGCCTCAGTCATGAGGGAAGGAGACTGACTTTATCTAGGGACACAGAGGGAATGTGTGCAATTTACTGCATCTCAGGAAGCCGCTAAACATTCCTGAACTTAGAGAAGACTGGGGGAAAGGATCCCCTCCCTGCAATGGTGCAGTAGGCAAGGGGACAGGGAGAGATTTATTTTCCTTTGATTTTGTCATTCCCAGCAGATTGAAATTTTTCCTGGACAAAAAGTGATTTTGTTTCAGTAAAATCTAGTCTTAGAGTTTAAAAATCCCCTTGGTGTTCTTGTTTTGAGGGAAAGGTGTAGCCAGAACCACCTCAAAACTTTGGCTGACACAAGGTCAAAATGAGAAATGATGTTGCTGTTGCTACAGTGATTTAATGAGGGGGCAGACCCTGCAGCTCAGCTTCTCTTGAGACTGACGCTGGTTAGAATTTTTAGGAATAGCTTATAAAAAAAGAAAGACCATTTCCCCTAGGTGGTTCTTGTTTTGTCAAGTTATACTAAAAAAGCCTGCTAATACCTTTGAGAACCCTTTAAAACCATCTCTTTAACCCATTGCAGAAGCAGCTGCATGACCAGAAAGAGCGGGCTCAGCCTCTTCTTAAAAACAGACAGTGATAAAGATTTCACAGTCTTTCACATCAATTTGTTCCAGGGCTTCACAGTTGTTCCTGTTAGAAAGTTTTCTCTGTTTTGGACTGAAATCCCTCTTGCTGCAAGTTTAGCTTGCAGCCCTTTGTCTTATCCTTACTGAACATGGAGAACAGTATGTAACGTCTCTCTTCATAGCTGTTCTATGTATATTTGACTCATCATCATGTTTCCCCTAGTTGTTTCACCTCTGCAGAATATAACTCCAATTCCTTCAATATTTTATATGTTTAAAAACCTCTGATCATTTTTGCTGTTGTTCTCAGGGTGCTCTCTAGTCAATCCACAACCTTCTTTAATTAGGCTCCATGAGATGAGTGTGTTTACTTCCTCTGCAGCCTTGCCAGCAGTGCACGAAGCAGAAGAACCAAAGGCTATGGTTTATAGGCATTACTTTTCTTTTTATAGCTCAGTAACAGAATTTCCCTTTGTCACAATAGGAAAATACCATTAACTTATGCTCACTTAATGATCTGTGATAAGTCTGATATAGATTTATCTCCATAGAGAGATACAGAGTAGAGCTTATATACAATCCACTATAAGCTCCTGTTCTGTAACTCAGCTGTTTTGTAGGTTTTTCCACCATATATTTGTGCAGTTGATTATCCCTACACAGGAGAAGAGCTTGGAAAACAATTCAATAAAAACAAGAAATGCCTTTTTTTTTCCCCAGACAGCACAACTCTTGGCAACACCCCTCAGTATACAGCTGAACTTTATTCCTGGTGGGAACCCGGCTGGCACAGAACAAGCTCTATTAAGTGTGCAATTGCATATTGACCTCTACTTGCTATTCATTGTGTCTTTAGGATTTTAATAATGGTCTGCTCTTAAGGATGAGTGGGAGTTGTTTGTCCCTTGCTCCCTCATAAATGCTATTGCAATAACAGATTGCCAGGAATTTTTCCTCAATTTGGAGAGCTAATTAGATTCAAGTATTTTAGGGAAGCTACAAGTTTACTAAAGAACACATAAGAAAATGCACAGTGGGAAGTAGGGAATGGTAACAGTCTGGAGCTGCTTCTTCAGCTCTGTGATTGACAGACTCAATAGGCACATCTGGTAAGTAACTTCATGGCAGGGTCTGCATACGCACTGTAAAGTTGTAAATGTGGTCTGTAGAGGATAAGGGCTCCTTAGATCTGACATTATATTTACCAGGCTCACGCTTTTCTAGCAGGAGAGGCCCTTCACCTTCTACTGTAAACAGAAAGAAATCAGAGGCTCTCTCATGCAGGGCTGTTGGCAGATCACCATGAACTTGTTTCAGCCAGAGCACACTTCGACGTCATGGTCAGTGAAAGTCTCTGAGCTTCAAAGGTAAGTCCTGTGCTCAAAGAGAGACATTGCAATGACCCAGGACTCCTGGCAGATTTGGTTTCAGTTACTGGAAGATTCTCAAAAAATTCAAAGGCACTTCAGCTCCATTCAAACTTCAGCAAAGAGCAGTAGACCTCCTAGACAAAGCGCAAAGTGTAGCACTAGCAGTCCAGTGAGAGTCTGCATCTTGATTTCACTAGAGCAGATGTTACCTGCAAGCAATTAACATACTTGTCATCACCAGTGAAACAGATACAGAATTCTTTGAGCATTTTTTTTTATCCACCCTAACGAAAAGTGTTTGTGCACAAAGCAAAATTTCCACATTAGTATTAAAATAACATTCAGTGAGGCAAGCGGCATGTGTCACTTTTTCAGTTTCTTCCAGCTCCTTTTTTATTCAAAGAGCAATGCTGTAACACTTAGACCAGAGCTAGAGAATACATTTCATCACAGACATGTATCTTTTAATGACAGAATATTTGATGGCTGTATGATTTTGCTTCACTGTTATTATTTTCAAATGCCACTGTTTGTTATGCATAGAGCCATAGAATGCAGGTATGTATCTCGCTTTCATGAATGTGGTGGGTTGACCCTGGCTGGGTGTCAGATGCCCACCAAAACCACTCTGTCACTCCCCATCCTCAGTTGGACAAGGGGGAGAAAATATAATGAAAGGCTCATAGGTCAAGATAAGGACAGAGAGATCACTCAGCAGTTATCATCACGGGCAAAACAGACTCGACTTGGGGAAAAATTAATTTATTATCAATCAAATCAGAGTAGGATAATGAGAAATAAATGGAAATCTTAAAACCACTTTCCCCCCACCCCTCCCTTCTTCCTGGGCTCAGCTTCACTCTGGATTTTCTCTACATCCTTCCCCTGCAGCTGGGCAGGGGGGTGGGGAATAGGGGTTATGGTCAGTTCATCTCGCATTGTCTCTGCTGGTCCTTCCTCCTCATGGGGAGGACTTGTCACACTCTTCCCCTGCTCCAGCGTGGGGTCCTTCTCACGGGAGACAGTCCTCCATGAACTTCTCCAAGCAGGGTCCTTCTCACAGGCTGCATTTCTTCACAAACTGCTCCAGTGTGGGTCCATTCCACAGAGTGCAGTCCTTCAGGAACAGACTGCTCCAGCGTGGGTCCCCCACGGGGTCACAAGTCCTGCCAGCAAACCTGCTCCAGCGTGGGCTTCTCTCTCCATGGGTCCACAGGTCCTGCCAGGAGCCTGCTCCAGCACGGGCTTCCCACGGGGTCACAGCCTCCTTTGGGCATCCAACTGCTCCAGCGTGGGGTCCTCCATGGGCTGCAGGTGGATATCTGCTCCACCGTTAACCTCCATGGGCTCCATGGACACAGCCTGCCTCACCATGGTCTTCACCACAGGCTGCAGGAGAATCTCTGCTCTGGCGCCTGGAGCACCTCCTCCCCCCTTCAATGAACTTGGTGTCTGCAGGGATTTTTCTCTCACATATTCTCACTCCTTTCTGCAGCTGCAATTGCTGTTGTGCAGGCATTTTTTCCCCTCATCTTAAATATGTTATCACAGAAGCGCTATCACCATTGTTGACGGGCTTGGACTTGGCCAGTGGCAGGTCCATCTTGGAGCCGTCTGGCATCGACTCTGTTGGATATAGGGGACCCTTCTAGCAGCTTCTCACAGAAGACACCCCTGTAGCCCCCCCACTACAAAAACCTTGCCACACAAACCCAATACAATGAGTTTCACCACACCATGACCTCAGTGAACTCCAAAGAGCTGCTTTTTGTTTGCATGGATATATGAGGGACCCAGGGACATAGCCATGTATCATCAGAGTATTCTGTTTTTCAAATTCTCTGAGTGTGCTTTGCAGCAGTCACATCCCTAATAATTATAAGACCTTGTTAAAATAATTGTTTTAAAGACTGTATACTAACCTGCTTTTCAACGAGACTTTTAATTAGCTTACATGGAAGATGAGATCTACTCCACAAGAACTCTGTACTTAACGTTAGTTGTTCCTCTGTCTAAGGTCTTTGTTTGTAAAGACTTGTTCCACCAGAAGGAAAAGGAGGGGTAAACACTGATCTCTCCTCTCTGGTGACCAATGACAGGACCCGAGGGAATGGCAGGAAAATGTACCAGGGGAGGGTTAGGTTGGGTATTAGGAAAAGGTTCTTCACCCAGAGGGTGGTGGAGCACTGGAAGAGGCTCCCCAGGGAGGCAGTCACTGTGCCAATCCTGGCGATATTCAAAAAGCATTTGGACAATGCCATCAGACACATGGTGTGAATTTGGGGTTGTCCTGTGCAGGGACAGTAGTTGGACTTGATGATGCTTGCAGGTCCTTTCCAACTCAGGACATTCTATGATTCTATGATTCTAAGTGCTTCACCTCCTAGTAATCTAGACCTTCATTTGTGGGATATGGAAAAGAAAAACTTACTTGAAAGTTTTTCAGAAGTATTAAGTCAGTTAAGGGTTTGAGAAATAAAATATTTGCCTGGCCCACTATTTTCAGAGTAATTATTTTCTTAATTTTGGCAGCCTGATGGGATGATTCCCTTTACGCTGCTCCCTCTCACTAAGTTCATTTGCATTGCTGCTGTCTTAGAGAAGTGAAATGATTTTGTGGTTATGGTGCTGGAGGAGGCGGAAAGCGGCCTTAGTTCTTGGAATTGCCACATGATTCATGTTTGATCTTGGTCAAGTCATTTGATCCTGAGTTCGTTTATCTGTAACAGAAGCCTGCTAGGCACTTTTCTCATCTCAGTAAGATCTTCAGAGAAAAACCTGCCTATTGTTACATGTTTCTGATATGCCAGAAGTAATGGGACAACTTTTGACTGGGGCTTCTATGTGCAACACAAATAATAATAATTTATGCAGAGAGGTAAGAAACTTGAAGTCCTTCCATATCCGTTATGAAGGGTTATTTAGCGTCTGGGCTCCTCAGCTCAATGCACTTCTGAATTAAGCAGTGTTAATCTCATTTACAGAAGGAACTTGTTTTTAGGTGGTCAGAAGCAGGCAGCAAGCTGTAGCATCAAGAGCTAGCAAAAGAGATTGAACTTGAAATCAAGCTTCTCTGATTCCACTTTCTTTAAACTGTTCTCCCTAAATATCTTCCAACCCCTGTTCTGCAGCAGCTTAGAATCACAGAATCATAGAATCACTTAGGTTGGAAAAGGCCTTTAAGATTATCAAGTCCAACCATTAATCTAGCACTGCCCAGTCCACCACTAAACCATGTCCCTAAGCACTACATCAACACGTCTTTTAAATACCTCCAGGGATGGTCACTCAACCACTTCCCTGGGCAGCTGTTTCCAGTGTTTTACAACCCTTTTGGTTAAAGAAATTTTTCCTAATATCCAATCTAAAATTCCCCTGGTGCAACTTGAGGCCATTTCCTCTTGCCTTGTTGCTTGCTACTTGGAAGAAGAGACTGACACCCACCTCATTACAACCTCCTTTCAGGTAGTTGCAGAGAACGATATAGTCTTCTCTCAGCCTCCTCTTCTCCAGACTAAACAACCCCAGCTCCCTCAGCCGCTCCTCATAAGACACATGCTCCAGACCCTTCACCAGCTTTGTTGCCCTTCTTTAGACATTCTTCAGTACCTTAATGTCTTTCTTGTCGTGAGGGGCCCAAAACTGAACACATTATTTGAAATGTGGCCTCACCAGTGCCAAGTACAGGGGCATGATCACTTCCTTTGCCTAGCTTCCATGTTGATTAGTGGCAGGAGTTGAGTAGAAAGTGACTACCGTGCCATAAAGACTTGGGGGCACTGAATCTGGAATGAGCCACACATATTTAAATCTAGCTAATGTAGTGACATCTTGAAGCAGCCCAGGGCAGAAAAGTTTCCTCTAAACAGAGCTTTCTAGCCCACAAGCCCTTGAATATTTTTTGTGAGTAAATGATCCTGTGGCATGTGCTCTAATTAAAATCATATCTTGCCTGTTCCATATTACCCAGCACAATCTCTGGAGCTTGCTTCCTCACCTTCCTCTGCCTCGCCTGCCAAGACCTCCTTGTTTACATTCCAGCCTCACAGACCGTTGAGGCAGCTGAACCCATCTAAAATGAACCACATGAATGGGATGAGGAACGCCTGAAAGAATGAAGCTGTTGTACTTCAAACAGTGTGATATATTATAGTCCAAAGATGGTCTGGCAAAGGAAGTAATTTGTACAGCCCGCCTTTAGGTACCATGATGAAGGGAGGAAACAGGGAAGATTAAATGATGGCTTCTGAATTTCTTATCATAAATCATGCCTTCCCTTTGACTATGAGTGATGCTGCGGTCATGACAAGAGGGCTGGTTAAAAGCTGTAAGTTTGACACAGGACCTCTGTAAAACAACCTTTTGTCTCAACCAGCACTCAAAGGACCCTAAATCTTACAGAATCATCTAGTTAGAGAAGAAAAAGATAATATGAATCAAATATTTCAGTGTTGATCTACTTATTTACATGTTGAAAAGTAGAAAGCTCTGCTTCTTTGATGGACGGCAAGGCAAACAACTCAGAGACCGTCTACTTTCTTATAGCGCCAACCTTCTTTTCAGCACTTCCCCAAAATTCCCCTTACATTTTTTTATGACCCATTCCAGTAAAGATATGTTGGACCTTTATCATTCTCTGTCCATACTCTCCTATTGCATATAGAGATTGTTCTGTCCCTCTTGGGAAAAAAATACAGAAAAGAAGCTATATAAGCAAAAATAGCCTTCTTACTGTCTTCATTGTGTGGTTTTTGTTGATATAAAAATGTGGTTAGAAATGCTATTACTCTGCAAAGCTACTGAAAAGAAGAAAAGTTGCTACAGGATTCACTGGATTAATGCCAAAAAACAAAGCTTCCTCATTTTGGACAGGCAATTTTGGAGCCTTAGTGGAAGGTACTTGGGGCCCTGAAGATTTTATAGCAGTGGAAACTAACAATAGCAGGATACCAATGGAGTATGATATTAATCCTTTGAAGACTGCTGTCAATAATGGTTCATTCAATGCTAATAAGATGTTTTTTGCCTGGAAATCCAGGCAGCCAGAAGCAAGTGGTTAACTGTTATTGAACACCCAAGCCAAGGTGTGGTCCACTATACTGGTAGTAGTACTACAAAAGGGAAAATTCATCTGTAGATGTTGGAAAAATAGAGAGAAGTGGATGGGGGAATACACATAGTAACATGAGGACATTTGGAGGATACCTCTATTGAAGCAACATTTAGAGACCAGAATTAATTTAAACTTCAGAAGAGGTTGCACCTGAGCTGGCAAACAGATGATGGAAGCAACTGTAGAAACTTTCCTCCCTGAAGAAAGGATTTATTCATCATAGCTGTGATTGAAAATATTGCTTTCAACCTTTTGCTTCTTGCAAATGGCCCTATTCTATCCAAGATGACTTAGTTTGCTCTCAAAGTTAGATGTCACTGATTTTTAGTGGAAGTCCACATGGCTTTTGATCTCTTCAGTTATGTTCAGGTTCAGAATCCTCCATCCTGACTAAAGATGATAGTGTCTTCTCCATTAACACGAGTGACCTCCTGTATTCCTTCAGAATCCATTTGAAGAGTCGTCCTCTCAAAATGTGTGAAACCTGTGTGTTAATTCAACGTAGTTTCCTTTTAAGCACACACACTGAACTGAGTGAGGCCACGTTACCACAAATTAAGCCTATAATTTGCTGTTTCCTTTAAAGATGAGATGTAGTTGAATATTGGTTATTGGGCTGAATACTGTAATATCCTGTGCATATGGTATAGATAGTGCCGCGAATAAGGCTGGTAACCATTTGTATAAAAATGTCTCTAGCAGGCACCATTCTGCACCAGGTAAGACTCTAATGAGTTGCTTCAAGTGATATTACCTTATAGCACAAAAATTAGTGGTACTGTGAAAAGCAGAGACCTTCATGTGTTGTTGAAAGTTAGCTCATTTAAACACCAGATTTGTTTACACAGCTGAACAGAAAGCCTTATTAGGGATAAAGAACATCCTGTAAAAGAAGGGATTGTATTCTGGAAAAAATACAGAAAACAGTTGATCAGAAGTTACCATTGCAATGGCAGAGAGTATTATGCCTATATGTGCTGATATATTCCAACTGAATAAGAAATTGTATTACCTATGTGAAGTGTATTAGCTGAATTAGTTACTGACTTGTGCTCAGGCTTTATCATAACAATGCTAGAAGGAAGCTGACATACTAAAAATAGAGCGACAAGAATTATAAGAACCCTAGAAATACTCCTTAACAAAAAAAGGCCTAAGAAGTTCCACCTATTTTCATTTATTTATGTCTGGAAGTAGTTTGCTCACATCCCACTGTTACTGGGAGAAGGTAGAGATTTTTAACAGGAAAATGTTTATAACAAGATTAAGTGGCTGAGTATTAACTGAATTTAGACAAAAAGTACTTGTGCTACCTCTGACTTTCACTATCTGCTTTCTGTGGCCACATCTGCACGTGAGTTCTTGGGGTTAAGTGATTCAAGGCTCTTCCTGAACTGTGGTAAGAAAATACAAATGGCTGAAGTGGTTTGGAAGTCTTTTGATGAAATAGTTTCATGAGAAAATACTGATTTACTGAAGTTGAAATTTTTTGCAAAAACATCCCAGGTTTGAGGAATTGTAATTGAACAATGGACAGGATTCCAGCAAAGCAGGAACAGTGTTTTCCCTGTTTTACCTGTTCTGGTAAATTAAGTGTTCTTGGGGCCATTCTCTGGCATTAAAGCCAGCTGGCATGGAAGATCCCATATCCATATTGTGAAGACCTCTTACTCTCCGTTGCAGGAGAGTTTACCTGTTGGGAACATTATGTAGGGCATGCTAGTTTCCAGACAATACACTAGAATTGTTTGGGAAAATAGCAGCTGTCTCTGGAAAAAATGTTCCTGGGATCGGTCTACTATTTTGTGGACAATCAAGTTTCAATGCCCAGGAACAATTCCTGACACTGTTTAATTCACTAGAGTAGATTCAGTTGTAGTGTGCTCCTGGAGATCCCAAGCCACGAGAGTCAGTTGTTTCATGTTTCCTCACACAGTGGACAGACCCATGAACCAGCTGGGATCCAGAACAAGAGACTCCAGAGTCCAGCAGCAGCACCTCACTGAGACAGAGAAAAGATAATGTTGGTTGACATACTCCAGTAGTCCTGGTGATGTATTTCACTTCATAAACACTCTTCACCTCTGTTTCCAAAATGAAAAAAAAAAAACATCAAAAATCCTGCAGTCTTAAAGCCTTGACATCAAAAGTTTCATAGGCCACCAAAAGGGACAACTCTTGTAAAATCAAATCAGAAGTTTATCTTGTGAAACTTGTAGAAAAAAAATTCAGCTGATGTTCAGAGGAGTCTCATGACTCAGGCTACTTCAGCTTCTGAGTGTCCAAACATAGACACTTATGGGAACAAAGTCATTTGGAATTATCAGTGTTTTTGGAAAATCTGAGACAGAAGGCATTAGTTTTTATACTCTGCAGGATCTGTGTTTTTCTCTTTGGTTTGTGCTGCAGTGGCTTTGTACAGCTACTAAGTGCAATTGGAATAAATTGAAGAATGTTAGAAACTCCTAAATGGACTATGCCTTAGATGCAGAATAGCATTATAATATGAAAGTCTGAGTGGTTGGCAGCTGAACACAGAAGCCCCGATGGGACATGTGCCCTGTAGCCTAAGACAAGAAGTTACACTTGATATTTGCAGCTTACGTGCTATCCCACACAAAATCCCAGCAAGCTGCATTTTTTAACAAATAGTTTTATATGCCACATCCTCACCATTGATCACTCTGTCAGAGACGGCAAAAAAGATTCCATTAGCTTGTTTAGACTGGTTTCCCCATTGCTAAATAACATTTGCTATTTAATGTTTGGTCTTTACAACTCTTACGGCTAAAGTGATAGAATAAGTATTACATAAGTATTATTTAGTTTTCATTTTTTCTCAGCATGGAGGAAGGAAAATTGGGCATGGAAGAATTTAAGGAAATTAAATTTTCATTACCCCAAACTAGGCATACTAAGGCACTAGGATTCTGTCTGGCAAATTATTGATATTAAAAATTCTCTTCAAATTCCATTGGGAGGGGTACTAAAACATCTATTAATGTGGATAATCTCTTTGTAAAAGAGCTGGTCCTCTCTCCTTTTGTTATGCACACTCACATAATACCCCTGTGGCAATGACAATGGTTGCTCACACAGAAAATTAATACCAGGAAAGTATTTATGCATTTGTACTATATTGAGTGTGATAAATGTTTTTCCCTTTCTGAAAAACAAAACACTTGCATTTTCTGCTTTTGCTCTTCATCTCCTCCCATCTGTTTTGTTTCTCTTAGCTGGAAATGAGAATAACAGCTGACTCTCTGTGGATTGCCAGTGGTCTATGGAGGGTTTGAAGGCCTCTGTAATATCTTTGAAGCTCCTTTTTAAAAATAATTCTGTCCCAGTTCATGTGAAAAGCTGTATAATTATTTCATCAGATCATAATTGTTGCAGTGAAAGGACTGGACCTACTTTCTATCTTTGTCAATTGTGAGGGTTTTGTGGCCATGTGGCCCACTGGACATCCAGCATTTAATGTTTCCAGCCACAGAGAAAGACCGAAAGCATTTGTCTAAAATGCAAGCTTGATATGAGGGTGATATAATGATCTCCTTCACACAAAGTAGCAGACCCAATATATCTTTTCAGATTGCAGTAAAAACACAAACATTGCCCGAGTAGCTTCTGAACATCGATCTCACGAAAGGGCAAATTCAGCCACTGTACATTATTTAGACACCCTGTGCATTATCTGAAATAGTGCGGAACTTTATGGCTGTGTTGTGGTTTAGCCAAAACCAGCACATGCTTTGAGAACCCCAAGGTTTTAAGTACAAACCAAATCTCTGATACTTCTGAATGCGAAATCAGCACAACCAGAAAGAATAGCTGGGTTATGGTTCAGCAGTGTAGACCACTCTGACGTCTTGTCCTACCAAGGGCAAAGTTACAAAAAAATTGAACTGTATATCACAGCAAGTTATTAAAAGTTGCTTGGAAACTGAGAGACATGAAACTCGTGAGCTACTCTGCCTTTAGTCACAGAATTTAAATCTGCTGGAAAACGTTGAAATTCACAGGTTGTTGGGTCATAGGAAGAGAGTTACAACTAAGACCTGTGAACTTTCACTGACACTGCGCGATTAGAGGTTTAGTAAAGCCAATTTAAAGAATATCCATTTTCTGAGGCTAAAGAATTCATGCAGGTTTTGGGGTCGGGGTTTGGGGGAGAGGGTCTGACAGGTATTTAAAGGAGCCAAGTAAGAAGCTCCTTAAAGTACCACTTTTTACACTTAAGGACGTTTGTGTTTTCAGGGTTTTTCACAACATTTAAAATTTCTCAGTAGTGGATTTTCATTAGTAGCTTGATTTGGCATGACTACTAATGTAAGTCACCACAACTTAACTATGTCCGGCTAAGTAAACACTACAACCATCTACAGGGCAGTTACTACACAAATTAGAGGAAGGACATAGCCCATAAGGTAATCAAGTTATTGTGAAAGTAATACGTCCCTTTTCCTTTCTCCTAAAACCAGAAGCAGGAAGACAAGTTGGTATGTGCCAGCTTGGCCAAGGGATAATAACTTCTTCATATTACATTAAAAAAGTTTTTTAAATTTTTAGTTCACAATAAAGAACACAGAGAAATATTCCTTATTTTATTAGTTGCACCAAAGTCATGTTGGCGAGTAAAGAAATAATAAGCTAAAATCGTTTCATGTGTTTCCTATTATATAATCAGCTGGTGATGCAAATTACAAGCCTGCACCACTTGCTAGTCAGCCTGGCAATTACAAAACTCTGAACCAGAAAGCTATTGTTCGCTGGAAAGAACAAAAGTATAAGTGTTTAGGATGAATACGCACCAGCTTATGGGACACATCCCAAGTTAATAGTTAGGTTGCTGTGACTGTTATTCTAGCGTGGCATTTCCAAAAACCAATTTTGCCTAGGCTTGATGGAAAAAATGGGTGTTCATGTACATTAGTCATTACGTTCTAGACGTCTGGTGTATGGCACTATGATTTTGCTATTGGCTAATAAGATAGAGTTCAAAATAAGGCTTTTCTGATGCTTCATTTATTTTAGTTAACACATGTTTAAGTACTTTTTCTACAGTGGTTTATTTAATTGGCATGGTTCGATTGCAACACTGTCTTTTGCCAACAGCTTCTAAAGAAACACAGGTACCATAGGATAAGAAGGAAGATTTTCACACAGATAAGGAATTGGTTAGAAGTTAGGAAGCAATGGATAGGAATAAAAGGTCACTTTTCATACCAAAGGAGTTTATGCATAGAGCGCCACGGTAATATGCGCTTAGGCCTGAGTAGCACAGGCCCAGGTGTGGATTTAATAGATAATTCAGGGAAGAAGTGAGCAGTGAGGTGACAAAGTTTGCTGATGATGCTCAGTTATTTAATGTAGTAAAGCTGTCTGCAAAAAACTAGAGGGGGTCACACAATACTGAGTGATGGAGAAATAAATAGCAGCAAAAAATTAAATATAGGTAAACATAAAGGGATACGCATGGCAAAGTAACAAGCCTAACTTTATAGAATTATAACCTTGGAGTTGACTATTTCCATTCAGGAAGGTCTTGAGAGAAAGAAAAGTATCAGTTCAGTGCTCATTCATGGGGAATCAATCAGATGACTTTGTTCTTCCACTGTGTGATAAAGACCACGGTGTAGCCCCCTCTGAAACAGTGTGCAGAGCCCTGTTCCTCCACACCAGAGTGGATGGAGGGTATGGAGGTGGGTAACATGGGTGTTCAGAAGCACAGAATGATTTCCCAATGAAGAATAATAAAAACAGATTTGAAGTCTTTTGCATAGAAATGAGGTGACACAAAGTGGATGGTATTCCATAATGACAAAATATTGTGACAGAGAAGCCTAAGGACGTGGTCAGATCTACTCCAAAGAAGTGGTTCAGGGTGTGACTGCCTCTTGGCTGCTGGTTGCTGCTCTCCTGCCTGAGTTAAGTGCCCCAGCAGCAGACTCAGCAGCATAAGGCAAGTGTGCACCATGTGCCTGCTGCAGTGCAAAGTCTAGTAACTGAAATTTGTAATGGCAGTGGGTTTAGGCTGAGACAGCGAACACTGTAATAAACAGGCTAGAGAAAAGCATACTTTTTTGTGGGATGGCTAATTCAAGGTAACAGGTGAAGTGACAAGGTAGGGATATTTTAAACTCCCTTAAATAGATTCCTTGGAATTCATCTAGTCACATCCTTTGCTTCCAAAAGACCATAGGACTTGAACTACTAAACCACTCACATTTTTTAAATTATCAGTATGTTGAAAGGTGAAGCCCCTTTCTTGGGAACAATTGGAACTGAGGCTTTTCTTTTGTTGCATGTGAAAGTTGAAATCTAATGAATATTTTGTTGCGTTCACATGGGAGTAGACAGTCCACTGTAATACACACTTCTAATCACCAAAGCTTATTCCAGGGTGTTGAGTCATGTCAATATTCACCTACGACTATGAGCATAAGCATCACAAAACCCAAGCTAGACATGCAAGATATAAGTTTATAAGATATATACATAATGCTCACTAACATAAACACTGTTACTGTAGAAGTCAGCTTGTCAAAAATTTTCCCTTAGAAAAGGGAAAATTAAATAGGTATTTTGTGAATATTTATATTCATTTTACCCTTTATGTACCAGTAAAATTATACCATGATAGAATCATCAAATGGTTTGGGTTGGGAGGGACCTTAAAGATCATCTAGTTCCAATCCCCTGCCATGGGCAGGGACACCTTCCACTAGACCAGGTTGCTCAAAGCCCCATCCAACCTGGCCTTGAACACTGCCACGATGTGGCTTCCACAGCTTCTCTGGGCAACCTGTTCCAGTGCCTCACCACCCTCAGAGTGAAGAATTTCTTCCTTATATCTAATCTAAATCTACCCTCTTTCAGTTTAAAGCCATTGTCCCTTGTCCTACCACTATGTGCCCTTGTAAACAGTCCCTCTCCGGCTTTCTTGCAGGTCCTCTTCAGTTACTGGAAGGCTGCTATAAGGTCTCCACAGAGCCTTCTCTTCTCCAGGCTGAACAACCCCAACTCTCTCAATACAAGTATTTATAAGTAACCTACAGAACAGGTATAATATTTATCTGCATTTGCACAAATGTGGATGTCTCTGTGTGTATGCATCTCTGTGTATGTTAGCCATGACTATGGAGTGGTTTATTATCTTCCATAATATATGTATAACTGTATATCTTCAGCATATTCTGTCACATTAATTAGATGGAATATATAATAAAATTTAGTAGGGCTGACTCATATTCATGGCTTAAACGATTTTAAAACATACATTTTTCATTTCCCTTGGATGTATATTTTTTCCCAGCAAAAGGAAAAACAAACCAATGTAACTTGAAAAAGAAGTGTGAAGATCAGGTTTTTTATGTTTTTCATTGATTTGAGTTATTGTCAGTGAAAAAGTCAGTATTAGGCTCAGTATTTTCTGTTCCAAAAGGAAAATGAACACATTTGTTGCTTAAATCCTAGGAGAAGGATCTATGATATAAAAAGTGCCTAACTTCCAAATTAGAGAAATACCAACTTTTTTAATGCAATAATCATATGCCTTTAAGTTTTAATAATGGCTGCAGCAATTCTCATGTGGGTTATATTTAAATTGCTGATATTTCCTGGGTAGTTTGCACACCCCTCTCCCTAAATCTGATGTCTGTTGTCTGAGCCCACAAGACATTTTGTTCTTTAGAAATCAGGTTGGCTGTGGTGGCCAGCTGTCACACATAGCTTCCCCCTACCCCTATCAGTAATGAGGGCAGGAAGAACTGTCATCTCAGCTGCCTTTTTGTTTATAAGGAGCCATAGATTTGTGCTAAGATTTAAAAAATATGACAGGAGGCATTGAAAATAAAGAAGAAAATATCAAGAACCTAAAGTACTCAAAAGTTCTGCTTGACTTTTAAGCTTTTGGATGCTAAAAGATAAGGGATATGTCTTGCCATTCAGAGCACTAGCTTAAAACTTCAACCCCATTATTAGCATGGATTTGGAAGGGGTCTCCCATGTGGTACGCAACAATTGTCTCTTTTCTGTCCATGACCAGCAAACCCGTCTTTTTTCCTTCAGTGATGGCAGTGGCTGTGCTATTGCACAGCAGCCATGGGGCCTCCTTTTCTGGCTTCAAAGCCACAAAATCCCAAATGTTAAAGACATTTTGAGACTTGAGTTGACCGTTTCTTTTGGGGTTTCACTCATCTTCACTTCCCATGTCTGATCAGGATTGGAAACAGAAGTGTTGAAAGACTCATGTATTATTTATTGAGCACTGACACTGTGCTTGCAGTTCAATGACCCAGTGAATTACCACAAAAAAAAGGCTACTTTTACAGTATTCAGGCCCAACCAGAAAGAGAAATTACTGTAAGTTTCACAAGAATACCCTGTTTTTGCAAGACTTCCAGGCTAGTTCTGGAGATCAAAGATGGTCAGTCAGTCCGGGTGAAACCCACATGAACATTGAAATACTGGGTCCTTAGTCAAACCAAAGCGAACCTCTGAGTTATAATGTTTTTCCCTCTTCAATATTGATAACATTCAGATTAAGCCTGTCTGACTGAACATGGAGCTTCTTTTTGATGCATAGATAATGCTTTGGGTCCTCTGTGTATGCTTTTTATGGTTTGCTAACAGGCTTTCAGATACCAGTTTTAAATGACGTGGTGTGAAATCTAGTGGCTCACAGTCATATACAGAGCTAATTCATATCCAAGTGAATGTTACTGGAGCAGATATTAGAAAGAATAATTGCACTATTCTGTTATAGGAAAGAAAAGGTCAATGTTAACACACTATGTGCAAGGCTCATGCGTTGTACCTTATATGTTAGAATTGGTGCACTGCTCCATACCAATAAAGTAACAAAATTTGAGCCTTTGTGTTCTGGGGTCTTTTTTTAAGCTGTCACCCACTTACTGTGGAGTAAGTGTTTGCAGAGAGTTATCACAGTATTTCAACTCTCTCCAGTTTTGTGCCCAAGCTTCTCAGATTAGCTGCACCCCTATTTTTGTTATAGATGTAATAAAGTAAGTATAAATAAATAAATTAATACAAAAGTAATTTTTAAATAGGTAAAGTCTTCCTCATGTGAAATGTCACACTGACCTTCACATTTCCAGGCCTTTTGAGTTTCTGTCCTTGGCTGGTTGTTTCATGGTAGCATTTTCCATGTTGCTTCTCTTGTGGACCAGTATTTCCATGATCCTTCAGTGGTGTCATCCATGTTACACCTGTCATTGCTTCAGGGCTGCCATCACATGCCTTGACACGTAACAAAATCATGGTTAACAGCTTCGATGACCCTGTTATCTACATGTGTATTGGTACATCTGGATCACACAGAGAATAGGATACATGACAGGACGCTCTTCTGCTGCTAGCTTTGTGTCAGTTTGCTTTGTGACTTGGAACAGGCCTGCTGGTTTTGCATGGCATAATTTCTTCTTCTGTGAAGGGTGGGTAAATACACTTCCTAGGTCAAAATATTTTGAAGCCTATATTTGCCAAGAGGTCTAGGAAAGCTGCATATTATTATTCTGCTTTACTAATGAAAAGTTAAAAAGTACCACTAGTTGGTCTTGTGTGGCAGCAACAAGTATTTAAACTTGTAGAGAGAGAATCATCCTGGTTAGAAAAAAGTGTTCCTGACTTCAGAGACTAACTTCAGGGAAGGAGAAAGTTTTCAATTCTTAATACTGGCTGTTTTATTATGTTCATGAAAGTAAACTCAAAGATTTAAAAGCGCTTGGACTGTGCTTTTAATAATGCACTGGAAATCTAGAGCTATAATGCCAGCTTTAATGAAAATGAAGATGAAGTGTGGGCCTAGCTGCATATATATGTCACATACTGTGCAGTAAAAACTTGCTCTTGCATAAAATCAATATTTAGTGGTCAAATTTCCCTTGTTTCCCACTAATAATGGATGGAGTCATATGGTTCAGTTGTAAATCCACCAGCTGGAAGTAATGAGATGAACTGTCCGTAGCAATATGGAAGATATACATGCCTATTCAAAGTCAGCCCATCTGTGGAGATCCATGGAGAAGGATAGCAGGGAATTTTATATAGACATACAGTAAAACAGTCTCTCGTGATACTGTAGGAGCTGTGGGGGCCTAATCTTTACATTTGACTATTAAATTAGGAAGGGCAAAGCCTACACAATACCAATGGTATTAGTCATGTCTGGAGGGGCATCCAATACCAGATGTCACTTTTCTGATCTTCAGTGCTCAGCTCTTAGAGTTTTTGGCACGTCAGAGTTCGCATCTGAATACAATTTAAGTTATAACAATACAATCAGCATGTCTAACTATTTTTGCCTTTCTCTCTGCTATTTTGGGAGCTAGGCTATGGTGAGTCTCCTGTTTAATCTAAAAGTCTTCCTTGTCCCCTGTCTCTAGCCTTGTGAGGTAATGCTGGGGCATGGCAGAAAGTGGTGTTAAGGAACTGTTGTTTGACAAGTGCTACTGGTTTTAGACTGAATTGCTTGTTTATTGGCTGCACAATTATTTGTCTGTTAGCATAGCGTAGAAAAAATAATGTTGACAGTAAAATAGTAGCTTTTGTTGGTAGTAACTATTTGACTTAAGTGAATATCTCGCTGTTTGAATGTGAGTGCAGTGCTGTACAATATAACAGGAAAGGTTTGTTTGTTTATTTAATAGGCACACAAAAGCTTACCACCTTCATGATCAGACAAAAGGAAATATATGTAGAGGCTTGTGTGTGGAGGAGCATAGCCTGCTCTTCTGCCTTGTTATAAGATAAAGTCATCTCCCTTTATGCAGATTATTCATGTTTATTTATGACATTCTTTGAAAGGAAAGGCACTCAAATGCCTCAGGGCTATGGCCCAAAGTAAATAACTTGTCATAATATACCTTGCAAATGATAATATAAACCACAGGAAACCCAGGGAGGAGATGCGCATACATTCCAAAGCTGGGAAGTTATTGAATGTTTAGGCTTAAGGAACAGATAGTTTTGATTGGGGATATTTCCCTTGTTTCTGTATGTTAGATGAATTACTCTGCATGAGTGATATCCATTGTACTGTGTTTATTCTTTTCCGCTTTTGTTCACCAATCACTATGATGTCTGCTCCTTTCCCAAAGACGTTCTGTAAAATAAATATGTTAAGTCTGACAAGGAATGGATGGTAATGCAGCATCAATGCCCTCTGGGGTTAGTGAGTGCTCTGGTTATTTTTGTGTCTCTGTAAGCTCATGATCCAGGCATTTGTATAGATGAAATCTTGACTCAAGTTCAATGCAGAGAACTTTCCACTAGGGGAGCTGGTAGCCTGGGTTTGAGCAGTAACACCAGGAGCTGCACCTTTGTATTTCTTGTTGCATTCAGGCTTCTTGCTTTGTATTCAGTGTTTGGCCCAGAAAAGGACTTCATAAGGGAGTGCACAAGAGATTAATTCATTCAGTGTGTTGTTATGGGTTATGTATGTAAAGAAACCCTGGACTTAGTTAGAGGCAAGATTGCTGAGCTGCTACGTAAGGTGCTCTACAATAAGACTGTTTGTGGGAATCTTAGGGTCTGTTTACTATGCTTTCATATGACAGTCTTACAGCTGGATGACTTGGTTAAAATCTTGAATCTTGACCCAGCTGTAGGTAAATCAGTTGTAGCCAATTTGGCTATCCCAGTACTGGTAGATTAAGCAGTGGCAGAATACTAGAAAATTATTACTTCTACTGCCAATTTATTATCCTGGTTTTTAGCCCAGTTTTGGCCTGTGCCAAGAAAGACTCTTCCAAACAGTTCCCAGATACAGTTCAGAAGTCAGCCAGAATGAGCAAGAGACTGCTACCAATAGAAAGTTTAGATGCAAAGCACTTTGCTATAACAGCTGGGAAGAATGGGCCCTAGCTCATTTCATTTAGTAGGGAGATGTAGTTCTTGAGTAGAGCATTGGGCGCTTAATATCTATTACATAAAATACATGTGATTTTTTTTTCCTTTTGAGTGTTTTCAACTAGTTATTGCTAGAAAGCTTTCTCTTCTGACCCATAAACCTCAGGAATTACTTTTTGAATATATTTTCAAATATATTTAAAGAGTTATGACCATTACATTTTGTTTTCCGTTCAAAAAACAAATGAACCCAAATTTTAATTATGCTTCTAAATTGTGTTTTGATTATTATTTTCACATATAATGTTTTTTGTTTTTTTTTTTTAATATAAGTACAGCTGCCCTTTAGTTCTATGTTTATCTACCTCAGCATTAGGCACCTCTAAAAGGCAATTCAACCTATCTAACCTCTGAACTGACCCCTGGATGTGATCTTCTCTGTCTACTAGGGGGAACCCAGGGAAACAATGCTTCAGATTTAGGTGCTGACATTATACTAGTTGAATCTGAAACTAGTTCTGTTGTCATTGCCTTTCACTGAAGCAGTTAGCACAATAGGATCTTTAACTTTCCTGGAATTTTGGACATTTCTGCCATACAAGTCATTAATAATATTTTTCCTGACATATTTGCCTGAATATTCCTTGTCTAATTTTTTTTTATCTTGTCTACTTACATTGCAGGTTATTGGAGCTGGACCTGGTTAGGCAGTGTGACCATCTTGTAAAGGTGCCTAGTATACAGAAACTAGCCTATTGTCCTCATTCTCTATTAATGTATCACATCCAAGCCTTTAGCATTGTATTGTCACTACAACAAAGGTTGGGATCCTATGTGTAAAATAAGTATCACAATGATGATTTACCTAGGTTCTTCTTCATTTCTTGAATATCCCCAGTAACAAAATATGAAATGAAGCAACAGAGTTCTTCAACATAACAAAATGGCATGCTTTTTAAAGGAAACAACAGTGGCAGATAAAACGACTTGCAATACAATCGTATCAGGGAAACAATGACACAGTTGGGTTGGGTCTTACCTTCTACAAAGCCCAGAGGAGTCTGCATCTGGCACTTTGATTCAGACCACCTTCTGAATGTAGTAAAACAGTAAGCCATAACAGTAAGAAAATATTGCAAGACTGCCCTGAAGTGAACTAATTTTAGACATGCCAGCCTACCTCTACCCTTTTTTTGTTTTTTTGGACTAAAAAGAAATTACCTCCCACAGACCTGAGAATTAGAAGGCAGGATAGATTTCTTCCAGAGTGCTGTACAATTTTCCCCCCCTTCCCTAAAGAGGTAGGATTATGTAACCTAATAAATTGGTCTCATTACAGAGCCACTGACAGACAGACATATAGGTTGCTGCCAATGGGCATGTGTGCTGAAGGTGAGCATGCCGAGGGGGTGGTGGAAGGGAGCAGTGGATGCAGCACTCAGAAACCATCTGGCTGGAGGAGGTCATGCCTGTTGCATAAAGCAGGGGCAGATAAGGATGTCAACAGCATGGAGGGTGACATCCATCAATCAACTTCTTCATTATAGCAGGAATGAGCACTGTGGGTCCTTGGGAGGAAGAAGGAACTAGTGATCCCTCATCTCACAGGTGGCAAGTCTAAAAAGGCTAACCTTTCACATTTCCAAGGGCAGGCAGGATGAAGAATGTGGTTTTAATGAATTACCCATAACCACACACACACAGACCTACACAATATCCTACTTTCATATACGTTTCCCCTTCAGGATATAATAATTGAATTTAAAAGTCTCATGATTTGTTTTTAAAAAGCATAAAAGTACATCTTACCAGGAAGTAAATTTTCAAGTCTCTGATCAAGTAAATAATTCTCTGTAATAAAACACAAAGCATTATTTTCTGCATTTGTATTTCACTCCAAAAGATAGAAGAATGGTAGAAGGAGGAAATATGCCAGAAGGTAACATGACTAAATGAACACTCATGGCATTTTTACTCATCTGAACTAAGAATTAGATGATTAATTAAATCTCAGGCTTCAGGGACTGACGTATGAAAGAGTCTGGTCCTTCTGCACATTCAAATACATACCAGAGTATGTGGGGGAAGATTTTGCATTCCCCTCAGAAATGGCACTAACCACCAGAGGTAGAATACAGCCTACATTTGTAGAGGCAAGAAAGAGCACAAAATTCTTGAAAAGCATCTTTAGAATCTCCAGATATAACCAGGAGAATACAACTCATAGAGCAGGAAGCCTCTGGAAGGCTTTTAATTATTCGTATTATATCGCAAAGGGAAGAGCAGGCCTGAGATCAGGACCATCCATGCTATCAAGTAGCCTGCTTACCTACAGGCATTTAAGTCTAACTAACTTGGCAGGCTGATAAATATCCAATTCTTCAGCATACAGCAACTGGAAATAAGTGCTTCCAGAGGACAAAGAGGGCATGGATACCCTGAGCTACCCACTGGATCTCCCTTTCTCCCACCGATCATAGAAGATCAAAGCTAGAAGGGTAACTTAGATCCTAACCAATTCCTAAATTCAGATAGGGGTCTAAATCTCCACCTGTTTCTCTTCCTTGATCATGCAGGGAGCCTTCAGAAAGAACAGACAAGCTCAGGTGAACTGGGCTGGATGGTTCACAGCATCCTACAATAAGCTTTGGAATTAGCACTTAGCTGGGTTGCCGAGTTGATTTTAGAGGGGCTGTTGCTCTGTAATGCCTCAGGGTTTACAAGAAGATCAAATCTGCAGTCATTTCTCTCACTAAACATTCACTGAAGTCAACTTTATCCTTCACAGGGAAACTGGGATTTGGCCCTGCCTGCAAATGAACTCCCTAATGTCCCAAAGTAGCCAGACAAAGGAAAAAATGTTTGTAGGATGAGGAGGACTTTTTTCACTCACTCTCAAATGATAGCCATGTTTTGGCAGTTGTAACGAAGCCAGTGAGGGAAAACATTACTGAGAAAAAGGCCTCTCTAACAGGGAGCACAGTTTCTTGTGTATCATTATTATCTCAGGGTTCACCTCAGAGTGTGTGCAATAGATTAAGTTCACCTTTCTTCCTCCAAAAGCATCAGCAATCAATCAGGTTAGAATTGAGAAAGAGCTAACAGAGCCTTTATTTTTGTAGATCGTTAAAAATGACCCGAGGGACCAATTTTCTGTACTTTTGCTCAGTTTCCTTCTGATTCCAATCATTAAGAATGAGATACACATAGTCGTATGGGGAGACAATGAACAAAATTCTCCTCTTGCTTATGTCAATGAGTTCTGTTAAAGTTGAACCGGAACAAATGAGAGGAACATTTGCCTGACTTTCTCTTGGCAACTTTAACTCAAGCACACATGAAATTAAATTCCTTTCTCAGTGAAAGGTACCTCAAATGAAATCTGAAGTGACTGAATTAAATTGCATTATAGCCCTGCAAAGATCAGGAGGTCAAATTCAAATTTGGTGCAAGGAGTGGTAATGAAGTTGCCCACACACAGGCTGTCTATTCTTTGTCTCAGGGCTCTATCTAAACTCAAGTATATAGTTGATAAGTAGTATATGCTTTTTTTATATCAGTGATGTTGAACTATATTTTAACGCGGTAATTGAACTGAAGTACTAGGAAATGACCTGGCCATTCGCCTGCAAAAGTGTATTTAAGAAATATTATGCCACTGCTGATGAAATGTAAATTTGTGCACCTTAAATAGGCAATAGTTTTATATTGGTACTTTTCATTGGTAAAGGAGCAACAGGAGAAAACACATCAGCTGGTTTGCCAAGTGGGTAAGAATTCTTTCTCAGCTGTGTATGTTACCACACAGTAGAGTTCATATGCGAAGAGATCTGTCTGCACATGGCAGTTTGCAAAGTCTATTTATTTAAACGAACCTCAGATTAATAAATCACACTCTGCACGCTGAATGCTGTAACATTAGTGAGCCCTGAAATGATCTGTAGACTTGGCCATTTGGATGAATGTACTGGTCATGAGTCAGATCTGATGATATATTGCTCTGCTCCTATGTAATTTATCATATAAGGAGCGCCTGAAGTAACATGCCATGCTAAGGCTGGTACCTAGGATGGGGAGAAAGGCTTGCAGATTTTTCAGGTCTTAATTATGTATCATCTCTAATGATAGAAACACAAAATATTTCCTCTGTCAGAGAGCTAGGCTTTTCTTTTTTTTTCCCTCTCCTTTTTTTTTAGTAAAAAAGGAAGGGATTGTTACAGGCATATTTGAAATCTGTTTAGAATCTTTCTATGTGAATTCCTTCATTTCATAGTCCAGGGCTGTCACCAAGATCAAACCTATCAGTCTGGTCCAAGCACAAACACAAGCTCATTGCTTTTGGGAAGAGAGAGGACAGAAGAGGAGAGAAAGAGGTGGAGAGAGAAAGAGAGAGGGCAGGAAATAAAACAGAAGACAATTGCAAACGTTTCCTGGAGACATGTTTTCTAACCTTCCTCATCCACAGGCCCCCTTTCTTCCCTAAGCAGCATTTGTGAGCTCTAGTTCCTACTGAAAACTGATCCTATGCATGTCTCAGTTGGGCATGCAAACCATGCCAAATACATATTGAACATTTTAAACTCTGAGGAGGAGTGTAGCTTGCCTAGCAACCACAGCAATGCAGACCACTCCTTTACACTAAGCAGAGCTGATAGAACTGATAAGAAAGCAGACCTGCATCATACACCCTTTGCATGGGCACCCTCATCTCTGGGTGTATGGAATACATTGCTGTTTCAGGAACCATTTACTTCCTGGAGCAATGTTTGAATGTTGCACTTCAGGTGTCATAATATAATGCAGAAAGTTGAATGTAGTGGTCATAACTTTTTTAACACTGTTTTCCTAATTGCTAAATACCAGCTATATCTGCCCTGAAGAATTCTCCACAGCCTAGTAGGAACCATGCCTGCAAAACACTGGGTGTCCAAAATCTGAAAAAAAAAAACCTTTAGAAATAGCACTGTCCTTTAATTATGCTGGATCAATAGCTTCTCCCAGGCTTCTAACATCCAACAAAGCTTCTGATATGGAAGATATTGCAGGTAATAACATGAAGAGACTCTTACTGCTTTAATAATTCCAGTTATGTAGTTCCTGATGCTCCCAGGCACTCATCTGGTTTCCTATTCCATTTTTACCTATTATGATGTGATGTCAAAATCTGTAAAGCCAGTGCATAAATCCAACAGGCTCTGATTGTTTCCTAAATCTTAGTTAACGTGTTTTAGAAGGAGTTGTGTAAGTCGACCTAGTTGTAAAGCGTGATATGTGATCTCTCTCCCTCTCTTTTACTTATTTATTCAAAAAAATACAGTGAGAGCTCATCTGTGTAACTTGCCAGGCATCCTATGGAACAAAATAGTGATGACACACCAGGGAATCTGAAAACACTCAAAACTGTCTTATTCTGAGGTAGAAATCAAACTGAAATTGATCCTGAAAGGAGATAAAACCTCTGAAAGTTTGAGGTTTTCCTGATCAAAGAGAATTCATGCTTCACATGTAAGAATAAAATACGACTATTATCAAGTTTGTGAGTTTTAAAAAAGTAATGGTGTTTTCTACAGAAACTGTTGGGGATCAGTACAACTTACTGCCTTAGCAGTCCTGTTCTAAGCCATTCATGTTACACATTAGATTTCTGGCAATAACTGGCCTGCTATGAGTCTCCTGGGAAGTGATAATATTGCCCACTTCCTTGTTTATCAAGAGATCAAAACTTTTATCTGAATTACTGTCACACATTCTTTAAAATTCAGTCTCTTGTGTTAATTAGTTATGTAATCATATCTAACACTTTTGGAGATGGAGTAGAACAAGAATGACTTGGTTGGTGAGAAAAGATCAAAGCAATGCTCTAACAAATTATTATGGTAATTAGTGTTAGTCTTGTAGTTTATCTCCAAGGGGGCTTTTAATAGAAGCAGTGAGAGCTCAGGAAAACCTGCATGTAGGGTAAGCATGCACTTGAAGAAACAAAGCTTGCCAAGCTCGCAGGGAAGTCTGGCAGGGGGATTGGAGATGAGCGGCACAAGGGAAATTAAAAGGCATATCAGGTAGTGAAGGGGAGAAGTGATCTGAGTGTACTACACAATTTTCATGATGCAAGAGATGCACTGCATCTCTGTGTTCCCTTTCAGCCCTGCAAAAAGCTCTAATAACCCTTAGATTTGTTGAGTCTTAGCCAAAAGGGCAGCTGTTGCTGGGGATTTCATCAATCACAGAAGCACAAATGTCAGAGATGGACAGTAGTCCTTCCCCCCCCCTCCCCCACACCCCTTACATGATTGTTATCTCCCCTACATCTGCTGGCACTTGCTACAACCTAGTTTTAAACGATTCAAACCATGAGTTATACCATTTCCCTTGAGAGGCTATTATGCTGTCAAGTCAGGATGCTTCTCATGGAGGAAGAATTTCTGCTGGAGCTGCCTGGCACATGGGAGGGAGCACTGTCCTTTGGGGAGGTGCAGCATGCACCCTCCTGCTTCTGCAGTATGGGTCCAAGAGCTGGGGAATATGGAGCGTATAGATGTCGGCATCTGGGTGCCCTGCGAATGCCTTTCCCTGGGGCGTACATCCAAAAAGGCCCAGCTGTGGCCATTGGTGCATGGAGTATGCAGAGACAGGGTAGAAACAGAGTTTACATTGCCTCCAGCCTACGTTGTGACAGTCCTTTGCCCCACAGTGAAGGGAGTAATGAAAGCCCTGCATGATCCCTCCATTTGCACCCCAGCCTCCTAATGCAGTGCCTAATTGTTCCCCAGTCTAATTTGTTCCCCATTAAGGCCTCCATAGGGATACATGTGGGCAGGGGTCCAGTCCTTTTCATGTTACTGCTGGTTTTATTGCTGGGTCCATAGAGGCCCTCTGAGATGACTCCCTTAGTGATAAAGCTTTTTCTTGTGGTTTCCAGGGGGAAGGAGGGTCATGTTGTTCACCGCTTTGGAAGGACAATGCTGATGCTGATGACAACGACAACCCTGCAAGGTCTACTTGGGCTGGCCCGCTGCCGAGACCGCAATCTGCCCGCCCCTGCAGTCTCAGCAGCCGGCCAGCTGACAGTGCCACTGCCTGGCTGACACCCCCCAGATTGGCAGGGCTCCTTTGCCAGTATGGAAACTGCCTCTAGTGAACAGCTCGTTATTAGTGCTCTACTTTTCGCAGCAATTAAGTCAAGAACCATGGCACCTGTTCATCTCACCTCCCTCGCGGGAATTAACATGCCGTATGGGAAAGAGATTTGCATGGCGGGGGGCAGGGGGAGAGAGTTTCATTGCATCTGTTAAAGGCAAATAGCAATGCATCTGAGGTTCTTCACGGAACAGCAGGCTTGATGAATTTACAAGAATTTTGAGGAGAACTGCTTTTACCCTGGGGGTGGTGAAAATGTCCCAGATAATTTGATTTTAAGTAGATGTTCACTTTGTGTTGTTAGTTCCCTCCACGGCTAAGGAATACTTACGCCTCAGTGAAAACCACTGAAGAGACCCTGACAACACCTCAAATCTGTTTGATAATGAGACTATAACTGCCTCAGTTTGGATGAACAATGTTTTAATCTGTGCTGCTTGTATGTACAAAGGCTCTGAAATGGACCTCGGGTTTGCCTAGGGATTTGCTGTGTGTATCTACTTAAGCAGTGAACCTGAAAAACGGCATAATTGTTCATCTTGCAAAGAATTACCTCATTCTGTCTAATCAACCTGACAGGACAAAACAAACCAATCTTTTAAAAAGATGTATTTTTTTCCAGGAAGATGTGGATATTAAGACGGTATGTAGATGCTGTTGGTTCCAATTAAAATCAATATCTGTCCTGATTTGCGGCTGTTGTCTCTGTGACAGCGAGGGGGCTAGATAAGGGGACCCATCTGCTCAGCTTTCCCAAAGGGGCTCCAAACAAGTGAATGACCTGCAGTGTTTATTATTAAGTTTTCAAAGGGAAACTTGTTTGGGTCTAATTGAAGGAATAATATGAGAGAGGTTATTTCTGGTCAGTTCCCTGCTGTTTTCACTCCAGAGAATATATTCCAGGTGTTAGCTAGGCAATGCTATGATACAGTATTGACTTTCCCTTGTGTTTAGGCATGCTAGTGCCAATGGACCAATAAACTGCAGTTATGAATGTAAAGCCAACCCTTTCAGAGGAACTTTTTGCTCACTATTTAGTAAGCCAGATGGTTAATGACTGCATTCATTTTCAAAAGCTCCATTCCCCAGGAGCGAAGTAATGTAATTTTTCAACCCCCTTGTCCTTCTTTTTGATCTGTTTTACTTCCCCTCTTTTCTCTTGTACTCTTAGCAAAAGATTGGTTTTGAGACCATGTCATTTTGTGTTAAGTCTCATGTAGCTAACAGTTTCTTCCTCTTCCTATGACAACAAACTTCGTGGGTAAAGTCTAAATAATAAGGGAAATATGGGTTTAAAAGTTACACAAGTTTCATGTGGTATACGATAGAGAATCTTTACTGTATGATTGTTTAAAATAGCATGATGTCATCCCTGTATCATACATGTGTTAAATATTGCGTATATGTGTCTTTAGACAGGCAAGCAGAAAAAGCAAAGCATGTGCAGGGCAATGACCCAGCTTAAGTCTGGAAAGTGAAATGGCTACTGACTCTGGCTTTCTGTCTTCACGCTGGGTCACACAGATAGAGTAATATACTCAGGAAAGCAATCTCAGGTGACAAATTATTTTGTGTTATATTAAAAAGTTGGGAAGAACAAGGGTTTTCAATTTGGTTGCTGATCTGAACAGCAATTCAGGTAGAACTGAAATAGAAACTCTTAGAACTTTTTGAAAAAATCAAAAAGCTCCCTTGAAGTTAATTTGAAATATTTGGTTTGGTTATATTTTTCTTTTTAAATATTATTCTAAATATCTAAAAAAAAACCCCTGCCATTTCAAATAATATCTTATGATTTGTCAAAATTCCTGCTATATCCTTTTCTTTAGGTTTCTGCACATCTTGAATGTGATTTGATTTCAAAAATATGTTGAGCCTTGCATTAGATTCAATATACTGGTAATGTGGTCTGCAGAAAAGAAATGTGAAATTAGTACAAATTTAATTGTCATTAAATTTATACAAGCAATAGAACAAGGGATTATTTTTATTGATAATAGTAAGTGTGCCTTCAAATAAATATTTTTAGTCATCCTAAATCCATTTAGGAACTTGGGTCAAATTCTTCTGTACTGTTTTCTCCCAGGGAATACAGATATCAAGACACAAAACTACAGAACTTGCTGTCATCTCCCGTCTGCCCTGTATCTTCAGACAGACTCTCCAAAACCAGAATGAGACCATGATTCATTCCCTCCTTTACTTGTTTGACAGCTACCACACCCCACCCCACCCCCACCCACCCCCAACAAGAAAGTGCAGAAAGCAGTGGATTATGGACAGCTGAGGAAAGATGTTTGCAAATTCTTCTGGTGACACTTCTCCTTATAATCTCTGAAGCAGTGACTGGAACCCATGTTCAGCCCTTCTGTGGGTAAGGTCATCCTGGGCAAGAGCAGCCACCCATGAGCTATTGGGTGAAACAGAGATGCCGCTGTCTCCTTCTTCTCCAGTGGGGTGGTGGATCTTGGGTTTTGTTTTCCTTGCTTTTAACTTAACTTCAAACCAACTTCCACCCTCCCGCTTCCATTTTTTTTTTATTTGGGTGCCAAGCTGAAAAAATTGTTATTCACACAGACCAAACGCAGCCACTAAATGTAACCCATCAAATTGTTTTAGTTCTTTAGTAGGGGGTGGGTCTGTGTAAAGTGTCCCGTGGCCTTCAAGCAGCTTGTTTTCTTGCACCAAGCCAGTTGCACTGCACCAAGAAGTCTTTACTAATCAAGAAAAAAAAAATCCCTAATTCTCTGCTTTGCTGGTGCGAGGAGATGGGGAGAAGCTGTGATCCAGGGCCAGCCATTGTTTCGGAGCAGAATGCTGAGGTGATTGACAGTTGCAAATTAATGGGAACGATTTTTAGACAGGGCTTGTCACATGAGGGCCCGGCCATCCTGGACATGCTGTCTGTGCTTTAACTTTCTAATTCCATCTGGAGTTTAGACAAAGAGGCCTGGATGAATCCTGCTCTCTGTCCATTTGGCTGTCATCGTTTTGATTAACCTGATTCTTCAGCAGGAGCAAAACGTAGCTGGCTTCAGTCCATGCAGACATCAGGAAAATAGCTGCCGTAATGGCCTGATGATCTCCACACAAGAGATCCTGGGGCTAATCTGCTTTTTCTCCTATGTCTAATTAAAAACTTCTCTTCCTGTTTACATTAAAAATTTTTACAATATTTTGATTAAATAATTCCTTTTGGAGCTGTGGAAAGGTCAGAACATTATTTTTTCCAGCACAGGTGTTATGTAAGGAGGGAGAAAACAGGAAAAGGAAAGCAGACATGAGAGGGGAAAGTCAGGGTGTAAAGGAAAGAAAGAAAGGATGGCTTCCACAGACGAACTGCAGGAGGCTAATATGCAGGCCTGGGGACCTCAGCTTGCCACTTTACTGCCCAGTATGATTGTCTCCTGCCCTTTCTTTAGGACCTGTGGGATCTAGGACAAGTTGCATGTGCTTGATTTACAAATAAATGTAAAATAAAATAACTATGTTTCCATTTTTGTATAATAGTAATTTTTAAAACATTTATATTTTCCACTGTCTGGTCTGTTTTCCCATAGTTCCAAGTAGGCTGGTCAGGCCAAAGAGCTGACTCCGAAACCTAATCCTCCTCAGTCTTTTTCTGACTGGAGATATTGGTGAATCCTTCTTGGTAACCATCTGGAGGTCAGGTGCTGCACATGATATATGCCAAGTCAACCTAGTAGAAAAAAGAACATAAGCAGGCACTTAAGTGTAATGCATGTCCCCTTCAAGCTCAGTGTCCAGCCTCCAGGTTACTGTATTTAAAAATCACGGCTAATGTGTGCTTCTCCTTCCCAAAGATTTGTCAAGAGTGCTGTTGATGTGTAAAGCACAATCCCTCTCCACTACACTTAGGAAGTGATGGCACCTATTCCTTGCCTCGGGACTGGGTGATTGATACACAATCCACTGTACAGGCAAAGGACACCTGTCTTTGGCCCAGGAGACTGGAGGAATAGGCTATTCTAACCAGTCTTTCGACAGTGGAAAAAGCTTATGTCTTCCCATAGGGTCAGCCATGCTGCCTTCCTGCCCCCATGCTTTCACAGTCCCTTCAGGTCTTGCCTCCCAGTCTCCATGGCTGAGGCAAGAACAAAGGCCACCTGGGACATGCTCCTGGCTTGCAGCCAGCTGTGATGTCTGTGCTTATGCTCTAAAATGCATTGACCAGAAGAGAAGGGGAAAAGGTAGAGGTTCCCCTGAGTAACACTGGTTAGATGTCCCTGTTTTGCTTGTTGCTCAATCCAGGGGAGGAGAGTTCTGCACCTATGGAGGCAGTTTCCATGTGTCTTTCCTTCTTTCCTCTCTTTTCTTTTCTCTCCTCTTCCCACGACTCCTCACTCCTGCTTCAGCCCCAACAGCACTAGGTTTATTGCTGAAGAGCGCTGTCATTTACTGAGCCTAATTACACAGCAGCAAACTGAAATCCCTCTTCTCTGCTTTGGACAACTTGGACTCATTGTGTGGATCATGCAAGTGGGATTTGGCATGGAGCCAGGAAGAAGAGTAAATTAACATGGTCACTTAAGGTCATGGTCATAAAAAGCCATAGCTCTTCTGCTGCAGATTTGTCAAAGCTTTGGCTCTTTTGTACAGGTTTCAGTGGAGCAAAGAACTACAACTTATTTTTAGTGAGCTAGGCAATGAGTGATATGTTGCAGTATAAAGCTACAGGCAGTTTTCAGCTGAGCTGAACAGTTAATGTCTTTGGGATGGTGTCTCAGCCCTAGCTGTTTGTTCTGACAGGGAAAAAAGGGAACTGAGGAGAAGAGAGGGTCATCGACATTTTATTCTTATTTATCTCTGAATAGAAGAGACAGGCATGGATGATATATGGGGGTTTTCAACAAACTGCTCTTGCAGATAAAATGGTCATACTTGGGAGAGCACATGAGAGAAAAAGAGAGCTGAGATTAGGTTTCCATTTTCTTTACAAATGAACAACCTAAATGCCATGCCTGGTTTTTTCCCTTTGTGCGGTATGTTTATTCCTCTATGAAAGGTAAATAGCTGGAAATGTGACCATAGGTCTCCTCTTGGACCACCTTTCAAAATCTGTTATGACACATCTTTTCCTCTGCGTTACTGAGACATTTTGGCCTAATGAGTGAAGCTACAGCGGCTTCTAACTACAGTGGCTTTCAACAGCCAAACACCTCCTGAGGGTCCTGGTTATTATATAGCCCAGGCTGATGCCCATACAGCCACAGTCTCCTCACCAGTGATGGCTAGGCTGGCTGGGCTGCAGCTAGGGGGGGCACCTCCTTGTTGTAAGGTGGTCATGTTTGACAGGTATATCATCACTGCCCACCTCAGACTTCATAAAAGGATTTCCTCTTGGGACTAGGGGAGACACAAGGGGCACGTTTGGTGATATTCCTACATAGACAGGTATGGCTGGGAGAGAAGAAATGGAGATTACAGCAGTTCAAACCACACCGGGAAAAGGCTGGAGGAGAAAGCTGTTTGAGCCACAAAATGTAGGTCACTGTGAAGCAGAGATGTTTTGCCTAGGCATGAACCTGAACCAAGCAATAGTTCAGGACACTACACACATGAGAGGAAAGTTCAGTGTCAGATCTCTCTTCCATGAATAGCTTTCACGTTTTGGTAACGCACTAAACTAAAACTTTGGTTCCAAACACCCATTCAGACTTAAAAGTGTTTGGGTTTGGGTCAAGATCGTATTCCAGCTCCCTCCCAACCCCCCTACCCTGTGGGCTTCCACTGCCTGCAAAGTGCCTGCTTCAGAACCCCACTGATGAACACTCCTGATGTTTGGAAGCTTTAATTTCCAGCTCCTAGCTGTAGCACACTGGTCCAGACATAATGTTGATATGTACTTAGGTGAAGTTTACTGAACAATGCCACTTCATAAAAGTCCCATAAAGGTACAATCTTGTGCTTGGAGGAGATTTTATTTATGGAGATACAGAAAGCTCTGTGTGTATTTGTATGTACTCTGTAAAAAGTCCATTAGTGAAGGTGTAAGTGAAATGAATCTGACCTCTGTGTCGTTAACATGCTGTCTGCAAAGGTGCCACTTCAGAGCATTCCTGACCTCACCCCAAACCCTCAGTGAGAACTGAAAGTGAGAATAGGGCTAGAGGATGGGGTTTTTTAAGTGAATCAAGCAGTGTTTTGTCTGAGGAGAATAAGGATAAAAAAGTAGAAAAAAAAAAGTAACCCAGGCCCATGATAAATCTTGGTCTTTTTCCAAGTCTTACTGGAAGCTCTAGCCAAAAAGTAAGAAACAGTATCTGAAATGTTTGTGAGGGAAGGCGGCTGTGCCAGCACTCGTCCAGCAACATGTGAGAGAAGAGAGAATTTTATATGTGATTGCCTTAGACTTGTTGTCATTATCAATTAAGCTTAGAAAGCTCATTTGATATGCTCGGCCATCCTGCACGCTTGCCAAAAAGGCAAGACTTCCCCGCAGCTGCGGCCTTGAAGATCTCTGAAATATTGTGAGGAGGAGAAGAGAGCAAATGTAGCCACTGAGGTGATACTGGATATGCTGTACTTTTCCTTGAGAAAGTCACTTTGGATGGGGGCCCGGAGCTGGCACTTGGTGCACATCATCGTGTGGCACTTGTCACTTGTCAATCCTCGAGCCTCCTGTGAGTACAATGCAGTCTGGTAACCAACTGATTCTGATGCACCCTTTTCTCTAGCCGAGGGCACACTGTTCTCAACACTGAAGATGTGCAAAACAGCCCTATTATGAGTGGCTTATGTCTCATTTGCATGCCAAGAGGTTTGACATACTGGGCAACTATGTCAGGAGGAAGCTTCAGGCACGGTTTTTGCTCTATGGCTTTGTTGGTGTGAGCATTCATGTGTTTTGAGGTTCATAAACAGCTCATGTATAGCTGCACTATGCACTCCAGGTAAGACGCAAGCCACATGCTCACAAGCATCGCTTTGCTTCAGATTCTCCACCTCCCCTGTGCAATCAGCATGCTCTTTTATCAAAGGTGCTCATGAGGAGTCCAGAGCACTCTCTGCTACCACTTAGAGTCCAGAAGATGGTAAGGGATGCTGGTTTAGTATCCTTTACCCACAGGTCACATTTGACCTTACTGTGGGATATAAAAAATATTGCCTGTTGCATAAGAAATGTTGAGGGTGAACTTCAGAGCCTCAGGAGCTTTCACAGTATAGCTAACCCTGTTTCATACTAATCAGGACCAGCCACTGTGGACTTAAATTAAAAAAGACGTTAATACAGGTTCTACCATTTTCACAAACCCCATCACATAAGGGTTAATTCACAACTTAGGTTACTTGAGACCTCCAGCTTAGTCTCTTGAGTGTCACCAAGGTTATGTCTTAGAATAGCCCAGCAAAGACGGTGTGATACTTCTGTAAGAGTTTAACTCTAGGACTGAGCTCTTGAGCTGCTGGTTTCTGGATTAGCCTCACTCAGGCTAAGAAAAGGAAGAAAATCCTATTTGAGGGAAAGAGATATAAATTTCTTCCCCAAATTCCCCTGTAGGTGGGCCCACCAGGACTGTATACAGCTGCAGCAGGAGGGAATCAGGAGGGTGGGAGGGATCTTGTGGTGACCCAGCTGCCTCCTGAGACATGGTGTGGATATGCTCCACTAAGAGAGGCAATTAAAGGCATTTTATAAATCCACCCCAGAATATGTTGAGGGGGCTTTTTCTGACACATTGCCTGTGGAGAGTTACGACTGTGCTGGCAGAAACAATTCTGCAGGAGCAAGTAGAGCATGCACCTCCACTGGGTGGTAGAAGACTTTGCCTTCTCTGGCATACCTTATGATCTGGCACAGGAACAGATCCTGTCCTTACTGTGTCCCTCAATGTGACAGCTAGCAGTAAAAAATACTTCTATTTGGGGAATTTTCAGGCCCATCCTTTGGGAGCTCACTGGGGACAGAGGGAAGGGCAAGCTCTGCAGGCTTCTTTTAAGTGGTTTCACTATGTTTACGCCACTGAAATGGGTAAGGAATTTTGGCCCTGAAGCTCTGGAGCTAAGGAGGTATTCAGGACACTGTGACTAGAGCACCCATTTCAGAGGGAAGGTGTCCATTGCAGAGAGCCACCATCAGCAGCTCCCAGCAAGCCACAAGCACCAGCCTCTCTTCCCTTGTGCATCATGTCTGGGTCCCTTCAGAGATGTGCACCCCACTGGGCATGGAGCAGCATGGCAACATCCTTCCAGGAAACACCACTGCAAAATTCCCCTTACCAAAAGATGTGTTGAGCATAATCAGTGTCAGAGAATGAAACTGTAGGAAATTCAGTCTCTGTTCCAGACCTTGCTAGGGAAGCGACACCCACCCCTCACAACCCCTCTGTCCCATTCTGCTTTCACATTTTTTTGCTGTTAATTGTAGGCCCTTGTGAGGCCTGTGGGTGTAATCAAAAAGCAGAGTCAGGGACGCTCCCTGAATTAATTGATCCTTGAACTTTATTAAAGAAAGCCTGATGTTGCATCCATTAAAACATCTGTTCCGTTCATACCCAGCCAGCATTTTCAGGGGCTGATCCAGCAGAATACGTTCAGGTCAGCCTCAGAGTGAGCCTGAGCTGTGAACTCCAGAAACCCTATCCCAGACACATGGGTCCTAATGTAAAAAATATGTCATGTGTTATCAGCAGGCAGCCTCCTCTTTGCTTTTTCCAGGCAACTGGGCAGCAAGAGTAGAGATAAATTCCATGTAGATAAATGTCAGTCATGTTTTATAAACAGATAAATGGATTCAGCAATACAAAGGGTAATGCTTTTGAGAGTGATTTTTTGAGCCTAGGTCTCATGAACAGGATTTGGAGCTTAAACACTTAAGCATTAAATCCCTAGAGAGAGTGTTTGTCTTGCAAAATGAAAGGAAGTGAAGCCATTTGAAAAATGACAATCATCATCATCATCCAGTCATCTTTCCTTCAGATAGGTTGTACAGAATGCTGTTCTTCTGAACAATTCCATAAGCAGAAAGCAAAAAATTAAAGCTGTTAGTTACACATATACTTGTGAACACTAGATCAGCATAAACCAGCACTGCTACCACTGTCGTCCACCTCTAGCGTCTTGTTCGCACCTCTGTCCCATCACCTCCTGCTGCTGGCACAAGCATCTGTGATGCCGTATGGTGATCCAGATCAGTGAATTGATCTGCATTAAAACTATGATTCCCAGAAAAGAAAAAAAGGTTGGTTTTAGCCACGGTCATTTTCTTAAGAAATTCACCACACCTTTTCACTGCCTTGTGAACTTCACTTGAGTACTGAAGCTGTCCACCTCAGAGCTGTACCGAGGCTCAAATCAACACAGGGAAGACAGGAGGAATGCAGGGGCAGTGTGTTGGGGATAGGTGAGCTCTCTGCACAGCTGTGGTGGTTTATGTCAACGTGCTGTGTGGGTGCATGAGCAGCAGTCAGTACCTCCCGTGCCAGGCAAAACAAAGTGCAAGATTGGTGTTTGTAGACACACCCCGTCTCATTTTTGCTCTCTTGCCTGGTCCAACTCTCTTTGTGGATTTCCCCACAGCTGGTTTTGAAAATCGAGGCTATTCTCCTAATCTGAGCAGACATTCGGAAAAATTGAGACTAGCTTGCATTCAGCAAAGCAGCTCAGTAGCGGAGTTGAGACCAGAATCCATGCTGTCCTGTGATTTAATGACCATACTGATGATCCCCTTCACATGTGCCTGAAAAAGATCTCGTGCAGATAAACTTCCAGAGCAATTTGGAGGCAAAGGAATTCATCATTAGAAGTTACCTTCCAGAGCTCTGCTGATAATGAGCTAACCTGCACTGGGAACATACCAGTTTAAAGATGATCTTATCCAGTGCTGGAAACCAAAGCACATGCAACTTCCCTGCCTTAACTGGTATGACAGTGTAACATGTGTCATTCATGATTTTAGAGTTTTGGCAATGTTTTTTTCATTAAGGGAGACAGTAACTCCCATAAAATATCCAAAATCCAACATATTTAAATGTGAAATAAAGAAAGTTTCTCTCCGAGCAGCTAGAGAAGTGCACATGTGATGAACATCTGTGTGCAAAGAGAATAAAAAATGAAATTAATCTGAGAAAAACCAAGCAGTGCTTGCCTGCAGGCAAAATGTCCTACCTGAGTGGCTAGCACAGGAAGCAAGAGGCCTATATGTCTGGGCTGTGACCCTCTCTGACACTAATACGTCATGTGCAATAGGAAGACCAAATTTTAAGAAGTAACAACTTAATTTCAAAAGTATGGGGTTTGCATTAATTTTTTGAGCACCTTTATTCAGAATCTAGTTTCCAAAGATTATGAATATGGTTATTTCCTTTAACTCAGGTCAGAGATGCAGGTAGCAGAGCTAAGTGTTTAACGTCTCTGTACTTCAGCTTACCTTCCTTTAGGGCTGATGCAGGAATACTGTCACACTTCATTCACAGAGGTGCTCTGTCTTTTTTAAGCAGAATGCTTACAGATTTCTGGAGGAAAAAAGTAACGTTCTCCCTGTACAAGAAATGGTTTATTGCATTAAAATTTAGTACTAATGTTACACTGCGTAGTATTTCCTTGTTGTCTTAGATTTTCCTTCTTAATTCCAGTCCTTGGCTTTGAAACCTTTGACGTTGACACAAAACCTCAGGTACACTGACAATCTTCCTTACATTATCGCTAATAATTTCTTTGTGGAGTTCAAAGGAAATTACCAGGCTCCTCTTAATGGCAGCATGCAACATAGTGGACGTATGTGATTTGCTTATTTGTATTGCGCTTTGGCTTGATAATAGTTAGGCCACTTTTTTAAAACCATGGCTTTTCAAAGCCATGTTGAAATTTCAATGGACAGGAGCCATTTTTCAGTCTCTCAAATCTCTAAACAGCTAAAAGATGAGGATCAGAAACAGCTTGGAACAGAAGTTGAAGTAAATCATCAAGAAACCCAGACTTAAATATCTGAAGAAATGAATCTGTGCTTTTTTAGCTAAAAAGAAATGTCGTAGTTCAGAATTTCCCCCAAACCACTAAAGCTTAGAATAACATACTTATCCTCTTTTTGTCCTCACTCTATAATACACTTGTGAGAGGTCTGTGCTGTCTTTGCCATGCTTTTTCTTTCTCTGAAGAGAGAATGGACTGCAGCGTTAGCAGAGGCTCTGAGTGCTGCAGCTACTGAGTCTTGGTTTTTGTTTGAATCATCTGTACTTGTTTATTTCCTTGGGCCTTTCCACTGGGAGAAAGTTACAGACAGTCAGCATCTTCCTACGTATATCAATTAGGACCCTCAAGCCCACACTATCTCCTTTTCCTTGCTTCTTTATTTGAACAGATTTTTCTGCCTGGAAGCTTCCCCATGGGTTTGGGAGGCAGATTACACTTTTCTCCATGGGATGCATCCAGTTGGCTGCAGGAGATCTGGATCCTATCTTTATTTCTGCTACTAACCTACTTTGGGCAAGCTGCTTCTTTTCTCTGTGCCTTTGTGCCCTTGCTCACCAACTGAGATTAGAAACGGTTCAGGGCAGAGCATGGCTGTAAAAATTACAATGAGTTTGTGCAATACTTTTAGCACAGTGGGGTCCCTCAGTCAGTGATGTTCTTAAACTGTTGCTAAAGGACAAATGAGAGTAAGATCCCTACAGCTGCTTTTGATCCACATCTCTCAATGACTCTTACATCTCATCCCATATCATCCTTTAATCCCTTTATCATCTCATTTTGTTCTTTCCTTTTGTCCACACCAGCTTATGGAGGTTTTATATGCTTTCCTTCACCACAGCTCTGAATCCCTCAGAATACCTGAACTAATTTTGACACATTTTCACACTAAATATCTTCCCTAAAAATGCAGTGTCACTATATTGGAAGCCCAGATAAGTACCTGCCTATACCAAGACTACGGCCGTGAAGAGGGTTAATTCTTGGCTTTTTAAACATTTTTGTAGAGAGAGCTTTTTCTACAGATCTGAACTGCAGCTTTGCTCCAGGCAGGATCACTTTCTGTTTGCAGTAGGGAGCACTGCATGCTTGTGGAGCACCCCGGGACCTTAGCACTGGCAGTTACCACCCCATTTTGCATTGGAAACAAGGGTTCACCAAACGGTAGATGGGACACAACCAGTCTCATCACTTGTAGCAGGCAGTGGACCCCATCTGTTGGCACTTGGGTAGTTACAAGTCAGTATCTGAACCCCTGCAGAAAGTTGTATTGGTGACATCTTCCTCAGACAGAGAGCAAGGTCAGGTCACAGCCAGAAAGTCAATGAAGCCAGGAGGATTCTAGTAATGAACCCAGACTGGCAACCTGTTGCCTGTCCTTAGCTATGCTTATATCCTGGTGGTGTATGTATTTGAAGGAGTTTATCGCTGACCTTTGCACATGGTGCTTTGGTGTTCAGTTAAGTCCGACCTGTTTTCACTCTCATCCTAGGACTGCACTTCCTAGGATGATCAGGTAAACCAATTTTAAAATAAAGGCACAAAAATATACTAAGCAAACTGATCAAAGATCTTGATTCAAAATACTGAAAGTTATCTGTTGATTTTAATGGACTTTGGATCAGGACCCTGTGTCTATGTTTCGATGTCTATAATAATGTTTCTGCATACACAGTTAATGCAATCAATTGTTCTTCATATCTAGAGCTGTTCTGCAAACAACTCAGGGCCTCCTGACAGACAGCATGAGTAAAAATTAGCACAAGATTATTGGAGGCACCAAATCACACCATGGACTTGTTGTTTGGATAATAAAGTTCAGAGGTACAGAGGATAATCTCATCAGAGAGACAGGGTGACCAACTCTCAGTTATCATCCCTCTGTACACTTCCTTTTTAGCTAATTAAACCTTAATTCTTCACAGGAAGCAGTTTCTGCAAATTCTGCAATAGCTTGGCTTCATATTATTTAACATATCTCTCTTGTTTTTATCTGGAGAAACAGGAAAAGTAAAGTTTCAACATGTAGACCTAAAGCATTGCTTTATCTTTCCATTAGTGTATTAGCAGATGAGTGTATCTCATCTGACATAGTACGTGCTCCATTCTCCAAGAATAAAGATATATATTTTTAAACAACTGCTCTAGGATAAAAATGCGGATGAGCTTTGAAGCTGGGGAGTTTCACTATACATGCTATTTCCTCTCTTTAGTATGATAGGGAAAGCACTCTGACTCTTTAAATTTTACTTTCACATCATTATTCACTGCCTTCTTTGTTTGAATAACATTATTTCAGCATTCCCAACTTCAGGCCTTCATAAACCATCACGTTCCCTAAAATGCCAATAAAGCTGGTGTCTTTGTCGTCTGGTGGCCCCTTCTATTGGATTTATATTTTCAACTTTTCTTCACAACCGCAAAAAGTAGAAACTATTTCTTCTGAAAGAATGAAACATGACAGTTTCCTGTAATCATATGACTTCAGGAGCTAGGGTTTTAAGAAAAAGCAACCTCTCTCCTAATAAAATCACAAGTGCTGGCAATTCTCTTCCTTCCTTTGACCACTTAATTTTTGTAGCTGGGTCTCACAGCACAGTATCAAAGCATAGCTGACTTTTCTGAAACAAAATTGAGTTTCATGGCCAGCATTAAAATTTATGGAAGAATCAGTCCGGGCTGCTCACCGATCTCCCATGAACCCCAGTTCAACAATAAATTTGCAAATGCTTGTGTTGACATGAAGAATCCATTTATAACAATTCATGAATCCTGTTGGAAATTATAAACTTGCTGCAGATGTGAATGTGAGGCAGGAACTCTTTTTTACCACTTTTGTCTTTGTAACTTAATTTCATCTGTGTCTGTGGTAAAATTCCCCACACTAGTGGCACTGAATAACAAATCTAACAAGAGTTGCTGATTTGCATGCTTTGCTTTCATAATTAATTTGCTTCAAAAAAGAAGGTATTTCACCCAAGTGAAAGAGTTAATTAGAGAGATTACCTGTCAGTGGTACACCTGATAGTTGTCTCTGACCACCTCCAGGGACAGATTCAGACTAATGACAAAAGAGGGATGTTTATGGAGAACAGTTACTTGCTCAGGATGAGCAATGCCAGGGTAGGAGCTCCCTGTGGCACAGCTGCTTTACTGACCCTGATGTCCTACACAGATGGGCCCCCAGTGAAAGAATGAATGACAAAGAAAAGGAATTGTATTCAGCTTGTTCTTGTTTGCTTGTTGGCTTTTAATCTCTCTTGTACTTTGACTTTTAAGAGCTATATTGTATTTAGGAACCATGGAAAGCCTGAAGATGAGTATATTTTACACCACACTTAGGGGTTAAACAAGGAAGGATCCGCTTGGCTGCTGGGAAGAGGATGTGTTAGCTGTCTGTCTGCAAAAAGTCAGCATGGAACTCCAAAGACTGGCTGTTGGGTGGTGGTGCCAGGTCTCAGGAATGAGGACAAGACAGAGATCTGAGCTGCAGTGACTTGATTTGCCATGAGCTCTTCCAGACGTCTCTGGATGTCATTGGGTCCAGAGGTGGACTCTTCACACAACATGGGAACATATCCACTCAGCAGGGAAGCACGACTAAATCTGGAGTTCAAAGAGAGACACATTTAAAGTTTTGTTAAACAGGATGTTAGAAGTTTACTACAGCATTAACTGAAATTGAGGATGATGTCCCTGTAACTTCAAAGGGGATATTAACTGAACTAGGCACTGAATCTGTGTTCACCTAAGCTGTCTCCTAGTTGTGGATAATGGCTTATGTTCCAGTTTTTTGCTGTTGGTAGAAGACAGTTCTAATTAAATAGCAGATGCAGAAAGCGTGTTTCTGATATGACATGTGTGTGATAAATGGGAAAGAGACAATTTTCACAAAGCACTTTACTCAAAAACCATCAAAACCATCAAGAACCACAATGAAAATTTACCTGTGACAAATAAAAGGGAAACTGAGTATCATCTAATGCCTTATTCGACCATTCTGCATACTTGAAAGTTGGGAATTTCTTTAGAAAGTCATTAAGAAGCAGCTGATAAACTCTGTCTTTAAAAATGCCAAAAAGGCATAGACATGGCCTACCAGTTGTTTTATTGCTACTTTATAGTAGCAATACTCAACTGGTTTTAATGTTTCACATAAGATACAGGCCTAGTTCAGAAAGTTCAAACACCATGCATGATACAATAGTAAACTGAAAGATGGCATGGGGAAGTAAAGGTGCAATGACTTCAGTTTAGCCTCAACAAAATTGTAAAAAAAATAATTCAGGAAGAGCTAGATTATGCTTTTTCATGTGTGTACACCAAGAGAATTATTAAACTCACCCATAAAAGTTCATATCTTTCTAATAACAATCATATTGTCAAAATCTTCTCCAATAGGGACTCTTTAGATCATGTTCTGCTACCAGTTGGTTTCCTCTCTGGTCTTCCAACTCTCCTTGGGCTTCTCTACCAGTAAATTCATCTTCCTTGAAGGTCCTGTCCTGGAAGCTGTCCTGGAAGGATATCACAATGAATCTCATTCAGCCACTGGAACAACACTAGAGTAATCATAAAACAAGTTTATTACGGAATGACTTATTTCTCTTAGTAAACACAGGTTATAAACACAACTTTGGCTCCTTTCTATTATTGAACAGAAAAAAAGTTCCATACTGGTCTAAAAATTAGTAGACTAAAAATGCAGTCAAGATAAGGGAATTATGAAGGGAAGTAGAAAAAATATTCTTACATTATAGGATAAAAATATAGCTGCTCGAACTTTTCACATTTTTTCACAAAAGATCAAATTTAGATATGATACAAAACATAACTAGCTTTCATAGGAAATGCTGAAGAAATTATTTTTATCAAATTTCAGTTGGAAATAATTTGACGTCATGATGGAAGAACAACAAAAAGAATTTAACCACATTTTATTGTTTGCTTAGAGGTTACTGTAGGTTATTGGTTTTCATTGGTTTTGCTTGATTTTTAGTTGTCTATAAAATAATTTATATATTAATTTAAAAATAAAAGATTCTTTTCTAGCAATCTTTGTTTTGGTGGAAAAGACAGCTACTCATAAAAAGGTAGGAAAAAGATGTTTCTGGCCTCAGTCATTAAATTCAACCTTATTATAGTTTTTATCCTGGAGCTGTATTGCTCTGCCACCAGGAAAACTTGAGGACTTGCATGCAAAATTAAAAACTTACCTTCTATTTTCTCTTTTTACATCTAAGCATAAAAAAATATTGTTCTGTTTATAACTTGCTGATGTTCCTGAGTGGCAGGAAGACTCAAACTGCTTGCATATGCCAACAATTTTTACACTTCCAGACTGACCTATTTCTGTCAACTATTATGCTGCTATTTGACATGAGACAACCAAGATTTGTTTCTTGATACGTTATATACATTTTATCATGAGGACAATTTTGTTTGAAAATAATAATCTTTTTTTTATAATAATGAGAATTCTATTTCATTGCTGTTGCTGAAAACAGTCCCAGTGTCTCTGGGACTCAGACCTCTCCAATCATAAAATTATTTTAGGATTACAAAACTGCTGCCTCACATTCAAATTTAAGATATAAATTATTTATCAAAAAATGCACGTTCTTAATCTTCCTAACCCAGAGTTAGACAATCCACTGTATGTCTCAGAAAAGCATTGAGTATTTTACTCTATGGGTATAATTATTATGGATTCACATGTAAATTGATGTTTAAAAAAGTGGTCCCACAGAAAGAAATTAATAACAATGCTTAGTGTTAGGTCTGCCTAATTTCTAATAACTTTTTAGGCTATACCTTACTCCAACACTCCTCTTTAGTTCTTAATCCAGATCAGGACTGATACAGATAGAACCTAGCACCATTGAAAAGGGCTGCTTGTCTGATGTCTCTGTCATACCTGGAACCAGAAATTACCATTTAAGGTGTAAAAGGCTGTTTCCAGCACCCTGCTTCTTCACTGTTTAAATGTAAAAGGTGGCATGACACCAGAAAAAAATCTAACCAGTGTCAAATCCATAAGGCAGTTCATCACTCTGAGCAAAGTTTCTTCCACTGGCACTGAACATATAGAGTGAAGCTGGCAGTGAGCTCTCTCACGGCCGTACATTTGCGTGCTACAACATACAGCAGAACTTGCCAAAGGAAAGCCATGAGTGAGACTTTTCTTCTTTTAATAGATGAGCCTGACTTTTAATCCTATCTCTGTTATGGTGTGTTCATGAGGTGAGGACTAATAACAGCTCTAAAGTCTTGTGTGCCTGTTAGTTTATGACTTTGAAATTAACATACAGAGAGTAACACCAAATCTAGTGTTGTTTTAACAGTGTACTCCCCCATGACTTTAAACATTATGATCCGTACCCAAAACCTTAATAAATTAAAAAGGCCAAGGTACTAGAAAAGTTGAATGCCATTTCCAGTGCATTTAAAGAATGTAAATAGGAAAATAAGAATAAACCAGAAGATTGAGCCTCTTTTTCTCCTGGACTACTGAAAGTTTATTCAGCTGTTTCTGATGTCTTTAAACTAATTTTTTTCTTCAACCATCTGTTCTGACTTTTTTCCTTCTATGAAAATAGACTTCTCCTACATGCTACACTTTAGTGAAATACTTATTTTAATGTCTTGTTGATTTCATGCAAAAAAAATGCAGGCTTTACATGAAACAAGCATATCAACATATTCCTCCTTGGCATATCACTGTTCAAAGGCTTTAGTTTTGTAAGACTGTTTTCTTTACCCCTTCAGAGCTGAAAATATTACTCCTCCACAAGCACCATTTAAGACCCAAGTGTCAATGAACCAGGCAGTGAAATGACAGTTACTTAAACAGCACATGATTCGAGACAGTTTTAGGAAATTCCTAACACTTTGCGTCCTATTTCTTTCCAGGATACAAAGGGACAGATTGTGCCTGACCTTGGGGGATGCACGAGAGGCGAGTTGGGAGGAGGGGGAGGCCAACAGGCACATGGTGCTTTCCCTTTTGCTTTTCCTTCTCTTCCACACACGCTATTCCCTTGCTGAGCAGCTGGGTACGGTCTCTTTTCTTCAGCTGTGAACACAAAGACTGTCTGGGTTCAAGTGACTAAAAGCAGTGTAAGTTTTGCCGCTGAGTGCAATAGAGCCCTATTGTATCCTAAGCACAGAGCTGGTAAAAAGATAAGGAAAAACTTAATTGATGACTCTATCTTGTCATGTTTCCTTCTGATGCATCCTGGATATCTCTGCTGTTAGGTCTCTGTGAATTATATTCATTGGAAACTTGGACTGCAGAACTCAGCCTATGGAAAATTGCACAGTCTGGGCAAAACCCTTTTAACATGAGGAATAAAGAAAAAGTGGCTCTGTGGCCAGGAGGATTCAGGAGGATGGGGCAGGCCCATATTAAGGCTTATCTGCCTAATGCAAAGGAAGAACATCTGAGATCCTCTACCTGTGTCTTAGTTTTGGGGGGAATTGGTTAAATCCAAAGGGTACTTTTTACCTCTCTCATTTTTTCAGCTATCACAGAATTTCCCATTTACTTTAACTCTAACAAAATGCCAAACATTCTGGAACTTTTTCGTAACATAGATGATTTTCTCTCCAGTGCCCACTATCCTGCCCACTACTAGTCACTTGAAGTCAATACCTTTAGGTACCTCAGTGCTCCATTTTAGTTCAGTAATTAGGAGGGCAGGCCAATTCGCAGCAGGTGTTTAACCCTGTGCTTAGCCTAAAGTCTTGGATTGTGGTATTTTCTGTATGTAATACCTGCCAGTTTTCTGTTGTTCCTTTACTCATTGCAGCTGAATCAGCATTTAGTGGAGATGGGACCACCAATACTAAGGATGTGGAAGGTGGTAAAAAACTATCTTCTCCCCACACTGGAGTGTCTGCCATTAGTTACTCCAGTTTTGCTTCAGAAACCTGATGGATTTCTCTTTTCTTATCCAGGCTACTGTTTATAGAAATAATTGTCCTTCACTTACATTGAGACAGGTAGAAAGCAACTTGCAGCTGCAAAATTTTGTACAATAAGCCAGGCACAACTCAGTTCGCTACTACATTGTGTTAGCTTCTACTGTGAGTACTACATAAGGGTTACAGAGAAATAGGAAAACCCCACGTTTCATTATACAATATGACAGCTTCGTCTTCCTCCATGCCTGCCTTCGGGAATAGGAAGGGTGCTGGCTTTGTCTTTTCACACCTGATAGAGAGTGTTTTGAGTTCCTCTGGTTGAGGCAAGATGTTGGTGCCACAGCAGCTGCAATGACTGCTATGAAGACGCCAGTGTGAGGCCCCTTCCTGGTGGTCCAACTCCACGAAGAGATTGTCAGCTGTGGAATTCCCACCTCTTTTCCCATGCTAGGAGATCTATGGAAATGCATGGTGAAGTTCAGAGGTGCTTTTCTTTGGGGGAGAGAGTTATTTAAGGAATGATTTTTTGGTGAGGGCTGGATAGTCTGGCAGTTCGGCCCTAGGTGGCTAAGTGCAGGGACAGAGCTTGTCTCTGGTTCTGCCTGTCAGTGGTGATTTGAGTTTTAAAAGGAATATCAGACTTGAGATAATGGGGATTTGTATTCTCCACTGCTCAGACAAACAGAGGTAGTGTGGATCTAACAGTCAGTAAGTAGATTGGTTCCTACCTAAGATGCTTTCTTTTGCTGTGGGAACATTAGGCAGATAGTGTGAAAATGGTCAAGTCTCCCCTGATTGGCCATAAGCCAGTCCAAAATTCATGCAGAAAAGTCTTTGATGATTTAATGTATGGGAAAGGACTTTAAAGCCTTAGAATTTGCTATGAATTCACTCTGCCTTGAAGGTCCAGTAATGAAAGGGGAATATGCTTTGATTTAAAGACTGGCTTTAAAACATTCAGCTTTGTATTTAGATGCAATTAGGACCACAGCATGCTGCCTATCCAGTTTTCCCTGTAATTATTATCTTAAACACAGGACTCTCTGGCCTTTTGTTCAAGCACTGCTAATATGATTTCCAGGATGCTGCAGGTGTGCACCTTCCTCAGCAGCAGCTGATAACTATGTCCATTTGCTCTGTTACATCACCCTGTTTCCAAAACAGTTTTTCCTCTTTTCTATATGCTTAGTATTAGGTGATTTCCAGACCTGGTCATGTACACATAAGAGCCTACAACTAAATTAGCCTTCATGTTCCTGCTAATCCACTGAAGTGCCTAAGTAAGGATCTGAATTAAATGCCAGTTGTTTTTTTTTTTTTCACACAAGCTTGATAACATTGACCTAATTGCTTATCTAAAACAAATAGCTCTAAGATACTGACCCCCCCTACCCCAAAACATAGCATTCTTATCAGTCTCCCTGAAGTAACACTCCAGTCATCACACTTTTAGGTGAGAGATTAATAATGAGTGAGTGTTCTAGAGAGAAAAAAAGCAATTGTTCACACTCCAGCTTGGCCTTACTTATAACTTACAACTGTAAGTACAACGCTTAACAACTCTTAAGTGGCTGAAAGCCCAGATCAGGTTTAATCTAAAGTATTATTAACTGGGACAGTTCTCTCTAATGTATACAATGAAGAATAACAGTGAATTACAGCTTTCAGTGCAGTCATTTCAGGTGACTGGGGTGCTGGTGTTGCTGAGTGGTGAGACCTGGAGGACTGCAGTGAAGCTTCAAGGCAGGTCATCAGAGAGAGAGGTAGGAAAGGAGAAGCTGAAGGAAAGAAGGAGACAATGGATATGATGGTGCCAGAGATGCTATGTGAAAGATGGACTAATGTCTCATTGATTGCAAGGAAAGAGGAGACTGTTGCCTTGTGGTACACCACAGAATTTCATACAACTATTTTGTAGACGTTTGGCTCCATGCAGCTCTTATCAAGTCACCCAGACTCACTCACAGCACAGAGATACTGACTTGGAAGTTGTATTCCCATGTCAGAACACTATTGCCACCCTTGGGCAATCTAGTTTTGCTACTTTTTGTCCACTCTGTTTCCAGATGTCTGCATAGCACTTCCTTGTAGCACACACATGAACCTCTGCATTCCTCCTACAGCCCTTGAGATGTGTGCCTCTTGTTTCTTACAGCCTTTTCCCAGAAGAACAAATGGTACAGCCTTGCTTCCCACTGATCAGCAGACACCGCATGTTGTGGGATCTGGCTTACTGTTAAGAATAATGTGCTGAAATGTTGGCATTTTTACAACATTGGGCTAGATTCAGATTTTCATAAAGGCTGAGCAATTCTATTGATGTCAGTGCAATACTTCATAGTTAAACAGCAAGATCAGACTGTGGACCATTCCTTAGAGTTTCTTAAAACACAGAAGATTGTTCCATATTTGTAATACTACATCAACATCGGTGAGCAAGCATGGGATACAGCTGACATGATGGAAATGGTGTTTTTACTATTGATCTCACCTGTTAATGAAAGCTTTTGTCTTATCATTTTCCTCTGTGCTTATTATTTTGTTCCATAATTTCCATACCATACATTGTGATTGCATCTTGAAGGGTTGGCATTCTGGGCTGAGGTAGCCTCCAACCAGCACGCTCTGCTGAAGAGGGTTGCTCTTCCCAGGAGCTTGCCTCCAGCATCCAGTCTTAAGACTCCTCTCTCTTTTCATCTACGTCTCTCTATCATTTGTAGTGTCATCATAAAGCTCATATTGGTGTCAGGGTCCTGGGCAGACATGTGGCTCCAAAGTCTTCTTTTTCCTGGAGTTCTGACTGGTTAAAATGAATAAACACATCGATCACCAGATTCTGTTACCAGTGTTGTGGGATAATTTCCCTTCACAAAAACAAGATCTGTTTGAAATTCAAAGGGCACTACAGCTGTATCTCTTTGGGGTTTTCTGAACTGAATTCAATAGTACAAGCCACTCCAGGGCTTACAAGTCCAACGGCTTTTAACGGGGACAGTATAAAGGCTTTTTTGGACAGAAGCATTCCTCATTTCATTTGTGAGTAATATTAGTGCTGTCTGGAAGGAGTGTTAGCAGATTCAAGCTGCAGAATTACATTACTGCTACAAGACAGCACCAGTCAGGAGCATGTCCCCACATTTTGTGGTTGAGGCTAGTTCTGGCAGAAGTGTCCTTGGCTTCACTCAGCAAGATGCCCATCAGACGGCTTCTGACCTGAGCCCAGAGGAGCAGAAGGGATCCTCTGTCCAGGAGGAAGACATTTAACTTTCCCTGAGAATCTGTTTCCTGGCTTTCAGCTACTGAGTCTGCTGAATTATGCACCGCGGTTTTCTAATGCAGACTGCTGTTCCCCCAGGAATGGAGCAGAGACTACTCATTTAACACAGGACTTGAGATTCAACTGAAACCTGGATCCCAGAGGAACAAAGCCTGTACTCTATTCAACACGTCACTCAGCCTCTTCCCACACGCTATATCGTTACAGCATGAGTGCTGCGGCTGCAGTCTTCAATTTCTCGGTAAAACAAGACCCAACCCTGCCATGTGGTAGAGGAATGTCAATCTATTTTGATGTTAAGAACCAAAAAGTCACGGATGAAAGAGCATGTCAAGATTTACAGTCCTGCTTTTAATTCATCTCAAGGTGCTGATTACTAGCAGCACTAAATCAGGCTCCGCTGCCTGTCTGGACAGGGAACACCTGGGAAAGAAAACCTTGATCTGCAGGGTGGCTGGGGCAGGGTGGGAGGATGCAGGCTCACCTGCAGTAACCCTGCAGCCCTGCAGATGGCTGCACCGAAACTGCTTGTGGGAGCATGGGGGAGTAGGTGGCCCAATTATCAGCAGGCTCTGATCCCACAGTGACACTGATACAGGAACGACCTGATAGCATGATCACTGACCTTTGTTTCAAAAACACACATACTTTATAAATACAAAGCTGCAGACAGCCTGCAAAAGCTGTCTGCATCCCAGAACAATGCTATTGCACAATAACAATCCCATTTTGTTTAAAGCAAACAAACAAAAAATTCTAACCCAGTTACTCAACAGCTCAGGGGAGTGCCAAATAGTTTTGGACAAAAAACCCACCAACATTTTAGGCCAGAGCAAAGGGGCCTACCTAGATGTTGCTTGCTTCTGTGGTTACTCTGTGGGCCCATTTCCGACATCCTCTATGTCCACGACGACAAGCTGGCTGCTCAGTGGGGCCACACCACTATAAAAGCAGTGTGAGTCAGAGGAGAGAGAGAGACTCTGCGTGACGTCCGTATTTCTCAGCACCAACCCAGAGCCCATTCTGGTGCTCTGTCTGGGAACTGTCTTCAAATGTTAAGACTGTTTGGTAGAAGTCATCTCCGTTCTTCTGAAGTCTGTTGAAATAGCTCTCTGGAAACCTGTGGTGCCGTTATCAGGTCTGACAGTTCCTTGATGAGCCTCCGCCTTCCTGGGCTGCTGCCCTGAGATGCTGCAGAGCTGCATTATTTGAGTGAGCAACTCAAGGGAACTGAAAAGAAGTCAGTGCTACTGCTAAGATGAGATTTTGCAGTGTTGGACACAAAATGGAAATGTATTTAATAAACTACAGAATTTTTTTCTTAATCTTTATGGGTCTGTTCTTTCACCCCTAGAAGTCAAAGCAAGGACAGTTATCACCTTTGCTACCTAGAGGAGGCTTCAAGCCATAACATTCATTCAGGATTTAGATTTTAACACAATGCTGGGAAGGTGGGGAGCCAGTTCAGGCTGGTGTCCCAGTTTGATCCCTTATGGTAAGCAGCATAAGGCAGATGCTTCCTGACTGAACACAAACTTCCCCAAACTGGAGGGAATCCAGCATCCAGCTTCATCACAAACTATCAATATTTCTCCTCCAACCAACTTTTGGCAAGCCTTACCTCCTAGTGAGCCTCTGGGAGCGCGCATTCACAATACACACCTGACAAAACCTTGATACGCATCTTGCCCAAGGAAATTGCTGGGGCCTTGAATTCTCACAGGGTGACTCTCCATGTATTTGTTTGTAAGCTTTCTCACCTGAGCTAGCTCCCCTCCAAATTTTGGAGCCTCCAAGGTAATGCTTTTGCAGAGAACCTTTTGAAAGTGGTGATGGATGCAGAGAGGACACCTCCCTTTTGATTCAATTGCTCTCCAACAGCTGTGTCACTGACGAAGCAGAATTTCAGAGGTTGTCATTCCCTGTTTTGACCTTTCAAGCCAGCCTTTGGATCTTTCAAAGCAGTAAACTGAAAAGGGCACATGAAGAACACATTTGTTCATTCACATAACCAAATAATTTGGAATTAGAAGATATCTGAAACAAAGCTATTAAAAAATCGAAGTGATTTTCCTACCAGTGTGCACTGTGGTAATGGAATTTGCAAGACCTATATGGCAATGTATACAAATAAATCATCTGGAAATACATCCATTTGACTGTCTCCCCTGCTTAAATATACCAGCCAATGTAATTCTCTAGGAAGGATAGGATTTTGACTTACTTCTGAAGCAAAGATGAGGTTTTATACATCTTTTTATAATTTATATTTTCTTCATCTTTTACCAAGTAAGAAGTCTGGTGACAGTTCCTTCCCAGCAGGAACTCTAATCTGATGATGTGTTCTCAAAATGGAAAGGGAAGACATGCCACAAAACACTGGTAATGTTAAAAAAGAAAAATACTTGGTACCAATTTGAGCTATGTTGATATATACAATTTGTAAGATTTTCATAGTCTAAATACCCCAAAGAAAAGGCATTTTTGTGGTATTTCTATTGGAAGAAGCTCAACAATAAATAATGTGGCAATATTGCTAGCTACAATATTGCAAGGAGGCATTTTCACTGGGATGGTAGAAATAACATGACTGAACTCTTTGGCCTAAAAGGGCTTTCTGGCATTCTTTCTGTTGAAAAGCAGTAGGTGGGAACATTTTAATGCGAGATGTGGGAATTTCTCCATAGTCAGCCTTCAGTGGCATAATCTTCCCTAAAAAATAAATGAGTTAAAACTTGGTCTTACAGATTTCTCTGCCAGTCAGTTCATTAACCTCATTGCAGGTCACTTCTTCGTCTCTCCAACGAGTGGGTTACATTTAAATGAGGTCTCTATATGCTTGATTATTTCCCATCAAATGCACTCAGAACAGATACAAAAACACTCAAAGAGCCACTGTCAACATCACAAAAACTCTTGCAAAAATATTCAAGAAACCATCATCAATAATGTATAAAACCTATATAAAAATATTTAGACCCATTTAAAAATGTTCTCAGTGGCACGTTTGACCTGATCCTTTCTTCCCCAGGACTGCACGTACAATGGCATTGTGCATTACCATCTTATGTGCAACTGAGTATTAGATGTGAGAGTATATAAATGAACTTCTGAAAACCTGAGCCCAGGCGTCAGTCCTATCACATCTCAACTCTATTCCATTGTGGAAAAACAATGTACTTCTTTTCCACACCCTGCTATGTTCCCCTCTATATTTTTATGACTTTCTGTCTTTCCTGTTCATTGTTACAGTTCCCTTATGCTGTCTTGTGTGTGTAAACAAGCCATGCCATCCTTTACAGACCATGGGGATTTTCCAGGGGACAATCCCTGAGTGGCCTTCTCCTCTCCAAACCTTGGCTGTGCAGCCAGCCTTACTTTGGCAACCTTCTCCAGAAGGCAGTTGCAGGCAAGGTTCAAGGCTCCTTCATGGCTCAAACTACCTTGGGAACTGATTTGGCACTGAGACATATGGAAATAGGATCCACAACTATGTACGTTATATCCCTTTCCTCTGTTGTAAATAACAGAAAGACATTCATTTCAATGGGTCCTGAAAGAACAAGTGAGGCTGGAAGGAAGACAACTAAGCTGGTCTAAATTAAGTAAAACTTACTGGGTTTACAAGCTAAGCGAGGCTGTTCATAATCAATAATTGGTGGGATTTTAAGGAATCGATAGCACATAATATTATATAAATAAATGTATTCAGACTACTATTTGCAGATTTCCAGAAGAATTAATACTGCTACAGAAGCAGTATTTTTTTAACTCATTCAACACAGGAACAATAATTTCTGCTCCAGGAGTCAGATGTTTCACATTTTGCTAGAGGAAGCTCCTTGCATACTTAAGCTTGTTGTTTGAACTTATGTACCTGAATCCTGCTCTAAATTTTGCATTGCTGGCTTTCAGGACCTGAGAGCTCAATTTGTCTTTGCTGTAGCCCCTTTACGGGCTTGGTCTTGGGCGTATTGAGGCTAATGGTGAAGCTTCCATTGACTGAAAAGGGAAAAGGTCAGACTTTGAGCTGGAAAGACACACACGCACAGTCCCTCTCTATCTTCATCTCTGATGCAGTTCCTGTGGCTGAGGTGAAAATTTTATTTCTGTTTTTTCATCATAAATGTCCAAGGTGTAGTTTGGGCTGACTCCTCCCAAATTTATTTTCCACAACTGGTGTTGGAAAGTATAATTTACTGGTGCTTACAATATATTTAGTCTTTGTCTATAAAACATAGATAATACAGTTCAAGTCTATCAGACAGTGAAAGCTTTGGCTGAACACTAGTGAAACACCTACTGCAAGAAACTCCTTGGAAGGAAGGGCTGGACTGAAGAAAATGTAGTCATTTGACCCGAAAGAAAGAGAAAAAAGGCAAGGCTTTTGTAGGAAAAATAGTAAAGCCAAAAAAAGAAAACAAAAGGGATATTTAAGTATGGATGAGTCAGATATTGCATTGGCCTGAGAATCAGAAAATGTGAAGATTTTGATAAGAAGTTCACATGTTACATTGGAATTTATCAGAGTCTGCTGGTGGTGTTTGAAAAAGAGAAGTGACAAGGGCTTGATTTGTATGAGAGTAAATTGGATCGAGCAGCATTATGTATACACTAGAGGGAAGTGTGATGAGATGCAAAGGTCAAAATGGCAGAGGCTGGAGTAACTGAGGCAAAAGATTACTAAGGCATGTGTGGTGCACTTGCGACTAAAGTAGAAAATTCTAAATTTTCAGATATTTTAGAAGTATGAAAGATCTATACCAGTGGATTGAAAAGAGAGAAATAAGAAAGATCTTAAATATGGTATTAATGGCTTGTCTGCCCAAGGATGGTCTGGAAAACAATAGGGAATTTAGAAAATGGATAAAATCTAAACACAGTGAGCCTGTCTGTGGTAGTGCTTACTTAGAAATAGAGTGGCTTTAGCTTTCATATATTTAAACAGCCTCCAAAGGGTAAAAAATGTTCTTTAGCCATAGCTAAAAGTGCTAGGGACCTTCAGCCTGGCAGTGAGGACACTCATGCCAGAGGTTTACGGACAGGTGGTGGGAGGAACATGTATTTTTAGTATCGTGGACGAGTGCTCTAACCAGGGGGCCTTAGATTATTAGGGGATCACTCTTCTTTTAATGACCAGCGCTTAGGTCTTCCAGCTTCTTGTTTCCAAATTGCCTTTCCTTTTCCTTAAGAGTGCCTGAAATCTAATTCAAATATCATCAGCTTATTCAGAAATTAAATTTATATGTTTTACTGGACACATGAAAACTTTGCTGTTTTGCTTTGACCAGAGGTTCTTTTTTACTCCCCCTAACTGCCAGTGAACAACCAAAACTAGTCACCCAGCCCTCCAGGGAGGTGAAGCGGGAGAGAGAGGTACCAACAGAGTATGTGTGCCCATATGCCCCTTGTCCTCATCAGAGCTCCAGTTTATTTTACACAAGTGGCACAAACAAGATTCAGCTCCGCGCTCTGCGGTACACGTGAGATATATCTGCTGACAGCGCTGATTAGGGCAGATTCCCTATCCCAGCTGAAAAGCAACTAAGGGATTAAATATGTTAACACAAGGTCTTGTAGCATGGCTCAGCTAGGGAGGTCTTTTGTTTGCTCAAGCAGAGAGGGTGCATAGACTGTTCCTTGTGGTGCTGTGAGGCAATATCAGCAAGTAGCAGAATTGTTCGTTATAAGAACAGGGGATATCTTGAAAGTCTTTGAAATCTGTAAAGCCAGAAGAATCTTTTTGAGCACCCCCACTACTTCTAGTGTTACTCACAAAGTCTGACTCAGTTCAGTTTATGCTTTCTGCTTCTTAACTTTCTCTTGAAGAGTTTTTCTTAGTCTTGTTCAGTTAAAGCTTGTACTAAATTCCAAAACCAAGGCACAGTATATAAATGCCTAGCTGATGTCATTGGATCACCTGGGTCTGAACAATATCACTATTGGAGATCTGCTAAGTGATTATGCTGTGGCAAACATAAACAGCACTGGAGACTACCCTAGCACGGAGCAGGGAAAGCTGAGACACACAACCCACACGACTGAGAGCAGTTGCTTTCCTCGGAGATGATTAATGCAAACTCTGAGGCACAAAGAGTTAATAAGAATAATGAACTTCTGCTCTAACAGTTAAAGAAGAAACCTTAGAGAAGAGATTTTACACGGAACAGTGAAGACTCTCTCATTTCCCAGCTAGTCTGCATATGCCACTCTAACTCCTGTATCCGTAACTCATTCTTTTAATCAAAATGTTTCACGACATGCAACATTTCAGCCCAAACTTCTTAAAAAGTCATCATCCTTTCCAAGTGTAAAGAGTGCCTAACGGTTTCCTTGCCACTTTGAAATGGCATTTCTCTAACTCTAACAGGAAAGCAGAGAAGAGAGAGGGGAAAACTCTTGGAGGGGGCCTGTGCAGCGATCACTCTTTTTTTGGAGGTAGATGATTTTTCAAGTAATGTTCAAAACCTGGCTGTAAAGTACAAACATGAGGGCATTTAGTCTGAATGCCAGAACTTAACCTATGATACCACTTAGCTTGACTGAGATGCTAATTCTTTAAACCTACAGTGCATGAAAACAGGGAAAACTTTCAGATTGACTCAACTGCAGCATGCTTGTTCATCTGAAATGGAGCCAAATATTAAATGTTATTTGAATATATCTTTCTGTACCTTAATTTTCACTTCAGACTGCAACTGAGTGACTCAGTCATGAAGATTTGAATGCTCTATGCAGTTGCTATCTATCTGGCCCCCTTTTACTTTCAACAATTTGTCTGTGAAAAGGCTAGTTTTCTGGAAATTATTCACAAGTCGTTTAAAACATAATTGTTATCCTTTAGCTTGTCAAAGGAATTTCCCTGCAAATGTTTCTTCTTTCTCAAAAGATTTATTAGGAAAAAGATATAAATAGAGTAGGACAAGAGACACAAGTTTTTCCTTTTCTTGCTATTGTGTGATCTTATTTTATTTTGGATACCAGGCTAATGGGTCTCAAGGGCATGGAGACACTGTTTAAGGGAATGTTAATTCTTTGTACAATTGTTGAGCTAGTTATCAGATTGCTGAGTTACTGGAAGACTCTAGCCTCTGTTGATTTACTTCTGTAGCTGAGTTGTTCGGAAAATAACACAAAGGCAGCATAATGTTTTCAGATAACTTCAGCCCATCATTGCAAGGCTGACAATCTAGTCATCAAAAGGACCTGATAAGCTTGTGATGGGATACCCTGGAGGCATTTGGAGTGGCTGTTGGGGATGGGTGAGGAAGGGCTGAAGTTACTCGCCTCTCCCAAGCTTCCCTGGAGATGTGTTTTGGAAAAGACTGAAGTGCTTGTAGACCAGCAGTAAAAAGCTGTTTCCCTTCACTTTGCCCCACTCAGACCATGAAGATTACCTACACGTTTTTTCAGGGAAGCTTTGTGGACACCCACTTAGTCATGTGTGGCAGCTATAGGGGCTACAGACAGCTGGAGGGGACATGGTCGCCCAGGGCAGGGGATTCCTTTGAAGAGGCAACAACTCCCACCAGCCTCCCAGACATGACCTGAGCTGGTGGATGTCAGCATCTCTAACCTCCCCGCTTCCTGGAAGGAAAGGGAAGGATGTAACCCAGTCATCATCACTGCAGCACCAGCATCTTTGCCTGCAGGAAACTCCTAGCAATGATGCCAGTTTGGGGGCTACAAAGTTGGGGTCATGGGAGTTTACACCCAAAAACCTGAAGGTCTGTTAGTAGGCACTATTAGTGAACATTGCAACTTATGATGCTGATTCTCCCATCATTTTCCAATTTGGGGCCTAGTAGTACATATTCAACTACAAATCTTCATGGATTATTTTTTCATTTTCTATAATTCATATGAATGTTCATCACAAATATTATATGGCCTGAGAAGATTGGTACTAAGTAAAAAACAAAACCATAATTTGTTATCTTGCAATTTAGAAATTAGTCCTCTTGTACTGAAAAAGTGACAGACTGACAAAATTTCTTCCAAACTCCTTCGGCCAGTTTAACAATTTTTTAAAAATTTATTTTTTTTTTTTTAGTTTAACACATTTCTTCCCTCAAGCACAGACACCAAAAACCTTCGAGTGTTTTTCCTGAATTCCTATGCTTGTGATGTCTTCTTGACATCTGTGCTCAGGGAAGCTAGAGAGCAGCAGAACTGACACTCTCAAGGATTTAATTCTATTTTAATTTTATTTTGCTAATTCGTGACAGTTTCAATAATGTACTGAAATGAGACCCATCAAAATAATGTTGGGTACCTGGAAACAAAAACATAGATATGACTTCCATCAATAATTTAACAGATGCTTTGAAAACTGTTTTCAAGTGATGGTGTAGGCAGTAATGTACTGTGCTGCTTTTGTACACCACCACATGACATGATGTAGCAATCAACATTTAGGAATTTTAACCACACATTGAGAATTCTCCATCACTTTCAGAAATAAATTTCTTCTTGCAGTGAGAACTTGAAGGAAGCAACCATATCCAGAGTGTTTTCTTTAGTATGGAGATATTTTGAGACTCCACATAATGCTCTTCTCTTTCAAATATTTTGGAAATAGTAAATACTTTTAAAATGCTCCTCTCCATAACCTTAATACAGTGTCCTGTGCACGTGATGTTCAGCAAGATAACAGATACATAGTAGGAAAGGAATTTTGCTCAACCCTAATCCTATTAAGCAGCAAGTGTGGGAAACACTATTTTTCATTGGTACTTAGCGTAGATAAAATTATTTAGTTTAGTGTGTGTGATCAGGATATGATTCAATGTAACTCATTTAATAAGTATTATAACCTTTTTTATTAGGACACATCTAAGATGTCTCAGAAGACAGTAATTGCTAAAAAGCCAATTTTCCAATTATTGTTTTTCCACAGGAAGCAGAAATGCAATTTGGGTCTTTGCAGGCTTCTTGGAAAATGCTTAGAAGATAGCTATTAAAAAATAACATATTAATAAATGGCAAGATAAAAAATACATATAAACACGTAGAAATATTTTATAGTTTTTTATATACATGAAGTTAATATAAAGAAAGAATTATTTGCTCCATAGTGTGTACCTCTAAAGACTTTTTACTTAGATCACAATAAAAACACTTCATTTGAATGTAGTTGAAATCCCTAGATCATAAAAGGTTAGATAAGGCTTTTAAGTAGAGTTATCTGAAGAGAAGAGCCTTCATTTTGTGCAGTGTCTGGGATGGTCTTACAGAACCGTTTGGGGACTGATTCCAAATTGTTCCCCATTGCTTGGTCTTCAGGCATGCCCTGGGGATGGCCCTGAGCCTGCCAGAGCTAATGTGCATTTTCCTCCAAACTGCAGGCTTTTTGGCTGAGAAGCCCCTGGCCAGCCCAAAGTCCATCCCATGGCCTGGCTCTGTTGCTGGGGAGCTCCTCCTGGTGCAGGGGCACAGGATGCGTAGCCCTTCAGTCAGGGCAGGGCTGGGCTGCACTACTTGGAGTGCAGGAGCAGGCTGCTGACCATCAAGCCCAGGAAATCCAACACACACTTTCCTCAGGGATGCTGCTGCTCCCTGTCACTGGTTATGTCCAGATGTGCTTCACTGGTGCTGCCTTGTTCCAAGCTTGCACAGCCTATGTGCCACAGCGTGCAAACCATCCTCCTTTTCCTGTTTCTGGGAGACTTTGGACATCTGAAAGCTTCCAGTTTTGATACTGGAGAGCCCCAGCTGATTTCCTCCTTCATGCATGTTTCTCATATTGTTCTGTGTCTTGTTTGTTGGCTGTGTTGTGTTTATTTGAAATCAGGGCTTTTATACCCATTTTCCATTGTTCATTTCTTCCTCTTTCATTTGCAGTTATAGAAACAGTTCTTAAGAATAATCCCAAAGCCCATGTACTTAAAAGGCATGTGTTTCAAAAGCCTTTCTAATATTTCTGAAGCCAAATGTTTCCTGATACCTCATGACTCCAGAGGAAAGAGCACTCAGGTATGGTGTATTTAAAAAAGAGCTAATACTAACTGATATTCTGCCACATGTGGGGGCTATGCCCCATGATGCTATTTAGAATTGACCTTGTGAGTAGTTAGGTAGGGTTGTTTTTTCTTGCAGAGATTTATCTCCGTGTTTGTTCCCGGGGTTTTGTGGAGCTGTCTGTCTAGAATTTCCACATTATAAATGGCTCTTGTTTTGGTAAAGTTTGAATTATTTTCATTAGCTGGTCACCTGGGGCCTGACCAGAGTCAGGCCAAAAACTTCAGACAAGCACTACAGCTTTTGCAATCAGTCTCAGTCTCTCTCTCCTGTCATCCCCAAGGAAATGAAAGGCAGAAACGTTTACGCTTCAGGTTAATGTTTTAGAAGTGTTTGAGGCAGGAAGCAAATGGACTTATTCATAAGTTCTTCAAGGATGTTTTGTTTCAGTCATGAGGACTGAAGCTTTCCTGAATAAAGGCTCTGCCAGCAAGAAGTGACCAGGGGCAGAGTCTGCCCTTGGGATACGCTCCAAGACCTGGCACCTAGAGAGGCCTCGCCTTTCAGAGTTCTTCCAACACCCTATGCCTAGCTTTGACATGGACTTTAGGAGGTAAATCTTGGATGAGTCTTGTATAAGTCTCATGCTAAAAATACCAACTAAGACATAGCAAGCTTAGATTAGATTAGGAGAAAATGGAAATATCTAGAACCATATAAAAATCATTGTACAGATGTGAAAGGAAAGAGCTGGAAGAAGCCTGTCATTTGTACTAAGGATAAGCCATATAACTTCTTTGCTGAAGAAATAAGGATCCTTCTGGAGGGTGCTTACTTTTGAATATCACATTTCACTTATCAGTATGCCTAACAAGCAACAAATTTCCTCACTATTGTTTCTTATGAGAAATCAAAGCATATCTTCTTTCCAGGCCTTTGACAGTGTTCACACTGACAGTGACAACCCTGACCATAAGTCAGCAGGGACCACTTGAGAGCAGTTGAAAACCTGCAACAGTTATCCAGTGAGTAGGTAGGCATTGTAACATTTGAGCCACGGAAATTAATTGGGCTAATATTGCACTGTAATTTTTAGAAGCATGTGCAAAATATGTCGCTTATTCCAATGGCCTAGAACAGGTGCTGTTAAAACTTCTTTTCATTAATGATCTACAAGGCAGAGTTTGCATTTTAGGAGGAAACATCAAACTATTGATTATATTGACTGAAGTTTATTTTCCTGGGTATAGAACATTATGGCAAATGGGACAGGTTAGCAATAAGAAACATGTTTCACTTCTGACCACATCCGCAGTTCAGTGTATCCCTCTTTCTGTTATTCTGACTACATGTTGGTCTTGTAGATTCTAATTCTGTAAGACATTTTAGCGTACCTCGTGTTAAGTGAAGTAACAGTCAATAAAGTAAAGTCAAAACAAAGCTGTGCTCTCTTTTTTCCCCCTACATGTATTTTCAGTTATAATTAACCCTTTCAACTTCTACAACAAGCCTCCATTAAAATTAGTGTTAAACATATCCCAACAAAAAAAAATGGTTCATGACTGCTTTCTTATTGTGTGTCGTGTGTGCCAAAGCCAATTGCAGGAGAGCAAGGAGTACATATTGCATGAGGAGCCCATATGAGGGAGCCCTGCAGCTTTCTCAGAAACCATTTTTGTGAGTACTTTCCTAGGAAGAGTTTTCTTTTTTACATGTTCACCCCTCACAATATTTTGTGGGTTGACCTCTGATGTCCAAGCCTGGTTCTGCTTTGTATCCTTTGTCTCTTTGTGTATTGCTTTCTGTGTCTGCTCCTTTGCTTTGGTTGTTTTCCCTGCTCATTTTGCACTAATGCACCTATAATATTGTTTTGGTCTTTAGGGCTGTGATCCAAGGCAAAGGCTATAGGGTTATATGCAGATCTAAACACTTGGAGTACTATGAAAATATAACCCTCAGTGAAACAGTCACACCTTACTTTCATAAAACACCCTCTAGTATTAAAAATCTCATTAACACAGAGGGCTCCTGCTCACAAATTCATGGTTTCAAAGGAAAGAACTTACACCTCTGGAAGATTATTTTGTTGGTTTGACGCACACTTTCCTTTCGATTTATAAAACGCCTCAGTGCTCTGCCATGGCACCAGTAGCACGATGCTCCTCTTTCACACAGTCACACGTGAACATGAAAGTAGTCTTTTCTCAAAACATGTGCCTGTCCAAGCTGTCCCCAACCAAGGGGATGTTCTTAACATGGCTACAATGGTGGCCACCATTACCATCTTTCCTTTGCTATTGTAATACACATAATCTACAAAATGAAAATCCACCTTTTTTGGGGAAATTTCTTGGTGTGTTAGACATAAATGACAACTTTCCAGATTATTTGCAGGATCTGGATAGTTTTGTAAAAAGGCCAATTTATCCTTCACTCCAATGACTAGCCCTGTAAAAAGCCAATCATCCTTAAAAATATTTTAAAAATTATTAAGTATATATATTAAAAATACACCAGATCTTCATGAAAGGGAATTTCTGAAGTGCTCATTTTGGTGGAGGATGATTTTTGTCTGCATGCAACCTTTTAGTGACTATTAGTAGATCTGGAAGTTGGCAAGGCAGACCCTCCAGCTCCACCATCTTCAGAGGTGCACCATGACTCTGATGCCTTTGGTAGAAAGGGCAGGGCAGAATCTAGTCAAGGATGTTGAAAACATGGGGATGATCCTTAACTCCAACTTCTGCCTACTTTGGTCAGTTAAATTAAGTCCTGAGCAACAGCTAGTGTGCAACTTCCCGTCCCCTCAGAAGACCAAACACATCATCTACTACAGTACATGGAATCCATCCAATATGCTCTAGCACATGGCCCCACCATCCTGCCTGCAAGCGCCCAGCTCCGACCTCCCAGTTTGTATGGCAGTGTGTAGTGGTTGAGCCTGCCCAGCCAGCTGGCTGGGGTGAATCAACAAGCTGGAATTGACAAAACATTTTTCCTGACATATTTAGAATATTTCACTGGGGGGAAATCTCTTGAGATTCAACATCTGATTCTTCAGACTGCCCTTGGAGATTAAAATAAAGGAGAAGGCCACATTAAGTCATGCATATTCTGATTAAAAACAAACGCAATGTGTCAGATTCCATCCTCGATTGCAGCCGCACTGAAGCCTCTGCGGTTGCACCAGAGTAAGCGAGGACAGAGTTTGACCTGGTGCCTTGAAACAAAAATAATATAAATGATAGACAAGCACAAACACAACTGTAAAGCTGCAGTGTATTTCATCTGAGGAACCTTGAGAGAGAAAGCGATCTTATATTAAGGGGGACTTAATTTCTCAAAGGTGAAACAAGACAAAAAGTAATTATTTGCAAAAAAACCAGTTTTCGTTGACAGAGTAAGGCAGATTTTTGTCATCTGACGGCTATGCATATTGTGTGGCAAATGATTAAATAAACAGATTGCTGCTCAAGCAAGTTGCTTTCAATTTGAGAAGCCAAAGCCACTAGAATAATCTCTACCCACTAAAAGAAAATCGCTTGGTCACACTGTGACCACACAGAAGGCCCTGCTCATCAGCAGGGTTTGCCTGTGAGATGACTTTTCTGAAGAAGCAGCATCCTCCATACCTGCTCAGTGCAGACAGCACGGGGCTAACTGGAGGTACTCAGATCTCTGCTGTCTCCAGAGGGGTTTGTGTTGATGAAACAAGAAGAGAAGAGATTTTGTGCATGCTTTTGACTCTCCATTCATTCCTCTTTCTTTCCTGAAGCTCTGACAGTAGTTGGATTTTAAAGATCCCACCTTCTGCACACACAAGAGCTGTTTTATAACTCTTTATTTGCAGTCCAGCCCCAGACAGGCATGCAAATCACACGTGCTGATGTCAAGAGGTAGAAACCATAGAAACAACATGAAAGTTTTCCCGTTCCTTTCTCACCTGAGACCTGAGTGGACTTATCCTGAAGCTCCTGTGCAGTCTCTTGCCTGTTTACACTCATAGCCATCTGTTAGCATGGCACTGCACCCACTCACCAGACAGTTCATCATGTTCACCGGAGCTGATGATAGATCTGAAATGGCAGCCTGCATGACTTTATAAAAGGCTGAGATTTAGTGCGTGTCCGCACATGTAGTGTCTTTGGAGTTCTGTGTAGTATCATCCTATCTGCTTAATCTCACTGTCCAAGGGTTAGGATTTTTTATTTTGTTTTGTACTTTCTAAGCGCCTGCTCTGTCATCTGTGTACCACATTGCACTCCATATTCAGCAAAGATATTCAGCATTCAACAGGGCGAGTGCTCTAGGACTCAGTCTTCTATCAAAACCCTAGCCCTTCTTAAAGCAAGATCTTGTATTATTTGCCTCATGCATAAAAAAATACATGTTTTTCAGAGCCTGCCAGCTCAGAAAATGAAGCTGCTAACTCTTTTTCTTTTTCTTTTGGAGCCTTGTTTCATCCCTTTAGAATTGTACTTTAATGAAGAGAGAAGTCAATTCAGTCTATAGTAAAAGACAAAAAAGCTCAGCTGCAATGAAACTCATCTAAAAACTCTCTGTGTATGAGAAGAGAATCCAACAGCTCTGCAGCAAAGGAAACAAAGTTATATGTTTGGTCTTTGAATATTTGCTTTGGTTTCATTGTGACTCTGTGCACAACCTTAGCCTTTGGCATATTTTCATCATCACCAAAATATATGGTTTCAGAAGGAAACTGAAACATTTGCTCTGGATTATTTTACCTGTGCCCTTAGACAGTTTCTGAGATCAGGGCCTCACTGTGCATTGAGTGTACACATGGTAGGAGGTAATCCCAGCTGTGAGGTACTTACCATTAAATAAAAGAGAAAAAGGATGGCACACAGATAAAAGGTGACTGACTCAGGGTCATGGGGCAAGGCACTGAATGTATTTCCCCTGTTTTCTTATGCTGTTCCTTACATTGTGGTTACACACACCTATTCCAACATGAGCAAAGCTCATCTGAAAGAGCTCACCAGGAAGTTTTCAGCTGCCTTAGGCTGCTATCCTGAAGTGAACTGTCATTCAGCTCACATTTCATTTTTTCTTATCTGATACTGCCTGTGACAAGCAGCTACATGGAAAGTGAAAACTTCAAGCCTTGTGATACTACCCCTTTCCTCATCAGCCAGCAGAGAGATATGTAAGCTGCAGAGGAGATATGTGCCTCTTCAGAGCTGCAGCCAAACTCACCATGGCTCTGGGGACCATCAGCAGAGGTCAGACCTTTTCTTTGCCAACCCATAATGCAGCCAGTGGCACAGAGTCAAAATCTGGCCCCAGGAATGCTACACAAATAACACATGAGCTTTAAACTGTGGGCTTCACACACTTCATGCATGCAAGAAATTGGAGAAATGGAGGATAATTAGCAATGTAGTTATTGTTCCATGAGGAGGGGTGGGGAGGTGGCTCCAAGAGCCTTTTCAAAAGCTGTTCTTAGGGGTGCCTTCTATAATTCCAGTTGCTTGGCCAGCTCTCCATGAAAAAGCCCACATAAATATAGTTACTGCTTTTTTGCCAGCCCTGTACTGAAAAGTCTAGTTCAGAGGCAAGAATATGAAAGGTAGTAAAATATAAAGCATCCTGTTAAAGGAACCCTATTATATGGATGAAACCCCAAAATTTCTGGTTTATGTTAAAAAAAAAGAAAAAATCTATATCACTTCTGAAACAGCTGCTGTACAGATACAATTCCATCTTCACACTGTAGCGGTAGGATTCCCTCACCCCTCATATCCCACTCATCTTCTCAGCTGGGGAACATGCTCACCACTAGCTCAAGATTTTCTGTGAAAAAAGCATATACATGTTCAGTTATTCTTGAACCTTGCCCACCTTGCAGCTGTAGATGTGAACAAGAGCAGTAGAATCAAGGCCAGAGTATCCTTCCTGTTCATAAGGATGGATAAGAGACGGAAAATAGCATTTCTGTTTAAATACAAAGAAATCTGGTAGGTTTGATGACAGGACAAACAGACCTACTGGTGTCCCTTTAAACTACAGGTAAAGAATAGCCCAACTTGGTCTATATGATTATAATCAGGCTTTTTATCATCCTGAAAGCTGATGAAATCTCTCTGCATGACAACCTCAAGTGCCAAACCTAGACAAATATCAATAACCTGTCAAGTAAATGTCAAGATTGCTTCCAGGAGAGGCATCTAGGTCTCTCAGACTGTCTGAAGGCACATATATTCTCCTCACCATTAGTCCCTTGCTGGTCTTTCATAAGTCTTTGAACACAAGCAGGCACCGAGCTGGGTGAAGAGTCCTCACAGCCTGTACAAGCCCTGTGTCTCCTAGTCCTTGAAAGCTGTGCCATAGCTCTTTAGTGAAGTTTTAAATATCAGTTCTCAAAGCTGACCTGGCTTCCTCAGCAGCAGCACCCACTCAAAGTATCTTACAACTTGACTAAGTGATTTTTCCCCCAAATACCTGTGTTTTGAGCTGCCCATCAGAGAAAAAAGACCTAGGATCTCACCCCATGTGCTGCCATCACTCTCCAAATTATGAAGAATGCTGTTTAAAACAGTGTAGTAGATTTTTTTGTGTGTGCATAGACCACAGAAGAACTAGGCACAAGAACCAAGTAACTTGCCCTTTGTCAGTAATAAGAATGTTAGTGGCGCAGAGCAAGCCAACTTCCTGTTGACTTGCAACACAACATTGCCGGTCTTCAGTAAATCCTGAACTCATCAATAACTTCTCAGCAGCACTAGAGCTCCCCTCTGATTTACCCTGGTATAGAAGAAAAAATGCATCATTTTCTGACAAAACACACCCTTGTAATCAGAACTGGTGACTATGCAGACAGCAAACATGAAACTAGAACCCCAATAGCATAGTCTTTGTGTGTGCACCAGTAAACACCTGGTGTGATGCTAGGGCTCCTGGATAGACTGTCTGTAAAATCCTGGTGTAAACCAGAGGCAGGAACAGCTGGGAGGATGTTGCAATCTGAAACTGCTGTTAGTGCGTGTGCGTGTTTGAGCATATTGCATGTATCTATACTTATCTGTATCTCATAATAACTGATTTAACATAGACAACATGACACATTTTCCTCCAAAGTCCTACAGAGCTCTGCTTTGATCATGAAGGAGAACAGTGACAGCCCATGATCCGAGAGCCACCTTCTCTGTAGATGGGGTGATGTGAGTATCTCTTGTAGGCATGAAAATGCATCTGAGCAAATCACATTAACACTAGGGTTAATTAGAATTAGAGTAATGCTCAAAGATGGGGTTTAGGCTTTAAAAATACTTATTCAGATAGTAAAAGTTCTTCACCAAATTTTCATGTTTAATGCTTGTGCTCATTAACTTACTGGCTTCAGAGTCTACACAAATGTTGCCTGTCAAAACTGAGCTAGACCCAGTCTGTTTATTAAAACTGACTGTAAAAGTCATAAGTCATTGGTATGACATCAAAAGTAATGAATTTTGCTGTCCTACAAATCTAGGTCAGATTTAGCTGGGAGACTTACAGGATTTCTTTTTCTCTGTAGGGACACCTATCTTCACAAAACTTCCAGGAATGAAATCTTTCTCTTAAAGATCCCTACTTTTCCCTGAATTTTGGTAGAAATGGGAGTTATTAGGGACAAGAGAGGAAAACAGATAGATTGTAAGGCCAGAAGTTCCCTTCCACAAGAAACCAGGCTAAAATTGTTCAGTTAAACTTGCTGAGTAATGTAGGTTTTTTGCCATTACTTGTCCAAGGACCAAAAAGCTAAACAATATTTAAGTGATCATTTTCCATCTGCCTGTTCCTGATTTGTCTTCTTGCCGATACCAATTTCCATCAAAGCATATTGGCAATGAGGAGCTTCTCAGCCAATGCCCCAAGACTGAAGAAAAACCTTTCACTAGCATGGGTACTACCTTCTCTGGTGTGGCTTTTGTCTGTAGTGCCCATCACTCTCTTGGACATGGTGACAAAGGCTAACAAGCTTCCTATTGCCAGCGAGTGGAGAGCAGCTGCTGATAAAGGGGATCATATGCTGGGAAGGGAATGAGTTTTTAAGTAATCTGGGCAATGACAGGCTTGAGGGCTCTGCAGCTTGTAAGCAGCATGGACACTCACTGACCTTGCTTTCTTTGCCTCATTTCACCTGATAAATGAGTGTGGTGCACTGGGAGTTCAGGTCTCCCTGCCCACGGCAATGCAAATCACTTCAGTGAAGGGATAATTGAGTAAGTGAGAGGATTTGCTCAGAGACCTTTCACATGGTTGCAGTTGCAGAGGGCAATTGCTTCCCCAGTCTGTCTAGGCTCTGAAAGGTAAGTCAGATGAGATCAATGCAGACAGTGACAGAATGACTAGAAATGAAAGGAGAAAACCCCACAATGAACAGGCAGACCCTCAGCTGAAGTCAGCTGCGCTCTAGGGGCTGGAGTCAGCCCCCAGCATGCAGGCCAAGTGTGTGGTCACACACTATCAGTGTGGTGTGAGTGTGTGTGGATAGAGCTCCCATTCCTTTGTCCAGGAAATCATAGGCAGAAATGAGGCTGCTGGCTGAACCTCCTGCACATGCACTGTACAGATGTCCTGCACATGTGTGATACGCGTGTCAGGCTTGCTGGTATATGCAGATAACTCTGTGCAGCATGCGCAGGCAGGCCTGGATGCTTGGCTGCCTCGGAAGCCTGAAGGAATGGAGAGAGAAAGAGAGCCTGCAACTCTCCTATGTGGCTCTGTAAATTAACGGTGCACTTTAATTATATCTGTCTGCTAAGGAACCCAGCCCCAAAGCATATGTTTACCACTTACACGCATTTCTGTAAAAGCCCAATCAGCAGCTGTTAACTACAGATTTCTTCTAGAAACAATCTGAAATTGTATTAAGAGTACATATGTGCTGTCACAGTGGAACAAACTGGAGTGCCCACGTGAGCAAGGTGGCAGTGCATATTCTTGCTCACTCTGCCTGGGGTAGAAACCCCAGGCTGATGCGCACACACCCCCCAGTCATTCTCCTTGGCTGTAGGGGCATAAGTGGGCATTGCCCAAGGGCCTTTGCATTGGGCAGCAGTGATACAAAGACTGTGCAACACCCAGGGACCCGGAGCTGAGGAAGTGCTGAGGTTCGAACCTACGAGTTACTTGGACAAAAGCCCTCAGGTTCATTTTTCTCCTTTGAAGTTTTGAGGTTTGGGGGGTCTTTTTTCAGGAAAAAAAAAGAGACCATCTTGTATTCTACTGTATTCATTTGGGAAAGCTAATTTCAGCTTTTTACCAGATTCAAGGTGATGTGGAAGTAAATCAAGACATGCCGCTTGGGATCCTAGCTGAACAGTTCAAGTTTCAGTACAATAATAGACAGTTCAATATGAAACAAGAACAAATGTTAAACATTGAAAGTTGCATAAAATGGAATTGTCATCACCCAGCCAGTTTTTATTCTAAGCACCTTGGCTCCTAGTGAAGTCAATAAGAAACGAAGGTGCTGAACTGTTACAGGATTCAGCCTATAACGGTGCAGGACATATTCAGCACAGGCTGCTGGTTATGGCCATTCTTCATGACGGTTATTCATTATATTCAAATGTAACTTAAACATGTGCCAGAAATATTGGAGAGACTAATCCTTGGAGAAATGGGCTCAGGACCAAATCTTTAAATTAGCAATAATCCTTTAGAATAAAATATTGTTTGTTTCAGACCATGAGAACATGTAAGCCTCTCCTTCATTCTCACCTTTCAAAGAAAGAGATGAAATTTAACTTTCATGAATATTAGTGCAAATAATTCAATGCTATAACAATAGCAAGCCTATACTCTTGCAGCTACTGAAAATTCATAAGGAAAGAGCAACATGTCCAGGTTTTATTAAGGATCTGATTCTGCACACACATTTATGCAAGTAAGTAACTTTTAATCATTTGATAGATCCAAAGAAATCAGTAGCTCTATTCACAAAACAGAATGGATTTGCATGTATAATATTATGTACTTGCAGATGATGAGAGATAACTTTATGTTTATGCTTATCTGTAGTACTCAGGCAAATCTGTGGCTTGAAAATTTCTACAGAGTTGTTTGTCATTTCTCAATATGTCACCTTCTTTCTGGTAATCTCAAATATAAAGTCATAAAGAGAAGGGTAACTCAAGACTGGAAAACAGGTTTCGAATTGTCAAAGCTGTCAATAGTTCCAGAGTGGTTCATCTTAAAAATGCCAGATAAGTGTCACGCCATGCACTAATCTTTCTATATGGTAAAATATTTATTTTGCTGTTTTATTAGCATTCCCTTAAAAAAATTAATACACTTTAATGGATTGATAAAAAAAAATTATCATTAAATATTTTGAATAATGTGGCTATTGTGCAGCTTTCTGTGCCAGTGCTGTTTGGGAACAGGCTGGACAGTGGGAAAAACATCTGACTGGATGAATCCTGCCTTCAACTCAGTGTCATGCAGCTGCTCCTCTCAGCCTGGCTGGTGGACAGCCTTGATCTGCGGCTTCTCTGCCCCAGCTGCTGCCCAGTGCGTTGCACAAGGCTATTATTCAGGTTAAACTTGGGTTCAGGTTCAGTAAACAGAGTTCAGTAAAACCACTGCCTGCGTCCCTTCTGTTGAGAAACTTATGTGAGCATTTCTGCCTTAGGTGAGCTAATTGATAGAGTCACTGCTTCCACCTCTAGGGTGCGAACCCCTTGCAGTTTTCCTGCTTGCTTTGCTGTTTGCATGTCCAGGATGCTGAGCTGTGGGTTTCTGGGCAGACCCCCTAACTGGGACCCCAAGCAGGCTGGGTCCTTGCTGCCTCTGCTCACCTTGAAATCTTTCCTCCCCTCACTGTGCCTCACACCCAAAAATCTTGAGATGTTTCTTAGAAGAATCAAGCCTCTTCTTACATAGGCTTGTTCTTTCACATGTGGGCAGTTATAACAGTTTCTACCAAATGTTACTTTCATATTAAGATCATGCTTTTTCCACGCTTGTATTTCTGACCATTAGTTTATTTTTCTTTGTGCATTGCAATAACAGAAAAAAAGAAGTTAGAAAGAAGGGGGTTTTGTGGGTTTGGGTCTTTTTTTTTTTTCCTTTTCTGTAGATTAAGATGTTAGGTTGGTAGCATCCTGTTTGGTAGTCCTTATGGAGGACATGTGTTCACCTTCACCCAGGCAGGAATAGTCAGTAGTAACTTGTTTGTATAAAAATCAAATAAATATATTTAACAGCAATCTTTACTGGTCCTCGTCTTGCTGTTATCAGTTAGTATGCTCCAGGCATCATAGAACGCATGAATATTAAAGAGCAATTGTTAACATTTTGATGTTTTGTCAGCACTTTGTGTCAAAACATCTTCCTACAGGGATGCAGCGTGACGACACTGTGTCAAAACAGGATATCATCACCCTGTGCTAAAATGTTGCAATGTGATGACATTTAGATCTACATGCTCCAAGAGCTATTTGTACCACAAAATCAAACCTTTCTCAAACTGGTGGTGGCACCTGGCTGGCGAGCAAATCTGTGAGGTAAAGATGTAGCATATAAACAGTACATAAGACAGAAAAGATGTTGTAGCAAATTGCAAGAGCCGGTATAAAAATTCAGGAGGCACGACTTTTAGCACTGCATACTAGGCATTAAAAATGCCCATAATTATTTGAAGCCCAGGTTAAAATCACCTGTTTCAACACTGCTTATCAATACTGATTATTCCCTGGAAAGTCCCACTGACTTCTTGCAAAACTGATTTTAAAACTGTAATTATTAAAATAAAAATGTTCTTTTTGAAAGGGAAAGCAAATTCACGAGAATCTTTTCTATTTATTTCTTTTCTTTGTACCATCTTATATTCCCCTCAGATAACTGAAACAAACTGGCTTCAATGTCCCACATTTTTTAAAGGTAGCATTGGGGAAGAGTAGGATATCAAAATCTGGAAAACAAAATTTTTGACTGAGAAATGTGAAAAGCTTCAGTTTCCAGAAATGTATTTTGAATTAAGAAATTATGAACTTCTAGTTGTTGAAAACCAAATTCAAGTATTATAAGAGATGTTGTGAAAAACAAAACTAAAATATTGTAAGAACATTTGAGGGACCAGAAATTGTTTCTGCTTCTTTAAAATATTTGGGTGTCCTGTTACATTTCAGGAAAAATACTTGTGAAGTTTTGACTCATGGAAATAAAAGTATATAGGTCTATCCTTTCCTCAGCAGCTCAGTATTTTATACTTTTTTCTTTCACAGAATTACTGATCAACCTAGATAACGCGGAGACCATGAATTCAGAAAATGAATATGGCATGCAGACTTAAAGACCTCTGTTAGGACCAAGCTTGTTCAAATTTTATATGTCTATGGTTCTACTAGTTCTAAAGAAACTTCTCCAAGAGTGTACCAGACCAATGTGACTAGAACAAATCCTTCAGCTTCCAGTGCTGTGCTTCCAGCTCCTAGTGAGGTCAGCAGGAATTGCAGCTGCCGTGGCCCTCTTAGGACTGGGCCCCCTTTTCTTCACACAAAGAATTTTGCTGAAACAACAACAAAGAAGTTTTGAGATTTAGTAATCGACATATGTCGTACCATTTCAACATCGGGTTTGTGCATCCATTACGAAGGCAGCCTAGATGTTCAGCCAGTGATGCAGCTGGCCCTTTTCCAACTTAAACAGCATGACCTCTTCAGCTTTACCATTCTTGCAAGCCCTCACAGATTTGGAGGTAATATGCAATCAGGTACGTGAGACTATATTACATATTGGCAAATTTCTCCCCCTGGAAAATGAAAATATTATAGTCATAGGACATTATAATTATTTTCAATGCAGTTAAATTTAAGGAGTGAATTAATCCCCAGTGTAATTCTATTGATTTGAATAGAGTTATACTTATACAGGAATGAATGTGGTCTCAGAGCATTACATCCATAAATAAAGTAAGTTACAGGGTTGCTCTTTCTGCATGTTAAATCCTGATCCTAAATTCTGCTCTCAGTTACATGTTTTACTTTGGAGCTACTCTACCAGTACTCAATGATTTACTCTTAATGAAATACCCGTGTAAGTAAAACAAAAAATCTAGCTCTATGATCAGAGCTGTGTTCCTAGAAGAGGAGGGTATGTGCCCCACGTCCCACACAAGTGCCATCCTTTAATTCCCTGACAAGTACTCAATGGCCGCACCTAGAGTGTGGGGCTTTGCAGCAGTCTGATTGCCAGTTTGGCAGGAGAGAGGGAGGAGAGGACAGACACATCCATGGTCCCATAGAGATGCTCCAAATTTGCATCTGGGGTGCACTCCCAGGTCCCACCGTACAGACACAGCCAAACATACTAGCCTTGCCCTCCCACCTATTTGATACCTCTGTTCAATGGGAGCGCCTTATTTGCCTTATTTATCTTAATGGAAGTCTCAGTTATTGGACAGCTTTGGTCTGTGCAAGTTATTCTTGTGAGAAGAACCATTTGGAAATTTAGGTTGTTCTCTTAAACTCCTGACATCCTAGTTAATTATGGTAGAAACACAAACAGCTGTTGAGGAAAGATCAGTCCTGGAGTGTAGTTAACCTTTAGCAACCTATTCATGCACAAATCCTGAGTACTGTGAAAGAAATCCATCTTCAAGATGCCCACCAACTTTTTTATTTCATGGAACTATTATACTGTTTTCCAAGACAGGTTTCATTGGGACCACTGTTCTAGCTTGAAGAAAAGCACCTCTGCAAGCAGGAAATGAAACCTCCTGTGAGAAATCACCTGGCAGGACATTGCTGGAAACAGATGATTTCTAAGAGATCTTGGAACCTTCTCTGTGTGAGCAAAGACTTCTTTGCTGTTGTCTGATTCAGGAACCAGCAGGGAAGCCTCCAAATGTTCCTTTCACAGGTTGCCACCATGTCTTTCCACCTTCTTTTCCTCCAAATACACGTCCAGTATCTCTGCAAACTAACCTAAACATAATAAGGTAGTGACAAAGCTTCAAACAGAAAGTGAGAAAGAGTAGGAGAGATTTATTAGACTTGATGGTTGAAGGAACAAAAAAAGAAAGAGAAGGAAGGCCTAATGAACAAAGACCTATATGAGAAAAAGCTATGTAACAGTATTCCCAGTGACTTTTTGGGATAGGATGGAGCACACTATTGGGTACCATATAAATGCAACAAGGTAGATAATAATCATCTATCTCCTTGTCCCGTGGCTCTGATAAAGCTATTAAGAAGCTGATTACTCTCTTGCATGTTTGGGAGAGCCTCACATTAGCTGATTTAGGGAAGGAGAGCTTTCAGTGTGTTATTTTATATGCTGTAAGTTTTCACATCAATCAGTGCTGAGTTTCCTGTCCCCTGTGTGTTCAGTCATTGTGGGGGAGAACATAAATTAAGTGCATGCCCATAGCTGCTCCATCCCATGGTGAAAGTTTGTAAACTAAGCAATGTGGGTTTTTTTTTTCCTGTGCACATTATTCTTTTTCAGTGGGGGAAGCTGAGCAACAAAACATGCAGCTTCTCACTTTCCTCTAAGATTTGAAGATCTCTTTTTAAGCATCTGTAAAGCTGTGGAAACAGTTTATCTACTTTTAAGTATGTGGCTTGACAGGAGGTCTGTGAGCTGGATCAGGCAATTCTCTCCAGGCAATTCTCAGAAATCCTCTACTTTGTATGCTAGGGATCTGAACAGGGACTGAAGGAGATGAGAATGGCATTATAGGAAACAGATGATGTCCAAGAGGTGTTGGACACGTCCTCATGTGTGTTCTTCCCCTGGCACCTGCCACCATACTCCCAAAGGGAAGCTGAAGCTGTTCTGTGAAGCAGCATCATTGGCTGTACCAATGGCCAGGCCTGTAGTGATACCGAAAACCAAGCATCTGGGACCCAAAATTAAAATACCAGGCTCTCATTATCCTCTTTGCAAGGTTAGGTAGTGTTGGAATGATTCACACAATGAGGTTCCCCATTTGCTTCCTTCCTTGGCAATAAAGAGAATTCTGGTCCTTGTAAATTCTGGTACTCTTTGACTTTATATCTCCTCTCTGCAAACACATTTCTAAAGGCTACCATTTAAATAAAGGTCATCTTATACTCAAGAACATAGAAAATATAGAAATGCATTACCTGCGGAAGCAAAGAACACATCTTATAAATTATAAGTACCGGTACAATTGATCAGGGAAGGGTATTGATAAAAATAAAGTCTTTTTGGATGGGATTCATCTCTTCTAACCTGAGATATCTGAAAGTGAGGTACTGCACCTACGTTACTTGTCCAGATCATCAACTTCTCCAGTAGACTTTTTCTGTTGTTCACAGTATGCATGCAGTACACACATAGTGTGCATGTTTCTATACATGTTTGTGTGCATGTCTGCATACACGTGAGGAAACCCCAAAGCATAGATATCTGACCTGTCTGCTGTGGCCTTAACCAAGTCCAGCTGCTCTAGTTTTCTTCTAATGTTTGGCCAAGTGTCACCCCACAGGTGGACAGTAGATTTCTCTTCAATTTCTCCTTGGGTTTCTCATTGTTGTTGTTATTATAACTATTAGCTTTTTGTGGGATGTACCTGAATTAAATCTTTATAGATCATAGAATCATAGAATCGTTAAGGTTGGAAAAGACCTCTAGGATCGTCAAGTCCAACCGTTAACCCATCGCTACCATGTCTCCTAAACCATGCCCTAAAGTGCCATGTCTACAGGGTGGTGACTCCACCTGTTCCAATGCCTGACCACTTTTTCAATGAAGAATTTTTTCCTAATATCCAATTTAAACTTCCCCTGATGCAGCTTGAAGCCGATTCCTCTTGTTCTATCACCAGTAACTTGGGAGAAGAGACCAACACCCACCTCGCTACTACACCTTTACTACACTCTTCCACTGATTTTGCTATGACCTGAAATTTGTCAAATCATTTTTTCCTCTGCTGTAAGCACAAAGCAGCATGAGATCTCCACAAAGGGCAGATTCCTTCCAGATGGCATTTCTGCTGAAGGGCGCTGTATTTGGGAGGAGGACCTTACTGTGGCTCTAGTGAAAAACAGGTTATATAGTTGCTGAAAATTTACTTTCCTGCTTCTGCCTTTTCTCCAGCATTTGGGGGATATTTTACAAACTGCTAGAAGGGAGGAGGTATTTTTAAATCACATCCATTTTAAAAACTTAGAACATTTCAATCCCAGCCACTGACCTTGGCAGTACACTGATCTGAATGCTCCAGAGCATTAGCAAAACATATATGCAGAGGTGAATTTTGCAACATGAGATCATCCATAATACTAAACTTCCCGCCACCAGCACAAACACACAAATGCAAACAGACAAATGCATGCTCACATTTCTGTATGCTATACCTATTATCATACTTTTTAAACAAAAATGAAGAAAGATTTCAGGACATAGAGAAGCAGCTAGTCTGGATAAATCATCAAGGCGTAACTCAGCCTGCAGATTAGGATGTATCTTCTACCAAAATGACTGGTGCTTTGATGGCTGAAATATTTTGCTGCTGGTTTGGGAGAGAGCAAAAAAGCAGTGGCAGAGGGTGCTCATTTGAATAATGCCCTAAATCAGTCCCATATGTTGACCCCGTGACCAATCCTTGCTGGCAAAAAAATCAAAACAAATCAATGGTATTTTTCAAATGGTTTCCAAGTAAGAGTCTGCATTCACCTAGGCCAGGGTACATACACAGAGAGCACTTTGCACCTGCATAAATAAGACATTTTCCTTTATTGATAGCAAGGAAAAAAACCTCTGTTTTGTTTCATGCATAGAAAAATAATTGTGTATAGAATTAATACAGCTTGACCAAAGTATTAGACATGGTTGTATGGATACCCTTCTATTTTTCTACCTCTAACAAATAGAGCATTATATAAGTCTGCAGTTTTATTCCATGTGTGCTTTGGAGGCAATTGAGAAAGACTGGCATTTAGCCACCATCTTCGCTGAAGACTCATCCCCCATCTAAGATGAACCAAAATACATTGAATTTCAATGTACAATGACTGAGCAAGAACTGAGCAACCCTCAAATTAGTAATTTATTTGTAGATGTTTCTGTGTGTAAAGATGGTGTCAGTTCAAGGCTCCTCAGGCAGCACAGCAAGAACATAGTTTCTCTTTGCCAAGGCCAAGGCCAAGGCAACTTCTGCCAGGGAAAATAAAGTGAGGTATGGAGAAAAGACCAATGTGGTGAAGAATGAGGAAAGACTCCTCAAGAGCTGAGCTTGCTGCTTCTGGTACATGGGGAGACCACAGCTGATGGGAGCAGAGAATGTGGCTGCTGGGAGAGGCTGCTGCCACACACACTGCTGCCCCTCCTTCAGCAGCAGCAGCTAACCTGCTTTTAAGGCTTTGTCATGGGTGAAGTAGGCTTGGCTAAAGCTTGTTTATCTTTCCTGAGATTCCCTAGGCAAATGAAGCTTCTGCCTAGAGATAGACCTGCATTTTGAGGCATTTCCTTTTAGCTACAGTCAAGGATTGTAGTATGATAAAACCATCATGCTAAATACAGAACATATAACTAAGGAACAATAAAGGTTGCTTCTGCTGTAAGGACCTCATAGTCTGCAGCAGAAGCAACAGATGAATACAATATACATCTAAGCAGATTATGAGGGACAGCAAAGTGGTTGTGGTCACTATAATAACTGCAGGCCTTTGTAGGCCACTTGTGCTGCATACTGCAGGTACCATCACGAAGGTGAGGGTTTGAGGGAGTTGAAGGAGTACACTGTTGTTTTGTGGAGACCCTAGCAGTGATAGAGGCAGTGGGCATGCTTATACTTTTTGCTTGTACTAAAGAACAACTGCAGGAATTTGAGCACTGAGATAGGGATGGGAATAGTTCATCAGGTCATCAGTCAACAAAAAGTTTATCTAGACGGCAACTGAAAGCAAGAAAGAGAATATGAACCACAGTTTGAAGGAAATCCTCTGTCTTTCTTCACTTGAAAGGGAGGCTTCCTGAAACTCCAGCTGGGCTAATTTTATCTTTAGGGATTACATCTTATTTACTTCCTAAACAATAGATTACCCTCTTTACTGAGGATATGGAGATTTTATATCACCTTCATAAGTGCTCTAGAACAGTTCCAAATTCAACACCACCCCAGATTAAGGAACATAAATACAGTATTTCAAAATGAAAAGCAAATTATGTCAGAACTATTGCTTTCAGAACTTCTCTTTACTTTCATAGAGAGCAGCTGTGGCTGGTTGTGATTTTGGTATTGAAAATAGCAAGTCTTGTGTGACCTGAGTGTGTCTGTAAACTTCACCCTTTCCTGCTGAAGCTTACAGCACTCTCCTAGTAATTCTTTGCTTAGTTATATGTTGGCAAACCCAGTAATTCTTTCACGCTCCACACCTGTGCCATTCTCTGCTCTATGTTACTTTATTCCAGTGAGATTTTGCACATTTGGAAATTATAATTTGAAAAATACTCCAAAACACTTCTAAGTATAACAAGGGTTTCCCTTAGGATTCCCCAGACAGAGAAATGTGTGATGCACACACAGAAAGACTGCTGTGCCCAGGCTGTGTCAGGCCAGTTATGTTTGCCCTCTATGCGTAACTGCAGTGAATCTGCCATGGGCAGGGGAGCAGGGCTGCCCAGGTGGTTCATCTGTGCCTGTGCAATAAGCCTGACATGTCCAGCCTGCACTGGACTGGTTGCAAGTTTTCTCTATATGCAAAAATCCCGCTTGTCTGGGTCTGTCTTTTGTATAGCAAGCAGCACTGTCTGGTCACTGGTAATTTTGCCAAGGATGAAAAATCTGTCCAACATTGTCATTTTCTTATTTCTGAATAAAATTTGGGCTATAAAAAGAGGATGTGTCTGTAGGAACAAATGTCTGGGTGTAACTGCACAATGACAGATTGATCTGGAGTATCTCTTCAGGAGTGTACTGCTTCCTGCAGGCTGGTTGCTAGGGTCACTGAGGAGCACAGCTTCTGCTTCAACTAACGGGTGTGGTAAAACAACAGCCAGCCTTCCTGAATCAATAGCTGCCCATATGCTATGTAGTACTATAAATATTTTATCCAAGAAATGCTCCCCTACATATCCTAAACTGGGTCAAATACCTGCTGGGTATGCCTGTGCTCTTCATTGAGTGTAGAAGTGATCAAGACAAGTAATTTAGACTAGACACATAACTCTGAAGTGTCTAAGAATATTACTCCCTTCATTATTCCCTAAGAAAGTGGGTCATATGCATTCAGTCCCTCTCTCCATTTGTTTGTATATGCGTCTGTCATTCCTCCTGCCAGCTATTGGTTAACTCCAATGAAATTTGACAGGACAGACTATTCAAACAAAATTACATTTCTACAAATTTTTTTTGAGTCAGTGGCTTGGTAGTGGAGGTTAGCCCAGTTTAAGGACTGAACAAAAAGCTGCAGTGTGAGAGTAGTAATTATTTACTTGGTTTGGTCTGCCAGCTGGCCAGTCGGGACACATGCATTGACTGGCCAGTCAGCATTGGAACTGATACAGCTCATACTTCAGTTTCTCTAACCAAAATCCAGTAGACAGAGAGGCATGGGAAAATAGGTGGCATGGACAAAAACTGCATGTGTTGCAGAAGTATTAAGTCACAGATAATCTCAGGTTACTGTGGTGAAAGTGCACAGAAAGACATACCACATAAATCCATATGGCCTCAATAATAGTTAATCACAGAGCAACGTGCACATGAGTACTGTGCACATTAATACTGTGGCACATAAACACCACATTTTAATAATATATACTCTATTATATATTGTATATATAATAGGCACTCTTGTATTCTATATATAAATATGCACTATATATGTATGTGCATGTATACATATAGTGCATACATACATTCTATATATGCTATATATATACACGATGTTTTATAGTATAAATCGTATACTATCTAAACTACAATGTAGCAATGCACTACATAGCATATATTGTACTATATGCTACTATAATACTCTGTTATATATATGTAACATAGTCAGCCATGATACAGATCTCTATTCTTTCAATAAAATTCAAAACCCTGTTTCCTAGTGAATCAATGAAATAGGGGGAGGGGAATGAATGTTTCAAGAATATTTGTCCTTTTTTACACCTAATGCAGGCAATAGATAGAAATGCAGGCAGCTGATAGAAAAGTAAAGAGAATGTGAGGAAGAGAAGGAAAACATACCTATATCAACAACAGGCATGGACTGAACATGTCCACAATGATCTCTAAATCTAGGCAAAAGGGTGATTCTAAATTATGTTTTCAGGTGCCTCTGTCATTTTGTCCATCTCTTCTCAGATGGAGAGCAGTGAAGATGATGACCTCGGTGAGCACAGAAGCAAGCCAGGACTCAGTGCTCTGGAAAAGTCCAGACTTTGGATGATATTTGGTCAGGTGCATGAGGCTTAGCTGCCTCAAAGCTAGGCATGGGATATGCACTTGGCACCTGCTGAGAACACAGGAGAAAGCAAAGAGAAAAACCATTATATCTGAAGTTCTGCTTCTGGGTATGATGGAATAAATGTAGATATGTCTCCTGATGATAAAGACGTTCTTTCCTTTCTGCTGGAAACTCCTGCACTGTAGGATGAGAGATGCTTCCCTGTGGCTACACTGCAGAGGTAACAAAAAGTCCTGTGTACTAAAATAGTTGTGCTCTCCTAGGTGAAGAGGCTTTTTAATGCTACACTCCGGATTACCTGTGCTGCAAGGTGAGTTGGATCAGGTCTGGCTGGTTATCAGCTGCTCACCATGAAGGCAGGGTGGAGAGGGTTTGTTAGAGCCTCAGTCTGCTGCGTGTGACATGTCTGTCCAGGAAGGATGCCAGGAAGCATTTGAAGTAAAGTATTGAGTTTGGTACTTCCTGGGTGGTCCAATAAGTTTGAGATTTTTCCTGCACCTTATTTCCACTATAACTGTTTGGTTTTTTTTTTTTCTTCAGTGTAATAATTTTCTTTTCCAGTTTAAGAACTTCCATGAATATTCTTGCATCTTTTTTTCAACCTCTGCCACTCTTTGCCCCAGACTTTCAGGATGGGACTTTTTTGATGTGAGGATTTGATTTCTGAGTTTGCTTGGAATTCGTAAGCTGGAATGTTGATAAAGTCTCCCAGACTTCCCAGGCAAAACAGCAGGTAGATAGAAGTATTTCTTTGTTCCTTCCTCTTACTTGGATAGTGTGCCTGTGTTGGCTGATTGGTCATCTGGACCAAGGTTTGTATTGTTGAACTATCATGCTGTATGAAAAGTTAAATGTTTCTTATGGCTATTTGGAAAGGCAAGACATTTAATTGTTTTATTGAATGAATAAATAATAGTCATTTAAAATATGACCAGCCACTTGGTTGGTGTGGGTTGTCAGTCCTAACCAGCATCCTTACTTTCACTGCAGACACATGTGGGTATCTTCACCAGGTGTTTTTCAGCAGCATCTCTGGGCTCTGACAGAATTCCTCTCTCCTGCAGTTCTCACTCCATTTTGTTGCTTCAGTGTCTCTGGGTTGATTGCAGCTGCAATCTTTTCTTTCTTTCTTCTTTTTTTCCCCATAGGAAAAAAGTTACACATAGTTATTTCACCCATGTTATAAACCTTTTAAGAATATAAATCTGCTTGCTTGGAGATGTTTTTTGGCTTGAACTGTGGTGTGAGGAGTTGAAGTTCACAGCAAATGCTTCTGGCTTGCTAACCTAACACCCTGTGGCACCCCTCTGATTTTTAAGATTTCAGTAAGATTAATTTGAAGGGGGAACATTTCATGAGTCTCTTTTAGTAAAACAAATCACTCATGTGAGTCCTTCTTTCCTTTTTTGAACAAAAGCCAGCTTTTTGTTTTCCCTTTGAGAGTAAAGATATATTATAGCTGCACCCATCAACCGCCTCTGCTGATGTCCAACAGACGATGGGGTTAACAACATCTGGAGTATTATTCATTACTAAGTAATCTGTGAGCTTGTTTCCATTTCTTCCTGAGTCAGGAGGTCTGACAAAAGCGAAAGGTCATAGCCCAGCCAGGCTATTTTGCAACATTTAATGTAAAGTGCACTGCACGAGCATTGGATAAGGTGCCATTGTCAATTTATTTGCACTATGCAAAGTGAGATTCTGTGAAACAGTACAAATAGTGACATTTATGTTGCATGAAACAATAGGACTAATTCTGTTCAGGGGGACAAGGGACCATTCTGATCACAGCCAGAACCTGCTGAGCTGTTTGATGTAAGAAATACCTGGCACTGGGATCAGTTGCTTCAGAGAGGGCTGTGGATTCAGCCCAGGCTGCAAGAAAGGTGGCAGATTCACCCTGGGGGCCTCAAAAGGAACAGGAAGATTTTGTATATGAGGTACTCCTGCAGCTCTACACTGACGCTGATGTAGCTTCTATGCCACAGCAACTGCCTGAACTGCGATGTGGCCCTTGCTCAGACATCAGCCCTTTCTGGGGGCCAGAGCATGGCACAGTTGTTGTGGGGTCACAGCAGTGCAACTGCTTCGTCTTGTGCCTGGGGTGTGTTTTCCTGGTCTAGGCAAATGCAGAGGGATCAGGGTGGACTTGCAGCATTGATGAAGCCCATGGCAAAATTTGCTTTGCCTTCAGCAAGGTAGGATGCTTGTCCCTAAGTCCCTAAAATTAAAATCAGAAATATTTAGAAAGAGTGAGGAGGGACCCTTGTAAAAGTAAATGGCTCTTCTTAGAACCAAGTACCTTGATAGCCTCATTAGTTTCTCCTCTTTTAATATAATTTATTCTGATTAAGAAATAAAAAGATTTCTACCTCAGTAAACAGGAATGAACTGCCAACCCCCCACCCAAAAATGGCTTCCACAGGTACTGCTCGTCACTCTGGAAAATGTTAACCATGGCTTACTTGTTCTCTACCACCACCCTTCTGCTCTTCTTACAGGTCCTTTGGGTCTCCATAAGCTCCTCAAGTAGCAGAACCTGTTAGATACTAGGTAGTAACACTAACACCTCCATCCAGTACCTCTTTCTTTACCTGCCTCAGTATCTGAAACACCTGAAAACAGGCATGGCATAAAAATAAACCAAAGATTCAGTGTTCACCCCATGAAAAGAAAAAGTAATATTGACAAACAAACACGAAGTCTGGCATGCTGCTGTTTTGTACAGGACATGAGAACAATTAGTAGTTTAATAAAATATGCTGCAATTGCCAATACCCTCTTCTGGTCACAAACATAGCTGAAAAAAACATCTTGGAAAATCAGTAAGCATTTTTTTTGGTGTTTTGTTTGCTTTTTTATTTGTTAGCTTGGGTTTATTTGGGGGGCTTTGGGGTGGGGTTGCTTTGATTTTTGATTTAGGTTTGTTTGGTTATGGGGTTTTTTTTGTGTTTTGTGTTTTGTTTGTTTGTTTGTTTTTTCAAAAAATCAATAGCACAACTAAACCATATTGGGAAAAAATGCTTTAGGATTTTGCTATAGTAGAGAAAAGTTCATGTCAGGAGGCAAGTTACACAGCACCAACACAGTAAGAAAAGCCTGTTATCTTCCAATTTTGCTGAATGGCTTAGGTCTACTTTCCACTCTGCATCTTCTGCAGATTTCCTCAGTTCAGCTTCACTGAGATGGTGCAGGGAGATGTCAATCTTCCTTTGGAAAAAGGACAGTAAGTGAGAAGTAACACAAAGCAGATCTCTTGGGACTTAGGTAAGTTGAAACTGTGAATTCAATAAATCCTTCTTAATCAAGACAGACTATTTGACTTCATGGAAGTAGGACACTGTGTTTCTGCTTAATCTCCCTCCCATCCCACCCGTCCCATCCCATCCCATCCCATCCCATCCCGTCTCACACCATCACACTCAAACAGTATTTAGGGTGAGAAGGGAACTGAGATTTTGTAAGGCAAATCTGTGGGTAGACAATTTTTATCCATTTTTCTTCCCCAGCAAAACGAAAGTACAACAGACCTGAGGGTTGCAGTTGGACCCTTATGTTACTGCCCTTGTTCAGCTTCTTTGAGGATGTGTGAAGCTTGTCCACTTTTCCTAACACCCTCTCAGTGCCAGCCCTCACTTTTCTACAGGCTTGGCAAAATTAAAGCCAGTAATGTCTACTTGGGGCTGATCCAAAGCCCAGGGGTCCCTCCCCTGCCTACAGCCAGCTCCCAGCAGGCTTCTGGCCACCATGGGTCAGCTGAGCTCCCAGGAGCTGTGCCAGTAGCTTCAGAAAGAGTGGCTGCTAGCTCTTGTGTACAGGCTTTTCCCAAAAATATCTTTGGCGCTTGCTCTGAGAGCTAGTGTTCAGATAACTTCATTACCAAAGGTGCTGTCGACCATAATGACAACATAGACCTACCTCTTCTACAGTACTTTGCAATGTTAGATTTTTAAGGTAGTCAACCAAAGATGCAAGCAAGGCCATAGCAGGCATGGTGTTAGCATGCTCTGAGGTGATGTCAGGCTAAGGCTGTCATGTCTGAGGCCACAAGCATCTCCGCTGGTGTTGCTGCTGCTAAAGGAGAGGGACAACAGGCCAGCGTGAAGAGTGTGAGCACAAGGGGACATCTGCAGCCGCTGAAAGTGGGAAGGAAGACATTAAGATGGGTCCAGATTTATAGCTCTAGAGATCAGCAGTTATCCTTATTTTTAAAAAAATCAGGCAGTGTAATCACTTTCCCAGGTTTTGTGAACAACCCAAAAGCACAGCTGAGGCCGTAACTCCTGCCTCTCAATTCCAAAGACAGCAATCATTTTTCTGGGCAGCAGTTATGATGTTTTGTCTTGTGTCCTGATAGAAACATTCTCTTTTATTCAAACATTACTGCTTATGAAGGGAAATTCAAAGCACAGCTCTCAGAACAAGATGATTGTATAATTTAGTAGGACCTTCATTCAGACAGCTATTTCATTGTAGTGAGGACAAAGTGCAATTTTAAGATGCCTACCATGTAATATAAGCTTGATCTTCACTGGTCTGTGTTGTAGGCTTTAAACTGCAATTAGATGAGAAACATGTCTCCAGTTAACACTGTGCAATGCTCTGCTTCTGATAACAAGTCCTTGTAGGCATAACTTAAGTAGCAAAATAACTAGGCAGATTGTCTTTTGTGAAATCCCTTTGGCCAATGGAGCACTGCTACAGTCGGCAATGACGATTTCTACTCAGGAAACCATGACATGAAGAACCTGCTCTGAGCAGTCCTGGGAATAGTGAAAATCTTTCATTTTTTCAGCCCTAGGGTGAAGAGATTTCTTGCTATGTGAAAGCTCTGGTAAAGCTCACCAGAGAGACTTGGTATTTATTAGTCTGAACACTATCAGCAACCTCCACCTTCTTCTACTGCTTCAGGATCTGAAATCCCTGCAATGCAGGTCCCTAGTTACCATTTGTATGCCAAATAAAGTCACCATTGCCATTTACTTCAATCGCCAAATGTTTATTTCCTATTTGAAGGACTGCCATGTTTCTCTAGAAAGAAGCAGTTGCATAGATTTTCCTGCCTTTTCTGTATTATATGATCTACTATATATGTTTACTGGGAGAAAAAGCAAGAGAAAGGAAGAGGTACACCAGGTGCTAGTAAATGAAGCATACAAATTCCCAGGACACTAGCTCTCCTTTTTTAATTATGTTGAGAAAAAAGTGTAGTGCTTATGAAAGGGGGCAGATTGGTGATAGAGGAGAACAATACTATTACTTTTCCATGGGACTTTTCTAGTACAAGAGGCAGGTGTACTCAAATTCATGAATTTTGCTTCATTATTTGTTCCTTTTTTCATTTGGGCCTTTCAGTGAAGTTATGATCCGTAGCAGAGAGTAAGGGTCGTACCAATAAAAAGCCTTCTGTTTAAAAAGGTCTAAAACTACGCCCTATCTGTTACAAGGAAATATATCAGCATTAGCAAAGCAGTTCAGCATTCCCACTGTTGTTGTAAAAGATAAACATTTTTTCCATAGGGCAATATAAATGTAGCCTAAGTTAGATATAATTAGTCATAAGTTCCCCAAGAAATTTTTGGGGGAAAAAAAAAAACTCTAAAAAAACCTCTAAAACACAAGAAGAAAAGAAGAAATATTGCTAAGTCTAAGATGCCAGGAAATGTGTTTCAAAAAATCAGATGTTTTTATAATGCATAGCGTTCTCTGCAAAAAAATAATCCCCACTGCTCATAAAAATTATGAAATGATACAGTTGCAGAGAGTTTGCACACCCTCTTCCTGCCTACCCATGATTGCATATTTAACCTCAGCATTAAAAAATGTGAGAGAGTTAGAGGAATTTTTTCATTCTGTTGCTGTTCAGGCAAACATGCTGTTTCCAAGATATATTTATATTATAAAGGTTAGTTCCAAAGTGCTCAATGTCCACAGCAGGGTTCAGATATTCAGAAGAGCAAACCACAGTTTCCACTACCTCAGTGGAAGGCAGTGGGTACTCAACAGTCCTGGAAATCTGGCCAGTCAATTTAAATACCTAATTTAGGTAACTGAGTTGTGGTGCTGAGTTCTTTTGCAGACTCTTACCAGGTCAAACAAATTGAACATATAACTTGCATCTTGAATCCTATGTGCAGTTCTTTTTCCCCATTTCCAAAATAAAAGAGTAGAAAGAGAAAAATATGTCAGAAATTATAGCCATGTGCAAATTTAGGAAATTACGTCTGTGGATTGAGACAGACTAGGAGTATCCATCTTGGGAAAGAGAAGCCTAAAGGGATATATGGTAGAGAAATAGAATATCATGAACAGTATGGAGAAGACGAATGGTGAATGATTACTCACTATTTTTCACAGTCCGAGGACTAGCAAGTATCAGATTAGATAAATTCATGGAGGAAAAAAAAACCAGCTACGAAGAATTACTAAACACAAAGGTTCAGCTTTTTATTTAAGGGGTCTTCAAACTGCAGACTGCTGAAAACTGTGAAATACACTGGGGAAAAGATAACTGTAAGCTTGTCCTGTTTTTCCTTAAGTCTCTGTGACTAGCTACTGTTAGAGATGTGGTAGTGGCCTTCTTGGACTTTTGGCTGGACCCAGTGCAGCAGTTCTAGTTCTTATAAATGGTTAGGCAATTCAAATAGCAGGGAACCAGACTCATGATGCAAGAGGTCACTTCATCTCTCTGCAGTTCATGGCTGAATAAATGGGCAATCAGTGAGTAGGAGTTGAGAGGTAAATTAACTTTTGTATTCAGCACTGGGAGAAAGATACTACAGCATCATATCCAATTCTGGTAACTCTAGTTTTAAGAGAGTGTAAAGAACTTGGAGAGAATACAACAAAGAGCCACTAGAAAGGCTGGGATTAGGCTTTGCCAGTAAGAATTTTTCTGTTTACTTATCAAAGAGAGAAACAGAAGAATTTATCAACACTTTGGAAAAAAAAAGAAGAGAAAAAGAAAAAAGTTGGTCACTCAAGGGCTCTTTAATCTACTGAGAAATTAAAGCAGGACTGAAAATTAAATCCACAAGAATTCAGTCTGGAAATAATGCAGACTGGGGGGAAGGGAGGTATTTTTGGTTGGTTTGCTTTGGTTTGCTTTGGTTTGGATTGGTTTGGGTTTTTTCCCTCCCCAGACTTGAAAATGCTAAACCATTAGAGAAAATTACAAGAGAAGTGGTGTGTTTTCCATCTTTTAATACCTTCAGAAAAAGACTATTTTTTTCCAGTCAAGAATGTAATTGGAACTTATGCAGGGTTAACAGGTTAAAAACAACACCACACACACAATTATAACATACAGAAAGTTAGCATATTTTTTCTAATGGTCCTGCCTAGTGTTGTTAAATTGGTGACTGTACAAATCCCTCCTCCTGTGTACATTCCCCTCAGTGCCTCTCTCCAGTCACATACAGCCCACATCTCTTCACTTATCCCAAACAGCAAACAAATACTTTTAAACTCCACGTTCTGTCTGATGGATTTGTGTAATCTTCATAAATGGCTTTCCATATGCATCTACCTATGCTGATTGTTTCTGGAAGTGATGAACTTCCATAAGTTCATGATGAACTTTGCAGATTGCACGTGGCTGAAATGGATATCCACCCCTACCAGTTAGGATACATTCTTCAATTCACTACACTGTGTTATTAAAATCAGTTGATATTTTAGTTTGCTGCCATTCCTATACATCTGAACAATATGCAGCCAAACCAACCTTGTTTGGTCTATTGAGCCTGACAAGCTAATTGACTAGTTGTCTGTGTACCTGCATCTCCTCCACTGGGGAAGCACAGACACATAGCTGCTTGTTCAATAAAATCCATCACAGCACCGGGACAAGTCAGAGTTCCTGTACTTTTCTTGTTTGGTATTAATAGTTAAATATAATATTCAGGAGTGTGGTCAAGCCAGAATGCAGCCCCACCGACCTCTCTGTTACATAGGCCTTGGTGTTACCATGGAGTTAGGTTAATCATTAATCATAAGATCATGGTAAAATGATCATTTGAGGTCTCTTCAAGGGACCTCAAAAGGTCATATATCCTACTTTTGTACTCCGTGTCAGAAACAAACTGAACAAACTACATCATTCCTAGCTGATACTTGTCTGAAGACATCAAGTTAAAGAACCTCTGGAACCTCCCCACACTTACACATTTGTTATGGATATTTATCTTGTATCTTTTTCCATTCAGGAAGTAAAAATTACCCACTTCTTTCAGGACATTCAAGCTGCCTGGACCCTCTTCTGTAGGTTCACATCCTCCTTGGAGCAAAACTGTAGACTGGACTCCAGCAAAGACCTTTCAAACCTGAATGGAATTGAAGGATCATATCACATCACTTTTAGGCTCTACTCAAGTTTATACCCCACACTGTAACATTCGTATTTTTTCAGCAAACATGTTCAGCTTCTAATTCATCATCACTTCCCCCCTGCCCCGCCCCGTAGATCTGCTGTCTAGTCAATTGTTTCCCACTGTGAGCGTGTTTTTCCACCTAAGTGCAGAAACACTTGTCCTTATTGTCTTCATAAAGAATTATCTTATTTTAGAACATTTCTCCAGTTACTCTATATCCTTTTGAATTTTGCTCCTGCCTCCAGCATATGTATGGTCTTTTTAATTATCAAGTCATCTACAAGTGTAGTAACTCTGGTTTATCCTCCATCCAGCTTACTTGCAACAGCACTGAACAGAGCCTGGCCAGGGCACAGTCCCATGCAGTCCCTCTTCATTCATTCTTCCCATGGAGGAGTGAAAAAATTATGAGTCTCTTGGAAGATTTCTCTCAACAGCTTCCACATACTCAAGGCTGTGCTTGCCTAGCCCCCTTGCTTGGTACATAGCACAGTGTCAAAAGTCTTATTACAGTCAAGATATATATTTCTGTATCTACTATTAGTACACAGTCCAGAAGGTTTATTACCATTCTGTGGAGCGAAATGAGATCATTCAGCTCCTAATGAGTCTGTAGTATTTGTTACTCAACTCATCCTGCAAAAATATGTCTGCTCATTATTTCCAGTATTTCCTAGGTACTTAAGTTAAACTGAATAAACTATCCCTTCTTTCTTAAAAATTAAGTATGACATTTTCTAACCTTCCAGTATCTTGTCGGTCCTCCACTATCCTCCACTGCTTATGCTTCTGAGATTGCTGCAGTCTATTCTTTAAGTATTCTAGGATGATGTTCACTAAGGCTACTCAAACTGAAATACCTAATTTAAGAACTCTAACTTGCTATTTGCTTATTCTAGGCTGAGATATCACTTCTTCGCAGTGGTTTGAATTATAGCCATCTCCTCACCATTGACCTGGTTTCTTCATTTGAAATCAAGAGATTTAACACTTTGATCTTCTCAGGGTGGAAATACACCACTCCTCTTCTTGGCCAAAGAAGTCACTCATTATTAAGTGGTATCAGCTTCTCCAGCCCACAGCATGCAAAACAGTGGTGGTCCCAGCATGTCACTAGTGTAGCTTTCTGTCACCTACTTTGAGATTTTTAACTCCTCAGGAGCATACGCAGCTGGATTACCCTGTGCCTTTTAATCCGTAGTAAAATACCTCATTATAATGTAATGCAAGCAGGTCTTCTTTTTTTGTAAGCATTTTACTTGCATTACAGCCTATGTGAGGTCACTTACATGCAAGAGTTGAGTGGGGCTTAGGTGCCTGGGCTAGAGAATATCCAGTTCCTTGTACAAAGGAGAACAGCATCAATCTGAATGGAGGGAAAATCCCACCTCAGAATACTTTATTGACTGGTCACTAAACTAGCAGGGTGGGAGACCTGGGGGGCTGAATACCTGCTTTCTGTTCTCCACTTCAGGCAACCAAAAGGCAGAATTTTGATCTTCATATCTCTGATGAGCACTCCAAAATACCAGGCTACTGTAAATACAGATGGTATTTCTCCCCTTCAATTTTAGTAAGACAGGACTTTACTGCTTTAGATATCTCACCCCAGTAAAGAAGCCATGCTTTGGAGTCCATTTGGAAACAGCCATGGTTTTTTTCATCCTTGACTGTATCTGGGATAGGGACTGAGCACATATCTCTCCTTTATGTTTCTTACCAGCTGCTTTGGCTATCCTCCACTTCCCTGCTAGCTGATGGGCTAGTGTGACTTACACAGTTTAGGTACCTAGTTCTTTCAGTACAGGGTGGTAAGTGAAGCTGTTCATTCAAGCAGGCAATAAGTCAACTAAAACTTATTTGATTCTGATAATCTAGATAATCCTAAAGCATGTAATCATCAGTCAGTCCCCGCAGTGGCTCCACTGCATGGATGAAGCACAGACATACATTGAGGCTTCCAGATGGACTGACTGGGTTGGGCTACACATCTTCTGCAGGAAGCAAAGTTAAAATTTGAACTCTAAAGTGAAAGCCTCCCTAAGTCTTGATTTTAATGTGGTTAGACCAGTGAATAATGACTTCTTGAGAGAAAAAAAAATGCATTTATAGGCCCAGACTCTTGCTGGTTCCTGGGAGAGCACTACCTTGCCTGAAAGCAATGGATCCTTCCATTCTATCAGTAACTTCTTGGAAAGGGTCTCCAGCTCCAGCTCAGCAACAACCTTTCCTTTTCTCCCATGAAGCTGAAATCTTGTGCCAGTATGATCTGAACTGATGAAAAAACTAACTGCACGGTTCATGCTATCTACATGGAAAGCATAACTTGTGGCCCAAGCAGATCCCTGGGGTAGATCTGTTGAAACAAGTGTAGCTAGTTCCACAAAGAACTGTAACCTTGGTTTTGTAGCGCTACCGTTTCCTTTACAAGACCCCAACACTTTCAAGGCTACAGCTCTGCAAAAGCTTAATTTACTGTTTTTTGCTTTTCCTATCATTTTTACCTCAGAGTATTAATCTAAGGGAGAAACTCCCTCCATGCTGAATTCTTAAATTACTAGAAAAACAGATGACTTATGGAAGTAGACATCTGCAGCTAGGTGTGTGGGTTAGATGCAATTTTTGCAGAAAATATTTTATTTAGTTAGGCCGTTTTGTTAAATTCTGGGAATAATTTTATTATTCTATCTATTTATATGAGTTAATATAACCGTTAAGTAAAATTCTTATGAGCTTAGAGGAAAAGTATGATATCTTTTAGCACTGGGCTTGCGCCAGGAAAAAATGGAAGATTATGAATATATATGTACATGCATAGGATATGTAAAAAAATAATTAAATAAATAAAGGAAGTCCAACAGCCAAGATGAGTTTTTAACAAGAATACAAGTGAAGGAAATAAAGACTGAAACCAGCTGCCCCATGAATGAACTACAATTCCTTCATCTTCATGACAAATGCTTTTAATATGCATTCAATGAACAAGCTCCTGCACAGCCGTGCTTTGTGCAAGCAGCCCAGATCAGTATGTGAGTTACATGTCTGGGGCATCCAACACATCACTGTAGAAAGTGAACTTGTATTGCTAAAGAACTGGGGAAAAAGAGTTGTATTAGTTTTGTAACTGAAACATGAGGCTGGATAATCGTGGGAATAGGGGGAAAGATCACAGATGCAAAACTAGGCATCAAGTGTATGTTTTGTGGGGAACCTTTCAGCCAATTGGTAAAAGCCTGGCAATTAAAACCAAAGCTGCCAAAAGGAAAATGTAGACATCTGTGAATCTTGAAACTATTATATATTTTTATTGTTATTATTTTTCCAATTCTTCCAAAAGTTTTGTTTTAATGTTTTCCTAAGTAAAAGTTTGTTTTCTGGATCCTAACAGCTTTTCCCTTTGAAATGTGAATTTATACTAAAAGTAATGGTTTGACTCTGCTCAGAATGTATTTTGGGTTCCTCATATACAAAAATATTTGACTTTTCATTCTGATTTGGAGTGGAAAATAGCCTGCAGAATCATATAATCAAGCAGGACAAGAAAACTCTTTCCTAGACAAATTTAGGAAATAATAATGCAATCAGTACTCTGTTATGTGACTAATTTCCTATATGACATCTTACAGTTAAAATAATACCTTGTAACTGCAAATATCTAGGGTAATTATGGGGAATACAAGTTTCCATCATATGAGAGATTTTGCAGGGAATTGTTCAAGCTATGCCCAAAATCCAGTTGTTTTACTTGGAAGTAACAGAGCAAGTTACAAAGCAGTATCTTTGACCATGAAAAAAAAAAAAAAAAAAAGTTGTTTAACTAATCGGTTGTTTTGAAGTGCAGAAAACTGAATACGTACAACATATTTCCAAGTAACATGTTAAGTAAGTGACTGTAGCAGTTAATTCTCTTCAACTCATTAGAAAGAATGAATCACATTTGTCTTGTCTTCTGCCATTGTCAGAATATGTAATTCTCTTTTCCGTGTCATTTAAAAACAAGAATTAAAAGATCTCCATAATTTTTCATAAGCCTTAATGTAACAATGCTGAGCAGAAGTCAAAAATATTTAGGCAGCTTTTATGGCTGCCTAAGTGTCATGGCCCTGGCTGCTAGGCTGAGACATGCTCATAAGGACCTTGCTCCTGAACAGAGAGAAGTTTTATCCCACCCTTTTTACTGAATGATTTCCCTCTCCCAAATGAATTCCTATTCCAAAAACATTTCCTAAATTCACATGATTGCCTTAAGGACTGGGTCCATTTTTGGGGGCGGCTGCGACAGGGAAGTGTGTGCCTTGTATACTTGCCACCTACTGTGATGAGGGATGGCAAGATGCAAAATGGGACAGAGTTCAGCTGGCATAAACCAATAGCAGAAGTTTTGAAATCAGTGGATGTCTACTGATTTATATCAGCTGTTCAAAAACTGAGGCAAAAGCCCTGCTTCCAGCTAGCTGAATTTTAGAGGACATGTCTGGAGTCAGCTCTGCAACTCAGGTTTCTCTCTATTAACTTCACAGTGTGAGGGGGGGAGCAAGTGAGATAAAACAATTAAATGTGAAGCTTATCACAGTCCAACTCATTTGTAATTGTAAATTACATTGTCCTGTGGCCTTTTCTGTCCCTGTTGCAGTGTTTTACCATCATTTTACAACAACTACAGGTAATGCATGTGATATAATAATGAATATATTCTAGATTGCTTAAGAAAATTTGGGGCAAAGAAAGAAAAAGGTCTAAATAAGAAATCCAAAATCCACAAAGACCAATATTTGAAACACACAGGCCTGTTGGAAGAGCCTGTGCAAGTGGCTGAGCTCAGTCATATCACACAATGTCTGCTTTCTACCTAGGCAGCACTGCTGAGGTGAGAATGTTTTAGGGCTCTCCCCATTCCTGCCAGCTCTCCTGCACATGCATGAATAAACCCACACCTGAGTGGTGACCACAGAGAGGCATCACTTTTTGTTTTCTGTAGCCACTGAGACCCACATTCAGGTCCGGCCAAGTCATGGGAGACTATGACCGTAAGAAAGGGCAAGAACCTTTAAAATCCAGCTGACTTGGTGAACACAATACCAAGGGCAGGGAACTCTGGAATAGTGTGTGGAAAATAGCTTTTGGACCCTGTTGCCATTATTGCTACATAACAGACACCATGTCAAATCTGATGCCTTTGTCCCTGTAAAGATGGGGTTTGCAGTTGTATTTTGACCCATGATTAAATTCAGTCTGGGAATGGCCCTGATAACAGTGGCCTTGACAAACTGACCTAGATGGGAAGCTCCAGAGTGGCTTATACTGCATTGAAGTCTATGAGTTGTTTATTTGTGTTTCTAACATTAAAATTATTTCAAACTCAATGTTAGCAGCTACAGGAAAGTACTAGGAATGACATTCCCACCTGCAAGAGTCAAGCTAAAACAGATGTTTTCAGAGCAGTTTAAACTTGGACTTGTAATAGAGGCTACCTATCCAATCCTTGTGGTCTCTTCAGCAAAATCTGTCACACTGTAAGGAGAAGCCAAAATCCTTCTGTTCAGTGCTATTAAGATATCCATAAAATAAAAAGTCCGTAAGTTCACCTCTGCGTAAGTAGAGCATCAGGATAATGAGATATGGCCAGAGTGGCATGCAGCCTCTTCCTTGTGAGATGAGGCAGGCCCTGATCCTCCACTGGGCAGTCAGAGATGTCTGGGTGAACTGCAGGAGGTCTCCAGGCCACCCCCAAACCCCAAGGTAACACTTCCTATGTCATTCCTGACAGATATCTATCTAACTTGCACCTACAGACTGATGCTGGTGAACTGTCCACAGCTTTCCCAGGCAAGATACTCCACCAGCCCACTGGAAATTTTTTTCCTAGGAGCTATGGCATTCATCAGACTGTGAGCAATCATTTAAAAATGTGGTTGCTTGGTTTTCAGGAGTCTTTTGGCCATAGTGCTGTCCTGTTTCATCCGGCAGGCAAGAAACCAGAGTGACGGATGAGAAATCCAGCTTCCAATGATTAACTTTTTGACCCTAGGAACAAGAGTTTGACCAGCCAAAACAGGCAAAAAGAAAGAAAAGTGCAATGGTCTGGTTTTTCAGACCCCAAAAATGAAGGTGAGAAGACACAGTGGATGAAGAACAGACATTTAATATTAAACTATTTAATGAAGATACTCTTCAACCCAGGAAGAGTACAGGGCAGAACATAACCAACCCCTAAACACAGTTAAGGTTGAAAAAGAGTCATGACAATCTTTCTTCAGTGACACTTTTTTCTGTATCAAACTGAGTTGTCCAGTAAAAAAATGAAAAAATCAGTGATATTCTGTGGCAGAAACTACTCATATTCTTTGCACACAGGAAGATTAATCTCCTGAGCATGGTTCTGGTAAAACCTTCATCTGTTGACTGACACCTTTCCTTATCCTCTGTGAAACAGGATTCATCCTGACACCTTTTCAAGGCAGGCAGGTGAGAAGGGATGCACAGTATCTAGGCCAACAGGTCACCTTCTGCTCTTTTATGCAACCACCTCATAAGACCACTGTCATTCATCAGATGTGTTCAGTGATGGCTTTTTCTGAGCAAACGTTATCTTGTGGCTGCTCACAAGCTAATCACATCTCCCATTGTGGGTCTTTGTTATTGTTTATTGTGCTCCTTGACTGACCTCCTACATCACTGCACAGTATTAGTTTTTGTGTCGAAAACCTTTTCGTCCTTCTCACTGAAGCTTTGAACACCACAAGCATTCAACCAGTTTGCTATGGTTTTGTCAGGTTTCAACACACAGCTATGTCACTGTAATTTACATGCCAAGAAGCTGAAAAACAGTCCTGTTGGAAAATATCTGGCAGATGTCTGCAAGGTGAAGCAGCCAGCCTGTTTCTGTCACACCATACTGCTGCCCAGCATATCCCAGGCTTGCACTTAATGGATACCAGACTCATCTTGCACCAAAACGCATCAGTGACTGTGAAAACCCTTCCTAAACATGTCAATGGCAAAGCTATTGCTTCATCACATCCTGGGTGAGTCCGAAGAGCTGAGGGAGGCCTCCCTTTTCAGCCCCTGTGGCTTTGATGGCTGGTCTGTGCTAGCTCCTGCCCAACAGAGCCATTTTAGAGCTGCCCATGCTCCGCAAAAGACCTGAGCCCTCTTTCCTGCCTCACAACCAGAGTCACTGTCAAAAACATGTCTGGTAACAAGACATTCCTGGCAGAAATCAGGTAAAAAGATTAAACCAGGTCCTCAGATGTGGTGCCAGCCCTGCCATTGCATGGGGTTTCTCCAGGAAGCTGGGGCTGCACTCCCCCGCCCGGACACTGACTCCCATTGCCACCCACTGCGGCCACTTCCTACTGCTCCACAGCAAACCACCAGCATCTAAATGGCACACTCGGCACCACATCTGTTAGCATTTAGTCCGAGTGTTGGCTGTCCTTCCTAATAATTCATCTCAAATAGGCTAAAGCAACAAGCAGGAGTTCGTTCTCTCACTCTTTTTTTTTCCCCATTGTGCCATTCAACAGGCTCCAAAGCTGCTAAAGCCACAAAAATTCTTGAGTGATTATTGGCCAATATCAATCTTATTTTGGAGTGGTTGTCTTATATTGGATAGACATATTATTTACCTTTCTTATCTGAGCTTAATAGAGTTAAACAAATCAGCACTTCCTGCCAGGAGGCTTCTAAAACATGATTGAATGAGTGGTGTTGTTCGGAGAGCCCACGTGCCTGAGCTCTGCTGGCATCTAACAGCTAACCTCCAGCACCCGGTGTTGTGACATTATATTTCCAGGTTCACTCTCAGTTTAACACCATCCAATGTAGCAGAATAGAAGAATCAGAAATGCAAACACGTTTTAATACACCTTTGTACGTTTTGGTACTGTAATGCATAAGTTGCTACATAGAGGACCCTCAAAAACACAGAGGCTGGAAGTGGGAAAAAAAGTTTTTTTTTTCTTTAACTCTCAGATCTTTTAAAGCAAGTCTTTCTTAAAGCGGCAAAAACTTCAGCCAAGGACAAGTACACGGTGGATTAACAGAAAAGAGATAACGGTAATAATCAAAACAGTATCTTTTTCATACTATAAAGGATGCGAAAAAGTACAATAGAGAGTTTCATAACAGAAGCTTTAAACTTCAGTTTACCCCTCCAAAAACCTGTTCCCAAAGGGAGTGGGTTGGAAAAGGCCAGAGATCAAAACTCTATTGACAGAAGGCTTGCCTTATCTGCCTGGGCACAGCACGCTCATTGGTGTGCTATCTGAAATCCTCATACTCCAGCTGATTAATCCTTATGCCATCTCACAAAAACTGCGATGGCCCATCACCTTAAGAGACAGGTATTGTCTTCTGCCGAAGACCTTTGGCTTTAAAGAAACAAATAGGGGTTAACCCAAGCAGCAGTCAAAACAGGGACTAAAGTGCAAAGAAATAGCAGCAGTCATTAGAGACTGGCCTCAGCATCCACCCAGGGTTGTTGCCTGCCTGGTGTTTTCAAGGTCTCATGACGGCCAGCTAATGGCCTGATGTTCGGCAGCGCCGGCAGACAAAATCTCCCTCGCCCTCCCACCAAGCACGGCAGGCGGCTGTGCAGGGGCTGGTGGCCTCCTGAACTGCAGCAGCTGTGGAGCGAGCGCTGGCTTCTGAGCAGGCAGTTTGGCTCACCTTCCCCGGCCCAAAGCATCCCTCTCTGTGGTAGGTAGCTGCCTGGCTGGCCAGGAAAGGAACACTCACTCAAAGCCCTCTCTCCCTCCCTGAGCTGGGGTGATAGACTTAAGCAGTGGCCAAGCCGTCCCTTGCAGGCAGGCTGCCCACCTTCTCTACCTCGGAGTGCAGAGAAGAATGCACCCCAGGCCAGCAAGGCGGGCAGCTGTGGCCAGCGGGAGCTGGCGAGCACCCTTGCCTGCTGATGCCCCTCTGCCAAGTTCCTACTGGTGCATTTCCCCGCAACTCTGGAGGTCTTGGTGGTGCCTTGCTGGCAAAAACCACTTTCCCAGGCTCCCTCTTTGGTTAGCAGTGTCCCAGCTTTCCCAAGTCTTACAGCCGTCACAGAGCCATTTAGCAAAGCAGGGTTTGGAGGCATCCTTGCACCACCAGTATCACCCATGCATCTCCATAGCAGCCTGCCTAGAGGTGTCATGGGCTCCACATCATGGCCCTGCACCAAGGGTGAACAAAGGGATGATATCTATGTCTCTGCACCTACAGGAAGAACACTCAGACTTTTTACAGGTAAAATGAACTTTGGTCATGAAGACCACTGTATTTAGTACAAACTTAGAAACATCTTCCTTGAAAGACTATCCTTTTTTTTAAATCAGTGCTGAGCCTAGTATCTTTGGTGATACTTTTCTTTATTACATGATAATCTGGCAGGGAATTGGTAGGCCACTTGCAAAAATGATTAATCAGAAATACCAATCTTGTTCTGATTTGCAGCGTAACAGAAAACAGCAGCTCAGCCCTGTGTTGCTCCCCAGTGAGTTACATCAGTATGTGCCAATGATGGAAAACATGGCCTGCCTGTAAAGCTACAATTAGGGCTAGTTTCCATGGACATAATCAGTTGAATGTAAAAAGAAAAAAAAAGAAAAAGGAAAAAAAGAAGAAAGAAAGGAAAGAAAGGGAACAATATAAAGTAACCATTATAAAATAACTGAGGACTTTATATGCCAGAACATGAATGACTTCAAGATATATGTTTCTACTGGCAATTTTTGTACTTTTTTTTTTAATGCTTTGTGAGACTATCCAAGTTGAAAAGTTCACATTTATACAGGAATAAAAGAAAAATCTGAAGAAGCCTGGAGTTTATAAATAAAGGACATGATACATTAATATGCAGTTTCCAGAGTATTCTACTTCACCGTCTTCTACTTTAGATAACTGGAGTTATACTGAAAGGAAGTACTATCAAATAAATACAGGACTAAACAGCTGAGGAAGGCAGAATATTTACAAAGATCCAAAAGCTGCTGACACTACATCAAGAGAGGGAACATTTTGACAACTTTATACGTGCCAATAATCACAAGTTGCCTTTTTTAGCATTCAGACTACTAAAGTTGCTTTATGCTGTTTCTTACCCACTAGAGCAAAATTAAATAAAATTTCACAATAATGACAAAAGTTTTGATTCCTAAATTTAGGCATCCCCAAATTTGAAAACTTTCCAATTCTTCTGTCAACAATTCTTGCTATATCACATTTTTTCCCTCCTAGGTTGTATGCCCAGACTTGAGAAGTGCTGAGCGACCTCATGCAGACCGTAAGTACCATCACTATTCTACAGGCAGTAATGTGAAAGCTGATGTTTAAATGCGGCACGAGATATTTCAGTGGCCACTGTTAGGGGTATTTGCAGTCACATACTGCACTAGCAGTGTTGTTTCTTAGCCTTCTGTTCTTCACTACCCATGGTAGCAAAAGTAAAGTAAGAATGTGTCTCAATAACCTCTTTTCTTTGCTAAGTCTGTGTAGGTTTTGCCTGTGAGAGAGCTGTGTTGGTCTTGATATTTTTCTTTTCAAACACTGAACTAACTCCTCTGGGATACTTCCCACTCGTTGTGTTACAGAGTTAGACTGGCATGTGTCTCCAGTTAGGCAGCTGTAGATTTCTAACCCATTATAACTAGCACATCTTATGTGTAATAGTTCCTGGGAAGGAAACATACAATATAAAAATAACCTTAATGATTTAACTGTACCCTGTGTAATACTATATTACTCTGTGTTAGGGTACAGCAGTACAGAATGATGTTTTTACAGGTTGTTATTCTGTCCCCTGGCTCTCTTTATTCAGGCAACTTTTACCATGTATGAAGAGACAAACTCTGCAAATAGGGTATACACAACAAAAAAAGCCCACAAGACAATTAGGTGTTGGATGGCATACACAACAGATAGCTAGGATGTAAGGAGCTAAGCATTAGCGTTAGACACTAGGCTAAATGTTAGCATGTTCACCACCCCCAGTAAGAGACCCAGTAGAACATTGCTCACTGGGCAGGCATCTGTCAGGTGGAAAACATCAGCCTTTGCTGCTCCTCCTGGGAGCAGGCTGGTCCTCAGTGTCACTGAGCTGCCATATTCTGGTTCACTGTCTTCTTCTGTAAGGTTTTTTAGCTTCTCAGTGATTTTCTCCTCGAATCCTTCAGTTTTTACCTGTGCCGGTCCCAAAGGTCTTACTTCTACCTCCAATTTTGCTGTTTAATTCAGCTGATTCTGGTCTATGTACTTTCTCACAGCTCTTTCTCATAACAACTTTTTCTCTAAAGTTTGAGCTAAGGTTGCACAGCTGGGCTGTATCAAAACTAAGCCGGGGATCACAGGCAGCTGAACTCCTAGAAGGAGAATCACGAGTTGGGGGAGGAGGGAGGAAAAGTCCTGTTTTGATGGGATTGTACCATACAACTTTCCAAGGTTTTGTGGGGAGCTGTGGTTCTAAGCTGCACGTGACAGTACTTGCTAAGTTTTGCCAGGCCAAATATCTAAGAGATGGATCTCTGAACTCAAATCAGATAACATTTTCCAGACACCTACTGTCAGCTCTTTCTCATTGTGAAAGTAGAATTAATAGATGTTGACAAAATCTTACTGTGCCACCAAGACACAAACCTGGAAATCCAGGAAAGACAATGCTACAGAATTTTTAAATTGTGATAAATATGCAAGATTTCTTCTGCTTCACCTGAGGAAGAAGCCATAACAGGTCAGTAGTTAGGTAGCTCTGCAAGGCCTCTGGAGCTCCATATTGAGCTCCTGGCTCTTCCACAGACCTTCCTGTGTAATTTAAGGCAAGATGTGTAAATTCCAAACATGGACACTAAAATGCCTTGAAGGTGGGTATATGATCCCATTAATACCATTTTATGCATATAAGACTCCAAACTAGTTCATAACATGTTGCAAAGTCTGGGGAAAAAAAAAAAAAAGATCCAGAAAGTTTAAATACTTCTTAAAGTGACGTCCAGGCACCTGCTCTTCTCCAAAGCCTTGCTGTCCACATCAGTGCTGGATGCCTCTGTTTTTCCCTGAAAGCAAGTCACTGCTGCCAATATTCCTCTTAAAAAGAAACAGGTGAAGAGACCTTTTGCTTATGAGTCTACTGGTTGGAGTACTTGCCCATAAAATGGAAACCTGGACTTCAGTGTCTCCAGAACCTTCTGAGATTGAACCCATGGAGTTTATATCCCATTTTTAAGGCAGTGCTGCCCTATTGTTACAGCTGAGCCACTGTGACGAGTAAGAGTATAGGAGTCATGGTCCAGAAAGACAAGTCTGGCTGTGTTGCATAGTGGAAAAATGATGCAGCTGGAGGGGCAAACTCAATCTTGGTCATTGTGGTCTGGACTTCTGATGCATTATTCAGTAGATGGTCATTTGCTAAAATACAGGAATAGTCCAGAGAGCAGGGATTGTTATGCAGACTAATGCATAACATGAAACACGAGTGCCACCACCACTGGCCATAATTTAAACAAAAAGAGTGAGACAAAAGCTTATTGCTAAATGAGGTGCTTTTGATACCTCAGTTTAAAAAGATGACTTGGGTTATTAAATTCAGTCCCGCATAGGCTGAAGATGAGTGCCTAGCCTGGTGAATAGGGAAGATGTCAGCATTTCCAAATGAATGATGTAGGCATGTTCCCACTCAGTGGTTGGTTGTGAATCCCAGCTGAAGATCTAACTCCCCCATTCGCCATGTGAGGAAGTGTCCAACTCCTTTCCAGATACAGCCCAAAACATTTGTTAACTATTAGTTTTTGAGGATGATGTCACTTCAAGAATTAGCTGTGACTTTATTGTCAATGCGTATTATCTGATTTGCACTCCTTCTCTGCAAGTTACAGCAGGCACACCAATGGCACTTTAATGCGTGCATTAGAAAGGTATTTAGGAGCCTAACTCTCATTAATTTAAATGGGAGCTATGCTCCTCAGTGGCCTTTAGATGAGTAGCTACTTCAAGGATCTGGATGCAGACAGCAAGTTAAGTGTGGTGATGTCATGCCTAAATCCACTTGTAGAGCTAGCCTTAAATTTATGAAGAGAGCGAGTGGAAAGAATTCAGGTCAGGCTATAGACCAAAGCAGACTTAACAATACAGTCAGTGATAACATGTGAAGTGATTTCACCTCAGCACTAATATTTTTAACATTAGTTAATATGTCAGGATTTTGAGAACCTAATTTTTTTTATTCTCCTAAAAAACAAGAGAATCATACTGTAGTCTTACATGCCATAGAAGGGCAATAAACTATATGCAAGATATGGTTTTTATTCTACCTGCTTTTCCTAGACTGCATTGAGTCTCTGCTGAGAATACAAAATTTAAAATATTGCTCTACGCTTTATGACTGTTGTTCTACACTTTATGACTGTTACTCTAAATCACGTGCAATTAAAGCAGCCACAATATTAGTCCAGTCAGAGCACTTTCCTTCAGAGACAGCCTGGGGGTTTCTGCACAGCCCTGTACTCCATATATGGGGCTGAAGAGCAAGAAATTGTCACTGAAGTAGTCTGAAAAGGCACCTTGCTGTGCTTGCCCTCCCCTCCCAAAAAAAGGAAATGGTGGTCTTAATGTGAGAATGATTGTATTTAAATGTTTCCTCTTGTGCACTCCATATTAATCACAAGAGAGAAGAAATGGAGACAGACATGTAAAAAAAACCTGTGAAACTCAGTGGAACAAGTGGGATAATTTCCAATTTCTTTACTAGGTGTTAGATCAGGCCCAAAGGAATCGCCAGCTGAGATCCAGTCTGCCTGCAATGAACTTGTACCAAGGTTTCAGGCAGCTAGTGAAGGACCACTACCCGCCCAGTGGAGGGAAAACCAGGGGAAGACCCTGCCTGCCGGCCCCGACACTCTAACTGAGTACCTGTCTTCTTCTGGGGGCTTACCGATGCTGCCTCCTCCCTCATTAGCACAGTCAGGCAATTTCTTCTCTACCATCACCTCACTACACACAATTAAAATTGCTCTTACTGGTCTTACAGGGGCTCTGTCACCACTGTCAGATTCGATCCCCATGCCCAGGCTGTGCAGGAACTGATGCCAAAAATCTTGTGGAGTTACAGATGTAAGCTTCTAGCCACCATCATACCAGTGCTGGTCTAAACTGACTTATAATTTTAATGTAAAAATATGGAAACAAAGAAGCATTAAAGATCTTGTGGGGATAGAAAGGTGAAGGACCGGTGCACATAACTCTCTCAAACTGCTCACCAGCTGACGCTCTGCTAATTTCCACAATTGTTACATTTCACTTAAACAAAACAGTGCTCCAGGCCTTTTTAGGTTGGTACAAGTTCCTACCTTACTCTTACAGACGATGCTTGTTTACTGGCATTTAGTGGCAGAACATCTCCAAAGGAGCAGATGAAGTACACGTTGCAGATAGGGTGCTGGCCCTCATATGAGAAAAATATAGGCTACACCTATACTTGTAAATTAAGTAAGGTAAATCAAGCAATTTCCTGGGCACTGCAATTTGTTTTTCCATACTCTTAGAAGTGTTAGACTAGTCCTTGGCCCTGTTTTACTGGGACAACCTAGCACTCCTGCAGACAATACCCACATGCAGCTCAAGGGTTAGCACAAGCAGGTGCAGGGGAAAACCACTGAGTTCACAGAGTTTAAGTCAAATCAGGATTGCAGTGGTTTGTTGTTTATGACAGTAATTAACCGCCAATCAGTGAACTACACATTCAGGATATACAACAGTAATACAACAGATAAATCACAGCGCTAGACATTTCTAAAATGTTAATAAACGCCTACAAACCTCTCAACACCCTTCCAGGCCTAATCCCAAGAAGCTTTAAACTCACGTGCACACGCAAACACACACATACTCAGCCACGGGATTTCTCCAGCTGTCCACCTACCCCTGCTGCTCCCTGCAACCTGCTGATGCCGCAGAAGGTCGGGGCTCGCAGCCGGGGTGGGCTCCCACGCTGCCTGCCCACTCGCCAGGTGCTAGCTGCTCCACGGGGAGCAGGCTCTGCCTGGCCTGCTGCCAGGTCAGGGTGCTACAGGGTATCTCCAGAGGTGACACACCAGGTTTCGACAACTGCTGTTTCCATGTCAAGATCCTGCCCTTGTTATAAATTGAGATCCCTCTTTTATATTTCCTTTCAAGCTGATGCCTGCTTTGTTTCAAAAGCCTCTTTTTAATTCCTTGGTTATTCTTTACTCTGGTTTATAGTCATCTTTCTCTTTAAGATGATGAGTTTTGGGGTGGTTTTGTGTATTCTATCCACACATGCTGTTTACAGCCACATGCTTATCTTAGCAGGTGGGATTATCCGGGCCCTTTTCCAAGGGTGGGCTGTGCAAGCACCCCCACAGTGGGCCAAGGATCATTTCAAATGGACAGTTTGGGATGCAGCCATCCTGTTCTGGAGGGCAAGAGCAGTTAATGATGTGGACACAGACTCTAACACGTGGGTTGAGCTCAGTGTCAGAGAACTATCCCAAGCACCTTTAATTTACCAATACAGATGGAGCCAAAGATGACTCTCGTGGGAAATGAGCAAGCAAACTTTGAGCTACATGCAAGATGCAGAGTCAAGGTCTTGATCTGGGAGATAACTCTCCTCCAACGCTCAGTGGTTTATAGCTGGGATTTTTGTTCTCTCCAGCATACCAATAAAAAATGACCATAAATTTCAGAGCTTAATTCTGAGTTTAGATTCCAATGCTTTGTATGCTCAAATGGGGCACAGAGCCAATGTTTTGGCTCAACACCACCTCTAAAACATTGTATTAGCTGTATGTCACATGGAGTAAAAGGTAACTGTCTTTTGATCTTGGTCTGCAGCCAGGTCATTAGAGGCTCCCTCCCCAGCCTCTTGGGCCTGCACAGGGTCTTACTGACTGTGGAGCCAATTGCAAGATCTGGTTGCTTATTCCAACCTATTAAGTTTCTTTCTAAAGCCATTCTTAAAGTGATAAGATACAGACATTGAAACTGGGAAGAGCATTTTTCTTCTCCCTGTGTCTGTGTCTATTACAGTCACTTCTCAGAAAAACAGCATAGGACAACTGATCTCGGGGTGGGGAAGCAGGGACTGTCAAGTTTCTATAGAAAACTCAGGTTAGGTTTTTTACTGTCTGTTTTCTCAACATTGAAGACATCACAGCAGGAAAGGATGAAACTGAGTCTGAGATGCTGTTTGCATCGTCGGTGCTGTCCCTGTCAGAGATTTTCCCTTCAGGTTCCTTGAGAATTTGTCTCTCTTGTTTACATTTTGGTGTGTCATGTGAATAAAACCTTCTTGAACTGAGCTCACACAAGGTGGAGCACGGCCTCCTAAGGGCTTTATTATAATCTCAGAAAAATCCCAGATTACAGGTTGACCCAGGTAAACAAACAGGGGGAATGCCAGTATCTAAGGTGGAAAACACTTCCCTTCCTAAACAAGCCATGAAGACCAACCTGAAGAAAAATTTGCAACATTGCAACAAATTACAGAAATAACTGTGAATAGATCTCGTCTTTCATTCCTCATTCCTTCACATTCATTGAACAGATATTAATAAAAGCCACTCAAAGACTGTTTTGAAGTCCACATTAGAATTAGAAAGAAACTGCCAATATTGTAACTTTGGTGCCAAGTTTTGGAAGGAAGGGAAAGCTGATAAGGCACACTGAGGGGCAAGAGAAAAAACAAGGCAGGACTGTGGGGACCCAGTGGTCGGAGGATATGCCTGGACTAGAGGGAGCAGGCCAGGGCAGCTGAAGGGAGTAGGTGGGTAGGAGAGTGAGACATGAGCTAAAGAGTTCATAATTTATTCATTCACTGAGGCTGAATCAGAGGAACTTGGGGGTTTGGTGTTATACACATGAAAAGATTATATTCTAGGAGCTGAGATTTCAAGTGGAGATCACATTGGTAGCACCTTTCACAAACAGTATCTTTTAAGGAAAAAAAAAAGAGAAAGAAAAACCCTACTGTGTGGAGATAAAAGGTCCAATGTGGAGTTAAATGCAGTAGCATCCCTTCACTGTTTGTGTATGCAGCTTGCCAGTCATTGCAACACTACATTCTCTGGAAAGTAAGAAAAGAAAGAAAAATCCCTGCAGTATTTTTTCTCATAATGTGCAGAGCATGATGTCAGCCTGGCAGAGGAATTTAAAAATAAACAATAACACACATTTTTACCAAACAGAAAAAATATCACTTGCAAAGGCAATAAAATAGCTGGTGTAGTATGTTCTGTCTCTTACTTTCTTCATGACTGAAGAGGAAGTAGGTAAGTGGTAGCAAAGCAGACGCTTTCTGCAGGACTGTGTGGTACATTTATTTTGATCACTTTTTGCGCTGGCCTGATCTCTTTTCCCAGTCCTGGAGCCAGGCAGCACTCATAAAGGTGTTTCCATGAGGATGGGTAAAATGCTACAGAAAGAACAGCACAGCTGCTTTCCCCCCAGTGCCTCAATATGTTATACTTCCTCCCAGTGATAGAATACATTACTTTATGACGTATTTCAACCAACAGCAATTTTTGTTTGTGTGAGGGGAAGGACACAGCTGAATTCTTTCAACTCATAGAATTACATCTTTTCAAAGCAAACTAGTTGGAAAATGTTCACAAAGCTGAAGCCTTGAAGAAATCTTGCTCTTTCATTGGTGCCTTGTTTGGAGTAATATCGGCTTGAATAAACTGTTCATGGAAGACAACTTTTTCTTATAGAGGTTTGAAGGAGAAGCTTTAGTTCTTAAATACCTGACTTAAATTTAGATGTTTGCTTAGCAGATATCTCCATCTGAATTAATTATTTACGTGCTTTCACAGATTAAGGAAAAGACAATGAAATTAAAGTGGTGAACTATCTGCCTGGTGGGGAATGAGGTCTTATCTGAGGAATGTTTCAGAATCTGGTCCTTTTTGTACATGAACTAGTTTAAGAAAGGACTTAAAACAAATCCAAGTTTCAGATATGTAAACATATATTGAAAACGGATGCTGGATTGTCAGTGCCAGCTCACTTTTGAAGAGTAGATATGGATCCTAAGGCAAACATCCTAACACAGAGACCTAATTCTGGCAAGTGAATTGCATCCTAGAAACACCTATATTACTCTGTGCCTAAAACCACTTCTGATTATAAAGGGAGCCACTAGTTCACATGAAGACATCTACCTTGTATGTGTCTCAAGTAGATTAAGTTAATCTACTTATCCCACTTCGTCTTTCTATCCCTCAGTACATGTTTTTCAGTATTTTAGGTATCAGGATGGAGGACATCATTTCCTGCCTCTGCTGAGATGGATTTCACCTGAAAAACCTTCTCTGAATCGGGATGGGAAAGTCTTTAGTCTGATTTGCACATCAAAGACAAATAGATAAATAAACCTTTTTGCCCTGAGGGCAGGTGTTTTGATATAGCTCACTTTCCAGAATTTTTGGTCTTCATTCCAGTATGAGAGAAAAATCCCTTCAGAAACCTTCAAAGGAATGGCCATCATACTCTAGCCACCCCTTTTGTTTACTGCTTTTCACAAAGCTAGATGCTATTAATTCTTCTAATCTTTTTTTCTTAATGAATTTCATTAATTCTTTAATCCTTGCTGTGAGAATATTTAAGTCATATATGGTTTGCTTATCTTAGACCTTCTAAAGTGGAGAACTATAAGGACCAGAAGATTCCTTCCGCAGGTCAAGTTTTTTCTTCTCTTTTTGTTTTCTTTTCCTCCAGTATTTCTGGATAAGGCTCCTGAGACATCTGTCTGAGCTATGGAATGGATTTGAGAAGATGAATGTCAGGCCAAAGCACTGCCTGAAACTAACTGCCACAGGACAGACCATATATAATGTAAAAAAACACTGTGTCATAGAAAGAGGCTGATTCATTTCTCTCCTTCAATGCAGCTGATCACAAGGCAAGCCATGAATTCCAGATTGTCAACTTCATAACAAAGGAACAAAAGTAAATTGTTAACTCAGAAGAGATCTCGGATGGTTGCAGATTTCACTGCTGCCTTGGCTGGCCGCTTATCACTGCCGAATGCTAAATACTCTGAATGCCAGCCATCACCATCAGTAAAAATATCAGTGTGGTTCATTGCTTCTACCAACACACATCTTGGGATTACAGAACATCCTTTATGGATCACCGTTAAATCTCAATGGTTTTCTGCCATGCCAGCTGTGCTGAAATACTCCTAGATCTCTGGCTAGTTTTGTCTCTCTGCATTTGGATGAGTAATGTTAGTAGGGCTCTGAACAGTGAATGATATGATGGTAAAAAAGAAAATAAAACAATACCCCTAAATGACTTTCAGGACTGGTGAAAAAATGAAACTTTTTATCACTTTCATATTTTCAGTTACATATGCTTCCTGCAGAGAAAAGCATCAATGCCAATAACAAGTATGCTAATTACTATTTAGGCCATAGCTTCAAGTCTTTAAGTAATGTTGAATAATTCTTTGGTTCAGTCAGGAAATTTGCTAAGACACATTTCTCCAAACTGCTGCCAAAGGCAATGTCTGTTTTTAATACTTGAAGAACAAACCAGATTATTTGCACTTTTAAGTGACCACATTTTTACAGCTCCTTTTGGGCTCCTATGCAGCATTTGACTTTATCCCACCTCATGCTATCTCCTTCCAGCCATTATGCTTAACTCATCTACACCCCAGGGCAACACTGAGGATCACAGTCCTGGGAACAAATTGCTATACTGCTTTATGCACTTCGATTTAATGTAGCAGGAGGCAGGCGCAGAGGTGTGGTGGTGCTGCAGCCATTCACTTTCAATGGCTCTGAGCAAAACCTGAGAAAATAGTAAGATATGAAAGACAAAAGCAGAAGGTAGAGAAGAAATTATTTAACATACAGAAGAAAATACAGAGAACTTCATACTTCCTATTGCAACTACATGCATGCTTAAAATGAGGCACCTTCACTTTGGGACTGAACAGACTCATTTCAGTCTGAAATGAGGATCACAACTGAATGATGACATCTAATAAAATTACTTTTCTTTACAATCCTCTACAGCTGTAACCAGTCAGTTAAAATCAATAGATTACACTGACCTCTGGATGTTCTTTCTCTCAATTTTGGTGGCAGTCTTTGGTGCGGTCCTCAGCTATTCATATCAGCCACTGATGCTAGAAAACTGGAGATGAATTCCCCTTTATTTTAAAGTTCAGAATGTCAGAAGAAAAGATAGATTTCATTGAAATACTCCATTAACATGTGAAATACCGCTTGAGGTTTGCTCAAGTGAGAAAGACGAGAGTGATATGTTTCCTCAGGAGAGAAGAGCTATACTTATCAAAGGCCACAAGCCACTTTTGGTCTCTCTGGACTGTTTTGGTGCTTGCTTTCCCAAGAGCTTTTCTGTTTTGAATAGTTGTGTCTGCTGAAGTTTGTGAAACCAAGTCAATATTTAAGGAACACCTTAACAGCCTATACATTCAATTTAAAAACTGAGTAAGGAAATCTGACTTATATATCCCATTCAAACTGGTATTTAAACATTTTTTCTGAATGTTGCCAGTCCTTTCAGGTCTAAACTAGGTACAGGGAGGCTTTGTACTAACAGTTTCTTCAAAATTGTTCTGTTACTCCCACCAAGGACTTTCTGGAGGTACTAATGGTGAATGCAGAGACGTAAGAACCTAAGAATGGTCATATTAAGTCAAGGCCAAAGATTAATCCAAACCAGCATCCTGTCACCAAGAGTGATGGTGGAATATAATACACCAAGGCTTTAGAAATACTTCCCCAGGGTATTCTTATGTAATTTGTATATGTAATACGTAATATTCTTCAGTAATTTGTTGCTTAGGTACTTCCCGAGCCAGAAGTGATGTTTTTGCTTTTCATGACACTGAGTCATTGTGGAATTTCTCTTCCATAGCTTTGTCCCTGGCTCCAGGTAAACTGTTACCACTCATAATATCCTGCAGCAAGGAATGCTCACCTGTGCCTCCTGGGAAGGAGCACCCCTTACCATTTTTTTCAAACCTGCCACTTGGGACCACTCGCACAGACAAGTCATGAGCAAGAAGCATAAAACAGCACAGTGTGGTGGCTTAAAATGCCATTGGCAGTTATTGGGCTGTCATAAGTTGCTTCTCCAGAGTAGCTGGGAGTTCTTTAAGTCACTTGTTATAATTGCATCTGCCTGCACATTCAGCCTCTGGAGACTGTAGCAAGACATCAGTGTACAGACTGTAAATTTATATTCCTCCTGTGAATCACAATTACCTTGAGAACAATGTTTTATCATAAACAGCATTTTATTTCCAAATCTTCAGAGCTCAGAAAATAAAGAAAAGTCAACATTTCCATCTTGTTTCTTGTTCCTAACAGACTTTTTGATGATCTCATGTGAATCCAACTGTAAGGGAAGATCAGGTTCGTGACTGCCTGAGGAACCTGGATACACATAAGTCTATGGGACCTGATGAGATGCATCCCAGAGTCCTGAGGGAATTGTCTGATGTAGCTGCCAAGCCACTCTCCATGATATTTGAAAAGTCATGGCAGTCAGATGAAGTTCCTGGGGACTGGAAGAAGGGAAAGATTGTGCCCATCTTTTAAAAGCATAGAAAGGATGTCCTGGGGAACTACCATCCTGTCAGCCTCACCTCTGTACCTGGGAAGATCATGGAACAGGTCCTCCTACCTAGAGGCTATGCTAAGGCACATGGAGGACAAGGAGGTGATTCGAGGCAGCCAGCATGGCTTCACCAAGGGCAAGTCCTGCCTGACCAACCTAGTGGCCTTCTATGATGGAGTGACTGCATCAGTGGACAAGGGAAGAGCTATAGATGTCATCTGTCTGGACTTCTGTAAGGCCTTTGACAGGGTCCCAACAGCATCCTTCTCTCTAAACTGGAGAGATATGGATTTGACGGGTGGACTGTTTGGTGGATAAGGAATTGGTTGGACAGTCGCATCCAGAGGGTAGTGGTCAATGGCTCTATGTCTAGATGGAGACTGGTGATGAGTGATGTCCCTCAGGGGTCTGTACTGGGACCAGTATTATTTAATATTGTCATCAATGACATAGACAGTGGCATCAAGTGCACTCTCAGCAAGTCTGCAGATGACACCAAGCTGAGTGGTGTAGTTGACATGCCAGAAGGACAGGATGTCATCCAATGAGACTTGGACAAGCTGGAGAGCTGGGCCTGTGAGAACCTCATGAAGTTCAACAAGGCCAAGTGCAAGGTCCTGCACCTGAGTTGGGGCAACCTCTGATATCAATACAGGCTCAGGGGTCAAAGGATTGAGAGCAGCCCTGCAGAGAAGGACTTGGGGTGCTGGTGGAAAAAAAGCTGGACATGAGCCAACAACGTGCACTTGCAGCCCAGAAGACCAATCATATCCTGGGCTGCATCAAAAGAAGCATGGCCAGCAGGTCAAGGGAGGTGATTCTGCTCCTCTATGCTCTGGTGAGACCCCACCTGGAGTGCTGCGTCCTGCTCTTTAGCCCTCAGCGCAGGAAGGACATGAAAGTGTTGGAGTGACTGCAGAGGAGGCCACAAAACTGATCACAGGGATGGAGCACCTCTCTTATGAGGAAAGGCTGAGAGAGTTGGAGTTGTTCAGCCTCAAGAAGAGAAGGCTCCAGGGAGACCTTATTGCAGCCTTCCAGTACTTAAAGTGGGACTATAGGAAGGATGGGGGCAATCCCTTTAGCAAGGCCTATTGTGACAGGACAAGGGGTAATTGTTTTAAACTAAAGGAGGGTAGATTTATACTGGATATAAGGAAAATATTTTTTACAATGAGGGGGGTGAAACACTGGCACAGGTTGCCCAGAGAGGTGGTAGATACCCCATCCCTAGAAACATTCAAGGTCAGGCTGGACGGGGCTCTGAGCAACCTGATCTAGCTGAAGTTGTCTCTGCTCACTGCAGGGGGGTTGGACTAGATAACCTCTAAATGTCCCTTCCAACCTAAAACATTCTATGATTCTATGAATCTAGAAGGCAGAAAACACATTTTAACAAGAGCCTTGGCCACCTCAGATCTGAATATTTTTTTGCCAGACATAGTTAATAGACTCAGTTTTTACATATATCCTGGTTTGAAAAGAGAAATCTCAATTGAATATAATATTAGTGAAAAAAAAATTAAAATACCAGGGAACAGAACTTCCTCAACCCAGCCTAACATTCCCACTCGCTCTGATACTTGTGAATCACAAGGGAAGTGTCTACACTTATGGGCTGCCCAAGAAAGCAAAGGCAATTGACTGTCATCTCAAAGAAGTAGCCTGAAAGATTATAGGACATTGCCCAGTGCTGAAAGCTGAGGGCACTAAGTGCAGCTAAGAAAGGACTTGTTTCCTTCAATGACAAGGCTTATCTGTTGTTTACACCATGACAATATCTTCTACGGTATGGTAATGCCTCTACATTTTTTACTATTACTATATTTCAATGCCAAAAAATTGTAACATGCATTAGAAAAGAGGAAAATCTGTCTTGTAAAGACATTTAATACAAAAGGTTTTATTTTATAGGAAAAAAACACCACCTATAGGTGTATACAAATCTCTCTGCAGTCAAGGGGAGTTGTGTAGACATACGTGAAGACAAAAGAAGACCACTACTGTTTATTTAAGATGTTGCCAAGAGCTGCAGGGCTAAAGGTTGAGATCAACTGGCAAGTTTACCACTTCTAAAATGACAGAACAGCAAATCGAGAAAACAGTCATTTTCAAAATGTTTGTTTCAAAAACATTCATTTTTAAAAGTACTATTCACTGGATTAATTTTCAAATGGGATGGCCTAGAGATGTGCAAAGCTTGAAAGGCAGCTATCTGCCTTAATAGTTGATAATGGCAATTAGGCTTTCAATCCTTTACAAATTTTATTAATTCAAAATATGCACATACATTATTTAAAGAAAATTAAAACAGGCAGCAGCTTTCCCTGAAATTAGAGCAACTAAGTGCTACCATAAGAATCATTATATGGACAAGATCTCATTGTTTGTTATCACATACACTTCATAACAAGTCTTTTTTACTATTATTATTATTTGATACTGACTTTGAAGATTAAATTAATTAACTGACGTTGTCTGCTATTCATTAGAGCATACTTAGGTTTTGGCCTTCACCATCTGATAGAAAGACAACAGATACTTGTATATGCTTCCTATTGTATGTCATATAGCACTGAATACTCCAGATCCAGCATTTTAGTAGCTATTAACACCTACAGGTTCACTCTTTCCATAAAGCTGTGAACCTTAGGGACAATTATCTATGGCTTTTTCAGATCCTGAAAGTTTGCATTGTGGAAGAAAAGCTGAGGTGAGTTCTTGTCCTTGAAGAGTAGGTGATCAGATGATCATTGTTGCAAAGCACTGTCTCAAAGGATGTCTCTGTCAGACAACACTGTCTGTGTTCATTCCAGTTCCATTTTCTGAAATAATTTGTCTTGGGTAACCAAGTGAGCCTTCCTGAAGAGTCACATAAAATTACATTTCATACTTCTCAAGTATTTGCACTATTTTCCCACACATACAGCTGGGACAGCCTAGCCTTGTCTTCTTGTACCCCATTCAGTATTTATTTATGCCCATCAACACTTACTTAGGTCACAAGCAATTGGTGGTCTGGAGTGCTGCAACACCCACGTGCCAGGGCTAAAACATTTCAGTGTACTCTGGATTTTTCAGGGCTAGATCTGAAGCATTTGAAAAATAACCTTTGACAGCCCTAGCTCTTCCAGCACAAGAGGTTAAAGTAGCAAGGGCAACCATTGCTGCAGGGAGGTTATTGTGCTGGAAGGGTGTTTGGGCCTCTAGCTATTTGTGTCATGCGACTGCTGCATGTGGAAGGGGTGACTGGGAGAGAGAGACCCAGGCAAAAATGCTCTGCCTTTTGACCAAAAACATCTCCATCCCACCCCCACCCCAATGTGCCAGAGCAAAGGCTGCCAGGTGGTCTCACTCTAGTCTCCCCAAACAGTAGTTCATACAGTGTAAACAAAAAAAAATGCAAGTGTAATTTACCACAAAATGCCACCTCTGCTCAGGCATGGCCCAGGCCTGATCCAATATGGAGACTGAATTACCTCCCAGCTCTGCAGAGGAAAAGCCCTTCCATCGCTGGCAGCCAGTGGGAGATAGCTTGGCATGCAGCTGCCTGGGCCTTACCCAGTCCAGGCACAGAGAGGCACCCCAAATTCCACTGTTGCCCCTTCCCAGCCCATATGTTAAAAAAAAGACTTGTTACAATTCCTTGCAGACAATATAAGTGTTTCAAAAGAACCGTGTTCCTTAACCCAACATACTTGTTACTGACTTCATAAGCACCTTGCAACACCAGGAAAGCATGCAATCTCTGAGCAGCTTGAGGCACGGTGAGCTTCCCAGGCAATGGTGCTTGCAGCACTCACAAAGTAAGTGGTGAGTTTGCTAGTGCTTTCCCTCTGTAATTTAAACACATTTTATTTTAAAGATGAATGAACTTAAATAAAAGTTTAGCTAAAGCTAGGAATGTACACATACATATATATGGATAGTCTAAATTATGTACTTTCTACTGTTCTTTTTTTTTCTCACCTTTTTTCCCCAAGTTGTTCCTAATTGGAAATGGACTGAATTGTGCTTACATCTATATATGGAGATCAATACATTTAAGTAAACTAAAATTTCACAATGAGATTGACTTTCCCTGCTTAGACTCAAAGGCAGTTTAGAAATCTGGCATGTTACACATTGCTGTGCCCTAGCCCTGCTTAGCATCAAGCCCAGGGAAAGCCACATTGACTTTGTCTAGGGTTATTCCTCTGTTTAAAACTAAGCAGGGCCTGTGAAGCAAGCTCTGAATCTTTGTGGTTTACTTTCTTTTATAAGGTGAAATAACCATGTAATTATATCATAATTACATGGCAGTAAGCAGAAATTAGAGAAAAAATATTGCTGAATAACTGGATACAATTATGCAACTTTACACAGCTACTAGAATTTGCTAAGATCATGTGTCAATCTAGGCAATTGCTCCTCCCTGGTAACCGTATAATTTCACTAAACTGAACTCCCAGCTTGGAGGACAGACCAATCATATTTATGTTGTAATGATATAGTAATAATTACCACATCCAGCCACTGTGTGGAAGGTACTGTGCAATCAGTTCTGAAGACTTACCAGACATGATAATTTGAAGATTGCTCACATCATACTGCTGTTCTGTAACTTAAACTTTCTCACAACTTCTAATATCTTCTGCATGTTTGGAAAAAGGAAGAACTGGTTCCTTCTACATAAGAACATAACCTTGCTTTGTATTCTGGGTCAGAAAAAGGCTCTATCTTCCAGATTTCATTACAAAATTCCACTGCTTCAGTTGTGTTTTTGTTCAAGATATCTGAAAGGATGGATATAATGGACAGGATTCCCAAGGTTTATGTGTCTTCATACAGATCTGCAGAAGAGTATTACTGGGCCCAGCCTGACAGGGCACAGTAAATTTCTAATTTAAAAAAAATAAGAAATTAAGAATAGAAACCACAGGATGATGACACGATACCCACCTCTTACTTGAGCAGCTGCTCCTCCTCGGTCCTCTATTCCTGGACTCCGTCTCTTCCCTCACCCCTTCTCACTTCATTTCCATCATGGTCAGTGCTACGTCTTAGCCCTGTGTGTGAAGCCTGTTTTTCTGGATGGCAGTAGCAGCAGAGGTGGTGCCAGAAGGCTGGTCCCGCTGGAGCTCCTCTTCACAGACCAGCCTGATGGATGCTGCTTTCACCCAGCTTTTCCTGTGGATCCACTTAGATGCCCCCATAACACAAGCCTCTCTGTGCAACAGGAGCATTTTGATGCCTTCCAAAGCATTTAGCTTCATCATGTTTGGCATCTTGCCGTGCGTGCTAGAAACACAGCCAGAATGCATTTCTTCTGTGACTCCTGTTCCTTAATTTGGCATAAAATCCCATTTAGCCTCCTCACTTACACAGCCAGCCTGAAATGATAAAGCCTACCTCTGTGACTTGTAAGAAGATGAAGCTACAACAGGACTATAACTTCTCAGTTTGGGCACCACTTCCACCAAAATGGGAACATTGCTGACTTCCAACCAGAGAGGAAAGACTTCCAGCCATTCTCAAAGCCTGAGCCATTCTCTGTGCATGTAGGAATTGTATCTAGTCAAACCCTCACCTTCAAGGCTATCATATAGTTTTAAAAATCATGTTTAAAATCTTTCCCTGTTCTCTTCCTCTGTATTACAAAACTGTTACTGGAATTGTTATCACCAACAGAGGAAACCCTACCAGAAACCCCTGCATTTGCAAGGAAGAACATTTCCACAGAAGCTTTACATATTGAACACATAAAAGCTAAATTACAGTTTTAGATGATTGTGAATCATCTCATATAGGGAGAAAAAAAATAATCTTTGCCCTCCATAAACTATTACTTGTCCCAGATTTTGTTGGGAGTGTGAAAGGTCTATGAATTGCAAAACCAGATCAGGTTATTTCAAGGAAAGAGAAGACATCTTATAGTAAGAACAAGAAATGTTAGAGCACTGAGGAGAGATGTAATCTGGAGAACAGGAGGAAAGACACATCAATTTTAGAGAGAAGAGGAGGCTCTGGAAGTTGAATTTAGATGTGGGAAGGAGGTAAAAGACTGTGTGGGGGAAAGGATCTGAAAGATTTTAGGCATGGGTTTTCCTGGCACACAAGTTTCCAAATTGTTCAATTTCTTTCTTTTCCTCTGGACCTGCCAAATCCAAAGCAAGACAACCGTAACCGTGTCCTTTCCTGCCATTTTGGCACTGCAGGAGAGGCAGTCCTAGCTACAGGTTGTGAACTGGGAAATCTGGGCTTTCGATGACCTGGGAGGAAAACTAACCTGAATACCCAAACTGAAATATGGATGCAGAGGAAATATGTTTTGTGACTGCTTGGTCATTATAGCTCAGGATAATAGCACTTCCACGCTCTTCATTTGGGTTCCTGAGTTAGTGCTCTCTGCACAGAACTGAAACCCTCCAAGTTTTACTCCCAGCTGTGATTTTTTTTTCCATTTCATGCCATTAATTTTACTTCTATTTCTCCATACATGAAACTTTACTTAGATTAATTCCCTACCTCCCAATTATGTTTCACTGACAGTTTTCACATTAACATCTCCTGTCAGAAATATTTTCCTTTAACTGCATAAGGATATTTTTGTAAATAACTGACCCCACACTAATTTTCTATTCATTCTTTCTTTAACACATGACAACATATACTACCCAAAATTTAGGCCTGCATTGTTTTAAGTAGTTACCAAAATATATTTTGTTACTGAGTTTTCAATAAGTAAATGAAACTTTCTAATGGAACATTATACAAAAAAAAAAAACACCCCACCCAACCCATTTCAACTCTTATAATACAGGAACTCCAACATTTGTAGCACATTTTGAAATGTTTCTTCTGCAAACACTATTAACCAGGGTGCAGAGAGATTATACATCTCTAAATATTTTAAAAGTGAAAAAGAATTTTTAGAAGTTGAAACATAGCAGCTACCCATGACTTTTACCATAAATGTCTACCTTTACTTCATGTATAATCATATAAAATAACTTGCAATTGTGTTAACGTGCTGGCATTCCTTTCTTTTAGCAGGACAAATTAGTATGCATTTATTTAACCTGTCATTACATCATACTGTACATCAGTCACTATGCAATTACAAAGGTAATGGTTACCATGTAATACTGACAAAGCCACCGTTTGGCTCTTATAATTGGTAGTCAGTAAAATGCATTTTCCACATGATGAATGAAGTAGCCAGCAAAGCAGTCAATGCTGCATGAGATTTGCCAGAACAAAGATTAGTTTTAGAGTCCTGTATGAGCTTGAACATACAATAGTGTGTCTGTTTCTTGTTTTTTCAGTGCTGTTACAAAACTCTATAGAGTGAGTTCAGCAGGGGAGAGCAATGAAGGGAAAAGGAGCATATTTTGGGGCAGGCAGGGGAGTAAAGAAACTCAAAGGATAAAATTTGCCATGTGTAAAGGTCAGTCCAAGACCCACATCAGTCTTAAATCATGTTATTTTAATTTAAACCCTTTCTCTTTCTGCAGCAACTCTGTTATTGGCTGTGGTTCCTTGACAGAGCCAGAGGTGCTAGGACCAAAGTGAGCCATTTAGTAGCTGGGGCTGATGCAACAGGATATCTTCCTGCAGGTACATTTATCTCTCTTCCAGACAGATGAGGACAGGTTACCTTTAACTAACAGTTAAACTTGGCTGTCCTCCTCCCGTCACCTTGTATGTATTTGCACTTGCAAACAGACAAACCCTCTTGGAATCAGTTCCTTTAAGCATTTGTGAGGGCCGTATTCACACCGTTCACACACAGAGGTTGATTCATTGGGGAAATATTGTCATGCTGTAAAATCTGTTGAAGAATAAACTGCAGGAAGGGATTTGTGCTTTTGTCTTGAATTACGTTAACTTAATGAGTAAAAGTTATTGAAGATGCAGTGACTTCCATGTTTTGAACAGTAACCTGTGTCAAAGTTTAGAAGTATTTAGGAATCTGATTCCTAGTACAAAGAATGCGTTGCAAGCCTACATATCTGGATGTCTGGGGTTTTTTTGATTTTCACTTAAAATCCATGGGAGTGAGGCACTTTGCAAAATACCTCTTGCTGCTCTGTGACCCATTGAGCCCAGCACCTGTATCACCCGGTGTGCTGCACCTAGAGAGGTGCCTGGAGACCTGCGGCATTCCCCTCAGCTGCCCAACAAAGCAGCTTCACCAAGCAATCAGGATGTTGAAGGCTATAAAATAGGTGTATGCTGGAAGCATGGAAGCTGGCAAATTAACATGAGTGCTCTCTGTTCCTGTGCTGCAGTGCTGTAAAAGGCTTCACACTCACCCCAAAGAGAAAAAAGCTGGGAAATACATTACAGAGTTGCCTGACAGCATCAGTCACTTCTCACAGAGACACACCATAAGCCACAGAGGCTACTTTTTAAATCCTCAGACTTTCTACAGTAACTTTCTACAGTATAAAACAGATGACCAGTTCTAGTCCTAAAAGGTCCAAACACAACTCAGCTTCCCCCTTGCAGTAGGTTAAGCCTCCAGAGGCCAAACTGCAACCTGAGCTCTGTCTTTCAGGGCCCGGCCACACATAGCATCAGCCCAATTAGGACAAAACTAAGCAGCTAGGAAAAGAGAAACACCTCTCATATCTCCCTCCTTCACAGGGCCTGTGGAAGTGCATTTCTTCCAGACAACCTGTGGGTACCCCTGGAATCTCAAGGCCAGCTGAGGTTAATACACAATACCACAAATTTGTTCATGAAGACCTGACATTGTTGTGACTAGAATTTTACCTGGTGCATTGTTCTTAGACATATAAACTAGATTTTTATATATAGCTTTTATAGCTAAGAGATATTCTACCATGTGTTCTCTGTGTTCCCTAAATCCATCAGTGTACAACTAATTTAATTACCGCATGAAAACCAGCAACACTTCTAGCCTCATTTAGTTGAGTATTGCATCTGTGACATACATCAAAACTCACTGGTGAGAGACAACTTATAAGGAACAACTGCTTATAGAAAAAACCTTTTCTCTCAGCTATTCTGATAATCAATGACTTGGGGAACCGCAGCCATTTGCAGTCACCTCCTGCTTGACATCCAAGGATAACGTACAGAATTCTGGATTTCTAGGAAAAAATAAATCTCAGGGAAATGACTTGTCTATGCAGCAGCTATAAGTTGTATATTTAGCTTTTCGAAATATCTGAAGGCAACTGTGGTACAAAGAAGTATAAAGTAAGAGCAAAAAAGGTATTTTCTAATAAACTGTGTGACAGCTTCCCAAGGTAAAAGGCACATATTTAATTTCATGGGAAGTCTTAGAAGAAGAGCAGTATAAACACTGAAAATGTGCTATGGAGTAATATTGCATTAGCAAGGGCATAGCCTGCATGTGCTATTTTGGCTTTTCTGACTAATTTATCAGACTCTACAAATCCTTTTTAATTGGCCTTTGCTTTCATCTCTCACACTTTGCAGAAAAGCATGAACAGATTTGGGGAAAGAGGGAGCTTGGAAGATTAAACTCAGTATTTGGATTTTGTCTAGAACTAGTCCATAAGGACAGGTTTTCTGAATACATATTCAGTGGCGTTTCAGTATTACACATTAAGAATCCATACTTAAATATGCACAGTTTTCTGTGTATTTTAACAACACCAAACCTAAATTGTAAGCTATTGGCAGTACCTCTTCTGAGCTATTTGCCTGAATTATTTCTGCAGTAAATCTCCAGAAATGTCCACTTAAACAGTAAGGGTCATAAATATCTCATGGAAGCCATAAAATACAACAGAATTTTGGAAGTCATAATTTTAATGGATAAAACTGTGCTATAAAAGAAGGGCCTCTGGGACCGAGGCTAAAGTAAAATTTATCTAAGCGAGCTGCGATGCTAATCCATCTGCAAGCGATAAATTATCTTATGTCCCAGGTGTGATGTATTATCCAAAGGGTGCCTAGTGATTAAGGACACAAAGGTATAGATGTGGCTGAGGTCCAAGAAAGCCCCAAGCAATTAGTGGTGACTGGAAATTGTCAACAATTGCTCTGAATGTTTGATAGTTTCCTCTGCACTCAGGTTTGCCAAGGCACACACTCCCAAGTGTCTGTGGTCAGTTTCCAAAGCGTGCACAGGGCGCAGTGGCAGGGCCCGCCTGGGGACCCATGCAGCTCCAGGCAGGATGCTTACATTCTTTTCAGCAAGGTACCAACGCACCCCTACCTGGCTCCTGCTGGAGTCAGAGGGTCAGGCCAACAATTAGGAGAAAAAAAAAAAAAAAAGAAGAAACTGGGAATGCTTTTTTTAAATACATAAATAGAAATACTTCTGTTTGGTCAGAAAGAGAAAAACAACTTTAAAAAAAGTCCTTTCTACTCTAAAGAAAACAAAAGTAATTCTTGGAAATGCTGAATTGCATTGTGGTATCATTATGAACTGCTGTGATTCTGAAAGGTCTTTCGAAGAGGCCAGCACAGTCCCCATAAATTAACGTCAATAAAATGTTTAGCCAGCAGGCAGGGTGTGTTGGACTGGAAACCCAAATCCATCCATATCGTTATACAAACTGATTATGTTTCAAACTGTAAAAATGGCAAGATGTTAACGGCAGCAAGCATGTTTACATAACTTGGTGTCACTGGCGAAATCAGAGACAAACTCCTCAGAATCCCTTATTTCCAGGGAAGATGAATGGTTCCCACAGAAAAACCCTGAGCCCATGAGCTGGAGGAGCCACGCTGCTCCCAAAGCAGGCTGCCACTCCGCCAGAAGGCCTGGGTGAAAGCTTTGTTTGGCTGATAAAACACTCATTTCTGGAAGAGGTCGACTGGATTACCAGCATTATTCAGGGGCTGCAGTGGGAAAGGGACAGCAGAGACATTTGGGGTTGCACTCACCTGCCAAGAGCATCTGGTATGAAGAAGGATGACATGCACTCAGTTGATTAGATGAAGCATTCAGTTTTGAAACCTGTGCTCTGCTTCACACCCAAACCCACACTGCCGCACATAACCAGGTCACACAACAGCCCTTTGAAACCCTCCTTGTGTGCAAAGTCCAACATGAGCCTGCTCAGCAGTGGAGAGGGCTGGTGTGGTGCCTGGTGGAAGCAGTGCCTTGGTGCTCGTCCCTATTTTCCCCTGGTGCAATCTCCTGGTTCTCCTGCTAACCTGCAGCACACGGGCATGGCAGCTGCAGCACTGCATTGGCCCTTGCAGAGCATATTGCAGAGGGGACTGTCAAAAATTGGTCCTCACCACTTATATTCCAAAATCTCCATCTAACCGGGATCCTTAAGATCTACCGTCTGATTCCAGAACCCATGAGAAAAGCAAGCTTCAAAAGCAGCTCACAAGCAAGACATAACATATGATATTATGACCAGATACATATGATATTATGACCAGATAACACTGCTTCACTGTATGACTAGGTTGGGCTAGATGGAGAGCTGGCTCCCAAACAGAACTGAGAGTGCTAGATTCAGCCCCCATGACAGGGTATCTTCCACCCTTTCTGGAGGACTCAGGATACCCAACAGACCCAGGATAACACAGTCACACTGAACGTCACATTTGACACTCGGGAGTTGTCCTCGAACTGCCCATGAGCCTGTCGTAGCTCACAGTCTGGCCTCTCCTCACCTAAATCCCTGGGTCTCTTCAGACCCTGCCTTAGCCTTGTACAGGCGTGCTGGCAGCTTAGCCAATGCCTTAACTACCAACAACCTGGCTGCTGTTATTCATCATATGCTTCTTTACCTTTTCGCTTTTTACCTGAAATGAGTTGGTCCCTGTTCACACAGCAGTATGCTATATGTCTGATTGGAAGGGTTTGGGGCTGTTTATCTGCCTTACTGCAGCTTCCCAAACCCCTGCTAACACCAGGCTTCTCATTTCTATACAATCACACACAAGAGCTGTGCTCCTTCCCCAAGGAAAATGCTACCTATTGCATTGTTCTGCTCTTATACAAACAAAAGGACCATCCGTCTAATGACCTTCTGGTAATTCTCACAAAATGGACTTAACTGACTGTGCTCTGTCCTCCTGGGCTTTGACATCATTGTTGCTCCTGATTTCCAGTAACTTAATGTGGATTAGTTCACCCTTAGAAAAATTACCAGCATTTGAATAGATGCCCTGATTAAATACTAATCAATATGAGGCTGTTTCTGGAGTCATTTTCCATTGAACTCCCTTTTTCCCCAATTAGTCTTGTTTGCTCCTTGCCACAAATTCAGAATTTTGATTAAAGGCTTCATTATCTTCTGACCTGTCACAGAGACAAAACCACACCAGAAACTTCTTCCCTATCCACCAAGAGTAATCTAGCAGAGGTCGAGCTCCCTCCTGAGTGCCAGGAGCCTGCTGTACACCCCAAGGGGCTTAGGCACATGGAGAATGCCAGATATCGTGCAGCCACATGAAGAAGCTGAGGAGGAACTGCTTCAGGGGAGAGCAGGGGTCCATGGCTACAACCTTTCTCTGCATCGCAGAGTAATTCACTCTGTTTTAGTCAGACTTTGCTTTTGACACTTTGCTGAGCATGGGTGCCTTCTCTCAACTTTAGGTATCAGGGTAAAGAGGAGTCTGCTTGGATTACTTCTGATGCCTATTTTAAATGATGCTTTTTATAAGCCTTTAGAAAATCAGCTTCAATGAAAATTAAAAGATCAAGACCTAGTAATTTCACCCTCTGGTCACCTTACTAGAATGATTTTTAGAAGTGAGACAGGCTGTAGTGGGAAGGAGAAGGACACAGGGAGGAGAGGAGGGGCACTCTGTGTGCTGTCAGAGTACACTGGATTGCCACTTGCATCCTGCTAGGGTTCAGTTTATGAAATGCAAAGGGATCCTTCAGAGGGCTCCTTCTGAACCCAGTTAATCAGTATCCTTCCCATGTCAAGTTGATGTAACCTAATGAAAACAGGTAGGGATCAGGCTACTGCAGAGGGCTAAGCAATCCTCTGGTGCTGCCAACAACCTGCCCAACCTGCAGCAGCATCCACTGAGCAGGCGACAGGCAAGGCAAGCAGCTGAAGCCCCCATGTGAGAGCTACACACAGCCATCGTTGCTAATCAGTGCCTTCAACCAGATAGGGAGACCCTTCTCACTTTGCCTCCATTTGGTGTAACTGTGGATGTTGCTTGTTCATGCTCCGTTATGGAGCTACAGGGTTGCCAAAAGAAAACTTATCAGGCTGGGAATCAGAACCTCACTGAGAGGAGCAGGGAAGACGGGCTGTAAGATTGTTAGGGAGGTGTCTTTGGGGTCCCTGCGTAGCGACTGAGTTGTACTGGCTATTTCGACTTGCATATACCACACAGTTAAAAAAGTTAAACATAATGTTTCATTTAATTTATTACACTCCAGAAACTGGAGGGTTATGTGTAGGCCTGAGTGAACTCATTTTTGGCAAATATAAAATACAAATGTAAAATATATCTGCTTGGTAATGCAACTATGAACTTAAAGACTTGCTTCAGTCAAAAAGATGAGGGGAAGATGTAGGCATTTCTAACATCTAAATGTTTGTTTCAGTGGCAAAAGACAAGAGAGTTTAATTTGTCATTTCAGAATACCAACTTTATTTTGACATTGGGCTACATTTTTAAGCAAAACAGATAAGACTTCAGTTGCCTGAAGGCAAAGTGTTTTATTCTGGATTCCCACAATTTCTTTGAGTTATTTAGGTTCTCGTTGATTTTGACCAGTAAAACCTTGCTGTGACTCAAGATCTGGGGAACTGGAATTGCCTTTCCCAGATCCTGGTTCTCCCAGTGACCTGCACAGGGACTTTTCCTGTGTTTCTCCTCCATTTTCTGCTTGCCTGGCTGGTCTGAGAGCCCCCTGGGGACAGGCACTGTTGTCAGACACCTACTTGTGCACCTACTCTGTTTACATAGGTGCTGCTGCAGTGAAAGCACTTTAATAAATGTCTCCCCTCTCATATAAATGTTATTATAACTGCCGAGCATTGTAGAAAGTCCCACACCTGTCCTCTCCCAAGATGTTGAGAAAGAGAGGGGAACACAAACCAGCTGCAACTGGAAACCACAAAAGGTTTGATCAGAGTTCATCTCTGAGGTAGCAATACCAACTGTGCTATTATAACCAACATTTGAACCTACATTCGTAAACAGAGCTGACATTTGTTCCCAGGAGAAGCTGCTGATATGTCATGCACACATGAGCCATATGGGTGTTTCTTCTGATTCTCACATGCTGGTTACAAAAGGCAAGTAGCAAATGCAGACTGATACCACCTCCCTGCTTCTGTCATGTAGATGTAGCAGGTGGCTGGTGTGGTTGGGTACGTAACGTTTAGATGTCTTCAGTCCTCCAGAATTAGCCATGAGGCTTCACTGAAAGACTCCCTGAACTGTAATATAAAAATAAAATGTCAAACATATGCTATACAAAAAAGGAAACAAAAGAAAGGCTGTACTTATAAATGTAATGTGATCTTATCGAGGTCCGGGCTGCCACAGACGTCACTGCTCTAAGTTTTAATGTGGTTTGAAATAGAAACCATTAGCATCTCATGTATAACAATTCTAAATATACAGTAATTTAAAATCTTACCCCAGAGTCGATTGCATAAATCATTAACGTATTTTACTACTTTTTGTAGGCAGTGGAAGAAGGAATGTGATGCTCCTGCTCTCTGACACAATCCCCATCGCTGGCAACCATGACCGCCATGAACGCCATGTGACAGAAAGGGGGATAAATGGGGCAGAGGAATCCAGTCTAAGCAGCTTTCACTTTTTAGGGTTTTTTTATTTTCACAGCCTGTGGCCCTTCTGCTCCTCCCAGAGCACAAGCATTGGCACTGTGGTCACTAAGCAGGGTGCAAGCAGTTGAGGGGGCCCTTTCTCCTTGAGACCTCTGCAACTGCCTTTAGAATTTCAGCAAGCTGGAAAGTATGCAGTCGCAGGGCTGTGTTTCAGTGCAGACACAGGAGATTGGATCACTGTGGTCCCCTCTGCTAGTTTCGACACAAGAGAGGAACAGAACAATCTGTCAAGCAGATTAAAAAATGTCCCAGGTCTGGTCCAAACCCAGAAACTCACAACTAAGGGTCAGTCTTTAAATCTGGTCCAGAACTGTGGACTGTGAAAAATGTGGTGTGAAGGGTGGGAGGAATGTCTGTGCAAACCCTGGTAGGAGTCTCCTGAAACTGCAAATCCCACTCAAATCCTGCCTAGATGATAAGGTCTCCAGACCATGAAACATGTCTTTTATTTGACTGCAAGAGCCCAGGAAAACTTGCTAAAAAGCATGGAAAAAAATAATCAGCTGTGGGCTCTGCCATACCTGTTTATTGAAGCTTGAAATTGGAACCTTTGTGAGGGAAAGCCAGGCTGATGTGTAATATTACATATCCTACCTGCTGAAGAATAGTGAAATGAGGAAACTTCAGTGGCTTAGCAAGGGACAGCTGTCCCGAGAAAGAGGAGAGATACTGTTCTTCCATGTTTTTCCTGTGCCAGACCTAAGCAACCTTCCTCACAGGGTGGCACAAGACAATGAATTCCTTCTGCAAAAACTCACTGAGTTTTCAGATTCAGCTTTTTCCAGAAACTTTTTCCATTTACTACTTGTAAGATCCTCAACCATTAGTCCACCACTGCCATCACCCTTCCACATGGCTCATCACCATGCTACCATCAGGTAGTCCTCCACCAAATCTCCTTCCCTCTCTCCAGCACAATTACAGACCCCATTTCACGGCCTCCTTTGTCACCTCCTCCAAACACAGCTGCCAATTCCGTTCTCTTCTGCCCTGTCAGCCCCTCACACCTGCCCTTCTGGTGCTTTGCCTCTCCTGCTCTGCTCTGAATTTGGATTCCTCCCTTCAGCTGCTGTCTGCAATTCCTACGCCTTCTCCATAAAGACTTCAGAGAACCAGGATTACTTTACGCTGCCTTCTGCCTAGATTACGACCTTTGGATACCTGTATCCCTGCCTCTGCCTGTCTGTATCCCTTTCCCCACCTCTCATCAGAACAGCCATAGTGGGCATGTTCTCTCCTATGTGGGATGTGTGCCTGTGCTTTATCCTACACACAACATTGCCTTGGGCTCCTCCCTGGCTGCAGCTTCCCTCCACCTGCCCTTCTTCCAGGTACCCACTTCCCTCCTGCCTTCTGGCTTCTGGTTCTCTTCCCTCCTCTCCAGCCATCCCATTAAAGACCCAAACAGGATCCTAGAGGGTCATTTCTTTCTTTATTTTCCTATAGCCCTCTGATGCTGGTTTAAGTTCCTCACTCACCGACAGTGGCTGACCTACAAATTCTGCTGTCTTATGAACCAGGACACAAGTTTGGGTGCCTTCTGAATAGTGCCAGAGTGCTACACTGATGATTTCAAATAGAAATCACTGTTCAGTTCTAAAATTCAGTGCTGTTTGTTTTGGTATGTGATAGCTAAAAACTATTTGGTACTAGTCCATTACAGCTGATTTTTATTTTGTTTTATGAGGATGCAAACAGTATATTCATATAATCACACAGAGAGAAACAGGATGGCACACAGTGAATTTAACATTCACACAGGTAAGTAGTGGGCCAGGCTGCAATACATTGTATTAACTGTGCTTGCCTGACAACTCTGATTGAGGCGTAAGTCAAAAATATACTCTGACTCTTCCTAGATAAATTATTTCTGTAATTCGTTAAAATGCATGTGAATGTAAGTCTGGAGAAGCAAAAATTTCTGAATTTAAAGACTTAAAGAGAAGACTGCAAGGCAAAAAACTAAAGTTGTCACATGTAATGAAGATAAAGTACCTTTGCAATAAATTTAATTATGCAATAAATTGCCAGTGTGGTGTTCAAGGAATTTGCTCAAGGTTCCCAAGGTAGGCTTTCATTCATTTTATCTTGTATTCTTGAACACTAGCAGTCAAACTTCCGAGAGAATATATTAAAGTGTGTATATTACCTCCCTTCATTATTTGTCTTTTAAATATATCAAAGACAATGTGTACAAGTTGGTTAACACAAACTCTTCAGTTTAAGAATGCAGAAGCCAATAAGAATTCATGTAAAGGTAATTATTTATTTACTTGGCTTCTGAACAGCATATTCAAACATAACATCTCAGTTTCTTTGAATAAAAGTATCAGTGGTTTCTGTCACTGTTCACACACTTTTCCACAGACACATTGCCCCACCATGAGTGAAGTAATACATATGTTAATCTCAGAAATACTTGATCTGCATGACAATTATGATTGTAAACTCAGTGATAATTATTTTGTTTCTTGTGTATTCAGTCAGCTGCTATGAATACAGGACTTGGGGAACGGCCATGCAGCTTTTACAGAAACAAGATCATAACTGAAATGGATGTGATTTTCCCTATTTGTGTAATTTATAACCACAAAGCAACGATAGGCTTTTATACATTTTTTGGTACAATGACCCACATTTTATGCTGATATACCCTGGCAGAGCCTCACTGACTTGAGTAGAGCTCAAATTAATTTGAACTCCCAGGAAATTCAGTCCACGTTTCCCTAGGAGCATTTCTAAATATTCCCCTGAGAAGACAAAAGTAGTCTCAGCATTTCCCTTGAACACAGTCCCATGTGCAGCAGCCTGTCATGCTGGTCATTCCAGAAGGTAATCAGGTGGTATATGGGCATCCCACATTTTGTTCTGTGTTTGGCCTGTGAACTGGTGGTGTTCTGCTGTACAATCTTGTGGCTTGCTATATACGGATTTGGGCTTGGCTTGCACACACTGTGGTCTAAAGTCATGTAGGAAGGATTAGAACCAGAAGCTCAAGTAAGAAGATGGTTTAGAGCCCTATGGAGGTTTTCTCATGGAAGGGGAAAAAACCCTCCCGCACAATCATCTCTAACGAAGGGATTACCTGTTTTCATTTACCACTGAAACAAACCCAAGCATCTCTGAGATGTTTTTGTGGCTAATGCACAGCTGGTGTTGTGAGAAATACTGTATGTTGTGGCCGAATCCTCTTCTCAGTGATGCCCATGTAAGACTGAAATGACTACTTTCTGCTGAAGGAGTAATCCAGTTTTACACTGTCATAACTGAGAGCAGAATTTACCCCAATGGTTGAATGCCTTTGTCCCAGTCAAGAGACTAAACGTAGTCAAATCAAAGCAGCGAATGAGTACTCCTCATTTGTACTCCAGTCCATTGTTCTGGAAAGCATTTGGGTGTGTCCTTATCCTACACCAGGTGAAGGCAGTAACGCAGGTAAAACACATGCTGAATTTCAAGCTGATGCCCCAGAGATTGTAATGCTGGTAGTGAAGATTTTTGAAGAGCTTCTACCTGTGCTGCAGAGCAACAGAAATTAGGTAAATGTGTTTGGTCACGGCCTGCCCTCCACTACTGCAAAGCAATCTCTGGACTGAGTACCAGGGTCTAAAGGGACCGCATGCCAGTGGGAGCCAGCCAAGTCTGCAAGCATGGCAGGATCAGCGGAGGCTCTGGGCAGGGTGATTGCATGGGCAAGTTCTACCCCACATCTGTAACTGGGAGTGACTTGGTTGGGTTCACTGTACGTTCAGCATGTCATTACTCTGCCCCCTTAGATGCTCTGTAGTGTCTTTCTAAGATCCCATTTTTGGGCACCTGGGAAAGTGGTTGCTGCAAAAATATGGCAAAAGCCATGTCCTTTTGGTTTTCATATAGGACATGGTATTTGGCTGTGTAACATGGAAAACTCTGTTTCACACAGGATATTTGGCAGCTCTTGCTCTGGTGCGTGGGAGTTGGGAGCTGTTTTAAACTGAATGTCCAGGTTCCATGGGCCCATGTTTTTACACACAGCTGGGACAGGATTCTCCTGAGCCCATATGAAAAGGAGCTATTCCTCTACAATTTTAGTTTGGTTGCATGTAGTAAATATCCTTCCCTTGAGGCATCCTGCTGAGTGGGCTCAGAAAGGAGCTGCATCTAGAACTAGCATCAGAGTAGGATTTGGGCAATGTTATATTCCCTGCAGAGCATAACTCACAGCATGAGGATCATTCAGCTTTCAGTATCTAGACTCTGAAGCTCATTGACAAAGATCTGTGAACCATGGATGTCTATATAGTTCGGGAGATGTGGCTTTTTGTAGAGCCATAGCCTGAACTCTTGGAAGGCTGTGTATCAACAGCTGAAAAAGAGTCTGCAATGAATAATATCATGGTTTCTGTGTTCCCCCACCAGTAAAAACTCTTAGTGGAAGATACAACCCAGGAGTTATATCTTACATGTGGAAGATAACCCAGGTACTATGGAGGGAGGCTAGAGATTGGAGTGGGTGGGTTATACAGCTTTGAAAAGTCCATAAAAATAACTAAAGGCTTACCTATACTTTATATCGGAAAAATAAAACATAATAAAGGTCTCCGTTCCTCTGAGTTAAGTGTTTCCTGTTCCAGATCTCATCTCTCTCTCTCTCTTCAGCTGACAACATAGAGATATATTGAAACAAATTTAATAGTCTTTTCGCATCCCTGCCTCTTTCCCAAAGGTGGACTTGACCCTTGTGTAGATGAGGAGCACAGCACTATACTGCTGTGCAGACATGCTTCATGTGTAAGCAACATATTTACTTGAGACCATGCATGCTTTAAGTTTCATAACAGGACTGCTAGGGCCAGACATAAACCTTCCACACCATGCTGTTTGCAAAACATCTCAGGGTGACTAGAAATGTCCTGGAATGGACATATTATACCCTACAGAGCCACAAAGTTTTGCTTCTAGGAAGTTAGTCCTGCTTGGAACAATAACTTACAGTGACCATTGTATAGTAAATTACATGGTTTTTTCCAGCGTCAACCTCATACTTTGGCTTTCCTTTGACACCTCTGATATTTTCACAGGCAATGACCTGTTTGTGTATCTCATGTAGAGGACTAGTTTTATTACAGATGTTAAAATGTCATCATACCGACTAGGAAGTTTAGACACATGCTCTGAAATCAGCCTTTGTAACATATCACCATACCTTCTTTTTTTGGCACGCACATCACAGAAGCGTATGGCCATTCATACCAGGCACACTCCTGGGACAGCACAGCACGACACACAGTGACCAACCCAAGACAGTCCGCGAAAGGGTATGGTGGCTATGTTGAAACCTACCACTTTGCTAGAGCATCCTTTCAAAAACCCTCACGGCCTGACACCAAGTACGCTGGGAATATTTTCAGGGTTTTGCATCAAGACACCTGGGTCTGACTGTGAATTAAATGTGTTTAGGTGAACATGCAATATGGGACCTTTGAGAAAAGTCAAGGTACCACAAAAGAACACCCATATCTATTAGGCAGTAGGCAGGATCAGTGAACTAACTGAAATTTGAGGAGTTACAATTCAGCATGGTTATTTTCACATGCATGTTTCAAGGTAAGAAACTGGCTCTGTGTTTCCATATTAGGTTCAAAGAGGAAAAAATATCATATATGAATCCAGACATTTATAAATCAGAGGTATTTCTTTTCAAAATTCTCTATCAGAAAATTGGCAAAATTCTGCCTGTATGGATTTTTGTATATAGCAAAGTGCAATAAGATGAAATGTTGTCTTAGTAACAGAGACACAGGTTCCATGAAATGTCTGTGCAGAAATATATATATTTGCTTAGAAATCCATGGAATAGATCACTTTGGAGCTTTTCGTTTTTCTTTTTTGTCCTGGTTGGCTTTAGCACATACTCCCAGGAGCTCAGAGAGTGTTACCATATTGCTTTTGCACTAGGTTGCATAATGAAAAAAGAAAAGGTAGTGTTGATGAATCCAGAACACATTTTGTGCAAAAAATTCCTCTCCTTCCCCTTCATGGTGAGGGAGCATGTTGAATTTTGAGGGTGTTTGAATGGCTTTAATGGAGCCAGTGTGAAAGCAGTAGAGTTTATATATAGCAACTTAGAGCAGGGAGGGAAAGCAGCACGTGTGCCCTGGAGGAACAAGGACAGAGCTATCCAGAAACATCGTAAATTAACATAGTGTGATGACATATTAGAAAAAGGGACCTTGTTAACGAACCAAATTGTTATTGCAATGAATGTTTATTTTTAGAGTTACAGGAGGTATGTTTTAGAGGCTATTAGTCAAAAAAAAAAAAAAAAAAAAGAAGCAGAGAGGGATTTTGTTCAGCATCTAACCACATGCTTCTGCCTTGCAATGCAGAGAAACAAGGAGAGCATTGGATTTCACAGATAGCACCACAGACAGCTATTAAAGCCTAATCCAGTGTCACATTTCTGCCCAGTGCTGGCTAACTACCAGCCCAATTTGCTGGCTTCTCTCTCCCTGTGTTTCTTCATTGTTTCAAGCCATGCAGCGACTTATCCTAATAATGGGTCAACCCTCAGCCAAATGTGTTCAATTGAAGGCCACCATGGGAGAATGGCAGGATATTGTCTTTCCAACAGCAAGTGAATTTCAGGCAGCTTAAGGCGGTATCCATTTCACTATAATGCTGGTTTATGTTACAGCCCTTTTCAAACTTCTAATTGCCCTGTACTGCTGACATTTATAGACATCCCCGACTTTAAATGAAAACACAACACTGAGGTCAGGAGGAGGTTCTGGGACAGCAGAGATCCCAGGTGAGGCCAAGGGAGGAAATTACTACAAAACTTCCAAATGCCAAACATGTTGGAGTGGGGGGAGGAGAAGAGAGAGAAGAATAAATCCCAGAGGTGAGGGAGACCCTATTCACAGCCTCAGAGGTATGGATGCTTAACAGTGACTCTTATTTATCCATGCCTTCGAAACCTGGAGCACAGCTAGTCCTCTCTTTCCTAGGTTTCTCCCCCTTAGGTATAAGCATTTAAAAATATTTATTCATCTGGATGGGTAACTCTATTTTGGCCCAGCTCTTCAGCTGTGTTACACTGGTGGAACCCCAGCGAAGTCAGTGACTTTATGCCATCCAGGAACCTGGTCTCATTGGAGTGAAAAAGTGCTCTGTATATTGCCGAGGACAAAATTCCTGGATTTTCTTTCTTCTGTCCAGGCACCCTCATCTGACAGAAACTGATTTAGCTGCTGCTGATGGTAGGAGATATCATGATGTAGGCTGGCCCTTGCTTTCCAACACACTGCACAACCCGTCAGCCACAATGTGAAGTGAAATCTGAGTTAAAGGGTCAAAGTGAAGAAACAAGACAAGTCTCATTCACTCAGGGATCTGTTAGAGTGGTAGACTTTGTCTGCTCACTTCACCTTACTGCTGTGCTATAAATGGCTCCATCATTCCAGGGGAAAAATATCTTGCAAAGACAAAGGTGAAGGGGTGCTACCATGGTTTTGTGGAGTGATATTTGTTCCTTTGTATCTACTGTTCTTACACAATTCCAGAGGGACTGAATCCTGGCCTGTGCCCCCAAGCTGTCTGGCACCTCTGGGGCTGAGCCAGGCAGGGCAGGGCAGCAGAAAGAGGGGGCTGTACAGAGGAATGCACTTTCTTCATTCAGCCTGTTCAAAAGATGTTTATACCTTCAATGCAGCATACCATCCTATGCAAGGGAAACTTGCATCAATGAGAAATGGTGGGGAGGAAACTCTGCAGAGCCATAGCCTCAGTACCCTGTGAGAAAGGCAGCTCCTCCATGGGGCACAGAAGCAGTGCATGATACCAGGAAAGCTCACAGATCTGTGGAGCACATGCAAGGGGAGAAGACATGGCAGCTGGAGGGACCCCTTGGCTCTCTGTCATGAGTGCCACAGCTTCTCAAGCAGTCTTAAGAGGTCATCATTTTGTTCCTGCTGAAGGATTTCCCACTGCATCAACAGGGGATGATCTCTTCCTGCCACTGAATGGAGAGAAATTCCAGGGGGAAAGGGAGAGGGAAGATCCTGCAGAGATGATGGCCTCACTAACACTACTAAGTGATGGTACCCTGGGAATTTATTCTTTCTCTGTCTTTAACAAACACAGACAGGCAAGGAATAAGACTGCAACCCACAGTTAAGACTCAGAGGGAAGATCATGCCAGGTTGGATGGGGCTTTGAGCAATCTGATCTAGTGGAAAGTCTTCCCACCCATGGCAAGGTGGTTGGAACCAGATGATCTTTAAGGTCCCCTCCAACCCAAACCATCCTATGATTCTATGATTCTAAGATTGAGATGTGAAAAATTCCTATGCTGTTTGATCTGCTGCTTGGTGCTGTGCTCTATTTTTTTCCTTGTGTCACTATCACATTTTGAAAGACAGGAATATGAACTATGAGACTGTGATGGAGCATACATGATATTGGACTAGAACTTGGACAATAAACCCAGATTACTATTCTAGAACTAGACAAAATTAAGATAATTGTGTATCGATAATGTGCATATTTGCTAAACAGCAATTCAGACAGATAAAAAATGGACAAAATATGCCTTGTGTTTCAAATACACTGTTAAAAATATGTACAAAACTTTCAAGTACATAATATTTTTTACTTGAAATAGTCAAGTATATATATAATTCTATATTTCTGATTACAGCTTGATATTACTAATGAATATTTATAATGCTTTTACATAGCAATAAAAAAAATCTTCTAAACATAGTCAACTGTGCGCTGATTTTAAAGTCCTGTGTTTTATCCTGCCCATAGATACACTTCTACACCTCTCCTGGTGTCTTGCAAACTATCTAGTAGACATGTACCAGCTATTATGCAAGGTATTCAGTAGCTGCAGTGTGAAAGGTTAAGTACTTCAGGCCAGTGATTTAGGTTGCTAACGATGACACTGATTCAAATGCACCTCCAGTGACTTTCGGTTGGAGACAAGTGACAAAATATTTTTTAAAATCCTGTGACAAATGTCTTAATGGGTTGAGACATTGAGTTGTCCTGGGTGGGGGGGATACTCTTCCATGTTTAGGAGAACTGAACCCTGGGTGTCTGACAGTGCTTACAGATCTGACCTCTCCTGGTCATAGCAAGTTTAAATTCGAAGTTCTCAATCCCAAAGGCAACTTCTGATAAAGAAATGAGGCTTTCATTGTGCAGCAAAAGGTTCACTTACTTTTCTTCCTTGTGGAAAAGAAGCGTGGGTACCACATAACCAGCCAGTAAAATTCAGAGGAGATTCACTCCCTTTAGTGGGGAGATGTTAATCTGCCACAGTTAAGGAAATGGCCTGGCAAGATTCCTCTTCCTGTGATTTTTGCAATTATATAGAATCATAGAATGGAATATCACTTGACCTATCACAGGGATAGACAATGAGGAAAAACTTGCATTCCTTTGACTTGGTGTTTGCCTCAATTTTAAAAATACAGTTCAAGTTTTAAATAACATCCTATTAATACAGTGAAGTTTAAGACCTCCCTGAAGTTTAGGACCCTTTAAATCAAACCTGGACCTAAAGTAGCTGTTTCTCCCTATGTCTTTTTTGTATCTGTTCCTGTCTCCAGGCATCAGCAGAAGATACTGAAGATATTGAAGTCCCATGGGATGGGTGTGGTGCTTTGCAAGCTGGGACATAGGTGTGAAAGTGACTACTGAGCAGAAGGCACAGGACAGTCCTCCATCTCCTTCGCTCCTGCAACTGCTCGTCATGCTTCTCCTCCTCACTTACAGAATCAAGACTTAAAAACCTTGTCTTCCTTTCAGCGTCCCACTGTTGTGTCAGGGTTGTTCGAGTAACGTTCGCGCCGTGTTAAGGTTCCAGTGGCTTTTCTGCTGATACCTTGGAAGGCCACAGCAATCTTGTTTAGCTTCACTTTCTGCCTGATTCGTCCTCGTCCCACATTGTGCAGGAGGCTCCAGAGCTGGAGAGAAGGAAAGGAGAGGGAGGTCTCTTGCAAGTGCATTCATGCAATATCCCATCTTTGGCTTTTCTTTCCAAAGTGGTGACAGCCTGAGTCTGCGTTATTAATAGATCCAGTGACTGCAAACAAACTCACCTGTTATTTTATTTTATTTTTGTGAGAGCCAATATTTCCGTTGAAAATTCCCCAACTCAAATTTATTGCTGGAATATAAATTACATTTTCTATTTCCTCTCTCTCCTCTTAATTTCTGCCAAATGACAATAATGTCTCAGGAGAAAAAATGTCATTCTCCTAATGAGATATGTCAGTTCCCTTAAGCGCTGGTAGATTTTTATTTGGTGCTTTTGTTCCTTTCTGATTCTAGCTGTTCGTTAAAAAAAGGTCTATTCAAAGCAATGTTTAACATAAAGATATTTATGAATGGGAAACCCATTTCTAATGCAGCTACTTGTTCTTACACTATCATTTCTGAGCAGAAACTCTGACTTATGTTTCCACTGTTTTCAGATTTCAGTTTGTTAAAGGGAGTATTTGGTATGCAACACAACCTTCAGCCAACATTTCATTACATTTTGGGATCCAATTACTCATGCAGAGGGGGTTTTTTTGTAACTTGGTGTAGGTTTCTTTTTCCTGGGGAGGTTTTATTTTAATTCCCTTCAGTCTGCAATCTCCTACAAGTATTTAGTAATATTTTTTAAATCATGGCACAGCTACAAAATAAGTATCTTTTTTTTTCTTTTTCTTTTTTTTTAACAAATCTGGAAAAGAACCAAATCCAGATGAAATGCATCTCCAAGGTTTTTGAGTGAAAGCAACATTAAAGGATATCTAATTAGACCTACAGTAATAACATCACCATCCTTGTTATGGGACATATATATATCTAAAGGCTTGTGATCTGCTGAGTTAGGAAGTTAGCAAGCTGGAGGGTCTACCACAATTTCTGAGTGCCCAATCAGCTACACCACATATTACACACAGCATGGAAATTATAACCTACTCTATAGCTTTTGTGTAATCAATTTGGAATGACCAGATTTACTCTCAAAACAAGACTTCCAGGATGCAAAAACCACGGATCTGAACAAAACCACAACTCCCTATATGCAAACTATCACATTTTTATATAGTACGGTGAATCTAAAGAATTTAAAACAAGATACAGAAAATCTGAAATGCCAGCAAACTAGTTGTGCTGTTTGACTATGACCACAGAAAATTACTCTGGATGTCCTATACATCCTGTAACTTTTTAAAGAACATTTAATGAGTACATAGGAATTGCCATCTATGAATCCAGGCATATAGCCTCAACAAATCCTAATATAGCATCTCTTCTGCTTGCAGTTGCTTGGCTCCTGAATTCCAACACAATCTTTAAATAATAAACTTCCTTACTCTCTGAAATGTTGGTCTGTGCTTGTGATTTTTAAGTAACATCTGTTCTTAAGAATTTCAATTACTTTGCTCAGCATTGATGTAAATTGTTGGGTATTTTTTTTTTTCAGTTTTCCCCCTCTATGGCATCTATATGCCATTTTATGCAACATTGAGTTTTGATTCTCTTATTAATCTTGTCAAAAGCCAGGAAAATTCATATCATAAATAAGTAAGTCTGGTCAATTTGGAATAGCCCATGACTGCCATGAACTGAAGGCGGCATTACAGACCAGTTCTGTTCAAACAAAGGTACAAGGCAGCATCTCACCTTGGAAAAGCCCCATCTATTTTGCCACATTTCTGTCGCCTTATCCCATATGTCATGAATATGGTGAAGTTAGTGAAGTGAAAAAGAACACTAGGGGATAAACTTATCTCAGGCATGGCAGAGTCTCAGTTCAACCTATGTTCCAGACTAAATTTTCTTCCGTTTAATACTTTTTCTTTGCTGAGGTTTTAATAGGGAACATTACCTGTTTTTACATCCAGCAAAGCATTTTTACTCATTAATTGCTCCAGAAAACATCTTCTTTCTTTTCCTTTATTTTTGCTTGAGGGATATAGATTTGAAGCCACCAACCTAAAGCTCAAAAGACCTGGACCTAACTCCCAGACTCTTAAATAGCCCACTTGTATAGCCTGGGGAAACATTGTGGTTCTATACTACAGGAATAAGGACCATAATAATTTCTGAAAAGGTACATTTCTTCAGAGCTGCTGAGCCCCACATTTTTGAGGCCAAATTTTCAGTATTGTAAATTCAACCAATTCACATCATACTCTCATTTTCAGGTCATTTTATGCTGTCATAAATGTTAGAAGTTCCTTAAGGTCATGAAACTCTAGTCATTTGACTATAAATATCTACACAGTAGATATCAATCACTGAGCTGCCTATTCTTGCTTCCCTTTATAGTCATTTGGGACAAAAAATTATGTCTACAAAGGAATATTTTTATTACACATTTTAAAATTGCTCAAATCCCTTCTGTAAAGAGTGATAAAAGAATGTACAGAAACTAGTTGGCAGTTGTCTTTATTATTTGAATCTTACCCACAGAGGCAGCTTGGGTGAGGCTTTTGGAGGGGTAATGCTTGTAAGACAGAGGTAGCTGAAGCGCTGATTTGAATGGAGGGGCTGCACAGCCATGTGGTCACAACTGTCTCACATAGTACAGAAGCACATATTGCCCTGGCTGATGGCTCAGGGAACAAAGCTCTCTCCTCTCACCTCTGTGATAAATCCATGCTTGAAAGTAATGGCTGGTTTAGATCAGAGAGAGAAAAAAAAAAAAGATAGGGAGAAAAAATTGTCTGGTTACAGAAATAGCCAAGTAACCTTAATCAACTTGCAACACAGAGGTGTCTATTTTGACACATAATAGCACAGTATAAATCTTTTCTGGGTTCCAGGAAAATGTTCTGCTTTCTGTTGTGCTCAGTGAAATAGAACTGGATGCTCTATACCCCCCAGTTATCACTGAAGTGTTTAAACACCTAACCCCTTATCTCCATCATGCTATGAATCAAAAAGACTGAGTGAATATTCTGAAACTTTAAGCCGTTAGTCTGGAGGTATTCCAAAACATATTTGCAGATAGAGCTAACAAGGAAACAGATTTACCACTTTTTAGGAAAATATGATAGGGGTAAGGGAGCAAGATTTCCTTTAGTGTTTGGTCCATACCGCACCAAATAATGGTTAAGCCCAAATCACCTCTTCCTCCATCCTTCAGGTCTTCAGAGAAATCAGCTCTTTTCCTGAGCACTAACAGGAGGTTCTGATGGTTTACTGTTCTCAGACAAAACCAGTTGCCCAAGGCTGGGGACCCAGTGGTCCTGTCCTTGGGGCAGAGCTGTCAAGAATTAAGAGAATTTGCAGAACACTTCTTTGTTTTGCTGAAAGTGTCTCACTGTGTTTTTCAAGAAAACAAGTGCACACATTACATAGAGAGTGGTTCTGCCATCAGGAAAATAATGACCGGATGTGTTCACAGTAAAGAACAAAGCCATAGAGATAAACAAGACCCTGACAAAGAAGAGTATTTAAACATTTTAAGTATGCATTCAGAGTTAAACATAAGTGCATCCAAAATACAAAACTAACCTACTTATTTTTCTAGAAGTGTAGCTGGACAATGTGGTCCCAGTTTTGTTGCATGTCCTGTTGTATCAACCACATAGCCCAAGAGAGTACAAAACCTCTGTCAGATAAGAACAGTTGCATTTAACATGCAGATTCAACCTGCAGAAATATATCAAGCCCAGCAAACAGTTTTTGCATACATATATATACAAACTCATCTACAAATATACAGTCTAAATGTATTTGCATTACTTCCTAAACTGTTGCAAGGCATAAGAAGACAACAGAGTCAAGAAACCTACCAAAGGACACCCCCCATCAATCAGAATGTGACATAAGTAAAAACTGCAGTGTAGCTTCACACAGCTTAAGCAAATACATTATTTAAAAGGTCCTAAAATTCTTCTTGCACCAACACCCTGAGTGGTGTTTCCCAGGGTAGCAGCCATGCTACTGAACAATTTACTTGCTTCCTGCATAGCTGCACCCAGCACTGTCATGTCTCTTCTCTATGTCCAACACTTCTTTTTACCATGTTGTAATGTATGAAGAACACGCTAGTATGATTTTCAGCCTACAAAGGCAAATACTTTAAGGAGATGGTCCTTGTGTAACCCAGAAACTCTGAAGTTTTCCTACCACAAATACCATCTGCTCATTGTGGGCGGGGGGGGAGTCTGAATCACAGTAGCCACAACTCAGTTACACCTTAAGTAAGCTACCCTTCTATAGGAATATATGTGGAAAGATGTGAAGGTAATATGTGGCATCTTCCTTACATTCAAAAACAGGTGTGCTTTCATTCATCCTCCCTAACTTTAGACATTTGCTTCTAGCAATGCTCCTCTCTCTCCACTGACAGACAAAGAAATTTAATAAGTCTCTGCCTATAACTTAAGCATTATTGTCAAGGACCTGAAATTACGTGGAGTGATTCCAGGTTTCTGTGATGAACTGCCATGGTCCACCTCCGCTTAAATATCTCGGTGCAGCTTCAGTAGTGAGACATTTTAATCATTGAAACTGTCCTTGCCCTGCCCAAGATTGCACACAGCTACATACCTATTTGTTCATGATGGTCAACGCCACAAATGAGCCTAGCAGGTACTCTTGCACGGCACTTCATGGTCGTGTACCTAGGGCACGTATCCTAGGACTTTTTCCTAGCTTTCGCACTGACACAGTAGCTAATTATAAAAGCAAACTGTAAGCCTATCTGTTTGCCCTTGCCTGTTGCCAAGTAATGTTTGGTTTGACGTGTGACAATAGTATCAAGATGCTTGAACCAAGGTTGATATATAATAAGAGAATGATGTTAAGAGGAAACAATTGCAATAAGTAACTTTCCTCATAAGGAAAAGAATCAGAAAACTATACACAGTCTTAATATTTTAAATGCTCTTTCACTTTAGCAATAGCTTGTGTGTTAGGGGATAAATGTAACTTTGTGTATTAAAATTACTACTATCATTCCACTTTCTTTGATATTTATAACAGTGAAATATGTAGATCTCTTTATAGACTCAGAAAAACTGGATAATTTCTTTAGGGCTAGACATCCAGCCCTGAAAGATCAGGTGAACCTTTTGTTTTTATAATATAAAAGAGAAGAAAAAGGAAATAATATAAACTATCCAAGTAAAGTTTTGGATCCATGACTCCCAAACTGCCTGCTTGCTTCATCTGTGACTTTGACCCAGCCTATGTCTACAGCTATGCATAATTTTATATGCTCTGACCTTCATGCAGCCAATGACAAAGATATAGCTAATGCATAACCAATTGCAGAATCACATCCTAATTAGTATCTCAGCACAGCAGAGATCATGCTTTTCACTTTTGTACATCTTTTCAAGTTGTGATAACCTGACTAAAATTAACATACTTTCTAAGGCATCAGAAAGCCTTGCTCAGAATATATATTAACTTTTTGTCTTCAGGATTTCTGGAGAAAAGTTGAATCCATCAATTCCAAAATTCCTGAAACCTTTTCCTAGTTTAGCCATTTATTTTTATACGTGTTATAAACAGTTTTATATCCTAAATGCACAAGTTTTCAAACTGAGCAACTTAGAAGCATACGGGAGAGTTGAGCTGGCATTCCTATTAATGCTACTCCAGTACTGACAAGTTCCTAACATGCAATCTTTTGGTTTTTAAATTCTCCTTGATTGTCAAACCCAGGCAGAGATTGGAATAGTCTGTCCATACATAAATGCCCTAAATTCCCATTCAGTTGATAACACCATAATCTTTTGGAAGTCTTAAGAATTGAGAATAATTATTCTTTTCCTTGCTTAGCAGTCAAAGGAAATCCCTGTAGCTTCTACTTAAGTCACTGAAACACAGAGGAGAAAAAGAAGTGCCACTGTCCTATATTCATGTACCTTTAATGTTAGGTGATACACATGGATCTGGTTTGATGAAAGAGTGATACCAATATGAAGATGCTGAGTGCCTATTAATTTCTAACAGGGATGCACTGTGGCTTCAAAAAAAAAAAAACAGGAAAGCAGATCTCTTCTTCATTCTCTCCAATTCATAACTGTTCCAGCTATTTATGGCATGCTTTTTCCACGCAACCTTCTGGAGACACTTTTGTTGCTCATAACCCTTCAGCATTTTCTCTAGATGTCACCATCTGTAAAGAAAGGTAGGATTGGCTTCTGATTTATCAGCAAAGTCCCTGATGAGAATGTAAGTACTTTTCCTGTTGTGGGTGGAAAAGGAGTGCCTGCAATGGCTTGTCCTGCCCTGACAGCTCTCTGCATTTTGTAATTTGTCCAAAACATTTGTTTTGAGATTTCAGCCATTTATCTCAATCAGTGTTGACACTTTTAATAGGAGACTACTGGAAAACAACTTTCTGTTAGAACTGTTGTGTCTTTACATGACAAGCAACAAGATACTTAACATTCATATGGAAAAATCTGAAGCAGAATGGATGATACATTTTAATATTTTACTGACATTATATATTATTGGGCCTTGTTTAATGACGCTTCTCATTTAAATGAAAATTGGGGCCCTCAGTGCACCCAGAAGAAAAATACTTTCACCTTCACCATGTTGTGTATGAAGACACAATAGCAGGTTCAAGAGACAGTACAGTCTATTTCTGGATGGCAGATGCTCTGCAGTGTAATCGTTATTCATTGGCTGCAGGATTTTCAGGCAGGCTGCCAAACAGCCCATGTGCCTGTGCTTATTGCCACATTACTTGAAGGTAGGCTTTTTAATTGGAAAATGAAGAGATCATGTGTGATTTGCTATGCAGTTCTTGACAAGTAGTTTTTAAAATTTAATATGAAGCTATTTTTTTACATGTAGGATACTTTGGAGGATGTGATAAATCTCTCTAACAATCATACATTAAACTATAAAGATCATAGAAAACAACTGTTGGTAAGAAGAGAGAACTGGGAAATTATTTACTCTGGGCTACATTTTAGGCCCTTAGATAAGTGCATGCAAAATGTAATGCACATATCCACCATAAAGAGAAAGCCGTATATTCATTAATGCATTCCTTCTCCTGTGCAAGGTGCTCTTACCAGGTACTCTTCATCTACCTAGACCTGCATCTACATCTATACTGTAACCATTATATCCCTCCCATATAGCAGCGGGCGAAACACAGATCTACAGATGAGCCTAATTCCAGGATTTGATGGGCATGGCAAACATATGGTTTGCATCTTCTAGACCCTATCTAAGATTTTACAGCTGTCCAGATCACCAGGTCCTTAGGTCTTGATCTGCAGGTATAGGATGTATCCCTATAGGGATAAAACCACAGGATTTTGTCTTAGAGGAACTAGAATATGGTGAAAAGTTGAATAGATTTCTCCACTGCAAACCTGAAAGGCCCAATTTTCACATTTGAACGACTAGAACCCATAAATCCATTTCTAGCTTTTAGCTTATTTCAGGTTTGTAAGACTGATTTCAGCACCTCCAAATGAAAATGTCATCCAGATATATACATGTCTTAATAGGTTCTAGTTGAGCTTCCTCTTACTTTGTGTGTGTTAGCAGTGTAAATGTGTACATCTGAGCTGGTCATCTAAGCTCTTCTTTTAGACAGAGGAAAAGGCTCCTGTAAGGCACTGCCCATCTCTTCCTGAAGTAGATTTCTAAAGTAGATCTGTTAACCACACCCTAAAAGTGCCCTTTTTTTTTTTTTTAACATTGACAATAAAGACAAGCTAGGGAACTAGCCCCCATGTAGACATCTGCATTGTAGACATTGCACACACCTTGCATGCTAACCCACAGGGCTGATGAAACACAGCAAAGCTCAAAAACTGGAAACAAAAGGGACTACCTGTGAGGAAAGACTAGAAGTGCTAACACATTAACACAGCCTGGGTAAACTGTGACACAGGCCCTCCTTCATGTTATTCAGCATCATGGGTACCAAGAAAGAAAAAGAAACTTTTCTGATGCACTGTGGTTGCCAGCTTTGTCTACATCAGCTGACTGGCAATAAGACTGAGCTTGCCAGCAGACTGCTGGCATGACCCAATCTCTGAATGTGGGAGGAAGGAGACCAGAAGGTACCAGCATCCCACCTGCACTGTAATGCAGCCATGGGGCCCTGTAGGAGCCACTGCCACCTCCTGTGCTTGCACTCACTCCTGGAAGCGCCCTTTCACCATCCCTCCTGCACCTATCTTGTGTTTCAGCACCTTATGAAGATTTTGTGACACATCATCAGGGGTCAAGAAGACTGTGCTAAGACATATAGCTAGAAATAATGAAATTGAAATAAGAACAAACAGAATAAGGAAAAAAAAAAGCTTCCTAACAGTGAACACTCAACAGGCATAAAAAAGAAGCTCATTACTTACAGACATTTTCTTCAGTGCCTTCAAGCCTGACCATCAAAGATGTTATGCGGCAGACAGACACACAGTGCACCCACAGATTACCAGACCTGGCTGTGATCAAAAGGTGGGAAGTCCTCTGACATTTCTGAAAATATCCCTGCAGGTAATCTGCTGCTTTAGCTACTTTAATAATTTTAGATATCTGGCACTTTGCTGCACCTTTTTTAACCATATTTGTGCACCTGCTCAACTCTCTTCACAAGATCTCGTGTGAAGTTCCATTAGATTACTGCTTTCCACAAAGTTACCAAGATATAAACAAAGAGGTCCTGACTCTCATGCTCACTCCCTCTCTGGCTTTTAGGAAAGTCCTCTTCCCCTTTTAGGAAAGATGCCTGACTGAAGCTATTGGTTTAAATTATGTACACCAAATCTGCTAAGCTTTCAAACAATATCTTATGAGTAAGTAAGTGTTGTCTTCCTCCCACTTGGAGAACACCACCTTGGTTTTCCCTTTGCTTTTGCACCCTGATTGTTAAGATTAGGGTATGCCTCAACAGAGATGTTTTTTAAACCATGTAAAACAATAGGTGTGTAAAGCCTACAAAGGATAGAGAAGCTCCATTGTAGGGTATGATGCTGAACTGGCACGGGGTAGACTAAGGTCATAGTGACCAAAGCTCGGCTTCTGGGGGCTGCTGTGGGTTATCTGTTGGCAGGGCTTTTTATGTGTACATTATGGCAGGAAAGCATCCAACAGGTGAAGTGGTGGGACAAAAGCTCTTTCCCATCTTTCTGGGAGCACAAGGGAGTAATGAGACTGGCAAGGTATGGAAGGGAGAAGGGGGATGGACCCCATCAGTCAGGAACATCAGGAGTGCCAAGCTACTGGCTCTGCTCCTCAGCTCCACAGCTAAATAAGGGGTCTGAGATGTTTAGGAAGGAAGGAAAGGAACATCTCAGAACAAAAGCCTGTGAAATGTTCTCAGATGCCAAAGAAGTCCTTACGGAAAAAAAAAAAAAAAAAAGGGGGTGTTTGGTCTGGTCTGAATGATTAAGCAGCTTTTTCCATCTCTAATTTCTATGACTTCATACTTGTGTGTTGAAATCCAGACTCCACTGAAACTGATGATGAAACTCCCACTGAATTCCAGGAGCCAGGCTTTTATCTGCAGTGTCTAAGGATAACTTCTGCTAATTCTAAATGTCCTAAGTGCTATTTGAAGAATTTCCAGCTGCCATAAAAGCTATTGTTGTCTTTCTAGTAGTGCAAGCACTATTCCATTTGAAAAGAAATCTACACAAATATAAATATTTGTGTAACTATAAGGCTCCCTTTCTGTTTCTCATTGTCTTTAACAGGAGATGTTTCCACTGATCAGGCTGAGAGTTAAAAACTAGTTATCGTACAGATGGGTAACTAAGCCTTAATGAGATAAAAGATTGGTTCTCCAAGTCTGTTTGGTCTGTATGCTGCCTATCAGCTTTTTTTATGTTGACAGCCTGAAGTGAGGCTCCCAGTCTCCCCCAGTCTATAGCCACAAAGGGAATAAGGGAGATCTGCAGGGAATTTGGATAAGCCAGTTCCACACAGATGTGCCCATTGCAACTACTATGAAATGTGGAAAGCAGGAGAAAACTTTAAATGCTCCATCTCTGTCCATGCTAGACTCTCTCCTCAGCACCACTGCAGCACAGATGTCCTTCTGGGTTTGGTTTCTTTCCCTAGATGAAAAAAGGTCACACCACATCTCCCATGTTCCTTCAATTCTTCCATTTTTGGGAACTAATGAGGGGAATACAACATATCATTTCCCTTTAGCTGCAGCAGTTTAACTTTTCATTTTAGGAATGAAATATTCATGGACATAGTAAGAAGGAACCAGTGTGAGTGCATCTGTGCGGTTTAGTGCCTCTCCCTTGATGATGCAAAGGAGGGTGAGAACATTCTCTGGGGCAGGAGTGTATCCAGTAATGGTCTCACTTCTTGAAAGCTGTCAGTCACAGCATGTTCTCTGAAAAGGCTGAGGACTGTTATCTCTTCCAGTTGTCATGAGGGGGAATGGCTAATGACACTGCCTTCCACAGACATGGTTTGTGCAGGTATTTTCTCACCTTTGGGTGAGGAAGGTAAAGCAATGTCCAGCCTGTGGATCCCAGCATCACTCAGGGCATTAGTCACTTGGGCTTTCTGGGTTTTCTGATTTCCTTCAGACACATATCCTTCTCATAATGTTTCCCTTTTCACAGTGGCAGCAGGCACTGGAGTATTTCCAGTCCATCCTCTGACACTGGAAATGCTCAGGCTTCCAGTTCTGGAAGGACCTAGCTGTTGTGTGGACCAGCATCTGTCTCAAAAGGGAGGTCAGGCCCAATTTTCCTCGTCTGTGCCCAGGTTTCTGCTTCCTCCCGTGCCACCTACATAGCCTTGGACAAATGGTGAATTTCAGCCCCCAGGAAGCAGCAAATTCCTAAAGCAGATCAAAAAAAGGTAGATGTTCTGAGTCACCCTAGTTTGTAATTAAAAAGAACAAAGAAAATATGCATAACAAGGGTGACAGATTTCCACAGCTCAGCCCAGCATCACATGGTTCTGCTTGCTGTTGGCTTTATCTGGGAATTGTCATTTGGTGGTACTCCTTTCCACATCATCTATATGGCAGAGTCAACATCTCTTACCTTCCTTTTTCACTGTGATGGTTTGGATAATATCCACATAGTTTCATTCCTACAAAATACTATTGGCTTTTGACATTGATTATTTGCAAGACACTTTTTCAGGCTCTTTCATTTCTAATTCATTCTCTTCCTTGACTGCCTTGAAACTTCCCATGTGGTTATAACTGCTTTTCATGAATCCATGCTCCTTAAAAGAAGCATACAAGTTAGTCCACTGGCACAGCCCACAACAGACAGATTGCAAAGTTGTGTTCAAGTTTGTTGAGGTTTCTTTCTTTACTGACAAAACTGGAAAAGGATATATGAAAAGATCAAAGCTAACTTCAGAAAATCCTTGTGACAATTGTTCCATCCTGTAAATGCCAATTTAATCTGTCATTTTGTTCATCTGACGTGTACAATGGTGAGAAAAAATTGATTTGATCAGAACCACATGCATAGCAATATGAATAAGAGATTATATGAATATCATTAATAATCTATCAAAAGGTTGGGGCTTATTTTTTAGTTTTCCATTTTATATGAATTGCCATTATTGCCTGTTTTTTCAGGCATCAAGGCCCCTAAAAATCCTTAGATAAGGATTGAATTTAGTAGCAATAAAGCAAAGCAGATACCTGCTGATGGTGATGTAGAAGAAACACTGTTGTGCAGTAAAGACTCTTGTATGGCAACCAGCCTTCCATCCATTTCCCAAGATAAATAACAGTAAGACTAGAGTTTCTGACATCTCAATTTATTCTTGGATCTCTGTTCCTTAGGTATTTAACATGAGACATATGAATTGATCAAAATCATACTTACACACCAACTTTCCACGTGTTGTAAAATAATTAAATTGCCTTAGATAATCACCATATAAATTAGTAATATGTCATTGTGTCAAATGAGTCTATATCTATTTGGATGTGCTGCAAGTCTGGCCAAGCAAGAAAAACTTCCCTGCTCTGGGGAAATTCTTTGGCATCAGCTCTATCTGTATTCTAAGAATAAGCAATTAGTTGCATGTGTTTAAAACAGAAAAAAAAAATTATGGAAGCAAATAGCTCTTCCCCACAAATACTTACAGACTGAATATTCTGAGAGAGGATCTTTGAGATGCTAACAGTGAAATAGAATGAGACAGAAGAAATATTTTTGACCAGAAAAGTCATCAAGAAAACAACCAAAATGATCTCTTGCATGTAACAGAAAGCAGAAGTGCCAGGGAAGCTTTTTACTATATAACAGACTGGTTTCCAGCAAGAAGGAAGAGCTGAAGAATGATTGCTTATGTAAATAAATCAAGAAAATAGACAGAAATAAATTGAATTGCATTAACACAAAGTATAAATAAATCCCATGTTTATATTTGGATACTGAAAAAATTACTGACACTTAAATGAAAAAGAGTTTTCCCACTGCTATCAGTGCTACAATACCTTAGCAGATTGCCTAGAAAATCATCCAAACAAGGCAGCAAAGCCTGCTTGTGCTTACTGGTATCATATTTGCTGGAGACAACTAGGGTCACACTATGAAACAGAATCAAAGCTGCTATGGTGGGTTTAGTAGCCAAACAGCAGAGAATACGTTAGAAACGTATAGTATGTTTGTCAGCTAGACTGTGGCTTTCTGAATACTTCCAAACTATAGACGTGGAAAAAAGCTTCCAGGAAATAAGATCTCAGTATATGTCCCAAAAACACCAGACAAAATATGGAAAGATATTTATGAAAGGCTTAGATCTCCCTCTTCTATATATTATTGTTTGGACTCCATACCCCTGTGAAGCTCCAAAGAATGTATAGCTTACAAGCTAATACGCCATCTTCATATGCAACAAATTATGATATGGGTAAGTTTGCAAATCTCTGTACAAGAAAGTGTGCTGTGATGGAATCGAGGTTGTCTGGGAGAGCACTTGGCTTCCTTTCCTGTGAGACTGTCCCTTCCCTGTGATTCTGTGCCTTGTCCACTACGAACTTGTCATATTCTGCAGCAAAGGAGCCGGGAGCCTCAATGGATAAAAACTGTGTTCTTACTCCATGATTCTGTTTCAATCTCAACATATGTATGAGGGCCTGCTTAACCTCATGATCTGGTTTAGCAAAAAGAGGAGGAAAGGAAAGAGGAAAAATGAACCAATGAAATAATAAAATGAAGTGAAATTAAATGAAATTAAATCAAACTCAAATTAAAGAGAAAGGGAAAAAAATTGAATTTTAAGTAGGTTTCCCACCTTCTTCTTTAACAAACATCTTATGGAAGAAAGCAGACATGTCTGTGAGCATTTTGGGTTTTTCTTTCCTTCTTAAGCAGTTTTATTATTTTTTTGTAATTGGGATAACTTCACAGTAGCTTGGTTTACAGTGTGGACCCACAAGCACCTTTCCCTGTCCTACCTGAAAGAGTCATGAGCTGCAGCGCAGGATGAGGTAATGAGTGTGGGTAAAGGAAGTAGAGAGTATGCATACACTGACTTTGCTGTCAATGTTGTTGTTCGTGTAAGTCTCCTGAGGAAATACAATATTCTGACCGTACATTTCAGAGATCCTTAAAAATTTTATGAAGACGCTGTTGTTTGTGTTGTTATTTTCAGTTCCATTCTCTTGGGAATATCCAGAGCTACATGTAAATCCACACACAACCTTCTGGAAAACTTGGAATCACCTATTCTAAAATACTCCCATTCTTGCTCTAATTAATAAAGTTGAGGGGGAAAAATGGTATTTCTGCTTTATAAGAAATATAGTAGTTCGTTATTAGCTTTAATTTAGAATTGTAATAAATGTATTTTTCAATTTCCTATGAAATGTCATTTTTAAAAAACTTTATGGTACTTATTTTGTCAGCATGGCAAAAAGTCACATCAGAAGGGCAAGATTTTTTGCACTAAAAGAAGCCACACTGTGATGCAACTGATATCATCACTCGGTTTTCACTCATGCAGAATATAAGAATACTGCCCACAATCTGCAAGTCATTTCTAAAAAAATCCATCCTATACACAAGTGGGAAAGATTTTTAAGGCTTGCATTTTATCATTTTGCTCTCTGAATTGTGAAGTTTTCCTGTATTGTATCATGGCCAAGCTTTGCATACCAAGATATATTAGTAATGGCCATTAAAGTATCCTGTCATTTAAAAAACCCCAACATCACAAAATTGTCACAACATCTGAGAGAATTGCCATTTGCAGGAAGAGTATTCCACAAATTCAAGAAGCTGAAAGGGTGATAACTTATTTTATTTCTTCTTATTAACTTCATTGGATATTAATCTTCCTATGGTGTTTCCAACACAGGGAATTATGTGGCGAAGACTGTCAAAAGTGTCTTTGGTCTGCTATTAATTGGCTTCTGTTAATGCCCATGAATTAGACATTCACTTTAATAGCAGAATTTGTCCAACATTAAGTATAACTGAAAATTGCTTCTGCAAGTTACTAGTGACTGGGAAAAAATGTTTTCTTCAGCCTGAGCTCTTCTTTGGTTAAATATTGTCTCAAAATAGATCCCACAGTGGGACAAATGTGTTTGTTGCTTAGATATGGTCTGCCAGATTTTCATGTGGAATATTTCAAGCCGAGGAGGGAGAATGACCTGTACCGTGCAAGTTCTTCATGGGCGTTTAACACCCACAGTTTGAAACTCTAGCTCTGTTTATTTTCTCAAATAAAAACCAAGTGCCTGTTTCTGGGTCCTAGGTTTGGACCAGACCTCCCTGCCAGTGAGGCCTGGCAGGAATGACTGAATAAGCAACCGCTTTTGGTCATGCTAAAGTAACCTCTGGTTACTGGCTGGAGAGAGCAGCCAGAACCTGCAGTTGCTCCTGGGCTGGCTGAACAACTGAAGCCTGTTGTTGCTAGCCCTTCCCCTGACCTTCATCTTGGCTTTTTGGCTACTGACTTTGTTTTGGTCCCTGAATCCAGATCTTCATCCTAAACACTGACTTGGACCATGTGCTTCCTATTGCTTAAACAAAGGTCATGTGATAGGTTTTTCAAGTGTGGACAGTAAATCTTAAGAGTCTCATGTCTTCATGGAGTGCTTCAGAATATGCCACCCCTGGTGGATTTAATTCAGGTGCTCCCTGGCATCTGGGTTAGCCGAGTGTGGATGTGAACAGCTACAGCAGAAAGCCATCCTCTCATTACTGCATCCAGATGTGCACACCTCTCGTATGAGGTGCTAGGACTCATAAGGACATATCCTGTGACTCACAGTGCTGTATGAAGTGGCACTACTCTGAACTGTTTTCATTATGTGTTAGGAGAGACCCTGTTCCTTTCCAGATGCCTACACTGAAGTGCTCACAGCCTACCAACTCAGTAACATTTCCTTCCTATTTGTTATGCTCCATATTTCTGTCCAGGATTTTTATTCTAACACACGCAAGACACAGACTCTACAGACCTGTTCTAGCTGTTGACATTAATCCAGCTTTCATTTCGTAGCCCCAGAGCAGATTTTGTGATGTGAGGTTTACAGTGAAGCAACCTGGCATCCAAGGAAGGCAGGCTGGCTTCGTTAAGAAGATCACACAGATTACAAGTGGATACAGCAGGTTTTAATAACTGCGGTATTTCCTCATGCTGATTGTAAATATTGGAACAGAGTGCCAGGACTGTGTCACCATGCATTCTGGTGTAGCCTTTAAGAAGTTACATGAGGGACATGCTCCAGCCACACAAGGGTGAACAAATCAAAAAGACCCTATCGAGTCAGAAATGGGTTGTTACTAAGCATGTCACTAGAAATTTGCCTTTAAATGGCCAAAGGTTTGTGGTTTAAAACAGTTTAATGCTGACAGTTGCAGGGTTTGTAATGAAAGATGAGGTGTTGCTGTGGTATTGGTACTGTTGAAGACATCTAAAATTCCTGAAATCTTCAAACAAATCAAATATCGGGGCATCCATCTGGTTTGTTGAGCTGAACTCTGTGAGGGAAGAGACAAGGACTCTCTTACTAGCCTACAGTACTAACATTTTGAGGCTGAGGTGGCACTGGAAGAGCTGAATTTAGCCAAGGAACGGGACCTTGGTAGGAGTATAGCTACCTGTGTTTGTACCTCTTTTGATATTTGATGACAGAGTACATTGAAGACTGAGGAAATTTGTGTGTTACAAGAAAACACTGGATGTTCATTCTCCGACACACTGCCTTGACATTTTCTGCTGCAAAGGAAATTGCCCTGCACACTGTGCAGGCAGGGATTGAAATTTGGGCTAATAGGAACAGGATGCTAAGTGAGGTTGCAGGAGCCCTGTTCATGGCAAGCTGCTGTGGAATCTGTGCACTTTGCAAGTGCTTGAGGCTTAAAATGATCTCAGGTCAGCCAGTAGATTGCAGTTACACACTGGGCTTCCAACCCAAATTTCCTCTGAAAACTCAAGTGAGGTAAAAAACCGCCATGTGGGTTGATATACCTATGCTTGTGCATCCTGCATTTTCATCTGCAAGAACTGCTGGATTTCTATCTCTAATGCTTGCATCGTGCTCCATTTGATACTGTAAACCACTTTTCACATGTTTGAAACTGTGGTTTCTCTACTTAGAGGCAGTCCTGAGTCACATCTGCTAGGGACCAAAAGTGAAATAAAGAAAATGGAGGTCATGCCCTCAACTAAAGCTTTATAAGAAAAATCTCACGTTAGCTCAGGGAATATTTTACACTTGAAAAACTTATTTCTCAGTACTAGGCCAAAGCTGGACCAGTTAATGGCCCCACAGTAAGAGTAAAGACAGTGGTCTCTGGGTTGCTGTGTGGCTGGCTTTTCTCTGTTGTTCTCTCCAGTCTGGTCGTCCTTCTTGCCCTTACATAGGTTAAAGAATCCCAGTTTGGGGTTGTCTTGACTGAAAACTGCTTACTCCCATCTGGTCCCAAAGCTGTTAGTGAGTGTTCCAGCTCTTCTTGTCTTTCTGCCTCTAGATGAGTTTTAGCAGCTCCCATTTTTCAGAATGAAAATGGGTGTTATTCTTGGGGAAATGGTAAGCAATAGGTCTAGTTCATCATAATATAGGTGGGATCTTAGTGAAGTACCAGAAAAAAATCACCAGTCAGCCTTATGGACACCAAGAATGTCAGGTGCAACAGATTTGCAGGGACATACTGGGGCAACTCAAAGTGAAGACAGTGCAGGCAGATTATTGGGAACAGTTCTGAGAAAGTCTTGGATGAAGTTCAAATCACTGAAATGACTAATGCATTTCAGATTTGGCCAAGAAGCAGCGTTAAGCCTTAATTTTCAACAGAAGGACACCTACCATTAAAAGTGTTCTCTCTGACACATCACTTTTTACCAGCTTCACTGTTGCAGCAATTTAGTCACTGGTTACTTCTACTACCAAGGCAAACTGCTATGTGAGTTTTGTGTGCAGATAGGATGATTCATTTCTTATGTCCCAAGTATGTTTGCTGCAGGCTGGGTTTGCTGCTAAGTAGATAAACCACATCTGAAGCACTAATGCTCTCATAAACTGGCTTGTGCTTTCTGATCATTTCTTTTAAACACAGCTTCTACTCAGCATCAAAAAACATTAGCACTTTTCAGAGAAACCAGATCCCTCAGCTTTGACACATGATTTAGCACTCTGATCATTACCCAACACATGGTTTCAAAGTGTCTGTTGCAATTTTAAACATGTGTGATGCTACTTGAACTACACTGTCTTTTTCACAAACTGCTCTGGGGAGTTTATTGAACATATTTTCAGTCAGGTTTCCTGGCACTTTAAGTATAGTTTTCTCAAATAGTAGGGAACATTGAAGCACTACATGAAACAAAATAATGCAGTGTGGACTAAGCAGGTGCAACTTTCATGGCCTGAACGCAGAGGTGTTGTGAATTGACAAGCGTTTTGAGTTATTCCAAGTTAGTTTTGATCTGTCTTATCCCATTTTGGTATCTGGAGAGAGTCTAAAAACAAGTATAACACAAATGCCATGACTGCAGGAAAGCAACAAGAAGTTGTTTTCTGCCGCTTTAATTTCCTCCTGTGGTATCCAGAGCCATTTATGGGAAGGAAACTCCTAGCAGAGGCAGATAGAACACTTCTGAGGTAGCTCTTGCTTATACCACTATGGAGTTTTTCATGGTCAAAGGAGTGGGTGAGAGAGTTTAGTTTGCAGTGGGATGCCCTCTTTGATCCAGTTCACCACAGGCCCACATAAGTGCTAGTGACAGCACTAGGGAGGGATGTGGGAGTGAAAGACTGAGCCCACAGGACAGGATGAGACCACCACTTTCAGCACTAGATTAGATTTATACCAGATTCAAATGACCCTGGAGGTGCAGCATGAGTAATTCCCATTGCTCCCAGCCACTGAAAAACCAAATCAACCCAGGCTATGCTTACTGCTGAATCAACTCCTTTCTTACAGCTTCAGAAACACAAAGCTGTGCTGCCTTCCAGCAACAGGAAAGTGCAAAACATGGATCAGAAACTCCAGCCTGTGAGAGGATGAAGGAACTGAAGCTCTCTGCTCTCCCCTGAGCATCACTGCAGCACACCAGGAAGAGGAGACAGGATATTAGGGCTGATGGGAGCAGAGCAGGGCAAGTGCTGGCAATAATTTCTCCTTGCCAGCAGTTTTCTATGCTGGCATCTTGACTGTTCATCCCTCCCAGTGACAGGTTTTGTGGATCCATAACACCATGCAACAACTCCCATTCTGCAGGCAACTGAGGCGACAGCCTCGCATCCCTGCTTCAGCCAGGGAGGCTGAGTGGGCACAAGGGATCCTGGCACTGCCTCATGACACACACCTACCCCATGGCAATGGCCTGGCTGGGGCTATCTGAAAGCCAGCTTGGTACTTCACAACTGTGAAGTGGGCTTCTCCAGCAAAAGCTGTGTTCTGTGAAGCCCCTTGATCATGTCAGCCTTTCTCTCTTCAGCTAGACAAAAGAAACAATGGACCTTCTGCATAAAAACCTTTTCCTGAGAGCACATTCAGTTCCCACCAACTTCAGTACCAAAGTCTGCACTAAATAAGAGGCAGAATTTAGTCCTACCTATGCTAATTTGGTCAGGTACTATTTCCAGGGCTATTCCAAAGTAAATGGGGTACCTGCCAAAATATCAACCCCCTTAATCTTATGATTACTCCCCGGTGTGCCCCTGTTTCAGGAGGAGTAGGTTAATAAGGAGAGAGTCCACTGCATTACCTCAGCCAGATGAAGGGGGATATGGTTCCCTGGGGGCTAGCTCCAGTTTTCCAAGGTTTCCCACAGACACTGACACTAATTGGCCATGAAACCGAAAGACATAAGTATTCTGAAATGTAGCTTAGTGAGATGAGCAAATCGCCATGCACTGCTTCAAACCCACCATTCCAGATCTACAGACTGATGAAGAAAAACCTCTCCCCCTGGTCAACAAAAGCAAATCTCACCTCGTGGGTGGACGGACGTAACAGTATCATTGTCACTGGTATTTTACTAGACTGAGAGTTCTGTGTTGTGAAGGCTCAGTTGGAAAACATACACTTGCTTTTCTGTAGACTAAAAAGATCTGGTTTAAAATCACATAATAAACAAAAGTTGCAGAAAGCTGCACAATTCATTTCTCAAATATAGAAAAGAGAGTTGTTAGTTTACATACACAATTATAGTATGAGCATCTAACCTCAACCGCTTTTACCTTTTCTTAGGAAAGATATGTAGACTAGGGATCTGCTACTGTGAAACATTGACAAAAATTGTATTTTGAGTCATTACTGTAAAGGCTGCTGATGGAGATAAGCTCTGGCACTCCTGAAACCTAATTGCCTGACCCTTGGAAACACTTCTTGTCACTCTAAAACTTGTTATCCCACTCACCCTCTTTTATTTTTTTCTGCTATTTGCCAATGAGGCACTTATCGCTACCACCAATATGCATACAAGTTGACCTGGTGCCTTGTTTCTTAGTGGGAGAGCTGATTCATTGTAGGCAGTCGTGGTGACATAAGATGGTATGGGATTCATAAGAGAGCAATCAAATCAATGGAATCATCATCTGGTTAAAGCAGAAAGCAAAACATATGTGAAATAAATTTTAAGCCAACAGAAAGAAAATCCAGTGCTGTCATCACCCCAGTACTCTATCACCTATACAGAAAGAGTGCATATGCACTGGGTGTTCTTGCCACCCACCTCCTAAAATCATGTGCATGTTGGTCAGTTCATCGTGCTATCATAAAGTAGGATTTATGCATGCTACAGCAACTGTGGCAAGAGTGTAAATCATCCTTGCCCAACGTGCTTTCAGAGAATGTGCAGAGAAAACAATCAAAGGCTTTGAAAGGTTTTGTATAGGATTTCTGAGCGAGAAGCCTTCGTTCATGAGGTAAGTGTTCTTTGATCCAAATAGCTTTATACCTCTGGAGTCTTCTTCCTACCTTCGTAACCACTCTTCTGCGCTTGAGGACTGTTATTGTTCTATGGGCAATCCAACATCTGGGCAGTGGGTTTTAATTATGAGAGAACTACCAAGTAATACAGAAGCAGCTACTTTTATTAAGCTTTGGTGTAATTTTATTTCACAAGGGCTGTTGTAGGATTATTGCGGGGCTAATGTAAAAGCCCTGACTGAGTGAGGTGGAGGGCCAGCTGAGCACACAGCACGGAGACCCTGACCACGGTGTCTGGAACCGGATCCAGCTCCTGCTGAGGCATTTAACACCTCCACTCCCTTCCAAGCTCCTGCTGTGCCTGGCCATGGGTCCACAATGATAATACCAGATCTGAGCCCTCCCAGCTGATCCACAAGCAAACATCTCATCTGGATAAAACGTGGAGATTAAACCCTTTTTCCAACGTGTGAAGTGGAGTCCATTATGTAAAATTTGTTAGTTCTATGCTTCCGAGGGAGCAACCATAGGACTGATAATGCCTGAGCCACATAAACCTAACTGATGGAAAGATAAGCCAGTGCAATTGACTCAACAAATTGGTACTAGCAAAATGAGTTTATTCACCAGCAAAGTTGATCAGTACTTTGCATCATGTTTTTGTCGTAACTCTTGATCTGGGAGGAAGAGCCCTTAAGATGAGGTTGCTATACTGGTGAACGCCAGCCTCAGGCAAAGTATTGCAGTGCCCAAGCCATAATAAACCCTCTGGACCCCAGTACGTCAGAAGCGCAGAGCAGACACTTTTATTTTGCCTCTGCATGGAATCAGAATAATCTTGTCAGAGTTTATTACCTGGATCAACATTGGAAAGTGGCTGAGTGACCTTGGAAGTAGCATAGTTGACTTACTTACTTATTATGAAACCTGACTTAATAAATCCTGCTGGACTGGAATTAGTGATGCATGGGTCTGCTCTGAGTTTTCTGCACCCATGGCATGGCTAACAAATAACCTAGATAAACCCTCCATAGATAAAGACTGACAAGGTCAGAAGTACCCATTTCAAATACCTGCTACCTCTACCTTCCTATCAATCAGTTTCTTGATATTTCCTCCCCCTTCCCCCCCCAGTCTCCTGCATTACTGGCGCAGGCATGTGCAGCATGCAGTGCAGTGCCTTTGGCATACTGGAGGAAGGGGTTGAGTGGGAAAAGACAGCCAGGCAGCACATGCTTCCTTTTCCGCCACACATCTTCCCTGACAAAAAGGAAAGGATTACTTTGGGACAGGCTGTGTTGGCTCAGTCCACACTCTTCTGGGAGGCAAGATCAAACCTACAGGCCAGATTCCACCTGCAAGCCTCCAGCTGAGCATTCCTGCTCTACATGTTAGAGCAGTGCTGAAAAGCAAAAGCTTACTAAATAAAGGTTTGGGGGTTGTCTAATGAAAGGGAATACAAGAAAAGAAAGGAAACAAATCCTTCTGCATCCTACTGCAAAGATTGTTTGAAGTCCCCCATTGAGTTTGCACTGGAAGCAATGAGGGCTGTTTCCTCTACAGTTCTGGGAACGGCAACTTCCAGACAGACCTTAATCCTTACGTTACCACAGAGCATACTCACGTTGCTATGTGGTACCATGCAGTACCACGCAAAGAGATGGGCGACAATGCCAGAAAGAAGATAACCAGTGCAAGTGCAGCACTGCACTGAGCAGCTTCTCTGAGCGCAGCGCATTCGCTTGGGTCCCGTGCCATACCGATGTGGTGATGCTGTTTCTGTTCCTGGAGCAACATCATCCAGTGCCAACCCAGACATCTGGCACCAAATCTCATCATACAGGCTTGTGTTAACTGTGAAATTTATGAATGGTAATTACCAGTCCACATTTCTAATTCACTTTACTACTTATGTGTCCGCTAAAAGCTAGGGAGGCTTAACCATAGGCCCCCATGGAAGCGTTGTAGTTGGACTTATGTCTCTGAACCTGGAAGTTGATCCACACAGTGAAGGTTCATGTTCACGCCTGTTAATGTCTCTCATATTTCTTCTTCAACACTTCTTCCTTCTCCCATAGGCACAATCTTCTCACACAGGCACAAAATCACCTGCAAAACGCACCGATGTCATTTGTTCATGGAGTTTGCAAGGCTGGCTGTTTGGTTTGCTTCTAGACACAGCAGCACCATCAACCAATAAAGTCACTGAAAACCTGTACCAGCCTAGTCTGTCTCAGCAGCTCCTATTTCTTATCTCGGGGGTTTTAATAGCACACATTCATTTTACCAAACAGGTTCTTTTCTCCAGGACACCCGCTGAAAATGTGTCTGTGCCCAGTGGGATGCTCAGCATCATTATGCCACAAAATACATCCCTAGGGGGTTTTGGCAGCAGTAAAGGCTTGAAGGAATATACTTACAACGTCACCTGTGTGAGAGCCTCACTGGTTCACTACGTCTCTGAGGAACCCAGTGACTGCACAACAAGCCCAAAAGAAGCAGCAGTCTTGAGGTGGACTCTGTCACCAGAGCTTTCTTTCCTCTGTTGATGATAACGACTCGTGTCCTTGAACCTGAGGGCAGACAAGCTGTGAAAACCTCTGAGAAATTCAGAAGCAGTGCCAGTGTTTTGAAGCATTGAATGCTAGCGCAGCAAACTCATGTCTCTAAAATGTTCCAACTTCACAATATTTCAGCTACACTCTACTAGAAAGCATGTAATATTAAGCCATACATCACCAGGGGCAGAGGCTTCTCATTCCTTTGCTGCAAAGGCAAAAGTAGGTAACTTGCATGTGATTTATAGGGAAAACTCTAACTAGATGAGTGCAACACATATCCCATGCCAGCAGCAGTAAATCCAAGCCCTCTGTGCTCTCAAGGGAGTTTCATGCAGTAGCCTGAAAAATATGTGCAATGCCTTTGAAAATCCTGCAGTTGAGGGTTGGTAGAAAATTTCTGATCACTGTCCTATGTAGCTACCTAGCTGTGCATAGACTACTACAACAGCAGCAACTGCAAAAATCAGGCCTTATATCAGACATGCCAAATTACTTTTTCATATAGTCAGGTTAAAAAGTTTATCTAAGTTTATAAAGTATGTCTTACCAGGAGAAAAAAGAGATAATATCTAGCCTTGAAAAGAGGACACTTTAATTGCAGGACTAAAATATTTAAAACTGTTACTCCAGGACTTTGGAAAAGCCCTGTTCAAATTACTAAGAGGAGAGCAAAATGAGCTCTGAGGCCAGTATAGGACTAGCTTGAAACCAGTATCAGTAAAACAACTTTTTCTCTAGCAGGGTCCTGAGAATGTGGGGCTGATGAGCAGGCAAAGTGGTGGGAACAAGCAGCAAAATGTACTGAGGAAGAGGAAGAATTCAATTGTTGTAAGCTTTTTTCCATTTTTGTTTATGGAAATGGGTAACATTTTTTTTTAAACTCTGCTCAGCCTTGAGGTCATCTCTTGCCATCTAAACACCCACAAAGAGTGGAGGGAAACATGGGAGGTGAATTACTTGCCCAAAGTAAAGCTGCAGAAGAGCAGAACAGCTAAGGGGAAAGCAGATCCTCATGGAACAGCGCTGAACATCCTGACATAGGATGTGTCTCCGCCACCTCCAGCAAGCTGGCTGCAGCAGGGCAGGTCATCCTCTGGACAGGGAGGCAGCAGGGCAGCTGCCTCTCACCCTCCCCACAGGGAAAGTTTGCCCCTGCTGGGTTCAGAGGCTGCTGCCTCTGCTTCTGCTCCTGCAGTGAGGGTTTATTTCTCCCTCTGCTCAGAACAGACTGCTCCAGGTAGAGTTTCCTGGGAAGATAAAGTAGACACCAATCTTTAAAGTAATGGCATTTGCCCACCTGGAGCAATATAACCACCACTGCAAAGGGGAAAGAAAAATTAAACCACTCTCAGAAATCTGGGAGATGGCAGGTGTTAGATGCTTTAATAGGAGTAATAAAAATAACGACTTCTATTAATATTAGGTATCTGATTTCCAGTGTTGAACAAGAAAAGTGCAATACCTGCCATTTTAAATTACTCTGTCAAGCTTTCATTCCTTCCCTTCCCCTGGGATTTCAAAAATCTTGATGAAATGTGTGTACACTCTTCAAATATTTCCTGAGGCCATTGGGGTCCATATGTTCTTAGGAACAAGTTTTTTACTCTGTGGGTCATTCCTGATGACATTTAGGTTTTCTGATTGGTATATATTGGCAGCAGAGAGCTAGAAGATGATGGGGTTTGCCCTTGCAAATATAATGTAGTATTTTATATAGGTTAAGGGCAGCGCAAAAGTATAGCATTTTACAAAGATTAAGCAGAAGTTTGCATTTTGATTACAGCTATGGCTCCTAAATCAGAGTGTCACTGTCAAGGTAAGAATGATATTTTATTTAAACTGCTGCTGAACATATGGTGTTATTTATGCCTCAGACATCCACAGCAGAAAGAATTTTCTAAGTCTAATTTATGCTGTTAGCAAGTAGCCAGCAAAAAGATGAGACCTCACTGTTTTTACTAGCTAACAGAGTGCTGGTTTAGATTAAAAATGTTAAGGCATGTATTTTTTGAAGGAAAATACTTCTACATGGATTTGTACAGAAACCATTACTAATGTGAGTGTAGAACTATATCCTTCCTCTGCTGTCAGATCTTGCCCATGACACCATCTCTGGTTGTCCTCAGCTACCCATTGTACCTCATATCCCTTGGCCTTCCCTTCTAGAAGTAGTTTTTGGTAAAAGTATTATTTGAACAGGTTGGGGTGGGTTATGTGTGTCAGGGAATGGGCATGTCTGTATTCATCTGGCATGTGCTCAGAATCATTTGCTCTTTTGCTTATATAGAGGATGAAACTGAGCTGAAGTCAAATTTCAGGTCAACTTTACTCTGAAGTAGTGGCAAATGGTGTAGTAGGTTTTGTGAGTTGATGTACTATGCGGAATTTTATTTTTTTTTATAAAAACAGAGGATGAGAGAGTACTTTAGAAAGAGGCTTATTTTTTATAAACAATTTAAGTATATTTCAGTTCTAAGTCCTCTCTGCCTTCCTCACCTTCCAGTACTGAGGGGGAACGTGAGCCCATATATTTCACCTTAATGCACTTCTTAACTCAGCTTTGTAGTTTGCCTTTAAAGCTACAAAAGGTCACTTCATTCAAAGCTTGATCCACCTAATCACTTCCACCAGAAAATAGATTAATTTTGTTTAATTGTTAGCACTTGCCCATATTAGAGAGCTAGACAGGGATCTGCAATACAACAGACTCTGCTAAAGAAAAGCTTGATGCAAAGTTGTGATATTAATCATTCAAAGGGAGCTGCTAAGGGTGCAAACAGGTGGCAATAGACATAAGAATTTTACTTTTCAGCCAGAACTTCTAAGTATTATCTGATTTACTTTTTTTTTTTAATTTCAGTTCTATAAAGAACGTGTATTTTATATATGTATACATTGAAAAAAAAAAGTTTTAATTTAGGTTGTCCACTATATCATTCATTTGCATTATGCAGTGGCCACCCCCTGTAGCAGGTACAGGCACTGTGATGAGGGGTCTCCCAGAATGCCCCACCAGTACAGCCCGGTGGGCTGGAAAAGAGAGATGGGCAGGAGTGGCAGCAAGACAGAGCTCCTTGAGTTGGCCCTGCCATGAAAGGGGCCCATGGAACTACACCTCCTGGTACATGGGGCACGTAACAGGTCAAAGGCTGGATTTGGTGCTGCCCTCATGCTCCCAGAGCCCCAAATAAGGCCCTAACTTGTAGAGCAAGGGCTTCTCACCCTTTTCCACTTGCAGGCTCACTGGCAGCCGTCGCCCTGCCCATGCACGGCCCCACCGTGGGTGCAGGGCAGCGCCAGGCTTGCAGCAGGGCACTACCACCTCCATCCTTGGCCAGCACAGAGAAAAGTCAGTGGGAACTAGCCAAAATGGCCAGCAGGACAGGGTAGCTCAAGGTTTCTAAGGTATGTCTCTTTTGTCAAGAAAGCCTGTTCATGAAAAACAGGCAGAGTGTTTCTGCCTGTTGTTTAAAAGAGAGCGCACATGTTATTGCCACTTATTTCAGCTAATCTTTGCAAAGTGCTTAAGTTTCATGTTTAAAGACATTAAGCACATGTTTATATCCAATTCAGCACCGTTATTAAGAATTTTCAACAGGATGCAATCAAAGTCAATAAATCTGGAAAGCAGCCGTTTGACAAGTCCTATGACTTACAGTAAGGACATCCAGTAACAACACAAAAACGGGCTGTAATACTTTCAAAGGCAGTGTACGGTAACACCAGACTGTGTCAGTAGGTAGTGTTATTACTCCAACACCCACGTGGGCAAGGACTCTGTCTCTTTCTCACAGCATCCAGAGATAAGGACTTTTATTTCTCAAATTACACTGTTGAATGAAGTGACTTTGGGCTAAATACTCCACTCCTTTTCTTAGCAGTCTCCCAGCTCCATCAAAGGTGGTTTTGCTCAGGTACCAGAACCAAGAGGAGAGGGATCAGACATCCCATCAGCTCTAAGAATGAATCCAGACCTCACCTTCATGCTGCTTTTTTACATTCATTTTTTCTCCTGTTTTTTTCCCCTATCCTCGTAATTCTTCTTCAAAGCCTTTTAAAGGGTCTTTTTATTTTTTTAGAAATCGGTTGTTCAAAATTCTAATGTACAGGATAAGTTTTTAAAGTCATTTATCCTCAATTTCTGTGTGTACAGGACAAGTGTGAGACACAGATGTCTCCCTGTGCATGAAGCAGATATACACGTGCATACTCGGGCAGGGAGGGTCTCTCAAACTGGTATTTCGCACACCATGGTCTCTGTGAAATGGTGACATTTTATCAGACTCTGCAGTTTTATTTATGCCAAGGCCACTATCTTTTAAAATACTTGATTATTTTAAAGTCTAGTATGTGATTTTATTTTTTGCTCTCATTTAGACTGATGTAAGCCCCAACTAACTTCATCAAGTGAGACATCGGAGTAAATCTGGAATAGGTCAGATCTGGCTCTGACAAACCTCCTTGGCTCTAGAGGTGAATAATTGTTTAATTCTGTCATGGGATGATGGTTTCTCTGTTTGTTTCCCCTGCTTTGATGAGTGGGGGTGAATCCCAGGCTTTGCTCTGTCAGGGAAAGCCTGATAGTGCTAATGCTGTTTGCAAGCAGCCCTGGACTTCAGGTCTACAAAACCTGAGCTATTCCCATCCTAAACTTCTCCCTGGCAGATTCTGCCAATCATGACAAATTGTGTGAAATTCATGGTGAATTTGTGATGTGGAGAAAAGTCCACTAGGGACTCATTTGACACCATCAGATGCAATTTTCTTTTATTACCCTAAGGCAAGATTTAAACTAGTTTCCAGGGGTGAGAGGTTACTCCATTAACCCGTGGCGCTCGCTGTAGCAGGCTGCCACCTAGACAGACTGGTGCATTGTTAAGTGGATGTATTTCTCCTGTTTCCTCAGTCGTTTCTGGGGTTTTAATTTTAGGATGGCACTTTTATTGTTAGTTTTCAGATGGACACTTTGTTTCATAGTTGGACAAATCTCTACCAAAGCCTCTTCTGCAGCCTTTTTTTGCAGGAGAAAACTAAGATTTATGCTCAGTCATTCCAACAGATCCAGTTAACCCTGTGTTGTCTAGAGAGGGGAGTGGGGAGTGAGGATGGCAGATATGAGAGGCCTCAGGTGAAGCTCAGAATATAGAATCACAGAATCATAGAATCATTAAGGTTGGAAAAGACCTCTAGGATCATCAAGTCCAACCATCAACCCGACACCACCTTGCCTCCTAAACCATGCCCTGAAGTGCCACGTCTACACCTCTTTTGAATACCTCCAGGTATGGTGACTCCACCACCTCTCTGGGCAGCCTGTTCCAATGCCTGACCACTCTTTCAGTAAAGAAACTTTCCCTAATATCCAATCTAAACCTCCCCTGGTGCAGCTTGAAGCCATTTCCTTTCATCTTATCACTCATTACTCGGGAGAAGAGACCAACCCCCGCCTCACTACAACCTCCTTTCAGGTAGTTGTAGAGAGCAATAAGGTCTCCCCTTAGCCTCCTCTTCTCCACACTAAACAACCCCAGCTCCCTCAACCTCTCCTCATAAGACTTGTTCTCCAGACCCTTCACCAGCTTTGTTGCCCTTCTCTGGACACGCTGCAGCACCTCAATGTCCTTCTTGTACTGAGGGGCCCAAAACTGAACACGGTACTCGAGGTGCGGCCTCACCAGTGCCCAGTACAGGGGCACGATCACTTCCCTGCTCCTGCTGGCCATGCGATTCCTGATACAAGCCAGGATGCCGTTGGCCTTCTTGGCCGCCTGAGCACACTGTTGGCTCCTGTTCAGCTGGCTGTCAACCGGCACCCCCAAGTCCTTCTCTGCCGAGCAGCTCTCCAGCCACTCCTCCCCAAGCCTATAGCATTGCACGGGGTTGTTGTGACCCAAGTGCAGGACCCGGCACTTGGCCTTGCTAAACCTCATACAATTGACCTCGGCCCATTGATCCAGCCTGTGCAGGTCCCTCTGCAGAGCCTTCCTACCCTCGAGCAGATCAACACTCCCACCCAACTTGGCGTTGTCTGCAATATAAGGAGACAGAGATGGGCAGGGTGTTTAGAGACATGGAGGACAGTCAGCTGAGGTCCCAGGGGGCACTGCCAGCCATCCCAAACTGGAGCCACCTCTGCATGCACCTACCTCATGAGTACATGGGCACCTAGCAGGAGACAAGAGCTTTTGCACCAGGTCAGGCTTCAGCTGAGCATCTGTCTTGGTGTGACCTTGTGCCTGAGGCACTACATCTTGGCATCTTGGGTCAGCTCAAGGCTCTCCAAGCAGGGTCCCCCCAGCACCAACCCAGGCCCGGATGGGCTTCCTAGCTTGGGGGTCATCCTCAACCAAAGTAGCTGCTTTGCTTCTGGATCCCAGCAGGCACTGGAACTGGTACAGCCATATTGTCTTGAAATCACCACTGAGTTATAGATCGTTGGCTTGGTGTTTGCTCATGTCTGTTTATCCATGGCACAGTTACCCTGCTATCCACATAAACTGTACACCAGTAACTGTGCAGATGTTAATGTTGACCAACACTAGGTAAGACTGCAGAATGATGTGTTATACCCGTCTTACACTCATTAACGACCGAGTTCCACCAAAGTCCACCATAAAAAGCCAATACTACAAGTAAGAATGGCATTTGCAAAAGATCTCAGATTGCATATGCTCTTTTTTCCTCCTGTTTCTTCAGCATTTTTTCCTTCTTCCTCTAACTTCAAAAAAAGTTGAGTTGAGTTCTGTATCCTTGTGCTTCTCCCTTTCACACAGGTGTTGACTGCCAGGAGACATGTTGCTTATGTGAGATTTTACAAAGGACAGTTATTTCAGTGATGATTCAGAAAAGCAAAGACAAAAAAAGAGAACTTTCCTCTTTAAGCCTGGGCATGAAACAGGCTGTTCTTAGGATGCTGTGTGTAAGTGGTTTAGCTGAACCAGGGACTTCTGGTGCATCAGAAGCATAACCACCCTGAATGTGCAAATATTGCAGTGTTTGTCTTTGGCAATAATTTGGAAAAGGCACTGCAGAGGCAGGAACAGGAATCCCCAAGAGGGCAGATGCAACATTCTCCATGGTTTTAATAGCTGGCATAAATCCCGGGTGGTGAGGTAGTTCTGCTTCTTTTAAAATGTCTTTTTAGTTGTCAAGAAGAGCTGTTATGTGAATTAAAATGAGCTAATTTTAAGAAATGAAATAAAAATATTTATATGGGGTCTTGGATGGGCTTGACTTCACCTCCTTAAATAAATGAGGTGAAGGCAAAATGTTGGGGACTGATGTTTATTGCAAAATAATCTGGATGAAGACTGGTTATAAATTTGAACTTAATTAGATACCCCTAAATGGTTTTATATACATATGGACATTCTTGTCCTGAGGCAGACAACTGGAAAGACTCTGCAGGCTGGATCACCTGAGAGTAGAAATCTGGGCCATGGTACTTCTGATGACAGCATTGCATTTCTATCATTAACTAGAACCTCATGGGTCTAATGCTATTCACTGTCATTTGAGAGCTGCCCAACATCCCCAGTTTTTGCCACATGCCCTCTGCCTTTTTCCCCCTCTGAGGCCCTGTGGGAGGCAGGCCCCATTGCCATGTAAGAGTGTTTGCAACACATTTCTCCAGGAAGGAGAACACAGGCTGGGAGGCATCTGCTTTCAAGATCAACAATTGCTTTGGGAGAAAAAGGAAAAAAAAAACCCAAACAGGAAAAGACATTTAAACTGAATTACTGGCACTACTATTTTCACCTCTCCACAACCTAGACATGACTTATAGAGCATCCTGAGTTAAGAGTTCATAATTCCAGCTGAACTTAATGGGAGTATTTACACAAGACTTATGTTGCAACAGCTAATAGGCTTGGTGTGGGCAAGTCTGCTTTGCTGTGTCTGTACTGATTTCGGTCCAAAGAACATTCCCACTGCTGCAGTTCCACCAATAGGTAGGAATAGTTGTAACACTGATCACTGCTAATTCAACAACCATATCGTCTAACCATGTCCCAGGGCAGACTGCAGTGTTTGCAATCCATGCTGGTGGCTTGTCCGCACCGGATCTCCCATCATCAGTACCACAACAGAAGTTCTGCTGGTGGGCAACTTGTAAGGAAAATGTTATTTTCATCAGGTCCTCTCTGTCTCCCCTTTCTTCATGGACAAGCTAGCAGTAATGATATTCCTCAAGGTTACTATAAACACTAATGAGTAAATGCTTATAAAGTGCTTTGAAGATTAAAAGTGTGAAATATTCTACTTAGTTATAAAAGCATAGGTGAGACAAAGGCAGCAGGCAACAATCTAATTTAAATAAAATATCCTTTTATAATATTCCAGTGATGATAGTTTTTGAATGTGACAGAGGACAGTCAATCTCCATACATAAACAATGACACCAGGAGATGCACTTCCTCTTCATGAACCTTAGAAAACCTGATCTATCTCATTTAATAATGAAAAGAAAAAAAAAGGAAAACAGAGAAAGAAAGAGAGAGACAGAGAAGGAAAATATATTCTTTGAGCCAATGCGAGGTGTAGGGCAATGTTTCATATTAACCCCGGTTTCCTCTTCATCCAGCTGATTTCTTTGAAAAACACAGCCATAGTTCATCCACTGGTCCTATAGCCTGTGCAGTTCCTCAGGGACACTCAATGTTATGGTTAGAAAGAGCTAAATAAAAATATTGCTGAGGGATTTAACTAGATTTTTCAACCTAGCAGCTTTGTAAGAAAAGGGGATGTATTGAACCTAAAGTTTCTAATGGAAATCACATTTTTCTTATTGATCCTATCAAGAAAATTTGGAAAATTTCCAGCCAGGATGGAACAGTTGGATTGCACTGGTTTGCGTTCAGTTGGATTGTGTTAGGTAGGGTAGGGTAGATTAGGAAACCTTCTGAGGTTATGGAGAGCTGGAAATCAAAGTCCTGTCCCTCCTGGCTCCAAACTGAAATACCAAGGTGGCTCTTCCCTGCTGTGACCAGTGATTTCTGATCAATTGCTTCCTTTTTCCCAAATCAGTTATGACTTTTCCAGCAGGGAGACTGTCACAAAGGAAGGGAGATCCTCCAGCCTGCAGCGACAGGGATGCTCAGCTGCTGTGCAGAGGCCCGGTCACCCACCTGGTGCTGTTCAGACGGGCAGTGAGAGCAACCCGAGCAGTGTGCTGCACTGGGGCTCAAATGCTAGGAAAAGCATTGACAGTAAGTTGCAGATGATGGGCTGGAAAAGCCTGTGTCCACATGATGATCGCTGTTAGGTAAGATGTGCCATTCAATCTCTTGTTGCAGGGTCCATAGCAAATGTAATGGCAAAAGGGGCACGAACATGTTTTTCCCACAGAACACAAAAGCACCCTTGTTACCCTAAAAGGCAAGGCATATGAGGCAAAGGGAGCAGTGCTTTCCAGGGGTTTCTTCAAAATGCCTCAGGCCTCTGTGAAACAAAAGTGACAAGAATAGTTTTGGAAATCAGAAATATCAGTGAGCTAAGATTTAACTTCCCGTACTCTACCAGTTGCCTGACCTCCTTCTACGTGTTCCTTTGTCTATACACAACAGTGCAGAAGGGAAGTTATTTCATTTAACTTCAGGCATTTACACATTTTGACACAATTCAGCTCAGCTTTTAGACATCTATCACAAGACAAAAAATAATCAGTTATAAAATACCTGTGTCTTTCCACTGACTACAAAAGCAGTCTAGAGGACAAGTTCATACGCAGGTATGTGGTCAGATCAATTCTAACCCCATGACTATTCTCTCCACATCCTTCCCATTTCCCCCATGAAAAAATATGGATCCCCCTCACAGCACGAGGCTCAGCACAAGCAGGGCTCTTCTTGCAGGGTCACACCAGGATGTGTCCATTGATGAGTGAAACCAGGTTGAAATTCAACTGCTAGCTCTGGCCTCCCACTCATTATCTCTGCTGGGTGTTTAGATCTCAAGGAATTTGTGGAGTTTCTGGGTTTCCAGATACCAGAGAGTCTTTTCTGTGAGGCAGTGGGCGTAATTCCCTCAATGATTGTGGAGGAATCTCTAGAAGGCAACCTCACGAGTATTGCTCGCTCTCTCCTCTAAGGGAAGAAATCAAATTCATGGTTTTCTGACAAATGCTTGTTTTCTGCTGTTGTCAGAAAGCCAGGAGACATTTAACAGCTGTAACAGTGGAAGCTAAATAAAAGCAGAAAAGTTTCCAGTCTGCTGCTACACTGGATATGTGTGCAAAGTAAGGTTAAAGAGAGGTAGCTTAGCTCCAGGAGAGGCTCACCCAGAATAATTTTTGAAGTGGCACAGCCCTCCCACCTCGATACTGGTTTAATTCTTAAAAACAAAGTCCAAAGACCACTGCAAAACAAGGATAGTAGCATATTGAAACCATAAATCAATGTTCAAACTGGACTCACTTTTTAAAGGAGTGTATGACCATAGCCTTCATCCAAGATACTAGTGTGTAATTGATCAGATGTTATATGTGATTCAGAGATACGTTTTTAATATGAGGTTATCATGTAACAGGCTTAGTGTGTCACCAGATACTGAAGTCATACAAAGCACTGTAGAAAACAATCTTCAATACAAGCAATAACTCCATCTCTTTGGGATGTGAACCTCTTTCACTTTCTTTTCTGCTTTTGTTTTCAAGGGCCCTGTTTCCTTCAAAGCTAAAACTGGTATCTGCTGGTTTCAGGGGCTATTTATTGCTGTGACAGTGACACATCACTCCAAGTAATGCCTCTTAAGTACTATTAGCACGTATCTGATCTGAAAATGTACAAACACATTCAAACAAAAATTTTGTATTAATAGACAGGCCTAAAATAAATAAACAGGAAACAAAGAGAAGAAGGATCTGCAGTTGAAGTAATTCAAAGATAAATAAACTTTTAGATTTGACTCCCTCTAGAGTATTTTTAAGGAAAAGCTTGACACAGGAGATTCCTTTTTTGTTGCAAAAACTCTCATATGGCAGTGCCACTGAAATGTACTTCTCTCCAAACGCAATAATCTCTCTGTGCCCAGCAGCCTCTCTTCAGCAGAGCTCTCTGCCTAGTGCCAGTCACAGCCAGGCCCCAGCAGGGCTCAGGCAAGAGCACCTCACTGAGACCAGAAAACAAAAGAAGATCTTCTTTTTTACTAAGAGGTGAAAGAGCCACAATAGTGCATGCCTACATTTTCCAGAAAGGCAACCAAATCCTGCCTGTCTTTGTCAGCTAAAGGCAGTAGGAGGGCTTTCATTTGGTCTGTAGTGATGAGTCAGAATAAAGTGGACCCATATCTGTGGGGACCTGTTGTATGGGACCTTCATTCATTTCGACCTTTGGGGAGTCAGAAAACCCCAACACAGTGTTGCAACAACTGCAGATCCCAAATGCCTGTTTTTTTTCTAAAAGGAGGATCAGTTACCTATTACAAAACGAGCAGGACCAATGTAGATACCGAGGACTTCACAAGCCTTTCTGTTAAACTCCCTCAGCCCTGTTGTGCACAACACAACAAGAAACACCAACGTTCAGCCATGGTCTGTATCCACTGATGCTCCCACTACTTCTCACTGTGGGGGACCCACAAAGGATTACAAGTAGTAGTGAGATATTGAACAGAAAAAGCAACTGAATTTTCATTAAAGAGTCTAGTGGAAACAAGACACAGAGTTTTCCAAAAGGACATGTACAATTTTTCTTCTCTCGTTGCCAGGCAGCAAGATGGAAAGATACCTGGAGAAAAAAAAAAAAAAAAAAAAAAAGAAAAAAGAAAAAAAGTGTAAATATCATGTAGCTGCCTGGACCTGAAAACAGAGAAACTGGATTTCTTACTATCTAGCTCCTTACTTCCCAGCACGTGATAGTTTTCTAAGATACAAAAGAAAGGGAAAAAACCCCAAACCCTAGCATCATTTAGCTGCAGAAATGTGTAGATAAATTCAATCTGACTACAACTCATGTACTGCACTGCAGTCCCTCTAGAAATAAATTTGGATAACTATGCCATAGACTCCAAAGGGTCAACGTGACATATTGCATCATATCCCCCTACACGAAAAAGAATTCACTAACAAATATGACTTCCAAAAGTGCTCCTTTATTCCCCTTTCACATTATAGTTTCTTATGAAATATTTTAGTGGATGACTTTGGTGCTTTGCCACATTTCTCTCAATCTATTTATAAATGTTTGGTTGGAAAGAAAGTAAACATTACAGGGCAAACACTTTATAAGCTTTTGCTATTTTCATATAATACTTGAACTGGAATTGGCTTTGCTTAAAAAAAAATCATAATCCTGGAGTGCTGTGCAGAATGACTTAAAATCTGCCATGCTTGTTAAAATGCAAAAAGGAAAAAAAATTAAAAAGCATAAACTAAATTATTTATATCTTATCTCAGATAAATATATCAGATAAAAATATACACATATTTTTAATATATATAAAAATATCTCATCTGAGAACGCAGAAATTATATCTTTTATGAGAAATAATAATAATTTTTAAAAAGGGCCTGCCAGGTAGACTCCATCCTGCATAGTATGTAGCTGGTAACAGCCTTCAGGTCAATGGCTGTTGTTTGATTAGAAGTAGAATTGACTAACACGCCGCTAGAAAAGCGGCAGCAAGGATGAGCGTGTGATACCCCCCCCCCCACCCCAATAATGGATTAAACAAATGTTTCACACTTTAAAGCTCCGGCTGCATTTGGAAAAGCACAAGCGGTTTCTCAGAGGCAGAAAAGCGCTGGCTAACGTGCATGCTGCTGCAGCGGTGGCTGCTAATGCACCCTTCCCACCCCGCACACCCAGTGACTTGCTGCTTGTTTATTTAAATGACACTGTTGTTTGAAATGATGGGGGCTTCTTCTTATCCTCCTGAGTCATGCATTCTCTGTCTGGGATCCTCTGTTTAGGCACTTTTAGCACCTCATTAATTACTAACTGCAACAAAGTCATGCTGTTTTGCAACTCTATTGCCTTTGTTAAGAAATCTCAATCCTGTGTTAGAATGTGAAAGGGGACTGTTATCTACCATATGCCCAGCTTGACTCCATATTACAAAATTAGCTTTCTAGTTCCTGAAATACATATACATGTGCTCTTTATAGCCATATCCCATGGTTAAACAGCCTGGCTTCTGTTAAATAGCCTGCCAGTAACAACTGTAGAAGCTACTGTTGCAGATAAAAAACACTCTTAAGTCCACAGGTTATAAATAAATGTTTTATCCAGGAAGATACAATTTCTTAACGATGATCGTTACAAAATGCTACTTTAGATGCCTTTTTATGAAACTGTGGGTACCTAAAACCCTCTGAAACAGTTAACTATTAAAGATAAGTAACTAACAGATTAAGCAGTTGGAGATTTTATTCGCTTTTAGGTTGGTGGGACAGAATCACAGAAGGAACCGTGAAACTCTTCCTTGCAACAGCCTGAACGTTATTACTGTATGTCACCCTGTAGGCACATTAAAGCAGGTTGGTGCAAGAGGCTTGATCCAAACAGGGACTTGGATGGCAGTGTAGAAAGCTGTGATCTAAGAATCATCTTCAGCAGCAGCTTAGCCTGGAAGCACCTAATTAAATTTACAGTGTCCTTCCTTGTTTGGGGTGAATGCTCCTCAGAGTTCAGCTGCTGCAGAGACCCAGAGCCAGCCCAGGCAGGACTTCTGGGTCCAGCTTGTGGGCCAAAGCTGAGCGTAGCAAGTGAAATTCACTGAGGAGCTAAACCCAGCTACCAGCGGGACTGGACCCCTCTCAGCAATCAGTGTGCAACAGCTTCTTTATAAAACAGAGACAGGAAAAAACAAAACAAAACAAAACAAAAAAAAAACCCAAAGGTAATGATAATGCCTTTGCTTAGTGGTTAGGATATATGCAGCCAGGAGATACCAGTTTCTGTTAACAAATTTCAGTTTAATGTGAAATGTGCAAGCAATCTTAAAAAAAAAAAAAAAAAAAAGGCAGAAATTAAGAGTTCCCTTCATGTGCCTTAAAATCAGTTCCTTCTTATGGTCTGACACCAAGAATCTGGCCTCCTTTGCTACACGGTGGCATGGCTGCAGCAAGCAGCCTGTGGAGTGATCCCAATTGAAGAATGCCCTAACCAGGAGCCTAGGGTGTGGGGTGCAACTGCACTCTAAATCACACTCACGCTGAAGGTACACGTGGAGTGTAGCCCACACTCAGGCCAAGTTTTATTGCTGTTGGCCTTTTATACTAAAGGGGACTCTGAAAGAAAAGAGAAAGCTGACTCAGTTCTTTGAAAGAAAGGATCTGAGTTTCTTCCCTGATGGAGGAGGATGGCTGGCTGAGGCATGGCATATATTCAGCTAGGCAGAAAACCCCAGGAGGGCTGCATGTTTCCCTATTGCCAGCTCCTGCTGGCTTTCAGTTCAGGTTGAATGTTGGTTCTCATAGCCCTCTGGAGGGGCGCACCTATTCCCACAGTTTATTGGGGGGGTTTAGGCACCTAACTGTTGAGTGTTGGATGTCACTAGCAAAGTTGTATGCCCAAAATATAAGAATTGTTACTCCTAGCTTGAAAATGCCACCATTTATTTCATTCAGTCTTGGCTTTCAAGTAACAGCTGTCCGATGCCTGGTTTGTAGTTTGTTTGGTGTAGTAAGCGTTGATACTAGCTTAGCAGAAGCTCCACTTCCCTAAATCATTGTTGTTCCATTATCAACCATCAGCCCCATATGACAAAGAACTATGTCCTGAATTAAAACACAGAATGGCTTTTTCCAGTCATGAACAGTGATGATCAGAAATATGCTGGAAGGTACACAGAAATGGTAAGGCTCTGACTGAGGAAGATGTGTCTCTTTGGACAAGTGCCAGGGCTTATTTCAGTTCTGATTACGTCAGTGCAACATATATATCTGCTTGGTGCTCTCCAGGCATAGGGACTGACATCAGCGTGTGCTTAAAAGTTCTTCTCAACAGAGGACCTTGTGTCTGGTACACCAAAGTTAAGCAGAGAACATCCTTCTTCAGGACTACCATTTCACAGTCTTTCAGGATCTTCAATTTACACCTTGAAGGAAGCAAGGAAAGCATTTGAGTACAGAAGTACTTCTTGATTGCTCAGCATTACCTGCCTAATGCGGTCATTTGTTACTGAAATACCTCATAGAATAAGTATCAGTGACATATTTACCAATGTTTAGTGAAGGACCATCTCTTGTAACATTTTAAATCGCATAACTGTTGTCTTCACCTGATAAAACTCTAATTAAGTGCCACAAAGTACTGCCAGTGGAACAACTTTTCCTCCTGGCCAACCCTGATGGCTTGTTCAAGAGGGGCAGTGCTGCTGTTTCACTATATTTATCAACATGGGACCCAAGACCCATTTTGTGTAGCTCAGCCAGATTTCTGCTGCCCTTCCCTGCTGGCACAGGGCAGGGCACCCCACGCTTGCACGCTCCGTGCCTCATGTTGTGACAGTGGCTGCCCAGTCCTTCATCAGAGCACAGCTACTACCAGACCTGTAGCACCCCTTATGCCTTCAGGTCACCCAGGCTGAACTGCTTCAGGACCTCCTGGGCAATGGGAGGGGGCTGTTGAGGACAGCTGGAACTGCAGCTCATGAACTCCACCCACACTGTGCACCACTGCCCTTCTTCATGCCTGCCTCTTTCTCTATACCCACACTAGACGGCATGCCCATCACCCATGCTGGGGTGTGAACAACAGTTAAGAAACAGGCTTCTTCTCTACTCCATGCCTTTCCAAAGGACCCTACACCTGTAATTTCACCTTCAGTAGTGAGATTGCTTCACCGACCCCTTTCAGACACTCCCTATCCTTACTGTTTTATATGTCAGGCTTTTTATTCCTGTTTCCTCATGGTGAAGTAGATCAGGGAACTGAATCTGCTAGAAAGAAACATGGGTTTTGGGGGGGTTTGGTGGTTTTGTTTTCAGGATTTCTGGGGGTTTTTTTAGCCTGATATTTCCCTAATCCAGTGTATGACTGCTAATGCTTGGACCAGCACAGCCCAGGAAGTGGGAATGAGCAAGTCGCTTGGGCAAGTGTGGGATCTACTTAGGCTGACGTTACCACCAAAGAAATTCACAGGAAGCGCTGCCAAAGTGAGAAAAGAGCTCCTAACTTAGGTGTTGTGAATCACCCTCCCAAATACTCAAGTCATAGAGAAGTCAGTGCCTAGACAAACGGATGTGTCAGAGTCCCATGAAACCTTTGTTGTTGGTTATTTACATCCTCCAGCTTCACCCAGTTATAGTTAGTTCCACCTTATGGGCTGTCACCTCAGGGTAAGTATACTTGGGCAAACTGATGCATGAATTTAAACCAGTGCAGTTATGCTGGTACTGCCTTCTAGGTGTGTAAAGTTAGTCTAGACCAAAAGCATTTTTTTTTTTCAACTTAGCATACATTACAAAAATATTTATGTTAATCACTTCTGTTCTATCTTGAGTATTTACACCCAAAATACACAGTTACTTCCATGGCAATGCTAAGATTTTTTTCTTGTAGATACAGTTGCTCTAGGCACAGATTACAGATTCTGCAAACACAGAACCAAAAGTTGGTCTGTATCCCAAAGGTTTTACAATCCGATCTCAAGTCCAAGAGACAACCAACTGATAGATGAATAGAAGGAAACGATGACTTAGCGAGGTTTGATCATCCTTGTATTAACTGCTAAAACTTCCTCTGTGCCAAAAAGTTCTCAGCTTCATTTTGAGGCCTTCCTGTTGGCCTTTCTTAACTGAACTGCATCTGGAAGGTTTGTACTGCAGAATTTGCCCATGTGTTTTTCCCACAAACATGCTTTCTTCTCCTACGTACAATAAAGCAACAATTCAGCTCTCTTCCAGTGTGATCCAGAAGTCCAGATCCAAACTTCTCTTGGACTGATGAAGGGTCAAGCTGACAGCATCAGGCTTTGGACCTGGCCCAGACTGAGGGATAGTCCAGACCGACATGCTAATTTAGGGCCTGATCCTGCAGACTTTGATTACACTGGGATTTTATTGCAATGACAGAATTGCACAAGTTGGAGATGGGAAAAATCAATTAGGTCATCTAGTCTGTTGCCAGAGTAGGATTGTTCCATACTGCACATTTTGTTAATGTTCTCCCATTACATCTTTTAAATATCTGAGCATAAAGACATTACTGAAGATGTTGGGACTGGATCTTTAGGAACCAGTTTATTTTCTAAAAAGTACACATATTGTCATGGGTTCAACTTACTGTGAGTAAAGCATTTCTCATCACTGGCTTCTTTTGATTTAGACTATGCAGTTATTATCTTCTGTTTGTGATATTAACAGCTTTTGAGAATGCTCATGATGTTGCAGAAGATTAACCTCCTAAACTGAATATGACTAAAGCACAAATGGGTTATGGGAGGAAACACAGAGAAATGCAACAACCGTCAGATTTGGAAATATGGAAAAGAGTAGTAACACAGACACACACACGTATTTACATATATATGTTTGTGTGTGTGTATGTGTTTTGGGTAATTTCTTATATATTTCTGCCTCTCTGCATACCTTGCCTGCTCCGTGCCTGCTTCTTAGTTTGTACAGAAGAAAACAAATCTGGGGCAAAGACTGTCATGGTTTGGGGTCCTGTGCAGTGCCAAGAATATTGTTGGTGTTAACAAATAGTAGATGTGTTGGGTTGTGCAACCTTTACTCAGGATGACTGCTCCAGCCCTCTAAACCTTCTCCCTTCAGCAGACAATATTGACCCAGTTCTGTGGGGATGCTACCGGGGATACCTCCGTGGTGGTGAAGTCTGACCTACGCCACCTATACCCTGAGCAGCATCTGAAAAATAAGGATATTGTATTGGACACAGTATGCTTCATTTTCAAGTTATGTATCAGAGGTAATCCAAGGCCTTTATTTCTTTACTGTGTTTCCCAAGTTGAAAAGGCAGATCAGTGACCCTTTTGTTCACTTACACAAACTATTTCCAGTCTAGAGAAGAATGACAAAGGGTGTCATTCAGCTGTCCTGTTCACATGGCTGGTTTTTATGACTACAGTGCCATTATAAGCAAGCATAATATCAGCTATTAATTGAATATTATTATCTTATTTTGGATCTAATCTGAGGATCTTGAGCCCACCTCCCTTTTCCCCCAATTTATTGGGTATTCTGAAAACTAAAATTAATAATGTCTAGCTATGGAAAGTTGCACAGAGAAACCACTGGGCAGGAATTGCAATGGCGAAACCACCACACACCACTCCTCTTTGATTCATTTCTTTTAAAAAGACAAGACAAAACAAAACAAAACAAAACACCACCACCTCTCTGATTTTACAGTCTCCTGCCGCTGGTTTTAATGTAGTTCAGTAAAACAGAGGGCTCAGACATCTTTGACTTTCCGGCAACAATCCGGACCATCAGCCGTTCTCCCCTTGCCCACCCTCCTTAATAAACCCCAAAATAGAGAGGTGCACAAAACTACCCCGGGAGCTGTTTGTAATTCATCTGTTCCATTTGCAAGGAAATACTACATCCTGCTCCCTCCACCATGTGTGCTGCTGCTGGCCCCTCACCTCCCGAGGCCTGGTGAAAAGGCTTTTTTGCAAGCCTGATCCCCCCCGATGCTGGCAGTCCACCGGCTGCAGGCCCGCACGCAGCTGTGTGGCCCCGCGCAGCCCAGCCCGGCCCGCTGGCTCTGCCTCCTGAGGGCTGATGTCAGCCTGAACTTTGCCACCGATATCTCATCAGGATGAGCGACATAAACAGAGAATTGCACGCCAGAGTTTTGCTCTGGAACAAGCTCCTTCCACACATTTCAGCAGCATAAATCTTCTCCTTTTATCACAGAACGGCAGTAACTGTTTATGGGTTCGGTTTGTTGTTGTTGGGTGGGTATTTTCCCCCTAACGGAGCTGGTTTGTGAGGGAATGGGGGGGGGGGGTATAACCTGGTTTTCCAGCATCCTCTTGCCCTGCTTCTTTTCAGATCCCACTCAAGTCAAGGCACAGCTTTTGTTTTCTCCCCGGTCTATGCCTCTGCCCCTCTTCCACAGCAAACAAGCGACCTCTCCCCCCCGCCGCTGGTCACTCATGCATACCCTGCCCTTCTGCTTGGCCCTTGGTCGACACACACCGCACAAGTGTGTTTTGCTGAGGCTCTTGGGTGACCTGCATGGTCCCCGGGACTGTCTCCCAACACATCTGCCCCACGTGTCCCCGCTGTAGCAGGGACACATGGAAGGGAAGAGGCTGGAGAGGCAGCGAGCAGAGCTCCTCAGCCGTGCTTTGTCAGGGCAAGGAGAGGGAGTGCACTCCCCGTTTATTTAATGTTTTCCTTATGTTTCTCGTGGAGCGTTTATTTTTTGACATGCTTTCTCTGCCCACTGGTGCTAATGCTGCTCGAGTGAGCTGGCTGTCTGGCTGCAGGTTGGCTCACACACGTGTCCCGTCCTTTCTCCGCAGCCTTGTTTATTTATGCCACTCGCCTGACTTGCTCAGAAATTTCCAGACAGGCACTAGCACATGAGAAGTCTCGATCTCCAACAAAACAAAACACAACACCGAGGTGAATGCGCTTTCTTCATGTCAGCATAGCCCCTCGGCTTGTCTGCCGAATGACTTTTATTTTATGCCTTTCTGGCAATCCCACCCCATCCGGCTCAAGTATCCTGGATTAGAAAGACTTTCCCCAGAGTCCTTTTCAAAGGGAGCCTCCCACAGACCTTTAAATCCCCCACATTTTATGGTACAGATATTTAACAGCTCTGAGAGGGGCAGCGGGGGGGAGAGACTGAGGAAAACAGTTACAAATAGAGTGGCTGCTCCTCACACCACTGAGGTTTCTGAGGCAATCAGCGTCTTTTTGTCCGGCTTTCTCTCGCATCCCAGCGATAGCCACTGAGATAAGAAAGGAAGCAAGAAAGGGTTCAGTGAAGTCGCCGGTTTTCCCCTGAATCAGCTTCATCTCCCGCTTTCTAGCCCTCTCGTTCTCCCAGAAAAGAAACCCTTGCCGGAGAGGGGAAACGCGATACCCTTCTGTCAAACGGGCGGCTGCGCCTCGCCTAGGTGCTGCTGAGCTGCGCCCTTGCTGCCGGGGCTCTGGTGAGGGTCCCGCCGGCGGGGGGGGGCGGCTGCCGGCACCCCCGGGCGCTGCGGCCCGGCTCGGCTCGGCCCGGCTCAGCCCCGCTCGGCGCGGCTCAGCTTGGCCCGGCCCGGCTCTGCACGGCCCCCGCCCGCGGCCCAGCCCCGCCGCCCCGCTGCTGCCAGCCGGCCGTGGGGACAGCCCCCGGCCCCGACGGGACACGGGGCTTTGCTCTACCCCGTCCCGCCGGAGAAGTCACCCCGGGAAATGCCTGTCCCACGGGCAAAAGGCAGCAACGGAGAAAATCCCGAGGAGAAGGAGGGGCTGGAGGCCCCCCACCCCCCGCTCATCTCCCCATCTCCATTGTGACCAGGGATGTGGGGGGCAAATTCAGACAGGAGAGGGGTGCTGCGCTGTGTCCCCCTCAGCGGGGAAGGGGCCGACGGCACACCGCCCCGTCCCCCCGGCAGGCGGGGGGGCTCCTCCCCACGGCGGGTCCGGGGCGCGGGGGGAAGCGGCACCTCCGCGAGGGCCCCGGGAAGGCCGAGGGGAGGCGAGCGGAGCCCTCCGGGCAGGGGCTGCCAGCGAGGCTACGGAGTCCCGCCGCCCGACCCGGCCCCGGCCCCGGTCCCGCCCCGCCCCGCCGCGGGGGACAGCGCAGCCGCGGGGCCGGGCGCGGAGCGGCGTCCCCCGCCCGGCCCCGCCGCTGGAGGATGCTCGGGCGCTGATGCCCCGAGGGGGCTCGGCCGGGCGCGGGGAGCCTCCCCCCGCCGTGCCGGGGCGCTGGGGCTCGCCTCCTCCCGCCCCGCCCCTCCCCGGGGCCTCTCCCCCGGGGCCCCGCTCCGGAGCAGCTCCTGCATGAAGCCCGGGGGCTCCTGGTCGGCGGGCGGGAGAGCCGGGGGGGCCCGGCCCACCTGCGCCCGGCGGCTGGCGGTGCCCACGGCGCAGAGCTCCGGAGCAGCGGCGGCGGCGGCGGGGCTGGGTCCTCCTCCTGCCCCCCCGCCGCTCCCGCCCTCGCACACTCCTCTCCCACCGCCATCCATCTATCCGTCCTGTCGGCACCTCGCCCGCCCGGCGCACACACGGGCGCGCACAGCCGCACGCACCCCGGCACCCCCACAACATGCTGCCGGCCACCGGCCCGGCATGGACCCCGGCGGCGGCTGCTCGGCTCCCCTCCGCGGCTGACTCCCCTCTGAGGTTTGCGGCAGGTAGCGGGGTGGACGGTTCGAAAGTGCAATAGGAAAAGCCGAAGGGAAAAGACAAAAAAAAAAAAAAAAAAAAGACAAAAAAAAACCAAAAGAGAAAAATAAACCGGCAAAAGCCATCAAGCCGGCCAAGCCCAGTTTTGGATCTCAGTGCAGGTATTTCTGCTGCTGTGTTCATCCCTTGCCGCCTACCACCCCGGTTTATTTTTTATTTTTTCAAGGAAAGAAAAAAAGAACGAAAAGGAGAAGTCGAACTCTCAAAGGGTTACTATGCAATTGCGACTGATTTCTTGGTTTTTTATCACTTTGAACTTTATGGAATACATTGGCAGCCAGCACGCCTCCAGGGTACGGCGACAGGGAAGAAGTAAGTGCGAAGAGATTTATACTTTGATAACTTCTGCTTCCTCTCGTTGTGTTGTTCACCTGTCCGGGGGGTGCTTCTGCCCCCCCGGTGCCTTTGCGAGCGTGCTGGGAATCAAGTCCCGCGCCCGCGGCGCGGCCGAGCGGATCCGCCGGCGGTTTCATTGAGTTGGAGGGATGAAGGCGATTTCTCACCTCTTTCTGCTTTTCCCTCTCACCTCACCGGGGTGAGCAGAGCTGGCTCCGGGGAAGACCTGCGTCTGTTCCTTTATATTCTGGTGCCTGGTAAAGGGGAATGTCCTTTCTTAGCTCTTTCCATTTCCTAATGGGAACGCGCGAGGCCACGACAGGTAACTTTCTGCCGCGATGCCCTAAGCGCCTTTCTCCGCCCCAGTCACCGTTTAAGCGACCTGAGGGAGTACGGAGGGAGAAGCCCCCTCCCCGGGAGCCAGCAGTACAGGTCATGGTTATAGGTGAAGCCTGGCGCCCGGCGATGCGGAGCGGGGCGCTGGGGTGTCGCGGCAGTGCCTAGCCCGCTGACCTCCAGCCTTCACTCGCCACCAGCCACCTCGGCGGCACCGTCCGGGAAGCCCCTGGGTTACCCAGCGGCACTGCCCCGGGGCTGTGGACCCTCATAGTTTATGGGTTTTGTTAAAACTCCCATGGGATGGAGGGAGTTCGTCCCCTCTGGCTTAGCCAGCTCCTGACCAATGTCGCCTGGGTGCGGGGTGGCGGCAGAAGGGAGCCGGGAGGGCCGGGGCATCCCCGCAGGCCGGGGGGCGAGGGTCAGTAACCGGGGGTGCTGGCAGCAGCTCCTTGGGCGCTGCCGTCCAGAGAGACGGAGGAGACCAGAGGCGAGGAGACCCCCCCGGCATCGGGGCGGGAAGGAAAGCGAGGCAGAAGAGAGTCGCCCCCTCGGGAAGGCGCTGTCCAGGTCGCGGGCGGGCGAGCTCTGGCTCCCGCGTGGGGCTGCGGCGTGGCCGGTAGTAGTGGGCAGCTCCGAGGACCCGGGTCCGCCGTGACCCCCCGGTCAGAGCCCCGCCGGGGCGCCGCACGGAGCCGCGGGCGGCGGCGGGCTGCGGCAGCGGGGAGCGCCGGGACGTGCCCCCGGTCCCGCCTCGCCAGCCCGCCTGCATCGGACCCTTCAGCGTTTTTGGGGAGGCATTTTCTGCGCACCTACCGCGAAGGGGCAGCTCATGCCTGTCCTCTTTCCCTGACAGCTGCAGATACCGGGGAAATGCCATAAAACACGGCAGCCCGCATTTAATCAGCAAGAAGTAACCGAGTTACTTCCTCAGGGAGAGGACGGGGGGGGGGGGGTTTACTGTTCTTTTAATTTTTATTTTGTTCAGCGCTCGCTCCCTTCTGCTGCTTGGCATGTCTATCCCTTGAAAGCCTCCTTTGTATGGCTTGCCTCCTGCACACAAGGTTTGATTCACCTAAAGTGCCCCTAAAGCGGAGCCGAAGACGAGAGAGACCGGGGGCTGCAGCCCTCCCATCCCCGCGGCCGCGCAGCGAGGGAGCACTAAGGGCTAAATAAAACATGTCAGGGCATCCGATTTATTATCCTTGGCAAGGGAGGGCTCCGCAGCCTCCCATCACTTCCCACCCACTCCTTTAACCCCTGGCAGCCGCGGGCCCACAAGCTGCGGCGGCCCCCCCAACCCGCCATGGGGCACCCCGACGGGCGCGGTGGAGGGGTTCAGCCCCGGGTCGGGGGCACAGCGGGGTTAGGGGGGCAGGCCCCCGCCGTGAGGCGAGGGCCGGCGAGCGGGTTCCCTCCGCCCGTCCGCCCTCCGGCACCTGGTGCGCGCCGCGCCGGGCCAGAGCCGGGCCGGCGGCGACCTCTGCTGTCCTGTGCCGCGGCGGGCAGCCCGCGGCGGCAGGTGCGGCTCTGCTGGGCTCGGCTCGGCTCGGCTCGGCTCGGCCCGGTTTGGCCCGGCACGGCTCGGCTCGGCTCGGCTCGGCACGGCTCGGCTCGGCTTGGTTCGGTTTGGCACGGTTCGGCTCGGCCCAGCACGGCACGGCTCGGCTCGGCCCAGCACGGCTCGGCTTGGCCCGGCTCAGCTTGGCTCGGTTTGGCCCGGCTCGGATCGGTTCGGCTTGGCCGGCTTGGCCCGGCTCGGCTGGGCTCGGCTCGGCCGCTGCCCCCTCCCGGGGCCGCCCTTTTGGCGGGGGGAAGGCAGGTCGCCCTCCTGCCCCCGGCCGGACTCGGTGGCTGCTGCGTGTGCCTGCGGTGCGGTGCGCTCCTCCAGGCGAGCGCCGTCCCCCTCCTTTCCTTTCGACGGCCCCCGTTCAGCGGGGTAGTTTTCGGGAAGTAGAGGTGGAAGTGCTGGCTGCAAATAATGAAATGGTTGGTGCAACGCGGAGAAGGTACTTGCTCAAAGTTTTCTGGTTAAAATACAAAAGTTAAGGTAAATTCACAGCAGAACAAGTGGCTGAAAACCCACAGCTAGAAAGAGCCAGAATGGAAGTCTGGCTCATCAGTTTGGCAGGGAAGTCAAATAACTGTCAGAACACCTCACCTGGGCACAGTGTACACTGTCCACTGGTGGAGGTGTTCAGATCGGGATGGTGGTAAAATGTGCTTTGGTTTAGCTAGTCGTTATTTGGTGTGAAGTTAAAATTAGAGCGAGAGCGTTTATGGAAGTTGCTATAAAAGAGGTTACGGTCACCACTTGCACTTTGGCTTTAAAAATTTATGAATCGCTATTAGTGAATACTGGAACTTGAAAAAAATGATAGTGTGCGGATAAAGGAGACACCTGTCAAAGTCATCTATTACATGGAAGGCTTTCTCTGGACTTCTGTTTCTTCTGCCCAGAGAGTCTCCTCGAAGCATAGGTCCTAAACCCATTGCTAGGAAAGTGTCCTCAAATTTCCATTTAATCTATGCATTTTTAAATACAGTACAAACCAGTTGCCATCAAGCTGTCAGTGAGCCCATGTTAATTCAATTTGTTTAATATCCGAGTCCCCCATTCTATGTATTATATTGTAGGCTCCCACATTTTAAGATAAAAGAGTAATGAAACCTGAACTGACTACTTCAGAATATGCCAGGCCAGACTCTCAGCTGGTATAAATTGAAGTTTCTTTGTTAATTTGCCCCATCAGAATGTCTTGAAACATTACTTATTTTGTAGCTACTGCCAAAATAATCTTTAGCAGGAGAAAAGTTTGGTCTGTGGTCCTTTCACTCCCCAAACTCCTACTGAAGTTTCCAGTTTGAGCATCCTAAATTTCTGTCTCACGATCAGTAGTAAATGCGCAGTTGCCTGTACAGAGGCAAAACCCCTCCGAAGTCCACTACGGAGTGCAGAGGATTGAGTCCATAATTAGACATAGCAGACAAGATCAATAAAAGTTCAAAAGCAAACATGTCATTAGCGAAGAGACTTGTTTTTATTCTGATAAGAGCAATTAAGATTAACAAATTAAGTTGCTTTTTTGGGTCCTACAAGAGAGATTAATATGCAGCTAAGTATAGACTAGCATACCCGTAAATAAGAAATTCTATGTATCTCCCAGTGATTATAGTTTGCTGAGAAAAAAAGTAGGATTAAGTCAATAGTTCTGAAATATTTTAGCTCTGCAGGCCACCCCCAACCCTCAAAACTTCGTACTGACAGTTGTGCACCTTTCTCATTGACCTTTTAACTGACAGAAATGAAGTATTATTTGCTACGGGTCTGTGAATGACCAGCAGACCATTTGCCATGACCCTGTGGACTACCAGTGAGCCACAGACTAAATTTGGAAGTCACTAGAATAAGCAAAGTGATAGAAAATTCTGCATTTGTACCACAACGCCTACATCTGGGAGTAAAACCATCAGCATGACTTAGCGGGCTGCAGTTTGGCTGAGAGCTACCATGATGTATATTATCTGCAGCCCATCAGTATCTGATGTTGGCAATTGCCTCCTGCCTTTTGCTGTAATGGCACGTTCGCGATACCCGGCAGTCAGTCGTTCCTTTGGTCGCTTCTCCGTTGGTTCCTCTGTTGACGCAGGACTGCAGGTCATCCAGCATCTGCTTCTGGTCACGGTCACAAGTGGAGGGCTCCACCCTGCAAACCCTCTGCCTCTCTGGCTTGGTTTGCCTGCAACTACTTACAAATTCAAAATTAAGCACATCCGTAACAGCCCGTTTGAAAACATAGCTGCATAAAATGGAACAAAACAGGAGAGAACTGAGAAAACACAAACTGGTAAAATTATTCCTTCGGGTTTTTTATGCCCTCATGGAGGGTGTCATTCATGTGGAGGTAAAATGTCAACAGGAAAAGAGGAATTACATTATTAGTAAAAATAACACTACATTTTGGAAGCAATTTTTTAAATAGTTCATTGATATATATACATATTACTGATATCTACATGTACATTTAGGGTTGGCATGGCACAGGTGGTAACACTACATATTGTCTATATAATATAGGTGTTGTTACCAATTTTTTTAAAAAAGAAGTAATTTAATATCTGAGTGCAATAATTTAAAGCAGAAGTTAGCCAAGCAAGCAGCCATCAAGTTAAGTTGAATCTGTCCTTGGGCAGGATTAAATTATTCAGTGTTAGTTCTCTTTCAAAGTATTTGTATGCCACAGATATATTTTTTTTTCTGTGACGGTTTCATATTAGTATTGTCAGGGTAAATACTTTGTTGGTGACAAGTGCATCTTTTTTGCAATGAAGCTATATTTCTCATTTTTGGATGAGAACCCGTTTGTTTCGAAATAGACTGCAAAATTCCTATTGCAGTCATTAGAAACAAAAGCAGATGGAGCACTCTTTCATCGTATTTTCATAAACTGTGAATGTATCTCATTGTAGCGATATCTTAAATAATTACATATTAGAAAATCACTACGCATTGCTGAAATCATTAGAAGTATTGTAGGGATAGCATGCTTGTGTTGGGTTTTTTTATAACGCTATGTGCACGTAGTTCTGTGCTTGAAGTATACCAGCTGCATGTGGAACAATACATCTTACCATCCCAAGAGACTAAAGGATGTTACAGACCAGTTCCCATTTCATACCTGACATGTGAAAGGGTGATAGTTTCCAATTTTGTTTCTTTCGGCTGCTGAAGACATTTCTTATACAAGTTAAAATTTATGTTAAACTGTAAATATGTCTATTACCACAGCTTCTCAAAGCCATTGATTTGCATATCAGCAAATACAGAAAAAGCCCTGTTTCTCTTTGCAGACAGAATAAAATGTTGCTATTATTAATGAGATGGTTTTAGAGCTTGAACCTGCCTCCTTTGCTTTCAGTGGAGAAAGTCCCATGGGCTTCACTGGAACTGGAGAGGGCTCTTTTTCTGCAGGACCTCAGGAAACATTCCGAGTTTGGAAGAATTCCTGTGCTAGAGTACTTGCAAAATTGCATGATCCGGACATGTTCGATACTTATATAGGAGAAAACAATGCTCTGAGCCTTTCAAAACTGTGATATATAGCCTACTTGGGAGGCAACCTCTTTCTTAAGCATACGAGAAGAACAGCTATTTTACTACTTTTACCTATTGAGCCAACTGAAGTCAATAAAGTTAACTCTGAGATTAATTTCTTCTTTTAAGCTTTGTTATTAGGGTATAAAGCCTTTGCAAATCCCCGGTCTGCTGCTGCTTCTTGCTGTAGATTTTTCACTGAAGATAATGGAAGTTATGCCTAATAAAATCTGAGCTGGGACGTAAAAATCAGACTTAGTCATTATCTCTTGCGTTAGCGTCCTTATTTTGCTTTCCTGTTAATAAAGCTAGTGTGCTGGCTTGACCACTGCTGTTTATTGCTAACATTAATAAGCTGTCTACCATTTCATATTCAATCATTTATAGACAGTGACTAGTAGAAAAACTCATCCGTTAAAACCATAGAGGTTCCTAAGAAGTTTTTCTCCAACAGTAAATTGTCCCTTTTGCTCTTGAAATTAAATGAAAAATTGCGAAAGCCTGGTGGAGGAGATATGAAAGCTAATAAGAAAAGAACATTTTTGACTCATTTCTAATTTTGGAGTCTGAACTACTCAAAATCACTTTGCCAATTTTTTACCAAAAGACTGCAGAACAAAGCAATCTTATCAGATGACAAAAGGCAGCTGAAACCATGTACGTTTTTATACAAAAGTCCGTCTGTCTGCTATTACCACAAACAATGCCGCAGATAAAAATATTCAGAGAATATTTATCCATGCAAAACATGTTATGGCTCTCACAAAAAAAAAAAAAGAAAGAGAAGAGCTACAACTTTTTTATAAATAACTGAATAACCAAGCTTCTGGCGATGGTAGGATGATTACTTATTAGACGCTTTGTCATAATAAAATCCAACAGATTTTATTAATGATTATTCGAACCCTATTTTTGTTGTTAGCAGTGAGCAGTGCGATGAGCAACGTTACTTAAAAAGAAGGAATGATTGTACTACAGCTATATGATAGCTGACTAATAAATATCTTTCTGTGTTTCGATTTCTAGATTATGAGCTATAGACCATGCATTTTAAAATGTTAGCATTATTTACTTGTGTGATCAAAAATAGCATCCGCTGAAGCAAAAAAAAGTTATATCCCTCCAGTGCTGTTAGGGAAGAACTCAGCTATGGGGACCAGAGCTGAACTGGGAGAGACATGAACTGTGACGGCACCGAGCTCCCTCCTGCTCCGAGCAGCACCCCGGCATTGCACCCATACTTCAGCTCCATACAATAGAGTAATTAGGAGGAAGACCCTAAAGAAATGCATATAGCGATACTTTTAAATGAAAGCAAAACCCCGAACCACAGGTCTACACCGAGTTCTGGTAGCGCGCTGCTATAAACATTATCCTTTCAAGCTTCTTATTGAGTGTCAGCTTTACGTCCTGACATGTTTCATGTTTAAACTTGAAAGGTCCTAGATGGGATTTCAGACGTTTGATATTTCCTGCAGGGTAAAGCAGATTTTGGGGCACTGTGAAATAAAACAGGAGCTCATTGATGGGTGTTGGAATAGCAATGATGTGTGATTCCTGCGGCTTCCTGTAAAGTGCGAGGGCAGACACAGCAAGGCTCAGATCCAAGAACAGGACTTAGGTGCCTAAGGTGTGTCTGGGGCAGGATTTAAACACCTGAGTCTCTCACCTTCAAAGCCCTGCCTACTTGCCACCTCACCCTTGATGCACGGGCATTTCTTAGGTGTTTTGTTGTTTCAAACATGAGACTTCATCTTACTGACATAGAGCGTCCACCTGGCACGGAAGACTTCTGAGCTCAGGCCCCTTCTGCAGAGGCTTTGAGGTTGTTCTCTTAAAGAAACGCTGGGTAAAAAAGGCAATCAGTAAATCATAACAAATAACAAAAATAACAATACAAAGTTCTTCCACAGGGAGCACAGGACTCTGCAGGGGATCACTTACTGACACTGCAATATAGTCACACGCATCCCTGCTCCCACACATGTGCCCCCTGGGCCCCTTCCTCTTCTGTGCTAACTAAAATGGGTGCAAGCAAATGGCCTGAGATTACATGCAAGTCCAGATGATAAAAAGTCAGTTTATTAGAGCAGATCAAGACAGGCTAGAGTAACGCTAGACAAAAGAATTAATAGAACTCAGATTTTCAACTCCTGGCCGAGTATTTTAGCTGCTAAAGTTTTAGGTACATTAAGGGTAGCAAGGCTGCTCCTCCCTTCTTGGTGTGTTTCAGAAGAAAAGAGTGAGGTCTCCTTTCTTTTGTTAATGAATATATTGGCTTGCAAGGCTGGGTGGCAGTGCCAGGGCACCGAAGTTCCCTGGACAGCCAGGATTTGAGACAGTTTCTGACCCCAGCATTTGCCTGTGACTAGGCTGAGAATCCCTTGTTCAGCATGCTGATTTTTGTTAATCCCTTTTGGAGGCGCCCAACTCTTCCCACCTACTGAAAGGCAAATCAAACGCCTCGCTCAGGGCTGCCAACTGTACTTTGATGGAGGCGTCAATGGACGGCATCGCTACACAAAGCACGGATGTTCAGAATAGCATTAAATCCTTTATCAAGCACCAGATCATCCACCCCACTTCTCTCCAAATAGCTCACCAGGTGTGCAGCTTCTCTGGTGACAGCATTTTGGTGGAAAGTTAGAGCAGAGGTAGGGCTTAAGCCCTTTTTCCTCATCTCTCCTACAAGGAGAGGTTCTTTCTTCAAGGGGAAGGAAGAGGAGAAGGCTCTCGGCTGAACCAGAAATGTAGGAGCAACCCGCTGGTGGAACAAGAGTTCCATTTCTCAGCTAACATTTAGAAACATCCACATGAACCAGAGCGACTAAAACGTGATACTTTAATATGTTTATAAAGTTTATGTATGTTATCAGCACATGTAATACTCCCAACAGGATTTATTATAGGTTTCTTTAGCAACAACATTTTTTATTCATAACAGCTCAACTGGTCAGAGAGAGGAAAACAGCCAGTTTCTTCAGAGCGCACCTCCCACGCACACTTGCCCTGCATTATTGCATTGCTTATTCAAGAAGATTACAAACACCAGCATCGGCAAGTGTTTCATAACCTTGTTTCCTTTTCCTAGAATGTTCATAATTAATTTCACTTCTTTTCTATGCCACTGAATAAGGAGTTGCTGGTTTTATTTTACTTTATGTTACACTGCCGAGTGAAGAATTACCCCTCCAAAATAGAACTAAGTGGGACCAAGGGATATTTATTTAACATGGGAGTCAGAGATGTTAAGTGCATGTATTTAGCAAATACAGGGAGATGGATGAAGATTCCAGAAAGTTTTAGTAAAACACAGAACTGAAAATAATCAGCTAAGATGAGACCTCCTTGTGCTGGGCACAATGGCCACCGATGTCATAAAATCTAATAGACAAGATCTTGAAGGCAGGAGAGGTAAATAAATTACACAATTTTGGTATTTTGCAAAAAAACAGCTTCTGTTTTGCTGTCCAAAATGAAGTCACATATTTGTCTTTTGTGTTTATGCTTTATGAAGAGTTGAGCAATTAATGAGTTTTAGACTCGAGGGTGTATGAATATTGAAAGTAGAATTCTGTACCAGAGTGTACGATTTATAACTTGTGCTATGCCCAGGACAAGCATTTTTAAGTCCAAGGCCCTGGTTTTAGTAATGAAACAACTTAAATGTGCTATTTAAGCTAGCCATTGAGGGGAAGCTTCAGTGGCGTAAGGATTTATCAGTAGGATTCACTTGTGAGTGAATGTCAGCAAGAGGACATCCACATGGCTGCTTTGGTCATATATTGTCTCCTAAGAAAAGACTAAAGTTATTCTGAGGAAGAAGTCAATATAAAAAGAAATTCCCCTGGACAGACTGTGGACAAAAATATTTCCCTTTCTCTGTTGGCATAATTTATTTCTGTTAACAACCTATAAAAGTTGCATGATTAGAGAATGCTTCTTCTCTTCCATTACTGGGTACCATGTTCTTTCATCTGAGAAATTCACTGAGATAATAATCATGTTCGAAACCCCCAGCTTCTTTCAAATGTATGTCTCAGAACAAGCAAGCTGTTAGATTACTAGTTCTGAGTTCAGCATATTTCAGGAAATAATGTAACAAGTGGTGACATATATCATGGTTGTGTGGTCTCTTAGAGGCCAAAGTGGGCTTGATCACTCCATGGATGTCAGAATTACAGAGGAGGTTTCAAATAGGCTTTCTCAATTTTTCTATGTACTGTGGCTGGGTATTCTGATGAACACAGTCTTCCCAAGCTTTCTGGAGGTTAGAAGCAGTGGGTGGGGAATGACTGGTGCGAGGGGGTCTTATTCCTATTTGCCAGGATCTGGCTGGCCACAAAGGAAACTGTAAACTGTACCCTTTCAAGATGAGGACAGGCTTCTATTCACCTCTTTCTGAAATCACATAATTTCCCAGTGAGTGGAGAAGTTCACTTCTTCCTCAGTATAAATCACACCTGAGTCCAGATAAAATAGTCTAATTAAAAGAGTAGTCTTTTCTTGTACTTCCATGCTTCATTGATTATGTAAAAAAGGAGGATTCTAACCATAGCTACCACTAAAAGACCACCAAGCATTATGAAAGTCAATCCATAATCCTTTCTGAAGCCTTGCATAACTTGTTGAAAAATAAGTTATTCATCTATGGAACTTGCTGGTTGAGCCTTCCACCCTGGTTCCCTGACTGACTGTGGTTACTGCTGTGTGCACCAAAAAGGCCCTGTGTTTTTCATCTGCAAGTCCACAGGACGCATCTTGTCCAAAAGATCTCAGCCACAGAAATTGCAGTACTGCATACAAGAGAGCTTATTGAAAAGAAGAATCTTCCATCTCGTACTCCCTGACTCGTACATAAGCCTTCTCTGCCTTATGTACTTCATCCCCTGGAACCCCCTAAGCCTACAGCTGTAGTCCTAGAACTGGAAAAACTCCTTTACATAGCCCATGCCCAGGATCTCCTAAAAGACCTTTTTGACCATCAGCCTATATAACAATCGTCAAAGGTGTCAGGAAACCGTAAGCCTACCAAAAGTGCAGGGAGGTGTTTAACACCATTAATAAAATATTGACAAAATTCATAATTTTGATAGAAAATTTAGTAACATTTTGTAAACTACAAAAATATAATTTTCAAATTAAAAATATAAATTTTAAATAAAAATAATATAAATGCTCATACATCTAGTCATCTCTCCCTTCTCCCCTACACACTCATACCTGTATCTGTATATACACATTCACATACATACTTACAAAGTCACACAGACACAAGCAAGAATTAAAGGTCTGTACTTGTTCTTAAATTATTTTCCCTTTGAAATTGTCCTAAAATATAGGTAAAAAGGATACCGACAACCCTAGACAGAAGAATCACAGAATCACAGAATCCCAGTTTGGAAGGGACCTCAGGGATCATCTAGTCCAACCTTTCTAGGAAGAGCACAGCCTAGACAAGATGGCCCAGCACCCTGTCCAGATGACTCTTGAAGGTGTCCAACGTGGCCGAGTCAACCACTTCCCTGGGGAGATTATTCCAATGGGTGACTGTCCTCACTGTGAAAAATTTCCCTCTGGTGTCCGATCGGAATCTCCCCAAGAGCAACTCGTGTCCATTCCCCCTTGTCCTCTCCATGTGACTCCTTGCAAAAAGGGAGTCTCCATCTTCTTTGTAGCTGCCCCTTAAGTACTGGTACATGGTGATGAGATCCCCTCCGAGCCTCCTTTTCTCAAGGCTGAACAAACCCAGCTCTCCCAGCCTATCCTCATATGGCAGGCTTCCCAGTCCTCTGATCATCTTGGTGGCCCTTCTCTGTACCCCTTCCAGCCTGTCCACATCCTTTTTATATAGCAGGGACCAGAACTGTACACAGTGCTCCAGGTGCGGCCTGACCAGCGCTGAGTAGAGCGGGATAATGACTTCTTTCTATCTGCTGGCAATGCCCTTTTTGATGCAACCCAGCATCCTGTTGGCCTTCTTGGCCGCAGAAGTTTTGTTTCAAGATACACAAGGCCCTTTGGTTTATCTGAAAACTCCATCTCTTCTCCCACTTCTTATGGCCTGTTTGGTCATGGAAAACAAACTCATTAATTTTATATAGGTTAAACCAAACATTAAATTAAAAAAAAAAAATTGCACAAGAAGTTTGCTGGGGGACCCTCTCTTTTTCTGTTGAGCCTGGCATGCCTAAAACTACACCAGTTACATGGACCCTTCGCTTTTTGGTTGTGTATAGGTGAAACCTTTATGGCTTTTCATATGGCATATCACTAGGCTGGAAATTTTATTTAGCCAATGAGAAAGAAAATAATGTTCCTTAGGCTGGCCTCCCGGCAGGGGAAACCAGTGGTGTTAGCGAAGAAGCATCTTTCCCTGCCCCATGACAAATGAGCAGCACTACTGCTGATGTTCCTTGGGGGGGATGTCTGTGCATATAGGTATACGTGTGTACCTGCATCTGTGCATCTGCTGAGGGAACAGCAAGGAGACCTAATATTCCTCCCTTTTATCAGAGAATGGAGATGTCATGATCGTAAGGCACATGCCAGACGAACATGAGGTTTCAAACTAGAGCCTCTGCATTGTTTTTAATGGGAGTTGGTTTAGGCAGAATAAACATCTCATAAAGATTAAGGGATTGATTTTGCTTCTAGTTACAACTCGTGTCAGGAAGCAAATAACTCACAGAGCTCTGCCAGCATAAAATTAGCATGTGCTCAGAATCCAGCCTAAATGTTTATACAGGCTATTAAAAAAAAACATGATAGTTCGTGGGGGATTTTGTTCTCACTCACCTACAAAAGGAGCAGCAATGCAATCTGCATTTCTCTTCCCGAGGTGCTGGTAAAGGTTGTGAGGGCATTCCACAGTCTTTTGTAAGAGAACAGCTGTAATTTGCCACTTAAAACTGTGGGAGGGATACTTTTCCTGCTTCCCCCGTGTTGTACTTATTCACCCTGCCCAGCACTGTGTACTCATGAGTGTTCTCCTATTTTGCCATCTGCTCAGTTATAGTTGTCAAGCTTCCCTCTCCTCTCTCTTCCTACAGATATTGAACTCGGGCACTGTTTCTCAACCTAGTGACTGAAGTAATTTGTAGAGTGAGAACATACACCAAACCAGACTAGCTAAATAAGTAAGCACAGGGATAGACCCAAGCTGCTGCATTTTCTGAAGTGACGAGTGGTAGAGGAACTCTAGATCAGCTCCATTAGCCTGCCGGATTTAATACAGGTGTGGTCCATGTCCTCCTCGCTATCCGTAGCGTGCCCAGATCCAAGCCAAGCCCACTGAAAACAGCTAGCAGGTGAATGTAGTGAACCTGAGCAGACACACCAGAATTCACATGCGACAATGCTGTGTAGGGTATATGATAATGTGCCCTTTGTCAAATGAATTTTTTAAATAACTTTTTTTCTCATCGTCCTAACAATTTTTGTTCTTCCCTAGTGTCACCCCTAAGGAACATTCCCTTAGTATTCCCTCTCCCTCACTCCCCTACTTGTACCTATAAGCAAATTTTCTCCTTGACATACTTCTCCCTTTTGATGCCAAGCCACAAGTTATTGCAACTTACAGTTCTGAGCCCAGGGTTTTGAGGAGAAATGGTGGAAAGAGAACGGATGCCTTTGAGCTGCGGGGTGATGACTTGATACCAGTGGGTTTCTTGGTGAGAGAAAAGCAGCAGTGAACAGCTTCTTTGATTTACAGACAGATTGTAAAAACAAGCTATGAATCTTTGCATACACAAAATGATATGAATCCTTGGAGCCTTTGTCAGACATGGCCTGGTAGAAGTAAGGAAGGAGCTGGAAAAGTTTGCATACTGTAATAGAGTACATAGCCCTGAGGTCTGTCAAACACAGGAATATGAAGGGTGGAGTTTGGAAAGTGGTGAACTATTCTGAATGTGTGAGTTCACATCAAACATGGCTATAGCTGTTTGACCAAGCACAGAAACCAAAATATGCACCCAGCTGGCCTACTGCTCTCCAAGCAGCAGTGCAGGACCCTTCAGGGACCAGTGGAAAAAGTTCAGTTTGCAAAAATATTGGGGGGGGGGGGAAAGTCCTCTCCATAATGCTTTGCATTTCCCCACAACTTTGTCAGGGAGTGCCATGATAGATGGTAGGGCAACTGGCCTCAATTCAGTACAACTTACAAAATTCTCCTCCTCAGCTGCAGCACGATGTGGTGTCACAGAAGGGATGGGCAGCAGAGTTCATCAGCTGAACTGCAACACGCAGCACTGCTTGCTGCACTCTATTAGCAACTCCCAGCTTTCATAATGCCTGATGGTCCTAACTTTCCCTATGCCAAGCCCTTTCTCCAGCACATTTAATTCCTCACAGCTCCACACATCTCTATTCTCTCTTGTGACAGCAGTTGAATAATGTCTGCAAATGGAAATATCTACTCCTCCTCTTGGCTTACTGAGGAGCCTTAACCCCCTCCCCCAATATATTCAGTCTAAGTGGATTTACAGTTAGTCTGACAGTTTCTGAAATAGAAAACTTCTGGTTAACAGCAGATCCCAAGCTCTGCTCTCTCTTTAGGCAGGCAAGCACTTCTTGCTCTTTTTAAGATGGACTCCCTCCGATGACGTGGGAACGGAGGAGATACCACACCCCGTCCGGCCGTCGGCCTCTTGCTGAGACAACTATCAAGACTGCCAGTTCTTCTTGAAGGTTTTACAATGCGTACAGTTTCAAACAAACATCAGATGAAAGCAATTTTGAGTCTAAACCAAGCACAGTCAGGTTTGCATTGGTGATTTATTGGTGAAAGTCATCAGCTCCTATTACCTATTTCTTGAGCTATCCAGTTCTTTGGCTTCCAGCCATTTCTAGGGCCTGATCCTGTTCCTATTGAAGTTAATGGGAGGTTTTGTCACTGATTTCAATAGGAGGCCTTTAACTTTCCAACTTTCTGTCTATAGAGGCTTGAAGTGCTTCCAGGTTTCCATCATAGTCTGCGGTTCCCCTCTTTAAGTCAGTTGGACATTAACAGATTGCCTGGGCCCACACCTTTGGATATAGAAAAGCTCTAGATCTGATTCAGCTCCCACTCACACACCAGCTTTATACCTCAGTGGAGTCCCTCCTGATTTATACTGGCAGGAGAGCAAGGTCCAACGTTACTTATGCCTGGGTCATTGCCAGCACAACGCAGAGAGAATTCAAGTCACTTGTTATCCCCTTCCCTGCACCTCTCAATCACAGCATATACGTATGTATATATATGCGGATATATTGGAATCATCTGGACTCTTTTAAGTTGTTCACCATTGAAACTGACTTCAAATTCAAGTTTTAAAGTTGAAATAACAAAGAGTAAAAAAGAGCCAGAAGGGAGCCAGCTGCTAGGGTACTCACAATTTTCATCAGTCTATGGGACACTCCTAATAACATATTTTACTACTTTGTAGTGAACTTTCTTTGCTTCTGCCATAAATATATTCCCTACGCTATAAATGAATAGCTTGCAAGCTCAGTAAAGTTAATATAGAAGAATAAATCTTAACTACCTAATGTCAGGTCAGAAATATAAATCTTATCTAATATGCCAGGTCAGAAGGAAAGAATACTTTTAGCTGAAAATAGCAAATACTTTCCAGTGCAGAGTAGGAACTTATTTTTCGCTTTAAGAAAATATGCTGCCCCTAATAAGATGAGTTGAACAGTCTCCTTTTAGAATCTCCAAAAGAAAAATAAACACATAGAGCAGAGTTAATTTATAAAATGCTCCAGGGTTTATCTTGGCAGAACAGTCTTAGGCAGTGAGATTTCTCTCCCTCTCACACATGCATTCAACACATACACACTCACACACACACCCACACACCCACACCCACACCCACACCCCCCCCTCAAAATTAGGGCAGGCCCTTACAACAGCAAATACTACAGAAAACTTCTATATCTGGATAAATTCACAGGTCAGGCAAAGCTTTCATTTTCAAATCAATGGAAATTTTTCCAAAGCAAGACAACAATCCTTCAAGCGTTTTTGTCTACATACAGACCTGCTGTGTCACAGTGGGAGACAGCGAGCCACACAAGTGCCTCCTGTTTCAGGTCCCTCTCGCATGTACCAGCACTTCTGCCAGCTGTAAAGCAGCAATGCAGCTGCTGTCCCCTACTCCTGCCTGCCTGGGGCCCCACTTCTTGGGCACATCTGGGTGGCCTGGTGGGTGATATCTGCCAGACAGCTGCTGCTGGCACACGGGTCCCTCCCAGAAGCCACAGGTTCCCACTGCTGCCCATCCGCTTGTTCCTCTTCCGCACAGATCTTGCACAGAGCCAAGGCAACTTCAGAAGCTGTGGAGGTGAAGCCCATCAAAGGCTTTCTTTCAGCCTCATTGGCTTAGATTTATTTTTTTCTTATAGTCTGTATGCCTGCAATCAGCTTGTGTCAGGGAGCCACAACAACAGGGGAATACTGCAGGATCCAGATCTAACAGCCAGGAGATTGCCTAAGTGCAAGGTGCAATGCGACCAACAGCAAACAGCACTGTGCTCTACGCTGACACCCCCAAACAGTTTGGAGGTCCTCCATCTCTTGCAGCAGCCACTGGCCTTTCAGATAATTTATTTACTTCAGGGTCTGCAAAGCAAACAGCCACTTCCCTCAAGATTAGCAATAGAGGCAGTTTTACGTGGCTGCAGCACAACTTGAGGCTGGTGCCGCCAACCTATAGAATGCAGACCCTGACTTACTAAAACCCCACAGAAGAATGCAACAATGAGCAGGTTCCCCTCTCCTCTCCTCTCCTCTCCTCTCCTCTCCTCTCCTCTCCTCTCCTCTCCTCTCCTCTCCTCTCCTCTCCTCTCCTCTCCTTTTGGGCAGCTGGAAAGTTGCCAGTAATTTCCAGCATTTGGTCTGACAACTCTTCTACTGTAAATATTTAGAAGAATCCATTAGAGATTAAACAAAGTGTAAGTAACTGCTCCTAAGTGATAGCTCTTATTAATGTTTGCAGCAATAGGCGCTTTACAAACGCGTATGAAAGTCCTACCTCTAGACTGCTTGTAGGAAAGGGCAAGATAGAAGGCAGGAGCCAGAACATAGTGTAATTTGAGCGTCAGTGTGTTATCATTATAAATAATCGGTGCAGAGACAGCATTCTGTAACGACTACACCATGCTTGCAGATCTTCTAGACAGCAACGGGTAGAGCGAGCTATCCTGACCAATGAATTTTAAATTATCTGTATCAGGCTGCAAAAGTACTCAGAGCACCAGTTTGGACTTCTTTGCCTTTCTCTGGTCTGCCCCAAAAATATAACAAAAAAACAAATGAAAAAGCCCAAGCCCTTTCCCAGCCCAAAATGTACTAAGGCTCATCATGTGTTACAGGGGAAAAGACAAGCACAGCTCTGGTGGAATTTGTTACTTTTACTGTATTCTAAAATTATCCCGACTCTACAGTGTCTTAAATGTTCACCATGCAGTGTGATATTAGTAGCAGAGATGGGATGAACACTAACAGTGTTCTGGGGCTGATGATGAGATCCTTAAGAAGTGCTGCTAACAGAAGTCACTTTCCAGTGGACTCAGTTTTGAGGATAAAAAGGCCACAACTGAGATGAATGAAGACATATAAATGCATCTACACTCTAGCCAATGTCTTTGCTGAAAAAATACATTATATTCTAGGAACACAGTGAACAGCAGGTATATGTCTATGCATGTGCATACCATAGCAGAATTTTGTATCCCAACAAAGGTTGGTGATACCGATCTTTTTTTGCATTTAAATTACATTATATATTGTCAGTTTGTGGTGAGTAGAGAGTGCTGGTTCCAATACAGAAGAGGAGAAAAATGGATCACAAGACTTGGCTCCAGTGTCCACCTTGCACTGGTTAGGTCCTGCAAGCAAAAAGGCTTATCCAGGCCACTCATGATGCTTTCCTAGGGTGGTATGTCTGATACTCAGAAATAATGCATGTAAGGCATTGTTTCTAATTTTCTTAAGCTGGCAGCCCCATCCACTTTCCTGTCCCCTACCTTAAAGAAAATGTCTAGATAGTCTCTGGGAGTTATTGTGTTGTTCATTGTTTCATTTTAGTTTTATAGCCACATCTGACTTTTCAAACTTAGAGCCACCATTTTCTGTATGTGAGCTTAGACCTTTACTGAAGAAATAAATAAACGCAAGCTGGGTAGCTGGGAGAGCTGGGTGCGAGCTGCTGAGCAGGAACATGCTGACATGTTGGGAACTCCCATCAGTGATCATGGTGGCTTATGGAGTTGCTGGGTTCAGTGTCATAGCAGGGAAGAAGGACGAAACTTGTTAAGGTAAAGTTTGGTGCTGCATGTTTCCCAGAGGAAAAAAAGAGGAAGATACAATGCTTGTGATCACCTGAAGCAGGCCTCAGCAAGTTAAACAAAAAGGGTATTAACAGCCTCCTCACTAGTTCAGATGTTGTGCTGGTGTCAAGAATCAAGAGGAGGGTAACATCTAGTCCAGCTTCCCCTCTGAACACTCAACTAGTACCCAGCACAAATGAAGTAAACGTGTTGTTATCACCGGTTCTCAGGCATGAGGTGGACTCAAAGCATAGGCACAATGTGCCTGACTCCAGTGGGTGCAGTACATTTTTCAAGCTGCTGATAAGGCAGGGCCATCTTTGATGTTTGGCTGAAGTCAGTAGCCATCTACCAGAGAATGACTGCTACAGGCTGGGTCTGGCCTTGCACCACACATTGTTCATGTCCAAAAGCAGAAGACAGAACGCCATGAAGTCTTCTTTAGGTCTTGGTCTTTCTGAACTTTTTTATAGGCTTCCAGGTGCCGACACTCTTCCACCTCTAGAGCCAGTAGGCAGCAGGAGGAGAGGGTGAGGGAGCTATCCTGAGCTTCTTGACAGTGGCAAGGATGAACATCAGGTAGGATGTAAGGCAAGTTATATTCTTCTGTACCTCCATGGATGCATGTATGGGAGCTTCAGGAAGTCAGGCAGAAGAGATGCTCATGCTCTAGAAAAGCTGCAGAGGGGCAGACTAGGTGGTCTCTTCAAGGAAGAGGTCCATGAGTAAGGAGTGTTTCTAAGATAGTGGGCTTGGATAGCTGAGAGCAACTGGAGTTGTTCTGCTCAAAACTCCCCTAAGTGACTGCATACACCTTAAAATAATAACAATAAGAAGCAGCAGCAAGAATGCATCTTTCAAAACCTGTGCAAATATCAGTTCATTTTTCATATTAATCCCCTTGACAGGTTTGCAAGAGAGCATTGTCATAATTTTTCAAAAAGTGAAAAGGAAGTGGGTAAGTTATCTTCTAAGGCCAGCCAACAGCAGTGATCTCCTTTTAAGACATACAGATCAATTACTTGCAAATCTTGCTGAATTTCAGGTGGGCAGACCTCTTGTGTACCTCAAGGAACAAACCTTCCACTGGATAATTTGGCAGGGCTCTGTTGATTTTTACAGGACAGTGACATTTGACCCAAATAAATAACTCGACCATCTCCCTTGACTGCAGGAATTGAAAGCATAAGCACCAACAACCAGGCTAGTCATTGGACATTACATGGCAATTCCCAGGCCATCTCATCCTTAGGCAGAGGTTTAAGGTAGTTCAGATGGAATGAGCTCTAGAAGCGCATGTTTGCCTCCAATGACTACAAAGTCTGGTGTCCCCAAGGCCAGAGGATCTCCCGCTCTCTGTCCATGGAAGAGTTAAACCCAACAAGACCTATGTTGACACTTGAGGAGCCTGGACAGCTGGGTCAGTTGTGGATGTCCAAATCTTCAGTGCCTACAACCACGGGAGATGAATCCCAACATGGTTCCCTAAGTGCAGGCACCTTCATTTTTTAAATTAGATAAAAATCTTTCAGAGATGCTAAAATGTAGTTGAAAGGGAACTGAACCTCCAGAGCTCTTAATTCCTACTCTGGAGCCATGTTTGAATGTTCAAGGGTAGCAGACATTTTAATTATACATCATTTCAGGGGGATTGCTGGGATATCATTTCCCCTCAAGTTTGTGATGCTGTGGGCCATTTCCACTTATCTTACAATGTAATGATCACGATGAAGACAAGTTGTTTCTCAAAATTTGCTATTCCATTGCTTTAGGATCTGTTACAGCATAAGCACATGCAATTTGAGTGTGAAACTGCTGATTGAGAATAGAAGCACTTTACAGCCACTTAGCCCAGGTGTGAATGCATACACTTTCAGAGCAGGAGCCACAGTGCAATGGGGATTAAAGAAAAATGTAAAAAGAGAGGCTACAATAATAAAGGTAATTTTTCTTCTTTTGCTCACAGCCATGCTGGTTGAGGGAACATGCTGTTTAAGATAATGGTGTCTGCAAGTTCCATATAAGACAGCACCTTAAACACTCCTCCCAGGTGCTAGTTTGAAGAAACAAAGTAACATGTACGCTGTAATTCAGAAAAGACAGGATGAGTGAATAACTTGGCTTGTTATTCCTTGTGCTTTTTGAAAGAGGAGAAGAATTCCATCATTTCACCCCATTTTTTACATGAAACAACATTCCATCTTTACATCCCCCGTAAAACACTAATTTACTAATGCTTTCTTAATTTTCTCTGATATAAAGAATAAACAAACTGAGGAAGAGACCATATTGCTGAAGAATTTGAGATACATCTTTTGGTTTTAATTCTTTTGTTTTACCAGTAATTTCATATGAATGTTAAACTGGATTAGACAAGCTGTTAAGACACAGCAAGAGAAAATCAAAAGGATACTTTCTTGAGATTCTCCCCTTCTCTATCCTGCACAAATATATCATGGTAAAATCAACAAGTGTCCTACCATCTGTTTGCTTACACTGAAGCCTCATCCAGCAGATATGCTACATTGAAACCTTATGAGACATAAAAATCCAATTTTGTTCATAAGGCAACAATGTGGAGTTTGTTTTAAGGAAACTGAAGTTTATTTTATTTTTGAAAACTCCTGTGAAGCAAGTCGTTCTCAAGTCACAAAGAAAATATTGGATCATCACCCTATATTAAAAATATGGCATTTTTATTTGCTCTTATCCACAATTATTTCATTCTCTTTTTTTTATGTCATCAGAATCAGATTGGTAAGCATAATGCAACTCACTGCGAGTAAGAAAATGATGATATTGCTGATGCTATCTTAAGGCAAAATGCTAACAAACGGCTGGCTCACCAGCACGTGCAGCCCCTATCCCGGGGTGCAGCAGCAAGGGATGTCTGAAGGTGCCTAGCAAAACCTGTAGGACCCACTCAGTGATTGCTTTCTCGGACACAATAATTTATGGTTAAACTACAGCATGCTTTTAGAAAGCTGTCTGACCTCTTACTTGAAGCATACATGTGACTGAGATTATACTGCCTCCCTGAGACTGTTGCAATAATTTAACTACCAAGGCTTTCTGAAATTTGCCTTGGATAATGCAGTTGAGACTCACTGATGCCCACTTCCAACCACTGAACCGTTGTATCTTTACTTCCAGTAGCAGATAGATTTATAGCATCCAATATTTTAGGGGGAACACTTAATTACAGACTGACTTTTTTTCCCACCTAGAAAAAGGGGTGCTGTTGTAGGGTATGCCTCAGGCAAGGCTGGTTTTGGAGAAAACACTCCATAAAGCTAGATGCAGTTTTTACTGTGCTTTTGTATCTTTAAGACCAGGCATGACTGAGGCTTTAATATATCTGATCTCAGCCCTTTTCTATGCCAGTGTAACTCTTCTGGTTTTAAACTTTCATGGAGCTCTTCTTTGCTTATGAAGTCATAAGAGAAGAACCGGAGCAGGGTCTACCACAGTGCTGTTCATATGTTGTGACCAAACAACCGTGTTCCTGATGGAAGTGAAGACCATGGAGACATCCCAGTGCTGCTTCCCCTCATGGCTGTGCCCCACCTGCCACCAGCAGCTCCCAGGCATTATATAGTGTTAAGACGCTTCAAAGCTTAGAGATCTTCAGAGGAAGAAAACAGCAGTGAGGTGATGCACTGACCCTTCTGAATCCTTAGTTCTGAACTACTGCTTCAGCGTGGGCATTGGGATGGCTACACCTCCTTCTTGCAATATAAAGCAGAATAAGGCCAATAGCAATCATGCTGGCTTTGCTGGTAAAAGCAAATTTCACCATTTCAGCCCTAGATGTTCCCCAAACATCTCAGTTCAGACTGGTTATAGCAGCTATCAAACAGGCGGTGCATTCTCTTCCTTCTCCAAACACGTGTTATTAAACAGCTGCTGCAGTCACCTAAGAGAAAGGTAATGTGACCCCTAAAGCATTTCACTTACATCATGGATCTGTATCTTACTTGATTGCTATAAAGTGCCTTGAGGACCACAGGGTGAAAGGTCCTACAGAACTGCACATATATTTGGAATCTTACTGTTATGGCTGCTGTTGCTATTTGATTATATGGTGTTCTCAGGGAGGTTTAAGGATGGTTGAAATCACAATACAGTTTGCAATAAGTATATTTATTCTTTTTTTTCCACATGTCTGTGAAAAACTTGGTAATAATTTTCCCTGGTCATTTGGTTGCCTTTTCACTTGGCTTCTCTTTGAACACCTCTTTCTAATTTTCTGTGAGAACACCTCTGTTGTATCGGCTTTTTGCCACATGCAGTGTTATCCATGATGTTGGTATGGAAAGTATTACACAGTAAACAGCAGATTTAAGCTCAAAAATATACTTTAGAGTATCTTTATCTTTAATTTAGAGATTAATGAGTGGGCTTTGAGTCTCTCCTTTTATGGGACACCAGTTTGACTCTTACTGAAATCAAAGCAATCTGTTTTCCTTCCTATCAGGATATAGTTTAGTAGTCCCTTATAAAATTATTTCATAATCTCAGAGTTGAAAAATTTTATATTAAAAAAGCAATGAAATTATCATCTGTGTTGGATTTCCTGCTGAGACACAAAGAAACAGGGCTGCTAACTCCAAGCACTGTAGGAATCTTACTCCCAGATGTAATGGCAATGATTTAAAATGCATGAACATTAATTTTAAAAAGTTAATAAATTAAAGTAGTACCAGAAGCCTTTCATAAACCTTTTGAATTCACATAGTTATGCTTTTCTCTGTAGAATTAGGCAAGAGAATTTATTTTTTTAATCTTTTAAAAAGGAGAAAAGAATATTTAATTTGCTCTATGGAACATCATGAAAACATAGTCATTATGTTGAAAATATTTGATATTTTGTTTTCTCTACTACAAAATTACATAAAAATATTGAAAAGTTAGAAAATGAAAAAGAGTTTAAACTTTGAATTAGTTAAGAGCAGAGATGTTTAAGGCCTTATTTCCAAAGTTAGTATGTTAAGAGTTAGGTTTTTGCCTACTTCAGGAAGATACCTGTCTGTCCCAAGCACAAGAGCCTCTATTCAAGAATGTGTCCTTAATTTTAATCAGGTATTTAAGTCTAATTGAAGACAAGGGATCTGTAACACATGTGTGAAGGCAACCATATGCTGATGTGCTTTTTCAGATGGGGAGGAATTTAAGCATGGGTTTACATGGTAATTGTTCAGGGTTTTCTTTTCAATTGGGTCTGGGTATGCAGAAAGTAGCATAAAAGGGATCAACAAACATTAAAGCTTGTTAACTTGGTGTTCAGTATAGAGGAGAAAAAGGGCCTTTTATTTCCCTGAAAATTCTGACCTTTTTTGTTATTTTTCTTCTCCCTGTTGCTCTTTGAGCACCAACCACAGCTCTCGTTCGCTGTGGACAATTCCCAAAGGGAACATTGCTCACTGGAGTAACTTTCCCAGCTCTTTTCCTTAATTTACAGCAAGTACAGCACCCCTTGCAGAATGCATAGCAGACCCTTTGGCTGCAAGCCAGCGCTAATAGCATGTTTTCCAATAATCTAATCTCTTCAGTCACAGAGCAGAAATCAGAAAGTTGAAACAACTGGCTTCTCAGCTTGTCTCAGTCTGCCTTTGAAATCTGTGCATGGAAAGGTTGCGCGAGTGACTACAATAAATTGTTACCACACTTGCACCCATGACTCAGTAGTTGTGTTCGTAACAATCTGATGCATATGAGAGAATCCCATATAAAGCAAGGTTTAATGTGGTGCCAGGAACAGAATCGCACATGAATGCTTGCATGTGCAAAGAAGCCAGGAATTTCAGCCAAAGCTGAGGCCATATTGTAAACATCCATGAATTAAACACCTCAACACTCCTAAGAGACAGGTATCATTTCTCCTTTGCAGATGAAGAAACTGAAGCCCAAAGATGACAAGGCCAAAACTTTTAAGTTTGGCTCTATAAATGATGCAGCAATCCTTTGATTGGACTCCTAAATGAATAGCTGCATTTTTAGACTTCTGACTGCATCTTCCACAGGCACTCTGAAATCAGGTTATATATGTAGGAGTGAAGCAGGAGATTAGTTGTCTCACTGGAGGCCCTGGGTTTGAAAATGTGGGTGCTAATACTTTTAACTTTCCAATGTCAGAAGGGGACCATAAGAAGGCAACTTCATCAACCTTCCAATCCAAGAACCCCTGGCTTTCTCCAAAAGCACATAACTCAGTGATGCTGTTACAGGGGGTTTCAAATAATGGGAAAGACAAAGTAACTAGATGTTGAAAGTTCACGTATTGCTTTTATTTTCTTCCACGCTGTTTGCTTCTTTTTCATCTGTACTGGTCTGTGTATATGTTTGCTTTGGGGAACTGATACCATCGCAATAATTTTTCCTCATTTCTAACATTAGGCAGACCTCTTGTGGTCTACAAATTACAGGTTGATAACTGGGTCCATCACTCTACCCCAGGACAGAATCCCATATACGTACAATTTTGCTTGCTGTCACTGGGGGCACATGACTGTGGGGAACTGCTACCTCTCTGTGAGAGCAAATTCCTTGACTCACTTCATGCAACTCTATGAGGTCAAGGAGTCAGTTAAGAAGGATGTTTTTATACTAGGGCACTATTCAACCTTTCCTTTTACTTATCCCGTTTTGGCATCTGCTTGTGTCATTTTTTATCACAATTTTTGCTGCAGCAGCCCGGCATTTGGAGTGGTGTTGTTGCGGTCAAGTCATATCCAAGCCCTGTCTCATGGCAGCCCAACGTGGTGCCGCAAGCCACTAGCCACCAGTCAAGCTGCCAAATATTCGTCATATTGGATGCTTTAAAAATAACTGCTGTGATTTCATGTTTTTCTAATATCTAGGGGATGTTTGGTTTTCACCGAAGCCTAACTAATTGTTGGTATAACTTATATTAGACAGTTCTATTTGCAGTAATGGGTTCTACTTCTATCATTTATTCTGCATCATCTTAATTATTTTACTGCGTGACAAACCAGAACCGAACAGTCCTCTCTTCCTCATTACTGTAGTTAGAAAAATGGTCTTCAATAGAGCACTGTTGCAAAGTGCCAAGGATATTTTGCAAGCTGGCTAAGGCATCTGACACCTGAAAAAGCAGCTCTCTCAGACCACAAAACAGCAAATGGATCATTTCATTGGGTAGCAGGTTGCATAGGAAGAACTGTCTCACAAATTTGTACTTGCACATGCAGTGTGACGTTAAATATGCGCCCTCAGGATGCTGCTGTGATCCAGCCTAAATTATGTGGCTCCTACCATTGTTATTGGTGAAATACTTTAGCAAAAGTATATTTTTAAGACCACTTGCTCAATTTTGCATAAAAAACAGTCAGATATCATTTTGGATATGCACCAGCAATATTAAATAATATATTAGGCAAATAAAAATGAGTAATCCCTAAAAGTTACAATTCATACATTAACCATTAATCTTTCAAAATCTTTTTGCCTTCAGTTTAGGTTAAACTGGTTTTAAAGACACATAAAGCTTTTTTTTCATATTTCTTTGCTGTTGTAGAAAAACATTAAAGTGGCTTCAAAACCTTTGACTTTACAGTTCTTACTATAAAATGCTTAATAGTACTCATAACACTAACCCTAAATTTCCTGGTTAATTTAATTCTTGGTTTTATATATAATTATATAACTTTGGTTGTTGGTTTTTTTTCTTTACCTAGTATTGTCAATAGGTGGCCTCAGTTTATTTTTTTTTTTTTACTTCAGAATTTCCTTTTTCTTTTAAGTTGAAATTCTGTATCTTACCATTCCTTATTACCTTTACATTGTTACTATTATTATTTCAAATTAAAAACACTCACAGAATGTGACAGAACAACATTCTATTAGGACACATCACTCTTTAAAAATAGAGATATTCTTAAAAAAGCTTTGACATAATTTTGTCAAAACTTTCTTCAAATAACTGAAACCAAGTATTCCCAACAGTGTGAAACAGATTATCTTCTAATCTTTTGTAGAAGATTTCATAAATTTTTGCATTTTATGGCAACTCTGCATGAATCCCTCTTTTGAAAATCCTTGTGAAATAGCATTCCTGTTATACCCTATAGCTGTGACCCTTACAGGCAGACATCGGAGCAGAGCAAAATATTCATGAAGACCTTTAATTAATTAAACTAATTTCCCAGTTGCTGCACATCCTTTCCAGGGCATCCTCAGGAGGCTGGAGCAGCCTGGCAGCTTTCAGCCTTAGGTTGCAAGGGAGGTGGTGGCCAAGGGGCCCCTCTTAGCGGGAAGAATGCGGGTGAAGGTGGGTATGGGGGACCTGGCTTCATTCTGCGTTGACCCAGCAGCTGCAGGGGGGTGTCTTCTACGTTGGAGGTGGCAGCAAGGGGACAACAGGGCATTTTGGTTACTACCTGGACCTCTTTGTGCCACTAATGCACACAGTAGGATTGATGCAGACAAACTAGGTTTAGAGGGAAAGCTGTGATCGACTGGCTTACTGACCGCTGAGGTCGTAATGGTGCTGCCCACCATTTACCTGTGCAGCTGCACGGAGCTCACCCGGTCTGTGCAACCACTGCCTACAACAGTCACCAACAACCCTGCACAGTATGCAGCTTCTATTTTCAAATACAGCCTGTGCATAAGCTTTCAATTAATTTAACTATCTGGCAAGTTTGATGTGTCAGCCTCATACTGTTAATTGGTTTAGGGATAAAGAACATACTTTTACAGATGTTACATTAAAAAAAAGCAGTTTTAACTCATATTAATTAATTATCTCTTGCAATCAACTCTGCTGATTGGCATGCAAATCCTTAGAGAAGTGTTGGTATACCATCACATAAAAAATTAACTGTATCCGTGCTTCAGCACAAAATGGACGATAACCTTGATTTCATCACCAGCACCCCAATAATTCAGCTCAAATACTTCCTAGCATGGCTTTAGCTCAACTGTAAACTGCCTGCTGCGTATCACTGCAGTCATGTTCGATGTATTACGGTTTTGGAGAAGTGAATGATGCTTGGTGTAAGCACTAAATTTCTTTCATGTGGGTCAGCGTGTGAGGCAGCGAAACTGGTTGGGAGGGTAAGGCTCAGACTTCAAAGGGAGGGCAGCGCGCAGAAGGGGTGATGAAACAAGCCCTAACTACGTGCCATTCATAGTTACTTCACAAGAAGAGCCAGGCACGCAGACCTGTTGAACTGAGTACATTTCTCAGGAATTAGATACCTACTTAAATCTTGCCTGTCCCATTACTTAATCCCAATCTAAACAGGCCTTCCAATCACACTGCCCTCTAAAAATCAGATAACTGTACTCCGAACCACGGACTGCCCTAACATCAATTAACAAATTAGGGAAATCCTCACCCCCGCCTCTTTGCAGGAGTTTTGCTGTTGACTTTGGTGGGCCGGGACTTCTGTCAGTGAATCTGAGCTGACTAGCGGTGAAGTCTCTGTTTTCCACCAGAGTTGAATTTAATTTCATATCATGCTGTTCATGCTTTGCACTCAAAAACCTTTGACTTCTTTTTTTCAGACTGGCAGGGGTCCCAGTGGCATGAGGGAAAGGTGAAAATAGTTGGGTCATCACTTGCTGAGTGTTGATAGTGTACGCATTGCTACACAGCACTACATCAGAGAAGCAGTCACTAGAGCTAGTATTTCAATTACTAACTTGGAATTTTGGACAGTACTTTGTGTCACTGACAGATGGATGGTCCAGTCAGCCTGGAGAATTTACTCTTTTTCTTTATGAAAATTTGAGATCAGAGTTTCCCCTTGTTACAACCCATAGAAACCAATTTTTAGAGACCTTCCAGCACTCTGATACTCCTCATAGCTATACCCTGGGTTCTTCATGTAAGACTTGAATTTAAAGAGACAGGTTCGACTTCAGTGTTTGCAGTCATCAGTCCCGAACAGTTCCACTGCAAACAACATACTTTGGGGCTTTTAGTTAGCTTTGGTATGGTATGAATTTAATAGTTACACAGAAAAAATTATTTCATTCAGTACAAACCTTTGATCAGTTCCACTTAGGAAAATATACAAAATTGAGAGGATATTAAGTAATTGACCAAAGGCACATCTGAGCAACGCCAAGGCAGTGGGCTGGCTTGCTGTCTGGCTTATTAATTTTTTAACGCTGTAAACATGGTAGTAGAAAATCATAGCTTCGACATGGGATTACAGGCTTTTGCTGTCTAAACCCTTCTCCCTAGTCCCCAGCACGGAAAGTAAAATCTGTTACATCCTGCTGTTCTTTCTGTGGTTTCTGAAACAAAACTTTGAGAGAAAAACTCTGGTCTCAAAAGACCCTGTGGGAAACGAGAAACTTGCAAATGCTACTGTAGTTGTGTAATGTTGACGGTATGAGCTGAGTGATCCTTATACAGCTTGGAAGTACACGAGCATCTCTGTAATACGCAACAATAAAAGTCTCCAGTATGTTCAAGTAACAAAGAAGGAGAAACAAACTGGGGGGGCTGGCTCTGCTGCCACCAGGACAACCTGAGCACCAGTGAGCTTTGTTAGACACACATAGGCGATAGATGGGATGCTAGCATCAAGCAGAAAATCAAGCAGAAAGACTGCATATTTCAGAGAATGAGCATGTGCAACATACAGCTGTGCTTTTTTACCAGATAGAAATATGCATCTCTTGCAGGGAAGAGGTTGGGGAGCCATGTGAGACATAGTGATGCTGACAATTTTGGTTTTAGAGTTCTGTCTGCATACGAACAGTGTAAAATCAACTGGTGATCTTCATGATGGCACCTTGCAGGATTAGAGTATTAATATCTGAATGCCTGAATATATGTGCATCAAATATAATCTCTTTCCAAAACTCACGCCTCCTTTTTTCATCTCAGCACAGATGCTTTATTTGCAAGAGGCTGAGACTGATAAGAGTCATGACACGTTGGTTATACAACTATGAGGTTATACAACTATTAGGTTACTACTTTTCATAGATCCCATACTTCCCTTTCTATAACAGGTCATCTTATCTAGACAATAAGGTGGAGATAATATGAGTTTTCCATTTTTAGAGAAAATTCATAATGTATAGTCTTGAAGGCTGGGTATTTGGAAACAACTACAGCTGATCGTAAAGTAAGATCTGTAGTTGCCACAGGTTTTACAGCTTGATGTGAGAAGATATTGTGTGAGCTGGTCCTACCCTTACCATCACTACCAGGGTGCTTAAGACAACTTGCCTCAGGGATCCTCTTTGGTTCCTACACTAGTTAAACTTCCTGGATCCAAAATTTTGGTGGTGCTCCATAGTACGTGGGAAAAAAAAGTCAATTTCCCTTCTCTCTCCATGAAAAGAATTTTTCAGTTTATTTACAAAACTCTCTGGAATGAGAAGGAGCCATTTGTGGTTGCTGTGGCTGATTTCTGTTGTGCTGAAGATGCTAGGAGACTGCATAAAACTCTGCACCCATGGTGAGATTTTTCAGTCTGTTGATGCTCTTTCTAACCAAATTCAGGAGTAATATATTCTGGCAGCCAGTATACTTAATTTTCAGGATCACTTTGCCAGATGTGTTTAATAATGATGAGGCATTCTCCAGCGAGATATTGGCCATTTGGGCTGAGGGCCTCCTTGCTCGTAGACACCACTACAAAATGGTTACAGATACTCACTGAGACTGTGGGACAGTCCCATACTCATGTTTCTGTTGGTCTTTAGAACTGTTGACACTTGGTGAACAAAATAGGTTGGTTTCTTTTCCCTCAGAGGGGAAGTGCCTCTTGAGGGGGAAAATATTCTGTCAAGCAAGGCAGATGTTTGATGAAATTTTTTTCAGTCCTTATGGGATCTTTTTCCTTCAAAACCCAGGAGAACACTTCAGGATCTTCTTTGTTATGTGTTTTGTACCATAGAAGGCTGCAATGCTCTGAAGTAGAATTGAAATCAGGGAAATCTCTGGAGGAGTTGCCATACTCTTAAAAAGAAATCTTAAAGTATTTGTGAAGTACAAATCACAAAGAGAAACAGAAGAGGTTAAGCCTTTAACAGTTGACTTCTAGACTGATTTTTCCTCTTTGGTCCTTTTGCGGCTGCTTCTCCTTTCAAGGCCACCTCAGACTCTTGTAGATCCAGGGGAGGCTGGACGGACAGTCCACATTTCTCAGCTATCACCACTGGTTTGGTTGCATCCCAGAAAACTTATGACCAATCCAATGTAGCAACTGCTGTGTACGGGTCCATCTTCCCCGCAGAGCCCAGCTGCTGCCCCATCATGACACATCAAGTCCCTTGCCTCCTGTGGGTGATTTAAGGCCAAGTGATGAAGCAGAGTTTAGCCTGCAAGACTGAGCTCAGATTTCATCTTGGCCCAGGTTGCAATCTATTTAGCAGTGATAATACAAACTTATCAAACTCGTGTTTACTTGCTCTCCCTGTGTTGTCCCACCATTCCTGGGCTTTCTCCTTGCTCCACACTGCACATTGCCTACATGTTGGTTCAGTAGTTTTGCCCCACCATTGCCCATTCCACTTCTAATGCATTTTCACGCAGAGAAATGCTGTCCAAGAAAGTCTGAGGAAATACGCTGTGGTTTGCAAACTGAATTCCTTAATGACTTTCTCATTAGAAGAGCTCACTGCCAAATGCTGTTTGCGTTTGCCTAAAGGGCAGTCCGTATGATTAGGAGTAGCTCTGCTTTACATGAAGTATTGTTTTCAGGCCACTGCCACAGGCAGCTGCTTCGCACTAGGTGAGACAGAGAGAGAAATGAATCCCAGTGAATGCACTGAGCAGTCAAGCAACACAAGAACCTATGGGATATCCTGTCCCAAATTCCCACCACCATAAGAGCTAGTGCCTGCGTGGGTGCTGTGTGGTGGGTAAAGCTGAGGCAGGGCCTGGGTCTCACAGTGAGGGTCAGCCCAACTGGGGAAGCTGAATTCTAGAGCAGCTCTGCTGTGAACTACATCCTGTGAGAATGCGCAAGCCCAGGAAACCGGGAGTAGCAGCAGCTCTCTAGCAGGGATGGATTTCATTTGTCTAGTGCATCCATTTCAAAAGCAAGCCTCTAAACGGACATCTTGTCATTGAAGATTGGTGAAGAGACAGTGCACCTCAGATGGGCAAAGAATATTCTTCTACCCTGAGCTTTTCTCCTGGCTGTCAGAACATAGGCCCACCTGGATTTCTCCTGCATTTTCTTATTTTCTCATTTTGATCCCATACATTTTAATCTATATATAAAGTAAAACTGATAGAAAAAATTTAATTGCAAAGGTTTGAGAATTAATTTTGTGCATGCCATGAAAATCTTCTATTGTCTTGTAATTGAAAGTTCAGATTCAAATTCAGCTCCTTGTCCCTAACTTTCTGTTTTTAACAGAGAGACCACAACTCATTGTTTCCAAAGCAGGGCTTTGGAAAATATTCTAAGAAAGGAAAATCCCCAGTGATTTCGTTTGCTAATGAGGCTTAAAACTAGTATCTGGACAAACAGCTTGCACAAAAAAAAAGACCTCTAAGCCAAAGAGGGTTTAAAGCCAGACAAGGGAAGAGAATAGCTCAAGATTAACTTAGAATTTTCTCTGATCTCCAAGACTTAGGTTTTATAAAAAGAAAAATGGAGGGATGGATTCTGGACCTAAAGCCAGACACAAGCCTGCACATACATACTCTGTACCTGATGAGTCAGCAGGCCTGGCTGACACTTGTGTAAGAGATGGGGAAGAACTTGTCTGTGGGTCTCTGTGCCCCCACCACTTGCTTTGCCCATTGCTGTGCTGTATTTTCCATCCTTGAGAGTCTAGGATTTCGCTGTGCTCAAACGGTGTTTGAATACAAGAGGGCTTGATGACTGATAGTGTCGTCTCTAATGGCAGACACTCCTGCCCATACGTCATCCTCATCGAAGTCAGTTCTGAGGGTTATGAAGAATTTTTTATATTTCATTTTATTGTTTTTATAATGGAGCAGGTTGCACCAAAGAGCAAGTGGTTACAAGCGAGAGCATTTCTTGGACCTATGTGCAATGTTAAAGTCCAGATCTCCTGGTTCTGCAGCAAGTGCCTAACTCACGAGGCCACAGCTCCTGCCCCTCTGCCAAGAGACTGGACCTCTCTCTGCTCCTTTTACTTGTGGCTGAAAGGATGGTCTGCACTCTCCTAGTGCTTTTTCACCTGTAGACTTCAAAGTGTTTCTTAATGCGAATATACATTACTTACCCATTTCTACTGTTGACCTAAGTATAGAAATTTGAAGCAACGCTTACACCAGGTGTACCCTGGTCACATTTAACCAGACGGCATTCATGTTCCCAGCTGGTTGTGGCACATTACTTGAACTCTGAGCTCACAGTGTCTGGTATAGGGAAAAAAACGTATAAAACTTCTATTTGCTTCCTTGAGGTTATGGTGTGCAGTTGCTGAAGTGCTTGAGACCTGCAGACACTAACACCTTGCTGCAATCAGGGAGGAATAGTTAGGGCCAGTTCTGTACCCAGCAGTGGTAAATTCCCTCCCTGTGGCAGAAAGATGTTTTAGTGCCTGAGTTTGTCCCATTTCCTTCTGGAATCCCATCAACTCCACTTGGCCTCTGCAGGAGGGGAGGACTGGCTCCTACATTGCAGGGATCAGGCAAGTGCCTGGATCTGAACCGGAGAGACAGGAGGCTGAGAGGTAACAAGAATGAGATCTTCAGCTGGAGCTTGGAGATGTCTTATTTCAAACATGCTATCTCATTTTTAGACACAAATATTTTTCCTCCACCATTTATTTTCTCCCAGGTTCAATGACAAAGCCCAATGCTGTGCATTCAAACTATACCAATTTCTGGAGCACTCTGCTGTCCCCGCTTTGCTTCTTGCCTGAGCCAGAATAAGGGTCTACCTAGCATTCAGAGCAACCACATTGAGAGACAGTTTCATTACACAGATACAGGGCTCAAGGAAATACCAGGCACAATAGCAGACAATCAAAAAAGGATCCCTTTAATAGCGCTTAAGTGAAAAAATGTCTTTCTTAATTTAAAATGTCAGTTCTGACTTTTCAACAAGGCTTTTGCTTTATGCGTTTCCAAGAACAGGAGCTTGTTTTGCTTCACACATTGAGTTATAACATGGCATGAAATCAGCCTTTAAATGGAGCTTGACTTACATATTTTAACTTATTCCTTGCTCTACAATACTAACAACATGATTCTCCATTTGGAACTACAGGCTTTCATTTTTTGCCATGTTATTTGTATGAGATATATCTGGGATGCATGAAAGGAGGCAGAAATTGTGAAAATGGCTAGCAGTACATTTTCTTTTATGCTTAATACTTCTGGAGTTAAAGGGGAGATGGAAATTGGCCATGTAATGGATCTTAGCTATAGAGAATTATCATCTTTCGGTCATAAAGTATTGCCTGTCTCAAGGGCTCACACACACAGCTTGACCTCAGAGCAGCCACATATAATGTTTTCTCTGTCAAGAGAATCTATTTCATAATGACGTGTCACAGGTGCTCACACATAATATGTTTCCATTCAAAAGTGATCATCCATATTTTATATAGCAGCTTTGATGACAAATATTTTGTACTTCAGCTGCTTTTTCTTCCCTCTGTCAGACTTTATAAAGGAAAGCCATGGATAGCTTTTAAGCAATGTCAGCTTCTTAGATCACATTACTGTGTCTGCCTTTGAAAGCAGCTTCATACAGGAGCCACGAGATGGGAGAGAGACACAAAGACATTTTCATTTACATAACTTTAAAAAGAAAGTAATTTTTTCAGGCTCTTAATTTCAAAATCAATATACTCTGTATCTTTAGAATCTTCTCAGAAAAAAATATGCTATACTTATTGAGCACTCAGCATTTTGAGAGCCTAGTGAAAGCAAGCCTGATGATAACTGAATTGGGGTTGCAGCTTTGCACTAGACAGAATGCCGTTCATTCTTATAGTAGTGGTGTGTCCTGGTGGTAAAAACACTTTCCTCCAGGTTGTTCTACAAAGCGAGTGCCTCAGGGGCACAGAGAATTCTGTTCTTATATTCTCACTGAAATTGTTTGTCCGCAGCAGGGTTGTCCGCAGCAGGGCCAAAGTTTGCTCTTCTCCTACATGTTCAGCCCCACTGAGAGAAATAACCCTCATTCCTCATTCTATTAATGAAAGAGGAAAAGTGAACTTGAACTCTGCAGGAGGTTTCTCAGACTGCAGGACTGGTCATCGAAACCCCAGAACATAACGGAGTGCTCTTCCCATTCATGGGCCATGTCTTTTCTGCCAAAACTATAAGTAAACAAAGTACAGAGGTATTCCTGAACTTCCATGCCACCAGGCAACTCCTCCAAGCTTGCAAAGAGGGGTGGCTTTCAACCTTTAAGCCATGTATTCGTATGGGCTTCCGGTCTGCCTTCAAGGGTTCCACAGAAGGGAGCTGACAGAAGAAAGTCCATTGCGTATGCAAGCTATTTAGCAGTGTCTGCAGATAAAAATAAAATCAAGACACTAAAATAGGAAAAGTATGGCATGTGCATATTTATAAAATTATCACTGGCCTGAGGAGAAGGCAGAACAGGAAGCCAATAATATTTACAAATAAGATTTACAAATGTAAATGAGGACTGGATTTCTCTTATGTGTGAAATATAACTGGATGTCTCAGGTTAGACATGAAAGCTTACACTTAGAAGAATGCCTGGGTTTTTCACTCAAAGCGAGGCCAAAAAAAGACAGGACACAGTGTCCGGAGCTATTTGTATTAGATGCTTAACTATTTTTCAGATCTAACTGCTATTTAAGAATCCAACCAAGAAGAAATTAAAAGTAGGTAATAACTCCTAAAGTACAGGAAGGTAGAAAACATTATTCTGTACCACTGAGAAGTAATACACTGATTAATGTCTGCTACTGAAAACAGTCTGCAATAGCATCCTCTTTTCTTCTACCTCGAGGTCCCTAAAGAAGAACTGAATAGTCTTAAGCAGTGAGGGTAATAAGTTTTCCTTTCCTTGTCTGAAGAATTAGAACAATTCAATTGAAAAGCAAATATAATCCTACCTATGCTCCATGCTGGGACTGGAGCAGGGTAAATGCCACAGTTAAGTCTGAACATCAGGTTGTAATTGTTAGAGATTAAAAACATGCCAGAGAGAACATTCCAGGGAAAGAAGGAGGGTGAGAAGGATGGCTCTCCTGTGTCTTTTTATTAAGGTAAATTAGCATCAGATCTTATAAGGGCATATTCCTGCACAGCAGAACTCAATCAAATGGCATTTAGTCAATGAAGGAAATTATTCACTAGGTTGATTTTTAACCATCCAGCTACAAAAAGCAAAGATAAGTGAACATGTATTTATCTGCTGAGCCAAGTGCATACAAGGCAGAAAAGCCACTGAAAATAACTAAAAGAAAATAACTTTTCCCTAGGATGCTGCTGCTCCATAAAATCTATTTCAAATATAATTTGCTGATAGTTATTTCTGCAAGATGTGAGCACATCAGCTGAGCTTCTCATTTTTATGCAGATGAAATAATTGCTGAAATGAAATGTCAGGTCACAAGAGACACAAGAAAGAATGAAGCTATCTTTAAGAGCTGTCAAAGAGATGGATGGTCCACCCTTCCAAGTACAGAGGCATCATTATTTCCTGGTCTTGTCTAATACCTTGTTCTCTCACTGTTTGTTTTTCTTTTTCTTTTTGTTTTTTTAATGCTTGTCTTCTCAGTGCATCCTAACGTGAGCCAGGGTTGCCAAGGAGGGTGTGCTACATGTTCTGACTACAACGGATGCCTGTCATGTAAGCCCAGGCTCTTTTTTGTTCTGGAGAGGATTGGCATGAAACAGATCGGAGTATGTCTTTCCTCGTGTCCGAGTGGATACTATGGGACACGGTATCCTGACATTAATAAGTGTGCAAGTAAGTGCTGGGGAAAGGGGAAGCGCATGGATTTGTTTGCTCTCTTGAATGTTGTGTCCCCTTAGGAGTCAAGTCAACAGAGGAGCAGACGGAGAGGCCGTGTCTTTATTTGTTCACTTCTTTTATAGTAGTGCAGTAAATATTAACCCGAGCAAGAAGCTAAGGTGAAAGATCACAAAACGTCCTAAAGCTCAGGGATCCTGGCTCTACATGAATGACCTGCCTAGGACCCAGGTGATGGTGTTCTTCTCTACACCCCCATGCAAAAGGGAAGTGCCAGCGGGCGCCAGGCACTACCCACCAGCAGCAAGAGGGAGCAGCGGCAGCTCTGAAGAGCCGGGGCCAAAGGACACTGAATCTCGGTGGCTGGAGCCATTTAACCCACTGCCCTTACACGCCTGACCCCTGTGACAACACGAGAAGATGGCAGGTGGCATTCTTTGGAGATGTGGTTTGCCCTGGTCTCTTTATAGCTTGTCTCACACTCAGTGTAGTCCTCTAAATGCCTGTAGCAGCTGGCCAGGTTTCAGCCTGCCAAGTTTCAGCCTGATTTGGGGGAAGCTGCAAATTCATGTTGCCTCCGGGATGGGAGACAGAGAACCCAACTCTATTCTTTACTCCTCGGGCAGCATTTTGACTCCACTATGTATTTTGAATGGTAAATGAACTGGAAAAGATCGCAATGTCCTCCCCACTCCTCTTTTTGTTGTTGAATTCACTGTTTTTAATCCCGCAGGTGATATAAAAACATAAGAGCAACGGCCAAGCAACTCTCCCAGTTTTTACCTGGTAATAAAAGTTATTTAATGAACGGACCCCAGGGTAAAGTCTTACAGAGTAACTTGACACTGTAAAGTATTTGCTCACTTTTTAGCAGTGTGTGGCTTTGCATATCAGACATGAGCTGTGCCATACAACATTTTTAATGTATTTCTTTTAAAAATATCTGAGAACTGGGAAATATACCACTACTGGCAATTTGGGTAGTCATATAGAGAATACAGGAAATACTACAGGACATCTGATTGAACATGAGACGTCATTTAAAAGAAGAAAAGTATGTTGATGCAAAACAGTCTTAAGCAGATTCTAAATTCTGGCATATTTTTATTTCGCCTGGATGAATGGAGATAGTGTGGAACTGGCCCAGTACCTGTGCCCTGTGGGGTTAATTAGTACCTCTGCTGTGTCAGTGTAGGGCAGAAGCAGTATATTATTATTCTGATGTGCTGTGCTCTGTCTTCCATTTGCATAGGTCTGCAAGAAGACAAGCAGTGTAAGGCTGCTCAGCATCAGGCCATCCTTTTTAAATCCTCACTCATGCCAAGGTCACTTGTGGCTGGCCTTACTGTGTGTACAGGCCACAAAGAAGATCTAAATCTAACCTGCTTCCTTTGAAGACTGTTTAACATTGCTAGAATTGTGTGATTCTCATATATGTGAGAGAACCCACGTTGTTTCGTGGCAAAGAGCAACAACATTGTTGTTTACTTTTTGCATTTCAGAATGTAAAGCTGACTGTGATACCTGCTTCACCAGAAACTTCTGCACAAAGTGTAAAAGTGGGTTTTACTTATACAGTGGAAAGTGCCTTGAAAAGTGCCCTGATGGGCTGGAAGCCAACAATCACACAATGGAGTGCACTAGCATCGGTAAGTCCAGTCCCCCCGTGTCCTGCCTGGTTTTCTCATAGGGGTTGGGGGATCTGAGGAGGGCATGTGTTGCAAGATCAGTTACACCACCAGGGAAGTGCAACTTGAAATGGAAAGATTCTGCATCACAAGTTGTATTCCCCAGCACAACAAACTCAAAGTTGTTCCCAAGTCTGCCATTTCTCAAGAGGCACAAGCTCGGTTGTGCCCCACAAACACAGCCTTAACGCTAAGGGCCATCCAGCCTTAGGAAATACGGCCTGTTTGGTCTGCCCTGAGTTAGAATGCCATCCATCTCTTACTTGCTTTGTTATGGTATTATGCAGCACTGCTAACATCAAAGGTTCAAAAATCCTGAGCCAGACCCCACAGGTAGTTGAAAGATTAAAATACTAACGTTTTGCTTTAGCTCCCTTGTACTACCTGAGCCTTTCAAAGCACGTGTGCGTCAACATTTTGAAGCTTACCTTCACAAAGGTGAAGGTTAGCAACTCAAACATTAAGGACATCCCCCTCCCCAAAACACCATATGGTATATGTGCATAATCACCTGGCTCCAGAAACTGAGGATTAAAAAAGCCCACCAAATAGTGTGACAGTGTCACTGAAGGAATGAGATTGGCGACACTGGTCCTGTGACTCACTGGCTGTGGAGAAGAGACCTGCTTTTGTATCTCTCCAGCCTCTGACTCACAAACTCCGATTATTCACGCCAGGGCAATTTTGGAGGTCACCACACCTATCTGTCTGCTCCATCCCTCTGCCACCCCTCCGGCTGAAAGCAGACCGAGCGATATATTTGCCTCTGGGCTGCTGCAGCTGACATCCCCTGCCATAGGCATGCCGAAGCTGTGGCAAGGTTCAGCCTATTTTAGTATGCCGGCTGTGAATTGTGGTGGCTGAGGGCTGCGAACTGCGGTGGAAGCGGTAACCTCTTCAGCCACCAGCAACCAGGGAGCACTTAGGCGCCGTCTGGTCATGATGGAAATCTCCTCCCCCACAGTATTATGCACATAGCTCTCCCTGGCATTGCGTGTTTTGGAGGGGAAGTAATGCAGGAATAAAAATAATGTACAGTAGTTTGGCACTTTCCTGCTCAAATATATATTAGTTCAGGTGGTAGTGATGGTTTTTACAGTTTTATTTTCAAGCAAAGGCTTTCATCTTTGAAAGAAATTCAAGGGATCATTTTTGCTTCTTGATGGCTGTTTCCAAGTGCTGTAGACTTAGCTGCTTTAACAATGAGTCAGTCTTAACTAGGAAAAGCCATTTAAAGCTACGGAGGAAAAACAGAACCTTTTTGTGCACGTGAAGGCCAATTATTTTAACAGGAGAGCTCCAGTGTAATGTGAAAAACAAAATGACCCACATGACAATTCACTGGAGGAAGGCCCAGAGATTGCCTGAGGTCAGTTATATTTTTAGGTTTTGAAAAATTTGGAAGTAAATTCTGGAGCTGGAAAAATGTTGACTTACAAATTCCTCCTTGTAGAGGGGCTGGAAGTCATTCCTTCTTCAGTGGTGGTTTATAGTCTTAAGCACGCAATTGAACAAAAAGTAAATATAAATGTTTACTATCTTTGTCAAGAGAAGGATACTGAGGAGATGGCACAAAAGGACAGTTATTAAGAGCATACTGTTAAGCTTCCAAGGTTACTCCCATTTTTGTCCACACTGCCTGGACAAGTGTCCAGCTGTACACCTTTTGCGTTCCTAATAGTATGGGATGCACTTTCAGATCACTGTGGTTTATAAACTGTAACCTGCACTTTTCTGAAAAGCTTGCACTCCCCTGATCCAAATTCTCCTCTGCTTTGCCTACTTAGAGCTTGTATATGCTACAGATGATGGCTCTTTCACTACTTAAGCTGAATACCAAGCAGCAGATCACCAAAGATACTTGATTCTTAATGTAATGCCTTTTGATATCTGTTGGTCCTTTATAACTCTATTTCCAAATTCAATATCTTTGAGACCCAGCTGCCGCAGCTTGACCCAATGACTTCAATCCCCTTTCACATAGGCATGACTGAAGTTTAATTCCACTGAAGCTACAAAGATTTATACCTCCACAAAACCAAAGCAATCTCAGAACAAGCCCCATTAACTACTATCATTGAGACCAACTATGGTGGTGTTGCCCCATTTCAGGAATGGAATTACAGAACAGCGAGTACAAAACAGTAACTGACGTAATTATTTGACATTATTTTGTGCAGTATATCCTCATCAGTCCAATTTCTGTCACTTCACTACTGGAAATCCTGATTAATTCCATTAATTTTTGCCACCTTTTGGCTGATGCAGAATAAAATTTAATGTAACATATGCATTGTGTATACAAAAAAGATATTGGCCAGGCTCAGCTTGTCCTATGTTTATTGCAGTGCACTGTGAAGCTAGTGAGTGGAGTCCATGGAGCCCTTGCACAAAGAAAGGAAAAACATGTGGTTTCAAAAGAGGAAATGAAGTAAGGGTCAGAGAGATCGTACAGCATCCATCAGCAAGGGGCAATCCTTGCCCAGCTACAAGCGAGAGCAGAAAATGTATTGTACAAAGAAAGAGATGTCAGAAGGAAGGAAAAGGTACCACGCTATCATCGTCATAATATGAGATTGGTATTGTGCTTGTTTAATAACTCACATCTGAATTACCAGGCCTTGATTGCAGGCTTCACCAAAACTCTCACTGATGTGGTGTTGTTTGGGCTGGAGAGAGCTGTGCCTTTGCCTGGAGTAAATAAAGTCCTAACGCTGCTCAAAAAATGCGCTTTGTGTGATCTAGAGAGGACAAGGTGGGCTGGATGAGAAGGCACATTCTCTCTCAGTTCTGCTGAAAGAGCTGCCAAGATGAGGCCTTGCATGTGGAGCTCAGAAAAAAAAGATCTATCATAAAACATGTCATGGTGGGAGTTGTTTGTTGGGTATCAGGCAGCCAAGTTTCACACTTCAACCACGGGATTCATCCAAACAAATTCTCATCTCATGCTTCCCTACAGGTAAGACCATAACTCTTGCTATTGCAGTGCTGTGGCCTCCCTCCCACCCTGAATTCTTTCTACTAGCTCTGGCTGAACAATGTGGCCTGATCCTGCCACCTGCACCTGGCTCATGGAGTCCCAGCATGGGAGAAAGACCACAGCACTGCGTGGCAGCCAAGGGAAACTCCACTTGGTTTCACCCAACAAGCACGAGTGCCAGCAGAACCGCTCCTCCATGTGAACCAGCTTGTTGGATTTATTCCCCATCACAGCACCTAGCAAATGGCATCCCACATGCTAAGAATGGGAGATGCTTAAGAAGTCTGTGAAATAATAATTCATACAAATTCCACCCAGCAGAGGTTGTTGTTCCATTGCTCCCTTTTCTGCCCTTTTTGCAGCAAGGAAGTGACTTGCTCTGTCCCCCAGTGCAGTTACTCTGGTTGGCACAGGAGTGTCGATGGAATATTTCCTTTTCCCCATGCCTCCAATTTTCCCCAACCTTCCCATTTCCCTATCCCTTCTATTTCACCCTGTCCTCCCAGCTCAAAAGCAAGGTTTCACTCCTTTTGAGGCTGACTGGAACAGATGAAGCAGCTGCCCCTTGTGTGAACATCTGTGAGCCAGCATGAGCTGCTGGGTACCAAGTAGTAACTTACTGTTTCATTGTTAAATGGTGGCTAGGGTTGCTGTAGATTACTTAGAGAAAGGTTAAAGGGGTTTGGAGTTTGCAGTCCTTTTGAAGGTTGACTTGTTCCCTAGGGTTATACCTCATGAGAAGGGAAATAATGTGAGAAAGAGGATCTTATGAACCAGTTAGCTACAGATGCCTCCCCCTCACCCAAGAACTGGCTAGATCTACTGATTTATGGGAACCTAAGGGGTAGATGTCACCTCCTCCTCCTTGTGTCAGGCAGTGCCTTGAAGAGGTAGAGAGGTGTATCTGTCCCAAGGGAGCAGCCAAGGCAAGCTATTTACAGATTCCTTTATGCTTAGAGTCTATGTCCAAAATGTCCATGCTTGCTTCTGCTCCTGCCCAGTGGCACAACTTGAAACACAGCCTCTCATTAGCCCACTGTAAATAGGGGAAGAATCCCTTTTTTCCTACCAAAGCTAATTTTGCTAGAGCTGAAAATATAGGACTGAACTGTAATTTTGGAATCGTGAAACTGGTTTTTTGAGGTGATAACAATGTTGTGTATTTGCTTATGGCAATTTGGCAGTCTCTTCAGATTGGACAAGACATTTCTCTTTGAGAAATGCCTGCTGTTCCTGTGTAGTAAGTACTTTAGAATAAACTACTCACGTATTTTACTGTCAATTCGTATTTTATGGGATCTGAGCCAAACCATACTTGAAAAATACTGCACACCACAAGAATTTGTTCACAATCATGAATCTTTCTTTTTTTTTTCAATGTGCATAAAGGTGGAGTCTTTTTCTTCCTTTTGAGCAAGTCACAGACTATATTCTAGCCTGTTTTACACTCAGTAGACAATTCCTTCAAAACCAATGCAGACGAAGGAACATATGTTCCAACGCTACCTGCGCCCTTGGGATTTGTATGTCTATGTCTGAGAGCCATTATTTTTAATGTTCTGAAATCCACCACTACCTACTCCTCAGTATCCACAAAAGTCTGTCCCATTCACTTTCATACACCTTCACAGGGAGATGAGTTCAAAATGTTTTTTAAAAAAGATAATTCTTAATGAAACTGAGGAAATTCACACATAAAACATTAGGTTAAAATAGCTTTAAGGGATGGATTATGGTGACAAGCCAGGAAACTGAGAATTAAGCTAAAAGTTTTCCTTCTGTTCCTACTGGTATGGGGGAATGAAGCTTTCCAACTTAATCTCCAGGCAACTTGCCTTCCCTACTGCCACTGTCCCCTATTATACAGAGAGAGACTTCAGTCTCCCGTTGAACACGAGAACAGTTGCATGAGAAAGCAAACCAGGCTCTGTTCTTATGGCTAGTTGCATCCAGTCAGTGAGCGCAGAAGGAGATAACAACAAAACCACTTTGGGAAAGGGAAAGTAAGTAAGTCTGTATTTACTGTTAAAATATATCAGAAATGCTCTTTTGTATTGTACAAGTCCCTGTTGCTGCTCAGGCATTGCTTTGGAGTTTAGCTTTCATGTCATTGGCTTTTGAAGCCTAGCAGCAGACCCAGCATTTACTAACAGTCCTGCTAATCTTTTCTCTGCGGCCATGAAGAGAGAGTTAGATCGGTCAGCCTCTGCCATTTCCATGTTGAATAGATGTCTGTGGCCAAGGGATTTAGGGCAAAGACCACATGATGATGGGGTATGCTCGTCACAGATGCCTCAATGACTTTGCTCAAGAAGTTGAGGTCAGAGGCAGGATGTTAGTCAGTTAAGTTGCTGCTATCGCATAGAAGCAAGGACATGTTTCTGGAACGGCTACGCAATACAAGATAAAACAGATGAAGAGGGAGGTTCTTGTATTTCCATCTGCTGGTGTGTCATTAAAGCTGGTGAGATCTATTACAACACTTTTTTTCCCCCTTACTGGCTATAAAATGAAGTTTCACTGGAAGAAGGTGCTAGTATTTTCAGAACGAATGCAAACAAAAGGGAATAATGAGGATACAAATAGCCCGACTAGCCCAAAAAAATCTTCTTTTTACTCATTTTAGCACTAAATTAGTTGATCCCAGTGTGTTCTGACACAGTAATTCCCATGTGTTTCACATACAGGCTCCTTTTATAGTTCAGTCCCATCCAAACCTCACTGTAATTGATTTCATAATCCTCCTCTTTTAATCCCATGATAGTGAGTTCTTTTTAGTCTGCATGACTATATGGGTTTAAGTTCCAGTTACTTCTTCTTTTCTTTCTCTCACACTTTTTATTTTGTTCCCCCAGTGCAGTGCACTGTTATTTTTACCTTCCCACACTTAACGTCATCTTGACTCCTACCTTTCACTGATGTGTTTCCTGTAGCCATGTCCATTAATGGCAAATGACAAATAGATGTACCAGAAAAGCATAACTTGCAGAACTCTTCAAACACTGCAAATTATCCATCAATATTATTTCTTTGCCTTAAGCAATGTGCTCTGGCCAAACACAAGTCCCTTTGGACTGCTGTCTGCAAATGTGTGAAAATGACTTTTACTGGCCAACAGACAACTAACAGAATTGCATACAAAATGATTTGTGGGCAAGGAATTGCATGTTTTCATGCATGATTAATTCTGCCAAGAAGAGAACATTTTGGACATGATGATCCTTGTGGGTCCCTTCCAACTCAGGACATTCTATGATTCACCATATGACTTTCTGTTGAGTCCCAACTAATCCCCCCAGTTTTTAGTGCTTTCAGATAACATGTTCTGATCAGTTTGGAGAGATTAAAAACACTCACCAAAAGACTAAGCGTGTAGTTATGAACAAGGAAGGTATCTTAGAAAGCTTGGTATTATGCAAGCCTGTAGATAGGCTACATTGGTTACATTGCAAACAAATAAATAATACATTTCAGTTGTTGCTTGTTCATATATTGATTCATTTGCATGGTGGTGGCATTTAGATATTCAAAGGAGAAAACCAGGGTTAACTGCATCCAGTTCTGTGTAAACACAGACTGAAGAAATTTCCTGTTCCTGACAGGCAAACATTCAAGCATTAGACCTGAGGACATGATGGGATGAATGTAGAATAGCATATTTCCTTTTCACTGTGGAGTGTAGGAATTGTCACCTTGTACAGTCTGAAAGCAGGATATTGTTATGAAAGGAAGAGGGGCAATTTTAGTCAAAATTCACAAGACTGCAACCCCCTGGAGGAAAGGTAGCTTGCCAGTTAATGGTTTGTGCTATGAGGAGAATACAGACATTACGCTGTGATTTTTTTTTTTTTTTGCTGTACAGCAAGAATCAGAGAGAAAGCAGTGTTTTTGAGATGAGGATCTGAATTCTAGAGGCAGGCTAGCTAACAGATGGGAACCAAGGGAACAGGATTTGTTGTTAAGCAGTTTTAATGAGGAAGTGTATGTATTTTGGGGAAATAAAGTAAAATTAAAGTGCTTCTACCCTGCACTGCATACATGTGAATATAAAAATCCAGGTTTGATTTGAACAGCTTAGAGAACTGAGACTCAGGTAATCTCTGTTGTTTCTTTGAATTAGTTCCTCCACCCCTTATTGCTATATGTCCGCATAATGCTTCAAACATTAATCAGATCATGTCTGAAAATGTCTTCTTCAGTTGGCTATGGTGTGAGGAAGGAATCCTATCAGGCATCCATCAGATTTCCAAAACCACCACTCAGCTAAAAATCCCAAGCCATTCATCAAGAATTTACTTTAGCTAAAAATAATGTAACTTAATACTAACAAACTTAAAATATTAGGCAATAAACTAATTTCACTCACTTCACTTAAACTCATTGAGTTATCCACCCTAAAGTACACCCTCCGACGCCATATGGATTCATATAACAACGGAGCACAGAGGATTCTTGAGTCTAAACTAAGTTGCCCCTTTAGTATTCGTCACAACAAAAAGTTTCTGCAGTGGATCTCTGGTTGAGGTGCACTAATTTCATTAACAGTGAGTTAAGCTGTCCCAGGCAAAACAGAGAACAAAAAAAGAGAGCCCCTACTAAACTAAAAACTGCCTAAGTTGCATTACATTTTAAAATGTACATGGAAGCACAGTAGTGAATGAAGCCATTTGTGGTCAGTGGGAGTTTTGCCACTTCTTTGTTCAGGTTTTGAATCACGGCACGTAAAATCATCATGATTTTACGTGCCATGATCTTCACAACCCTTAGAAACTCCTATGCAGCCACTTAAGACTTATGCAAGTGTGTGCCACATCAACGTGTTTATTCATGCAGTAATACCCATTTTCCCAAAAAAATTCTGGACTGCCAGGCCTCTTGTGCAGTTGCTTGTGCATTGTGTTGAGCTTTCTTGTTGCACTGGGCAATCTGAATTTGACATGGATGCGATTTTCACGTAGAGGGTTTTGCTATCTGAGAATTCAGACAAGGAATGACAAGCTGGACTCCACTGAGCCTCCATAGGCTTGGCAAGAGCATGATGGGATTCACTGCACTTAAGCTGGACAGCCAAAAATTAGTTGTTTTTGTCAAAGCAAGGGTCATGTTAATGGTGGAGTTAATACTGCACCTGGGAAGCAAGATCCATGACACTGTAATATGGATTCTAAGAAGGGCAAAATAATGTACCTCCTGAAGGTGCCTGTTTCTTTCCAATGACTGTTAAGGACAGCCTAGTGTGAGTGATCTGGACTTTTACCTGCTACCTTTTAAATTAAAGGGCACATTTTCTCCATCTGCATAGTAATGACTTCACAACACTACAAAATCCAGACCAAGGTCCACTCAGGCTGATTCTGTAAGCAAGACAAACGTGTTTCAGGGGATCCGTGGATCATCACAGTGAAACAAAAAGTAGAGTTGAAAAATATTCATCCCCAATACTAATTTAATTCAGTGTTGGCAAAATCAAGGTTAGAGCAGTGTTTTGTTGTGTTTCCTGATAAACGTCTAGTAATGGCTGTACACCTGCTTATTCAAAGGTGAATTGCCCTTTACAGAACAAGCTATGAACAGTCTGTCCCTATACATTCCACACACCAAAGATAGAAGTCTTCTCCCAAGGCAATGGAGGCCCACACCAGTCCAATAACTCCTCAGCGTACTAATTTTAAACAAACTTTTCTGATAAAAGAAAAAAAGGAATTGGGGAAAATTCTGGATATTTTTGGTACTAAGTACTTTTACTTAATCACATTTAAGTCCTAAGCATTGTTATGTGGGAAAGTAAGATATTCCAATCACAGCTCATCCCAGAAGTCACATCCTCTCCCTCATGTATAGCTCAGTGGCATTTAAAACAAGAGCGCTGGAGCATGTGAGCCGGGGAGACATCACAGTGCACAGTTCGGTCGTATAACTGTGAGAGACGGGGTGTCCTGTGTGAAGGTCACTAGTATGGTTATGGTTAATGACCTTACTCCATGGCAGGTCACAGGACTTCTGAAGCCTCAAAATGAACACAAAGCTAATTAATGCATCCCTGTGTTTACATACTGCATACGCCAATGGGTCATAACTCCGGCCTTTGGAGCCTGAGTTACTATAATTGAGGACTCTGCCTTATGAAGAGTCTGGTTGTTTATTTTCTGTTTGTTGCTGCCAAGAGGACCTCTCATTTCCTTTCCTTGCAGGGGTTTTGACTCTTTAACTTTAACACATTTCCAGCCTCCAAGAGTTAGGCTGTTGAGACTGGGAATCCGCTAGTTGCAACATGAAGCGAAATGGCGTCCTCAGGATACCTTGAGCAAGGCAGGGCACAGACAGCACAGGGCTGCCCACCACTGCGGGCCGGCAGACAGGGGCACAGTCTGGAAAAGAGATTCAGGTGAGAAGGGTTAAGAGGGGAAAAATAGGACTGATACGAGTCAGAGCAATTTGTGAATCCAAAATAGCTAATAATAGAGGATGTACTGGCTCTACAGCTCAAGGGTTGAAAAGATTGGAAAAATCCATATTTATTGTTTAATCATAGCATTTTCAAAATTTACTCACAGGCAGTTTTGAAAGTTTACTTGCAGGTTACTACCTGTAAACTGAGACCTTAAAAATCTGAACTAATTAATAGTAATACTGCATTTTGCTACAAGTATGTTTATTTTGTTTGTGTTAGTGTGAACATTAAATTCTCATCATACTTCCCAGTTCTAACAGACGTGTATCAACCACACAAGCAGGTAATACACACACGCTGTGTGCCTCTGCACATACAGTACTATACAAGTATGCGTGCACTGTGTATTGTGTACCACGCCAAGGTTGTATTCTCTGAACAATATGCATCTCGATTAACAGTCAGGCTGAAGATGGCTGCGGCTATACACCAACCTGTCAGGCTCTCAGGTACCAAAATTAGTTTTAGCCTCGCAGGGTGCCGGGCTGATGCTGTCTCTGCTCCTTGGGAGGTGTTCTCCTCTCCTGCTGCTAGCTCCTCTGTTGCCACCTTCCATCTGCTCCCTGTCCTGGGGTGCCTGGGAGCAGAGGGGGTCACTTAGATACCCTGACATCCTCTGGAGCATGCTATAAAAAATGTGCTGGGCATACTGCTGGTAAATAGCATCAACCTTTTATTAACAGGAACGGTGTCAAAGCTGAGAAAGAAGTGTGTGGTCAATTGCTCCCATAATGGAATTGAATCAGAAACAAGCTGATTGCATTCTTCTATTAAAATGTGAACGATATGAGAGCTGTTCTCCTCAGATCACTAAACCAAATAAGGGATAGAAATCATCTCTCTTTCTCTTTCTGATGCCTCCTTGTGTTCCAGAATTGGCTGGCTGGCTATCTTTTAGATGACTGAGCTCTGTAGGAATACCAGGAAGGAATATAAACCTCTCACAAACTCTCTCTTCCTCCCCCTTCCAAAGTGCCCATCAGGTATTCATTCAGCACCAAATTTCCAGCACCTGCCTAAAATCTTCCCTCTTGAATAAGAATGTTTGGGATTCAGAGGAAGAGCTCCAGCTTTAGAAGGTGAAATCCGTGGTTATGCCTATACTGCTAAAGAAAAGCAGGCAAAGGTCCCCTCCTTGGCCACAGGGCCAAGGGCCACCTTCTGGCTTGCATCCAAACCAGCTGGGGCTATTCCCTCTTTAGTAGATTTGATTGGGGAAGAGGGGGACGACTGTTGCAGGTCAGAGTCCTAAAGCAAACTACCAGTTATGCTGTGCAGACACGCAGGGGTCTGCCTGGTCTCTGGCCTTCTTGCCTGGTACAGCTGTATTTTACTTATTCATGCCACCTTCACCTTCAGCAACTTCACATTGTTAAGTTTCAGGGAAAGACAAATAGGAAACTGTGGCTACTCTCCCCTCTCAGTGCAGGGCAGAGACCACATGCGAAAGAGCAGAGTATTGTTCTCTCTCACCCCACATCACTTCCTTGCTCTGCCTGCACATCCTCACGTATCCGCCTTTCTCTCCACACTGGTCTTTCTATCACTTTTCACAGTCGATGCTTCCAAAGTCCTTGCCCTAACTTCTAGTGCTTTAAGGAGCTCTTTCTGAGGGAGGGACACGTTTGTCACGGCTGGAAGAGGAAATGAGGCTCCTCCAGGCAGTGTGCCACAGCAAGATATCTTGACAGCTTCTTTCTCTTGACTCTCCAGAAGACCACAGCAAACTGTTTTCTCACCTTTGGGTAATATTACCACAATGTAAAGGTGAAGGGAAGTAGCTGCTGACAGCAGGGCCCACCCAGCCCTCGCCACCTGGAGATATAAATCCCTCAGTGTTTTGGCCTGCGTATCCTAGAAAGAAGAACAAATGCATGAGAGGAGTTTGCTAGCACATCTATCAAGTTTAGTCCAAGAATGCAAAACATTCGGGGTATGTGAGCTACAGAGTAAATCAGGCAGTGGATGTTTCAAGTCTAATGGTGACACGTGCAGCACTGTTTAATCAGCTAAATCCTGGGCTGTGGAACACTTCCATGTATAGCAATGCTGTTATAACACTGCTGGTCATGGACAGCAAAGGCACTCATTCACTATTGTATTATAGCAGCCTTCCTTTTAAAGGGCCTGATCCAAGACCCACTAAAATCCCATTGACTTCAGTGTGTTTTGGATCTAGCCATAAAGAAGGGATTTTCAGCATCCCTTTGTAACAAAGCTAAATCAAGGAGAACTTTTTGGCTGCTGTTTCTCCTCATCTTACTGGATATTTGTCTGTTCTTCCCCACCCAGGCAGCTCTGTTTTCTTTTCCCCACCCATGTCTCTGCATCGCGAGTCTTGTTGCCTCTTCTCAGCCCACTCTCCCTGCCAGCTCTGACACCTGATGTAGCCTTTGGTCTGCTCAGGCTGCCACCTCTCAGCTCTGTTCCCGCCTCATAACTTTGAAAAAGAAAACATTCATTGCCGTAACTTTCCCTCATAAAGGTCCAAAGGAGCTTCAGAGCATTCCCAATGAGATGATATCAACCAACGTTATTATCAGAAATTGTAAAGATCAGGAGAGAGGTTGTGGGAATTTCCATCATGGAAGATTTTTAAGGAGGTTAGACAAACATCCATCAGAGACAGTTTAAGTATAGTAGTTCAGCTTTGTAGCCTAGTAAGGGACTAGATAACACTTTGATAAGCATTTCTAAAATTGCTACAGAATTTCCACAAAATTTTTTCTTGCCTGTTGCCTTCTGTAAGGCTTCCACAGAGACACAGTGTAAGGCACATTTTCAGAGCACAAATCCAAGTATCTCTGTCCATTGACATCAATATAGGGCCTCCTGCTGTCTTTACCAAGCTCAGACTTTTATTTGGGCCTGAGTCAAGTAACTTAAACCAACTTTCCTTTCATTTTGTCCAGTTTAGTCACTTGCATTGCTGAGACATCTTTTCATGTTCCTCTTTGCATTCATCAGCTTTGAATCATTGTTATAGGAAGAGTACAGGGCTGGATTTTCTTCCAGGAAATTTCAGATAACTTGTTACACTAATTCACCAGAGATATAAGCTAGCACCTCTCTGCCAATGAAGCTACGTATATTTTAAGAGCAGATGAAGATGTGGCCCGTGAGGGTAAAATTTCTGTATGCTTAGTCCTGAAAAAAATGAGCTAATTTTAAGGACTGATGCAAAAACCCCCCTATTTTTCAGTCATTTTTGTTGAAGCAATTTTGGAGTGGCAAGAAATTAAAGGGTAGGAAAAAAAAAAAGTCATTTAAAGAGGCAGTGGCCATGCAAAATGCAGAAAAAGCATTTCCTATATTTTCTATTTTTAGTTTCTTGAAATCCAAAATGGCAGCAAAAAAGTTAACCAGCGGTCCATAAGTGAAACACATACAGGTGATATGACAGCTAGAATTTAACAATTAACTGTGGGGCTTTTTCTATTGTTTTTTCGGTTTATAAGCAAAATGACCCAGTTATGAAATTTCTCAGTTCTAAGCTAACCCTCCCCAATATCTATGGCAAACAGTAGCCCCAGTATAAAGATTTACAGCTACAGTTATGGCTCTGCTTTGTTCTTAAGCATGTATTTACTTCTGCCCATTTGCTTTCTGAAATTCTCTCATTTGTCATCTGAAGAACTCCGTTTAAAAGGAAAACAGGCTTCAGACATGAAACACAGCTACATTCCTGAAACATGAGATGAACAACCTTTAATTCATGCAACCTTTCATTTACGTAATGTTTAATGGATGGGCCAGTTTCATTATGGACAATGCCTCTCCCTGTCATTAGCCTGCAGAAAGGTCTAAAACTCTTAAGCATTTAAAGGAACACTGTTTCAGGGTCTGTACTCTCTCCTTCCCTCTCTCCCCCCTGTCCCCATCACCCTTTCTGACTGCCCTTGTTCTAAGTGCATAATCTAAATGCTGTACTCTGCAAATTGCACTTATTGTTGGCTTCGAGCTTCGAAGGACCCTTCTGAACACTTTTTATACAAATACTAACAAGGTCAGAATTGGAAAAATCTCAGCTGGTGGACTTGGATCCCATGAGCTAGTGACCATTTATAATTAATATTAATGAATGGCAGACAACAGATGTTTATTGCTTAAGTAGAAATGTGCATTGCTAAACCAGAAGGATTTAGTTTAAATCCAGAAGAACTGACTTTATTTCTTGTACGGATGTGGGTGGTGGGAGGGAATGCCAGTGGGTGATCCAGCCCTTGCTATCTTTAAGCATAAGCAACGAAACAATCCTCTGTAAAGAAGGATCCTGAGCTCTCTATTTGATTAAAGCATGATGTTTGGTCCTTCAAAACATTAACTGATGTAAGGAGTCATCTCTCTGTCCACTACAGCGGCTTTGATTTGCACCAGTAGTGGTTTTCATCCATAGATCCTAAAGCACTTACCAAAATTAAGGAACTGTCATCTCCATTTTACAGTTGTGGAACCTGAGGCAGTCATATGAAGACTGTATTACAAAGAAAAAAAGGGTTCATCACTGAGACAAAAGACCATGTGCCCAGCCACAGTCTATTTAATGCTGCTGGATTTTTAACGCCGGTGGCCTTAAATCAAACTAAAGCTATGAGGGATAACTCTTAAGTTTAAATGTGACACAGTGGAAGATGCAATATGGAGATGGAAGAGTCTCTGTGAATTACTCCAAATACTACAGGGCATATTCAGGTTTAAGGCTGATGGAACCTCTGTTTTCTAACTGAAAGCGACTTACTCTTTCAGGGCACATAAATTAACTTTCTGGACAGAGACATCTCAGGTAACATTTTCAAAAGCACATGAACAATTTTAAGTACCTTCTTAGAGTTTATGGTTGAGGTTGGGGTAAGGGTCTATTTGCTCTGGATTCTTTGTACAAAGCATCCTGCTCCTTTTAGTATCTTACTAGAGTATGTATGCACCAACTGTTTGCTGTTTTCTTGCCACAGAAATGTCTACACTTCTGTATGACAGTCTATAGTGTTTCTAAGCACTTTGTAACAGACCCTTGCAAATTTTTTTAAAATTATGTTTCTATTATGTTATTTTTATTATGTATTTATGTTAATTTACGGGGTTGGTCTCAGATGTTATAGAATAGTGCCTACAGAGTTGCTAGAAAGAGCAGGTGACAGATTTGTAGAAATAGTGAGTAGTTTCTCTTTTTGACTAACATGAAAGTTCTTGGAGCAGGCAGGAAAGTGATTAGTTACCTGGTTTTAAAGAGAAGCATGAACATATTAGTTGACTAGTGTACAGCAGGCTTCTTCATCTGGGGGCAGGAGGCAGCTGGAAAGAGAGACTCCTGGTCCCCACAGTCCCAGTTTTCACAGGCTAGAGAAGGTCTTGACTTCTTGCAATACATTGCAGTAGAGAAAATATCATTCACTGAACTTTTGCTTCGGGTTCCCTAGAACCGTTTTGCAGCCCTATAATTCGGCTCCTGTAACCAGCCCCGCCATATGGGCTGTGCACACCCCACAACCACACCTGGAAGTGTAAAGCCCAGGATCGCTAGCAATTTACCAGCACTGCTGTAGCACTCTTAAGACACCAAGCAGAAAAATAAAACATGCCTACAGCAAGTTCTGCTGAACTGCCATTGTATACTGCTGGTAGGAACGGTGCTAGACAGGACGCAGGGCAGATTTCCTGGTGGGGTGGCTAAGGGGTTACAGGCTTTCCTTAGCACTTGGTGGTGCCCTCCTCTAACCTTTGGGCCACCCAACCTCATTCATGTCCAATCTAAATTGCATGGTGGTCAGTTTGTAAAGTATATTAAGTGAAGCGGACTCCAGTGATGCACCGTCACATGGCATAGTCATTCTTCACATTCCACTTCAAGCTACTCATAAAGCCAGCTGCTCATTTCAGTGTGCAGAGCCTGTGTTACTACAAACAGCTCTAAACGCACAGTTCATTCCCAGAGGGATTTAAAAAGAATAAACTTATCACATTCTTGGAAAAAAAAAAAAAAAGACGACAAGACAGCCTGGATAAAATTTACACGGACAATTTCTATCTGTGATTCATTTTAAATTGAAGACTTACGGGCAATGTTAAAATATTTGCATTCAAGTCTTTTTATGCATGTCCTCCATGACCCCTACTTCGAAATCTTTTTTTAATATTTTATAGGGCTGAATTTTCCAAGGGAATGTAAAATACCAGATTACCAAAGTCACCACATTTCCCAGAAACTTGCTGATTTCAATGAAGCCCCAGAGAAAAGTAGGCAGCTTTTGAAACAACTTTGCCTTTGTGTTAGGTTTCTGCCTAATAACCTGTCGGCTTGGTGACTGGGTTGGCCCTTGGAAACCCACCTGGCAGGCTGACAAGGAGTCGAGAGCCTGAAAACCTGAGATCCCTTTGACAGCATCTTGGTCACCTGAGCTTCCCGAGCTTCCTAGGGCTAAGCCCTCAATCACTTTGGCATAAAAATTCCCTGAGCCTTTTTCAGAGGCAGCCCAAGAGTCTTGGTCATCCCAATCCCCTTCTCCACAGGCTGCTCTTTACCTGGTGAACTGCCAGGTATCCTCTGAGTAGGTGAGAAAAACTCTTGAGAAACATATGGAGATGGCCAAAGTGATATGTCATGTCACCCTTTCTGAAAGGGCACTTTTGGATTCCCTGACCTGTATGAAATTTAGAAACCTGACCTGTCATTTTAATCAAGATGAAAAAGTATTTGGAAACATTGGCACTACCTAGAGAGGGGAAGATCAGTGCTTTGGCCAGCTGAAATAGTACATGCAAATTGGAGACATGAAACAGAAAGAAACAGTTGTTTTTCAACACCTTGTTTTGAAAAGAATCCTTGAAAGCAAATATTCCGTTCATTTGCACCAGAGACCAACCTTGGTGACCTCTGTGTGTTTAAGCATGTACAAGAGAGGGAAGAACCAGGCCTCCGGTGAATTTAAGTAATAGCACCCTGGCTCTGGGCTGATGGATTTGCTGAGTAGATCCGTCAGGGGCTGCTGTCCCCCTTCGTGTTAGTTACGGCCAACTGGTTGATCCATCCGTCAGGCTGGCCTGGGTTACCTATGGGACATGCACGGGCTCCCGTCCACCTGTCAGCACAGGTGTCACCCCAGGCAGGAACGCAAACAAACCAAGCTTAGAGCAGTGGCAACAAGTGAACCGTGCAGAGCAGGGACAGAGGTGTATCCTGTTGACTCCTCATCTTCCCTCAACTTCCTGGCACAATGGGAAACTTCAGGAGATGTGAGGAGGGGGCTCCAGGGGGAGTGTATAGCTGCACCTCTACCAGAAAATGAAGTGGTGGAAGACGCTCAAGTTTCGTGGCCCTGGCCTCTAGTACCAAGAGAGAACTCCTGGCCCAAGTGTTAGAGTCAGCACTCACAAATCCCCTCCAGGATCCGTACTCAATCATCGGTATAGCCCAGTCCAAGCTGTGGTCATTTAGGGAAAAAGGCATTCTTATGGATGCATCCAAACATTGGGGTCATATGAGTATCTTCTGAATTGGCAGGTTACACTGATGAAATTGGCTTAAGCAAAGCCAAGGAAAATGGCTGCTCTCATTTATCCCTCCCTTCAGAGCACTCTGAGTACAAATTTGAGTACTAAGGAAAGAAGTTTTTGTGTGTATTTTCTCCTTCTTACTATTGTACTAGAAAGAGCTCAAATGTCTGCTGAGGCACTAGCATCTGTCTCTTATCATGTGTAGCTTTTCTTGATCATTTCTAGAGAGGCAGACTAAACATGCAGCTCTGACATAATGCAGCATCACATTTTTATTTCTGGTTTGCTCAAAAGCCTGAACCAGCTGAACTAAGTCTCTAAAAAGGACTATATTTATGACCTCAATCCAGGCTAATGGGAGGGCTTGGATTATTGATGCCTGAAAGGAAACAAACTATTATAGATTTCTGCCAATATCCTGACACTCTAATGACAGGGTAAGTTTTTTTGGTACCAACCACTGCTATCACCAATCTATGTATTGGCATCCGATTCCGTTAGTCTTATAAAAGGCTTTTATGGTGGATTTGGACACTCACGTTTTTGCAACTCTTGGGGGAGCTGTAAAAATCAAATCCCATTCAGAGACCATTGTTAAAAATTCTCAAAGCAAGCTTGGTGAGAAAACACCACTTTCCTATTTACCAGCATGATGTATGTCACTTCCCATCCTAAGCAATGTGGAATGGTTTTCTGCTCTGCTCAATAGCCACTACTTTCCTGTCTTTTGAAGCTGTGTTCAAAGTTTATAAGCTATGGAATCTTATAAGATGAAGACTGTTATGTAATAATAAAATTGCTGTTGTTAGCACACTAGTCCCAACAGACAAGTGCAAAGGAAATAAAGGCTCTGGTTTGAAAAGACAACAGTAAATGTCTCCACAAACAGCAAACAGAGCTCATAGAAATCCTCCTCCTCTGGCTGCTTCTTTGACTGGAGGATATTTGGGCCCCCTAGTTTAAGTAGTATGTGGAAATGCTGGAGCAAGTCCAGCGGAGAGCTACCAAGATGATGAAGGGACTGGAATATCTCCCTTATGAAGAAAGGCTGAGAGACCCGGCTTTTTCAGCCTGGAGAAGACTGAAGGGGGATTTCATAAATACCTATAAATATCTGAAAGGAGGGTGTCAGGATGATGGGACTAGGCTATTTTCAATAGTGCCCAACGACAGGACAAGGGGCAATGGGCACAAGCTGGAACACAGGAAGTTCCACCTCAACATGAGAAAAAAACTTCTTTCCTGTGAGGGTGCCAGAGCAGTGGCACAGGCTGCCCAGGGAGGCTGTGGAGTCTCCTTCCCTGGAGACAATCAAAACCCGCCTGGATGTGTTCCTGTGCTCCCTGCTCTCGGCGTGCCCGCTCAAGCAGGGGGGTTGGGCAAGATGATCTCCAGAGGTCCCTTCCAACCCCTACCATTCTGTGATTCTGTGATATTCTTGTATTTTCAGGCACTGGCAATGTCTTTTCTGTGGCACAGGAATGGCAGACCCAACCCATTTCTATTGCAAAGAGATCATCACAAGACAGCTAAGCCAGGGACTTTCCATAAGCCTTGCTTAGGAGCTCATGAGTGTAGCAGTGTCATTTCCCAAGGGGCCCATGGAAGAAATGATCCTTTCCTATTTCCCATACACCTAATGGGATACAACCTGCTCTTTATGTGCTAAAGCAGCAAAACCTGATGCTTCCTGTCCCAGCACAGCTGATCTGCTTAGCCTCCTCTCTTTCCTCTCTGCCTGCTTTATGGAAAGGCTGTTGTTCAGGCCTCATCTATTCCTGTACTTAGACACAATGTTCTTATTCCCCCAAACATGTCTGCCACAGCACTACCCTTTCCTTGCAAGGACAGGCTACCATACATGACACAACTAAGCACATTTTTCAAGTGTATGCAATTTAGTATTCCAGATCCTCTTTTCAGAGGCAAATGAAGATCAAGGACCCCAAAGCTCATGGAAACACCGCTTAGGTTTTAAGTCTTTAGGTCTTAAGCTCCAACATCACCTAGAGTCTGCACCTAGAGAAGTATTTCCATTTGCAAAAGGAGATAGGCACATAAGTTATCCACTAAGTCCTCTAGCACAGTTGCTCAACCATAGGTATCAGTGTCTTTTGAGGTGTCTTGGGTTATCTAAGATCACCACATAGGACTGTGGATATGACACATCTTAAGACCTGTATACCTGGACTGGTATGCGGAAGTCAGGTAGGCTGTTCTCATGCATCTCAACAGCATAATCTATGTTTGGCCAAATTATTTGTTCCTTGAATACCTTTGGACCTCAGTTCCTTTAGAATTTTTACCTAGATTCACTTCAGCAGTTGGTGCATTTTCAAGAGTGAGGCCAGAAATGCACTGAGCCATGTAGCGCCTAATTCTGAAGTTGTTGACCCTCACCATTCTGGTCACCTGAAAATCTAGTGTTGATAAAATAGGGTGACTAAAACGAGGAAAATAATGATTGCTGATGAGAAAGTTATGCTGTTTAAACTTCAAAAGGATGTACCAGATGAATCAGCCACTCACAGCTTGTGAATAAAAGGACAATGTCCTTTGCATCACTGGGCAGTTGGGGTTTTGGAGGCTTGTTATCTTGGCAAGTAGCATGAGCACAATGCTATGGCCTGTGTTCCAGAAAAAAAAAGTGTCACTTTTCTTGAAAATGAGAGTGATCTACTCATTTGCATAATATGACATGACTGTATTGTAGACAGAGCTGTCATAAGTGGTTTTAGAGCCTGGGGTGTGCTCTTCTTACTGGTATCTGCTCGGCACAGCCCCTGCTGTTGTTGTCCAGGTCACATTATAAGGAAAGGGTGACGGACTTTTAGTCTAAGAGGGTGGAAGAAAGACTCTGAGAAAGGTGTGGATAGGTGGGAAGGAGGGTGACATGGAGTGGTAGCACTTAGCCCCCAAGTTTTGTTCCTAAACCTCATGGCGTATGGAGGTGTTGGAGCACTGGTACTGGGGCACCAGTGCTGACAGTGCTCCAGCAGCTGGAAGAGTGCCGAGAGGTCAGCCGAGGCTGTGAGGGGTGTGAAAGAACACTGTGGCACGTTACAGCTGTGGCTTGCGGTCTTTTATTATAGCTCTTCAGCTTATTACATTGTAGTGGGGAGGATTTTGTGGTCCGTGGTGACATGCACAGTAGAAGTGCCAGGACCCTTCCAGATAGAGGCCTATTACATCGGTGCCTGCAACCCCGCCAGGCGCAGTTCTGTGACTTCTCTTGCTCCTTCTGCTCTCCCAGGGTAAATTTATTTGCGAGAGTGATCTCTCCAAAAGAAATACGATTACCCCAAATACCCGATGCCAGATTCTCATCCCTCTAGGGTTTCCACAAGACCTATTCTGTGACACCCCCCTCCCAAAAGCGAAGGAGTTTGCACAATCAGATTTTATGCCTTCCTATGGTGGTTTCGGGTTTCAGTGCCCACAGAAGGGAGAAGTGAACAAATGTGCTGCTCTGAGCTCCCTGTAGTAATTATAGCTGAATATAACAGGGTGGGACTAAATGACAATGCCTAAAGTAGATTAAATCTGGAACCTGCAGTAGTTAATCCATGTCAGCTGTGATTTCTTCACTAACTAACTCTCTTTCACATGGTACTCTTAAGGGCCAAGTTCTCCTAAGTCATCACCAACCCTTCCTGCATTTACTCCATAAAATACAGATATTGGTCTAGTGGAAACACCACATCTGATGCAATAATGCAAAGACTTCTCTGAAATACTCTGGCTTGCATACTTAAAGATGTATTCAGACATGTGTTGCATAAATACAGACACAGGGGTTTCTTCAACCAGGGGCTATAAATTAGATTAACAAGAACTCGGCACCTTTAAGCTGATTTGAAATGTCATTATATTGTTCTCTGAATTAATTTCATGTCTGCATTTAAGTTGAACCGCTACACTTCTCAAAATTATAGCATGTCTGTAGATTTTCTTCAGTATACAAAGTTGCTGTTGTTAGAAGTAGTAAAGTATCCCCTACCTACAAGAAATTTCACCGGACAGTGCCTACAGACTAATTCTTCCAGCACAGCTGGCCATACAAAGTTTTGGTTCTGGAATAAAGGCTGTTTTAATGCCAAATATGTCACAGAACTCTTAGAATCTCATGAATCCACATCTTCATGAGCAAAACATTCTCTTGGAAAATGTTTTACTATCTATCTCCTCTTTAAAGAGACTTACACTCTTTTTTTTTTTTTTTTTAATTTTATTTTGAAAGGCTTTATCGAATCCATAAGAAGACATAAGCTTTAGTAGAATTAGTGCATCACTGTAAAAGAATTCTGTAACCCACTAGGAAAGCACGATATTCCCATGTCGTGGCACAACGCGCTGCCTTTTTTATATCCTCTTCCTGGCATACTAAAAACAGCTCACCGCGCGCGCAACGTAAAGCAACGTCAGAAGAGAGAAGAGCGGGCAAAACGCGGAGGCAGGGAGCCGGGCGGGAAGCGCTCGTTCCTGAATCCTCGGAAAGTACCTCGAGGGCAGACAGAAGGAAACCTCCCGCCCTGCGGGGCCGCTCATCGCAGAGGGCGGCCCGGGGCCTCCGGCCTCCCCCGACCCGGCCTCCGGCCTCCCCCCGGCCGGCCTCCCCCGCCCGCCGAGCGGAGCGGCCTGCGCGGCACCGCGGCGCCCCCTGGCGGCCGGCACCGGCGCCGCGCCCCTGGGGAGGGGGGGCCGGGACCTTCCGGCAAAGGCGGTACCTCCCTGGGGAACGGCGCTGGTGCGTACGCGTAGATACGTGAATAAATACATGCGCTGATAGATATGTTGCGCCCTCAGTAAATTCGCAGACGACACCAAACTGGGCGGGAGTGTCGATCGGCTCGAGGGTAGGAAGGCTCTGCAGAGGGACCTGCACAGGCTGGATCGATGGGCCGAGGTCCATTGTGTGAGGTTTAACAAGGCCAAATGCCGGGTCCTGCACTTGGGTCACAACAACCCCATGCAATGCTACAGGCTTGGGGAGGAGTGGCTGGAGAGCTGCTCGGCAGAGAAGGACTTGGGGGTGCCGGTTGACAGCCGGCCAAACATGAGCCAGCAGTGTGCCCAGGTGGCCAAGGCGGCCAACAGCATCCTGGCTTGTATTAGGAAGAGTGTGGCCAGCAGGAGCAGGGAAGTGATCGTGCCCCTGTACTGGGCACTGGTGAGGCCGCACCTCGAGTACCGTGTTCAGTTTTGGGCCCCTCAGTACAAGAAGGACATTGAGGTGCTGCAGCGTGTCCAGAGAAGGGCAACAAAGCTGGTGAAGGGTCTGGAGAAGAAGTCTTAAGAGAGTGGCTGAGGGAGCTGGGGTTGTTTAGTGTGGAGAAGAGGAGGCTGAGGGGAGACCTTATTGCTCTCTACAACTACCTGAAAGGAGGTTGTAGTGAGGCGGGGGTTGGTCTCTTCTCCCGAGTAATGAGTGATAAGATGAAAGGAAATGGCTTCAAGCTGCACCAGGGGAGGTTTAGATTGGATATTAGGGAAAGTTTCTTTACTGAAAGAGTGGTCAGGCATTGGAACAGGCTGCCCAGAGAGGTGGTGGAGTCACCATACCTGGAGGTATTCAAAAGAGGTGTAGACGTGGCACTTCAGGGCATGGTTTAGGAGGCAAGGTGGTGTTAGGTTGGTGGTTGGACTTGATGATCCTAGAGGTCTTTTCCAACCTTTATGATTCTATATATGCGTACAATGTTATGTCCTTAAACACAGAAGCATTTTCTAACAACAACATTCTTCACAGGGGAAATTGAAAATCTGGGAGACAATTTTCTTCAAAGTTCTATTACTACATTGTTTACTTCTTCAACAAGCTTCAGTTTTAATGCTGTTCTTGCCTTTTCTTCTTCTTCGAATGCAAAGTATTTCAGAGATGAACTTGTAAACGTAACAGCCCATGTCATTCTTGCACTTTCTATTTCACAGCTACCCAAATGCTCAAATTTCCAAAGCATTGCCACAACTTTTGGTGTCCAGTTCAATGTGCTGTTATGAAGTAGGCTTCAGCAAGTAGTACTAAGAAGAAAAAATATTCAAGAATGAGCCTCTGGGAAGAAGAGAGCAGGGATATGAACAGGAAGAGAGATGCACACAAGAATGCGGCTCCAGCTACACCCCAATGTTAGCAGATAACTGTGGGTAGAATCTTCCCTTGGGTCTAAACTGAACCAAGGACTGACTGGAAGTAACATTACAACATCTTATATGTCATATAAAAACTCCCACTTTTTAAAACTGTGGTGAAAGGAGCTAAAGAACCAGCAAAGATAACCCTTCTATGGTTTATTGCATCATCAGAACAGCACAGGTCTAGAAGGCAGATATTTTCACAAATGGCAACAGCATGGAGGTGATGGCATTAAACCATGTATAACATTGCACAGAGGACTACAAACTAGTTATCCTCAGAGTAGAAGAGAATTAGGACTGAGTTTTAAGTACTTTCCAGAGGTGAGTTTTGCTTGTCCTTTACGACACCAGCCTGATTAAAACAGTGAAGCCATGCCTAGGTAAGTCTCTAGCTAGACAGAGGTAGGGTGTTCTTAGTATATTCACACACATACATATAAATACATACAGTCTGATCCATGACTGAAAGGGAAACCATAAAATGTCATTCCAGCATCCTTAAAGAATTGTGGTGAGGAAGTCACAGCTGAAGGATTTTGGCTAATCACCAAGTGAACAATGTCAAACACTGAATGTCTGGACAGTTTCCATTCCAATAACACTTCATCTTGGGCCAACTGTATTTACAAACAACTGGAATGAAATTCCATACAGTCGTTAACCATTAGGAAGAGACAGCAGTACAGCTGGGTAAGATGCACACTCACTTCTGCATGGACATCTCCCAGCTCTCCCAGTGGTGGTAGCTCTCACTGAGCCTCACACACCCATTCTGCAGGTCTCCCCTGCTCACCTCTGCGCATCCTAGATGGCATTGACAAATTCAGAGAGGGCACCTGCAGGTATGTGGGCGTATAGTGGGGTAATCTCTGACTGATTACCTAAAATTTGAGGAGCCATTTTACATTTCAAGCTGTACTGCATGTTTCAGAAACAACAGATGAGAAAGGCAGATGTTTGTCCCTGCTTGACTTACGTATCTAGACCTTCCCTTGCTCTCTAATCTCAGGCAGTGATGGTAAGGAATGGAAAAGCTGTAGAATAAGCCCACAGAGCTACACAACAAGAAGAGGATACAGCATATCCTCACATCTTAGTCTTAGTCCCTGCTTTCTGCCTTCTCTTCACCTGCTCTGAATCTCTCTGCCTTTATCTGTCCTACTCCTCCTTGGATGGTCATCTGTTCTCAGAACAAAGTTACTGCCCCTGCGCCTATTCCCCCACTGTGACCTAATCCCACAGAGCCCATTGAGGCACCAAAACCACTGAGATCTGGTTTTAAGTCTGGAATGGGCATAATTCCCTGCATTCAGCACCCTCAACAGCAACAGCTATTGCCAGGTTTGTCTAACTCCCCCAGTATTGGTGCAAGAAAGCCTGGATTACCTCTGCTGATATTTAAAAGTAAAAAGCATTTTTGCTGTAACAAAGAGGAGTAGATTATTTTCAGTACTGTCATTACCAGGACATCGTAAAACAGAGTCTGGCCAGATGCTTTTCAATACTTGGCCAGAAATTTCTCCATGTAAGGAGGCATACAGGTCAGTACGACATTGTACCATGAAAGTCTCCAGCAAGGTTGCTTTTGAAGACATTATTGGGATTCATCTAACCACAGGAGAATTTCGGCTGCATAGCTCAGTAGATGAACCTGTTCCACACAGAAGAAAATCTAATCTGTTTTAGGCTTGTGTGTACATGCAAGTTTGATTCCATGTCATACCTGCATTGGTTTGTAAAGCAAATAGAAGGAATAGAATAATAGAATCACAGAATGGTTTGGGTGCGAAAGGACCTTGGAAGATCACTTACTCCAACCCCCACCCCTGCCATGGGCAGGGACATCTTCCACTAGACCAGGTTGCTCAAAACCCCATCCAACCTGGCCTTGAACACTCCCAATGATGAGGCACCCACAACTTCTCTGGGCAACCTCTTCCAGTGCCTCACCACACTCAGTATAAAGAATTTCTTCCTTATGTCCAAGCATAAATGCATTATGCAATATCGTCTCCACAGCCAATACACAAAGTTTTAATGTTCCTAAGTGGACGGGAAGATTTATTGGAGAGGTCTGTAACAGTAACAAAATCCTCAACATCTTACCTTCCTAAGTGTTTAAAGCAATAAAGTACTTGCATACCTGATTTTGTACCAATGGTCTAAAGCTTGACTTGAGACTTGGAACACCACTTTTTAGTCTGAAGAGTGTCACATACCTGTGCTGCAGCTGACATTTTGTCGTGGGATTCATGTTGCAATACATGAATCCCCTGCTTGTGGGTGTGGTTGGAGTTAAGGGAGGGCAGAGGGATTTTTAAAAGTCGTAGATGCTGAACGTTGGCAGTAAAGGGGAGTAACATGATGGCTAATTTCCTCTCACCATATGCTCTGGGTCCCAGCCCAAGATAAATTTAGATCAGTCAATAGTTAATGCTACCTGGCTTCAGCCATAGATGTCCCCAAACCAGCTGTGTTTTGGTGGAGTCCATGGAGCTGCACCCCTGGCTGTGGGAGACAGGCTATGAGTGTGTGAGATATTTATACCAGTTCTAAAGCAGCGGGACTCCTCCAGGGTGTTCTCGGCTCTTTGCTTAGAGCCAGACTGATGGGAGGTGTTCGTCCAGTGGCTGAATTTAGTAGTTTGGTGGAGAGTTGGGCACTTGCAAACAGTAGTACTAGTGTCCAGCTTCTAAGAGGAGGTGCTAATCCAGGGCTGATTTTACAGGCTATGGCAGAGGGAGTCAGAAATTGCAACAGCCTGAGCAAATCTTCTAATGTGCCATCATTTTTATTTCAGGGAAAAAAAATAGGGAGGAGAAAAGAAAAAAGTCCAACAAAGACGAAAGCAAGGAGACAAGACAAGAAAGCAAAGGGCGAGCAGCCCGAAGACAAAACCGAGAGCAGAGGGAAAACAACAACAAAACGCAGCCGAAGAAAAGAAAAGTCCCAAATAAAGAACAGAACCTGGCACCCGTTGACACTGCACATTAACAGCTCACCGTGATTGTTTAAGTCTTATGATGCTGCTATCTCTACCAGATCGCCCTGACAGGTACTTCAACCGTTCAGGCCGCAAATGGACAATGCTACCAGTTATTATTAAACTTTAAACAACATTCCAAATACTTCCTATATTCTCCAAGCAACCATAGTTTATTAAAGAGATTGACATGAGCCAAGAAAAAAAAGTCTAAAAATGGAATACTTTAAAACTGTTATATTATATGCTTCCATGCATCTGTAAAAGGCAATTAAGAAATTTTGTATATATAAATAATAGGGTATAAAAATATAGCGATATAATAATGAATGACATTCAGATGAACAATGTTCTTTTTCTTTGTAAAATATTTTTCAAGTTATTGTTTAAGTATGAGGCAAGAGATATGTCTAAATCTAAGACGCAAATCTTATCCCTTCATATATTGTACATAAATATTAAGAGAAGGAGGAAAACGTTTCTGAAGAGCCAGTAGGAACCCAAGGTTTTATAACCTCTGGTGGAGGAGGATGGGATTGCCCTGTGGTTCCCTGGTCCGTGCTCCAGTCGCAGGTGAGAAACACCAGGGGTGAGGCAGCAGGGCTTCACAAGCTGAGAGGGAAGAAGCAGAAGCATCTGCAGCTTTGAAGACTGAATCCCTGAGGCAGAAGGCGATGGAGTGACCTTGAATAGCGCTCTTATCTGTGGGACAACACAATGTTTTCTGGTCTAAACAGTGGTACAGTGTGTGCTGTTTTATGCTTTTTATACCTATGTGTAACTTAAGTCTACATTTCAAATCTTCTGGTGAATGACAAATCGTATTTGTAGGAGACAATGTTGAGTTAATAAAAGACAGAAATATAGAACATGTAAGTATGTGTTTTTCACAGTGATGGTGTCACTTTTTCTAGTGGGGGAGATGATAATTTCATAGCTTCACAGACAGAAAAGGACACAACTTATATTCACAATGTGCATCTAGTGAAAGAGATGATAAATCTACTGAAGGATAGAAATTACAGACTAATGTCCAGTTTTACTGATGTCCAATTCCTGTTCCAGTCCTTCTCTCTGACACAGCAGAGGTGAAAATCTCCACTGCTCAGGGGATGAACCAAACCCCTTGGTACCATTCTGGCTATATTAGTGGCTGGAGTGACACATGACTGAAGCATGGGCGATGCTACACACTGACTCTCTACTCAGAAATGGATTTACCCTTTGCAGAAACACATTGAGGAACCAACATGATTCACAGTATGGGTTTCATTGCCGTGCTTCCCCCAAGGGCAGTTGTCACAGGGACAACAGCCTGCCCAGTGTGGTGTGTGGACCAGAAAACATGGCAGGCGAGCCTTCCCAGTCAGTTCCTGTCCCTATTTGTTACTGTTATGACTTTTGGAGGAATATCCTAATCATCCAGACAGTGATGCAGAATAGTTTCCTACATTTTGCTTTGTAAGAGCTTTGTTTCTTGATTCGTATATAGATGCAGTAGTCTAGTAACATCAGTGCTTAAGGCTCCCATGGCTTGCCTCCAACTTTCATGAGAATTAGTCAAAATTTTCTGTAACCAGGCCCTGAATATATGCATATATTATAGTTTTGCTGGTGAGAAGACCTAAACAGTGAATTTTACAGAGATGAGTATTGTACACATGTAACACTCATCACATACAACGAAGTCTGAATGGCTGACAGAGAAAAGCAGGGTCTGCTGAATGCCTGTGAGAGGCACTTAACGGTCGGCAACTGGATTGGGGGTGGCTATCTGAGGGCTCCCAGCTCCATCACATACACCTTCCTCCAGAGTGAGCTGGTGTCAGTCTCCCACTACCGATCCTGGCAGCAGCAGTGATCTTCTTCCACCAGCATCTTCCCACCTTCTTGGCAGTAGCCACTGTGGAGAAGCTGGTCTCAGAGAAGTGGAGGGTGCAGGAACTGTGCTCAGCACTGAGGCTCTGGATGATGCTGAAGGGAGGCAGAGAGAGGAAAGGAGAAATCCTGCTGCTGCCAGACTCAGAGGTTGGCACCAAAAGTTGAGGTGCAAGCAGCAGTTCTGAGCTGAGGGGTTGGTATCACCACAGAAAGCAGCATTCGATGCTTCAGACCCTCTCCTGCAGCTGCAGTCACCCATCTGTCTGGGGTGCTGGTGGGCAGATGGTGATATTCAACTGCTCGGGAAGAATTTGCTGCTTCATTTACTTCCTCCAGGGACAGGTTGTTGGCCAGAGGAAGTATCCCCAGTTAAATTCAGCAAACTAGACCACCAGCCGGACCACATGGATAACTGAACCCAGGAGAGCTTTGTCTACAACTCTCAAAACTAACCAGTAGGACTGTGTCTTTTCCTTGCCTTAATTAAATATAGGAGTTAAATGGCAAGGGGTTTTCAGATGGGAGACAGCTCTTGAAAAATGCACAAGCAAAAACTAAAAAACTGAAACAGGGCTTTCAGAGGTGAATTAAAAAGAGGAAAAAGCAAAACAATGAGCTAAACTCAGAATGTCCCTGATCTCGGCTATTCTCTACTACAACACTTGGAGGAGTCAAAGGAATGCCATTTATCTGGCAAAGATAGACAGAGGACTGGAAAAGCAGTATCAAGTAATTCAAGAGCTACAGATTGAAGGAAAAACAAGAGGGTGAAAGGAAAAGAAGATAATTTAGGATACAAATGTGAGCTTTGTTATACACTGCCACATAAACCTTTATTACAAACTCCAATGTGCCTCTCCCTGCTTACGCAAATGGCAGTGACAAGGGAGACTAAGAGCAGGACTTGGAATACTATCACCTTTCAGCAAGGGATAAAAATGTAAAAGGAATTTGGCTTGTGGCAGTAATAATTCATAGCAATAGTACCTGAAAAACCATGATACAACTTTTCCTGGAAATGATGAAGGAAGCTGCCGTCATGTTGTTCCCTCCCACACAGGATAATGTTTGATAATATTTCCTGTAGCCATGGTGAAGCACTAAAAAGTACATCCAACTCATCTGGGCAACTAAAATTTTCTCCAGTCCTGGCACTGAATGTGGACTACCCTAATGGTAAGTGAACTACTCCACTGGGACTCCCAAGAAACTGAAGAAGAATATGGACCTTTGTATGTCAAATACCTACACTGTTTTCCCACACAATAATAAATATGTAAAACCGGGAGTCAATGATCTTACATGCTAACTGAATAAGAGCTAGCAAGGACTCATATGACATTACTGGAGAAGATCTGATTAAGTACTGCAAGTAGCTGTGACTAGATTTGTGTGAAACTTCTTCCCTGACAATTGCTTCCCAGTTACAAAATACCTCAAAACCTTAACAGTCAATTTTAAGTAATTTCCAGAGGATCATGAACAGAGTAGGATTATGAACAACTTTTCCTAAAATAGGAGCTAAACTGAACGGGTGTTAATTGTCAGCCAAATTCACAGTGTATTAATTACTAAAGGTCTGGAATAAAATACTAAATATCAGTTACAGTCAGTTGATAAACCCAAATGAGGTGCTATTTCTGACAGTTAAGCTGCTCAGGGAATTATAATCAATAACAAAGAAGCAGAAAAAAGCAACTGCTGTGATCCAGGCTTCAGATCTGTCTGACCAAGCTGTAGTTTGTTCTCTCCCCTGGCTTCATGTTAGTGAAGACCTGAATAAGAGAATCCAGTGTTAAGGTATGATAAACAGTTTAAGCTGAACCATTCATTGAAATTGTCCCAGCAGCTTTATTCTGAGCCACCAGAGCAAAGTTGTCAGGCTGATCAATGCACTAAATAAATGACAGGTTTTCTGTACCCTGTAGCAAAGTGGCAGCAGAATGGGACCACCACCATCACCAGTCATACCCCACAATGAAGGTCTTGTGCCATACCCTCTACCAACTGCCTCTGGATACTTGTGGTTGATATGCTGATGGGAAAGCAGCACACAAATATTGTTACTAATTCAGAAGTATTCCTCTATAGTCCTCATGAGTCACTGTCATTTATTTATTGTTTCTGTGGTTTTAGGCTCTGAAACTTATTCAGGGCTTAACCTTATGATGCAGCATGAATGTACTGCGACTCTTGCACTTAATTGCTATGCATTGTTATTTTCAGAGACAGCACTGGGTTTCACATGGTTTACATGAAGTTGCAAGAATTAAAACAAAAAAGTCTGCACAGCATGACATAACAGCTGATCACGGGAGCCACTCTTCACAGTGACATTCTGCAAGCATCAGCTGAAGCTGCAGTTTCAGGCTTGCCTAAGTCCAGCAGGGAGAGCGTGGGCAGTACTGTCGCATTTTCAGGCTCAGATCTGCTATTTAATTGCAATTACTTAGCACTAAGCTTGCACGGTAAAGATCTTGCACTCCTATGCCTCAAGTGTACTCTGCAGTTACACATCCTCAAGTAATTCTCCCATTTGGCCTCTTGTTAACAGGGGATTAGATTTTTCTTATTATTTTGTAATAAATTGGCATAATTTAAAGAGACGTTAAGTCGGCCTGTTTGTTCACCATTATAATAACCCTTCTGTCCCTTACATCTTTCCCTCCAAACTTAGCATTGATAATTCCTAGTGGATTTAGGCCTGCTCTTTCAGACCCAGAATGCCAACTGCATCTGCCTTTGAGAAGCAAGAGTACCCATTGATTGGTTTGGCACAGAAATTTCCGGTTTATCATGGGTGGATGAAATTTTTGTTGATACTGTTCTCTAGACCATTTCAGAGTACTAATAATGTCCATATCAGTCCCTCATACATGACAGTCATTTAACTTCTTAAAAATCAACTCTCTGCACTCCTGCAGAAGGTTGGCTGGAACTGCGTCTTGCCTGAAGAACATTGGCTAAACATCTTTTTAGTTGTAAAGCTGTCTGAGAATGGTCGTGCATATGTCAGCAAGAAAACAGACCTTGAAGGACCTTTGAAATTGGCCATATGGTGCTGCTTTTTAGAGTTTACTAATAATTTCCTAGGAGTAGTCTTAAGAGGTATTCCAGCACCTTGTGGCTCTGTTTCCATCTCAGCCCTACCTCATCCAACCCAGGCTGTTCACGGAAAAGTGAATAACAGGTACAGTACTCTCCACCTTCCTCTCTCAGTGCACATGAAGGTCTGCACTTACACTGTGCATACATCTAAATTACTCTGTCCTGCTTAGCACACATAGATGCTGCAAATGGATTTGCTTTTGAGTCATTAACCATTCTCCTTTCTGACTGGCTTTTTTTCAGTTAGGTACACATATCTTCTGAATTTCCTGTCTCCAGCTGAGCCTTTGAAGCTCTGGTCATTGTGGTCACACACAGATGGAAAGAGCGGTCTCACATTCACCTCTGTTCTTGCTTCTTCCTCCTGTCCTCTCCACTTTCCATCTAAGTGCCCTTTCCTCCCCCTTTCTTCTTCACCACCTCTATTCCTCTCCTTCTAATCCACCTTGGGTATTCTCACTGATAAATCTAACTGCTACCTGAGTGGCAAACTGAGTGCATTTGACTTGAGTCTCCTCTTTCTCCTTCTCTTCACACCTCTCCCTTGCTTATCTTACTTCAGTTGTTTCTTCTTATGAAGGCTATGAAGTAAAGTGAAACCAAACCGTCTCACTACCAGACATGCTTGTAATCACAGAGCCTCAGCCTGGGGAAAGGAGGGTAGGGTAAGCAGCCTCTCTTGGATAAAATTGCCAGCACAACTTTTTTTGTCATCAGTGCTGTGGAGGCAGAAGAAAATATGCAGGTACCACAAAAATAGGATGCAATATAACAGGTACAGGAGGGAAAAGAGTGGCCAGCTGGTCCGCCACCTTTAAAATGGTGATGTGAACAAAATTAAACTAGCAACAGCAACTGCTTTGTCTTCTATAAAGGGAATAAAGCACTAGGATAGATGATCCCAGAATGAAGCCAATATGTTTCAATTTATTTAGTTCCTGACATGCCTATAGGAGGAAACCAGAGATGAGACAAATTAATGCAGAGATGGGAACAGAGGGATGGATGGCTGCAGATAAGCAAGAAAGCTGAAAACCATGCTGTGACTATTATTTAATCTATGCATGAAATAATGTCTACTTATTCCTAGTCTACTCCAGTGCACCTATGGCTAAACAGGTTAATAAAGTTCTACAGATGTTCATACAGCCATTATACAGACACCAGCCTGATGTGACCCCATCTACTACGACCCTTTAAGCCTGACCCATCAGCCGATTGCTCACCCACGGCATTACGTGTTTATCCAGCTGCATGCTGGACATTTTGTCCAGGAGGATACTGCGAGAGACAGTATCAAAAGATTTACTGAAATCCAAAAAGATTACATTGACTGGCTTCCCTTGGTCAGCTAGCTGGGTAACCTTGCCACAGAAAGAAATTGTTTGTTAAGCAGGACTTTCACCTCATGAACCCGTGCTGGGTGGGACCGATGACTGCATTGTGTTTCAGGTGTTTTTCAACAACCGTCAGAATAATCTTCACCATAATTTTGCCAGGCACAGAAGTAAGACTGAAGTTACTGGTGTCACCACTGTTGTCTTTCTTGAAGATTGGGACGTTTGCCAGCTTTCAGTCAACTGGGACCTCTCCAGATTTCCAAGAGCATTGAAAAATCATTGAGAGAGGTCTTGCTAGGACAACAGCCAGCTCTTTAACTACTCTCGGATGAATCTCATCAGGCCCCATGCACTTATAGGGATCTAGCTGGAGCAGCAAGTCCTGCACAAGTTCAGGGTTGATTGGGAGTCCATCATTCCCACAGTCATGGTTCTCTAGCCCAGGGCTCTGGGACCGCCAGAGCCCATCACTGGTGTTGAAGACTGAGGTGAAGAAAGCATTAAACATCTCTGCTTTGTCTATGTCCCTGTTTGTGAGGTGAACATGCTCATCAAGTAATGGGCCAGTGTTATTTCTGGCCTGCCTTTTGCCATTAACATATTTTAAAAAGCCCTTTTTATTGTCCCTCACAGCACTGGCCAGCTTCAACTCCAACTGATCTTTGGCTGCATGTATTTCCTCCCTACAGTGGTGAACAGCGTCTCTGTAGTCCTCCCATGTCACCTCACCTTGCTTCCACTGGCCATATACTTTATTTTTTCACCTTATTTCTAGAAGAATATCCCTGCTCAGCCAAGCTGGCCTTCTGCCTCACCTGCTTGACTTCCTACATTTTGGAACTTCCTGCTCCTGTGCTCTTACAAGGTGGTACCAACACTGATGGACCCCAGCACCTTCAAAAGCCTTTCCCCAGGGGACCTTACTAAGTAGCTCCCTGAGCATCCTGAAGTCTGTTCTCCTCATATCCAGAGTTGAGGTCTTGCTTGCAGTTTTCCTCCTGTTACCATAGATTTTAAACTTGACTGCTTTATGGTTGTTGTGGCCCAGGCAGCCACTAATCGCCACTTCACCCATGAGACCCTGTCTGTTAGTAAGCAACAAATTGAGGAAGGCACCTTTCCTGGTCAGTTCCCTTAGTACCTGCACCAAGAAGTTATCATCCACATGGCTTAAGAATCTTCTGGACCTGTTTGTACCAGCTATGTGGTATTCCCAGTTGACAATAGGCTTCTATGAAAAAGGAAAATGCAGATAAAATTTCTTAGGCAAATCAACATAACCTGCTCAAGGGTATGTTCCTTTTTTATAAGAAATGATATATTGTTTTATTCTGCTGTCGAAGTTGAACAATGGTAGAAACTTTAAAAAACATCTTACAGCAAAAGCAAAATTCAAAATTATAAAGGAAGTTATTCTTCACAGTGATGTGATTGTTCATAAAAGAAACTTCCAGTGAGTAAAAACAATGAAATCTGTCATATAGCTACCTAATTCTGTTCTCTGGAAACAGGACTTACAGTTTCAGACAGCAGGAGGGGACTAAAAATGGGTAAATTATTTCCACATGACATTGACGATATCAGTGTACTCCTGCTAGTTATTGGAAAAGTAATGTCCAAAATAATAAATAAACCCAAGGTCATCCTTTTTCCACACCTTTCTCCCCACTGTTAATCCTCAACTAGCTGGTAGAAGAGCATCTGGTTTTGCAAGCCAGAGACCCAATAGCTGGGCAAGGAGCTGTCACTCACTCTGTTTTTAAACCAGGAGATTTCTTGAACAGTGGCCAAAGGGCACAAGTCTGTCACTTTCGGTGATGATGCCTCCATGTCAGATGCTTATGTCTTGCTGTCATGCTATTCACTAACAGTACCTGAGATACTGCTGCTCTTCCAGTATCTCCCTTCCATTGAAGAGTGACTTTGACTATTGCCAGAGTGTGGTGAGCTGCTTCTTTTTCCAGATTCTAGTCACTTCTTTCTGAAACACATTTCTACCCGCCAGCCCCTGCCTTCTGTTAAGTAGATGGGCCATATGTAGGACAACTCGCCCAGTTCTGCTGAGAACAAGATTGTGTGATTTGGACATCCCATGTGCATGTGTACTTGCATTGGGGTCAAGGATGGAAGGACTGGTGGGAACTGGATTTTGGATCAAACCCCTCTAAAAGAGGGAGGACATTAGATGAGCCACCTTTATAGGTTTAAAAACATTGAAAGCCTCGGAGGGAGAATTCACACATCCTAGTCTCTTGTGGTCACCCATGAAATGGATCCTGAGAGCACAGCCTGACCTCTCGGTCTACAGGTTTGGCACGTTTCTACATGTTCACAATATACCATGTTACTTCTGTATCATTCTCCTCACCACAGATGCTCAGCTCACTTCCTAATGGGATTTGTAATAAACGAACACTCTTCTTTGATGTTAATTAAGCTGTTTATGTTATTGTTAATGAATAGTGAGGGCTGAGCCACTTGCTGTTCTCCATCCTGACAAATCCTCCTTGGAGTATCTTTTGGTGATAGCTCTCCACATCATCGTAAGTACAAGTACATATTCTATTCTCTGTGAGCCCTTTTACCTTACCAGTGTTATCTGAGCTCCAGTAGCACATCAAATGATGTAATTAGCATCTCTCATCTGTGGTTTCTTTTCACATCCTCTTTCCTACGACCTTAAATGTGTCTAATGCATTACCGAAGTCTAGACATACTGTGCTTGCTACATAGAGGGAAGGAGAAAAGAGAGACACGGATTCTCATGGTACTGGAAATCTTGCTTGAGAAATGAATTTCATGTTTGGTATGTTTTGCTTTTTTATACAAGGGAGAAATGTCAACATAACACAATTTCTTAAGCACATGCACCCTGAGACTTACCTCTTCAAAATTAATCCCTGGGGAAAGAAAAGAATGATAATTAGAAGCAAGTATTTGAAAGTCAGCTGGGCACCTTAAGCTGAGGTTCTGGTACACCATTAGGGGGCCATCTCAATATAAGGTCTTAAGAGTGAAGCTTTTAGAAAGACTTAGAAGTTTTATTCAGCCAAGAAACACTTGCTCAGGGATAAGTGAAAATTCTTTGCAATTTTCTCATGGGTCCTGCAGGATCCTAGGAGCAATTTCATACATTAGGAAATGCAGGTCCACTGCACTTTAGTGACTGTCAGTGGGTGGTTAAAAAGCACAATGTCCACATTGTACCCAAGCTGTAATTAAAGAGGTATCAACTATTTTTCAATATAGAAAGCTTTGTCTTCTGTCTACAAGAATAAATAAGTCATCGCTCAGGAATGCTGGACAGTCATAATTTCAAGCCTATAAATCATACTTAATGTGTTTTGTAACCAGCCTTTACTGAAATGTTACTTCATAAAAAATCACACTAGCAGCACCATGCATTGTGTTATTTATTACTACGAGTGGGAGCTGCAGAAGCATCCTCATCATCCTTCAGCTATCTCCCCCTGGGGGAGAGCAATAACTGCCATGTTTTGAAAAATAGTTGACAGTATCATGAGGAATTTCAATGTTAATTTGAAAAGTGGACATTCTTGGCTTGCTATAAGGCAACAGGCAATGCAGAGCATCTAGATAAAGTGGCTTATTTAGAGGATGCATTGACACTACTGTGTATTTTATTAAACAGCTTTTAATTTTATTTTTTAATACAGTGACACAGATCTTTAGTCCAGGTTTCTTTGCATATAATTTTTTGTGTAAGCAAAACCAGTAACTTATAATTTGGTATAAAGCTGTCAGCACAAACACATTGCATGAGCTCTGCTGAAGCTGGTCTGAATCTCACACAGTCTTTTTGCTCAGCTAATCACAAGAATGAGTCTCTCAGCGGGCTGCAGCCAAAGGCTGAGAAGGTTCCCTTGGGCTTCTGTGAAGCAGCAAGATGAAATTCAAAGGGGAGAATGCAGAGCACTACACGAAGGCAGGAATATACAAATTCACAGAGTAATAAGAAAAGGCCCTTTAGGCAGCAGTGGTAATTCACAGCTGAATGCAAGCAGTGTCATGATATCACAAAGAAAGCAAACAACACACTGGGACACACACGCAGGAATATAGCCAGCAATTCTTCTGTTCTGCTCAGTACTGCTAGAAGTCTCAGCCGAAGTACAATCTCCCCTTAAGGCACCACAGTTCAAGAAAGAGGTGGCCTAACTAGAAATAGTTCAGGCAAAAGCACTGAGAGTGGTCAAAGCTCCAGAAAAATGAGCTCCAGGAAAACATTCCCACACATAACTGTATCTATGAAGCAGATAATAGACATACAGCAACACTGCCAAGGATGAGAGGGGTATGGCCACAAAGGGGAATAAGCTGAAGGAAACAGAACTTGGGAGTTCTTTATATGTATAAATTTCTCCCTTTCTGGATATAATAATAACAATCACTGAGGGCAGGTAGGAGGAAAAAAAAATCCGCACGTGGCAAACACACTGAGAAATCTAGGTAGGTAAAACTAAAATATCACTTCCATCCCATCTGTAGCCTGTTCATAATTTCACCCTTTCTCAGGATATGCCGTGCTTGCATTCCTAGCTCCCATATTCATACATTTAGGCAAGAATAACACCTTACCTATTCTTTTCCAAACAAAATTTACCCTCCTTGTTTCCCAGTGACTCAAGTGAACACTGAAGCCTCCAAATTCAGAAGACAAATACAAAACATAAACTTCACAATCTCCTTTCTTAGAGGAAAAAACTTGTGCTGTCATGCTAGCTACCTGGCAGCTAGCTGTCCCAGCAACTTTTCAGCTTGCTGGCCAGTCTCACCCTGACCGGGAAAAAAAAATCCAAGAAAATGAAATTCAAGTTAGGCATTCGACAGACAGATCCTGGGCTGCCAGTCAACAGGTACAGACTTCTAGACCTGTTTTTGAGGGTGCTGTGGGGAGCATGCAGCAGAGGCAGGGCCACTGGGGTTAAAAGGGAAGGGCTGGGGCTAGAAGACAGAAATCCAAAGGAAATGCAAGCTTCTTTATTTTTGCTGCCCATTGAGTGACTTGTTCTACTTTCTAAACTTAAAATTTTTAATTCATCTTTATGATTTTGGGGGGAGGAAGGGCCTAGACAAACAACTTATGATTTCTTAAATCCTCAGTAGGACAGTACTATTTCCATACAGAAGATGGGCCACCAGATCAGTGGTACCCGTTAGCAGCCAGGATTGCAGCTTTACATTGCACCTGAAGGACAATGCTTGGAAGAACAGAGCCCCCTCTAACATTACCCAAGAGCCTACCCCCACATTCAGCAACAGGAAAGCAATCTCTGCAGGACCCTGTTAATGGTCAAAGCAGCTGAACTTTACATACCTTGTGCCACACATGCACAAGGACAGACCTCTACCAAGATCCAGGACAGTGACATTTCTCTGGACTAGTAGACAGCTGGGTTCACAGTTGAGCGTCCCAGTTTGGAGCAGAGATGGGAGCAGAGCAGCATTCCTACTGTGCAACTGTCCCAGTTTAGGCCACGCATGCTAAAGCAATTAGGATCACATGGCCAGGAAGAAAAGGAACATGTACTTAAAAAACACCGTTTCAAGATCTCCTGGACACGTGGGTGGCCTCAGCAGCGTTACATATGCTCACCAGTAAAACATGGGTGTGCAGGGCAGAAGGTGGTGTGGCTGGAGAACTCATCTGGGCACAAGGAAGGAGCAGTTTTGAGGAACGCAGTGGTTAAAGGAGCCACTTCAAAGGCACCACATGAGGCAAAAAAGAGGCTAGTTACTGTTTTCAAGGCTGTGTTGTTCATAATTCGCTGCGAAGGCTTATAGATGTTGGCAATGTACAGTGTTAATCTGAGGCAGTGGAGCTGAGGGATGGATGTGTTTATGCACTTGAGCAATCACTGACTTTTCACAGCACTCTTAAAAAGATTACAACTTCTCTAGCACAACAAACTTCCCGGTAATACACCCTCTGCCAAAAGACATTTCCTTACATCATAACTGAAAGATATGAATCACAGGAGAGAACCAATGTCCCAGATCAATACTTCTCAGCTCTTTGGCTGGAGGAAGTAACAAGAAAGAATGCAACTACATGAATAACAGATGGGATAGAAAATTTGGTGATGATAATATGCCAGTAAAACATACTTTATCTGGAACTTTTTTACTACTTGCTCTGGATCATGTTTTTCCCTCGAAGTTACTATTATAGAAACAAAAAAAACCTAGTCATCTTGCTTTTGTTTTGATCCTACCCACACAGGGTATTCCAGACTCTTTGATCATTCAGTTTCAGCCTTAAACATAGAGGTAGGATGTGAATGAGTCCTGTTAATATTGTTCTTTATATTTTCTGAACCACTGCAGTTTTGTATTTCAAAATTTGAAATTGTTGTTGCACCATCAGCCATTTTAGATAATGTAGTAAATTCCTCAGCTACATTTATTTTCTATAGAAGCTTAGACAACACTGAAGACCTACCAAGGGACTTCTAACTTTTACTATCTGTCACTGTGTCCAGATTTTTAAATTCAATGATGCATTAATAACACACATGAAACATAAGATTTATGAAGAACTTGGCCTTAACATCTGACAATAATAAGGATGTGGACAAATACATACATACACACACACCTCTATATTCTCAATTGTAATTTAGAGGGCCTGCTTTGTGGTAGAAACCTTGAAAGATCACCTTCGTCTTTTTTGACTCTGTTTTCCACGATTCTATTTAGACACAATGACCAAGACCAAGACTCCCAGCTGCACCCAAAGGAAAGGGAAATAGAACCCTGAAGAAGTGATTCAGTGATTTTATTAGCTCAAAATAAATCTGTGACAACTGTTTAGCAGTCTGAGGGCTCCTGTATAGTTTTCTGGTTTTCCAGAGCCTAAGCCATCTCCCAGGGTATTTGAAGGACATCCCAATGAGACTTTGTGTTTCCTGGCAATGTTCTGCTTGGCAGGTGGGTAATGAGAGAAGTGTTACAGTGACTCAGCTGGCCCATGGGGTGCTGCCTCCATAACCAACAGAGAGCCAGGCAAAGCAACCCTTATGTGGGAAAAAACTGAACCACTGATTCAGGGGTTGCTAATTGGGGATCTGAGACTCAGAGGGGCCTAACACTATCATTTGCTTCATTCTTGTGTGTGTGGACTCATAATAATAGCTTAATTATGGTTTTAATTTTGGAAATACTGATTATTGTTCTTCAATGCACAGGCCAGACAGATAATGATTTCTTTGTTGCAAGTCTGGCAGAACACAATGCTTCTTGCTTATAACAGCAACTGGATAATTTATTTGCATGCAGGAGGTAGTTTGTTCCACTGGATACCCTTTGCCTTTACTTCTCTATTGTTCAGAAATAACACAGTATATTACAATTACAATTATATTACAATAAGCCTTCAATTATTGGGTAAACCAATTTAATCAAACAAGAGCATGGCTCATACATAGCTGCAATTACCTGTAAAGTTATGGGTACTGGCAGTTAACAATACTGTCTTTCACTGCAGCATGAGAAATGGCATCTCCTAATTTAAATATGCTCAACTATCAGCAAGACTTCTGTTGTTAAAGAATATAATGGTAATTATTCTATTATGGTGTTATTCCACCTTACTACCCACAGATGGACAGTGGAAAGATGAAAACTTTGATGTCCCTGGAATTGATTGTACAGTCCCCTCACTGCCATCATACAGCAGAAATTTTAATGTATAGCTCGTTATATATGAAGAAAGACCACAAGTGTAAGCACATGTGATGCAATTCTTCAGCATCTGCTGTCATGGCAAAAAAAAGCCTTGGCAGCCCTGATCAGTACAGCAGCTATCAGCCCTGTTAGCAACAGCCTCTTTTGCTCACAGCTGCCCTGAAGACCTTTGGCTTCTACCAGGCGTGCAAGTCCTCGCGTATGGGCAAGCGTAACTGCCAGCAAGAAAGTACAGTCCCAGGAGCAGGAGAGCAGGAGTTGGTGACTTACCAGGGCACAACCCACTGGCCGAGTCGCTTCTGTGCATGACCTGTCTGTTTCAGCGCTGAGGGGAAGGATGAGGTTCACTCTGAGATGAACATGCCTAATTTTCACTGTCTCCATGGAAGCATCTGCACAGGTTAAGCATCTAAAGCCCTGTTACTGCCGAGGGAGCATTGACAAATGCAGCCAGTGGAGCCTGAAAGGTGACTCAGTTGTCCAAAGGCAGGTGCCCAGGGCCACTTTATATTCCCTATCATATCCCATCTGATTCCAGACAGCACTCCAGAAAGGGCACAGGTCTCCTATAAGGCCTGCGTCATATCTGCAGCAATGCATGGTTCTCACATACCCTCTGTCATGGCATTAGATGTCACAGCAACAGTTTTCCACTACTTTAGGGTTGCCTGAATTGATTCAGAGGCTCTTCCGACTGTACTACCCAGGAGCTCAGTGCAGCTCCCTTAACACCACATGGAGTGCCATCTGAGATGCCCTGGGACAGCCTGCCTGGAGTCCAGCTACCACTGCAGAGAGACATAGGCCCAAAGGCCCTGTGCCATATCTGCCAGCCCCAAGTGGGTGTCTCAGAAACCCTACAGCATCTCAAAAGGCACAAGATACCTGTGCATAGGCACCTGTATCCTACCTACATCTCCACAGACTTAAATGGGTGGCTAGACATGTGGCGTATCTATAGACATGTGGTGTATCTATAGACACCTATGCATAAAGGCTGAAGTGTGTTTAAGACTCATATTGAATCTCATCCAGTGTGACTTAGCTTTGACCTACTTCCTTCTGGTTTAAAAGATAATATAAAGACAGCCTTGGGCACTCAACTGCGAGGATCAGCTTTTAAGCTCTCATAACTGGATTGTGAGTCTAACTAGTCTAAACCAAGTTAACAATTTTAAATGAGTTTAAAATATGAGTCTTCCCTTCTCTACCCTTCTCATCCCAGGCACCTCTCCAATATGAGCTTTCATATTTTCCAGAGAGATCTTGACTGTTACCTGGGTGACCAGGTAAAGAATGTTCCTTTATAAATTCTTGCTCTATGTAAAGCTGGCTCTCTCACACCCTTATTTTAGCTATAAGAGCTTTCTATTCCACTGCTGGAGATGATAAAAAAACTACCACAGAATTTGGGCTCCTGAAGAAGATTCAGCAGCTCTTCAACTAATTGAAGAGGAATGATGACAGACACCACGAACCTCACTGAAGAATGAAGCCTGATGATACCAGGTAAAACTACAGAATGAGTAATTATAATGCTGCCAAACTTTCCAGCAGAAATATCCATTCTCTGCACTTATCCAGCAATTCCAAACTGTCCACCATATCTGTCTAGATACCCTGAGTCCCCAGTACTCCTCTGCAGAGCTGGCAAAGCTTTCTGCCTCTCCTGCAGGGTTCTGCAATTTATCCCTCCTGATGTCATTTTACAGCAAACTAGAAACTGAAGTGGGAGTAATGAGGTATAATACGCTAGATAATGCAAAGAATTGCTCCATCAATACAATTAGTTGACATCACATCAAGCTGAATGGAAACCACTAATGCTAATTTACCTGAACCTACACAGAATGTCTATTTTGCTGGGCCTGAGCATCACAGAAACTTTGCCACAGAACGCAAAGCATAAAACATCCATAACTGCAAATGTGAGGATGTATACAACTGCACACATTACTTAAAAATGCACGGATACCTTCCATGCTGTAGAAACGCAAATGGAAGTGCCAGTCCATTCAACATCTTCTCTCAAACCAACCGCACTATGTCTCCTACTGCTTAATCTTTGAAAACTATAGCCTTGCGGAGTCTGTAATATGAACCACAAGTAAGTTAACTCATTCATCCCTATCTAATCACTTCTTCTAGTCCTACTGCTCACTCTTAAGACATTACAGTCTGATTCACCTTTGTTTCACTATCCAATTTTGTTGGATTCTTGGATGAAATCATAGGAATTAATCTGCAGCAGGTGTAACCCAGTGTTACTTCATTGGAACTCAAGGAGTTGTATGTTCTTACAACAGCAATTAATTTAATCTGTGCTCAGTGGAACAACATAGTTGCAGCATACTGCTCAAAATGAATAATGGGGGCAGCTTTGAGCCCCCAGGTAAATAGATGTCATAAATTTAGCCCTCATATAAATCCAGGAATTTACACCGGAGACGGATGCAACCTAGTCATCTCACCATTGACATGCTCTGTAGTTTAAAGGCTACACATTCTTCACTGCTGATGTGAGTAGCTGAAAGCCTGCTGAACTCCATGGAATTGCACTGAGCTACGCTAGCTGTCAGTGTGTCCCTGGCGTGATCCAATACACAGCTAAAGTCAGCAGTGCTGAATGGTGACACAAAACATGCAAAATGAGATTTTTTTCACAGCTCGTTTCAAAGTTAATGGAAACTGTGTATCCGTTTCCTTTACCTGAATTTAAAGAAGCCTATCACAACTCCCTTGGAGAGAGGACAACAGCAGTGGAAGAAATCATCATAGTACATTTGAATGAATTAACTGAAATTGGTGAAACTAATTCTACAGCAAAGTACTATCCAGCAAGAACAAGGGCCAGAGCTGAGCCCAAAGTAACATCCTATTCAAAACCAGGAAGGGTGGTGAACTGAGACTCCTCCATTTCTAATGTAAACACCTCATGGCTTTTATCAGCATTGCTGGAAGTTGAGAAGCAAGAACACCTTATTGCATTGCTCTTTCCCTCAGCTTTCAATGCTCCATGTAATTCGAACACTTCTAAAAATGCAGCTTGTGTAAGAACTTAGAATAAAATTTTAAAAAATGCCTAATCTATTTACCTTAGCCCTTCAGAAGAATACACATTCTTGCACATTAATGACGCATTAATACATCAGAAGCTTTTCAGGATTATTAAAATGGACCTAAACCCACAAAAAACTCCAAGCTAACATTACAGATGCACCAAGAGACCTAATTCACACAACCAGAAGCCCTGGAATAGCACTCTCTTCCTCACTTAAATTCCAGCAATACCAGTAATTATGAACTAATGCATACAAAGGCTAAGGCTCAGGTGTAGCAATTTCCAGGGTAGCATCATCAGAAACTGAACGAATGAATTTCATCTTGATATCCTATCAACCCAACTAAAGAGAAGATAAATGCAGTAAAGAAAATAAACTTGAGATATAAACTTAAGCATACATAATAGACAATAAATGGTAGGTAACCGCAGTTTAGAAACAACTGCTTTCCTCAGAGGGTCCCCAATGACACTTAGGAACCTGGAGAGGATTATGGTGCCAGCACTCTCCATCTTCAGAGGCTTGTAACTAATGAATCGTTACAAGGACCCTGTGAGACAGGTAAGTTTATAACCCATCCCGCAGCTAGATAGTTGACTAGTGATTTGGTAAAGCTTATGCCAGAGCAAAGATGAGAAGGCTGCACTTCCTGAATCCGGGATCCCAAAGGTACTGTAATCCTTCTGTGAAACTTCCTTCCCTGCCTTCTGCTTTCTTTTGCCTGCCCTCTTCCTCTGGGTCCAGAGAGGGAATATAGTACTGCTGCAGCTTATTTTTGTCATTCAGTGAAATCCACAGAGCTGATACGCGCTCAGTCAGAACAATTAGGATGACTGGAGCAAACACGATGAGCAGGAAACGGCCAAAGTTAAGGCATTAAGCGTGCAGAATGAAAGGGTATTGCACTCTAGGCTGCAGAAAATGCATCCCTTTGCTCAAGATTACAAGTCATTTATCTTCTGCTGGAGTACCTCTTCCTGATAAATGGTGCTAGCCGGGCAGCCTGCTCTTGCCATTTTTAAACTAGTTTGTCAGAGAACTCAACCAGGATGCAGATTTATCCCTCTCTTCTCCTTGGAGAAGATCTACACAGGGTTTAATTGTACTTTTATGTTTTCAAACCCTTTCTTGTTCCCTTCTGTAGAAGGCACAAACCCCTTCATGCGTGCCCTGGGCCAATCCAAGCAGATTGGAAGGCAGCAGGCAGTTAAACACACACAGATATTCACTCGGGCAGTCTGTCCTGCTGGATCTAATGAAACTGCTTGCAAGCATAAATGTAAGGTCGTGTGTGAGTAAGTACTTGCTTGGGGGCTGTGTAGATAATCAGAATTAACTTTTGACTCTATTCTTTTTAACATTCAAGTAGTTCTTTTGCAAGCTATGCTGAACATCCCTTTATCACTGCTTATGGATGCTATTTCCCGTCACCGAATTTGTTAATTAAACTCTACGATATAACAGGCAGTACAGCATTACTGATTAATGCATGCCTCAAATCCTCAATGAACTCCTGTCAGCTCATAGTTCATGCCACAAAGAAATGCACTTTCCTGTGCTGTGATGTCATACTCATAAAGTGTCCGAGGACACTTTATAAAATAGATGCAAAAGCAACGGATCTTGCATTATTTCCATCTGCAACATCACCTTTGCGTTAACTGTCCCACCCTGTGTGGCTCTTAGAAGTGATAGTCATTAACATTGCAGGTATAATATTGAAGGTGGTGCGATTATTTGAAGCATTAATTGATATAAATTTCCCTGTAAGATTTTGTCATAACAACTCCATCTTCCTTTCCTTCTCTATGGAGAAAAGGCTGTTGAAGCCATAGAACGAAACTCCTTCTCACAGACATTTATTTAGTCTATATTATTGGCATTTAAAGATTCAGATAACATTAAGAAGTGTTGCTACACAGCAGTACCGCTTCAACTGCAAAGCTGAAAAGTGCATTACAAGCCTGAACTAATCCTGCATTCTTTGTAGTATCAGCCATCATAGGCATCTCACTGGGAGATGCGAATGTACAAAGAAAGAGAGACTAGACTTCAAACAGGAACATTTACCCCAGTTATTTTCTTAACACCGTGTTTTTATTCCTTACTTAAGAAACAAAGAGATGCTGTCACACCACACGGCTACCTGTTATAGCCAAGATGAACGCTTCTTTTGGCTGGTATAGCTACTTACTCTCACTTTTCTGTACCATAGCTCTATACACCTCTTGCTGGACTTAAGTACTACAAAAATTGATCTGTTCCCTGTGTCCAGGAACTGAAATGTCCTTTTGGGGGGACTCCTGCCAGGGAGTTTGTAATGGAGGATGGTGCTGCACGTCTAAGACTCTTCTCCTCGCTCGCCGCCTTGGTGCAATGCTGGGGGACTACATGCCACACAGGATGGCCCCATTCCTCACTCCCTTCCCTCCTGAGATCCATTTTGTCTCACTCTTCCTCTCCGCTACTGGGGTAGAAAGGACACACCGTCCGAGAGCACTACCCTGCAAAACTCTGGGGAGAAGGGGGGGGGGGAGCAAAGGCACAGCAGGGTTAGGCTGGGCAGGACAGAGCCCTGCACACTGAGTCCTTCTCCACAACGTTTCATGCTACTGTGGAAACTGGTGACACTGAGAAACTGTTATGAAAGCTTCAGATGACACTGCCCACCATAATGAAAGGGTCTCTCACCCAGAAAGCCACAGAGTCTCAGCATAGCAGAGACCAAGGGAATGCAAAAAGCACAAACCACCAAACAGCAGAGCAGCCTCTGAAAACTGGGTGCTTTCTTTTTTTATTTTTTTAGTAAAACCTAGAGGACAGAGTCATCATGAGACACTAATTTTTAATTGAAAACTTCCAAACTAAAATGTCATTATCATAACTGGGAAGTGGAAATAGCTCCATTTAAGTTATTGAACTGCTCACTCAAATGGAACAGCATAAAATGCTCTTGGTTCTTTTATAAAATAGTAACGAAACCATCTCACTTGTTAATCAAAATACTGGAGTGCTTTTTAGCCGGTATCTTACCTGTCAGAAGACTTTTATGTCCAAAGGTTGCAGTGTTCCCATATATTAACAACAGCACAGGCAAGGAAGCTTTCTTGAATCATGCCAGCCTTTTAATGGATTCAGCAGGACAATTTTTCTCAGATGCTAAAATTCATATTGATCTTCTAATAATTTGGGGAAAAAAAAAAACTTTAATGGAGTTCATTTTGGCTGTCCTTTTCTCATTTGTCCTATTATTTTCTTACTTAATTTATTTTCCTATTCTACCTAATTTCATTCCTTTTGTTTTGTTTTCTATTTGCTATAGGGGATGCTGTTTTGACTGTGCTATTGTAGAATTCAAAAATATTACCTGCAAAAATAATAATGTGCGTAAAAGTAGCTGTTTGCATGGCAACTGTGTGATAGTTCATAGCCTAAATTTCCATTTGTTCCGTCTTTTAAGGACTTTAATGCTTATCGAGAGCTCACCAGCAGGTGAGGGTCTGATATACACCATTTGAAGACTTTGCTAACTTTCCAGTAAGTGTGGGTGTTTTCAAGCATTTCAATACGGAGTTCCTCTTTTTAAATATAACTCCAAGTTAAAGGCCGACCTAGTGTGCAGTTTCAGAGAAAACATGTGCATAGAACTGCTCAGCAAGCTTTGCTACTGTCTGCAAAAGGACCCAGGTTTTGGTACAAGAAGCAGTTTTAGTTGTCGGGAATAGCTTTGCATGCGTCTCCTCTCTCAGCCAGGAGTCTGGTCAGTGCAATAGCTAGATCAGAAGAGACAGCAGCACCTACCCTCTATCAATTTTTTTTCGAAGAGCTCAGCTTCCCTACAGTTACCATATACCATCTAGTGATACAAAAGGAAACTGCAATTTCTAATTCGTTATTCTTTAAATGAAAAACGAAGACAGCAACAACATTTTTTTTATATTTTGCTTTCCTTCCGCAAAAAGAAAAAGTAGTTCTGAGTGTGCCATCTCCTCTCTGCGCTTAAGTTTTTCCATCTATCGAGAAACTTGTGACTTCGGCTAGTTTTCAAGAAGATATAATTTCTGAAGATGTACGATTATACGAGAATCTCAGCTTCAATAAAGTTAAAACAAAGTCTGCCCGATAGCTACAGAACTGCATTTTATATGTAGCTACATGCTATTCTAAGTCCTACAGATGTAAAACTAGGGGGCCAAATTTAAAAGAAACCCAAATCTAACCCTGTAATTTTTGTAGATGTCATTATTTTGAAGATCCAAAATAATTTTTATTTTAAATACAAGGTTAATATTTGCTGTTGATGGGGAGGATGTCAAAGAGAACGAGATCCTTGTGGTCTTGAGACTAAGGCACAAGATTTGCTATTGAGAAAAGGCGGCTTTAATCCTGGAAACTCTCCGCCTGGAAACCTAAAAGACTTAAACACACTTTATTGTAAGCCAGTAACTGTTTTGTGGTGGTTTTTTTTCTGCTTGCCTGCATCACCATATGGATGACTTCAATTCAACAGCAACATACACTGTGATATGATTCTGACAGCTGGGATAATGGAAAAAGTCAATGTTTACTTATTGGCGGAAGAAAATTTTACCTTGCCTGCCAACTGGGGCAATAAAATAAATTTGTTTTGTATGCTGCGTGGAATTTTTTACTGCCACTAAATGAAAGCAAAACAATCAGGATCTCTCTCTGGGAGTTCACAGACAGAATGGGTACAGATCCAACGAAATGCACAGATTGAGAGAACTGAGAAAGATAACTCGCCCTCAGCTCCTCTTCTCCCACTTTTCCTCCTCAGCATGGTTCAACTTTCCGTTTTTAAAACAAAATGGGATTGTTCTTACACCTAACCAACACGATCCTTCCGAAACTGTTCAGTAACAGTTTATTTGGCAGAGGTTGCTACATATTCAGGCTATGTAAGCAAAACTGTACGAGGTACAGTAGTTGGATTTTCAGACGCCAATTCAGGCCTTAACACTTTATTCTGCATCTATTTGCAGTGACTATTTACACTATTTGAGTGACTAGAAATCAGTTTAGCTACAGCACAGCAAGACTGTACGTGTAGAATGCTGAGACAGACATGAACCTCAACAGTTTCCAGCTAGTCAAAATGAAAACCCACTTGCAAACCCAAGACTAGGCTTTGGACTCCCCTTGATCAATTTACCTCTTGTGCATCACTGGAACAACTGCAACTGCCTTTCAAAGGAGTCAAAGCGAACATCGTTTGTCTCACTGACACCATTTTGGGCGCTGCTTTTACACTAATTCCCTGGCTGTAGAGAGCCAGGACTGACAGCTCCCAGGGCCAGAGAATGAGGGAGGTGGCATGATGTTGGCTGCACCCTGCCAGAGGAGTCCCTGGCTAGCCCAAGGGGCTGCCGGGCCGCTCTGCACTGTTAGCACACTTAAAACGCTTGCAGCACAAGGGACAAGCTTGTGTCACAGTCTGTAAAAACTATATAGGTCATTTTAGAAAAGAAATAGTTCTGAAAAATTAGTGTGCCTTAGTCTTCAATGATAGTAAAAAATTTATCACTGTAATGAAAATGGTAGTAAGACGGGGTGTTCTACAACAGCTTAGAGGAAGGGAATGCAGAGTGATAAGCAACAGGGCTGCTTATGGAACAAATGTGTCACTGAAACAAAATCAGGATTGGTGTATAATATATCTACACTTTGGAACTCCACCCTCAGCCCCTCCTCCGGCTGTTGGCACAGAAGAGCCAAGGGTACACTTCCACTTGAGCAGCACGTTGCTGACTTCACACCTTCTCTGTTCGGTACAGAGGGTTTGCTAAAGGTGCAGGAGTGTGGAAACAGCATGATACCACATGTCATCCACTCCTTTACTGCTAGTGGAACTTGCAGCAATTCTGAAAGTCTCCACACTAACTCCCCAAACTGCTTTGATATAAACTGACTCAGAACCACAGCAGAAGGAAACTCTCTCCTGAACTGTGCCAAGTGCAGCAAGGATTGAGCTCTTGGTGGATATAAGACACTGGCATATCTGCAAAGGTTTATATAACATCACACACGTTTGAAGAAGCAGAAAAAAATGCTTTATAAATAGAAAAATGGAAATATGGATTAATAGTTCTCCAGTGTCAAAGCATCAGCAAAATATTAATGGCGGGACTGCAGACACTTAACAGGGGAAGTGGTGTCTTTTAAAGATTAGTCTGGTGTACTTTTCAATCCACTGTATTCATTAATAATTTAGTGGCAAGCATCAGACATAAATTCCACATTGATGACATCGTAGACAACAGTAAAAACAAACAAGGAGAAACATAGGAGAGAACTGTGAAGCAAGCAGAGGTAGAAAAGATATAAATTAAGTGTTTTCAATTATAGGAGACAGGTACACACTAGTACACATAAAGGAAGACATCATTGGAAAAGAGAGGATGTGTTCATGCCAAAATGAAAAAGAGATACGTAAATAATACCCATTCTGACTGAAATAAGAGCTGGTAATAAGGACTGATATTAGTGTAGGTAACATTTTAGGAGGTATAATCTTACAAGAACTTAAGCAGATCATTTCTGATCCCCTGATTCCAATCTATTCAGCTAGATACCTTATTTCTTTAGTCCAGTAAGATGCATTGCGTCTAATTCTTTGGTTGCTAGCTTTGGCGGTATCTGACATTCCCTTTAACTGCCATGCTTGCTCTGTAACTCATGGAGCATAAAATAAAAACTTGCATTCACTAGTGCATTTCCTCAGTTGACCTGCAGCTGCAGCAAACAGTCACAAACCTATCACAACAGAGCCACAGACCTCTTTTTCACCAAGGTGCCGCTGCTCTCACAAAGCTGCATGCATTTTGAGTAGCTTTGCTTGAACTCTTTAGATCCCTTAAGAGCCCAGGCCTGCTCTCTGCTTTTTTAGGTCAGATCCTAACCGAAACCAACAGGCATTTGGCCTCAGTAACTTCCACAGGATCAAGGTCTGATTCAGTAGATTAAGCCTATTGTTGCTGAACACACACTGTGGGTACGGGACCCTTCCTTTTCTCCACTCTGTTCTTTGACTCTGCCTCACACAGACCTCTTTAAACAGCAGTACAGTTGCCATGTAGATGTTTGTCCTTGGACGCAATCATGTCAAATTTGTTAAAACCAGTGCTAATTATGGGTAGGCTCTTCTAGCCTTTAGAAAAACTCCATGGTTTAACCAAACGCATTTGTTTTATTTTTCCTAACTATATTTAGAATTTAGTATTCTTAGATTTTTGATCTTTTCTGTTCCTTGATGCTTGTGATTTCTGGGTGTTAAAACACCAAAAAGTGCACCCAACAGTACCTCTAGGTCTATCAAGACCTTGGCTAGACAGTTTTCCACTTGTGTGCAGTGAGTACCTGGACACACAGCCCACATCCCCCGTCTAAATGAATATCATTCTGGCATAAAAGATGCATGGATTATTGTTCCACACCCAGGTTTAATCAAGAATATGGCAGACCTTTCAATTGTTTCTGACAACAGCAGACAACACCTGTACCCCCTCTCAAAAGGAGTAGCTCAAGCTTCGGCGCAGCCGAAGAGTCTCCTGCAGCAGCCCCAGCACGGCTGGAGAGCGTGCAGCGACACAAGTCACTGCCCTGGTGAAACTGAGGCTGCGGCCTTGCCAGACCGCCAAGCGGCCGACGCTTCCCGGCAAACCGGCTGCAGGGCAGAGCCCCTGGCAGGGCCAGCGGCCCCCCGCGCCCCCGCAGCACCTGCTCCCCGGCCTCATCCCCGGGGACGGGCGCGACCGCCACCCGCCTTCGGGTGAGTCGAGCATGAGCTGCGCTGGTTTGTTCTTCCCCTGTGCTGTCACCAGCCTGGGTCACCCGTGCCGCGACACTTAATGACGAAGCCCAAAGGAGGACGCCTGCCCACTTTTGGGGTGAAGCTGACGGAAATAAATACACGGAGGCTGCCACCACTTCCAGACCCTCGCCCTGCCACGGAGCGGGCTTCTACTCGGGTAGGGCAGGCCGGGCCGGGCCTACCGGCGGCCTCAGCCGCATGGCAGGGCCCTCCCGGCGCTCCCACGCACCCCTTGGCCTCACCGCGGGGCGCCCGAAGGGGCCGCGGCCCCCGGGGCGCCGCCCCCTCGCCGCGGGGCCGGGAGCAGGCGGCCGGCGCAGGCCCCGCCGCCATGGCGCCGCCGCGGGGGTGGGGCGGGGCGAGGCGAGGCGGTGTCACGCAGTGGCGTCACCCCGCTGGGTAAACTCACCCACCCCCTCCCGCTGCCCCTCCCCCTCCGCGGCGTCACGGTGGCGCGTTCGGCGCCCCCCACCCCCGTTCCCCCGTCCCGCGCGTGACGTCGGCGCGTCCCGCTGTCCCGGCGGCGGGGCCGGAGGAAGCGGCAGGTGACGGCGGCGGCGGGCTGAGCGGCGCGAGCCGGCCAGCCCGGCGGGTGAGTGCCTGACCGGGCGGGGCGGGAGGGGGCGGCCGCCAACGGCGGGTCCAGCAGCGCCCCCTGTCCCGGGGCCGGCGGCGGCGCTGCTGCCCGCGGCGGGGAGCGGGCGGGCGCCGAGGCCCTGAACAAAAGGCCGGCGGGCGGTGCGGGACAGCTCGGCGCTGTGCGGTGCGGGCCTGCCGCGGTGCCCCGGCCGCGCTGAGGGGCGGCCACCCCGGCGGGGAGCCGTGCCCGTTATTGTTTTGGCCGGGGGTGGGTGCGGGGGATCACCCGCCCCGCCCCGCCGCGTCACGTGCCGGGGCCGCGGCGGCGCCGGGCGCTGGCAGCCGTTCCTGCCGCCCCGCCGGGAAGGCCCTGGGAGGCGTCGGTGGCGGCCGGTCCGTCCTGCAGGCCCCCGCCGGGCCGGGGCCGTTCACCCGCTGGCGCTTCGGGGCCGGGCTTTGGCTCGGGGGGAGGCGGCGTCCCGCCGCCGCCCGCCCGGCTCCCGGGTTCGTTTCGTTGGGTTGTAAAATAGGTCAGGAGCGTCGGCTGCGGCGGCGTCACGCGTGGCGGAACCCCCGCACCAGGCCGGTGCGCGGCGGCGGCGGCGGCGGGAGCAGCTCCGTGCTGCCTCTTGTCACCCGCCTCTCAGCGTGTCATCGCCGTCGCTGGCGTCGGTGGCCGTGACGAGCTGCGCGAGCCGGGAACGGCCGCCGGCCAAGCCGCCGCGGGGGAGCACGGCGCGAAGCACGTAAAAAGAAGTAACCGGTGGGTTTAATGGAAGCGCTTTTGTGTCTTTGTGCGTGATGGTCTCGGCCCGCGGCGCGGGTTGCGTCCCTTCGGAATGCTAAAGTGGGTCGTGAAAATAGGTCCGGCTGTTGGTGCAGTACGTGTCGCCACCGCTGAAAAATTGTTACAAAATATTTAGTTAATACGATTTTGTCATGCAAACAAGGTGACCAGCACGGTGGAGAAGTCGGAACCAAACAAAAGCGTGGGGTTTTTAAATCTCGGTGTAACTTTTCTGCGATAGGAACTAGAAGTACCGTGGGTTTTGTTACGGGTGGTGTAGTGTGCGAGTGCCCAGTGAATGATTACGAGGAGGAGCAGGGAGCGGAGCTTTAAAACGCTTTGCTTTTGTCAGATTTGTGATGCGACAAATACAGTCCCGCTTCTTCGTTAGCTGCTGCCTGCCGACAGTGGGCTACTTAAAAATAGCCCTTGAAGTGTCTCTAAAAATGTGCTGCTAAAAATTACAGTTTGTACTAGTATTGACGACACAGTGAAATCTGAATATTGATCTGGGCACTTTGAGTAAATCTTAACTATTGAGTGTTTGTGAGAACTTGCTTTATAGTCCTGTGTGGTTAATACTGTGGTTTCTTTCCAAGTGAATCAAAGTACCAATTGTTTGAATTGCTGTAATGCAGAATCTGTACTGAGCGACAGAAAGAGTTCTGTTCTTGTTTCCTTCAAAATACACCGCTTCAATTTAGATGTAATTGAATTGTGATTTATTTAGGGAGCTGGAATTGCAGTCTTTTTAAGGGCTATTGAACGTGGACTCCTGGAATTGGAGGGGGAAAATTCTTTTTGTTGAAATTGATCTCCCTCCCCCCCCCCCCCCCCCCTCTTTTGTGCCTGTTAATCAAGCCTGTGTATATGAAGAGATGTTCCTGTACTTACTTCCTGTTTCTGGAGCATTGATTACATCAGATGAACCTGTTTCTGCTTTGTTTTCCACACCGTATCGTTTTATTTGAGTGAGAAACTAACGTTTTGCTCTGCTAAATAAATGGAAATAGGATATATGCTCAAAATTCAAATGCAATACTCCAATTGTAGCATTGAACCACCTCCTTTTGAATAAGTAGCCGTTCAATACTGAAATGGATGACTGTTCTGCACTCCACTATTCTTCTTTGATTCAGCTCCAAATGTACATATAAGGGTTGTTTTTTTTGTTTTTATTAACGTGTAATAGCGAAGGATAAGGAATGACAGGCAACTTGAAGTCTCATCACAATCAGTGGTTCCTGAAGATATTCTAAGTTTAAGAAACAGACACAGAAAAGTAGGTAAGAACAGGAAACAGTGAGGTTATTTATCTGTTGTGCTATCTAGTACCCAGGGACAGTTTAAAAAAAATACCCGATGAGCTCAGTACCTTGAGCTGATACTATATTGACGGTAGCAGGGCTTCAGATAGGTGGAAGGTGGCTGTTTTTTAAATAGGAAAAAATCACTCTCCTTTCTTCCCACAGTGTTTGGCTTGTGGTGACTTGTAGGGAAGGGTAGAAATCTGGGGTTCTTCTTCCCCCCCTCCCCCCGATAATTGAATTACAAGTTAGGGAGCTTGATGGAAAAATCCAAGTACTTAATTACAGACAAGCGTTTACTCCTTTGAAGTAATGCTGTAGCTGTTGAGTTTTCAATCAGGTGGTGGTGGTGGTGGTGGGAAATGATGGATTTGAGACAGCTACTTCAGAGTAATCTGTACAGAGTTGCAGAATTTTTAAGATCATCCGTCGTTTGAAGTAGGGCTCAAATAATAGTCTGTGGCTGGTTTGGTTAGAAGCTGGTGTTAGTTCAATTTTACCAATGGTTTATGCTTGTTTGTTTTTAAACAGCTAAGCTTTTACTTACAGAAAAGACTACTTAAGATTATAGGTAACACTTCATTGACATTTAGGAGTTGGCTTCTTCAATAAGTAAGTTTCTCAGATGTTTTTTATTGATGCTGTTTCTTCCAGAGAAGTAGAAAAGTGGGACACACACGGACACACACACGATGTGTTTGGTCTGATAGTTTACTGGGAATCCAATGGGCACAGTTGACTGAACTAACAAGAAATGAATTCATTTCATCTTGGTCTAGTAAAAGCTTGAAATCTTTCTTCTGGAAAACCAGAAATAATTTTTGGGAAATTGGTCTGGTAGGAAGTCCACCGCTTCAACAAGTTAAAGTTGTGTGGAAGAAGTAGACGTGACTTCTCCCAGCAAGCATCCGGAGAGACTGTCAAAGGGACAGAGAGCACAGTTAAATGCTGGCTGAGCCTCAGTTTGGGAGGGGATGTTGCCCAATTTAAATTCCTGCTCCTGATCAGTGAGATTGTCCTTCATCTGTTGCATCTTGAATGAAAGTTTCAAAATCCGGGCGTGATAGGATGGATGGATTTAGTGAGTGTGCAGAAGGGATGCTTGCAAGTTGCCGCAGATAGCGTAACTCCTCATACTACATGCTTTTCTAGTATATAAAATTAATTGCTAAGTATAGAACACAGCTCTTACCCACTTGACTGTGAAGGAGGAGTCATCGTCCAGGAAAGGGTGTGTGTGTAACCACAAGTATCTTTTGTCCCGTTCAGTAAAATTTTCAAGACCGGCTTATTAAATAAATAACGATGCCGTGAAATGTAGAGGTTACCTGAAGTCAGTTGGTGAGCTCGTTCTTTTTAAGAGCTATGCAGCAATTAGAAAGTTGCCTTACCATAATCCTATAATTATGCCTTAAGTGGATTCTTCTAGGTATAATTACATACCTTCAATATGTACATGCATTTTTATTTCCTAAGAAATCTGCCAGAACTGACCCAACCTTTTTCTCCCATCTCCACATAACATTTGGTTTTATGATGTGCTGCCTCTAACAGTGGATTGCAAGAGGTAGTAGGTAAAAGGCTTGAAGTGATACCTACAGAAGTAATAGAAAGCCAGCTCCTAAGATGAAGGACTGAACACCACACCCACAGCATCATGCTTGTTGCAACTGTCTCTTTGATCATAGCAAACATCGTATCTTGTCTGAGTGGATTAGCAGAGCCAAAATTTTAATGCGATTGCAGGTCTTGGTTTCAGGTTGATGTGTGAAGAAAGGGGAAGCTGCTAGAATGATAAGGGGGGAAAAACAAAGGCGTGGATCAGCTTGTTAATTTTTGCTCAGGAGCTCTTTCTAAAAATAGCTGCACGGAATGTTACATCGAGCTCAGCTATAAAGAAAATAACATAGTTGAGTAATGTGTCTTATACTGTGAAGTAATCTGAATGTTTCGCTCTGATATTAATGATAAATGTTCGATCATTTGATGAAGGACCGCACTGTATTGAAATACAAGATGTGATGTTCCCGGGTCTGTTTCATATCATTTCTATGTGTAATGTTTTGCAGCAACTGGAAATTGTAGTTTAAAATACTTAAGAATCATCTTGAAAGCTACAGCCCAGAAGGAAGATGTAACTCTGAGGTTCATCAGTCTTTTTACAGAGGATTCCCAAATACTGTAACTCTTTCAGGTTAAGACCTTCCTGTTTAGGGTGTGAGAATACGACAGTGAAATCTTGAGGGTCCTCCTGCCTTCTCTGAGTTTGCAGATTCCTACTTCCCTACTCCAGAGTTATTAAGTATTAGACGCTTAATGGTTTCCAGTGATTATTATGCATTTGTGAAATGACTTAGCTCAGATTCTGGTCAGTGACACCCGCAAAGTGTATTGTGACTGACTTACCTGCTAGCCTGGAGAGGGTATATAACCTCAGAGGTGTGGAGACTGAGTTACATCCTTGTCCTGTTTTTCAGAGACTACATGTGTTCATTCCAGGAATTAACCTTGGAGCCCTTCAGCACTTCATAAAGAAATAAAGGAGGATCCTAATTAATCCTTTTTTTTTGTTTACCTTGTTAAGTATCAAAAGGTCATAGAGTTTGTTTAAAACTAGTATGAGGACATAGATATATAGATTTATAAAGAAAAAAGTGCTGAATGGTTCTGAGGGTCGTTCATGAAATGAATGCATGTGATCTCTGAATAAAGAAGATGCAAGGCTCTGAGCTACAGATTGCTTGGAGTATGGAGAGGACCTAGGGGAAATCAGCTGTTTGCATGCACTGTTTTCTCCTCAAGCATCTGATACTAGCCCCTGTTAAGAGACAAGATATAAGCCTAGGTAGTCTTTTGGAACGCCATGATATGGATAGTTTTATAAACAGGTTTAGGCAGGCATTGTGATTTTTTAAACTCTCTGAATATAAGGAGTAATTTATTAGAGATTAAATTCGCATAAACATAACATGTTCCTAACTTTGGTCTCCTTTCTCCTTTTGTGTACATGGTCACTTTATGGAAATGAGCCATTAACTTATTATAGTTAAAGATAATTGCCTTTTATAATACTTCAGAAAAATATAATTTGCTTAAGTCAGACATCAAAGTAATTTACATCAAAACTGTGGGCCAGAATTGATTATTGCAAAAAATAAAACAGACGCCTGATGAAATTTTTATTGCAAAGAGCCTGCATTGGGTGAATGAAAGCATAGTAATTTCTTTTTTGTAACAGGACCATGGCATTGTATGTTTGCTTGCTTTGCTTAACATTGTAATGGTGATATTATTTGCTTTTCATTTAGTTTGCAGAGAGGCTGAAACCCTGTAGTGTACCGTTGGGCAGGACAAGTAAGGAATGAGCCAGCCTTGGGAAAGAGGACCTGCCATCCTAGCAGGAGACATCTGAAGAGAGGACATTTTAGTCTTGTGGCATGCTTCAGTAGAAATTATTCAGAAAAAGTAAGCTGTTGTTTTGTTAATGGACTTGTGTGCGTCGGCTTCTTGACAGCCTGCTTAGTCACAGTTAGAATTTGACCAGGAGTTTGAAAAATTACTTAGTTTTGAGGTGGTTTTGTGGGAATTTACTTTTTCTTCCATTAGAGTCGTAAAGGCCTGGGGTCTTTTCATATAGGGTTTTATACGTCACCTCTTCCATACTTCGTTCGTTGATGAAGGTACTCTAGGCTGTGCACCCTAAACTTACAAATTAAATATAAGTTTTAGTGTTAAAAAAAACCACAAAAGGATAGTAGAGAGGTGGGATCTGGCAAGATTGCGGACTAGCTCCTTCTCAGCTGGCTTTAGGCTGTATTTGTGTTAAAATGCAGTGTTCAGATGCTTATTGTTCCCTTATTTATACCTGAATTGAGGATCTAAATACTTTGCATAAAATTATTTTTAGAATTTGTCCTTGAGTTTGATTAATTTTTAGCCTCACTATTCAATAATGTAACTTTCCCTGTTGCCAGAAGTGACTTAAAGGAACCCAACCCTCCAAAAAAGAGAGCTTTACAGTTTGGTAACAGTTCTAATATGAAGCCTGTTTTGATTAAACCTTGTTATAAAATAATATTCTTATTTTCAGGAAAAATATTCTATGGTCAGTTTTGTTTAGTTCCTAATACCATGAAGTTGCAATGAAAGTGCTTCCACAGCCATAATGTAGCAGAATAGCAGTCCTAGATGGGTTTCCTCCTTTCTGAAGGATTACCTCTTCAATAAAAAACTACATGTACATCCTCATACCAGCTTATAAACAAACTCTGGGACCTGGATTTGATACTTAAAAAGGTAAACAAAAAAGGATTAATTAGGATCTTCCTTTAAAAACAAAAAGTGAGACAGCATCAGTTCAGTTGATATGAATCTTCAAGTGCATAATTGTCCTGCATTCTGAGCACATGCGACTGCAGTTGTGCTTCTCTTTTAGGAGTTTTATGTTGCTGGGTAGCACTTCCTTAGAGATAAGGGTTTACTCCTCCAGCTGTATTCATTTTACACATAACATTTTCCTCTGAGTCATTAAAAATCACATAGGAAGTTCAAGATAAGGCATTTACTCGTTTCTTTTCATATCCTGCATTATTGTCTTGATCTAAAAAAGAATCAAAGAACCCTCAAATTGACATGTGACCTGTTGAGCACAGTTCAAATGTTAGCATCTTTATGCTTTCAGTGAACAGGTGAGAATTTCTGCTCTGCTTTTAGTTTACTAATAGGTTATCTCATGGTATCAGAATTTGATTTGTCAAAATGCATTGCATTTTTAATCACAGCATTGCATTCTACTCCCTTCCAAAATCTTAATTATGATAGGCAACCTGTATCTACAGGTTGATTTAATCTTTTCTTTGAGTCTGAAAAGGATAACCATATAAAGTATATTCAGGGAGAAGCAGCCTTTTGTAAAACTGTAGCACGGAAGTAAAAATCTCTGTTGCTGTGCCGTTTGGCACAGTAATATCTCATTATGGGAGTACTTGAGAATTCAGATCCTTTACCTCAGCCATGGTTAGCACAAATTAATCAATATATGGATTTCTCTTCCAGCGTTTCTGTTGTGAGATACTGGTTGGGTTGTATTCATGGGTATTCTGATATTTCAATAGCTTTTCTTCCCCCCCACCCCTTCTAATAAGTTTCTTGTAATAAAATCCTAGTTTTGGTGTAAAATTCTGCTGGAAAATAAAATGACAAAAGTGTGAGGTTCCCAGAAAGGAACTTCTTCACAACATTGTTAGGATGGATCTTGCAGATAGATGTATACTGTGCAGTAAAAAGACAGTTACCAGGTGGTAGGTAATGCTGTGTTTGTGTCTGGCATGCTGATTTAAGAACTAGTATGCAGATTTGTCCTTAATCTCAGAGGAAGAAATTCAGATATGAAACTGAAACATAGGTGGATACAATTATGTGCTACTTCAGGAAAAAATATTTGAGCTGTAGAGCTTTTAAAAGAATGATTTGATGAAAGATGGATTAAAAAGGCATTGGTCTTTCAAGAGGAAATTACAGTGATAGAAGGGAATAGACAGCATACAGAAATACATTTGTAAGTAAAGAGCACTTAATATAGTATTGTAAAGATAAATACAGATACTGGAAAAAAATTTTTTTTTAATCCCAGCCTGTATTCATAAGATGTTTAAAGCAATGGAGGCTTTTACAGTAATACTAGGCATTTTCTCTTGAGGTAACACATTCTGCTAGAAGTGTGTATAACACTAGAAAAGGTTGTCCCAGCAGGCTGTGGTAGGTTTCAAAACCTTGCAGGTTTCAAAAAAAACTCAGCTACACAAAGCAACGGCTGATCTGATCTAGCATTGGTGGTAGTGCCACATGGAGCAGGAGGCTGGACTATGTGACCTCTAAAGGTCCCTTTTGACCCACGTGCCTATGACAGTTTTGCGTGAACTATTCCTAGCTGCTTGTACAACAAAGACTAGTTTCACTAAAAGGCTGTTTTGCTGAATATCAACCTCAAAGTTCCTTGGGGATTTAAATGAAAAAATGCACTTTTTTAGGCCCCATCCCCCAAAGCCCATTCTTTTCCCTCATTTGATCTCTGGTGTTTGGTTTTGATTGCTAATAAATAAGAACATAAAAGGAAAATTACCATGAAACAGACTGTGAAAGATTGCTGTGGCAAAAATGTAGTTGAGAAGGCATTTGCATATTTAGGCTAGAATTTTTCAACTACTGAAATCCTACACAATGCAAAAGTGCCAGTTTTGCACTCCCTGCTCTCTTACAGTTGCCTACAAAATCATCTTTAATGGCAGAATTAAGATATGGCCAGAGAAGGTGGAGGCAATGACTTCACAAGCCAATCAAATCATGACTGTGTGTCTTCTGTGATATACTGCTGCTTCCGCTGGGCTGCAACGTTATCTTTTGATAAGCACTTAGCTATATCAGGGAGTTCATTTGATGTTAAGGAAGAAGGAATCCAGGGCATCCTTCGAACAAGCCACCTCAGTTTTCAAATCTGGTTCTTTCTGCAGCCCTGTGGTTGTTCTGAGCCCAGCTGAGGGATGGTGTACCGTGGTGCATGGGGGCTAAGCAACTGAGTGGGGGAATACGTCAGCCGGGTGCTCTGCCAGGCATGTTTTCTACTGTGGAAACCTGGTCTGAGGTACTGTTCAGGCAATCCTTTAATCAAATGGATGATAACCTGTACTGTGAAGAGAGATTGTTTTAAGTTCAACGTTCGCAGCTAGATCACCTCCTGAGGAAAGAATCATAGCTTCTTTAAATTTCCTGAGGAGGCTCCAAAGTAACTGGCTGACTGGAGGTTCATTAATCCACACTATTTCAGAGGAAGAACAGAGGAAATTCCAAACTGTGTTTTCTAACTTGGCATGTAACGTGCTGAAAATTAAACAGATAAAGATTGGTGATTAGCAAAAGAAGGTCTTTCAGTACTCGGTTTATTCTGTCAGCTCAGGAAACAAACAGAATATTAACCTATCAGTTTCTTTGAGTTGAGCTTCATAACTAACTTACCTTATTTTAAGGTAAGCATCTCATTCTGTGGATGTTGAGGTCAGAGGTGATCTAAGGTGCCAGTTTAGGTTGACACAATAAACTGATTAAAATCTGTCTTTGATCTTCTGCAGGATGGCTGGCTGTGGAGAAATAGATCATTCGATCAACATGCTTCCCACAAACAGGAAGACAAATGAGTCGTGCGCTAACGCAGCACCTTCTCTGACAGTCCCCGAATGTGCTATCTGTCTGCAAACATGTGTCCATCCCGTAAGTCTGCCTTGTAAACACGTTTTCTGCTATCTGTGTGTGAAGGGAGCTTCTTGGCTTGGGAAACGATGTGCACTCTGCCGGCAGGAGATTCCAGAGGATTTTCTCGACAAGCCAACCTTATTGTCACCAGAAGAACTCAAAGCGGCAAGCAGAGGCAATGGAGAATATGCTTGGTACTATGAAGGTAGAAATGGTTGGTGGCAGTATGATGAACGTACCAGCAGGGAGCTGGAAGATGCCTTTTCCAAGGGTAAAAAGAGCACTGAAATGCTAATTGCTGGGTTTTTATACGTAGCAGATCTTGAAAATATGGTTCAGTATAGGAGAAATGAGCATGGACGCCGCAGAAAAATAAAACGGGACATAATAGATATACCAAAGAAGGGAGTGGCTGGGCTGAGGTTGGACTGTGATGCTAACACTGTCAACCTAGCAAGAGAGAGCTCCGCTGATGGTGCAGACAGCACACCGACTCCAGGGGCTGCAGCTGTCCAGCCTCTAGCATCCATTTCTGCTAGGGCCCTGCCATCCCTAGATGGTCAGCTGATGAGTCCTTCAACGCCATCACCTGATGCAAGCAATTCTCTAGAGAACTCTTTTGCCCACTTGCAAATAAACGGAGACAGTATGGCTGAAAGGAGTCATAGGGGAGAGGGAGAAGAAGACCATGAGTCATCATCTTCTGGTCGGGTGCCAGCCCCTGACACCTCTGTTGAGGAGACCGAATCGGATGCTAGCAGCGACAGTGAGGATGTGTCTGCCCACCTTCAGCAACGCCCGTCCTCTGTCCAGCAGAGACACTTGAGTGCAAATGCAAGCCAGTCAGGAACAGATAGACCAGTGGCAGGGGGCGGGGTGGTAAACACAAGTGTAAGATCTAGAAGGCCAGATGGACAGTGCACCATCACTGAAGTTTAAATCTAGAGCCATGCGATTTAAAAACTCAGTCCTGTATCTGTAAATTTTCTGTCCACATTGGCATTGCACTCAAACCTAGCAGTGTGTTTGGTGGGAGGGTGGGGTGAAGGGGAGAAACAGATTTGGCGTGTTTAACTTAAGTCTCTTAACATGTCTCAGCTGGAAGACTCTTAACTGTAGGGAACTGGGTTGTCCTGTTAATGGTTTGAAAGCTGCTTAGCAATACCCAGTTTTCTTGAAAATGTCTTGTGTTTATTTTGTAGCATTTTCCCCTTGGAGATACTCAATCCCTTTTTGGCCAATGTATATCTTATTGTACAACTTGAATTGTCTTCATTATCTGACTGTTGCATTAAGTGTCTTACTACTTTCTGCATGGATTGATGTATGAAAAGAACACTAAAGCAATGTGGGAGCAGGCAAGATGTTGGGTGTGAGCAGGATGCTTAATTTAATGTGAGAAAATAGATGTGAGTTTGGAGTTAAAATGTGTTTTTACTAGGCGAGCAATCATTTACCTTCCTTCAGTGGAAATGTAAAAATGCTGTTAATTTTTGTTGCAAATTCATACCTATACACTCTTCATGGCATTTTCACTGGCTTTGCCATCTAGTCCTTGTAGTTTTGTTTTTGAGGTCTTTTTGATCTGTCTCGTTTTTGTTACGGAATTTATAATTTAATAAAACTACATTTTATCAGTAACAATCTTAGATATGGTCTCCAGGTTAATTGAACTTCACTGGAGGAACTTTGAAGAAAACTATCATAAACCAGTTTCCTGTGTTTGCCAAAAGGGAGGACTGGCACTGAGTGGTATCTTGAAGTTCTTGCACCCCTGACCGACTCTCTCTCCAACGCAACACTGTAGGAGTATGTGTTACTGAAAAATCGTGAGTTGCAGGCTTAATGCTCACACAGGCTTAACAGTCACTTCTCTTCTGAAGAGCTGGTCAACTTGCTTCACCGTTATGGCAGACTTAAGTGCCACACACAGCCATATTTTAACAGCAGAAATAAAAGAGCAAACTCGAGCCTGTAACAAAGAACACAGATGTTAAGGACTATGTTGCTGTTTATCTGTCCTTTGTAGCAAAGCTAGTGGAAGAAAAGGTACTTTGGTGCTTGTATTAACTATCTAGGAAATGCATTTCCACAAACTGAATTCTGTGTATTAGAGAGGGTTAGAAGTCAGATCTTGAAAAGCACGGCTTGTCTTGTCTGTGATGGTTGTTTTACATTTTTTCAAATTGAGAAACAGCTTTAGTTGATTCTGGACTCAATCTTTAAAACAAAGCATATTAAGCTCTGATTCTTGGTACATGTCACTGAATAGAAGGAACAGTAGCTCAGACACAGGTGCTACCCATCTTCAGATAAAAATTGCTGTAGACAACCAACTGTTTGAAAGGGTGATTTAAAAAATGGTAGATTTGAACCTCTGAAGTGTTGTTACTGTAATGATGGCTGATGTGTCTAACCTTTGGCAAAGCTGTGCCAGCCCTCCAGTTTATTTCCTCTGCCCACAGATGAGATCAGTGGGTCAGTGAACAAGGGACAGTGCAGAAGAGACTACGATGGAATTTCTCCTTTCTCAGCTAGGAACAGATGCTCTTGATCACAGATTTTTACAATTGTCTTCCAGTTCTGCAGGGAAATAAGCCAGTAACATGGACTTCAGAAGGAAAGAGAATGAACTGTTCTTTTCTTCTTGGTTAGTTGCTAGCTGTCTTATTTCACTGTTTCGAGTTAGCACACAGTGGCTGTAATCAAAGTCTGCCTTTGTTCTGCAAAAACCTTCAGTAAGAACGCTTCTGCAATGTGCGCACATTTTATTTCATATGAGGGTACGTACTGTTGGAGAAAGCAATAAACAAAATAGAAGAATGTGACTTGCTACATACTTAGTTTCACGATTTTCAGCCCAGCCTACCAATAATTTCATCAGTGATTATCCTCAGGGGTTCTTGACCAAAGTAGAGAGGCAGACCTCTGTTCAGCCAAACACCCATGATGCTGCTTTTGGCTCCTGCTGGCTGACAGCAGCTGTGAAGTACTAAAATTAGTTAAAGTAAGGCTGGTGAGAGCTTAATAGCTAATCATCAAAGTGGCAAATGCACTCCCCAGATCAAGCTAGGAAAAAGCAGTAAGCGTAACTCCTGTCTTATATTTAAACCATTACCTTCAGTAGGCAATGTGTTTTCTGTCACTTTTAGCTAAGCCACTGCCACGCTGCATTATATGTTTTTCTGTAACTCCATACATTAAGTGATTTTCAACTTGTACAGCATAGCTAAAGAAATGCACAGTGGAGCAGAATGGAAAGTAAAAAAGGAAATTAAAATACTATAAAATCTACCGCATTTCTTCAGTTCCAGGAGAACAGGTAACCACAGACACAGGAATCCTATGTCACAGTTAAAAAAAATCACATAGCGAACCAGGCATTCAGCAAGAACGCCTGACTTACCTACAGTGCCCATTTGGTAACTATATTTCTGTCAGCAGCAAATATGATAAAGTATCTGTACTTCTAAAAGTGATCTCCAGTATCCAACCTTAAACGCTTGGTGCGGAATCCACACCCCTATTAAGCACTCAGGCTCTTGCATTACACAGACGCAAGGGAAGAAGACAGGCATTTCACAATGTAATAGGAAACCTAGTTTGCTGAGGAGGGAGCTGGCAAACTAGACCCTAGGAAATAAAGCTAGCATGTCATTTAATTAGGAGTCTGGGAGTATCAATTTTGAGGTTTCTAATTTATTTTGTGCATTTAGTGCTTGTTTGTTTTTAGGCCATTTCTGAAGGGGAACAAAAACAGAGATGAATCTTGTAGTCTTCAGTAATTGTAAAGAAAATACAAATGCTTATCAGCTGCTGGTAACAGGTATTTCACTTTAAGATGATAAGCTAGTATTCTATGAAATAAGGCATCTAGATTTGAAATTGCTAAAATAGGACTCCATTTCATCTCGTGCAGGCACTCACGGTAATTTAGTTAGGCTGGTTTGCATACAAAGGGCTGTACCTGCTTTTAAAACAGAAAAGAAACCAGAGAATATGCTAGTAGCCTGTTCACAAAATCCTTGATCAAAACAAACACTTGTCATTATCTTCAGAATCTCCTGTAGCTATGTTTGGTATATTTGTGATTCCAACAGACCAGAGGACAAAATGAGTTTCTGTAACCTTTTCTGAAAATGTCTTACTCGGTACTAGTTAATTATTTGTCCTGTTCTTGAAAGCCAACGTTTGGAGAGGATGGCTGGGGAAACGTGTTTGCTGAAATGAGAAGTAAGCTCATTGTCTACAAATCAAAATGGAAAGAGGTCCCCAACAGGCGTACACACTGAATTTCACTTACTGGCAGCACAGGTCTAGTTCAAAACGTGTGAGTAAAACAGATTCTGCTTTTCTGCTACAATCTCCTCCCTTTCAAATTTATATCACCATGTGCACTAATGAGCCCTACAGCCTGGCACCTGAAAAATAGAGAAAAAAATAGTTATTCAAGGATCTTGCTCGGGTTCTAAGGAATTTTCACACCCATTTTAAAAACATAATCGCAGTATTAGCAATGGCAACTTTATTTTTGTTACTCGCAAAGAAATAACCAGTTGCCCTTTAAAGCACAATTTTTTTTTGACTCATGACAATGTGATGTGCTATTGCTTCAAAAAGTTGGATGAGTATGGACTGGAGCATGCTCTGAAAGCTCAGTGATGTTGGCAGTCTGGAATCCCTCACAAGTCTTGAGGAACTTCACGAAAAGCAGAACAGTCTCATTCTAAACAGTCAAGTACTGCCTGACTATATTAAAACATCTGCACTTCAGAAGTCATGGGTTTGAAGTCCTTTAGAGCATAGGAGAGAATCCAGCTGCAGCAGGGCCTAATAACCAAGCTATTGGATAAAAAGGCAGGGTGGGGTGAAAGAGGGACAAACCAGATCACTCCCCTTGTTTCCATTCTTGTCTCTTCTCTGACCTGGAAGTAGAAATTGAACTTTATTTTTGGGGAAGAGAGATTTGAAATCTTTGTTCAGCAGCAGCTTCAGGTGTGAAAGCAACCAGGTAGGATCAACAGGGCAGAGCAAGTTCCTTATCCTCCCTGAGGTGCCAGCTCAAAACACATCCCCTTCTTTTGGTTGCTTCAGGCTATACACACTCCCTGCTGTGAAAGCCATAAAGTAAAACATGCCCAGCAGAGCACAGCACCTGCGTGAAAGCTGCAGAATCTTAACAAGCAATCCAGGCCTAATTCCCATCATTGATCTGTCCCAAGATCCTCAAACGTATGTACAATTACCTTGCTGTCTAAACCTCAGGAACCCTGCCATGCTGCAGAAATTGTAACACATATTTCCATCCAAGGAATTGCCTCCCTTTCCAAAGGGAGGTTGTTCCGTGTATGTAGAGTTAGTTATGCCTGGTCAGAGTGAGAATGCACGTCAGTGGCATGTAGCTCGAAGTTTCCTCCTTAACATGCTCCCCTGGTGTACCTGGGTCCTGGGCTCAGATCTCAGCCCCTACTGGATTTAGAGACAAGTGCACCCTAACCAACAGTACAGAAAACTCTCAGTCATGAATATGTCTGCGTGCTTTTGCTTTCACAGATGTTTCATTTTAAGAATCATCTGCCAATGGAGGGGCTCTCAGCTTCTAATTTCTAAAGGGAAAACCCTCCCCACTGAGTTATCTAATGACTTGCACAGGCACCAGCATGAAGTGGAGTCCGAGTTCTGGTCAGCCCAAATATGCCCTACCCCTAAAACAACTGAAGTAAGGCATAGATGGATCTATACACAAGTCTTCCCAGAATGCTGAAGTACTTGGACAACCCAGTCAGTCAAGGACATCCCATTTTGGAGGTGTGATACATCATGGCCTTCCAAGATTTCAACTAGATTCTGTATAAAGAATCAGGTCAGCAGCTTTGCATGTGCTCAGCAGCACAGACCCAAGCTATGGGAATGTACAGATGTGTATGTAGGTAGTTGATTCCTCAAGCAGTGAGAAGACACCTAAATGCATTTAAAGACCTGAATCAGTGTCAGTGAATGAGGGCAATAAGCTCCTCAATGAGTTAAGAGTTGCTCCTGTAAAAATCACCATTAAAACAGCATTATCCTTGGATACTTTTCTCAGCAATTATACAAGAAACTGGCTGAAGATGAAAAAAATAAAAACTATCAGCCTTTCAAAGCTGCTTAAAGACACAGGTCTTATGTTGGGGAACTTGTATTTTGCAGCTTTAGATGTACCTGTTCTGCAAACAAACAAACCTCATATCTTTCAAGCAATTCATTTCCATTACAGTTAGAAAAGCAAAATTAACTCCAAGGAAAGTAATCTTCAGCCTCATTCCAAAAGAATTATAGTTCTATTCTCAGCACAGTATTTACCTTTACATACTAATTTCACTAATCTCCATTTGGTGGGTGATTAGGACAGTAAAGAATCTGCTGGGGATTTCTCTGTGGTTGCACACCAAATATGTCTGCCTGACGTGAATGACAGGAATGTTAATGCCAGTTTAAATAAGCAAGTCCTTAAATAATTCAGTTTAATGCCTGCTTTACTGAAAGCTTTGTTTGCAAAAAAGTCAAGAACATTTCTTATGCATTCGCTGTCATTTATGTTTTGGTCTTCTAACCAATGCCTGCAAATTGGCAGGCCCACCCCATACAGTTCCAAAAATGTCCTTCTCTGTCCTTAGGGCATCTTCCACTGGTAGCTCTCTTCCCGCTGTCACCACCATTTTCACAGCGCGAATCACGCTGGCCGGACCCTCTGTGTACTGACTCAGCCAGGCTCGGGCTTCTTCTAACGCTCTGGTTTCATCTGAAGATGACAGGGTCTCCTCTGAAAGGCCAAGGCGCAAAGCCCTCTCGGGGTCCACCCCCGTAGCCCCGCTCAGCAGCCGGAGGGCAGCCCTGCTGCCGACGAGCCGCACCAGCCGGGCAGCTCCTCCCCAGCCCGGCACCAGACCCATGTGCTTATGGACAAATCGAATTTCACTTCCAGGCGTCATTAACCTGTCAACGAAGAACAAACACACAGCGGTCAATCCATGCATTGACTTCCATGTTCAGCTCACCCACACTCAATTTTCTACTTTCTCCTCCCCTCTGCTTCCAAAGGCTGCTACAACTGGACAGCATGCCGATTACAGCCGGAGCGGGAGTTACCTTAATTTTCACATCACCCGGTGCCTCAACTGCAGCTTTTGGCCCTTCTCAAAATGAGATACGTAGGCTGCCACAAGTAAAGATGCTTAGCACCCACACTGATACCTGTAGTCAGTTCGAAAAAGTGTTTGAAAACACAACTGCAGAGACAGAGGGCATGTTACACTTACAGGGCCAACGTTGCCTCACTAGTTCATGCCTGAAACAACAGGGTTTGGGATAAAACCCAAGCAAACTTGTGCACAAAACTTATTTCTCAAGAGGATGGATTGTGGTCTTAGTACAGATCTGTGCTGGGGCAGTTCTGTCAGCACCCCAGTGCTTCATTATAGTGTAGTTGAGGTCTTCTTTGTTCTGTACTTTAGAGTGTCCATGTGACTTTGATTTCTAACTGCTCACTACAGCAAGGGAAGTCAGGATGGATGCTCTACTTATGGCTCGCAATGTATAATAGAATTGCTTTCTATTTATGCCTTATAGTGTGTAATAGAGTTGGTCCCCTCCAGAAGGTAGAGTCACATTCCTCTTTTCAAAGATTTCACACCTTTTCTTCTTTTCTACAGTCTGTCACCTCCCCTATTTAAAAACTCACCCTAGGGCTGATTAAGCTATCTCCCTGGAGGAGCCCTGCTGCAGCGGATTGTACTGTCTCCGCGGATTGTTCACACTGACACACATTAGGTTAATGGAAAAGCCTCTAGAAATAGAAATGTATAGAAAAAGACGTATAGAAGGAAACCAGTACTTGCTCCTTAAGATGATGCTCTGCAGTGTGGTAGTTTGCTGCTGCTTGTGAGGCAAGGGATGTAAATTATACTTGTGAAGTAATTAGCTTCTACTTCAACCACTAATGGGCTTTCTGAAGATAAATCATGTAATACTGAGATCTACACACAAGTCTGTTTCCTAACAATGCAGTTTTCCATAATGAAAGTATCAAGGTGAACAGCTTTAAGAGGGGAAAAAAAAGAAAACCTTTAAAAATGCAACTACTTCTAGGAACTCCTAGTTCCCAAATCTTCTTAATTATTGTTAATTGTAATTTTGCTTAGTTGCTTTTTCCTTAACCAGAGCACCATCAGCATTCATGCCATACTATAAAGCACCAGGGCTGAAGAGCTTACGCTTTATCCCAGACCCAACACAATGCACAAAGGCAACAGCTGACATGCCAGATTGCATGAAAGGCTTTTTGTAGAGATAGTGGAAGAAGGTTGTGTGACAAAAGGAAGAGCGCCGAGTATTGCAGGGGAGGAAAGGCTTTTAGCTAACATTATCAAGTGCTTCCCAAACCCAGCAAATCCCAGGGAGCTCAGGTCTCTCCTCTCCACAAGGAAGATTCTGCAAGTATTCCAACACTCCTTCACTGGCTCAGCTAATTTTGCAATTTGCTGACACCCAGTGTCCCACTGGGAAAGCAATAATGAAAACATTATTAAGGGTTTAATTCTAGCTGTGCTGAGCGATGTGAAGCATTAAAAAAAGAAGTGGTCATACGCAGCTAGGCATCTGATGCTAGACGATCTGTAGGCAGTCTCATAAGACAGCCACTGCAGGTCAGTAAGACAATGTGTTTGTTGAATCTGAGACTGTCCCAGGCACCTGGCTTCAGGCCTTAAGGACAGGCATTTCTGTGAACGTCCTGTGGGCAGCGTATGGACTCATCTTGGAAGCTGGGTCAATGCACTCTGAAGCCTGCATGGGAAGTCAGATTTTACACTAGAAGCACAGCTGATCCTTCAGCACCAACAAGAAGAAAGCTGAAAACATTCAGTATGTGGGAAAGGCTGTGTTACCCCGCACAGTCTTCACCTCCCTTTGAGAAAATGGAACCAGACATGATGTAAGGAAAATGAACAATGGACAACTAAATCCACAGAGAGATTGTGAGGCTGGAACTTCCAGGATCTCACTGTGATTCACCTCTCCCTACAATGCTCCTTTGAACAAGCTCCACAGAGAATATCGAGCTAAGTGGTGGTCAGTAGAAGGTGTAAAGGCAGTCTTGGACTGCCTTCAGGCTTAAGAAAGATATCTATGGTTTTTCAGCCTTTTCAAATGTGAATCCTCTCCTGAAGTCACACCCTTTCTTAGAGAAATGACCCACCCCACTTTCTGTTAGGTATACCACTCACTTGGAGTCCCCATGCTCAAGGAAGCAATGGAAACCTGAGCTCAGGTCTGAAGAGGTGTATGCCACTGCCAGGCTAGCCTGGGATCAGCCTCTGACCATCACCAGCTGCCCCCTTGCATAAATACTTCCCTTTTTATTTTATGAAAGTAATTGAGTCTACCCTCTGAGACATGGCAGATCTGATTTCCCATTAGATTAATTTATGTAAGGGAAGTACACCAAGCATTACTAAACACAGAGGCAGACATCAAAAAGCTGAAAAGACAGAAGTACCATCTTATTCCTGAGCTGTTTACACCTTATTCACCTAGTCCTAGCCCTGCCTTAGAATAGTAGATGAATCCGAAGTGAACGCTGATTTGACTCAGTACGCCTGTTCTTGTCTTCCAGGTAAAGAGAATTAAAATCTGGGTCGCCTGTATCCCAGGGGAAGGTCATACCACTAGGGTCCTGGACACATGCCTTCCCTGTCTGAAAAAAAAGAAGAAAATCTGTTGCATTACAATACTGAAAAAAATATTTATTAAATGTAATTAATGTAACAAAGTAACTGAAGACCTTACAAGCAGAGATACATCCTTCAGAAATGTGAAGGGTAGGAAAACCCTCAGAACTTAAATTTGAAATAAGAGGTTAAAGTAATATAAACGCCAAAGTGCAGCTCAAACCTCCTATAAGAACATTTTATTTCCATGTTACAAGCACTACAACACCCCTAGGAAGAAAGCACAGCCACCATGGGCCACATCCAATTTTGGGTTAGTCATCTAAAGCAAACAAGAGCTACAGCAAATGTTCCTGCTGTACAATTTAAAATGTTCTCAGATGTGCTAAACGTTACAAACCCTCCACGTTTGATCGAAGGATTCCTTCACTCTGTGACATCTCATTGCACCCACAAACTACCAACTGTCACATCACACCACATCACCGGCAAGGCATGTGAGAAAAAACCTTGTTCACCATTAACAATGCTACCTAACAAATCACACCCCTAAACAGGACCACTTGCTTCCTCAAAGGCGGCACTTGCTGTGAGCTAACAGCTATGGTTTCCTTTGCTAAGTATTTCCCAGCTACTTGAAGCTGGAGCATATACAACAAAATCTGAAAACGCAAACAAAAATGTATTTTCTCAGTTTTTCATACCTGCTTTTTATAGTACTCCTGTTACTGAACTGTATAATCAGTTCCTTGGACAGAATTAAGATTACATTAAGGTTTGTGCCGGCCTTTACCTCACCATTTCTTTAGGGTTTGAATTATATTCAGCATTCTGACAAGGCAAAGGCACTAATGAAATTTACTAGGGATGGACAAATACCATCCTCTGGTTTATGCATTTTAAAAGCTCCTACCACTATGCTTCTGAAACCCATGACGAAAAAAAAGGGATGTCTAAAAAGTTAAACGTGTTGTCAGCAACCTGGATTTTGTTCTCATCCTTGTCTGACTCCCAGTGTCACATAAGGACACAGCTCCTGACTTCCAATATTCTCCTTTTAGCTGGCGTGAGACTGGCACACCATGGAGGGAGGCAGCTGGCACCATGCAGTGCTGCAGCACCTGGTTCTCAGCTATGGTTATACTGAGAGAGGGAAGCTGATACTGCAGGAGATTACTTTTATCTCCCATACAAATACTTTGGCCTCCTGCTCTCAAACCACCGGTCAACATAAGTAACAAGCAAAGCTTATGCCTTGGGTCACAGGAAGAACTTCCAAATCTACTAACTTCTATAAATTTTGGTACCACTATCCTCAAGGTGACTAAACCGACGCAATGTGGAAAATTCTCCAAAAAACAGAGTCAAAGGCCTTGGGATACAGTCAAAAGACATCCATAATTTTAATGTGCTGTAGAGCAAAAGTTATTGAAATGGAAATAAGAAAATTTCAAATACAACCAGACATTTTTGCAAAACATAGATACAAGACATCTAGACACATGAAAGGCAATGGTCATGGTCAGCCACACATGCCTTTTGGCTGACTGTCATTACTCAGCGAAGACAGAAAGAATACAGTATTGATATCAAAGGCTTTCAACCAATCATCCAAACCACACACGCAACACTCTTAATCACAGGAAGAGAGACGCATTAGAGGAAAAAAAAGAAAACCACCAGGAAAATGGTAACACAGAGAAGGCTATTATGGACCAAACATTTGTTTTAACCAGCAAACAACAAAAGAACAAAGTCATACACTTTCCCCAACATGTATGCTTTTCTAATACACTCATCAAAATTATATCAGCTTAATTAGCTCTTGTTAAATTAAGTAACAGCCATGCTATGCTGACGTGTGGCCAAAACAGCTTTTTAAAATACACGCTACCAAGGAGAGCAAGTTCAAGAATTTGTTAGAGGTCAGGCATGACATTATCTGTGGATGGTGTTCATGCAAATGGAACTTGTTTTGCCAGGTGGGCATGAAAATCTGATGACCTTGCTCGCAAGTGACAAAAGCTCAGGCATAACTAGTTTAGGATTTTGTAACTTTGCTTGGCAAGTGCTTCCAGGACCATCCACCACAGCAGCAGCTCTCAGATGCATGCTGGACCTTAAGTGGGCAAGAAAACCGGAGTCCGTTGTCCACTTCTTCCCTGTTCTCCTACTGCACCTTCCTAACACTGAAAACACAGCCCCCTACCCCATCAGTTCACCTGCATGTTGCACCTCATAGTCTCACTCCATCTTCTTTACACCACTTTGGCATCCCAAGGGGCACAGGAGATCCCAGTATTGGTGGTGAGCTCTTGCAGCAAGTGACTGTGACTCAGGCAGCAGGTACAGAGTTACACAGGTAATATCTGTAATCTGATCTCCCTTCTCCTCTTGCTGATGCATGCAAAACCCACCACAAAGAAAAGTGCTGCTCTTACACACAAAGCACCGCTGAACACATGCAGCAGCTGGGATGTTTTTAGTCAACTAGGGTGTTACAGTAAGCTAAAACAAAACAAGGGAGAGTTGTGATTGTTGAATTTATAGCATCAGAGTAAGAACTTAACTACCTCTTCCTTTATCTGTACAACAAAAGCCCTGATTTGTGATTAAACAGGAGTCCTTTATTTCACATTGGTCCAGTGCACCACATAAATCAAGTAATAATCTTCCAGGCAGCATACTACATCTCTGGCTTTGCAGGGGAAAAAGGAAAAAGGCTTTAAAGTGAACAGCTGAAACACAGTAACTGTTCAGATGAGGTAGAAGTGGGTAGCTGGATGCAAAAGCATTTCCATAAAAGAGAGAAGTCACCTTGAATCTTTCATTGGAGGCAAAAGCATTGCCATAGGCATCTAGAGTTCAGTACAACGACAGGATCTAATAGCTGGTATCTCCTGTACTGTCCATCATGGCATATGAAAATCAGGGTCCATCTGTGCCTGAGGATATGCAAGCATGTGAAGATAAAGCCCTTCCTACAGCCACAAAAGGGTTGAGCAAATGTATGATCAGTGGCTGCAGCACATGCTGGGAGCACCTGCCCTGCCCAAATACCCAAGTCCTGGTGGTCTCCTCTGATGACTCCAGCCCCTTCGCTGCAAATCCAGACAGCCAATTCTGGAGCTTCAGTTCCTTGGCTCAGGCAGGGGCACCAAGGGATCTTGCCCTGGCAAGTAGCAGCCCTGCAAGCTGGACTGTACGGAGCTCAGCTGGAACTCCAGGTGCTGTTAGCCTGAAGCTTGCACAAGGACCATTGCACAAGTAGTCAAGCACTGCTACAACCGCACACTGTCTTGAACAGTTCATGTAGCACATACTGCGGTTTGGAAACCTCCAGACTAGCTGCCTTCTGCCCATTTGCTTTAGCATGGCAGGTGGCCCTGCAAGTTTTAACATGTACCTGGTGCTCAATCCACCTCTGATATCTGCATTCCAAATCTTAAGAGTCAAAAAGATACACCAGAGACCATGTACATTCCCATTTAATACATCTAAAACCTATCCTCCCCACCACGCATGGACAGACGTTAATGCACGTGTAAGACGATACAGAACTTCTTTAGCACTACAATACAAATTCTTGAGGCCTCATATACGAATGCTCCTTGGCAATTTGCTGCAGAACTCATCCCTACCTCCTCTAGAATCTTCTAACAGCAAAAGTAATTTCTGAGTATAGCCTTGAAAACAAGGCCTGAATATGAACCACTGCATTGACATCTTCACAAAGCCACAGAAAGCCTGAAATTGAGAGTACTGACTAAAGTTAAGGCTGCATTCTGTGTCTGTGGAGACCTAACCTGGAAACCTAAATACTGATAATTACATTACAACATTGTGTTCTAATAGTGACAACTTGTCTTGTATAAGTATTTAGTCTCTCAAAATATTCTTAGGGCCATAAACCTTACTGGAAAGGCTATGAATACTTTCATCGGTATTTAATTGCAGAGTGTACAGGGGTTTATTTTTAATTAAAAAGCCCTAGTTCTAGCCTTGCTCAATATTCCAACAAGCCTTCCAAGGTTATTACAGAAAATGACCTTAAAAGCCAACTGCATTAACTAGTCATTTTTGCAATCATAAAAATGAATTTTGAAGCAGCAAAGTACTGTGGGAAGAATATTCTGCAGAAGAAATATGCAGTGCTACACTAAAATAATTTAGCTAGTCAGCAATGCTGCTGATGAGCAGTCTCCAGTCCCTACTTCAATTTTCGTGACAGATGCTGTTAGAATTAGACCCTCAAGAATAAGAAAGTCTCCTTCAAAAAGCAAGTTGGGACTAATTAATCTGTCTCTGCCTATCCAGTGCAGTGCCTTGTCAGTCTATCACTACACCATCAAATAATTACCTAGGTACTCTGTAAAGGGATTATCTAGACAAAACAGCTAAAGATTTTTTGAAATCCAGCTATCTCACTACACCCTCTATCACCAAAGAAACCCCCTACTTCTCTGAAAGTATTAACAAGTGGATTCATCCTGAGAAGAGTTAGTCACAATTTCACTTATCTTTCAATCTCACTTGATTAATTGGATAGGCTTCAAAGGATCAAAAAGCCTTGATTATATATTTAGTAAATAACTCCTTGCTAATGATATTTAGCAGATTCTCAAACTATAACAATGCAGTGAGTATTGGCCAGCCTGACTGCTCTGGGCTTTCCCAGCACAGCTTGCTAGTATTAATTCCCCTTGCTCCTCTCCCATATCTCCTCTCTCATGGAGAGCTTCTCGTATTTCGCCCTATACAGAGAAAGAATAAGCCCATTAGACATTAGAGCAATTGCTGCTTCAGAGCTCTGACAACACGAAGTGAGGCTTCCTAAGTGAAAATACTGTAAAACTGATAAAACTAAGGATTTCTCCTGCATATTTTTGGTGATAGCCCGTGCAGACTGGCATAATAAAAATAGCCCCCTATGTCTTTGCTCTTTCTGAAAATCCTTTAGTCACAAATATTCACTTGACAGATGCCTAAATGGTAATCACTAAAGAATACAAAAATGAAGACAAGATGGTTTAAGAAGAGTTTGGAGAAACTATGTCCCTTGTGCATATCTTAGATAAAATTGCACAAAGTGGCTTTGCAATCCCAAATTTCAGTAGGGTAAGGGAATATTGTGCACATTAATGATCTCTTCTATTTATGAGTTTTAATTTGTAACTTTTGCTACAGGAGTGCAATGGAAAGAAGCAGGTCCAGCTGCTATTTTAATAAACCCATCAGAAAGTCAGTCTTCTCAAATCCTTTCAGTGATTAAAACAAAACCATACACCTTCTTGAGGTTTAAATAAATTTAAATGATACCCAAGAACCAAAATAAAAAAATCCTACTGAGCCTCCCAAGTACAGAGTGTTCTAGGCACACTGTAAAACTCGGTGTCAAAGGAGTAGGCTTGATGCCAGCCTAAAAAATCTCACCAACACAAAAGCTCTCTTTCCTCCCAGCTCTTTTCAAAGTGCCTTACAGATTATATAGGATTTTATTTATAGTTACTGAATTATTTTGTAACACTCTTAGTGCATCCATATTCCCCCCACTCACAACAAAAGCTAAGAATCAAGGTTTACATGAAGTAGCCTAGGAGAAAATATCTCAAATCTCCTTAGCACGTTGCCTTCACCACCTTTTTGCCCTACAGTCAGGTTTCCCAATGCATTTTATGGAGCCCTAAGAATCATGGTCAAAATCTGATCTGAACATAGGCCCTAATTACAGATGTATTTTCTTGAGCAAGAGTTAATGTTCTTCTGGGTTGGCTGGGAAACCCCAGGCCACTTTCCAGCAGTGAGCAGACGCACCTGAACAATGAGAGATGCACTCTTCAAGGAAACCTTAAAATAACTATTTATAATGTGACTTTATCATGCTTTTTCACATCACTCAGAGTCAAACGATATGCAGAAGAACGAACAACGAAGTTGTATTTTCATCTGAAGACACAAAACATTTGGTTGATGCTAAAATTCTGAAAAGTGGAGTCCTAGATCAAAAAAAGGGAAGATGGAGTAACAAAAGAAGAGTTGGAGGCAGAAATGGAACACAGGGACATCAGAGCAGAAACTGCTAAGTAGACATGAGCTGTTTCAGGAGGAATATGGTCTCTAAGAATAAACAGCTTAAGGTGTGGTTAACTCCACTATTTATTGCCCAAACATTCAGACATTCAATAGAAGATGAGCCTCCAAAAGGAACAGTCATCTCAAAGAGGCTGCGAGATTACCAATTTCAAAGGAAGAAGCACAAAAACAATACTGTTACTAGAAAAAGATCCTGTGCACAGCAGGAGTTAAATTATAATAAGCAGATACAGAAATCTGCACGCCCCAAAACCCAGCATCTCATCAATAGCAAAGCCCGCACTGAGAAAAATGAAGAAAAGGCCCATCATCAGCAAAACTGAGTATGGTAAAGCAGCAGAGCACTCTGTGATCCAGTAAGACCCAGCCTAAAATTGGTTCAGACACAATTGTGTAAGAACAACCAGAGAAGGGAAAAAAGATTTGTTTCTTAAGCACTTCCCTGATCAAAGGAGAGTGGTTAAAAGAAGGCCAACACAGATTGTTAGGAGAGGGATTATGGGAGGAAAGAAACACAGGGAAAGAAGCTGTTGCTAATACCCTGCAAGGGAAGCAGGGCAGCCTCAAACAAGACAAGGCAGGTTGGACCCTCCAAAAGTCTCCTGCAGGTGATGCTCACCGTCATACTGGCTGCCATCCACACAGACAGCTCTTCCAGTCTCTTGCTGGACCAGAAACCCCCAGAAGTCAGCTACGGATGAAGGCTCACCCAGCAGACCTGGATTAGGGGTTTTAAATCTAATTTTTTACCTCAGGATTGACACTTTCTTGCCCATGGCTTCACAGAAGCCGGAGAGAGAAAAGTATGCTATAAAAAGCTACTTTTTTTCTACAAGGGATAAATGAAGCTGAATACTGGAAGTTACAAAAAGACTTTTTCTGTAGCAGAAATGAAAAATTGAATTAGATGACAGATAACAGGGCAAGAAATAGTGGCCCAAAACAGCATGACTGATTAAAACTCCACAAGCAGTGTTAAAGGAAGTAAGATGATACTTCTTGAGGTCCACGTGGGGTGCTCACAGGGGTTTCCCACAGCCCAGGGTACTATCCCCCCACAGCAGGCTGCAGGTGCCGGGCCACAGGCAGCACCACACAGGGGAGCCACAGAGAGGGCTGGCCAGGGGGCTCGTGAAGCCCCCCCACCGTGGTCACACAAGGTGTTTCATGCTGCACACGCGCATTGTGCGGCCCCTTTGCAAGCTGCTACGTAACATAAAAGCTGTGTGCGCCACACACCATTCCCTTGTCCCCACTCTTGTGTCTCAGCATTCAAGTGAGGCAAGAAGACCCAGTAAAATGCAGAAAAAGTAAATTAAAAAGCCTTTCCCAAGTGGGAGAGACAGACTTTTTTACATTTATACAGCTCGCAATAAAAAGTCCCCAGTCCACGGGTGCTGCCTCGGATCTGTTTGACAACACCCCCCGTGCGCACACGGGGAAGGAGCAGCATGGCTTTACAGACACTGACGAATACACACAAGGCTCATACCACAGCTTAAGAGCGCACAGAATCAAGTGAGCAAAACAGATAGTTACACCGGGGAGCTGTAATTCCCCCGAAGGCTGCAGTATAAACTCTGAAAACGTCACGAATCACCAGAGCCATAAAGCGGGACTGAAGCCCCATCGTTCAAAATGTAGTGCCTGGATCCTCCTTTCTCCCAGCAGTTGTATGACAGCAATCCACAGCGTACCACCCCATCTCTCCTCCCCTGCAAATGACAGATGTCTTACTAACACTCTCCTCTTCCAACTCCCAGCTATGACTTTACTTACATTACCCCGGTGTCAGGGGGTCCCAGCCACAGGCACACTGCAACCTCCATTACCATCCAATTATTTTCAGAGTAGTTCTCATCTTGACATAGCACTCAGGTCCTACCCATGAGGCAGGTTTTAGCTATTCCTTGCAGGCTGCCAAAGCCTCAATACACAAGTGAGTGAAGGCCAAAATAATGCTCGCATAAAAATTACTCATGCTGGAAGTCTAAAATGTTACATGAGTCTTTCCTTCCAAAAAAGAAACTACAGCTATTTGGATTCTGTTCAAGCAAACATTTTCAACAACAGATATGCCTTTTAGACTAAAGCAAAAATTTCCATTAGAAAAGATCAAGTGATATTTTACCAGATTCTTCGATGAAGAAAAGACCACTTGGAGGTAAAGGTGTTTGGTAACTGAAATTTTTAGTAAAATCTGAATGCCAGTATTCATCTAGCTATCAAAAAAGTACACTGGAGCTTGTTTTCAAATTGAAAATATTGTATTTTTTTAAATTATGTGCACACTTCTGTGCAGCATATACACCCATGTTTATAATCTCAGTTTCCCAAAACTTTATTTCCACCACTTATGTTTATTCAGACCAAAGAAAACAGAACAAAATTCTCCTGGACCAAACTCAAGAGCGCCTTAAAGGAGGAACATTTCAGCCATATTCTTTGCTCATCTCTGCTGCTGATACATAAAGGGGAGGGGGACCTTCCCAACATTCTGGCTCAGCGCTTGGCATCTAACATGTCAGGAAAGCAAAGATCACCTAAACTCAGCCAACTGGAAAGGAACAGCATTTCTTGATACCAGCCCTAAGAGATGCAGAGTTGCTCTAATACTTTATGATGGATTTGATATATCACATTTCTGCAACCCACAGCGTTAAAGGATTTAAAATATGTTGTAACATCACACTACCTAACAACCCTTCACAAGACCTAGGGTAACAAGACACATTTCGAAATTCAACTCTGTCTGCGTGCAGTGCTACTGATGCTGCATTCACACATGCTACGCAACAATTTCTGACTAAAGCAAAAAGAGGTCATACACTCATTTGAAACCACTGGTAATGAATATAACAAAATGTTGTCATTTTTTCAGAATACCGGGTTAATAATCTCAAATAAAAAATGCTGAGGCTTGTGAGGGGTTTTTAAATCATCACAGTGGCTGTGACCTAAGTTTTAAGTTTTCCAGATATGAAATATGATTTCAGAGCTCATATCTTTCTTTTTTTTTTTTTTTTGGGGGGGGGGGGGGGCACAATGACATATCTCAAAAAAGGCTTAAATGGGAGGGAAAATTTAAGATTAAAATTCTACATTACAAACAGTAACTTAAATTCTTCACCTCTTTTCTTTTTAATATAGCACATTAGCTGTATTGACAGGGAACTAAAGCCAGCTTCATATCACTAACTGATGGTATGTTCAGACTAGCTGGACAAGAAACAGGCACATTTTCAGCAAACTGTGACAAATCCTCCACAAATATACCTAAAAGTGTGACCAATTATCACCAAAAGTATAATTTCCCCTGGTACCTTTTTATTTACAATCTTTCTCTCTTTCACACACACAAATCCACACGCTCTGAAATAGTTTTTTCCTCAGTCTACATATTCAATTTTTGTTTATGAATGCATCAGCACACAAAACAGAACTGGAGGATAACACCTAGTAACACACCATGGGTACACTAGAAGCTCTTAAACATTCAACAGTTCAAGCACAACAGAATTTATTTAATATAAGAATTTATAATTTCATTTATTCTTACTGTGACTGATGATTTACAGCAGTAGCAATTAATTTCTCACTGACTACAGAATCTAGGAAGAAGTAGGAAGCTGAAGCCACCAAGGTTTACAGGTTCAAACCATCTGCAGTCTTGTTTCACACAATTTTGCGTAAGTCTGGAAGGAACAGGAACACAGAGTTCCAGCCACAGGGCTCTAAATCTTCACTAAGGTATTGCGTTGCTTTGGATTAGAGGGGAGAAGATAAATGGGGTGAAGGGGAAGACTAGAAGTTGCAATTGTGAAGGTAATGTTTACAATGAAAGCAGGTTGAGAACCACACAGCAACACCTGCTTACAATTGCAAAAACCCAGGGAGATTGAGTCATTTGGGGAACATTTCGACATTTCAATGAATAGTAACTCAGATGAGGATGATTACCCTTCAGATATCTACAATGTTAACTATATTGCTACCCAGAGCAATAGAGAGAGGAAGAGGTAAACATTTCATAGTCCTTCAATAGCACAGGACAGGACTGAAAAATGAGATAAGTAACACAGACTTTGGAAAACATTCTCTGGAAGCCGATCCAATGCAGTTAGGCAGTTTAAAGCTGTGACTTCAGGGGAAACTGAGGCTAGCAGCTCCCTAGAGCCAAAAGGAGATGACTGTACTCCCACCCCCCTCCTGTTCTTTTGTCATTCTCCCCTAGAGGCCTCCTCCACATTGGCTTTAGTCATTACTATATCCTTTTACAAACCACTTTAACTCACTGTAAGAACAGGAAATATCTAGCCCTTCTGTTACTTTTTTGTGAGATAATTGACTCATAGAGGCATCTTCACTGGAGCTTGGCAAACCAGAGGTAAGCAGTGAGCTGGGAATGGGCAGCAGGGACATCCTTCTCCCACATCAAGGTGAGCTGTTCAGGCAGCCTGTCCCTCTCATGAAATCTCAGCTCAACGTAATCCCACCTCAGAATCAGCAGACTGGAATACTTAAGTACTTCTCAGACTTCATATGAACCAACTTGCAGAGCTATCTGATTTTATATATATATATATATATATAAAAATATATACATATTTTATATTTAAATATATACATATATATAAAAAAGAATATTTTGGTAGTGACGATCAGCAATGGAGTGTCAAACTCAAATACCTGCAGGCAGTTTATCTAAACTGGGCATTAGTCACTTTGCAGATGCAAGCATCATGGACAATTTCAGTGCATTTGTACTCTTCCTAAACTAATTCTCCTTGAGTCTCGAATGCTTCCCTACACTGTACTGATAGCCCACTGTCCCAGCAACAATCAGCATGGGTCCAGCTCTTCATTCCCTAACACCTGTTTTATCTAAGTTTTCCATTATCTGTGCTACCTCTGTTTATTATTACAGTGCAACAGCAAATCAGCTGCATATAGGATCATTCAACAGGAAGGACATAAGATTGCATGGCAGAAGTGCTCTAAAATGTAGACATGTGCTGATACCAAAAACCTTATTCACCCAAGATAAGACGCTTTGGCCTCCCAAAGAAAAAAAAAACTTGGGATGAAGTAAATTCCTACAAAAAGACAACCTCAGAAAGAAAACTTCAACTCAAATTCATGCTTTGATGCTGTTATTTACATTTCCAGTAAAATCCAACAGTTGTAAATTTGAACTGTAGACTACATGAAAAACCCTGCGTGGAAGACTGTAAACACATAAAACTCAAACCCAAATGAAAACTGGTAGTAAAATAAATTAAAAAATGAGTCCATAAATACAAGCCCCAAAACACAAGCTCTCAAGTCTGTTTCTAGCAGTGCTAGATTACTAAACCAGATGTCCAGTGTGCCAGGTCAAAAATAAGAACTGCCCTCTTAAAGGCAGGCAATCTGGTACTGTTAAAACCATAATCCATCTCTCTGAAAATTTGTCAGAAAATTGTACTAACAAACCTCCCAGGGCTCTAAAACTGAGAAGTGATGCATGACTGCAACAGAATTCTAAAATTGCCAACTGATTTGAAGGAGGTTTTATGTGTGTGTGTATATATATACACACACACACACACACATATATATATTGGAGAGGAAAATTTTATATAGTTTAAAAAAAGTGATCTATGGCATATAGGGAGCACCTGAAGCTGTGAGAACCCACTATCAAATTTGGCTACTGATTCTTCTCCTGATAATGTGCAGCAACATTATGGAGTCACATCTAATGAAAAGTGCTTTGTCAGCCTGGACTTTGCAAGAACTCATGAATATGTGAGCCCCATCCTGTTGCATTCATGTCATGCTTTGCCCAGTGAAAAGAGCTACTATGTACTGAGGCGCCCTTATTTCAAAGGGCAGCATCTTATGTACCTAAAAGCTCCTCCTGATAAATAGAAAAGCCAAAATCCTTGCATACAGTGAAATATTTCCAAAGAAGCTAGTGTTTTGTGCTCTGACATTCTGAAACTATTCTTGGAAAAGCCTGCTGTAGAATACTAATGTCTTTACAGCTTCCCCTCCCCCCCCTCTTTTTTAAAGGAGCAACATCTCAAAAGTCAGCCATGGTGGGCCTACATCTACAGAGTGGTTATATTATCTTCTGCTCCTTTCATTTCATATAAATTACATTTACTGCACTAAACACATGCTTGTAAAAGTAAATGAACACAAGTCATCACAAGAACACACACACCAAAAGCTATTCAATAACAGTGCATTTCTCTGTATCTCTTATAGGCACTTTATGGAACATGCCTAATACCTTAAAACATCATACTAAGCATGCCTACATATTTTTAAAAAATATAGAAAACATCCAATTAAAATGCAGCAAGGCCAATCTGATATCAATGCAGTATTATTGGCAAAAGCTTCTCTCCTTGTTAAAAGCTTGATTCTGCCACTTCTACAGATACAGAGCAGAAGTCTGCTCAAAAAGCAAATACCTCTTTACATTTGTGGTGCTTTTTACAAAGCAGGATACTGCTTAGCACTGACAAGAGTAATGAAACTGGCCCTTTGCGATTTAACTGTGCAACATCAACTACAGGTAAAGAAATGAGAGTTGATTAATTCATTTTCTAAAAAAGAAGAAGAGAATACTGCTGTCTTTACCCATGAGCCTATCCTGAGATCAATGGTAAGAGAAGTGGGTAGCTTTCCATCCTTGCACTCCCATTCTCTGCCTGGAGACATCACCTTTTAAATGGGATTTACATGGCACTGGCACACCTGTATTTTGACTGCAGTAGCATTAGAGAGGAAAAAGGGAGCGGAGGGGGGAAGAGACTATATTTCTCAGAAGCACTCAGGTACAATGGAAGTCCATTTGCCAAGTGATGGACCAAATTTTCAAAGTTGAAGACATGTCTAAAAGATGTACACAGACACCACCCCAGCGAGATTTCTCAAAGGCACCAATGTGAAACAGAAGATGACAGCTCAGTATTCAGAGTTAGTTATTCTGGGTATTGGCTGGTAGCGCAGCTACTGTGCTCAGAGATTACTGTGTTGATGATAATTGCACAAATAGATTCATTACCAAACTGCCTCTGCCCCATATCTGCGAGCTGACTGCCCAACAATCCACTACAATTCTTATCCAAATTCCTTAACTAACCCTGCTAAATCAGTTTTTCTTAAGTTCGTGCATTGTGCAAGTACAAGACACGCTTCAGGTTTCTGCATACAGGGAACTTGGAACAGCTACTTCATTTCAATTATTTGTAAAATTGCATCACTGAATCCAACATCACAGTCATTTGTGCACTTCACTGAAATGGCTGCAGTGTCATGCAGAACTGCAACGTACGCTGACACGAGCCATCTCTTCACACGCTCAGAGAAAATACTCGACTGTGGCGCACCGAAAGAAGGCTAGGTTTCCTGAAACTGTACTAAAGAGCTCAGCTGTCCAAAGAAGTCTCATACTTGCATGGGTTTACATTACTCAGTTTTACAGAAATAATTGAGATAAATAATTAGTCTTAGACACCTTATCATCTCAATTTTCCTATCAGAAAAATCTGAAAGGATTTTAATTACCTTGCACTTGTCTGGACAATTATTCCCCCCCCAATGACATGTTTATGATCTTTATAAGGATGTTGCTTCTTATGGAGAGCCATGCTGCAACAGTCCATAATGCAGCTAAGATTGAAGATGTTTTGAGAAGACCTCTTCCTCCAGATCAAAGGTAGAGTGACTCAAGATGCTTTCACTTTTCATCACTGCCCTTATGCCAGCAATAAATGTGCCAGAGTTCATGCAAGCCCTCCCTAATCCAATTTTAAATGAGCTGACTTAAAACAGAGTAAGAGACAATCAGCCAAAAGAACTGCTAAGAATACATATGAGAACTGGAAGAATGCATCAGTAATATCAAACTAATGCAGCTGTTTTAAAACTTGATTTGTCCACCTTCCATAGAGGTGTGCATCACGCTGCCAGAGCGCATTTCAGAGAAGGTACATAAGCTGTTTTTGTGCAAGTGAATCACTTCAACAATATCAGTATAGTTAATGTAGTACAAACCGGCAGAGATAAAAACTAGAAAATATTTCAGGCCAATACCAAGCACATTCATAGCTTACATGGTAACTGTGAAAACAGAAGTGGATTTGAAAATTCAGAATTAAAAGCAGCTACAACTCACTCGCTCTGTTCTTAAAAAAAAAAAAAGTCCAGTTTATTCAAGGAAGAGAACCAACCTCTCTGATTTCTGTTCTCAAGCTCCTCTTTTGGCATCTAGTGACTCAGGACAGGACACCTGTTCCACTAATATCTACCCATGGCCCTCAAAAAACCCCAAGATTAAAATTCTCAAATTTGGGGGCAATAACAGCACAGAGTATGTTTCTTTATCTTGTTGTTGTTATTAATTAAGTACCCTTTGCTGCTCCTGAATTGCTATTATTTAGTTGTACTGGATGGGTGTGTGAGAAAGGAATGGAAGATGGATCAACAGCTGTAGTTATTATGAAAATTACGGCAGCCCATTAGAGGAATTGCAGCTGCTCAATTCATGCAAATAAGAGCTACTTGACAATAACTATAATTACACAGTATGTCAAACAACATAGCTGGAGTAAAGTAGAGACTACATATTTCAGAAAGCCAAAAGATTTCAATTTCATTACGTTCATATTCCCTAAACTCCTCTTTAGGTATAACAGGATTCACTTTCTGTCAATGGACTCACAGATACAGAAAGGTCTACTAAGCCTCCCAGTTGCATTCTCTTGTCAACGCTGCAGCTGTTAAACACGGTACCTCTCTGCATGTTTACAAGGCATTTATAATACAGCCTGTACTCAGAGGCCACAGTCAGAGCAGGGGTTCCAGTTCACCAGGTGCTGTGTAGGTATGAAAACAGTTCCAGCCACATCTAGTTTCAAAGCAAAGGAAGATTGCTTCCCAGTAGCTCAGACAATGTGGATACCACCTCATCTATCCAAAGCCTGTTCCTGATACTTGGAACAGCACTGTAATACTCTGGTTTATTTTGCTTAGTATTACTTTTGAATATAAGTACTTTCAGTTTGTTCTGGACAATTCCTTTCCCACTTCAGGCACTAAGGCCCTCATAAAGGGCGCATTTCCTTCTCTTAGATAAAAACTTCACTACAAGCTCCTCATTTTCAGAGACGCTGCACACAGTGCTTATCCTGTTACATCTGTAGGCTGTTTGCACATTAGCAACTGTTCAAATAAAGTGACATTTTATTATTTTAGTTTCTTCCTGTTCCTGTTTTGCATTCAGCCTCCTTAATTAAAGCACTCTGTTTTTCGCTAGTTGTTTCGTGCTAGCAAATCCCTGCACGGAAAAAAAACACAGGGACAGAACCTCATTTGTTTGCATCTCAAACTTGTTTCAAAAACTGTACAGCACAAAGTTTTGTTACAAATAATAAACCTAGAACACAAAATACCAGACTAATGGAGAGTTTTATTTATTTATTTTTACTTATGACAGCCACATAAAGAGACGTAAGGGGATACACAATTTTGCAGTCCTACCTCTCACTCGGGTGAGAAGCTGGGCCCACTTGGCCTACGACACAGTCAGTTGCTAAAGCTCCTCACTGCTCTTGTTTTACACAGCGATTCAAACTCAATAACCTGACAGTAAATAACCATTCCTCTGTACTATCAGGAAACCCAAACTTTTTTTTCCTGTGAAGTCTTCTGACAAAGCCCAGTTCCTAATGCCTTAGGATTCAGGGACCTGCCTCCTGGTAGACACGGTACCTCAAACTCCCCACATTTCACAGGTGCAGTCATTAAATCACTGACCCAATATGACAGCTACTCAAATTGTTGATCTTACCTGAAATCACATGCCGTGGTAAGTTCTGCTCCTCCTCCAACAGCTTTTCCTTGGACTAGTGCAACACTGATCAGAGGCAATCTACAAAAGAGAGTTTTGTAACCAGAAATTCAAGCTTTTAGTGTTCTAGAAATTACAAAAGAATTTAAGCAAACCGTCTCTATAGTAAAATATAGGAAAAATACACTGTTCCAACTCATTAAAATAACTACATCTTTGTGGGTAAGTAGCAAAATATCAATTCCACTTATGCTAAAATTATTATTCCATAATGAATATAGGATCCCAAAATGAAACAGCAAGAGAGATCTATCAAATTGAAGAAGATCATGTGCTATGTTATGAAAAATACATACTACAAATTATACCTAAAAAGACTGTCTGCAAGAAGGAGTGACAGGACAGCGACATCAGACCCTACCCTAAGCCAGTACACTGCAGACAGCAGAAGAAAGGGACATGAAGAACTGCATGGCTAGGTTATCTAAAAATGAGATTCAGAAGCTTCTTCAGAGTGCTACAACCTCAGTTACCAACCAAACTTTTTTTTTGGAGGACAAAACCATCCTTTGAGGATATCAACAATCTGTTACCTTTGATGGTGTTGTGTTTAATCATGCTCAAGGTATTTAATCATGTTCAAGGTAATTCAAAGGACAGAGGGAAGGAAGAATATGTAGGGAGAACCTCTTTCCCCACTGCCACTGTGAAATGAATACTAATGAACAGTGACTGACTGCCCTAAGAAATGACGACAACTGGTTAGTCCCAGACTTTGCACGCTGATACAGCTGTTTCGCCTTTTCCAATTAAGTGACCATTTAACTCACTGAGCAGTTTTGAAACCACATTCAGAAGTCAGCTTCCCAATCATGACCATGTTTAGTTTTACTTCTACTTTAACAGAAACACTGACAATTTCTTATGGCCCAAGTTCACTTAGCATCTGCAGCACGCTTCATACAATACATGGCACAGTGAACCCACTGGAAGAGGGTAACCTCATTCTTCCTGTGGTCTACGGGGAACCAGAAGATATGGGTCCAAGTCCCCTACATCCACACTCTGATCCATTTGAGGACCTCCTTCAGGATTACAGTTAGCCCAGGTTCCCTCTGAGGGAGGTTAATCCCATCTACAATAGGTGTCCCCAGAGAGCAGTTCAGCGCTCCCCCCAAACCATAGCTTCAGCGTACTCTAAGACAAGACACCTGAGGTGAGGGCTTAACCTTCATACACATTCCTCCTCTTTGCTTTGTCCACCAATTTTGATCATACAGAGATGAACTTATACTCTGATCCTGAGGATTCCTTACACTACTACTACTACTACTAAATCTCCAGTCTCCTGGACAGTTTTACAGAATAATGTTAGCTCATAACACTTTCTCATATAGATTATTTGAAAACAATGGATATTTATCTTCAAAGAGCTCTGAGAAGAAAAAATACAGACTCTACCACACATGCATTTGATAGAAATGTTATTTCTTAAGAGAAGCTAAATCTAAAGGAAAGGAAAAATGTTTTTCAGAAGTACCAGATGGTAGAACTGAATACATTCCTCTTATGAAGTGGGAAGATTAAATAAATATATTAAGTAAATGTTACCTGCGTAGGCTGCATAAGCTGGCCTTGCTTGTTTTTTTAACAGCTAGCAATTTTTACGGAGTTACAGAAGTCAGCTTCAAAAACTTTGAAGATCGAGATTTCCTTAACTCTAGGTATCTCCTGGCCTTCCACATATAAGCCTACAGGGTTTTTTTCTGTTCCAGTCTCTGGAAGGTCTAATAGTTGCAAAATGTCAAGGCCTAATTTAAATCCATAAATACCTACCTGATTAACATATGTGAATACAAGGTCTGAGTTTTAAGTATGTAATTTTGAATCCAAGTATTTAACTTTAAACATCTGTTAAAGAGTTAGCCAAAACATATTCCAATCCTTATAATTACTTCATAAAGGAGGGTAAATAAATTATATTACCTCATAAGTCTGGTTAAGGTGTTTTGCATAAACATGCACATATTCATCCCATCCTACAAAGAATAGGAAATTAAAAAAATGTTAAGTGATCCTAATGTGAAGCAATTGAACACACAGATGGAGTAGACAGGAATATTCATTATATTTACTCTAGCTGGGGTTTTTCTCTTTGGGCAAGATTAACCAAATTCCAGCCCAATTCCACAATGCACAAATACAAAACCTAGTATAAATCAGGTCAAACCCCCCACAAAAAAATCAGAACTTAAATCAATTTATATAAATTTCAGTTATAATAAAGCCACTGTTAAAGTAATTGCAATACTGAGTTTCTGTGATGTGAAATTTTACATCCTTTCCTCTTAATTTCTTCTTCTTGCTCCCAGTTAAACACCCATAAAACTGAGTTTTAAAAAATCTGTATAGGACCATAGAGCACTGCATACTTTTTACTGTTCCAAATCCATAAAGTTTTAGACAAGATACAATTCACTATTTTTTTTTATTTTTGGGGCCAAAAAGCATTTCAGCCCCCAAAGAACTCCCAAACCCGAAAAACAACAGAAAGAAGATTCTTCTTATTGCTCTCCTCCTTTACGTTTTACATCAGCTTGCAAACAATAATGAATAGGGAACAATTGTTCCCTTCTCTTCCAGTACAAGAACTAAGGGGCTCCAAATAAAATCAGTTGCTTCTAGGTTCAAAACAAATATTTCTTCCTACAACATGTAGTTTAACTGTAGAACACTTTGCAGCAGGGAACTGCAACCTCTAAAAGACTACATGAATTCAAGAACAACTAGATAAACTCACGACAGAAAAAAAATCAACAAAAGGTTATTAAATACAAGGTAACACGTCAAGCTCTAGAAGTCTTAGTCACAAATTGCTGGGGATTAAGACAATGTTTTGAAGCAAAATCATTACCTACCTGCCTTCCCTGTCCTTATAGACTTTCTTAGGCGTCCATTATGGACCAGGAACTCAAAAAAATGACTGGGCTAGATGACCCAGTATGGCCATGTTCATATACATACTGAACCGCATACGCCAAACTACACATGTGTCATTTAATCCAGATAGAAAAAAAAGTTTGGACACTGCAGAAGTAAAAAACCAGTAGGTAACAATTTCATTGTGCCTTTCAAAACAAGGAACCAAACAAAACCAACAAAAAAACACAAATGACAGGAAGAAAAAGAACAAACAAACATCTCATTACTGGCATTAACTAATTTCTAAAACACAGTTTTACAGGGGTTGGCAAGTTAAAGAATCTGGCTTAATTAAAAGCTTCTGACTCATACCTCAGGGAAAGAAGAGATATGTAGTAAGTCTTCAGTACATCTTGGAATAGGACCTTGAAATAACAGTAGGTCAACCTCAGTTGATTTATTGTCCATTTTATTCATGCATTCCCAAGACCTACTCTCCCCAACGCCAACCTGCATTAGGGTATTTAGAGACAGATCCCTGGCAGATATAAGCTGTCATGACAATCGCTACACAGGAACCAGTGAATTTGGTTTCATTACATTAAAGGCCTGCTTGAAAATTTCAGCACCCGTTGATTTACAAAGAGGCTTTGATTTATCACTGTAGCAGCCTCCTACATCCATTAAAACCAGCAGCAACATTTCCATTGCAAATTAAAGAACAATCAAATCCTCCATCATAGCTGTCTTAGCACTCCTAATCGGTAAGAAAAGTTCAAAACCCACATACATGGTACCAGTTCTTGGACATGGACTTGCACAGTCCTGATACTACAACCATCACAATGAAACTGCAAAAAAGCTCTTCAGAGAAAGTAATTTTTCTCTTCATCACAGGAGAGTCCTTGCATTCAAACTGCCCATCTGAATGCATAGCAAAATGGTAATTAAAGATTAATGCCAGAAGAGATGAGCTTGATAAACGCAGTTATGACTGAGCAGACAAAATGAAAGGTATTCATATTCTCAGGTGGTAGAGAGATTACTAGGTATCACATGGAAGAAATGCCTGCACAGAAAACACCTTGAAAAAATATCAGTTACTTGAGTCATGGCCAACATACCCTTCAAACCTTCCTGATAAGAAAAATAAGGCTACTAGTCAGAGTATTTTATCTGAATAAGAGAGGTGTTCAATGCAGTCTAGTGGAATAATCACATTTTCAGCTCTAATACTGTCCTTGGAGTAGAAAGAAAAGTAACAAGCAGAAAGTGAGGTAAAATACAGTATGCACTACATACAAAAGAAAAGGATTAATAGTTTGTGGTGGGGCTAGGGGAGGCAGGGAAGAAGAAAGTCACCTTTGTAAAGTAGAAAACTCTACCCCTGGCTCTTTTTGCTGCAAGAGCTTAGAGTCTGCTTTCACCACAGACAACCATCCCTAACTGCTCAGAAGTCCTCCCTCCATGGCTTACTGCTTGGGAACGTCTGTCCTAGGGCTTCTAGACAGGGACCAAGGAAAGTTAAATCCTCTGTCATGCCTCTTTCCTCTCAGCTGTCCTTTCAAGAGCTCCTGCTTTTCAGCTAGCCAGCTTTTAAGTCTCCCTCCAGAATGAGGTTATTGCTCTTGGAAACCAGGCTTACAAGGGCAGATAAAAAAAAAGTTTGTTTTTTTTTTTTAATTCCACTATTAATTTGCCTCCTGTGATTTGGTCATGTAATGTTAGCACTCACCAAAGAAGAACAGGCAGGGGTCCTGGGTTTGTTTCAGGTTAGGAACAACTGAACATGGGAGGAGGAGGAAGGAGAGGAGGAGGAGGAAGGAGAGGAGGAGGAGGAAGGAGAGGAGGAGGAGGAAGGAGAGGAGGAGGAGGAAGGAGAGGAGGAGGAGGAAGGAGAGGAGGAGGAGGAAGGAGGAGGAGGAGGAGGAAGGAGGAGGAGGAGGAGGAAGGAGGAGGAGGAGGAGGAAGGAGGAGGAGGAGGAGGAAGGAGGAGGAGGAAGGAGGAGCCACTAGGGGGCACGAAAATCCTGCACATTTTTGGCCATTATTCTGCCTTTCCTGTACCCCAGGGAAAGGCAAATTATATCATAGATTAAGAAAAATACAATCTTCCCTCAGCCAACAGGTTGAATAAAACAGAAGTGTTTTCTTTAATTACTAAATGCTACGGGCTAAAGCAGCCTTGCAAAAAATTAAAGGAAAAACATACCAGTTCAGGCATGAAGCTATTCCCTTTGGGGTTGGGCTTTTTTTTGCCTTAGGGATGCCCATGGACAGAAAAACGTATGCTACCGCTCTTTTAACCTGAAACCAGACAAAACTCTCATCTGCAATGAGTTAGAGAGCAGAGTTCTGCAAGACTAGAGAACAGCAAATGCTATTCCCTATTCTACTAACATTTTATTTAACAAAGACTATTAAATCCCAAAGAGATGGTTTAGGAGTTGGTTATTCTAAAGAAACTCTCAGTTCTGGATAAACAGTTTGAACTCTCCCAAAGAAATAGAAAGCAACGACGTTTAACTATTCTTGGATCACTTTTGGTGACTCTTAAGGCTTATTTTTTAGCATTAGCATGAGACCTAGATTCTTTACAGAGATTTTTCAAAGTTACAATTAATACCTGTACATTTCAGTCCGCCCAGTATATCTATTAAGGACCCTAGTCCTTACAAGAGCCCTCTCTGCCACTGCAATGGCTCCAAGTAATTTGTATAAACATATAGACAGAATACTAAATGTCCAAGAAAGTATGGAAGCAGAATTGCTTAGAATCACTGAATGCAGAACTCTGAAGGAACGCCTGGACTGCAGATAAGAAAACTGGCCTGTGCTTAGTTTCAGCTCCTTTTCTGTTGCTGTAGTGCTAAAATAAGCTGAAAATTTCAGATAAAGAAAAAACAATGTAACACCTCCCCCCCCCAAAAAATATCACAGATATATCTATATTTTTTTAAAATGACCAGTGCTTATAAAGCATCCAAATGAAAACTCCCCAAAGAACTTACATCTATAAAGCGTGGTGTCTCCGTATTAAGAAACGCATACCTCTCAGGGTGTTCCACAAAGGAAACAAAGCCTCCTGTACCTTTTGAAAACCAGACGATCTTATTTATTTTATCAGGCCAGAAATATTTAAGACATTGTGGTTTTTATGATACTTAGTTTCATCAACAGAAACAAATCATCACTAAAGACAAATACCAGATTAATCTGGTTTTTGAGTTGGTGTCCTTACTGGAATGTTCCATTAAAATTCATTTGCATGGGGAAATCCTGAAACTTGAAATGAACATAAAAGCGCACCAGAATGCCAGTTACCACAACTGCTAACCAGGATGTAAATGCAGCACAGGAAGGCCGGCTTCCCCTGCAGCTGACAAAGTCCTATTTCACACATTGCCAAGAACCACATATTAACCCATAGAAAAAAAAAAAGCAGCACAGCACAAGTTAAAGTTGTCAAGACAGGCTGGCATGAGTGAAAAACTGCCATCAAACCTTGATCTCCTCAGCCCCATAGTTACACACAACTCACCTGACTGGACTACAAGATCAACACCAAAGCTTTACAGCACAAGAATTGCATCCGTCCTTCCATTTTATACAGATGCAAGCACAGTTTTGACAAAATTGAAACCTTTCTGTAACAGCAGCCATGCTGCTTAAATTTGGTTTTGACTTTATGAGAAATGATTATTTGTATTCGCATTTAAAGGTTGAACTACTGAAGTACAGGTTACTTGATGTGTAAATTCACCATATACTGCTCTGAAAAACTGGAATGACATTTTTAAAAGAAAAGGCTAAAAAGAATATGTCATGTAGGAATTCAGTTTTATGAAAGAATTACAGTGACACTTAAGACACAGCTTAAAGGGTCTGCCAGCATTTTTTGAACCATTAAAAGCTCTATTCCATGCGTTGCATGTAAAATTGCAGCACAGGTATAGTGCAACACCTCTGTCTGAAAGGGATCTCAGAATATCAAAAAGCTTATTTTTCTTCAAAAACTTAATTTGTATCACTACTTGCCTGGGAGTTGGATATTGCTTTGACAGCATTCAAATCAGAACCTGAGCAAAAGGTGTTTCCTGCACCATAGATGATAAGGCCTTTGCCATCCTTCCAGTTTTCCAGTTCGGTTACCTTCTCCTGGAGTTCTAGCATCATAGTGCCTGTCACAAGAGGGGAGAAGCAAAGTTTTAAACAGGAATTTATTATCACCACTACATTTTACATTACATTTTTCACCACCAAACCCAAGTTATCATTAATAAGTCATGGGCTTAAAAACACAAGGGAAAGATGACCTTAAATACAAGCACTGACATGTTTGGTTTTTTCCCCTCAAAGACGCACTTCCTGGTATTCTGAAGCATCTTCTGCAATTTGTGTTACACTCACAAAAAAAAAAAAAAAAAAAGGAGGCAAGCATAAACTCTTGATTTATTCTTGTTTGCATACATTCAGAACACATGGACTTACACATGTATCGATCCAGATCTGTCCATCTAGTAATTTTGATGTTACTGTCATTTCACTGTGCCCAAAGAGCTCAGAATATATAGAAAAGAATCATGTACAAGCTGAGTTAAAGGTACAACCAGTCATTGTTAATAAAGAAACCTAAAAAAAGGCTGAAGAGCAAACTATACTGGAGGCCAAAGACATTTGGAAGTGTTCATCCAAAAGGAAATAAAGATATATTTGAAAATAGGAACGAAGTGCCTCTTACCATTTAAAAGGGCAAGAAAAAAAAAAAAAAAGATTGTTCTAAAACATCTTTGATTCCCTCCCTGGAAGTCTTCTAGAAAAGCTCTTTTTACTAAGTATATCCTAGGCTCCAAATGTATGTATTGTACAGTAGTAACTTTCTACTTCTAGCTTAAACATAGTATTCTCATATGTACACATAAGTACCCTTCCTGATGTGGAACTCTACAAATTCCTGTTTCTAGAGCTCGTCCTAGACTGAGCATCTTCCATACAAATTTTGCTTACCCAGCATTAACTTAAAGCTCTTCCCCTCTGAATGCCTATGACTCTTGTTTAGTTATATTCTTAAGAGAAAACATTTACAGAAACTAATTTCAGAAGGCAGCCTACATACAGGCTAACGATACTCTCAGCTTTAGCTTCCTTTGACAACAATTTAGATGGACCAGCCTACCTTTTTCAGATAGCAATGTGCTTCAGATTAATACCCTCAAAGACTCTTTCCTTTTCTGCTGAGAGTGTTGGATTTTTGACCCTATGCCTGCATGCACAGAACTCATCCTGTTCTGAAATTGTCTGTTAGCAGCCATCCTCACACAGGAGATTTTTTTTTCCTTCCTGCTTGTTTTAGTTCCAGTTCCTTAAGAAGTAAGCTTCCCAGCACCAGGTAAGGAGAGAATTCTCAGTCAAGCACTTCCACCTTAGGCTTGGTCTCAGCCACTGAAATAGCACATTTTGACAATGTTCCTGAGGAGGGCAATAATTAAGTGGACATTACATATTATATACCAGAATGACCCTGGGTTGCTTTTTTCCACCGTCAGGTCCAGACTATCATCCTCTAACAAATCCCAGCATTTCTACCATCCTTTTCCCTTCTGTATTCATAATTTGGCCATGCTTTTTGTGTGCTTCTCATTACATTTCCTTTCACTGAATTTCACCTTGTTGATCTTGAGCAATTGTAGCAGTTAATCAAGATCACTTTGAATTTCACTCCTCTGCTCCAAATAATAATCTTCTTGCAAGCTCTCTCAGTTTGGGGTCATCTGACAATTTCAGCAGTTCACCTTCTACTCCTTCATCCCAGCCATGAATGAAAATACTGCACAGAACTAGGCCTAAATTTTTGTGGGTCTTCACTCGAAATGTTGTTGAGTGTACTGTCAAGCTGGAAAGCGACTTTTCTGCAAATGCTGCTGTTGAAATAGGTGTGCATCGAACCCGTGGACTTCATTTTTTGCATATTTTTCTTACAAGAAAGGTATTTCGTCTCACATCCAAGTTTTGCCAGAGCCAAGATACAGCACAACCACTGTCTATGGTGCTTTTAATAGTCAAAGCAGTGAGGTGCTGAAAAGTCTTCCCACAGAGTATTACAAGCCAAAATTCTAGTTAACCGAAAAATGGAGTTTACAAAAAGGAACCATATGAGCCAGTTACTTGTAACAGCAGGGGACAAAAGACACTGGCCAGAGCCTGTCCCATCGTCCTGGGAGAGGATCCCTTCCATTACTGACAACACTGAACTATTACTTTACCAACAGATATAGTCCATGACATTTGATACAACAATGAGAACACAACACTAAAGTAAATCCTCTTTCTGCCAGTCTTGGTCCTTCAGTATTTGATATCAGTAAGCTCATGCTCTTCACAGAGCTAAATCTACTCGGAATAATAATTTGTTTGCCTCCTAATTATAATCTGAGAATAAATGCTGTAAAGTCAATTCTAGAAAATAAAATTATCACCATTATTATCTAATTCCTTCAGGCTGGCTCCCTTCTCTTTTAAATTAAGTTCAACTTTAGTTCAGCAAGAGGTCAGGCTGCTGAAATTGGTTCCGCCAGGCTTAAACTGACATTATTAGCATTTGTTTCCAAAGAAACCATTTCAAACAGGTGGCTATCAGATTCCAATTAAGAAGAGAAAAAAGGCGTAACAAACTGCACATTGCCCATTAGCAATTTGCCAACAATTTTGTTCTGCTTTTGGTTTCATGAGTTGCTCAAGCTTCGAATAAACATAATTCCTCTGAGATAAAAAGCTGCTGTGTAAAGTAAATGCTTGGCAAATAGGATTTCTCTCAACAGTTTAATGATGTTTTGCAGCTTTCTAAAGGAAGCGTACATGTATATAGAAATTCACATCTGCTGCTATCCAGAAGCTCTGAGGCACAGAATCAACAGAATATTTTTAAGGGGTATCTACAGGCTCTGGCTGGTGAGGTCAACCAGGACCTGCTGGGGCAATTCAGGGGTTGCGCATCCCATCCTTTTTCATACTTCTGAAGGGTATTGCTTGATACACGAGGAAAAGGATTGAGTGCTTGCTAGTTCCTCAGCAACTGCAGTTTACAGACAGTAATGTTAAAATAAAATGAAGAGCAGTATGAATTAATATGCCATACCATCCACCGCAGCGGCCAATGGGGCCAGCATGTTTTTGCTACTTCTCTCCCTCCTTAACAACAAAAGTCTCTGGCAGAGGTACACAGTATAAAGAAGCAGTAATCTCTTGAACTGCCATAATAAGATTTTTCCAGAGAAAATTTCTGTGGCTATTACCGAACAAAATGGAGTACTGCTCTCTACAGGGCTCTACACACTACCGTAAAACAGAACTGCCTGATCCCATGGCTCATTTGCTATATGCTCATCAGGGTCTGCAACAAAGACAGAACTATTAATTTCCTCATGGGTTTTTGTAGCTCCTCTTTGCTATGAGAGCATCTAATTCACATACACTAATAATTTATTTTCACAGCAGTCCTATAAGGAGAGAAGAGATGATTTTACAGACCACTAACTGAGCCAGAGAGAAAATATCTGCTAATTTTGGGAGCTCAACTTGAGATATGTGGTATGATTTCAGTACATTAACATTATATAGCACTACGTATAGTCACAGCACAGCTACCAGTGGACTAATAGCAGCTGCAGCTGCTCAGCACTTCAACATATCAGTTCTGAGCCCCTTTTGTCAAGCACCTAGAAAACAGAGAACATAGTTGTAAGTTTCTATGAAAGTTTAGTTTAAGCAATTTGACTTGCATTACATCTGATCTCCACAGCAGACTAGGCTCTATCTGTCCTTTCTCCTTTTGCTATTAGATCTCATTTCTCATTCCCCTTTCAACTTCCACAACAACTAAGCTAAGAGCAGACAGTCTACAAGCAGTACATTGCACAGCTCTACTTGGAGTCAAAAATGAAAAAAACTATCTGTAGAAAAACAGGAAACAACAATGTAATTATGATTGTATAATAACATGTAGGCTGACAGGGAGGCATTCAGAGGGACAATTTCCATGCTAACATCTTTTAGCTACAACTCCTCAAGTTAGGTAATGATTTTGTACATGAGCTTTTAAATGGAAACAAAAGAAAAACCGCAGACACATCTAGGTGCATTACGACTAATTCTGTTCTGTTAGGTTCTCTTCCTTTCAGCTAACAATTATGAGTGGAAGGAGTAGACTGACATTCTCCATGTAAACATCTCTACACTTTGCTAGTGGGCTGCAAACAAATTTGCTGACAGCAAAGGAACAGGGTGAACCAGGCAGGAAAACAGAAGAGCAAAAATAAATTAACATGATGACATAAATGTATCCATTTCAAAATATTAAGAGATAAAAGAAATAAAAGAATTCATACAGTAAGCTCAAGCTCAGGCAGATGCAGACCCTGAACCTGTGCCACTTATGTCTGAAGAGAATGGCATAAATTGGAGTGTTTTAGACAGTTAGGGAGAGGAAGAAAATACACTTATCTTGGAGATCAAAAGCTTCGTAGTACAAGATTCATCAAACAGGGCACTTGGTTTTGTTAGCTAAGTATTGTCCAGTGTAAAAGCATATTAAGAAGGTTGCTGATCTGCAACAGCTGAGAATACACAGTTCATTTGATTATTCATTAACCAGTCACTGGTATTTAAGATAAAAGGCAAATGAAGAAATGGAAGCCAGTTCAGGCGATGAAAAGACCAAATTACAGAATCTTAAGTTACAGGGAAGGCTTTAAGTGAAAGAACAAAGAAGTAAACTCACCTTTTCTACACTACCTACAAAACCAAGATGTCATCTTCCCACCCCCATAAAAATACCCTATACATTTCCAGAGCAGTAGAGACAAAATAAAAGAGCACAGTAGCAGAACTGTGCTGAAAAAAAAAAAGGCAGTGGTGGGAGAGGCATGTTCTGCAAGACAGTCCTTGTGTCGTTGAGAACTTCTTATATTCTCATGACGTTTATGGCAAAGCTACTATGCAGAACAGTGGGCATTTGATGCACATCTGAATAAAGCTCAAAGATTTTTAACTTCTTTAACTTTCTTTTAAGGAATGGTAAGGCATTCAGGTTTTCATTCATTTTGTTCAGGCAAAATGCTAAAAGTGGTAATAACTGAAAGACAAAAAAACAAACCAGCAACCCTGTCAACTAATTAATACCTGTAAAGGCATTCATTAGCTTCGGGTTGTTCAAAGAAAGTATTCCAATGCCACTGTCTTCTTTGGAGAGGTTGATAGATCCACCAGCAAACTGCTGAAGTTTCTTCTTTATCAACTCTTCGTGATAACCTTGAGCACCAGTATACAGTGATGCCCTTCTCTGTTGTAGGATCCTTTTCTTTGCAGTCTGAAGTAAGTTCTTCCACAGTGAAGCTGCCATTTCTGGAAACAAACAGAGGAAGAAAAAGAAAAAAAATCAGTAAATTTCCTTTGAGATCTACCTCAGTCCTCTGACAGAGAGAAGCAGGACAGCAGATACTAATATTAGGGTGATGCAATCACAGAAGTCTACAGAAATCCCTGCAGGCAGTATTTGCAAAATTCTTCATTTGAATCTAATCCCACAAAGTTAACAGAAGGAGCTTTTTGAAATGATTAAGCCAGAAATTAGCGTCTTTTAAAATATTTCCTTCTAAAACTTACCCAACAGTATTTGGGTGCAGAATATCAAAGACGCTCAAGAATTGCAGTAAGACACTTACATATTCCATCAGACCAACCTATTCTGTACTAATTTTCTAAACTCTAACCCCTCCACCAGAAAAAACCCACCAAGAAAAGCCCACACCTGTGTGGGAGGAGAAATCCTACCAAACCCCTACGTTTCAGGATCTTCTGTTTTTCTGTAAATGACTATTACACTGCAAGACCTTTCAGAGAGAAATACTTGAGGAACACAAAAATTAAGAACTGAAGGCCATTCCTATATTGAGGTCGATTCCCTGTCACCTAATTCCATTAACAGATTTATCACACCCCATCTTAGCACTAGTTAGACCTCCTGGCCTCTGGTAGCTATATGCTATTCCCAGTCATTCCAGTTACACTTTGAACTGAACTCACTTGGACACAGTGCACCAGAACCTATGCAATACCCCAAAGGAGGAAAAGTGTACAGCAGTATTATATATAGAGCATTGCACTTGCCTTTTATACAGCTACTTAATATTGTTAGGCTATTTCTATGGACCAGTACACCCACGGCTTATTCCTCTGCTACTTCCACTCTGCAAAGTATGCATGTATACTAGGAGATAACAAGGAAGTCATTATCAAATATTATTCTTGAGTGGCAGCTCTGCTTTATTTTATTTACTTTGGAAAAGGGTCTCCTGGAGAAAGCGGCTGACAAGTGATTCGAAAGAAACACGGTAAAGCCTGAACTGGAGACTGCTGATGTGAGTAAGTAAGTAAGAAGTCATCTTAGAAGCCACACAGAGTGGGAAGCAAAAGAACTGCCACAGGACACAGAAAAAGGTTTGCTAATTTAAATCTTGCAATTTGCTAGACTAGTCCTAACTTTGTCCCAACCCCCTTTTTAATGGATACAGCTGTTCAGAAGACATGGTAGTTTTTTGGTTTTGGGTTTTTTTTTGTGTGTGTGTTTGTTTGGGTTTTTTTGGGGGTTTTTTTTTTTTTTTGAGACCTTGAAAACAACTGTCTTTTGTTTCTTAATCATATCTGGCAGAAACAAGAGTCTTCCAAAACTCACAGGAAGCTCCTGGAAAGTTTTTCTAAGGTGGCCCCTGAACACAAACATATACACTGAGACAGAATTTGGTGACAGCTATATTTAATGCTGTGTTCAGCACATTTTACAGTTTACTGACAGAAATTTTAAAAACATTTATTACATACACATGAACAAGCAAACACACATTATAAAAGCACACACAATTAGCTTATAACGAAAGATGCGAACAGCCCTGTCAGGTGTACGCTTGCCTCTGGCTGCACCATCCCACACTGCTTCTGTTGGGGCAGGCATAAGCCTCATTGAAACAGAGGACAAACGGAGGCACTGCAACCACGTTACGGGACGTGGATGAGTATGCATCGTACCAGGCAATTTCAGAGAGCTGCCTATGCCAGTAGGTTCATACCTGTCCTGCCACATTGCATCCACCAATACAGCACTATCTCACAAGTTCAACACAAAGAAACTACTAAGACCTATATGAATCTATGCATTATAAAGTCATATACACTGGAATAGGTAAAGGGATAATTTTTTAACATCTGGGGAGACACTCTGAAGGGTCTTCTCAGTTCCTTACTAAATCCAAGGGTTTAATCTGTCATGATCAACTTTTCTACACTCAAGTGCAAACTAATAAAACTCATTAAAATTTAATCAAGAATCTGATTGAATACAAGATTCATTACTTCATAAATAATATCACCCAACTGCTGCTGTACCCCAAGACTCTTCATCTATGCACATTCTGATACTGTCTGCAACATTTCAGCCATCTCCTTTCAGGGTTTTTAAAATGGCTTCTCTTGGTAAAATTTTATTTAAGAGTAAAAATAGGTTTCCAAAGCTCATTTCTCAGCTAAATGACTCTTTATATTCAGGCTCTCAGAAGAGAAACGGCCTTCCATTTTCTCTAAAACCTCAGTACTCGTTCCCCAATATAAATTAATGCAATAAAACTTTCCATCCGGCTGCTAGGTTTTGCCCAGGAGAGAATGAACATTAAAGACATGGATAGCACAGGCTCTCATTGCAAGGTATAACTTGAAAAATTACCTCCCAATTTTTAATAGATACAATGCCTCCCCAATCCTTGTAAGAAGACAGACTAGATTTAATTCTCTAGGAAGCCACAATGATAGGCTTTAAAGCAAAGGTGGAAAAAAAAAAAAGTAATCTGTTCTGCTAACCTAACTCCCTGCCAGATACTACTTGTCTGATCACTTTTATACTACCTAGATTCCTCATGTCAAAAAATGTACAGCGCAAAACACACTTAAGATATGGAAATTTTATTCCACCAAAAAAAAAAGTCTGTCATTTTCAGCTGCGTGGTTATATGCATTAACAGCTCTTTAATATTATCACTATGGTAATAAAGAGCATCAGCAAGTGCTGGATTAGAAAACAAATTGGACATCACTGCCTGCTGATCATGACTCACGATTAATGACTCATGCAAGGTATTATCACTGAATTATTTTCTTTAAAACCATCTCTTACCATAGTGGTCAGTACTTTTTTTTAATAAAAACAAGACTATTTGAACAGCTCAGTCTCAGAAAGCTAACCACTCAGGAAAAGCATGGTATTTAAGCTACAGCTCTCTCAAACTAAAGGGATTTCTGCTGATCTCTGACAAACAACATCCAAAATTTTAATCAGTATGGAGCACTCACAATCCACGGCATGACTGAGATTGATCTTCTGTACTGTAAATAAAAGCACTGCAAGAGAGATGTTGCAGTAACCCACTCAGCATTGTAGGACAAACCAAGAGATATTTATTTCACTGAAATTTTCAGATTTGCAGGTTAATATAATTACGTCCATTTAGATACACTTACAGAAATGAAGTCGTAGTCTACTTTAAAAAAGTCAGACATGCTATCGCCATTAACATCTGCAGCAAGCACAGTTCATGCACAGTTTTTATAGTGAAAAAATTCTGACAGTACATGAATAACGAACACTGTAGGCAATTAGCATCCTTCAAATGTTTTAAGAAGTGTTACAGCTTTACATATCACTGGTGACAACGAAGAGATAAGCCAATAGTATGGATATCCCACAGTTACCACACCTCTTACATAAACTAACAGTTTAAATCCCATTTGGCACTCAGTGATTTTATAACACCCTTGCCTGTGGGCTAGCAGACTGAGGGTTAATATGAACACGTATCGCATGTCAACACTTCAGTATCAAAGGAATGATACAAGAGCAATATATGTGTCTACACACAGACACACAAAATATATGTGGTTTTGTGCATGCATATGTATCAGAGGCCTTCTGAAAGCCTCTGGTAACCGCTTAGTTAAAATTCAGCTCTCACAATATTAGAAAAAAAAAATAAATAGGGATAACACCAGCACCAATATTCCCTAACTGAGCAGGTTCTCTGGGAAACTAAACCTCAACTCTTGAACAAGCACGTTTGCCCTTGCCGTTCACCACTACTCTGTTGCAACCCCAGTTTTTCTCTTAAAACGAGCTGTATCAAACAGCAACCTCCATCAACATTGCCAGTTGCAACTGCCAGTGAACATAAAGACAGACAGAGCGAGCACTGGGAAAGGGATGTAGGCAGTAACTTTCTGGATGGGTAGAACTAAGGCAAACCAGAGAACTGGACGTTGGGAGCCCAAATGAACATCTGAGCTGCATGCACAGAGAAGAAACACTGCACTATACCCAGCTACACAGAAATAACCAGCAAGTTAAAATGCATGAGCAGGGAAAATTCCAACTCAAAGACAGCACGTGAATTATAGTCGCAAGTCAGCAAGAAAGAAAACGAGGAGAAAAGATGCAGGGATGTGTTTTCAATACATCAGGGAAATAAGCATGCCCTTTCATATGGGGCAGCAAGTGACAGGTGTGATGTGCAGATAGAGGCTTGCAAGTCACCTGCAAACAAACATCAGCTGAATTTCTGGTTTTGAATGAAAGTATCCTGAGATAAAGTGTAACAGAAATAAAGGGAACCAACATACAAAATCCACAAAAGAAATCTCAAGGAGAAGAAAGTATTCAAAAGACATAAAAAAAATATTAAAAATTAGAAGACACTGCCAAGGCATCAAGAAGCAGAAGAACAGGTCAAGAAGCACAGGAGAACTTGACTTGATGAAGACCTCCAGGACCTGCAATTTCAGTGATGAGCACAGAATCATCAAGACAGGGCATAGAGAAAGGAATAGAAGATGTGAACTGAAGATGATGATGAGATGATTCACAGTTTAACCCTCTGTGCATGTGCCTTACCAGTCACTGTCAAAGGCATTCCTCTGCACTAGAGTGCAGCGTGTGTTGATTGTCGGCTGCTTCACTGGGTTTCTGCAGTGACTGACTCTGGAATGCAAAGCAAGTGGTGGCCCAGTGCGGAGGACTGGCACAACCGACCCTGGAACATGAAAGCAGGTGAAAGAGCAGAGTGTGAAGGAGAAATAAAACCAAAGGATGAAAATAGTCCATCTGTAAAAAAAAAAAGTAGGTTGAAAATGAGTGAAAATCATTAACACCAACTGACAGGAACCTTGGACAGTGGGCTAGTGGGTGACTGTGGGGGAAAAAAAAGAAAATAAATTCCAGTGCTGGACAGAGAGAAGGAATTCAGAAACCACGTGATCAAAGGGGGGCAGCCTGGATGCAAATCAAGACAAGAGCATGGATGTCATAGTGGAGAGGAGTCACTGGACCCTGCCTTCAGACAAAAGAAAGGTGTAGGAGGGAGGTCTCACCTGCAGCGTTCCTCCCTGGCACCGGCTCAATAGGCCACTGTTGCCAGCTGCTTGTCACCACCCCTCACCTGAATGTTACAGAGCCCTCCATCTACCTCATCCTCTTATGCATCTCTGTTCTTTCCTTCAGTGATGCGTGGGTTAGGTTAACTTAAACACCTTACCTGACAGGTTCTTCCCACTCTAATAATTACCAGTTGAGGCAAGCTGAGGGCAGTCACCTCTTCAGCTGGCTTTCCTTCAGCTGGAAGAAAGCAGCAAGCAGATCTCAAGCATGCTAAGGGATTGGCAGCAAAAAAACCTACTGACAAAACGTAACATACAAATAAAGAAACTAACCAAGCTTGGGAAATTCTGCCTCCCCAAGAAGGAAAATGAACCTCCTCTATGACATTTCTGCACAAAGTAAGAACTCCTACCAAGTTCAACAGGAGTTGCCTCAAAATGCCATGGCTCTCTGACTTGCTGAACCCTGTTCAAATTTTCAGTACATTGTTTCTGGTACCCACGTTACAGACAAATTAGGTGGGATCAATAGTCCCTCTAGTTCAGTGTGAAGATACTTAAAGAGCTTTGTGACTCCTCTGAAAACAGGCTATAGAAGTAGCTAGTATTATAAAGGACAAGTTTTTTGGCCTCTGTATTACTGTGAGAAGAGAACAAAAAGTTGGGGCGTCCTAGTTTCCAGATGTCAGCATTAGAAACAACGTTTACCTGTCCAGAAACTGAGAGGACAAGTAGTGAGAAGATGTCCAAATTAACTAACTGAAACAGCTTCAAATCCCGCATGTTAAACAAATTGTGGAAAAAAACCCACCTTTTCAACATTTTAAGTACAAAAACATCCTGTTTGTCGTTTCAGTTTTAAGTTGGCTTACCTCTTTTTTCTTCTTCTATGTTGCTTTTTTCCCCTTGTTTTTTCATTGTTTCTGAGCAGCTTGATTTTGGGAATAGCAAGCTATGTGTTTTCCAAATTATTTGTTCATTTAGTTTTGTATTTTTAATGGTCCCTGCAGGCTAAGGTTTACACCTGATTTGTCTCTCCATTCCTAACCAATTATATTCTCTTCTAATCACATTTTAATTATTTTTAAGACCTAGTAAACTAATCACACAGAAACATACTCCAGTCCAGTGAAAAATAATGGCATTCAAAGACGCAAAACAGCTGACAGAAGTCTTTCCATAAACACACATGACACTACCTAAAAACATTAGGTTTTGGACACGTGGTGAATACAAGATCTTGAGTTTCACAGCAGAGGATGAGAGCAAGAATCTGCTACCTCCTCCAGAAGGCATCCATGCCCTTTATTTTTTAAGGCTTTGATCTAAAGGGGTTCTCTTTGCCTCTGTCAGCAAAGGACCCTCTGTAACAGTGACAGAAAACACTTCTAAGTTCATATAAAGCTCACTACCCGCTAGGTGTATTTTAGACACCTTTAAAACTAACAGATGCACTACTTCACAGGAATGGAAATGACTGCAACCAACTCACCATTCGCTTTTTAGTCACCAAATACTAAACCATGAAAAGCATAAGGATTAATTCATTCTAGCTGCGACCACAAATACTGATGCTGTACCAAGGATTAATTTGCCTCGAAAACTGTAAAAAATTATGTAGTCGAGCAGTGCTCCACTTAGTCCGCTGTTCATTACTGTCACTCTCCTTACCACCACCACCAGTAAATGCTCTTGCTGACTGCAATAGCAAAACTGCGTCCTGATGCCAGGACCAGCCACACAGCAGGATTCTCAAGGGCGTCTCCTGCTCCCGTTATGGCCCTGGGAACGGGCAGAACCACACCAGCATGGCATGTGGCTCCTTGGCTCTACATGCTAAATTTCATGAAGCAAAGGAATCCTGCATAGCACCACCCTGGGAAGAGAGTGAAGACTTGAAAGGGGTGGGGGGAGGGAAACCCTTCCCCAGCATAAGTTTCTTGCTGCTGACCTTGTGCGGTGCCAAAACCCCAACAAGCATGCTGTAGCACCTGGTCTGACCAAGCCAAGCACTCCTGGCAGGGCCTGTTTTTTTATTTACTTGTGTGTTTTAAACCAACAGCCGAGGGAGGGTCCGTGCCGAAGGAGGCAGTAACCGGCTGTTCCCAAAATAAGACCCGCGGTCTCTGGGCCGAAGCCAAGCAAGGGCAAAGCATTTCAGGCACGAACGCCACCGGCTGGCTGCTCCGACACCGGCGGGGCCGCCTCGCCCCGGGCCCCCGCGGGGAGCGGGACGGGCCAGGCCGCGCCTGCCGCCCGCCCCCGCTCCTCGGCCCGGAGCCCCAGCGCGGCCCGACCCTCCGCCACCGCGAGACCCCGGAGCCCCCGCACCCCCAGCGCCGCAGGCCGCCCGGGGCCGGGGAGCGGAGGCCGGCGGCCGGGCACTGACCTGGCCCCCGTCGCCAGTCGGGCAGCGGCGGGAGGGCGGTGCCGCGGCGGGAGGGCGGTGCCGCGGGGAAACCGGCCCCGCCGGGAACCGCCGCCGCGCCGCGCTGGGCCGGGGTGGCGGTGGCGGGGCCGAGGCCTCCCTGCGGCCGCCGTGCCGTGCCGTGCCGTGCCGTGCCGTGCCGGGTGGCGGGGTAGGCCCCGGCGCGAAGCGAAGGGGACCAAAGCGCCTGTGGAGCCCCTGCGAGCTCCAGGCGGGCTTGGGGCCGGCCGCCGGGCGGTCCGAGCCGCCGCAGGGACGCGGCGGGTTTTGCTCCATGCCACGTCTGCTTACGGGTGACCCCTTGCACCAGCGGCAACGCAGTCTGAATTTAAGCAGTTTTGCCGCAGAAAACGCTCGTTAGCTCCAAGGTTGCTAAATACCACATAAGCAGGTCACTATTATTTTTGTTTCCTGCGTCACTAAAAGGCAAGCCCCGTGTTTCTATCCAAGCCACTGTAATTAAAGATGCTAATTTCTCCGCCATCCCAGAACAACGTCTTCTGTCGCCTCGGGTCACCCGAGTTCGGATGTGCTCCTCTGCCACAAGGATTTGGCCTGGAGTAAGTGCAGCAGCTGCTCGCAGGCCTCCCGCCCCACTTGCCCACCCCGGCGTTGCACCATCCATTGGGAGGAGAGGCACGACCACCTTCTCCAGGACACCACAAGGAGTGGCTCGGGGTCTACACCTTCATATCCCTCTGTCTTATCCGTCAGCACCAGTGTGAGCCCTTTCCAGCAGGTGTGCTGCTAGCCGCTGCCTCCCCAGCTTCAGGTGCCACTCACCTGCACCCATGCTCTGGCAGCTGGGCTGAAGTGCCAAGCCAGCTGCAAACTGTCCCTGCATCAAAAAGGAGTAATCCTTAAACTGTAATTTTATGTATACTTAAAATGGGGTTGTCACACACAGCTCTGCCCTTCCCCTGGCTGTTGTTTTGTCCCCTTGGAAGAACATGTGCTGTCATGCCAGGAGCCAGATCAAGGGAAATAAATGCTTGTTTCAGTGCAGATCACTTTGTGTGTTCAAAGCAATATGCAAATATGAGCCAGTCTTTATTACTATGCCCTTGTTATTACACGTACATAAGATGAGTCAGGTTTAAGTATTTGTAGCGTGGCTGAAAGATGTATCTGGAAATACAACTTCTCCACTTTTATTAAAGCTGTTTTTCAACCCAACTGTCAATACAAATGTCCTAAAGTTGGTCTAGTTGATTAAATATTATGATTGAACATGTAGAGGATTTCAATTAATCATACATTTGAAAAAACAAAATCTTTGCACTCTGAACAGATATTTTTAATTTTGTGTTTAATTTGTATTGTTAAAAGAATCCTGTGAGAATATGAAATATTCTAGACGCAGGTGGCAATATCTTCATACAACAGAAGGATTCATTCCCTCATTATAACAGCCCCAGTATAAACAGATATATTGCAACAGGTGGACTTGCCTCTTATTTTTCCCAAGAGGGTTCACAAAGGAGAGGTTTTTCCACTAGGATTCAGTCCTGCATTTTTTTCTGGAAAACCTCAGTACCAAGTTAGAAATCTCTGTGAGTGAAGCAGCTCTCACCAGATCCTGCTCCAAGGCCTTGTCCCCTTCGGAGTGGATCAATGCCCAGACACGTCCCAGCTACAGCTGAAGCAGAGGTGAGTGATGGTGGCTGGAAGCTCGTGGTTTTCTAGGTAACATATTGCCACCTAGCAGCACTTAGCGAAAGTAGCACAAACCTGACCTCCAGTTCCATGAAAAACAGTTTGCCTCACTTTTGTTTTTATTGCATTGTATCATACAATGTGATGATTAGAATAGCATATACTAACAGTGCAGAACGAAGGCTGTAGGAGTACGAACAGACCAATGGGATCCTCTTTGAAGACAGATGCTAAAGACCACTTATGGGTTGTAACTTCCAGCAGGATGGTGACACTAATCCCTGCATGTCTGACTGTACAATACGAAGGAAAAAAAAAAAAGGAAAAAAAAAGAAAGAAAAAATGCACCATCCTGCAAAATTTCTCATTCTTATTCATGCAAATAATCCCACTGATTTAAGTAACATTTTCTTCTTGCATTGCTAAAGCAGTACTTCCCCAGGAGAGTCAGGTCACCACCTGAATTATTTAGTATGTTCCCATTCTCCATCACTGACCCAGAAGCTGGCGGTAGTGTACTGGCTAAAGAGCAACTCCTCACTCTCAGATCCAAGGCCGCCAGACTGAAATATTGAATTCCAATAGATACAGAGCTCCCTGGTGCTATTTTTACAAATTCCTTTCAGAGCCATGGAACAAACCGATGATAGATCCAGGCTTAGATCTCAGGAGTTATTGGATACTAACCGACACACAACCCCACAGTCACTTCATAAAGGGTGCCTTGGCTGTAATTTTTAGGAGGCAAATATCATCAACTCTGTGCTGAAGTATAACAGTCTAAAGGATGGCCTAACACATACTCCAAAGACTAGATCCACAAAAATGACATAGATACATGTATCCTATTTCTAAATTTCTGAAATTTAGATTTCTGGATCCAAAATGCTGATATTCAGTTTCTCCTCATTGCCAAACCCTGGAGACTCCCAAATCCCGTTGGTGTCTGGCAGCTGTGTTTCATGGGAAGAGACCATTTATATCAGGCTAGCTAACAGGACTACAACTCCAGCTGTCTCCGCTGTCCCTACTGCAGATATCTAGAATACCCCTGGGCTGCAGCAGCTTTATAAACGCAGCCCCACATGGCAAGTTAAATTCGGTTTGATCTCATTAGGCAGGGGCTGGCTGGGGACAGGGCAGTCACCCTGCATACTTCAGGTCTGCAGCCTTATCGGGCATTCATGTATCAGCCCATCCATCTCGTGAATCAAAGCTGCCAGCACACAAGGCTGGGGTTATTTCCTACACCAGAGTCAGTCACTGGACGTGTCTGCAAAGGGCTCAGCTCTCCCAGGTAGCTCCATAGCCGCCCTGCCACAATGTGTTGATTTTATGTTCTCTGCCCATGTTGTTTAAGGGCCTCCTCCTGTGGGCCCTGTGAGAACCAGCAGAGCTGACCCCAGGCTCCACCAAGATGTGGCTGGAAGAAGAGGCAAAGAAACACCTGCCTCTTGTAGCACGGCATGGGAAGTGCCCCCTAGTCGGGCTGAATGCCCTCTCCTGCCCAAGCAAACCAGCTCATTTCTCTGGGGAGGGTGCTCTGGTCAGCAGGCTGGTGTGTGTTGTGGGGAAGCTGAGGGAAAGGCACCCAGGCCTCCATGCCAAAAGCTGTTTCACTTGGTGTAGCATAATGAAATATTCGTCGAGCCAGAGAGCAGGAGAGTGGTTCGGCATGGCCACAGCTTGGTGTTTGCTCACTGTCTCAGTGACCCAGCAAATATTGATGTATTTAAACATTAATAGCTACTTAAGTTATTGCGTTCAATATAGAACAGTTTGAACAGGCAGAGGAAAGCAAGTTCTTGCTCTGCAGAGTCCTCTGTTTGGTTATGGCTCACCACTGGAAGAGTGGGTTCAGTCCAGCCAAAAGGGCCATCAGGCCCCTGCCACATGGTCCCACCTTTCACTTCACCGGCACTGTCATTTGATTAAGCATTAATTTTCTGGCAGGAAATACATACAGTACAAAAATATGCTTGTGTGTAGTTTACCTTCTTACACAAGATTTGGTTTGATTTCACAAGACTGCTCAATTTACAGTACAGCTTAAAATAGCATCATCTCTGCTGTGGGGTGGTGGTCCCACATTTCTTCCTCTTCCTCACTGGGAGTGAGGACTGAGGGCAACTGCATAATGAGCCAGTTGAGCTCACGGAACAAGCAGAAGACTGCTTTAGCACAACAACTAGGCTCTGTTTTGATTCCAGGCCTAAGGAACTGAACTGGCCTTGCTTGCTGCTAGGTGGGCCTCAGGGACACAGAACGGGGGAAAGAAGATGGAAGAAACTGTAGGAGGAAGGCTGTGCTGTGTTAGCAGCACTGAGCTGCCAAATGGGCTTGGTTGTATTATTATTCCTGCCTCTCCCTGTGATGTGACACTTGGGGCATTGCCAGTTTGAGGGGAGGGGAGCAGGTTAGAAATATGTAACCCAGGGCAAAGCAGAGAGATGCATGAGCAGGTGCCCCTCTTTCAAGGGGGCAGCAAGTCACTGGGTCAGGCTAATTGCACTGGAAAACTCCACCCTAAATCCCTGTGAAGATCTGGGTCTCTTTCTTCCCTCTTCCTCAGTTCTCTCTCACCACTCTGTTCTGTAAAACTTTCTGGAAAGAAAGGCATCCTGCCTTTTTCTCCAAGAGCATTTGAATCACACAGAAGTAGGCCAGGTGATAATTGCACAGCACATTGTGGTGCTGCTTAAATGTCAGCTGTTAATTAAAGACTCTCCTTAAAATGGGCCATTAATTAGGGCAAATACAGCCATTCTGTATGGGTTCTGACTAACCAGTTAGTAAAAGCATTATTTCAACATTGGTATTGGAATTGTTCATTTTTATTTGTCTGAGATGTGTTCATTATTTAAAGAAAAACAACTGAAAAAAATTATAACTCCCTGAACTTACTGTTCTTTCTTTTAAAGAGAGTTTAAAATAAATATTCTGGCACAAGAATATTCACATGCACACAGATTGCAATAGGGAACATTTCAGTATTAGGTCCAGATGTCTCTAGCAGTTGTATAACCTTGCTAGGAATGCTTAAATGCTATAGATATTAAAATACAGCTCTGACCTGTGAAGACAGCCTGTTGTGGCATTTCACTCGTCTCTTTCTGTCCTTAAGAAAATGGCACTATCTGCATGAATAATGTGACACAGACACCAAAATGTTTGTGAAATCAGAGCCAGAAAGTAAGGCATATGCTTCCTTTAAAACTCTTCTAAACCACTGTGAATTAGGAGGGAGAATCATGATATTGATAAAGGATCTAAGTGTTCCAGACTGAAGATATATACGTCCGAGCCTTGCAGCTTAACTGTCATGCTTTTTGTCTCTTTGGCCTGGATTCAGCAAAGCAATTAAGCCCCTAAATAGTCTCATTGATTTCAGTGACACATAAGAACTTTGCTGAATCAGGTCCACTCTGCCTGCCAAACCACATTCCTTCCTGCCTCACACTGTATTAAAGATTTTGGAAGAGCAGTTCCCGCTGTTATCAGTAGCTGCAGCATGAAATCGTGGTACATGTTGGCACTTTTATGCCTAGATACCTATGCAGGAGGTCCATCTACAAGAACCTATGCAGAGATCTGGCTGAGGATTTCAGTCTTTCACTGTTGCAGCATTTCTGTGGAGCAGCCAAATGGACGCAGCTAAAGCAGAGACAAGCCCTCGATTTGGGACTAATCTCTTGAAATCCAGCCATTGAGGAGAATCCCCTGTATCTGCTGTGCCAGAGAGGGATCCATCCATCGTACGTGGGTGCATGCAGTGCCACAGAGGCCGGGGGAGCGAGTCCTGCGGCAAGGGCAGGGACCGGGGGGATGCTGACAGGCTGCCTGTCAGCTCCCCCACTCCAGCTCCTATGGACGCTGGTTGCAGAAACACTAAATCAACGTTGCTTTTGTTTAGGATATGGTTCTAGTTGCCCTTTTCATGTGAAGAGACAGTAAGTGGTTCCAGGTGAAATGGAAGATGCTGTGGTATGATATGAGGATTGTTGCTAAATGAGAAGAACAGGAATATTTTTAGGTAGATTTTTTTAAGGTAGCCTTATTCCCTGCTTTCATCTGCCTTTTCATCGCTTCACTTCCTTCTTTTCTGGTCATCGCTATTTTTTGCTCATGATATTTTTCTAGTTCACACTTTACAGAAAAAGAGGAAATTGTGAGAACTGAGTGGCGGCAGGAGCTGCAGAGCATTTCCCTTTAAAAGCAGAGATGGTTTTATTTTTCTGAAGTATGCGTTATGTAAGTGTATCACTTCCATGGCTATATTATTTCAAAAGATGGATAATGAGCTTCTCAGCTGGGACAAGGCAGAGCAGCCTGGTGAATCCTATGACCCCACTTTCACAGAAAAGCTGACCAGCTTAGAGCTTATCTTGTAATAGACTGCATTAAGTAGAAACGCAAAGCATGCAAAAATACTACAATGGTAAAAGAGGTAATTAATAAAAAGAAACTTCTGACTATCACCAGAGATTTCATGGTATTAAATCTAGATATTTTAATAGTATTAAAGAACTGTTAATGGCTGCGATCATGTCTCTGAAGTAGTTAACTTAGGAATAAGTTTATACCTACATGTTAGTTTTTTTTTTAATATGCTTTAATTTTTTTTTTAAATTTTTAATTTTTAAATTTTTAAATTTTTTTTAAATTTAAATTTAAATTTTAAATGCTGAGTTTGTATATATTATTTTGTTTTTCACAGAGAAAAATCTTTAATATCTGCTGTTCTTAAAGTCTTTAAAAATTAACCAGGGCGCGCACTTTTCCTCTATTGAAAGTATAATCCTGTACAGGTCTAATGTTCTAACCCATCACTCTTTTTACAGTGTCAAAATTTACTGCTTTTGTGGTTTAACTTGAAGCCAGAACCAAATGCAGAGGGATTTGGAAGTAAAATAAACCTCTTGATATTCCTGTTGTGACACTAGTGCTTCCTGTGGTGACCCATTTACCCCTGTCAGCAGATGACAACTGGACAAGCAACATACAAAATCTCAATTAACTCTTTGAGGTTTGCTTTTTTTTAAAATAAGTAATTTCACCCTAAAATAACACCCAACATGAGTAACACTGGAATATGAATATCTATGAGTTAGCTTATCATTCTTGCTACGTTTTCATAAGGTCAAACCTTATTTTACGTAAGTTGATCTAGATAGGTGTGTGTTGCCAGCTGGCCTAAAGTAACAGGGATGCAAAATCCCTGAACTATCGAAGGTAACCAGGGGACGGCAGGCTGGAGCCAGCCTGAGTGTAAACTTATATCATTTGTGTCCCTGAGGCAGGGCTGCTCCTGCTTGCGTTGGTTGTGCATAATCTGGTTGTACATTCAGGAAGCTTTATTTCAGGATGCTGCTGAGGAGTGTGTCTGAAAATATGACCCGCCTACCCTGACAAAAAACGGCATAAAGAAATGGAAAGATCACTTCATTGGTTTTATTATCTCTCTTTATTGCCTTTTAGATACATGTGAATAAAATAGGATTTAAAATATTAATGAAAAGCCTGAATCTTCACAGAATGCCTTTCTGTCTTTCTGGTGCTTAAACAACATGTATTTCCCAATAATATACCAAGAAAACAAATCTTACAAGCTTTTAACTGCTGAATCAAGTGAATAAATCACAATTAAAATTTCTTTAATGCAGACATTAATTTTTCTCTTCCTATAAAGCTGACAATGAGGTATCATGTCATCATTTCCAAAGGTGTTTAGGATTTGTGTTGTTGTTCCCTCCATACTTGTTAGCCAGGCGTTACTGGGAGGCTGGGTCGCTCAGCTCGGGGGGTACCCGGTCGATGTGTGCGCGCGCGCCAGCGCAGTGCTGATCACAGACCTTGGTGCAGTTTTGCAGGGAGGCAGAGGAGCTAGTGAGCTGGCAGCGGGGGATGCTCTGCCCATGGGGCTGAGCTAACATCTCTGCTGAGAGCGAGCAAACATTCCCCGTCAGTGAAGACAAGCATTGACAAGGGGAGCCTCCTGCCTTTCCATTTACCTCCCCTTCCCCTTCTGCAGAATGATAGATGGATGGCTAGACAGAAATCCTTTATAGAGTGTTTTGTAACACCAGGCACTGGTATTATTCTCAACTGTGATCAGACATCTATGGCCATATGTATTTTAGGAGCTTCTAATCTGGCATGCTGGGCAGTGTACTGTCTGCTGTTTCCTCCTCCAAGCAGGAAGAGATGGGTAGGGAGCATAATCACATCTTCAAAAAAAACCTGAAAAGCAAAATAAGAGAAATTAATCTTTATACTGACTGACCACAAAGATGCTGTGTGGGGAATTAGCCTCATCTCAAGACCTAGGTGGTCAAAAGCCTGCCTGGGACCTGCCACCCAAACTGCCTGCAAGTTTGGGAACCTCAGAGCAGCTGCTGTGCTCTGAATTCCCTTGAGGGAGGATGGGACACCCAGGTAGAAAGTGAACCAGGAAATTTGTCAGCATCCAGTGCATGAGATGGGCTCCGTCTGTCACATGCAGGGTCACACAGCCAGAGCAGAGACCCCTGTATGTAGCATGAGCACTCACATGTATTTATGCCGCTCCCACAGCACTTTGGTCTCTTCTGTTGCTCTATGGTACACCACAGCCATTTGTCAAACTTCTACAACAACACATCCTTACAAAGTAGAAGAGAGGCCAAACTGCTACTCTAAATGCGCATGATACAGGTCTTTGAGAGGGAGGTGGAAAAAGTGTTCTACCCAGGTGCAGTGGTAGCTGGCAGATCCCATCTCCCTGTGGGCTCCAGTGCAGCTGACTCCCAGTGACCTCAGTGACAGCAGAACCTGGATCCTGCTGCGGCCCAGACTCATTCAGAGCCAGGAGCTGAGCCATTGCTTCTCACAAAGGTTTCTCAGAAGAGATGACAACTTTTTCCATGCTATTATTAAAATTCTGTCCTATTATGACTTGTAAAGCCTTTGTCAATACAAATTATTAATGTGTATGAGCTCTTCCATGCTAGAAAGTGGAAGGTGGGTTTATTGGCCTAGGAACAGAAGCCACCATTTATTTTAAGAGACTTTTTTTTTCAGGATTCTTTTTGTCAGTCACCACAAATAACAAGTAGAAAACACTAGAAGTGATTCTCCAAAGTTTTCTCTGCATTAGCTGACATGTGATCTCATTCCTTTTCCTATCATGCCCTGCTACCACATAACAACCTGGGACTTCGCAGGACACTTGTATACTACTGTGCCTCTACTCTGCCACATTACTTTTGAAGTGGAATCAATACGCTTTCAAACAGCACTGAAATTCTGTCTTAATTTACTAAATCATAATGTATATTTAAGGCTGTAAGGTGAGAGAAGACGACAGACCACAGCGAGATCAGCATTCATTACCTACTGCCTCCAAGCCTAGCAGACTCAGTATTGGGACTGACTGGACAGTTTTTTCTGTGAGAGAGAAAAACAGAGCGGTGTGCTTTCCTACAGATTTGTGCCTGCCTGGTGGTTCATCTAGCTCCTTTGCAACAACCCAATGTTCCTCACAGGGCACCCAAGGCAGAGGCAGCACACCCCAGCATGTGTGCTGAGTGGCTGCCAGTGCCGTGAGTAACCACTGCCAGAACAAGGGAGTAATGATTGTTTCCCTTAACTTTTTCTTGAAGGGGAATTCATTTGAGTCCACTAAGGTGATTTACATGGAACTTTTCAGGAAGCTGAATACCTCTGAGACCTGGAGACCTCTGTCAGACTTAGCTGACATAAAACAAAGATTCAAAAACTGTAAGGGGAGTGACTGATGTGCAGACAGCATAATTCCATAAAACTAATTTTTGGGCTAAAAATCATGGAAATAATTGTGATGTTCACACATACATCATGTTTCTCATCTGGATTCTTCGGAGTCGTGATAATTTGGATGACATTTTTGAGACTGCTAAAGAAGGGCTAAAAATTAACTTTAAAACAATTAAAAATTGATATCACATAATCACAGAATCAGAATAATAGAATGGTAGGGGTTGGAAAGGACCTCTGGAGATCATCTTGCCCAACCCCCCTGCTTGAGCAGGCACAGCTAGAGCAGGGGGCACAGCAATGTGTCCAGGCGGGTTTTGAATGTCTCCACAGCCTCCCTGGGCAGCCTGTGTCACTGCTTTGGCACCCTCACAGGAAAGAAGTTTTTCCTCATATTCAGGTGGAACTTCCTGTGTTCCAACTTGTGCCCATTGCCCCTTGTCCTGTCATTGGGCACCACTGAAAGCAGTGTGGCCCCATCCTCTTGACACCCACCCTTTAGGTATTTATAAGTATTGATGAGATGATCCCTGAGTCTTCTCTTGTCTAGGCTGAACAAACCCGGGTCTCTCAGCCTCAAAATAATTATTTTACTTATGTTTGGAAATTTAAACTGGCAAAATTCTTTGGAAATAAAGTCATTGAGTAGGTAAGGGTAAGTGCACATTAGAGTTTGCTTACTTCTAACAGATGCTGTAGGTTCAGGGAAATCCTGGTGGCCAAGCACTTTCTTTCCCATCTTACAGGTAAGGATTTTCACTGGGAGAGGTTTCTTTTGGGCTGACATCCTCATTGGAAGCCCCTGTGGCTGCTGTCTTGCAGTCTGGTAGAGGGGTGAATGCTCACAGCTTCCAGGGGTTCCTGCTTGTTTTGTTTGGCGCTGTGAGAGTAGATCGTCAGCAAGGATGGACCTGGCAGCCCCTAAAGAAGGGGAAGCCTTGGAGTGAGCTAGGTCACCTGGAGTAGAAATTTACTTTATGTCTTTTTGCCCCACCTCTACCCCTTCTCTTCTTGATAACTGATTTAATTATGGCTTCATTTTTATTTGTTTGTTTGTTTGTTTTATTCGGTTTGTCTATATTTGCTTCTATTTTGAAGCATAAAGATGGTTTTGTAAGACCCCACCTGGCCAGATGGCTGCTACTAGTCTTAGTGCTTCAGCAAGTGAACACAAATTGTCAGATTACCTGGTTACATCACCCTCTGAACATACAACATGCATTTGAATACATTACTCGTTTACAGCCTTATAACTTCAGAGCTAATCATGATGCAGCAAGAGAAGCAAAGCCAAGGACTGGGGCCCATTACCACCTCCCACTGTGCGTTGGATTGGACTACAGACTTGTATTCATGATGTGCTGGGCTAAAGAGACCACTAACCATGGCTGTAGGGACTAAAGACATTGCATTAATAGTTTTCCCACATGTGGTAGCAGTGCTACAGCAGTTTATACAGTACCTACCTTCCCCTAGGAGCTCACTCCTAAACCAATACCTCCTCCATGGTGTTGGCACAAGGGTTTGTGTGTCCAGATCATGAACCAAATTGATGTTTTGGTTTTGCTGAAAAGTAGCACAGCCAAGGAAGTGAAAGTTGGCTTTCAGGCAGATAAGTTCTCTGATCTAGTTCATTGTGTGACTATACAAGCGGTTGTGCCAGGCACAACAAAGGAGACAAGTGCGGTGTAGGAACAAGGTGCCAAGGTGAGGAGGAAGAAGGAGCCACTTCAGCAAGCATTGCTGCAGAATAAAGATCCACAGAGCCCTATCCCAGGCTGCTTTAGCAGAAACCAGTATTTCTGATCTTTCCTGCACCAAATATTATCCTCTGCTTCAATAAGGTATAGAGACACTAGCCCTTCTTGGCAGCTTTTGTATCTTTTTAAAAAATAAAATAAGTTTCAACAATAACGTAATATGTGTGTTACAATGACACAACATAGCTGAGGCATACATCTGAGCTATCCTAGCAGCTTTTTCAACAGAATAAATGTAACATTTCCTGCTTTCTCTGTTCCCCAGGATGTTAGTGTCTGTTTGACATTTCATCCGCATTTCCCTGTGGTCTGACATCCCTTTCTGGATCCAGTCAGTCTGATACGTGGAGCCGTGTGTACCTAACAGCAGTTCACATCAGGGAAACCTCTGCTTTTTCCTACAAACGATCAGATATGCCAGATACTAGCACCGTTTCTTGTAAATATCGCTTTCCTTTGACACCAGACTTCCACACATAAGGCCTGTGCTAAATCATAGGACTGCACGCATACCTGTCACCTGCAAGCAGAATGAGCTCAGAGAAGAAATTTATTGTTGTAACGTGGTCATCTGCCCAAGATATTCAGGGCTCCCTGACACATCTTCCCAGGTTTTATAGCTCATGTGATATGGGTAGCTTAAGGACTTTAGCTGCCTTTTCTGACTCTCCCAGAAACACAATGGCAATGTGGGAACCTGAAGCCAGGGAGCAGTGGAGTTTTCATCCCCTCACAGTAATAATATTTATTCTTTCCAAGGGGGCTACTCCTCTCTTCTTGCCTTATAAAGTCAAGGCAGGAAGGAACAAGGAGCAAGGCATTAATAACAATGGCAAGTTTATACAGTGAAGACAGAAGGGAAGTGTCAGGAAAGTAACCAAAAAGACAAGGAGGGGAAGAAGGTGAGAGAGGTGTTGTACACAGAGAGCTTACTTGGCCTCACCAAGACAGGAGACAATCAGATCTATTTGCAGAGATGGTATTGGCAGGTCAACGCTTTTGACACGAAGCAGAAGGATCCCTTGCTGTCGCTGTGCTTTCTGAGCTTTGCAGCTGCAGGGCTTATGCTGATAGGTAAACACTGTCTGGGTTGTATATCAACTCCCAGGTGTCATCCTGTCTGCGATGGCTGTATGACACAGGTCATAATCCATTTCCTGAGGCTTGGGTGAGAAAAGCAAGATGAATTTCTTTAGCATGTAACACTTCATGGTGACCCACCTGGAGAAGAAACTAGGAAGCAATCTGTGTTATAGGTAGTTAGGTGGTTAGGTAGGTAGATAGACAGACAGATAGATATAGATAGAAAGATAGATATAGATAGATAGATAGATAGATAGATATAGATAGATAGATAGAGGTGTGTATATGTATACAGATGATATTGGTCCAGTTTGATCTCACCATGCTCTTTGGAAAAGTGGTGCATTTTGATAATCTTGAGGTACCTACTCTTCATAGCCTTGCCTCAGCATAAAAAAAAAAAAGATAGTTTTAGCAGCAGGACCGCCCTAGTCTGAGACCTCTCTTTTGAGTTGAGGGTGGATGCTGAAAGTAGACACTGAATTGTTGTCCAAGCACATCCTTCAGCCTCAGGTTCAGGGGCTGCACTGAGTTTCTAGAGGAAAATGTGATGAGGCGTTCCATTTAGTCCCAAGGACTTGAAAGTCATAGAAAGGATGTGATTCACAGCAACATGTACCATGCAGCCCAGTCTCAGAGTCAGTTTACATTTGCTCCAGCACGGGGATGCAATTGCCCCTTCCTGTCCTGGCAAGAGTTGCTGCACCCGAGGCAGACTGGGGGACAGCTTTCAGCACAGCTGCCTGTAGCATCCTGAGGCCAGGGGCAGAGGCTGCAAGCTCTGATGGTTCTGCTGCCACCTTTGGGTCTGGGGCAACCACTGGGAGTGGTTTGCTCTAAAACAAATAATGAAGGAGCTGCTGGTTGTCCTAACGTTTCCTCCAGCTTAAACAATTACAATTGTTGTTAATCAGTAATAGTGGTTATTTGCATTCCTGTAGTAACTGAGCAATATCTTAACAAAACCAAATGGAAATACAGTTTTCCTACAATAATAAACTAATTCAGCTTCCCTGTAGGGTTAGGCAAATGAGAAACCCAATGTCTACAGCAGGACAGAGGAACATAGGACATCATAGCTAGTGCTTTAATGATATTAATGCTAGAACTCCAGGGAAGGCAATACAGCAATCAATATGCATTTTAGTTTGGCCTGGTATTCACAAGACAGGCTTGACTTCAAAAGGAAATAATGAAGCCTTGCACCTGAGACTTACCTCAGAGTGGAGACTTCAGGAGTTGCAGCTTCTCTGTAGGAAAACACCTTAGCTCCTCATTTACTGCTTCTCATTTACATCTTCCCCTAGCTATGAGGGATGGACACACTTTCTGCAGTGGAGCTGCCAGAGTAATTACACTAACAGTGAGGCAGGCCCTCAGGTACAGGTGAGGGTGAGGAGGCGAGGCAGGCAGCCCACACCTGCAGCACTCATCTGCACCAGAGGAGGCTCACAAGAGCCGTGCTGAGGCATGTGCATCACATATGCCTTGGCTCAGTTTTGTTGACCAGGTGCCCACACCGGGAGGAGGTACCTTCACGCCAGCAGAGAAAAAGTCCTGATGTGAACCAGTGTGAACCAGTTAATGCCAGGTGAGAAAGCTTTCATGTTTTCAAGTGAGAAAATAGACACCCACTTTGTAAGCACAGAAATGGAGTGGGGAATCAATCATGGGAACAAATGCCAAGAGAACTAGTGGGGGGTTTTGCTCTTGGTGTGCATTTGACTCAAATGTCTTTCAATCAAATTCCCAAACAACTGTGCTTAATGTAGGAATAAATGGGTGAAATGCAATGCTGTGTTTTGTTCAGGCAGTCAGATGCGATGGTTCCCAGTCTGTCCTTGCCTCAGAGTTTATAAATCAGTGTCCAGTAGAAAATGCTGTCTTGAGTACACTGTGTTACAGAAGGCCAAATGTTCCCTGGGGATAAAAACAAGCATTTAAAAAATATCATTGAGGGCAGGGAATGTATGATGATATAACCTAAACTGCAGTCAGTGGTGCCCCAAACTACAAAATGTGACTGTCCTACAAAGCTGATGTACAGCTGTGGGAGCCAGAGGGGGGACTGCCAGCTGTTTCTCTGTAATCCGGTAATCCAGTATCATACCCCTCAATTGGCTTGGCTCCACTTCTACCCCCACAGGCAGGCAGCAGAAGTTACATCACTGTAATTATAAAATGGCCCAGACACACTCATCAGACAGAGGTAGATATGTGCCCACCTCACTGTGATATAGTCCAACACATGCTCTGTGAAATGCGTTTTCAACTGTCTTGCAGGAGACTGTTTCCCAGTCCTGTTGTGGGAAGGAATCAGCTGCCTGCTGGCCATGAGCTGCTTTTCCAAGGCACTGTATAGAAAAGGTGACTGGATCTGACCGACAGCACAGGGAAACTGGTGCTGTATAAACGTGCTGAAGTTGGCTTTTATTAGGGATTTGCAAAATGACCATGGTTTGAGCAGCTTGTTCCACCACCCTAGACTGAACTGCCTCAGCCCAGCGTTGGCCTTTTTCTTAGTGATCCAGCTCCTCGTGGTGCCTAATTGGTTTGATCAGAGGTGACCAAAGAGCCAGTTTCTAACATTTTGTGCAGAACACTTATGTCTGTCATTTTAAGCTGAGTTTTTCCAAGCTGCCACATTAGGACCAGCAGCCAGTCCCTCTGTGTCTACAGCTGTGTTTGGTTAATGTCCTGAGACTTCCACTAACACACAGCAGCTACAAAGCACATTTCATGTTTATGGCCACTGCGTACCTGTGGTGCTACAAAACAGCTGCAGCAGACTGATGGATCTGACCAATGCTACAACTGAATATTTGGGAACCTGCGTGGGAGCAAATGGGAGAGTGTAAAAACAGTTAACTGTGGGCAGGGTTTTGTGGGAGAACTGAGGAAAAAATATCCTGCAGTGGCAAAGACTGATGATATTTTGAAATTGCTCATCATGAATTTCAGTTATTGCTCTGTATATCTATGCCAGGGAGTACTCTATTCTCTTCCATACAGTTACCAGGGAGATTAAATAGGAGGTTGCTACTATTTCAAGACTCGGAATTAAAAATAAAAGTGCTGGTTTGGTGCAGCAGAGTGATATTACAGGGAGTCTCTGGGCCAGGCTGTTGAAACAACCAGACAAGTGCACATGGTTCTTTATTTTTTATGTCAAAAGCAGACTTAGGCTCTGATTTTCCATGCAGGAAAAATTGTAGTGGAGGTGTGTGCCCTTACCTTGCCTACAGTACAGAATGAAAGAAGTTAAATGTGCAGATGCTATTCAATGAATAGCTCTGCCTTAGTTAAAGGTGTTGTAAAGACTTTAGTGGGAGGAGTGCTTTTCTGCTGTTAAATTACTGCTGTGCCTCATTTGTAACCCCTGGTAGTTACTCTGGGAGCTGCACACTGATGCAAGAAGGTCGCCAAGAGAGCCTGAATGCTGCTCACAGGGCTTGAAGATGTGCTGCGGCTGAAGTAAGAACCAGAGCTTCAGACAGGAATTTCTGCAACCCAAGTGTGCTCCCTCTCCTCTCCGTGAAGCCTGGTTTCTTCTTCATCATGAACTTAAAAAAGCTCAAGTGTATATTGATGCAGGGATCTGGTATTAAATAATGAGGATAAATGTGTGCACTGGTACATGTTGGGGGCTGATCTACTGGAAAGCAGCTCTGTTGAGAAGGACCTGGGAGTGCTGGAGGGGAGCAAGCTGACCCTGAGCCAGCAATGTGCCCTTGTGGCCAAGGCCAACAGTATTATGGGCTGCATTAAAAGGAGTGAGGCCAGCAGGGCAAGAGAGGTTATCCTCCCCCCTCTACTCTGCCCTAGTGAGGCCACATCTGGAGTACTGTGTCCAGTTCTGGTCCACCAAGTTTAAGACGGACAGGGAAGTGCTTGAGCAAGTCCAGCAGAGCGCTACCAAGATGATCAGGGGACTGGAGCATCTCCCTTATGAGGAAAGGCTGAGAGACCTGGCTTTGTTCAGCCTGGACAAGAAAAGACTGAGGGGGGATTTAATCAATACTTATAAATATCTAAAGGGTGGATGTCAAGAGGATGGGGCCACATTGTTTTCAGTGGTGCCCAACGACAGGACAAGGGGCAATGGGCACAAGCTGGAACGCAGGAAGTTCCACCTGAATATGAGGAAAAACTTCTTTCCTGTGAGGGTGCCAGAGCAGTGGCACAGGCTGCCCAGAGAGGCTGTGGAGTCTCCTTCCCTGGAGACCTTCAAAACCCACCTGGACACATTGCTGTGCCCCCTGCTCTGGGTGTGCCTGCTCAAGCAGGGGAGTTGGGCAAGATGATCTCCAGAGGTCCCTTCCAACCCCTGCCATTCTGTGATTTTGTGAGTCTGTGATTCTGTGAAGGACAGTTATTTGCTATACAGATTTATTACACCAAGTCACTATGGGAAGAGCAGTGGCAAGCAAATCCTCCCTTAAGTTATATTTTGATAACTTCATCAAATTAATGAGAAGGCGTTACATCCTGAAATTCACTTGCAGTTCCTCTGAAACTTTGTCCTGTGCTCAGCAATGGCACATGAAAAATGGGTCCTCTGCCATTCCTGCTCCAAGTCAGAGGAATAAGTGATCTCCTATGAGGAATTGTATCTTCATTGCACTGACAGCATGTCAAATGCCAGAAGTTCTCAGTGAGCTCCAGAGCATCAGGAGGGGCTCAGGGTAAAGAAGAACAGAATGTTAATCAGACGCTGCTGAGGAGTGCCTCTTCGCTGCAGGGACACATGCTACCTCCACTGACTCCTGCGATCACTGGGGCAGTGTGGAGTTACATGGTGTCACTGGAAGAGCGTGAGACCCCTGAAAACAGAACAGCCTCTTGACAGAGCCCAACCCTGTCCTGTCAGGCCACGCACCACAGGGCAGCGATGTCACTGCCATACCTTGAGGTGTGGCACTGCTGTACCCTGAACTCATATCAGAAGTGACAAAAGTCATCTTCAAATGCTGCTTCAAACCTCCGTTCTCCTCATCCCTCCGCCTGCCTCTAGCTACAAATGAAGCACGAGGGTTTATGTCTGTTGGATTTGCAAAATATTTACAGTAAACAACACAAATTGTGATTTTTGTGAGGAATGCCACAAGGGGGAAGAATTGTATTATTTACAGGGTAGCATTCCTTTAAAACATTTGAGTTGTTCAGTCAAATTAAAACTGAGATTGCTTTACATGCCTTTTATTGGGTGAGGCAGGGAGGGATAGAGGAGAAAGGATAAAGTCAAACAAATCTCTAAGACCCAGGGAAAGCTCAGTCAAACTCTTCAGACAACTCTGGTTTTGTACCCAGACTGGGCAAACTGAAGTTTTGCATCATATTGGTGAAAAAACCCCAACTTTGTCTGGCCCATGCAAAATCAGTCCCTTTCAAAGTGGGCACAGTTTGGCTCTTAGGTAAGCTGCTTTTGCTTAAGATTTCATTAATCTGTTCAACAAAAGTTTATAAGGGTTCAGCTTAACAGATTGCCCAGCTCTACAGCTGATAGTACTTCTCCTGTTTTTAAAAATACATTGTAGGAACCAGCCCCAATAAGGTTGACAGAGGCACCCTGTGACAGCATGGCTAGACAAAATGCCTGTAGGTGCACTGGGTATGATTCTCCTTTTGAAAAGTGTTTTTTCTTATCACTCTAACAGCATCTAGGTACCTTGGTGGAAAATTAAAATCCCATCCACACCTTTCATGTTTGTTTCAAAGCAGTAGCACTTGCTTAGCAAGCAGACCTGTATGTTGTGCTAACACTGCGCTCCAGACCACATCTGTGTGACGATGTGGTGCTGGGTTTTTACAGAAGAGAAGCAGAGGCCAAAGCAACCTGCTGTTTCAGATTAGTCTGTCAGCTTTACACCTATGAGCTGTGACTGCTAGAAATGTATGTATACACCTACAAGCATTGTTATGCTCATGGATTGACGTAATGAAGACATGCTTGCATGACGTCATCATTTGGATGCTCTTAGATAGCTAACCAGTTCAGTGAGACATTGTAATGAAATACGGAGTGCTAATTGCTTTAAAATAGTCTTGGATGTTCCCAAACTTTTGCCTGAGCGGCTTGACTATAAGAAGAGAAGGGAGAGGGGCACTGAATTAGCATTCCTGGGAAATTAATAAACTGTTGCAGCCTGATCAGGAAGGCAGACATAATGTTTCCTCAGAAAGTAACGAAAGCTGAGTTCATACTGCAAAATATAACAAGGGGTGTTTGTCGTAAGTTAAAAATCAATGAACTCCAGCCATTCCTGTGGTCCTGGAAGGTTCATTTTCAATGAAGAAATATTTCTTCTTGCAGGAGTGTTCCAGAAAACAGAATTTGCTCTCAGTTTCACTGTGGAAAGTCAAGTTGGATGGGACACAGCTCTCCAGGTTAGTAGATAGGCTCCCTGATGTGCCCTTAAAATAAAAAAATTAACATGCCAAATGAGGATTTTAGCCTAATTTCTACAATTAGCAGAACAAGTCTTGCCTCTTCTCCTGAACAGAGGTTCAGCCTCTATTTTGAATGTTGTCTCCTGGCTTGCCAAGGATCACTTTCTATTACCAATCCATCACACTGAAGTATCCAGGCACAAACCAGTCACTTCTGGCACAAACCAGGGTAGCTTTAGGGTGTCTGTGTAGTAAAACATTGACTTACCTAACCAAGAAAGTATCTCACTAACGAGAACAGATGGATCATATGGGATTTTGACTTCTCCATCTTCCTGTCCCAAGCTACTTCCTCTTTATCATTCAGGAAAGTCTTCTGGTTAAGTGTTGCCTCTGCGCAGGGGTTAAAGATTCTTTAAGTCCCCTTTGAACAGGAGGAGTTGCCTCAATGGTAGAAGGCATATTAGGGATCCGGATTGCCAGTTCTGCTGTTTATTCCATAGGAATATGGCAGTAAACCTGCATGATGGTGAGAAGGGAAAATTAAATGCAAGCAGTGCACCCAGGCAATAAATCTGACAGAACCCTCTTTACTGTTGGAAAAATGTCCCACATACCGCCTGGTTGCATGGAAAAGAAATGATTTCATAGTTTCTGGAGTTCCTCATCCCTGCTTATGCCAGTGTCTCCCCCAGAAAAAAAAAATAATCAAAATTCTAGTGGGATTTTTAAGCTGGAGTCAGAGCCAGCCAGCCAGCCATCAGAAGCGATCATGTCACTCCTGAGAGCAAGCACAGCAAGAAGCAGTGTCAGGGGGGAATGGCTTCCATGTCCAGTTCGCAAGTTCTGCTGATGCCAGCACATGGTTGAATTTAGCAAATAAACACACTGGAAGAAACCCACCTGTACTGCAGGTAGATAAAGATCAACTTCACAGAGCAGTCCGGTTGCTAGCAATTATTCACACATACTGAGTAAGTAACTGCGTCGACAGGAAAGGAGACAAGGGAAGCTACAGTTAAATCTTGGTTTCACACTCTTCTTTCAAGAAATGTAAAAACAGAATAACGTCTTAGGGAAAGTGGGAGTATTCCTGAAATATTGCTGAAATTTCCTTCTATCCAGCATTTATTCAATTTCCCCAACTGCAAGTCGGAGCTGTGGCTTCCCAGGAGCGCAAGGCTCATAACTAATGAAAATGTAATGTTTCACAGGTTTTATCATCTCTAATGGTGGCGCAACCAAAGGATTATATGGTCTCACCTACAGTGCTGAATTAAGGTACTGCACTAGCTCTATTAAATGGTAAGTGTAAGTTAACTGCATTAATTTGCATGGTAAATGGAAGCATTCTTTTTTCTCAGTTTCCTCAGGCTGCACCTTTCTTGTAAAGCTAATCCTTGCCACCAGCTGCAGTCATAAGCAGTACTTGTTCACAAATATATTTCTCTGATGTCATGGATTTGGATTCAGTGGTCCTACTTTGGAATATGTTACTATGAGTGAATTCAATTTACCTAAACTGATGAAAAGGACATTTTTTTAAACTACAATCATCTCTCCGTAAAAAAGGCTGCACAATTTTGCAATCAACATATGCACAAAATGTTCCACAAAATAATGCATTTTTCTTAAAAAGTTTTAAATAAGATTTTAAAAAATCTGAATATGCAATACAGGCTGAGTTTTGATGGCTTTCATCCAGGAGTCATGGAAAAATAAGCTAAAAAGATCAGTGGCCTTCTGTCTTTATTTCTGATAAATCTTAGTATACTTGAGAGACTCCCAAATCTGGAATCATTCAAACAGAACACAAACGAAAACTCAAATAATTGCAGGTCGTCTACCCTGATACCACATTCAGTGTGGTATGTGTGGACAGTGTCAAGACACATAGTTTATGGAAAATGTTTGGTGTAAGGCAACCCTGATTTCACCCACTGAAGAGTTTAGCTGGTAAAGTAGTTTGTGCATATGTAACTTTTCCTTATTGGCTTGGGGGGGCAGCGTGGGCTGAGTGGGCCAAGGGACTGCCCGCTGCATGGCAGAAAGCTGCACGCAACTTTTTATAAGAACTTGTTTCTTACAGACTTTATTCGTACGTATTGATTCAATAAAAGAAAGTTACATGTGAAAAGCAGATCCCCAACACATTTTGTAGAATCTAAACAGGTTTCCCATTTATAATGGTCAAGGAGCAGAGGCATGTGGAGAAAGACAAAAGATAAAAATCAGAGCAGATAGATTATAAATAGTATCATCCTCAGTACGTTACTAAAAATTTCTGCCCGGGTCCTTCATGGCTATTACTTTCATGACTTGCAATAGCAACAGTAACCCTTAAGAATAGAAACCTTTATTGTACCTATTTAAGGGCTGACAACAGACCTTAGACTTTGGTACTGATTTTTAACTTGCATATTTCAGACACAAAGTAATATCTCCTAGGACAGTGTGTTGAAACCTTTTTTGACTTGCTGACCCTTATTTTATTTTTTTAAACATCTAGCCTGCCCCTGATTTTAAACCTAGTGACAATAGGCTTGCCTTCCTTAGCTCCTTCTTACAGACCTTTTAGAAGTAGTCTATAAACCCTGGGTAAAAACATACTGCTCAAGGCAGTATGAGCACATTGAGTGGTTGGGGCTTGGTGACTTTTATCTTCACAATATATAATGCCAATCACAGCAGAGTAGGAGCACCAAGAAATGCTTGTGCCTGTTGGAATCAGGAGCTCGCTGCCATTCAGGAGAGCTCTTCTCCAACGACCATACTCAGTTGCAAGTGATAAATACTTGGCAATACCTATTTGCAGCAATTTCTGTAGAAGGCTAGGACAGCCGCTGACAGGTGATCGTGTCTCTCAGTGGGGCACACAGAGATGATGGCCCCAAGAAAGCTGAAATGTAAGTGCTAGGAGAATCCCAGGCACAGAAGGAGACCACAGTCTTTACCCATGTAGGCAACATGATTGCAAGTGCATCAGCAGGCATCATCTAGAAATCCAGGCCATCATGTACTCTGATACCTGCTAGTGTCTTCAAATATTGCCTTAGCACTGCTTTAGATTTGGCAATGCTAGAGAGGTCTGGTTTGGTTGGAGTACCCGGCGAATGACATCAACATTTGAAAGACTTTAGCAGGGTAGGAAATGAATGAGTGGGGAAAGCACAGGGTTCAAGTTGGATTTCAGAGGCAGACAGTAAAACCCAGCAGCCAGGAGACAGAGCAAATTCAGAGCCTGCTTCTGGATGCCTTGGTTTTCCTGGCTGCTGGCTACAATAGAAATGCTAGTGAGGAAACTAATCTAGCCATTAAAGGCAGAAAGGAGCAATTTGGGTTGTGATGAAGCACAGATACATAGTAAAACTGTCAGACTTCACTTAGGCTATTCCACCTTCACCATGTCCTACGTCTTTTTATATTTTACTTTGCAGAACACACAAGTTCACTATCATTTTACAAACTTCACACGTCAGGGGGCCTCTCTCCTTTGAGGTTATTTTCTTTAGACAATGTAAATGTCAGCTGCCAGTTGTAAGTATTATTATTTATATGGAGCTGTCATGGAGTGAGGGGGAGATGATGCAGGCAGCTCACTTCTGTCTTGTTAGCCCTCAGGAAAGATCAGCAGAGCCCTTCAAAAAGAACGCACAGTCAAAGCTGAACCATCTTCCAAAATCCACTCCGCAGAAACAGTGCAAGAGAGCACATGCTTTAAAGCCAGCCAAAGGTAGCACTAAAATGCCTTTTTTTTTTTTTTTCAGTTGCTGAGAAGCTCCATTAGTGACTACTTGCAGTGCAAGAACCCAAAGTGGCCAGAGAATGGACAGAGCTCACGCTAGTAATTGCACCCAGCTGCATTTTGTTTGCTTTGGGGGTTATGTTTTTTAGCCTTCTGTTTGGCCTAACTTACATCTGAGCAAATTTCATCCTCTGGTGAATATCCCCACATATCCCTATTTCATCCTCCCTGAGCTGCCAGTACCTGGAGCATCTCTCCACCCCACAGCCTGGATGGGAGCAGAGGAAGGCCCTTCTACCCATGCACCATTTCTTACCAAGCTGTACAGATCACAGCTCTAACACTGAGGGTAGATATTGTCCTTGCAAACTCAGCAAAGGAATGTGGGACACATGGCTGAGAACAGTAATATTCAAGACAGATTATGGCACTCAGCTGTGGATAGTTTGACCAGAAATATTGTAAGTGCAAAACCTCTTCACAGAGGTTTAGCTCAAATCCCAAAAATACTTGGGTGCCTAATTCCCAAGGAAATCAACAGCAATCAAATGTCTAAATGTCCTGCCTGTTACAGAAAAGAAGCAGAAAGAAACAGCTTTACTTCTATCATAATTGATGATGCAATTCTGTGAAAGTCTCCCCAACAAGATTAAAGGAGGAAAGGCAAATTCCAGATTAATGCCGTGAACTTTGTGGTATCCAGAGGTGCTCTCCCAAGAACATCCCAGCCCAGAAATACTCTGGAATAGTTTCAAGCATGTTGGGTTTCAGACTATTAAATCTACCTTCCAGTGTTTGGCTTCACCCAATTAAAAAAAACCTAGAAACCTCTTACATTTCCCTGAAGGCATCTAAACCAGAAAAGAGACCCACTTACTATTGCTGCTACAAAATACTTCAGGAAAACAAAAATGAGCAGGGCTTTATGAACTCTGCCCACATCAATATTTACTGTTCTGGGTCCTCCTTAGCCAGATCCATGTTGTTAAAGAAATGAGATCTGTCCCCAGCAGGATGTGGGTGAAGCCATATAGGAAGAGTGAGTCCCTCCCTCCCGCTCCTGGTTTTCTGATCTGAGGGCAATGCTGAGCCAGACTGCGTGGTTGCAGGGCCTCGGCCCTCTCACTGTAGCTACCATTTCTATTTTTATTTTATTGGTGCACTCAGCTGTTTTTTTTCCCCTTGGCCTGCACCGTGCTGGGATAACTCACAGACAGAAAGCGCTGAGACAGAGAAGCATTAAAATGAAAAGTAGTTTCATGTGCACTTAAGCCTACTGTTACTGTGGGGCCAAGTGCTTTAAGAGAACACTGTGGTGTACTTAAATCAGAGATTGAGGAGCTTGTTTTCACTGCTGTTTCTGATTCTGCCATAGGAGGTCCTCAGGAGCAGAAGCATGTGAAGAAAGACAAAAGCCCACTGCCAGACCACATTTTGGATGAGGTTATCATGTCTTGAAAAATACACGGCTCATTTACCCGTGAGGCTGTTTTCACTTTGACACAGAGTTTGTCTTTGCTAGCAGATACTAAAAGCTCACTGGGAAGGCTTGCCAGAAGTTGTGCTCAATGAGGGAGAGGGAAATACTGATTCTCTGGTTCCTCCAACACTTCACCCTCAGCCGTAACCCCTCTGGCCACCCCAGCAAGGCTGATGCCTTCCTGCAGGAAGTGGAGACCACTCGCCACAGCTCCTCAGTTCCCGGCTGGAGAGAGGGGACCGTCTGCTGTTAGGGCTTGAGAGAGCTGCCTGGGGTTTGCCAAAGTTTCCTGTGAAACGCTGAACAAATGCACCACCTACACATGCCCGTCTTTTACACATCCCCACCTGTAAAATGAGAGGAGGAGGGATTACGCATCTCATACACTGCCTCTTTTTAGGTCAGTGATGACTAGGAAGTGCTTTGGATGAAGGGTTCATCAAAATATCCCTCATTCTCTTTTAATTTTCTTGTTCTATTACTCTCCAATCTCTGCCTGTGCCTTCTGTCAAGGCTGTGGTTTCATGATAATTAGTACCAGACCTGAGCACTACCTGTCCTAACAGGACAAATGAGATCAAACAATCACATTCCTGCCAAATTAACCCAAGCCTGTAGCAGCGGTTTCTGGCAGCCTGAAGCTTTCACACAAGCTGCAGGAGAGCAGGCAGTACCTGATGTGGTGTGAATTTAAAACAGCGATATAGAGCCAACTGATAAAAGCTGAACCCGCCAATGGTCCTTGTACAGGTGGGAGCTGACAGAGTTTATTGATGTCAGATTGGTTTCAGGGGGCTGGAGAGGTTTTGATCCAGTACTAGGAACCCTAACTCTCCTGGTCTTAAAGGTCTTGTATTACCAAACTGCAGCCTTACATGTGTAAACACACCAGCTCCTCCAGCTCCTCTCCTTGCCCCTCACCACTGGTGAGCTGCGCACTTGCCTACATCCCTTCCTGGCTTTGCTGGTGCAGGGATGAAAATGGGGGGAGAGGAAAAGCAACGCAGGGCAGAGGGTGATGAAAAGGTTTTAACTGATGGTATAACATCTGAACTTGTATTTAGCAGTCACTCCCTCTACAAATAAGAAATAAAAAGTATTCGGTGCATTGAATCTGATAGTACTCGTCAAAGCAAGCGCTGTGCTGGTTTGTGGAGGGCGTGCGTGCATGAAAGGCTTTTCCCACCCTCAGGCACTGCGCTTGCTAGTGAGCTCTCGGATCACAAGAGCATGCAAGGGCTACTTTTACGCTCCAGGCTTGTGGCTGGGCTGTGTGTAACTGTCCGAGTGGTGGGGCTGGCTGGGCAGGCATCCCAGGGCTGCTGGTGCTGCGCCAAGCTGCGGTGCCACCATGTGTGGCCCTTACATCCACCTGGAGGGCTGTCTGAAGAAAGGTCAAATTCTCAAGTCCCTGCTGTTGCCCCTTTGGAAAGTCTGGCATTGGGAAGCCTATTATTCCCATGCATAAAAAGCATTTTGTCTTCTCTGATAGCAGCATAACTCTGGGACCAGTATTGTTAAACCAAGGCTGCAAAAGGAGGGTTCATACACACTGCCATTTTCTAAGTTTTGAAAATCTATTTGTAGTTAAAAGGAAAGCCAAAATTACACAACCACACAGCTCAGATTTATTGTGAAGATGGATTTTTAGAATTAAAAAATGATAAAATTTAGGGGGAAAAGTTGTTACCAAGAGAACAATTTTCATATAGATTAGCTCTGTGGGCAGTTTTGTAGGTTTGTGTTAGAAGTGAAATTAATGCATTCAGGATGCACACTCAGCCCTTCCCCACAGATAAAATAAGGCATCCAATCACATTTTGACAATAGGAAATAATATGTGTGTTGCAAGCTGGTCTGGCTGGGACTCAGCTAGAGTTCAAGTTATTCCCATCTGTTTCAGATATCCTGATACATTTATCACAGTGAAAATACTGAAGGGCGCCATTTCATGATAACCCGAGCGGATAAGCCACCACTTTACCTGGTTCTATGTGCTGTCTCCCCATTTCCCTGACCTGTGAAAGTCGCTTTACAATTTTTATGTAAAGAAGACAAAAGTCAGCAAAAATGTGGTTTGCCTTGGTAGAGGAACTGCAGCGTGTGTGTGTGGGGGGGTGCTTGCACACACACTGTCCTGAGCACACAGTATTTCTGTCCCACTGGCTCTGCTTGTGTTCTGACAGCACCGCTGGCTTAAATGCAGTAAACAAGTCTGAGCAAAGATCTTGCCTAAAGCTTGTGCAGGACCATGTTCGGGTTTTCTACAGCAGGGACCCTCCTGGCAACCATTTTCTGCAGAGGGCAAACCAACCTGGGCAGGACTGCCCTGGAGTAGGATCTTTGATGCAAAGACCTCGTGGACATGAAAGCAAATGCTGCGAGGAGAAAGGGAAAACCAATTCTCCATGGCAATAGCAGGTAAGAGAAGAAGGAAGGGTTTTAAATTAAGTGCAACATCAGATGTCCTGTTTAGCCTTTGGAGAAAGCTCTCCCAACACCAGGGAGAGCAAGGCATGGGAAGTGAGCTTTCTGAGTCAGTTCAAGTCTGGCTGATCTTTCCTTGATATTTGAGACTCTTCCTGAAGCTGCTTCCATCCCTATTTCGTATCATTTTGTGAGCTATTACAGAAATCAAATACCTTTTCCTGGGAGTAAACTAGCCTGACCAGTGAAGTTGTCCTCTGTTTCAGGCCTCGCATTATACAAATACAATTTTTTTTAATTAAACCTCAGGGCACCTGGGAGTTTCCCAGGCTGTTCCATGTGCTAATAGTTTTAGCGTCATTTGCTTATGTGCGGAAATTGCCGTAATTCCCTGGGAATTCCTGCCTTAGCAGGTAGTCCTGCATCAGCCAATAGGCAAAAGTTCACAGAAAGTGTAGCTAATGTCTATGGTCACCTTATATGGCGATAGGCATAGACAACGGCAGCTCTGTGGCACACTCTGGCAAAGCCACAAACATGTAAACTCACAGGCAGCCCTTGCTGAAGAGAAGCTAAGCTAGCCCACTGCTTTCCAACTTACTTTGTTTTAAGAGCACCAGGCATTTCCCAGAGGAGATGGAGACCTTTTTTTTCTCTTTCCTTAGCTTTCTTTTCCTTCAAGAATCAGTCCATGCACGCAGTTGACCACAGATACTGCTATGGGAGGCAGCTAGTTCAGACTGTTTCTGAGCTAATTGGAAATGCCAGGGTGCAGAAGGCAAAGAAATGGACTGGCAGTTTCCATGGCAATTCACTACCCTATTAAAAATAAACAATAACATAATAGTAATGAGTAGCAACTTGTTACCACAGAGCACAGAAGCAGGGAGCAGGTTAACGTTATCCATACCATACCAATGCAGTGTTCTTGAAATGAAGTGGAACCAGCAAAACAGAAACCCACATTTTACCCGATTTTTAGTTTTTCAAAGGTTGCTGCACTCAGAAATATTGCTGACATGAGAAGAATTGTATGTGACAACATCTCTGAAAAACAAGGCCCTAACAAGTGTATACATGAATGCTGTATCAGGGTATGGACCATGGCAAGAAACAGGCTGCTCATATGCAGGTTTTTCTGCAGTCTGTTTCAGTCAATACAGTTCTATTTGTAATGAGATACCAGAGCCCAGACCATTTCCTGAGAACACTTACATCAGTAAGAAAAGACCTATAAAACCAGATGAAGATCTCAGGAGGCTTGTTTTAAGACATTATAATCTTGCTGGTTATGAAGTAAACAAAGCTGTTTTCACATCTGTAAGCACAGATTTTGAAGAGTCAAATATGCTGAGAATTTTCACCCTTAGTGCCAGGTATTCATACTATTTTTTCTTGTTCATCAAAAGCATGCTCTGCTTTTATGTTATTAAGCGATTCTTATTAAATCCTCATGGAACAAATGCCATTTCTTCTAGCTCAATTTCCAAAAGAGCTTGCTGCTCAGGCACATCTGATTTTTACAGAAATTTGCTTTACTGATGTCTTTAATGGAGTCGCTGCCAGTGGCAAATGCCTCCCCATGCAGCACCGCAGGCAGGCTTCTCACCACCCTTCTAGTATGTTTGCAGGGCTACTGCACAGCAGGTCCCTCAGTGCACAGTGACATAAACACCTCCTTGAACATGACATTAAAATGTGGCTCCCTAATGACACATGCAGTAAACAAGATATTTAAAATGCAGGAGAATACTTAACCACTATATTTGTTAATACTTTTTAAAGCCTTTGACACACTTCAGCACAGAGAAATCCCTTAGAAGAGCTCCAGTGTGGGGTGTCAGCCTGCGCCGTCTGCTGAACTCATTCATCAACAGCCTCCGCTCTGGGTGATAAAACACAGTGGCTTTTGTTAGGCGTGTGCATCTCCATGGGCACTAGGAGAAAGGCACTGGTGCAGCTGCAGGGGTGCCTTTCCGTACCATCGGCTGTACCAGACAGGGAAGGATTTTTCGATGCTGTGGTCAGCCATACTCACTGTCTGTCCATGGTACACATATCAGGGTAGACATACTCCCAATAATGGGGTGGGGATACGGAGAGGACAGGTTGCAGGGTATGGGGTGGGAGCACACGTGGCACTGGCGGGTGCCAGTGGCAGAGCTTCTGCAGCCCACCTGGCTAACAAACCCACCTCTGCACGGCCTGGCGTGGCTGTGTCCTCCTGCTGACGGCCCTCTGCCCTCTGGGCTTCAGCCAAGAGCCTCCAGGGACAGCGGCTGCAGAAATGAGCCAAAAGTCCACAGGCATCTCTTTTTTGTGTGCAGCCTTTCCTTCCCTATGCCAGGAACAGGATAAGCTGTGAACTGAATAGCTGAAATTTAAATGCTTGGCATTGAGGAGCCTACTAAAGATTAAAAGCAGCATCACCCTATCAGGTGGGCACCTCGTGAAGCTCATGTCAGCGAGGCATCTGATGGAAAGACGGCCCTCCAGTCTCAGCCTTGCTCTCATGGCACTGCTTGCATGCAAAGTCTCTGCTCTGAGGATTTGGCAGTACCGGAGGATGCAGAGAGTTGGCTGCTTTTGGGGTTGAATTCCCTTGCTTTTGTTCAGCCTTTGAGGCAGAAGGAGCCAAGTCAGCAAGAACTGGCTGGAAACCAGCCCCTTCCCAGCCAGATGGTGTCCAGCAGGGATCGGGGGTCCCCCCAGCAGAGGGGGAAGGCATCACTCCCCCACCAGGAGAGGGTGTCCTCCTCCCCCTGTCTCCTGCTCCAGGAGTGCAGCCCATCCAGCAGTGCTGCAGTACTGGGCTGGCTAAAACCAGTGGGAAAACTGCACCTCGGCTCCCCACCGGCTATCACACGCTGTACAGCATAGGCATGTATCCTACAGCATCCAGGCACTAGTCCATCCAGCAGCAGGCAGTGCTGCAAACACAGGTTTGTTAATTCCTTACTATACTATGGTCCTTTTCCTCCCCAGTGACAGTTAATAAACAAAAATACTAGAGTGATCCTTTAAAAATAGTTCTGCTATAAAAGCATGTGGTTGTAATTACTGTCTTTGTGGACAAGTCTATTATTTTTCTTTCCTTCCATCTCCTCTGTGTTATAGGAAACATGCCAGTTTTCAAGCATCCTGCTTCATTACTATCGGAAAGGAATTTCCAAAAAGCAGAGTTTGTTTAACACAGGCTTCTGAGCCCATCCTAAGAGTCACCCCCAAAAACTGGGCTGGAACAAATCTGGATGGACTGAAGTTTCTAAAAGTCCTGGGCACTTCCTTTCTTCACTTTCATTCTTTATTTCTCTCCATTATGTTAACCTTTTGAATGTTTTCTTTCCTCTTTCTTCTCTGATTCTTCTTACCCCACATCCAGCCTCCCTTCACCTTCTCTCCGTTATGTTTTCTCTGCCCCATCTCTCTTTTTGCCCATGGCTTTCCCATCAGTCCTCATGCTGTCCCAATGCTGGTCTGCTCCCAAAGTCCCTCCATCTCCCAGCATCTGATTTCAATCCGGGGATTCTAAAACCATCCTCTCTCCTTATTTCCCCTCTTCTGTCCTCCTTTCCATGATTTCCCCTGTCACCATCTTTTCCCCTTCATAGCCCCCTGTCCTTACCCAGTACCCCTGCTCAGCCTCCCTTCAGCATCCCTTTCTATCCCCATTTATCTTCCCAGGGGCTTTCCTTGCAGGGGTCCCCCTCCCACTCCCCATTGCCTCCATCCACCACCCCTGGCCCTCTCTCATGCCTCCTTTGGTTGCTGCCAGAGCCGGCGTCCCCATCCAGCAGTGCTCTATCACTCTCCCCCTGCATTAGCTCACGCTCCAGTGGGGCTGGCACCGATGTGGCATGGGATTTGCACAGGGCCGTGGGCTATGGATGGCTTTCTGGGTGACTGCTGCCATGCTGCTGGAGCAAGCACTGCTGGCTGGAGGCATGGGCACTTGCTTTCCACCTCCATGCCACCCTGGGGAACTGCTGGCGGAGCCAACAGGCACAAAGCAGCCCGGTCTCCAGCCCTACTGTGAGAGGCTTGTTTATAATGAAAACAGTCCTGCTGGATAAGGGGAAGCTGCCTCTTCCAAAAAACACATCAGATTTCAATATTAGATGGGGAGAAGTGGTCAAAGTAACACGATCCACAAAATACCTTTGAACTTTTGAGTTTTTGGTGTGATGGCAGCGGGTACAGCGTTGCATTCAGCCACCAAACCAGTCCTGCTTGCATGGCTAAAACCTTAGCTACTATGCTAAGGGTAGCTGCAGAGTCCTGCCTCCCACCAGAGAATTCTGGAGCGCAATACAAATGCTAATTAATGAATTATCAGAACACTGAGGGCAGATAAGTATTTTCACTCTTCTCACACACAAGGATTCAGATCAGGCTTAGTATGTATTATTTCCAGTGCCACTCACCACCTTCATTCTCACATCTTTTGGTACAAGAGAGATAGTCTAGCAGATTGGTGTGAAGCTTGATAATCCAGGAGAGTGGGACACTGGGCAGTCACTGGAGCACTCAGAAAATGAAAATGCTTTTTTTATAACAGTATTTTTGGTTTAGAGATTCTTTTTTTTTTTGAAGCATGAACACTGGCAAAACCTGAAAATGCAAATGTCTGTATTTAGGAGATTTTTATGTTCAAGAACTTCTTATAGGGAAAATCTGCTCTGTTACAGTGGAAGGCTTGCATCTGCCACCTTTGGTGACACCACACTGTCACGTACCTGTCACGTGTAGACACGTGCACACACAGTCAGAGTCCTTCTCCTAGGTAATGCACCCAACACACCCCATAATGTTAATTCCCAGTCTTTGCAGGGCCAGAACTGATCATTAATTCATAGACTTATGTCTTTCTAGAAGAGAGCAGAAAAAATGAAAGTTAAGTGTACATGCTTCTAAATTTCCAGTATTATTTCATTTCTTTATGTAATTTCATATCAAAAACTACTGGCTCAAAGTTGGTTTGAGGATCAGGGAAGTTCTCCAGCTTCTGAATGCCCATTACTGGCAGTCTCAAGTCTGTGCATGTACTGACATTTCAAGTCTGTGCAGGGTGTTTTGCTGCAGTTCAAAACAGCTCCCAGAAACTGGGTGACCAGTCTGGGTCAAGCCAGCATCAAATGAATGGGTATATGGGGAGAGGAGTATACAGGGCTGCATGTGGAATTAGGGAAAGGAGCAACTGAAAATGACAAAAACATAATGGAAAGAAACAAAGTGTAGTGTAAAGAGAAAATTAGTGGACTGGGCATGAACAAATAAAAGAGAGAACCAGGACATAAAAGCTGAAGAGCAGAAAAAAAAATGCACAAATACAAATACCAGTACTAACCTCAGTGTTGCCCAGTGCAGACACAAGATACTTGCAGGACTAAGCCTCATGTAGACCATGAATGGGTTTGTTGCATTGGAGTGAATTGCTGCCTTATATGTGAGAGGGAGAGAGGGCTGTACAGGGGTGTTCCCCCTCCCACCACAGGGTACTTATGCAGAGAAAGACATCAGGAAATCAACCTCTTGAAGATCTGTCTTCAAGAGTGCACAAGTCCTGACAGTTTTCCCTGTCCTAAAACAAGACTACATGGGAGACATGAGTGCAACCCAGAGACGTGGTGTGCACTTCTCCTGACTCAGTGGGAGCAGCCACCAGCTGCCATTAACAAAACCTCATGAAAACAAGAGGAGCAACCAGTGAAGGCTGCGCAGCGTGTTGCGGTGCTGAAGTTTGCCAAGTCACAAGCCTGGGGGGAGCATATGAGCTAAAGACAAATGCGTGTTGACAGCAAAAACCAAAGAGAAAGCATCATGTGTCTTCCTGGGAGGCAACACAAATTGGGCTTCATGGGCACAGAACTCGCTGGTATGGTAGGTTAGGGGGTGCTGGGCATGGGAAATTCCTACTCCTTCCAACTGTGCTCCGGAGATCAGGTCTTCGTGCTTTGTAGCTTAAATACATTCACACCGAAGGACACGATTCATGCAATTGATTATTCTCCCAACAGAAATGAACCCAAATATCAATTGACTACTCCAGCTGGACAAGACATCTTTTATTTCAACACCTCCTGTCTGCTGGCCACCAAGAGAAAGCAGGCCAAGAAAGCAAATCCTTTGCATTTTTAAATTGCGATTGTTTCACTCAAAACTAACTGCAAAGCACTAGTAAGATCAAAGGCTAGGCTTCAACTTGCCTTCCACTATTTTTGCTGTTTACAAAACAGGTCAGGAAATACATTATTTCAGACCAAAAGGTGACTTGTCTTCTGAGGCTGTTGTCCCAGCGAGGGAGCCTGGGCTGCACACGGACACCATCGCTGCTCTTATGCCTGTGTTTGCACCCCTTTCTGGTGCTTGTCAGAGGCTGTGCAAAAGGCATGTCAGTACACTGGCCTGCTAGGGAAGAAATAATTTTCTTCTGATGGGTTAATGTGCTGAGGACTTAGCATGCCGACCTGCTCAGCGTGGGGTTCCACAGACCCCAGAGCCATTACAGCGAGGGGGCAGGACACAGCTGGGAAGGGGCGGGTGAAGGCAAAAAGGGAGAGAAGCCAGGTCAGCCAGCAGCTTGGGCTCTCAAGTGGCCTAAACTAATCTAAGTACCTAGGGGGCTGAAATTCTTCATGGTTAATGCTTATTTCTATTTTAGTCTAAAAGGACAGTCCAGATAAACAAACAGTCTCCTTGAAACAAACCCTTGAATGCTCCTCCAAGTCTGTCCTGCATGAACCAGCCTGAGGTTTCATGTGCAATTACACAGATCTAATTTCACACTGTCATCAAAAGGGACAAGACTGGCCCTGCTGCACATGTCCAAAGCCTCCCTTGCACTGTCACCAGCAGAAGTGGGGACCCATGGCAGACTGAGTCAGCGAGCATCTCAGACTGAACGTGAGTCTTTATTTTTCCTTTGGGTTGGCTTTCAGCTGGACCTCTCCCTGGATCCTGCCTGTCAGGTGGGGGCACAAGCATTAGCACTGGGAATGTGCAGCTGGGAGCAAAGTCCCCTTTGGCAGCAGCGCACGCTGCAGTCTGAGTAAGCAGCACCATCTGATGCCGATGGCATCACAGGGCGACGCTAGTGCAAGCCATCTTGAGCCATGTGTGCTCAAGCTGAGCGTGTGCATATGTATGCGTGACCATGTCCATGTGTAGGTCCTTTCTCATAGACATAACAGAGCTGTCTTCACAGGCATGGAAACTGGTACACACGTGATATTTGTCCTGACTTGGCAAGGCTTCCCTCTCTTGCTGCCATTAGTGCATTTTTTCCTTTCAGTGGTCCAGCCCTGGAGACCACCCTGAACTCTTCATGGAATATGCTTGGCAGCTACAAAGGTTTGCATGCCAATTGGATTATATTTTATATATCAGCAGCCATGTCTGGAACAGTTCCTGATCTTTTGGCTTCCTTTCCTGGTGACCTTCTCTTTCATTCAACTCCTGCATGCTCTGATGCCTGTCAGTCTGTCAGGTGCCAGGGAAGCAGCAGCAGGACAGAAGTCTTCCAAGGATGTACTTGCCCTTTCCACACAAGTTCAGGCACTACAAGGAGGTTCATGAGGACCGCTTCTGAACAATTCAGTGCTTGTTGGACAATGTCCTCTGTGTCAAGCAGTGGGCCATCAGGAGATTCTAGGTTTAACAGCTTTGGCTTGTCTGAGTTAACAGCCATGCAGTCAACCCAGCTCTGGCCCATAAAAAACAATGAGCTCTTGTCACCCCTTGGAGATGATGTATGTCCTTTGGCTAGTGTCCCTGTGAAAGTTTGTCTGTTGGTACAGATCCTGCCCTTGCTGTACAGCAATCTGGGTGTGCTCTCTAGCACACTTTTATGCTGCTATAGGCCAACTCTTGACACAATATAGTGCTTAAGATCAAACTCATATCTCACACCACATGGACCAAAGGATAGTGCCTACCTTTTCACAAACCACAAGACACTGCTAGGATGAAACCATTCCCTGCAGATGCAACAGGTGATAATCTTTCACATGGGTCTGCAGACTGCTCGTCCTAACTTCATGGACTGCATGTAGTTAGGAGTGGGACCCACGTGTTCTCTTGGGACTCCCAAGAACCTGACATGAGATGATCCAGCAGGTGTTACCCACTCCTGTACCCCCTCCTGCACTTTTCCCTGTGCATTGGGAATGACATGCATCCTTTCCTCTGGATATATATTGTGCTTTCACCCTGGAGACACCTTAACAGCTAGAAGCTTATGATTGATCATGGTCACTGAAGGCATGGGATGAAAGCTACTGCAGGGAAGAGGCAGGAGCACTGCTCCATGGTCCTGTTCACAGGTGTCACTGAGGCCACAGGGAACTCAGAGCATGACAAGCACATCACTGAGGAATGTGGCTGCCTTTGGCACATTTTACATGATGCAGAAAGTGTGAAAGACCTTGAAGTAGCCACAAATTCTGTATCAACTTGACTGGTGCTTTTACCGCCTATTTTGCTCTAAATGACAGCCAGGACCAAAATATCCAAGTTAATATATCATAGCAATAGAATTTCATGTTGTGTCATACCGTGAAGGACAAATGAAAGATCTAGTCCTCCAAAGATATTTAGTACCTTCAGAAGACTCTCAAACAGCCCTTGGTGACTATTTATAGGAGGTGCACATTGCTCTGTGGTGCTCTGAGGTCTGGGGTCTGCTGTAGCAGAAGGATGCACAATCTGGAGCAAGCTGTATTTGCTCATGGCAGTAAACAACAGTTTATTGTAGGTCTCCTTCCACTGCTGTTTGCTACTCACTTTTAAATACTACTCACCTTCTTTGCCATAAAAGTACACAATTACTACTAACAATCAGAATAAATTACACTGCTAAAGAAATTTCCACTGAAATAGAGACCTCTCCAGGGTGAATTGCTCCAGCTTAGCTCCACATAACTGCTAGGGTGCAAGCAGGGACAAAATAAAGACTACGCTGGAGTACAGGAGCTTGAAAGAATTGTCACGAGTGTTTCCAGTAACATGTTGCTTTTCTTCTTTTTCAGTTGAATGTTCCCTTTGCTATCACCTTTTCCATCCTTTGGCTCCAGTTCAGTGAACTAGTGGGGCACATGTTTAAGTTCAAGCAGTTAACCACGTGCTCATGTGCTTTGCTCAGCTGGGAGCCTGGTTACTAACTGCCTGCTTCATATCACAAAAGAGGGCTCTGTATGGTAGTACGCATCTGCTGACCTCACCTTTGGGGCTCTGTGAGGTTACTCCAAACATTAGACCAAATGGACTTGTTCAAGAGCATTACAGTTGCTATGTCCCCTGGGAACGCACCATGCTGTCACAGCACCAGTCTTGGCCTATGTACACCTCATCCTTGAGATGGCAACTTTCTGTGTTCTCTGCGGAAAGCAGACTCTGTATCAGAGGCTTTGTGTGATATTGCACTATTACCACCCTGCAGCAACAGCTCTGAAGAAAGCAGTCTCAAAGTTGAACCCTCCATGGCATCCAAAGCAAGTGGTAAGAAGAGTATTTTGTCAGCACATTAGTTTCTCTCTAGTTGTGCATCCAGTTGCACTGCATTAGCCTAAAGGTACTTTCCTGCTTACATGCCTGTTAATACATACTTTATTTAGTTGACCACAGTTTAAAGTTAATTGGGTCTGGCAGAACACAAGCCTTGCTTTCCACTGCAAGCGTCTTTAAGAAGGGCTCTTCTGGGACTGCAGGTTCATGGAAGGAGTGGAGTGAAAGCTGCAGAGCTGGGCACAGAGCCACTTTTGAAGGGAGAAAAGACTCATGTAGTGCCATCTGCCCCATAAATGTTTTTGGCAGTGTAAACATACATACCATGTCTTCAACATGGAGCACACCCCATATAGAGAAAGCTAACATCCCTTGCTAAATCACACCCCTTTTTCCCTGGATTTCACTCTACTTGCATAGATTCTTACAGAAATGCTGAACGCTAAATTCTCCGACTGACTTTAGTTCCTGTCACTTTTGACAGGCCTGAATTAGCGTGCTAACAGAAATGCGTGTTTAATGCTGTGTTCACGATTGTGCAGTGGGGATGGAAAAGCTGTAACGACTGTTCCATGATGCAGAGACTATAAATAGAGTGTATGGAAAAGGATGCTCTATAATGCATTATGTTCTAATCAATAACAACAAGCTGACTCCAATTATATTTTATTGTCTCTGAAAAAAAGTATTTACATTGCAGAACTACTGTGACTCACAGCAGTATTTTAGTTAGGAGTCAGATTCAGACTAATGGCTATTGTTTTCTGCACTCAGGCTCTGTACCATTCACTGGTCTTGCTGCAGTTCATATGTAATCCCCTTACTGCACCTGCACTACGTACATATGTGGCTGTCTTCACAAGAGCGCTCTCTAAGGAAGGTTCCTATCCTAGCTGGATGCAGACCCCAACAAACATAATTCTTTGTATGGGGAAGGCTAGGTATCCCAAGTGCATATGATCCTTCAAGTTCTTTTAACCTGAGTAAAAGAGAGAGAGAAGAAAACTAAAAAGGAAGAGAAGAAGATGACAGATCACAGTGATTTGCCCGAAATTGCACAGTGGCAGAGAGAGGAAAAAACCCTCAAGTTTCCTAATCCCTAGATTGTTAGGTCTGACTGCAGTCCTTGGGTACCACGTTTTATTTTCACAGCGGTCTGAGCTATGTTGCATTACCTTGTCTCTATGGCAGTCTAGCAGCTGATAACACAGAGGGTTACTAGTGGTACCCAGGTCTTAGGTGGCACATGGCAATTAACCAACAATTTAGTCACTTGGCAGAGACCTCATATGTCCATAGGAGCTCGCAGAAAACCTTCACAGAACATGATCGACCTGCAGACTTCAAATACTCAGAACACAAGTAAATAAAATCCAAATACTGTGTACTAACACTCAGTAAAAGCTGGACCTGGGACAAGCACCTAGTTCCAACTTTCAGCCATTTTCCCTCTTCAGAAATGAAGTGATGAGAAACACTGAGAAAACTGCATGTTTTATCTTTCTTTCCGAACAGATTTAAAAGCTTGGTTAATGCTTTTAAAAAAACCCTTCAATTATATACTGCAATATGGTAAGTACAATGGTAATTATTATAATTTCATATATCTGTTTTCCATAGCAGCATTTACACCCCTGGTTTCTCCAGAGCATTTAAAGCTTTCTGACAGCCAGTGAGGATGACTTGTCGGGAGGTGGAGAGCAGGAAGACAGAATGCATTTGGTGTTCCAGGAGAGCCTTCACATCTACGTGGAGATTGTCTACAGCAACTAATAGTATGAAGTTCCTTTTTTGTCTCCCTAAAGTAGCAAATTTTAAGAGACTGCTTGTGCTTTCTTTCTTTTCTTCAACTGCCAGGCAAGGGGAGAAACAGAGAGAGAGATACTGAGAGGCAGCAAGAGAAATAGGTAGTAGTCAGGACCAAAATGTAAGGCCTCAGAGATAAACCAAACAGATTAATTTGTCTCTTGGACACAGTTACCCTTTGGTGAGAGAAAACTCACTGCTGTCAGTGAGTTACAGACGTCAGAAGCCAGGACCTGAAAATATCCATTAATACATTATTGGCAGGCTGGATCCCAAAATAGCTTTGCCTTTGAGAAAGATGAGGTTGGCTGGCTTAGTCAGTACCTCTTGACTGTTGAGGTTATGGACTGTGACTGTGTCCTGGGGAGCTGCTAATGTCTGGAGCCTGATTTCCAGAGAAACTGTGCATTACTGGGATGTACATTTTGCCAAAAGCTGTTTTTTCCCCCCCCTTTGTAAAGGCTTCCCCCCAAAGCGAGCACAGGTACCAAGTTACAATTTTACTAGGCCTGTCCAATGGTTATTCTGACATGAAATGTGAATTTACGTCACCAAATCACTGCTTGCCCAGTGCTCGGGGGACCTAACATGCCATATAAGCATCAGATGTGCTAAACTATCACGTCATTTGGTGACATCCTCCTCCATTGCTGGCAATGCTATCCAGTGTCAGAGGCGCTACTGAGGCCCACAGAGACAAAATGACCACAGCTGTGTAAATAGCATCACCAGGGTAAATATGTAAACACACACTGTTAGGAGGTGGTCACACCTGATACCTTCAATACCAGGCAATAATTAGTACCTCTGCTATGACCTAATCATTCAGAAATGAGTCATTGCTGATCTCTTGAATTTGGTGAACCTATGAGTTCATGTGGAAGAAGATAAATGCAGTATTTAGTACCATGCAGTCCAAATCTCCCCTGGTGCCTCCAGAAAGTACTCAACTAGAATTGTGTTTCTCACATTAAAATGCATGTATCTTAGTATTCTGATGTTTTTAAACAATTATTGAGCGTATTATTACTCTCCTATTTTGTTTTGTCTACCCTATTTTAAAAGGCATCTTTTTCTGAACCCTATATTGGCAGAACACTAAATACTCTCTGGTAATCTAAGAGAACAGTTCACTTACTGAAACAAGATTATCCACTTAAACACATCTTTAATGAGGCCAGGGATCAGAAGCAGTAAATAGGGTCAAGGTCTAAGCAACAGGGTTCTGTGTACTGCATTTCCATTCTTTAATGATCATCTTCTTTAAAGGGAGAGGGGGTTATATTTACCAAACAAGAAAACTGACAACTTTAATGAGACTGTACCACAGAAGTTTCATAACAGCTTGTTTCAGAGCAGGGGCTAACCTACTTTGTACCTGTGCAGGCTGAACTTGCATCCCTGCTTTTGGCTTGAACTTAGGCTCCTCTCCACCATCACTTGCGCCATGTCAGGTGTCTCTTCTAGGAAGAGCCAAGGAGATTATTCCTAAGCAAGATCCAGGATCGACTCCTGTCCACCTGTGGTCTACCACTGCCAGAGGCAATGGGGCCATGGGATGCTTTGCACAGCAGGGAGATGTGCCAGGCAAGCTGCTGTAGTGCAGGGCTCACATCGGGGAGCATCATCTGGCTCTTCCTGGAGCCATGTCCCAAGGAGCTCCCACTGGCAAATGGTGTTGGCAGGGTGAACTCAGCCCCATGGTTAGTCTGGGGGCCGCTCCTAGGCAGCTGTGCAAGCCCAGCCAGTGAACTTCTTAGGAGCAGGACTAACTTTTACATATATATTTCAAGTGCAGCTTTCAGTTAGATTTTTCCCTATATATTTTTACTGTTTGTCTGACCCTGAGGAACTTTCAGTGTTTCTACTAGTCATTGGCAAAACTCCCATGGACTTCAATGCAAGCTAAATTTGGCTGCAGAAAGAGATATGTCATTTAGTCTGTGTGATGGTTTTTGGTCTCTCATTAGCATTTGCTGCCCATTGCTATACAAAACAAAATGACAAGTTTCTAAAAGGAAGGGTTATTCTTTTGTATCTGTGTTTTCTAACCACATGAGTAACAAATAGTCACGGTAATTTCACTGCCTGCAAGTGAACATCTGGAGCTTCCTGAAAATCATCTTTCAGAGGCACCACGTGAACCTGCAGGGCTCACTAGCTGGGACCCAGGTGCTAATTCCATGACTAAGCTGTGTTGAAGTGACTCACAGACAACCACAAAGTGATATTCGGTGGCTTAGCAGCTTTCAGGTCAGTGCATGCCCCAGCTCCACTCGTTGTGTGGATGCGCCCTAGGGCGTCTGTAATCCATGTTAGGAATTAACGTGGTGTTGGCATAGAGAACCACAAAAAAACCTCTGGCCAATTTGCAAGAGTGGTGAAAAGAGCTGATGTTTGTCAGAATACAAAAAGAAGGGAATGGAGAACAGTGTGAAATATGTGCTGTGTCATTTGATAATCCAGGGAGAGTTTCTTATCCAAAACACATTGTTTACTCCTGCCTATTTTGACAGGGCAGAGTGGTATTGGAGGCAATGCCAAAGCATAGCTAGAGGCAAAGCAAAATTCCCCTTAAAGGATGCTTGAAAATTTTTGGACCATTTTCTTAGACTGAATAAAAAAGTTTGAATAAAAGGAAAGAAGAGTAAAAGCACATAAAATGACCCAGACAGAGAAAGTGAATCAGGAAGTTGCATTCATTCTCTTGCTCATAAAAGCAGTGAGAGCAATGAAAGAAAAGCAAGTTAAAAAATGCACATTTTCACCATATGCACAGCTAGCCTACATTGCCATTAAAGCAGGCAGCTCTTAAGGCAGAAATGCAAGTTATGTATGCTTACAGCTTAAAGCAGTTTCCAGAATTATAACAGTACCAGTAAGCAGGACCCAAATCCCATCCTTAGTTGGTGGGGATGTAGCTATTATGGTGGATGTGAGAGGTGTGGGTTCGATTTTCTTCTCTACACTGTAATCTCAGTTTGGCCAGGGAGGGAGGAAAGACCTGATGCTGGCCAGATGCTGAAACTTGGCTTGGAAACCTGACTTCCATGAGAAGTCTCTGGAATTACACACTTCAGTGCCTTTAAAACATGGGTCTCTCCGTGCCTCTGCTCTCCAGCTACAAAGTGGGAACAACGGCATTGCTCTCCATCCGAAAAATTTGAAAGGGCCAATCCTTCAATGTGCACTGGTACATATTCCTGTGACCAAGAAGAGGAGAAACATTATCCTCAGAACAAATTAACTCACGTTCCTACTTCTGGCTTTTCTTGTCATTTGTTTGGTTGTTTTTTTTTCTCACCTTCCCCCAACATACACGATACTGCTGACCACTGCCAAGGTCTAGCTGGGCTTGTACTGCAGCAGCATCCTACTCCTGGAGGAGGTTATTCTAATGCCAGAGAGTCAGGAGAGCAGCAGCAGTGCTTGATGACACTTGCCTATGACTCAGCATTCCTTTCTTCCTGTGTTCTTTAAGCTTCAGTGACTGAACCTATATCCATACTTCTTCTCCAGCATGGACCTTCAATAACAAAGCAACAGGAAGGGTAGCAAAAGCGACCTTAGAGTGAACCTAGGAACCAACTGTTGTCAGCAATGTGTTGATCCTTTAGTTCCATACGCTGATACGGTGCTGAAACTACAAGTCCCAGCATGCAATATCACGTCTTCATCAAAATGGAATATTGGTTGCCTAGCAATTAAAAATCTTGCTAACAAAATATCTATACTTACAGCTATGTGAGCAAACATTATCTGATTCGGTATTGCTGCCCCCTGTAAACTGTGTTTGAGGCATTTGGTATAGCAAAATTCAGAAGTCAGCAGGTTCAGAGCACCAAAAAGCTACTAGATTCACAGCAGAGGGGAAAAGGGGGGGCCGCAGCACTTTGTGACTGCATTCTGCAGTATATACAGGTATATAAAACACACAGCAAATATCAGAAGACGCCGTTTGGCATTATGTCCAACCGTGCTTGAGTAATCAGGTCAGTCTTATTTGTTGCTGTTCCAATCTCTCCTACAAATACTAGCTTCCTTGTTTTATTCTGATTCATGCAGGCCCCACAACCATCTGCAATTTGGCAGCTTCTACCGAGTTAGAAAATGTCAGCAAGAGAGGGGAGGGGTGATTAAAGAGAAGAGAAGAGAAGAGACAGAAACTTTTCCAGCCGTCAACTTGCCTGCCTTTTCAGCGTACTTTGTGTGAGCTCTGCTGGCAATACCTACAACTTTTTTCTTTCATTAGAACATCTGATTGTGCTAACTGTGGCTGCCCAGCACTTGCTTAAAGACGTGTTTTCATCTGAGAAGAGTGCAATTAAATGTGAGAGTTGTATGGATCCAAGACCTTAATCAGGGGCAGGAGAAAAAAGTATTGCAGAGTTGGAACCTGCTGCATGGAATCTGTTAAATCATACTGACAGTCACATACCAGTTTAGTTTTGAATCCAATATTCCTTATATGGTAAATTCAGCAATATTTTAATAACTTTATCCACTAGCTTGATAATAAGAATTTATTTTGATGACAGCCTGCAAGACTGTCAGGTGGCCTTTGAGATACCCACACGTTCCCAGAACTAGGACTAACTAGGCCAATTTTGCCGAAGTGTAATTGAGAGATATGTGTTAATCAAAGAAAAGAGTTCTCTTTGCATCTGTTCAGGTCCTTCTTTCATGGCTCCTTTCCTTAGTATTCTTACAAATTCAATGATAGGGATTGTTAGCTGAAAATTGATATTAAACACACAGGGCATGATTCAAGATAGAAAAGACTTCTAATGATTTCAGTGGATTTTGGATTGTTACTATTCCTTCTGCACTGAAAGGGAGTTCCTGTTGTCTCTCTGCTATGTCTGCAGAGCGACTTACATAATCTAAACAGACCAGTCAGCCAAAGAAAGTATTATTATAACCATTATTTTGCACAAGGGGAATGAAAGCCAAGGCCTGCAGAACTATGCAAGTGCCTCAGTCACTCCTGTAGAAGTAAGCAAGCACTAGGTCCCTATTTAAGAATCTCACCCAGTGGTTTGAACAAGATCAGCTAACACGTGTCCTGGTAGATCAGAAAACCCAAGCACAGATCTCCAAAGTCCCAGTTCCATGATCCATCTTGCTGCTGTTTCTGTTCTTTGGATGAAGCCCCTACAGATGAAAAAGAACAGAAAACTAATAGTAAACATGCAGTCATTATACCAGAAATGTACAGTCGAGGATGAACCTCTGTAGAACATACATCCATATTGACAAAAAACTCTTAAGATTGTGAATGCAGATTTATAGATTTACTTACCCAATTGCTACACAGTTCGCTGGCTAGAATAAACTTGACAGAGCTATCAAATTACTTGAGAGAGTGACCAAATCTCTAAAAAAGTCTTTCCTTGATAATCTATGAAAGTAGCTAAAGACTGTACCCAACCAGTAAGTTACCCACTGTGAACTGAGTTGAAGCAGAACAAATGGTACTTCCTCAGTCTTCAATGAGTTCTAGCATTAATATAGCTCTTAACTATGTAATAGATTGATATTTCATGCTGCGGGAAGGGGAGGGAGAGGTCTAAGAGTCTGAGGTCCTGCATGGAGAAGCAGGACACAAAGCTCAGAGAACAGGTCTGCCTTCTCATCTTTTCAGCGCTCTAGCCAGAGACCTTCCACTTTCCCTTGAGTAGCCTGGTACAGATCACTAGGGATGGATTTCTACCCCCCCATTTGTCTGTTCTGCCTTTGGCTATAACAAATCAACATGTTGCCAGACCTATTGCAGCGTGTGTACAGGAACACCTTATGCACTGTCTCAGGCCAGGCTAATGCATTATCAGATGTGACCAACTCTGCTAGGGCAGTGGTGACAGAAAGTCTTCTGTACCACAACAAGGGCATGTCAATGGCTCAGTAACATCTTTGGACTGGAGCACTGTTCGGGGCAGGGGAAGCCTGCTTAGGCTGCAGTGAGCCATCACGGCAAGCACAATGGTGCTGGCTCAGTAGCAGATGCCCTCTCTCACCAGTTGCCTCCCCTTCCTTCGCGGGAAGCATCCAGCTTCCTGGGAAGAGCTGCTAGAATGAATCATACAAGTCCCTCACCCACTTCAATGCAAAGCTAGGTTTTCACTTCCCCAGCATTAGGTGAGCTGACATCAGTATGAGCATTTGGCTTGTTAGAGGTGGTAGAGGTTTCACCCTTTCCCTCTTGAAAGGGCAATGAAAAAGAGCATGGCACATGTTACAATGCTGTTGCCATTTCTGCTCTGATCTTTTGCTTCACTTCCTTCCTTCCACTTGGCCCCAGAAAGTCAAGAGTTTCCTGTACTTCTTCTGCTTCATTTTCCTTCACTTCAAAAATAGGAATGTTAATGTTTGCTCCACTGGGATGCAAAACGCACAGCTGGAAGACAAACATGTACCAGTGCACTGCTTTAAGATTTAACATCTCATATCCAGCATGCTCTCACATTGTAAGCTGCCTGTGGGGAGAAGAGTCATTTTCCCAACCCCCAAATTTATGACTTAGCTGGGTCACAGTCATTTAGTCTACCTCCAAATAAAGTCTACTGATCAGAAGTTCTTCTTGTGTGATAGCATTCAAGAATTTTGCAGATCAAGACCTGTCTGAAATAATGGAGATGGACAAATACCCTCCTCTTTATCCAACTGAAAGCTAAAAGCTGTGTGTAATGAAAACCAAATTTTCTGTGTCTCTGCCGAAGAAATAAGAAATTCAAGAATGGCATTTCCTTATTCCTGACCTGCTGCAGCTGGCCTTTCCTGTAATACTCAATTAGTCAACAGTGGGTAATATCACTGTAATGAAAAACAGTTTTAGTTGAGAGTGACTAGGTGTGTACACACAGCATTTCAGAAAGAGTAGAAGTAAGGTTGCTGGGTTTTTTACTGTGTTTAGGAAAAGAAATGCTGTAAGATTCACCCTTCAGCAACCCTAAACTTACTATGGGTGGCAAGAAAACCCTTCTTTCCTCCCGCCTTTCTTGGTCAGTAGTAACAGCAAGGAGTTTTGGAACAACAATGACTAATAACATCAGTATCCACTCATTGCACGAGCTGATTTCAGTTCAGCTCTGCCAGTTGTTTCTCTGTCAGGAAAGTCAGTAGAAACCTGGGAGTCCAGCTATGAACACAGAGAAGTCCCTCTAATGATCCTCTGTACAAGAGGACACTTCATTTCCACGTCCATCTATGGCAATAAGTCATCAGTGTAAGTCAAAGCTGGTATCTGCTTCCTTGTTTTAGTAGAGATATCTCAGGTGTGGCTGGAGCTTGGACTTTTTTCTGTGGTGTTTTTTTGGTGGTTTTGTTGTTGTTCTTTCTCCTGTGGGTGTCGAGGTTCATGGCTTTTACACAGTTGGCCTTACAGGCTGCAGTGGAGATCACCAGTGTAAAATATTGGCAGGAAATTTTGAGCTTCATGAAGTGCTTTGAGATTCGTGATACTCTCTGCATGTTGCTAATACTTATACATGCATGTAAAACTTGAAGTTTCTCTCTGCAGGCATTCAAAATTCAAACTCTGTGGGAAGTACCAGGACTGGCAGATTAATTTGATATTTCCTTTTGGATTTCAGGGAGGTTCAAGCAGGAATTAGACTAAACCAAAGACCTGAATTTGAAGACTCAGTTCCTCTCCAAATTTCAATAAATTCTGGTCAGACACAGTTTACATTTAACCCCTGTGTGCCAAGTGAATGAACTGAATCCAATCATCCTGAATTTGGGAAATCTTCAGTCTTATTCAAAGTCCTTTTTCTACAGACTGCCTTTCTCCAAATCACAGGAAAATGTAGGTAAGGAAAAATATGAATGTACTCAAACTAGCCCTGCAGCCCAGCTGCAAACCTATGAAGTTTGAACAGAATCACATGAGAAAGTATTAGGATGGCTTTAGTTGACATGAATGATAAATGACTTGGGTCCGCCCCCTATCCTAAAGTGCCTCAACGTTTCCTTTCACCTGGATTTTGGTTGGGATCGCAAGTCCAGTGTAATGCCATTGTTTATTTCAGTTTAGCTAAGAGTGATTGTAACTGTGTACAGGCCCCACTGTTGCTGTTTCCCTACAGTGGACTGACAGTGCAAAACCAAGAAGGAAGCAGTAAAAAAATTGATCAGTGTATATATACATGTGATGTGTACATATATGTGTGTGTATAGACATAAAAGGGAAGCAGGCACTCTGAATTAGTGAGTTTTGATTTTCTCAAATGTTGCAGATCACAGAGATGGTGTCTCCAGCATTACATCAGCCTGATTCTCCCGGACTTATTTAAATGTATACCTCCTGTGAAACACAGCAGTCTAGACCAAAAGATGTATGGGCTGGCACTGAATGGCGTCCTAGGAAAAACAGAATATCTAACACATAACTAATCACAGGAGGCTGTACAAGCAGCATAGCACTACTTAAGTCACCAGACTGCTGTTATCTTCATTTCTGAATGTTGCAAATTACTTTCATCATCCACTTTCCACTCACTCCAACAGAAACAAGTTGGTTTATTTCCCTGAGCCAAGCTTAAAGAGACAGTTCAGTTCTAAAAACCTTGGTGGGCTGACTGCAGATCACTTTGGCTGGAGATTTTTAAACAGTTTTAAATTCTTCTTGGCCCTTTGTACATCTAGTTCAGCTTTTGGCTAACTTCCAATAAAGAATGAGGAATTCTTCACTTTCTGTCCAAACTGCTGTGAAATTTTGCTGTAGAATGAATTAAAATTGCCGAAACCCATCCAAGAGGTGGTTGAGACAGAGACAGACTCCTGCATAGAAGAGGCGAAAGCTTTCTCCACACTACAATAGCAAAAAACCATCCATAAAACTATTCAAGTCTGATCTGGCTGCTTAAGTACTTGTTGCAGAAAGACCACAAAAGGCAGCTTTCTCTGGCTTCTCAGAGCTGCTCCGTGGAAACGTCATGTGTTTTGCAAGTCTGGAGGCCTGCAGAAGAGAAGCTGGAAAGTGAAGAGAAGCTTCTAGGCAGCTATTTTTACCAGGCCTATTTCTCTTCACCTTGGGTGGTTGAATCTTCACCTCCTGATGGAATGAGAGGGAAGGAAGGAGTAAAACTACAGTGAGGAGAAATGGAAGGTCAGCTTCTCCGTATGGACAATACTGTTTAATCTCAAGCTGTCAGTGTCTCATACCCATGTACAGGGAGACCAGTACCAGTCATTCTGCAGTGCCTAAGGTAGGGGATTTTCTGCCTATCTCTATTTCCACTTCCAATAGGCGAAATCAGGATCAGGACTGTAAAGTAGCCTTACAATATTTGGAAGGAAAAGGTGACATGTGTAAGCACATTTTTTTCATTAAAAGATTTGGTTGCATTTACTTATATGAAAATGGGCTTTCAGAAACTGCTGGATCCCATTAAGTCACATGCTGTTTTTAATGTAAAGCATTTCAGTACCATTCTTTGGGAGGAGTGTGCTCTACAGCAGAAACAGCTGCACTGGATACTGTGGGACTTCCTGGAGAAAAAGTGCCTAAGATGTGTCATATAGATATATACACAGACACACACACACACAGAGGAGATGTGACAGTGTATGAGCCAGCTTGTGAACATCTTACCTCCTTTGGTAGCCAGCTGCTTCTCTGAATACACATTTTGGTTTCAGAAGAACTCCCTGTGTAGCTTCTTACCAGAGATGCCTTGGGTAGCTCAACTGCCTTCAGGTGAATTTGGAAAAAAAATCCCAAACTCCCAAAGCAATCAGAGTATCTTTGCGGAAACTAGAAAAATTCTGCAAAGAAACAAGCAGATCATATGTACACACATATAGCTGTCTGTGGTGCGCTTCCACCAATATCTTAAGCAGCTCTACATCATATATGGTACCTGCTGCAGGTATCTCGTGATGCAGAAGTAAAACTCTATGATTTTCTGTGTCACCATGCCAGCTGGCAGTGTCATGTTTGCAGAGTTCACGTATGAGGGCAATTTTCTTCAGTGGAAGTCCTTTTCTACTGTGAATATGATTTGGTGATGCCAGAAATTCTTCTAGCTGCAGTAAACTACTTCAGGGAAATTTGAGGGGCACTGGCAAAATACTATGCAAGCACATCTGCCCCAGGCAGTTGCATACGTCCAGCTGGAAGGGGAGTCAAAACCAGACTCCTTAGCATTAAGATCCCTGTGACACATTAGCAAGTTAGTAGAAGTCTATGCATCCACTAAGACTGAATATTAAAGAACCTCTGGCTTTACTGGGGTAACAAGGGATTTTAGCTCACCCATTAATATCAGCCAGTACAGCTTGCTTACCTGTATTACATGCCTTAGGTGTATCTATGCAGTGCCTGCTCTCTTCGCCCCAGTTCATATTGGGATCACATCTACTCCATAGTAAAGGGAAACATTATCTCATGCAATAGAGCAGTGTATTTTGGGCTCACACATTAGACAATATGATTTAAATGTGGAAGATGTATGGAGTCTCCCCTACAGTGCCACTTTTCAGTGAACTTGGCCATACACACACAAGCATGTACTACTAGGAGGAATCAAACTGCGGACTGGACTCTTAAACAAAAACATTGTAGACTGTGGTTACTAGAAGAAAAGGCATAAATCAGCAGAAAACTCTAAGTATAAACACTAATTGGTATATTGCACTCACTTTTTTTTTTCTTTCCATTTTTGTTTTCCCTCAAAAGTAGTAAGGGATTTAACACTACACGAAATGTGCCTGATCCAAATTAAGGAGATGCCCCATCCTAGGACAGATTCTACTTCTCCTTTGTTCCTCGGCTGTCCCTAGAGAAGGGCATCCCTCTGCAAAAGAGCATAAGACTGTAACTTTGTCACAGTGTGGTAAAAACCATCCACCTCTCCAGAAAAGACCATAAGACTGTATTTTTATCGCAGTGTGGTGGAAGACATCCTGTACTGAGGACTGAAGTTGCTTGTATTCTAGTCATGCTGCCTGGCACACCCAGTGGAGTTGAGGTACAGCCTGGCTCTTGTACTCAAGCACAAGGTTTGTTGACATTTATCTTCCAGGAATCTCCCCATTTCAGCAGCGCGTGATGGAGCGTGCCCTTGTGCCGTGCTGGGAATCCAGGGTGGGTGGAAGACACAGTAGTATGTCGTGCATTCCATAATGTTCATGTGGTGGGCACCATCACGCACCTCCTGGTAAAACTGATTGCTGCCACAGAAAGGATTAACAACTGAAACTTAGGCATTCTTCAATAACCACCATACCATCACATGTGGGAAGAGGAAGGAGTGGTGTTAATCTGACACTACTGACATCAGCCTTTCAGTACCTCTTGCTACTATGGGCTCACAGAGCAGAAAGAGTGTACATACCAAGATGCTGATTGAAAAAAGACAGTACATTACTGGAAGTTTCAGGTAGTATGAAGTAGGCGGCCCAGAGACATCTTCCATTAGAAGCAAAGAACTAGCCACAACATTTACTACACGCGTTGCACCCTGCTCTTTGATTCTTCTGTTTTCTTTCTGACCTTTATTTGCATGCTTTCACTTTGACCATATTGAGGGTTCAATCTCTCTTATCCTGTGGAAATTCTGATACAATTCTTTTTAGAGTAACATAGTTAGCAAGGCACCCTTAGGTATGAGCTCCCGTAGCCACACAGCAACTGGATCAACTGTACACATCAGAAACATGTCTCTGCTGATCCAAGTACTTTGCAAAACAGAACAGGTGCGAGGGAGAGGGGTAGAAGCAAACCTCAAAAGCAGATTAATCATTTCAAAAAACAAGAGCGCAGGTTTCGTATAATGTATGCCACTAACAGTTGACGAAGAAAGTGCATTTTCAATGATGCAAAACAACAGATCAAGATCTAATATATTTGTGAATGACAACAGTAATATCAGCACTTTTTAGGATAGGCTATCCAAAAAATATTTTGACTGTGGTACAGATAGAAAATCCTATGGTATGGCATATACATATAGACCAATGGCAATAAACCACATAAAAATATACATCCACTGGGAATGGAGGAGGGGTGGAAAGGCCAGAGGCAACAAGGGGCTTTGATTCAGTGCATTGAGAGCAAATGCATTCTGCCTTCCAGTTTAAAGAGCATGTACACAACCAAAGACACCATTACAGATTAGTCCAATAGAGAATATCAGCAGTATAATGGCTAGAGTTGCATATTACAGATCTCAAAGCCAAAGAAATTCTTTGCATAGCAGCATTGTGAGAATTGCATAAGTCCTTGCATGCTAGGAAATTTAGGCCTGGTCCAGAAATAACAAAACTCTAAGGGAAATGGCCTGCCTGCTGGGTTGCTGTAGATCTTTGCTAAAATGCCGTTGAAGCCACTTTGATACAAAATCCTTATTTACAGAAACAAATTTTTAAATAGACAACTGCAGAAATAAATTGGAATGCTCTGGAAAATTATATTACAGTGATTGCCAATTCTTCGCTATATGTAACAGCTAACTCCCTTACAGTATGTGTAACACTGAAAGATAATTGTGTTGTTGCTGGAGAACAAGAAAAGTTCATTCCTTCAGCAACATTTTGAAGACACATAAGAAGTCTATCACTAACATTGGAAAGACGAAACATTTAGTGGAAATGTACTCTGAGTTTGAGGAGTGATATCGAGAGGTTTTAAGGGATTTTTTTTCCCTCTACTTCTGCCTCTAGCAGAGGCTCTGAGTCAGGCCACTTTTCTAGCCTTCAGGTGGCCTGCTACACTGCATATGTGAATAAGGTCTAACTGACTCTTCATGAGTTTCTACCCTGCCACACTCCTCCCTAACAGGGTCTCAGGGAAAGACTATGGCTCAGTTTCCCAGTGTGAGGGAGAATGACGCTTTCTGTCAACTAAGTACCAGCCAGCTGATTCTTAGTGACATCCCCATTTCAATGGGCAGCTGACTCTGTGTGTGCAGGGAGTTTTGCATTTATTTCAGTACTAAAGCCCATAAACATGCAATAAAAAGAGTCTTAGACTCGTTCAGAGCACAAGTAAGAACCTATATGGGCATTATGACTTTAGACAGCATATGGAGGAATAATATTGAAAACCTATTTTAAAAACAGGCTTACAAAACTCACCACTTCCATAGGTGACACTAGGATTAATAGAAACGTCAAGTTATACTTAGATCATTTGTAGTTCTTGCATGAGTATGTGTGTCTTGCTTCAGAGCTTCCAAGGTAACTATATTTCCGTGTCACAGATAACATGGGGGAACCTGAAGGTCCAAAAGAGCACTTCCCCCTATAGCAAATAAGTGCAATAAAGCCATTACTGTGGTTCAGTAATCACAGTTTTGGGAACTAAAAAATTCACCACAGTGCACTGGCCCTGTTATGGGTGCAGTTGAAGAGAATATTTAAACAGCGTCAGTGGCAATTTTCTAAAATTGGTATGTCCAGCTAGCCACCTGCAGGCCAAAATCACTGGTTTTGATACTTTTGGGCATCAGAACCAACGTGTGTAATTGGACACAGAAAATCTTGACAAAATGGACTTGTCCTTGACCTATTAGTTTATTTCAAAAACCTTCTGTTCATTAAACTTACATACATCAGGGAATGTTGTAGATATTTGATCCTTTCTCTGTTATTCAACAATGTGATATATGTCAAAGGTGATCAAAGAAACTGAAGGGAACTAAAGAAACACCTTCACTGACTAATGAGGGGAAAGGCTTTCATAGTTACATACTTCAAACAAAAGCGCACCACCATTTTTCAGAACAAAACTGCTGAACTTTACTATGAAGGTTATTTAAAGAAGTTTTATTGTAGTCAGCACTGACTGAAATTAAGAACCATTTTTTTTTACAATTCTCTCATATTATTCTTTCCTCAGCCTTAGGCATTTAAAGTTGCTCAGCTACTTAGGCATTTAAAAGGTCAATTTGCAAGGCATTTTGGTTTGCTAATTTCCACAGTTAGCTAGAATCTTAAGCCATGTTCCAAATTCACTGTGAATCATCTCTAATTTTTCTAGTTCTAAGGAAGTTAATGGAGTGCAATCTCTAAATTAGGGCAAATAGGCAAATTTATAATACTGTTGATTTTCACTCAAGCACACAGCTTTTTGCCTCTGTCCAAACTGTATAAATTTTCTTCAAGATTTTCTGTCCTTGTATCTTTTCCAGTAATAACTTTGCAATGATGTCTGAGTAAATTTTGATGAATTGTTGATCTGTTTGAAGCCTTCATATATTGTGGGATTTTCCCACCACTCACATCTAGAAAGGACCTGAAGTGTAAACTGGGCAAATTACTCTGAGCACGGTTTTGCCGTGCAGGCAGCCACAATGGCATGATAAAGTGGCATTTATGGCTCTAATGCCTGCTCACTCCAACACCGGCATGCCTGAACAGTTACTGCTACTACCATACAGGCTGTATTGCTCAGAACACATGGCCTCCTGTCTTCTCTCTCTGCAAAACTGAAGTTGTGCAGAGGAAAGAAGAATAAGGCCTAAAAGGAAGGAAAAAGGCGTGTATTCTCAACGTGACCGGAGTAGGACAAGAGATCACTACCAAATTAAGCACAATTAATATTCCCTATATTGCCACATATACAATTCACTAGGACAAAAGCCTACACTCTCTCTGAAATCCTTTTTACATTCACATAAGAAGATGTGCACATTAATAGATCCTGGCACAATATTTGAAATTCCTTTGAACACACTATGTTTCTCCAGAAGAAGAAAAGTTGCAAGACAAGATCAGGCTGATGTTGAAGAAGTGCCTTTTTACTCCTTTTAACCTAGACATGCTGTTTAAAGGTAACATGTATCATCATTACCGCACTATGCATCCAGCAACAGCCCAGAGAAGGGTGCAAAAATTCCAGGATGAAGGACACTGTCTTTCTGAAAGTTCAGCAAGAGTCTGGGTAGCATCCATATTTCTTTCATGCTGTGGGAAGGAACAAGCCAGGCTCTGTGCATGTCGTTCAGATAGCCCATAATACCGAGTCAAGTGATGGCAAAAACATACTTCCAACGCCATGTGTCTAGGATTTCGGGCACCATTGTGATCATACCTCAATGCAATGTTTCCATACTAGATGCAGCTTGTTGCCAGAGTGCAAGTAAACTTCGTAACTGACTGCCACGAGTCAGTCTGGGAGCAGTAAATTAGCAAGTGGCTCAGGCACTCTAGTCTAGGAGAAGAGTAAAAAAGGAGTGTGGCTGCAGCACTGGGAACAACGGTCCTTGTTCTCCTGCCTCGAGTGAAAGTAAACAAGTCCATTGTTATCTGACTTTGCCAAACCTCAAAGTATAATGCTAGAAGGAAAAATAAGTTTTACAGAATTGAGCATATACAACCCTTTTCTTCCCTTCATAAATTGTATGTTACACTAGTTGAAACTACCAAAGTGTTTACAGTATGCTATATATATAATGGCACATTTAAGCTTTTTAAAGGGACCGGAACATTTCAGGAATGTCTCTGGTGCTGAAAAAGGCTAGTGTATTACAAATCATATAATATTTTAATTCAGAAAAAATATGTTCGGGTATTTTGACCTAGCATCATATGGGTTAGGAAACCGAACGAGGATGCTGTGAAGCATGACTGATGAATCAGTCGAGCTAGTCTGCTTCAGATACATATTGTGCAAGGCATTATCGCTGCAATCAGTCACAAAAATGCATATTTAGTTTTTGTACATTAAATACTACACCTGTGAACCTATGTAAAAGATATACAAAATATAAATGTCATCAGGACTGTATATTTCAAACTTTTTAAAATAAACACAAAGTGTATATATATATGTAGGCATATAGGTTGTAATTTCAATGTCAACACTAGCACAGTTTGTCTCTTCTAAATACAGACCTGTATACTTCCTAGTCCAACACATGCACTACGAACACATGATCATGCATACAGCTTTACGTTCTGCTGTTTGCAGAAGAGTCAGAATATACAGCACTATACATTGTTTCAAAACAAAATTGATTGGCAAATTAAGGAAGATGCCATCCAAAAGAAATTCCTTGTGAGCTATTACCAAAAAAACAGAGAAAACCAGGGGTCTAGTTATTTCATCTCAATAAAAACACTGAAGACCATGGTGATGATGACCTAAGATTCAAAACGCTTTGTCCGGCATGTGGTGGGGGTTGCTTTTGGACAAGATACAACAGTGTAGAACTGGTTGCTATAACACATACCGAACACGGCTATAATGAGGCGTAGAGCTTTCACAACACCATTCAACCCAGCTCTAGGTTCAGACTACCGAGGTCTCTGACCGAAAAGAGACAGAGCAGTTGTATGCCGTTCTTCTCACAGCTGGCGGTGCTGACGGTGATCTGGATGCCCATCTGGAAGGTAAGCGTCGATTTGCTGGCCGAGCAGGCCGGGAGAAACCCTTCCCACTTGAACATTTAGCTGGCACAGATATCTAGAAGACAAAGGCAATTCCTTGCTTTAGCAAGTTATGGCTTTTGTGGAATGCAGCGGGAATGTAGGAAGACATTTGGGGTGACCTCAGAACAGGTGGCCTGAAGCTATTAAAAGACGCACAGTAACGCACAGAATGCAAAAGAACAGCTATTTCTGTGTATAGGGATTCTCATATCGGTTGTGGTTTAAAATATATGGAGACAAGTGTCAGACATAAGGAAAGATATAAAATGTTAATGCAAGCCAAAACTCACATTCACTTGCCATTTCTTTTAATTTTTGGAAGTTTTTTTTGTTGATGAACGCTGTATACTGTTTGAAATGTAGAACTGGAGTATGGTCTACATACTTTTCAGGTATTTTTGATAGATCCTATTTCAGCAGTCACATCTTGCTAAGAACTCTTTCCATTAGTGCAACGTGAAGCTGTTTACACTTGGTAACTAATTCAGAATGGTTATGTATTAATGCAGTGTCATGTCTACATGCAGAGCCTTATATACCCAGGAAAACCGACAGATTTTGATCGTAGCTATAGTGATGTAAGTTGGAAATAATGAAAATAAAACAAGTGCTTCATGCCACATGTAGTTCTTTACATCTTTGTGACATGAATGCTGCTGGACCTAAAATGGTACTCCCTAATCAGGCACTATTCTACACTTAGTTTGTAGAGATAGAAATGACAACATAAAGTACGAGCCTATAGAGAAAAAAAATTCAGTTGGCTTAGTAAAGTTATTCTAGGCTTACATCAACGTAAACTCAGTCATTATCTAGTCGTTCTTTCTTCCCTACATATTCATTGATGAAAATTTGTTTTCCTATCAGAAGTTCATCAGATGAAAAAGAAATCAGAAGCTTCATGTTTTTTCCTTTCTGTGCTGTAGTAAAGATGTGTCTGGTAAGCAAGATGTTGCATCACTGCAAGGCTGTCAGAAAGACATGCAGAAGAAAATCTGCATGATCGGATTCTCAGCTGTTTAAATCCACATAGCTCCACTGAAGTCTGTGAATTTGTGGCAGTTTAAAGCATACCACCTGACAGTCTGAACCCATTTAAGTTTCTCAGCTCCAAACACATTTGCATTCTCTTTTCTAAGATGCTATGGGGCATATCTCTTTGTGTTTGTTGGCCAAGGAATTCTTCAGGAAAAATAATTTTTCTGTCTTTATGGCCTTTTACAGAACTGCAACTTATAGTGTATTTTCAAAACCATCTGTTTCTCTTTTCATTAAGAAAGAATGTTGGGAAAGGCCATATTTCTAAAATTCTGCAAATAAAATTCAGCCAAATCTAAATTAATTAGTCATGCCATACTCTTCTGTTTCTGTGAGCCTATGCTTGAATATATAGGAGAAGCCTGGAACTGAGACATGAGTAAGAGGAGGTCACTTTATTACTGGAAACTTTATGGAGCTACAATACCCCTTTTCATAGACAGTTCTAAGGAAATCCTGAACCAAGCAGCACCCTGGATGCTGAAGAATTCTATCTAAGCCTGCTAGGATTTTGACATGGCCAAGGGTGCTTAAACCTTTTGAGAAGGCTTATGAAATAACTCCTCAGCTAAAGGAAGAAGGGAGGGAGTTAAAACCTGATTGCAGTTCTCACTAGTTCAACCCCTGCGTAACTGCACTGCAGTTAAAATCTAGCTTTACACAGCAGCAGCAGAGATCAGAATCTGGCACGTCTTCACTGGTCATTCTTTCTTACACACTTCTGCCCTCCCACACCTCTATTAACTTCAGAGGAAATACTGCTGATTAATCCAGATCCTGGCCTAAAGTATCTATTTTTACATAATTACTTACAATCTCACATTAGCCTGTCTCATTTTAGATTCTGAAGCTTGGTATGAAACTGAATTGATATATGAAACTGAATATTATGAATATGAAACTGAATATTATTGCCATTCTTAAGAACCTTACCTCTGGTAACTTCTGTCTCTCTTTTCCTTGCTTGAGTTGCTGCCCAATATGCCTGGCTGAATTCCTCGGAAATTCTTGCTTTCCTTGCTCAATCTGGAGCATTTCTAAATACTGACTAAATGTCTCACAACCCCCATTGGTGAATTCAGAGTTTGCCCGTGTCCGCTTATCTTTGCAGCATTTTGCATTACATGGAGAAGTCACTGTTGATTTTTCATAGTTTTTCAAAAGCTTTTCAACAACACCATAGTTCGACCTTGAGTCAGCTGAACGCGGGCGACCAGATAGATTACTTGGTCTCCAGTCATGCTCGTGAAGCATGTGCCTATAACCACTAGTATTTGGAAGTCCATTTATTGGCTTTTGTTGACCTGCCATTTTGACAGCTTTGCTGGGGTTGCTATTTTCTTGCTCTTTTGCTGCAGAGAATTTGGGATTTGAAACACAAGATGTATTTACAGTTTCTGTCCTGCTCATAGCAGAGTCACACACTGGGCCGCAGGGTTTGTGATCTTCTGATGCTGTTCGAGGCACCTGGTTTTCTTGCAAAGCATTGTTACATTTATCTGTGTGAAATACAGTCCGGTTAAACTCATCAATCTTTGCTGCTAAAGTTTCATTTCTTTGGGTCTTTCCCAAAGCATATCTAGAGTCTTCCAAAAGATTGCTGTGCAGGGTAGCAGGGGCATAAAAGTCATTACTGTAATAAGGGCTGCTGTGAGACTTGGGATTTTGTTTCTGGTGCATCATGTTGCTTTGGGCCATATTTCCATCTGAACAACTCTTTTGGGCTGACAGTGGGGAAGGTTCACTTTTATTGTCTTTTCCAAGTTTGCCCACATCATATGCCCACGTGTTGTGGCAGAAACTTGGTACATTGCACTCATTTTTGGTTACAGGTATTGCAGCAGTTACCATCACAGGACCTTTCACAGCCTGCCCTTCATTTGCACAGGCTGCTGTAGTTTCGTTCTGGTTTATAGGTAAAGGATTCATCAGTTTCCTTCCACTCCTACAGTCCTGAGCCTTGCAATTGCTTTTGATGCCTGGATCTCTTATTGGTGCTTCAGAAAGCTGTACAACTGCAGAAAGTGAGTTTGTTAGGTGCCGAGAAGTGCTACGTGGAGGAACTGGTGGAGCTTCTTTCTTTTGCCAAGGTCTGAAGTCTGCTTCTCTGTCACCAGTAAGACCACCATAAGCCATGTCCTTCAAAGCCTTGGTGGAGCTCATCAGATTCTTCCTGTTATTATGTTCCTCTGTTTCGAAAGCAACTGAAGCCTGTGATTCATTGCTGGACACATCGTTCATCTCAGGCAGAATAACTGGTTTTTGAGTTTCCTCAAATTCCCCCAGGAAAGGAAGTGACTTCATTCTGGAAATAAAAAGAGAGATGTTTCAGGGATGAGCAACAGGGGTATTCCCCCAGGGGACCTCAGCACAGATTCATTCTCTTCATGAGCAGGTGTTTTAACACTGGCTGCTTAGAAAGATTTGGGAGCAGTTTTGCTGAAGCTGATACACCCAGGATATTTGAAACATACAAGAAGAATTCAAAGAAAGCTTAACAAAGGGAATCTTGTATTCCTTTCCCTTGCCACTTGTCCTGGTTTTGGCTGGGATAGAGTTAATTTTCTTCATAGCAGCTGGTACAGTGCTGTGTTTTGGATTTAGTATGAGAATAATGTTGATAACACACTGATGTTTTAGTTGTTGCTAAGCAGCGCTTACACTAGTCAAGCACTTTTTCAGCTCCCCATGCTCTGCCAGGTGCACAACAAGCTGGGAGGGGGCACAGCTGGGACAGCTGACCCCAACTGACCAAAGGGGTATCCCACACCACATGACGTCATGCTCAGTATATAAAGCTGAGGGGAGTTGGCCAGCGCTGGACCACTGCTCAGGAACAGGCTGGGCATTGGTCAGTGAGTGGTGAGCAATTGCATTGTGCATCACTTAATTTTGTATATTCTTTTATCATTATAATAATTATTATTATTTTCCCTTCCCTTTCTGTCCCATTAAACTACCCTTATCTCAACCCATGTATTTTACTTTTTTTTTCCCCAGTTCTCTTCCCCATCCCACTGGGGTAGGGGGTGAGCAAACAGTTGTGTGGTGTTTAGCTGCCTGCTGGGTTAAACCACAAGACCACTAAAATTCTTTTCCTAAGTTTTTGTAGATGATATTGCTTGTTTTCTTTCCTACCCCACAGTAAGGACAGTGGGATCTTGTGAGTTGTAATGACTCCAGTGAGAGTCTACCTGACTGTGAACTGAATAAAGAAAGCTTTAGGACACAGTGTATCCCTTGTGTAGGTTTCCTAACATTACACATGACAGTACAAATGTATCTTTTGAGATCTTCTCTGCCAGGATTTAGAAACTATGCATCAGCTCTAAATCTATTTGCTTTAAAGATACAAACACTAATGCAGCTACAATAATAAATTAGTGACAGACAGTCAACCAATTGCATGGGGGAGTGTAAGAAGTCCCTCTGCTCTTTGGGAGCGTCTGAGAAGAGCTTGCCATGATGCAGACTTCCATGGGGTCTCAAGCTGAGACATAGCCTTTCTCAACCTCTTTCAAGGTGTGCACCCTGTCACACCATGGATTCAGCCTTACCTGCTGAGAATTTCTGCACAACTCGAGAGGAAGACTGGTGTTTAGCTTGCTAAAGGAGACCATGAACATTGAATTTTTAACAGATGGCAGAATGTCCATTTTCCATATTTTTCAGGGTCTGGCTTACCATCTTTCCATTAGTACAAATGTATGGTTGTTCTTCCTTCTCTTGTCTTCTTTACACTCTTGGATTGCCAGTCCCTGACACATGCCCCACACTTAAGGCTAGATCTGGGCTTAATCTAAGAAACCTCCCAGCCCAACAAACCCATGCAGTGTTGTATAGAACTGCACAGAAATGGGACCAGGGCAGACAGAAATATCTGTTCACTTTCTCAATCCTCTATATAGTCATTAGAAACAAGTACAATTACATCTTGTACAAATACTAATTTCGTTTTGTAGATCATATAGCTAAACTCCATTTTGCTAGGAAAACATGCCTTTGTATCATATTTCAGTATATTTCATCTGAATGTTTTATGCTGAGCACTGAAACACTAGGAAGATAGGAACTCCACAACTCCTAGTAAATTCAAAAGCAACCCCCCTTCAAAGTGAACAGGAGCAGAGTCTTATTAGTCATTTTCTTCCTCTAATATAAAAAGTCCAAATATGTTTTTACCTTCGGTGGTTGGACTTCTTTCGAATTTCCTCTTGATAGCTGCATAATTCTTCACTGACTCTGGCAAGTTCTTTAAGAGCCTTTATAAATATAAAAACAGCCCTTTAATATAAGCCTTTAAAATGGTATCTCCAGAATTATTTTGAAACTCACAGCAGAGGAAAGTAGCACAAGGAAAGATACAAAAGTGCCCCCAGATTATGAATGGAGGCAAAAAGCATGCTGTTAATACATTTAAACAGTGAGAAGACACTCATCAATAGCAAAGTGAGAAGGAAATAGAGGCAGTGACTTGCTGGAAAGCTAAAATCAGGGAGATCAATTCTTTAGGTTAACCTGGCAGGCCAAAGCCCTCAGTATTTTCCTCACCCTTGTAACTGAAACATGTTCATACTTCACTTACTACATTGAGATCACCAATATAATTCTTGGCATTTTTCTTGGAAGTTTTGATGCTGAGGCTGTCTTCAGGTTCCTCACAGTTCTCAAAGGCCAGATTGTCCATTAACAGAGTATTGTTTCTGCTCTTGGCTCTGGTTTCTTTACATTTGTGTCCTGTTTTACTGAGCAAACTCCCTTTTTCATTTGCTACATTGTGTTGATAGTTCAGCTCCACTGTGTCACTCTCTTCCGAAGCAGGGGAATGCATGGACATCTGCAGCATCTTGCTCTGAATGGCCTTATTATCATGGACACTCAAATTGCTCTCCCTTCTAAGTTTCACCTCCTGGTAAAGCTGAAAAAACAATAGAACCTTCTATTAAATCATGGTACTGTGATGAACTTTATGGTAAAATAACATATTAATCTTCTGTTTTGAATGATGCTCCATTCAGTAGCACCAAGTAGATTTTATACATGTGTTAGTAGGAAAGTGTTGAATCACAGAGTGTGATAGTTCACAGACCATTATTGTCACAGGATGAGGAAATGACTGTTACCATTCACAAACTTTTTGCCATGGTTTTAGTGTATGGCTCCCACTCATAGGATGGGATTGGAAGAGGTCTCATGAGGTTTATGGCCCTGCCTTGAGCCAGAAGCTGTATGGTTATCTTCCAAGTAATATCAGCGCACTACGTGGTAGACACAGCCCTGATCTGATGGATGGGAAATGTGAAGGAATGAGAAGGAGGGAGCGGGCTCTGGCTATGTTACAGCCTGTTAAAGTATATTAGTTTAAGAAGGGGAAGTGAATTCTTATCACACACAGCGCCATCTGCACTAGAGCAGACTCTTCTGGTTCTCAGGCAAGTGGAATTCTTCCCTATGACTGGAGTGATAAATCAGTACTGCAGAATGGATACCAATAACCTTGGGGTATCATCTGCAGTTTTGGCTGGTCTTGCAGTACCCAGTGATTTGCTTTATTCTCTTCCCCTCAGCCCCGTTCCATTCTTTATCTCTTTTTCTGTCTCTGTCATGCTTTCCTAATCCACATGCTAATAAAAAACATGGAAAAACCATGGTCTTCACTGCCATTGTCAGGACTACTAATAGCCAGAATGCCTTTTCACAACACATTACCGTCATTGCAAAACAGCCCATATATGTAACAAACTGAAGTTCAACTACATACAGATCACATTACTAACTTTTGAAGCACTCTCGCTTTGGTGGTGAAATTAGGTAAGACTGCACAGAAATGTCCTAACATACAAGACAAAATGTGGCAAAGACTATAATATCACCAAAGTCTGCAAGAACTGCAGGTAAAATATCAAAGAGCTGACATTATGGAGTTATGCTGCAGGCTGGTTTAACAGGCAGTGTATGGCTGCAATTCATTTGGCTCTGATCATTTTCTTTCTCATACTTTCATGTGAGAAATCTCTGCCATACATTCCTGTGTTGCTCAGCCACAGGACAGTGTTGGCAGAGAGCAAGCAAAACTACTCCGTGTGTATATTAGAAAGAAAAATGTGGAAAGCTCAGTGGTGAAAAAAACTTCCTTCTATATGTTGCCAAGGCAGATTCAATTTCTGCATTAGAATGCCAGGGGGTTCTGCTGCAGGGACAATTTGGGGATAAAAAAATAATAAATAATTACCTTAACTATTTCTGGAAGGAGTTGCATTAGAAATGGCGAGGAGTGAGTGTTTGTATGTGCAAACACAAGTGGAGTCAGAACTTTCATGCTATTTATTGTAGCTGTTTCCTCTACTAAAAGCCATCCATAAATGGAGCACGTTCTAGCCAGAACGATTCTGCATCATGCAGCGTTTCATGTATGACGTTCTTTTTAATATTACCATTAACCCCAGCAGACCTGTGCCATCTAATTCCTTTTTGCCAGAGATTTTGCCAGATACCTAGATTTTTTTTTACTAAATATGAATTTTCCTAAATCCCATGCAGTTCTTCAGCATGTACTTACATAAACCATGTATAAATATGAGCAGGGCAGCTCATGCCCAGCAGAACTGGCAGCAGTATATGCAGCCAACAATATCATAGCAAACTACACAAAGTGTCATTTAACCTCCTGCTTTGTGTTCATGACTATTAAATGAGCAATTGCAAATACTGCTTAACCCCAGGCTTTGCATCCTACCATCAGCTATTAGAAACTTCCATTGACAGATAAGAAATAGGATATAACTCAGAAAAAAAATTTGAAGCAGCTCCTAGTTGCTTCATCTCAAGTGAAAATGTTAGTATTCAGAGTTTTGTTTAAAAGTACCTCTTCTATTTTCTTCTGCATGACCTTCCATTGACATTCCCATTCTTTCCTTTCATTGTCAAATCTCTCCAGTAATTCCATCTTCTCTTTATTCCAGTTCCTCTCAGTATTCTCCAGTTGTTTACGCAGGTCCATGGTTACAGTCTGTGTAACAGCAAGAAGATAGCTCTGCTTTTTTCCTTTCTTCCCTGAATGTTTCCTGGAAGTTTATCAGAATAAGTTTTACTTGTGTTTTATTCTAGCTTTCAGGGGAAAAACAACCAAGCAAAAACCCAAATAACTGACTGAAATGTACTTGCAGGAGACAGCATCACACGATTGCATGATATATATCTGGAGTGTGACTGGAATATGGACAAACTAAGCGTTATAGGACACAAACCCAAGGGCAGAGGGGCCCAATGTGGAGAGGGGAGGAGGGACATGCATCCAGCATCACAGAATTCAGGAACGTCTGCCACAGCAGCCTCTGCACCATGGCCACTTCACATCTTTGCCATTACTCTTCACTATAAACCTGTTTTCAAAGAAATTCGAGTCTGCGTAGTATTGAATGGCACTTCAGGAACTTGGGATCCTGCAACATCTGCCCTTGAGGGTGAAAGCTATTTTTACATTTGTTCAAAAGACAACTGCAAGTGTAAAGGTATCATGTTTGCTCGTGCACTTCTTTCACACATGCATGTAGCATGACGAAGACTGTAACATTCTTTTGGCAATTGAAGACCATAAACTTGATGCACACTAAAAATTCTCAGGGCTATACGAATGCTTTAGCATACGTGAAGGAAAACAGGACAGGAAAGCTAGTAACAGGTAACATACACATACAGTAGAAAGCATTATTGTACTGTATGAAGGACTATAGATCATTATAAAAAGTTAATGTGTTTTGATTTACAAATCTAAATCTATAAATGTTCGTTCCAGGACCAGCTTAGGAAAAACTAGCAACTATTCTCCAATAGCACTAATTCAAATCTAGTTCAAAACCATGCTCAGAATATTTAACTAATTTGTGCTTGAGTTCCTCCCTCCCCTTCAGAAGTCTTTACTGTCTTAGTATCTGTGAATAAAAAATTATTAATTGAACCCCTAAATATGTATATTTTAAGAGAAATATTTTGGATCTGCTCATCTTGAGTTTGGAGTAAAACAGTTGCAGATTTTACGGGCCTGGTATTCCTCTTGCTTTCTTAGGCTTTACAGTAGAAACTCCACTACATCAGCACAATTACCTTGCCAGCAAGGCTGAAATGTCACTCATTCATCCAGTTACAATGGCTCCTGTAGTATAATGGCTGGTGTACCCACACCAATACTTGAATTTGTTAACTTTGGCTCTTGAAGCCAGCTGTTGTCTTACTTAGGTGGACATGGAAGCTAGTTCTACTCAGAAAATGCCTCTGCATTGCTTTGGTCTTCTGCCAGAAACCAAGTGTATGGGCAGGCAAATGAATTACCAGAGAGTTAACTAGGGGTAAGCCCAGTTTACCTTCCTGGTACCCTGACTGATGGTCAGTGTTTGTCAACTAACAGGAACTGCCCATTTTATTGCCCACATTTTCTTTAATATAGTGAAAATTCAGTCTTGAGCTTCACGCAAATTTCTTCTCCATCCTGTATTTTATTGGACAAGTCTTGTTGATTCAGCTGTAGTTACCATGTAATCACTGCTTACCAGTGTCTGCATTATTTCAGCTGACTGGGAAGCTGGTGTCGAACTTGGAGTCAGCTCCTTTCATGAACAAGTAAGCAGAAGAGCTCAGCTGAAGCCCAAGAGATTACTCAGGTCTTTGAGTCATAGGAAGTCCTGCTACAGGATCTCTCAACTGACAGCCATCATGGGCTCAATCCTAACTCAGGGGCTGCAAAACTGTTTACCCCAAGCAATTTTGGATGGAGGTCTTAGAGAACAAGCTGAGTAGTCTTCAAATATCTCTGTCAGCCCGTTTCACAACAGTGTAATCATGTCGCCATGTAATGTGGTATTGGAGCTTACTCTTTCAAACTCTGACTCACAACTGCCTTGGAGCTGTGAAATGGCAATCTGTCCCTCAACTGTCTACAAAAAGATTTCAGACCCTTCCTCCACCTGCCTTAAAACATAGAGGACAGCTTCACAAAAACTTCCTTGAAACTAAGAGCTGCTGAAAGACAGCACAGCATTCTTACCACGAAAGAAGCCAAGCGCTGGTTTGCTCATGGCTTCTTAGGGAAGGCAGCCAGGCTAAAGAGAGTGCACCTCTCCAGGCCAGCGTTTCAGCTTTGTGCCAGACTTCAGTAAGTGTTAACCAAAAACACGTTACCAAAAAATCCCACTGCGTTTAAGACCTGTTGCAATCTAAACATCTATTGCTAATGAACTTTAAAACCATTTCAATAATTTCTCACTTTGCTGATTCAAAGTTGCAATTTTTAATACAGTCATTTGCTGGTTGTTTTTTTTTTTTTTTTGCGACATTTATGCCTTTATAACCTTTCACGACATCTCTGAGAAATAAAAGTCAACTCTGTGCTCCACTAGAATCCTTCAAATACATGTCAGAAAGAAAGAGAAATATGTATAAAAGCTGTAAAGTCATGAACAAGACAGGCAGGCATAATCTGTCTGCAGCTTGCACAAATGGTGATTTTGCTAGTGCACTGTTAGCAATAATGAACATGCTTCAATCAGCAGCATATTAGTAGAAAGTCAATACTATATAGTATAATTTTTTTTACACATATAAGAATAGATAAATAATATGTACTCCTTTCAAGCATGTATATAGCATTGAAAAGGCCCCTGGTGGTTTCTTAGTGCTGGGAACTACTACTGCCATGTTTGCATTCATCTTAACAATTTCCAAGTTGTTTCATATGGGACTCTGATTATAAAAAGAGATTGGAGCCCATCAAAATTAAATCAAGTCTTGGAAGAGGTTAGTTACAGAAGTTACAGATAGTCACTTGTAGCTCTAAGACCCACAAGAAGCTTGTATTGCTTCTTATGCTTCTCCAATTTCCTCTTCACATAAATTCTGAGAAGAAAACTCATGTTTATTGATGTTAGCAGCTGAATGACTATACAGTTTTGCTGCTATTGTACAGCGGATGAATTCCACTGTATTAAGAGAGCTTTAGCTCCTAATTCTATGACTCTTTCCCCCTTTTTTTTCTTGGTGTTTGGTGGTGGGGGGGTTGTATTTTTTTTTTGCTTGTTTTTTTTTTCCCTACTAGCAATAAAATCCAATCTGCAGTCCTGGTAGCATACCCTCTGACAGCATAGTGCACTGAAACATCCCCATGGGTATTTCACATGGCTTAAGCAACCCAAAGGGAGGTAAAATGCCACATTATAATTTGCTGTGTGGATCAGAACAGTATCTGTGCTCTTGCAGTATTGGCACTTTCTGCATGTCCTAGACAAGGTCAGAATCTCATTACAGCAATCAAATTCAAGCAAATAATCAATTTTGTCTACATCAGCTGCATTTTCCCTGAAGTTTTCCTTTAGCCCTCCCTCCTCAAGCAAAAAATGTTTTAACCAACTATTGGATGTTAATGTTATTATTCCCCTGTGTCTTACCCATGCCCTTTCTAGCCACATATTAAAAATGCAAAATAGTTTGTAACCAACCTCCATCAACTTCTGAAAATAATCTGCAGTGACATCAGCTGAGATGTTATTTTTCAGCTGAGATTAATTAGATTGGATGTGCACAATCATTCAGATAAATGAATCTTCCCGTGATTTTACAGAAAAAACAGCGATTAAATTATATTTCCAGCAGTGGTGTATTTCAGATGACTAAGGAAATTACAAATTTATGTATTTGTTCAATTATAAAAGTGTGCCATGTATCGCAATGCTATGCAGTTTATACATAAAAAGAAACTACAACTGAGTGAGCGAAAGAGGAGAGAAGGGAAGAAAAAAGAAGTGAGAAAGAAAGAAAGACAAGAAAAAGAAAGAAAGAAAGAAAGAAAGAAAGAAAGAAAGAAAGAAAGAAAGAAAGAAAGAAAGAAAGAAAGAAAGAAAGAAAGAAAGAAAGAAAGAAAGAAAGAAAGAAAGAAAGAAAGAAAGAAAGAAAGAAAGAAAGAAAGAAAGAAAGAAAGAGAAAGAAAGCTCAAGTGCTCACAATGCTACCTGTCATTCCTGTTCTGTTGATATATCTGTGCCTGCTCTGAAGAAACTGAGGGAACTAATGAAGTCTTTCTCTAAGAATAAAGACTATATATAACATACATGAACACCACGTGTATGTTATACGTATATATAAATATACATCTAAACATATGTATGTTTTTATATACATATATACATTAATAACATTACATATAAATAACATTAGCAAGATGTTTAAATAACTGTTTGCCACATTAGCAATTTGCTTTCTTTTTTAATCTTAACTGTTCAAAAACACTGATTTAAAATACACTGTCACCATACCTTTCATGGAATAAGAAATCCTTTAGAAGTTTTTCAGTCCGTTTCTAAACAGCAGTGAAAGCAATGAAATGCATAGCTAGCTGGGATCCAGTTCTGCGAATCTTGATCTTTAAAAGAAATAAGAAAGCTAAGCAAGACACAACCTTTCAACTGGGGCAGCATTTGCAACTCTCTTTGAATAACTTCGCAACTTTTGCAAACTGAAAAACAGTTCCGTTCAGCATCATCCCGGCAGCTGGCTTCCACGTGACGTCAGTGCACGGAGGATGGTTTTAAAGCCATCTCTTCCAACCCCCAGCTCTGTAACTTTATATCTCCTCATATTTTGTGTAAACAACTCCAAGTCCAGGACATTTTTAGGTTTTATAGTGCAGTCCAGTCTTTAAAGCTTGCCAAAGCAGCCAGTGTTAGTATTAAAGCTATGACAATAGGCAATTTTAGTTTCTTTTATCAGCGTCCATATTGTAAAGAAAGATTCTTTGCTGCCTTCCAGACCCAATTTTCAGGGTTATATTTTTTAGTATGTTCATTTTGAGCTTTGCAGCTTGATCCTCATAAGCTGCTTTGTAAAGGGAGTTTGTTTAAAGCAGCAGTTTTCTTGGTTAACAGCTATCTTACAGAGCTAAAAGCAAATCACTCCTCCCTAAAATATTTTCTGTATTCTAAATATGCTACCCCTTACGAAGTGCAGAATTATTGGGCACTGTTTAATCCTACTGTCTTGCACTCTGGGAATGGTGATAATGGTTTCTTTGGGATATACCCAAATATTCCTGCTACTTTATAAGGTTTCTGGATCAGATTCACCAGTCTGTTAAGATACTTTGTGTCTCAGCAAAGCAAAGTGCATGAAATTGAATGAAAATCTCCGTTGTGCAGCGAGACTCATCCCTGGCATAAGGCTAGCAAGGAAGGTCCAAAAACACCTCGGCCTGGATCTAAAGTACTGGGAGTGCCCATAGCAAGCGTCGGCATGGGGTGAGGGAAGGGAGCGTATGTGACAAAAATGATCCAGCAAGTTGAAGTCCATGGGAGACCCTGAAGCCAGCGTAGCAAAATTTAGCTGCTCCCCCTGCTGAGCTGCACACGAGGAGATCAGCTCGTTCCTTGTATCTCTGCCCACCACAGTAACTCTGCTGTTGCACTATGTGTTAAATTGCTTTCATTTGGCACACTGAGATCCCCGGGCAGAAGCTTCACCCGTATACCACTGCCCCACTGGGTACTTGTGCTTGGAAGTGTCTGTGGACAATGACTGAGACCACCCAGTCAGAAAATTCACATTTCTGGGAACATTTGTCCCCACGTGTACCTGGAAAAGGGCCACAAAGTACTTGGCTCATGCAGCATAAAACTCTGGACAAATTCTGCTATGAGATGGGTGTCTTCGAATGCACTAAGCAGGAGTGACGTATATTTCTGTGGGCAGAGCAGCTGATGACAAGAGGATCAGTGAGATAAAGGACACAATATGAGGATTCACACCCCCTTTGCTTAGTCAGCGCTCTCCTCTTTAGAACAATAATTTTATCTGTGATAAAATCCATGCACAGCATAAAAATTTTAGCTCTGGGTGTATTTTATAGTAAATACCAAAGCAGGTTTCAGAGAAAACACATTTTTTCTCCTTATATGGTCTAGCTGTAAGTCTCAGTGAATATATTACTGGGGTGCTAATTCTGCTCCTGTGTAACATGAATAATGGGACTTGGGCTGCCTGTGAAAATTTAAAAGATTATAAAAAATTGAACAAAGATGCCCAAGTACATGACTGAATGCTCCTGAAGAAAATCCCCAGCCTCTAAACTCTGAGGATTTTAAAACTCCCTGTTTATAAAGCAACAGTGTGACTTTTCTTTTGGGAGGTTACGTCCCAACATGCCAGCTGACATGGCTGGGAGTGAAGCCCAAGTGCCTGGGAGCAGAACTGAGCCCACAGCTGGAGGCTGGGTGCCACAGCACTGCTTCCTCCCCGAAGCCAGCACAGCTGCGCCACCGCTGATGAACACAGACTCTGAAGATGGTTTTTACTCTTATCCATCAGCACAGGCTATTATTCCTGTGTCTTTAATATTGCTAACTCAATGCCCCTTGTCTTGTTACATTAACTTTTTGAAGCCAAACACAGCAAAATTAAAGAAAACAATGGACTAAATCCCAGGGTTGAGTTTTCACACAGGCAAAATCCTACATTTCTGTCAGTGTGAGGAATTAGGAATGTGTGAGACTGAGGGGCTCATGAGGAGAAGAGAGCTGGACCCCACCCATAGGTCAAAAGGCCATGTAAAACTCAGTCTAATATGGGAAGGGCAGAAAAAAGTTGGGACAAAGAAAACATGAAGCAAGCTCTAAAAACCTAGGCTCATTGCTCCAGACACCCTTAAGTGTAGCAGTTGTGACTTTTGCTTTTGAGGAAAAAAAGTTTTCCAACAGAGACCGTCCCTCCCCCAACAGCAGCAGACAAAGCAGCAAATGTGGCTTTCCAGCCTCTGGCACGGGCAAAATAAGCAGGAAGGTTATTGTAGGTTTATTACATCTGACACACTGCTTCCACAGGCAGAGTGTACTTTGTCCATACCTGGTATCAGCTCTGCTTGTGTTTAAAGTCAGCACCTCAGCAACGAAGGCGCAAGGGCATTTTAAAGAAGCCCTCTGCTAAATTTCTCTTCATCATACAAGACTGAAGACAAAGCAGCATTAGTTTCAGCATGGGCTATAATCTGATTATATACTCACAGTAGTGTGTATTCTGGTTAATAGTCTGTGCTCAAGATTGTTTTAGAGCATCTTTGGTTCTGCTGTACTAGCTTGGTTATGGCACTCCTATTTTCCTGTATCCACGTAAATTTGGCAACAAGAAGGAAGAACAGCACTGCTGCCAACCACAACATCAGATTCCTGAATGATTTACACCTTGATAATCCTGTCAAATACATCTCAGGAGTGGATATATAAATCAAGGAATGGGCAGAAGGGAATACAAATTCTGTCTCCACTTACTATTGTGCACTTCTGCAATAATATATAACTTAATGGAGAAATAGAGCCAACAAAGTGTTATGTCATGTCACTTCTCCGAGGTTACATTGGAAATCAGTGGCAGATACTTTAGATGTTTACTTTAAATAGAGCCACCGTAATTTTCCCCATAGGCAACTGCATGTGTAATGGCAAAAGTTGGGTTTGAATATCACTTCCCCTGGCATTAAATCAGAGACAGAAATGTAAGCCAATGGGAATTACGTCCCTGATACTGATGCCTTTAGAAGTCTCCTACTCACCTATCAAATTCTGGGGTGATTAAGGGGAAGGGCATCTAATATCCTAAAGCTCTGCTTGTTTTTGTAAACAACTCCCAAAGTTCATCTGCAGTTCATCTCTTTTTATAACACATGTTTAGACAGCCATGTTTTTGGCAATTTTTTATTTTCCAACTGCCAGGCATATTTCTCCACTATAGCACCTGCTCTCTTCTAGTTTTGATTCTGAAGTACTGGTGACATGTGTCAGCAGACACTCACTCTGTCTCTAACTGGAGCTTCAGGCACGGATATTTTTGGTTGAAAGAAATATCTCTGACCCTGGAGAAGATGATCGTTCTAGTATCACGGTAATTTTTCAGTAACAGTAAAGAAAACACTTGTAGAGGTATTTTGTCAGGGCATTCAGAGCTGACTCTAAATAGGAAACAAATTTACCTGAATTTATCTGGTTGCAATAAAGGAAAAATGCATCTATTTTCTAAATGACAAAAATTCGTTGGAGTTAATGCCTATTTACACAGTTGTAAAAATGTCAGAATTAAATCTATAGATGCAAGATCTCTGAAAGAACATGGAATGAATTCCTGGGAACACAGGAATCAGAAATTCAATCTTTCAGAGAAATGTAAAATTAAGGCAATCTCAGGGTTAAAATTCAATGACATTTTTGCCAAAATATTAATATTTTGCCAGAATATTCCAAAATGGGAACTGTGAATATGCTATTGGTTTAAGTGGGATTTGAACTGATAGGCAACCTGGCATATCCAGCTTGTTGCCACATAAAAGCAAAATCTTATATTCTTCTTATTATCGCTCTTCAGAATTAGATGCTATGCGGCACACAGAATCTAGTGAATCAGCAGTGCTCTCTCTGGCTCTGCCCTGCCTGAGTCCCATGTGCTCCTGCTAGAAGATGTGGACATGTTCAGCTGCATTTACTTATTCACCTGTGAAGTGGACTTTGCCCACCAGGCCAGTAACTGAGTGGGGAGAATCTGCTTCCTTTCTTGATAAATATAATTATTGCATTTCTTTGTGAGACCAAGTTATTTCCATTTGGCAAGAGACAGAACACACATTTCTTTGGCTAGATGTTATCTTCTGGCTATGGAGAGATGTCCATACTGATTTTATTAGGTTTCTCAGCAGCTTTTAAAGTAGTGAAAAATGGAGGGCTGTGAACTTTTCTGCAGTATCTGGTGAGAAACAGATAAGCAGCTCCAATCATTCCCTTCAAGCTGAATGCAGAAGCAGATGAAACACACATCTCATTTCTCACTGAGGTTTCTCTGTACTGAGGTTTGCAGGGTCCTCACCGTTCTCTTTGCTCGTCAGATTCAAAGACTGTGGGGAGCTTCTAAAATTATTTTGCATGCTCCAGTACGCTTTAATTTCAGATTGTAGCCTGTGCAATAGCTCCCTTAATGTCCCAAAAGGTCTCAGCTTTGATTTGCTTTGTTGATGCCTGATGGAATTAGCATGAGGAAAGCTCCAGCTATATGCAAGAAAACACTGTGAGAAATCATTGGGGTTATAATTGCCAGTCTTGTGCAGAGGTTATCTCCATCTTTTCTCAAGAGGTTCATCCTCACCTTTTCTGATTTCTAGAAAGAAGCAAATCTTTCCCAATTACTTCCAAGATGTATTCAATGTATGAATTCAGTGTATCAAACTTTCCTACTAATTTACAGTAGTACTGTTGCTGATACACTCAGTGTAAATCAAACCCTCTCTACTCGTCTTTATTACATACAAGGCTGAGAAATATATAAACTTCAGATCAGCTTTAAGCATGATTTTTTCTTTTTTATGGGATTGAGCCAGCAACATTTCACAAAACTCAAATGATCTGTCCTTCCCTCAAGGGACACTAAAACAGAAAGAAACTCAAAAAGTCAGTCTTGGCTAAGATTTGATATGACAAGTTTAAGCCTCAAATTATTATAATTTAACATCCAAATTGCAAATCCATGGGGGGAAAAAAAAGAATTTCTCAAGCAGTTGCCTTTTCCCAGTGATTTGAGAACTATCTGTACAGTCAGAGAAATTCACTGTGAAGGGATGATATGCTTGACATATGTTGCCATAATAGTTTCTAATATGCGGAACTTAACTTTTAGGCAACTGAGCATGAATTAGAGCATCTTAGAAACTCCTCAAAATTACTTGGGGCCTGACTTTCTCTTTAAACAGAATGCCAGACAAGGCTATCTATTAATCTTACATATATTGATTATAATTTCCTTTAGACATATCTTGCTAACTACAAAATAAATAAGGATGACAACATCCCCTGGTAGGAATAAGTACTTGGATTAAATCAACGTTAAGTGATTTAACTGATCAAGGTTACTACACCTGCTGCAGAGTATGCAGAGGTAAAGTTAGACAAACAGAGAAAAACACAAGCTTTGTATAATACTGAATATTGTGAGTATACTAATTTCTTTTCATTCTCATAAAATAAATTTTATTGCCCAACCTTTGCTACCCTCTGAGCGGTTTCCCTCAAAACAGTGTCTCTCTAATATTTCAGACAGCAGAACATAACCCAGCCACAGAGATTAGATGTTCTCACTGGGGAATGGGTTAAGTGAACAGTGCTACAGTGCATGATAAATCAAAGGGAATCCTTATTGCAGGCTAGAAAAACAGCTGCTTTATTTATTACTAGATTTTTTTATCATGGTACCTACACAAAAAAAGAATTCATTAAATCACTTACTCGTAAATGATCACCTTTGGAGAATTCCCATCTGTGGGTCTCAGTCATTGAGTGAGAAAAAACATAGGTTGAATAAAACAGAAGACTGAGCTCCACTAGGCATTTCAGGTGAGGTATTCATAGTGGGTGATCTACAGTTTGTAGGAACTGCCTATGTTTAGTGTGACAGAAAGATCATGAGTTGCCTGTACTCTCAGTGCAGCCTCTCATAGTCAGGACAGGAATATACAGTGACTATTGATGCACACCTATGTACACAAGCTTCCCTCGCCTATGGTCGCTTGCTACCAATGGCATGGTTAGATGGAGGTCACTCAGCAAGCCAAGAATTACCAGGTTCATTCAAAACTCATTCTCAAACCTAAAGCGAGGATCCAGAGCCCTGGTGGCTACAGATCGGAAAATATTATCTGATAAACTAGGCTGTTAGGAAAAGATATTTGACATCAGACAAGGTGACTAGCATCACTCTCTTCAGTTCAAGTCAGACTGTAGCATGGACATTTTTTTAGAGCACAGAGAGAATGCAGCCAGCCTACATCTCTCAGAAAACTCCTTGCCTCTTCTGATAACTCCTCCTTGTGCAGCTCATTCTCAGGGGCTCCAGCTCCTTGCCACATTTCCAGATATAGTGCTCTATATACCAACCATTCTGATTTTGTCCCCTCCATGGTGTCTAATCCACATAATACAGTGCTGAAAAATATTATCATCACAATCATGCAAAACATTTATAAGCTGTGACATACAATTGCAGAATACACATCGAATGTGGTTTTACTATTCAGATGTGGCTAGAATACAAATTCTTTTTCTGGGAGTGGGAAGAGGAAAGGAACAGACTCCTCACACCCACTCTGCATATTTCTGCTTTACTTCTGATTTGGTGCAAATTAATGAATACTAAATTGGTTCCAGTCACTCAGGAAGTCTTTATTCAAAAATGATAAAACCAGACGAAGTGAAAAATACCATTTTCTGTTTGCTTACCTGGAACACCATGGTGAGAGGGTTTCCTATTCAACTGGGTGACTTTTTGGTATGTTTTTTGCAGGATTTTTGGTTTTGTTTGGGTTTTGGCAAACAAGTAGTCTTCAGTGTTTTTACAGCAGTGGCTATTACAGAAACTATGTCTCTTGCACTTCTTATCTTGGAGGGTGGACAAAATAAACAAACTGAAAATAATACTACAATGAACAGTAAATGATGAATGGCTTACAGTACAAAAAACAGTGTAAAAAGGAAGACAAGTTTAAATATTGTTGTGTATGAAAGGGATGAAAATAATACAAGGATGAGAATAAGTAAAATGATAGGCTGGAACATCTGGGAAAGTAAATACAAAGACAAAGAGAACAGTCAATTAATGGAATAGCAAGTCCAAACTTCCAACAAAATAAATAGTGAATCGGACTATGCTTGTGGAGGGACCAAGTGCCCATCTCCCATTGACTTCAGTAGGAGTTCTGCATGGTCAAGCCCTGAAATGCCCAATTTAACTATTGCTGTTATTTGTTTAGAGAAAATACTAATTAGTTTGCTTTATATTTGTATAAGCCCATGCAGTGCTCTGCCTTTAAGCTAATGGGAGCTCTACAAGCTCAGAGCTATTGCTAGATCAGAAAGTGAGCATGCTAAATGCCGTTTCTGTTTGATTTCATGCAATACATGTATAGTAATTGATTAGCTTTAAACTCACTGCGTCTGTGACTTTCTGATACAAGGAAACAAAAGACTAATTAGTCAGCATAGGAATAAGAAACAATAGCTTTCAGCTTCACCTGGCAACTACTTTAACTGTAGAGTAGCAGGACAGCACAAAGTAAATTAACACAGCAAGAGACTTACTAAAACATTGAATAATACCATAGGCAATAACAAGATTTGCCAACTATAGGATTGCATGATAGGATAAGGTTAGGTAATTTTCATTTTCATAGCAAAAGATCTTGAGTCAGCAAGGAATTTGCTTCCCCAAACCCCTCTGGAACAATTCTGCATAAAAATGAACTACAGAAAATATGCTAGTCACTGCTGCATGTAAGCACAGGCCTTCAACAAGACACAATCAGTTAAAGCAATTCCAATATTCACACGACCATGTGGCTCTGTGACTCTCTAAAGTAGATTTGCATGGTTTATTTTTCTCTGTGGCATGTCATATTCTCTATAATTTTGGAAATTTAATCTTTCCTCCTGTTAAAAATTAATAAGATTTTCTTTTTATTCATTTAACAGGAACCCAACCACTAAGAAAACTATCATGTTCATTTATGTGCCAAAAATGCTGTCTGCACTGCCATGACTGGCAATGAAGGCACCACTATGGCAAATGCAGTTGCAAAGCCAGAAAGGAGTAAAATCTTCCACCTCCTAGAGCGTAATTCTTTTAATTTCCAGGAGACCAGACTTATTCACTGTTCACAAACATCTCCACTGGAAGAACAAGGTTTCATATGGCCAAATGAGGATATAAAATAATGTAAGAAATAACGATTTTTGTCCACTGTCTAGAATGAAGAATTTTCATGTGCCATACATGAAATTTGAGGCTTAATTCACTCAGCAGAGCCTTTTTACCTGTAGGCCGTAATAAGTAAAAGTCTACCTGACTCACTGACAAAGGTTCATCTGCACTTCGATCATCCGAAGACTTTGGAACTTCGAGTCTGTCTATGAAAGCCTGGAGCTCTTTCCTGAAGGCCTTCATCTGTGCGTTGATCCGGTAAAGAAGCTCATGCTCACGTATTCTGCTGCCATCATCTTCTTCATCCATCAGTCCAAAGAGGTCCCCATTAGCTACATAAATTCTCGCCTCTGTTATGATAGTGCTTGTGTCAGAAATTAAGCGATCTATTGTCTTGCCCAGCCGCTCAGCTTCAGAGCGAATGTCCTTCATCTGCTGTCTGTCAGTGAAGCTTTTCTGCCACCCAGACGGTGTCGGATAAAAAGACCTCGTGGGCGTCAGGCATCGAATGTTGCGTACCTCTTCGGAGTCGCTTTCCCCACCGATGGGGCCTTCCCTTTTGCGGTGAGGGGGGCGGGAATCATCATCGCTCTCTTTTTTTCCTGCATCACTTTCTGCATCGCTGTCTCTGGGACTGCCACGGATCCCAAGATGAGAGGCCAAGTCATAGCGTTGCATGTTGGACATTAAGACTCTGTTCTCATACTGGAGTTGCATGACTTTGCCACTCAGCTCGTTGATCTGCATTCGTGCAGCTTTTAGCTCCTCCTGTAACGCTTCTGTCTTCGCATTATCATGGTGCCTAGAGCTCTCATGCGACCCAGACTTGTACTTGTATTTGTTCAGCTCAGCCGTTATGCGCTTGTTTTGTTCTTCCAAATCAGCTAAATTTCTCCTCAGCAATTCTGTTTCATCTTCTACTAGCTGCAAATGCTGTCGTAATTCTGACAGGGATTCACTCTGCTCTCCCAGGAGCGGATTAGCAGTCCCTGAGAAATCATCTCCTCTTAAATCATCAAGCTCTGCTTTCAGTCCTCTATTTTCTACTTCTAGTTCCACTATTTTCCTCCCAAGAATGTTAGCTTCCTCCTCCACAAGTCTCAATCGAAGCTTGAGTTCAGCTTCTCTTGTGGTAGGTGGCCCACCTGCTTCACCTTTTGGCAAGGGACTGTCCAAATCCCCATAAAATGACCTGTATTTTTGCAGTTCATGTTCAAATCTGTCTTTCTCTTTATCAATCTTAGCCATTTTCTTCCTCATCAAGGCTGCTTCTTCTTTGACAAACTGTAGCTGACATTTCAGGTCTTCATTGTCCTCCTTAGAAAAAAGAAAAAGTAGTATTTGAAGAAACTTCATGTAAAACAGGAGGCCTCCAGTGGATGGTCTTAAATTCACACAATCACAGGTACATAGCTTTAGATACTAAGAGATTTTCCTGCAATCATTTTTCCACTGATAATAATAATAATAATAAATAATTAATAATTAATAATAAATTAAAGAGAGGGAAATAAATACATTTTAAAGACGGGAAAAGACTATTTCACTTGCGACTGAAGTTTGCACGGTCCCCACAAAATACACTGGGGGGGGGGGGGGCTTGTAAAAAATCCTTATATTTTCCAGGCTTGCAACATTGATCCTGAAGTTAGCACACAAAGGGCCTATTATTTTGTTTCACTGGTGCTCCCATTTATTTATTTTGCCTAAAATATAGAGTACATGAAAGCTGTTGGGTTCTGTTGCAGCACCAGCGTTTCTTTGGGTGGTCCTTGACATAGTGTTGTCTGCCTGCAGATCTGGGGTAGGAGCTCTTTGTTTCACAGCATACAGGAAAACAAAGAGCAAAGCAAGCAAGCAAGCAAACTGCAAATCTACAAATCATGTACATCATTTCCAGAGTGTCCCTGAAGCCTTCACCTGACAATCCAGGCTACTGTTATTACAACATACCTCTGTTGGTGTCTGCTGTGACTTTTTTTCTGATTTTGGTAGGTCTTTGCTTCCTCTTCTTTTCAGTGATTGCTGCAACAACAACAAAATGAGATGCATGGAATATTTCACTAAAGAGGTACATAATCCAGTCACTTTTTTAAAACATAGCAAGTCAAATGCAACTATAAAGGAATTAATTTCTTGTAATCCTTGAGATACACCAAATACAGAGGGGAGACACAGCTGCCCAAAAATGACACGGTGATGTTATACAAATAAAGTATTGGTTTAGTCGGTCTGTTACCTTTTTTATTCAACACATTTTAAGACTAGTGCATAATGAATGTTTAACACATGACAAGAGAGGTAAGAAAGCCGGTATCCCAAGTGGTAAAGTACAGATGGGAAAGCTGAGACAAGCAGCGAAACCCAGCTTGCCCATTTATATTAACCCTGATGGGGCCAAGGCACTTGAAGATGTGTCTAGCCAGACATGTAGCCTTAGGTTTTGTGGTAGGCAAGCTACATAAAATAGTGTCACTGAGACCCCGTCAGCTGAACTGAGTGTACATCTACACACCTTTCTCTGCATCCCACCCACAGGCTTCAAGCTTGCAGTGTATTGGTCACACCTCTGTAGGTGTACACTGTAGGCAAACTCTGTGCAGACAAACTCACATGTAGATCTGGTCGCTAGGTTTGTTCTGTTTTCAGAACATATTCAAGTAAATACAATTTAAAACTGCTCAAACTACAATGACCTAGTGAGAAACAAAGCACATTAACTTCAGAACAGCACCATGCAAACACATGTATGCACCACCATATGAACAAGCTTCTTAGGTGTCTTCTCATCTGCTACGTAGCCAAAGCAAATAGAAAAGAAACTGCTGCTTTTAGAGCAGGATGCACTAGGATCGAAGCCTACTAGCATATCCAGCAAGTCTCATAACTGCTGACAGTAGAAAGTTCGTTAGTGGGCAAGCGGTAGCAGTGGAAAACAACTGCAACCATCCCACTGTCAACACCCAATACAGATCATCAAGAAAACAGCAGGAGAGAGGAAAGTGAGTGAGAGAATACGTCAATACATAACATCCCACTTGCAGCTGTTCCCATTTTTTATGTTCCCCAGGTAAAATGTAGGCCCTGAGGCAGGGCAGTGATACAACCAACACCACCCCCCTCTGAGATTATTCTCTGGTAGAAGGATCCTTTGTGCTGCTATGAAATACGCATTTCCCTGCACCAGCCAGGGGAGAATGCAGCTGTATCTAAAAGCCATCCAGTTCCATACAGTGGGAGTTAAATATGTTCATTATCCTAAAGGAACAGAGTACAGTGGGCGAGTATGCCGTACATAACAATCCTGTGCACTATTCACCTGCTGGTACCAATTGTTCTCTTTCTTTTGCAGATCATCCCCATAACAAATACCAAGCTCATGGACTGCTCGCTCCAAAGGAGAAGTCAAAGCCATGGAAATGACTCACGTATAAATCTGGGCAACCACAAAACATGATTTCTCATGAGGCTTTTTGCTCAAATTTACTATAGGATTATGCAAGAATTATGAAAAATGACCTCAGATTCAGAATCAGAACTAAAATTCACAGCTGGGTCCACCAAGAACCAGAATTAAAATTTTTATGTCTCTTGCAGAAACACTGAATGCTCTCAGTAGACAAAACAATAAAATCAAAGATCATTAGCTGTGATAGCTAGATAGCTGGATAGCTGTGAATCACAGGCTTCTAAAGGAATCCAGAAAAGACACAAAAAATTAGTTAAATTAACTCACTTTTCCCCTTTAAATATACAGCAAACAACTCTGGGATCCAGTCTACAAACAAAATTATTCTTCTCCAGGGTCACCCATCAGTAATCCTATTGCAGAAACGGTATATGCATGTGGATGTTTTTTTGTTGTTTTTCTTTTTGAATTGGCAAATCTATAAAGTGTTTAACTTTCAGAGAAGCAGTTCCCTCCTCTGTATGACCATTAACTATACCACTATGTATTATCACTGAAAAAACCCTTTTCAAATGAGTTAGCACTGCAAACTTCTTGCTCCAAATTCTTGCCAATACCACCCACTGATAAAATAACTAAGGCATAGTTAAACTATATATGTGCTTGATTACCTAAATGCCTTCTATTCACCCTGCTGAGCTCAGCATCTCTCCAGATATAACGAGGTTCTGAAACGCTGAGCTATGGCTTTTTGTGTATCCTACAACTTTTCAGAAGGTAAGAGATAACATGAAAAAGTTTCGCATGACAAAAAAAAAAAAAAAAGAAGAGAAACTACAGAGAGCAAAAAGTATTTCGGTAGGCTTGACATAAAATGAAAAATCTGATTTTTTTCCTTTCTCTCTATGTCTTTCGTATTTCTTTTGGTAGTCAGAATAGCAACATTTTAATTAAAACAATAGTTGTGGCTATGTAATGACTAGGCATTACTTTCTATTCTGCTCTACTTGAATTACAACAAACCATCCATGGAGCTTGTGTTATTCACCAATGAAAGTGTTTAGCAACAAAATTTTATAGCAGAAAGCAATGAAGAACATGAACAATTCAATTAGCAGGATGATTTGGGTAAGTGGATTAGGCCCAGCTGGAATTGGTATGATCTTTTTCTTGTGAAAAACAGCACAAGACAATTTCTGATCACTAGAGGTTAAGATCTTACTTGCACATCTTAGCTGACAGACGACATCTGCAAAATCACAGTGCTCCATAACATCATGTTAGGGCACTAAGGCAATACTCATACTGAACAAAGAATGCCACATATCAAGCAGTGTAACCTGCTACAAATAATAAATTGTTGAGAGTTTTTTCAGAGGTACATTTCACAGTTTACAGTGGCTACTCTTTCTATGCTTTCTCTCACGCCTTGGATTGGAAGAGTAGACTAGTACAATTTTCAACAATAAATAATTTATTGCTGCTAATGAAAGTAAATTCATCAAAGTAAAACAGAAAAAGGAAAAAATGTTCTAACCATATGGCAAAAACAAAAATAGCAACCCAAACTCCTGCAAGTGAATCTTCTTACTACGCCTGTGACTGGACACTATTAGAGCTGTCTGCATGTTGCTTGTTTTAACATACTAAAAATGTTAGACAGGGCAAGTGAGTGATTCAGCCACCTTCATGTACAAAATCTGTTTATTCAAAGATTTGTGTGTTAGATCACCTTTTAATATAATTCACTTGTTGATCCTTTCCCCATTTCACAGTGTACCACTAAAAGCCACCTCTGCTGTCTTCTCAACTGTAGCAAAAAAATCTGCCCCTCATATTCTATTGAGAGTGTTGTGAAGGATACTTTGAGGGCTGAGATAATTTTCCTTCCATATAATTTTAAAAATCATATTCAGTTCACTCTAATGATTGAGTTTAAAAAAAAGAAGTAAAGTAAGAAACATAACATTGCTGCTTTTGCACTCTCTGGTCAGTAATGCTTACCAGACAGCATTATGATTTTAATAACCTTGAACCAAGTTACCCATCTGCAGGAGAAAAGAATAAGCAAAAAGTGCATATAATACTGTTTCTACAATGGAGAATTTGGTAAACTGCTCAAGTACTAATGAAATATTTCAACAGCACTGGGGATAGTAAGACCAGCAACTGGGGCATGTATCATTATATTGTAAAATCTCTGCTTACCTCTGAAAAGACTAGGAGGTAAAACTGGGTTTGACCTGACTATTCTAGCATTCACCATATGGCACCAGCGCACATGGGGCTCCACACATATTCTGGCAATTCTGAGAAGTTTCCACAGTCTAGATAAGATAACAAATAACGTTCGTATTATACGCACGCCAGATCACATGCAATGGGCAATTCTGTTGTGATGTTCAGCAGCATCAATTCTCCAGTGACCTTCACTGGAGTTTATCCAATGTGTTGCTGCAGATACTAAGCACTTCTCCACACCAGATGGTACAATCCTTCTCTTGCCAGCCCTAAACTGCAAGCCAAATGTGCAGTCTTAATATCACCTGTGATGCTCAGTGCTTCTCAGGTGTAAAAAGCCCTGAAATCTACTCTGAGAGTAACATAATGCAGAAATAATAGCATCACACTCTACTGAGTATGAAAGCTATAAAATCAACTCAAATTCTCCCTACCTGATCCTACGCTACAGTAAATCTCTCAGTAATTAATAATGAAGCCCTAAGCAAAACATACCAAGACTTTTCAAGACACTTAGGTTTGATTATTTCAAGCCTGATCTGGGGGTATACGATCTAAAAATCAATGCAGGCAACCACAGGAGGAATTGCTGACACATAAAGGGATTTACTGGTGCACAGAGCCCCCATAGCAGCCCTTATCTCTCCTCACAGAGCAGGCTAAGGGAAAGGGTGTGTAGCTTCTTGAATCTCCAGACCTGCAACTGAACCTTCTCATCTGCACACAACTGTACTGTACACAGTTACGGGTAGCTGTCTCACAGCTGCTGTGACAGGTCTGCAGAGCTTTCAAAATCAGAGCAAACCTAACACCATCTTTACAGCCTTGAAAAGTCACTGAATCCTGAACAAATTTTGGGCTGCACAAACTTGTCTCTGTCTGGCACGGAGTGACTATGACCAGGGAAATGGAAATTTGCCCTAAGACCCTCTCTGCATTTTCCCTTCAGTCAATATGGTGAAGCAGCTCATGGAGCTGGATCAAAACAGACGCAAGAGAGACTTAGTTTACTGCCACCAACTCTAATTCAATGTACTACAATACATAGTAAAAACTAAACGGACACTATCCATGTTGGCACATGGAAAATGCATATTCTCCTAAAAAATAAAAATCCATGTTTATAAATGTCTCCCTTATTCTGCAACTCTGTCAGTGCAATTTGCCAGCAATAAACTTAAGACACTGCCTTTGTCTGTCATTGGCACAAGCACACAGAACGATACAACCCTTTACTCCGTCCACCCCGCTTCAAAGGCAGGAGGAGTCCTGAGTATTTCAGTATTCTACTTCCTTGCAAAATTACGGCAGGAAAGAAAAAGCAGCGGATAGGTGAAACACAAAGCAGCACAGCACCCCCGTCCATGAAGAAAATACTAAGCATACCCCTACTAGCTCTAGCAATGCTCTCTTGATATTAAAACTGGCATATTTAAAAACACTGCTGAGGAACGATACAAAGTGAAAGCAATCTTTACTACTTCACCATGGAGAGAAAAATAGATCTTATGTAGTCTTTTGAATTACTTCATATTACAGAAGAGAAAAGAGGAGCTGCCCTCCAATATTTGCATTATTTCATTTGAATTTTTTAGGAGTTATTTCTGTTATCATTTTCAGATCCTTTACCATTACTCATTTGCCAATTAAATGAGGCAAAAAAATAAAAGGAGAGAAAAGGATACATCTTTACACTTTACCTAGAGAAACCTTCTGCATTTTGAACAAAAACCACATTGCTGAAGCAAATAATGATGACTCTGTGCTATAACTAGGTAAAAGCATTCTTTGCAATGCATAAAATGAAGCAGTACATTTATGCTTCCATTACATTTGCTTCCTTCTTTTTCTTATTTGAAAAAAAAACCCTGAGCAGTAGAAGATGAAAGCTGCCTTTTCAAAGTTCTCCATATGGCCTGGTCAAATAGCTGGCCAAACTCTAATACTTTGCTTTCTGTGATTACACACTCCTTCATCCATCAGGATATCATAGAACAGTGGAAACAACTTCTCTGAAGACGAAGAGGTCTCCTGCCATTTGAACCTTTCAAAAGATGGAAGAGCTAGACCTGCTTAGTTCCCCAGCGCTATCCAAGTAGGCCTCGTTATTGATGCAAAAATCACAGTCAGCTTGCACTCGGCTCCCTCATCCTGAAATGCAAAAGCATATCTCAGAAGACCATGAATATTTTGGAGTGGAAGTGCAGGAATAAGGTATGTTGTTGCATAGCGATGCTAGTTGAACCTATTTCCTAGGGCTTCCTAAGTTGCTGTTTATTTGTCAGCTCAGCGATTTGTCTTTTTTGGGAGAAGAGCGTCAGTCTCTGTCAGGGTTTACAGAATGCCAAGTACAATGCACTGTCCCAGCCTTTATCTGGGAGTACCAGTATGACAGACAGTATGTCAACATAGTTCAAAACACCCACATAACAATAGCAATAATCAGAGTCACAGACATGGATGGATATGGCAGTTATGAATTAAACACACATGAGATTTTGCCAAATCTGAAAAGAGTTTTCTTTCTCACACCTATTATCACGTGTAGAGTTTTTCAGTCTTCTTAGAAGAATATCTCAGAAGAGATTCCAAAGATGTTTTCATGAGAATGGGAAAGTGTAAATAACCAGATTAGGTTCATTGCCTTCGTTACAAAAATGTGTATATATATATATATATAAACCGAAGTGTAGTTAGCCATATCCCAACAAAAAAAGGTTAGTGTTGAACTGAAAAGTAATGAGAAGGAAAATAAGAATAATTCTGCACACAATGTGCACCTCTACACTGCTTGCTGGAAATGTATACAGAAGCCAGCTCTGCAAAGCTGTGGGCTGATCACACGTGTACATTTGCATTCAAGCTCATTCCATACTGAAGAGTTGTATTAAATGCACAGGCAGCTCTTAGAGTCCCTCATCTGGATTCACAGGGTAGAATAGCATCAAGAACAGACACATCTCTGTAAGTCTGTAGGCACACAGCAGAAAAAGGAGCTTTGCAGCTTGCCCTACAAGACTGTGCACCTTAGACAACACCTTCAGTTAGAGGGACATCTCACAAAAAAAATTGTATTTTAGAGTTCATTTGAGAGGATGCAAAAATTTAAGATGAATTCAGGTAGGCAAAATTCTGAAATCTGCACTTGTTCTAGAAGCCTGAGCAGTGAGCAGAAGATTTTCTGTTGACAGGGGAAAGAAATCCATCTCTTAAATGTCAGCAATCACCACTCTGTCCTCTGACTATAAGGAGGGATTTTCTGTTACTCTTCATATCTTCTTTTGTCTGTGTTTACTTCGGAAAGTTGTCTTGTAAAGCTAGCCAATTGTAAATTGGCTGAAAAATATTTTCCGTAGTACAACATATGGGGAAGTTTCAAGGGTGTTCAGGAACTTAGGTTATTGAAAACAGACGATCAGACTCTGAAGTGCTCTGAAGTTATGCCAGTGTGATCCTGCCGCAAATTAAATCTAAGTTTTAATGTTAGGTTTTTGGAGAAGCTCGTGTAAAGAAGGTGCTCTGGAAGAATAAACCATGGAGGCTAGAAACTAAAATGGAAGGAAGACATTTTAGCAGTTGGGATTTCCCCACACCTACCTTTCTCACTCTGATACCAGTCTGCTCTCCCATAAGCCTGCACCCAGTGCTTTTCCTGGTATTTCAACCATGCAAAGATGGAGATGAGGGGAAGGAGAATATTGCAGCACTGGCCAGAGAAGAGTGTCCAGCAGCTTCACTGACTACAAAACGCCAGAAACCTGTGATTGATCCCCATGCCTCATCCTCCTAAATGATGACTCTTCTTCCTAAATAAAACTTGCCCAGGTTCTTAAGGGTAGTACTTATTCCCAGCATGGGAAGAGGCTGTGGCTCTTAGGCTGACTTAAAACCTTCTTGTAGAGGTTGACTTAAGACTGTAATTTAAAGGTTCACTTTGCTAGAACTGTGAAAATCTCATTCTGAAATGAAGTCTGACGGCCTTCAGCTCATTATAAATATTTGATCAATGCGTTGCATTTTTAACTAGTTATCATGAACAAACATCCAACTCTTCAGCATTTATCATAAATGCCACTGAACCAGCAAATCACCTGCAAATGAAAGCCACAGCAGTCCTAATGGGGTTACACAAGAATCAATTCTTGGTCCTACACTAATTAACATTTTTTGCAGCTGCCTGGAAAAAAACATAAAATAATATTGGATAAAGACTGCAGATAAATTAAAGGTTGGAGAAATGTTAAATACTGAAAAGGACAGTCATTGATACAAACCTTGGTGCAATCAAACAATATCTGTTTTAACATGACTAAATATGAAGATACATATGTAAGAACAAGGAGTGAAAGCTATGCTAAGACAATAGGAAAACAGCCTGAAGAATATAGAAGGTCTCTTGAAAAGACACATCTCTGAAAAAGACTACAGGGTCATAAAGGATAATCAGCTGAAATAATGTCCAAATATAATTTTGTGACCAAAAGGCTTAGCTTAGTCCTATGATGCAGATGTCAAAACCAAAGTTCACTGTGCAATAACTAGAAAGGGATATGCCTCTCCACAGAGCCAAACCCTCAGACAACTGGAATTAATCACTCCCAAGTAATGCCCATCTTTCTCCTTTGAGGGACGCCAAATTCCTAACTTAGGTTAAATGCTTAATTTTTAGATGCAGATTTAAAAAAAAAAAAACCACAACACCAAAGCATTGATGCTGGACTCTTAAATTTAGCATGCTAGTAAGAACATATGTTTCCCAGCTGGTAACTAGCTTTCAGCAAATTCAGATGAGAAGGGAGGTGCAAAGGTTTAACTGTTTCTGGGTCAGTTCAGGCACAGTTATGGTAGACTGTTCTCAGGTGTCAATTTTTAACACAGACCAGCACCCTTTTCTGAAAAACTAGGCATACGATTAAATAAAATAGCTGGGGGTACTTTATGACCCATGTTACTGAGGAGGCCAGACTGGTTGATCATACTATACAGTTCTGGTCTCATAATTTCTGAATGCATGACCCAAATTTGGGAACTCAGAAACAATACTCCTAGAAGCACACCACAAGGAAAATGAACCTTTGAGTGTATCTATGTGTACCATCAAGACAATGTTCCAGTTCAAAAGTCCTTCTGGGATACTGTCACTGGTGCTTCTAATTAATCATTTAATCAAAGATCTAAACTGTTAGCATCTGTTAAAATTAAAATAATTCAGCCAAGTCTGTAATATAAAACACTCTTGGTAATTAGGCCAGTTGGATGTCATCATCAGTCATGCTTTATAGGGGTATAGAAGCCTCTCATTATACACAACACTGATGGAAACAGATGCATGGCAAATACCTTCTAAGTGCAAGTATACGTCTGTGACCTAAGCAAAGAGCTTGGTTATTATACTAACCTGGATTCATTGCTGAGATAGCCAAAGTCAATTAATGCAATCACACAACTAGGATCAGACAAAGCAAAATAGATACCCACGGGTCTGGTTCTAGACATCTAGATATATGCTGTTGTTAATACTAGCAATGGGAAAAAATAATCACATGTCAAAACATCTCAGCAGAAACAAATACTTCAGAAGAGCACACCTGCATATCTAAAAGGTTAATTCACTGTCCTTTACTTCAGAATGAGAAATGCAGTGCTTGGAACTCTTAACTATGAAGCATTATCAAAACCTGAATCTGCTAAAATGTCAGGGGGGTTGCATTTCTTGATATTATGAACACTGTGGTAAGTGAAAAATGTAGTGAGCAAACATCAAAAGCCTGGAGTTCTTGTTCCTGACTAGTATTGATTCCAAGAGATTCAGAAGAGCAGCTGGGCTGATCCCATAGCTCAGCACACCCTATACCTGGCTGTTCTCGCTGTCAAGTGACAGATCTCTATTTAATATGCAGTGACATACACCATAGAATATGGCTATATGTGTATGCAAATGAGAGGGTCTAAAAGAAGAAGGTGGCTTAAAACATGTCATTCTGCTCTCTGGAGGGTAGTACTTACAAGGCAGTCCAGAGGTAGAACACAGCTGGCACACCAGTAGTCAATTAATAATACAGCTGACACATACAGTCTACTCCTGTCCAGTGTGGTCACAGAAGCCATTTGTTGGGCAGTCTTCCCCACCGCTATACTGTGTATAGTACTTTCTTTGTTGTACTTTGTTCTTTGTACATCACTCACCTTACTGCATGTGAGGTATCTGCCTGATAGAAGGTTTAGTAGTTTGTACACAAACACACATGCGTGTACAGCTGTATTGCACAAATCACCATACATATCAGTGCAGCAGGAAAAATGACCTGCTTGATAGCATGTACCTGCCTCTGACCTGTTCACTCACTGTATTTTGCCTGAGAAGAAAAACAATTTGGACAGACCCTGAACCCTCCCTGTTTAATAGAAGTAACCTGGAAACCATTTCCTTTCTCCCCTTCCCAAAGTGACCTTTTCTAACCCATGTATGCCCTTCTGCAAAATGAGAAATTAGATTCTGCTTATTATTAACAAGTACAGACCACAGAGTTGAGAAAAATCACAGACCAGCTGAGGCTGAAAGGGACCTCTGGAGATCTAGCCCAGTCCCACTGCTCAGAGCAGAGTCAACTAAAGCAGGTTTCTCAGGGCCACGTCCTGGGGGGTTCTTGAATATCTGCAAGGATGGAGACTCCCTCCTGTATAGACAATGTGTTCAGTGTTTGACCACCTTCACAAAAAAGTTTGGTTTTGTCCTGTCACTGGGCGCCACTGAAAAAAGTTTGACTCCTCCTTCTTTACACCCTCCTATCAAGTATTTTCACACATTTGCACATTGGTAAGATTTACACCACCACCCCCAGCCCTCCACTCTTCTCCTGTCAGGGCCCTGAGGGCACCCACAGGCCTCAGTGGCCCTGACCAGCCTCACCTGGGTCCTCCCCACACACCCTGCCCTTGGGCCCAGGAGCCCCATTTCAGCTCAGCCCAGGGGGCTTTCAGGTCTTACTTGAGCTATGTGAGAGGAGTACTGGCCTCCAATTCACTGCAGCTATTCCTGTGTCCAGCCATGGGCCTTGTTGATCCACCCCTCGACTGGCTTCCCAGCTTCACCTCAGACCTGCCTGGTAACCTGGACTCTTGTGTGAACCTGGCCATGATGTCTGGGTCTGCCCTGCTCACCCCAATGGGGTAGGTTGGGACTGGGCCTTGGCTGGCAACACCCTTGCCCTACCGGCTCTGCCATCCCCCAGAACTCCCCACCCCGCAGGGAGCAGCCAGCCCTTGCTGCTCCCCAACATCTCCAGGCTGAACAGTCCCAGCTCTCTCAGCCCCCGCTCATTTGACACATGCTCCAATCCCTTAACCGTCTTCACAGCCCTTGCTCCAGTATGTCCATGTCTCTCTTGCACTGAGGAGCGCAGCACTGGGCCCAGCACTCCAAGTGTGGTGTCACCAGTGCTGAGTAGAGGGGAATGATCACCCCCTTGACCTGCTGGCCTCATCCAGGTCAGTAATGAAGATGTTGAACACCCTTGGCCAAGTGTTGACCCCTGGAGTCCTGCCAGAGGGCTCAGTATGTTAATAGGATGGGGCTCTGAGCAACCTAATCTAGCTGAAGATGTCCCTGCTCATTGCAGGGGTGTTGGACTAGATGACCTTTAAAGACCCCTTCCAACCCAAATTATTCTATGACTCTATGATTACCATTATGAGCTTCACCTGGGACTTCCACCCACAGGTCTGCCATGGGCCCAGGAGCTCCATCTAACCTCAGATCTGGACCCTGAGTCCCTGCCTGAACTATTTTAGCTGTATCCAGCTCTGTCATAGGTGTGCATGGCCACAGACCCTCTTGATCTTAACCCTCACCTGTGGCCTAACTTCCTGCTTGACCTTGCACTTGCCTCATGATCACTACACCTGTGGATTGACCTCTCAGTTTAATCTCAGGCCTGCCTTGTCACCACAACCCCACTGGATGATCTGGACTCTTGGTTGATCCCAGCTGCCGTCTTCAGGCTTGTTCTGGTCACTTTGCTCAGGTACTGTTGAAATGGGCCCTGTCTGGTGGGGCCCCTGCCCTACAGGCTGTGTTACTGTGTCTGGCTCCTGGCTCCCAGATCCTCAGAGAAGCTGGCCCTTGCTGTTCCCTGACAGGTACACCAACTGGTCACCAGCCTCCATATGGACTTTGTGCTGTTGATCATAACTTTTTGAGCCTGGTAGTTCATCAGCCAGTTTTCAGTCAACCTCACTGTCCAATTATTTAGCCCATACTTCATCAGCTTGTCTAGGAGAATGTTATGGAAGAGGCTCCCTGCATCATTCACCAATGTGCACACATTTTCCCTCATCTTCATTTTGCTGCTGATATACCTGTAGAAGCCCTTCTTGTTGCCCTTTAGTGTCCCTCACCAGATTCAGCTCCAGGTGGGTTCTGGCTTTTCTAACCTCATCCCTGTATGTTCTGAAAATGTCTCTACATTCCTTTAGGATCACCTTCACTTAATTTCCTGCACGCTGGGATAGACCGTTCAAAAATTCACAGTGCTGCAACCAACAGCCTCACTGCACTGCATAATCTTTTATTTTTAAGTGCACTGGAGACAAATGCAAGAGACATTATCAAGCATTTGCAACAAAACATTAAGCTGGATTGCCTCTATTTAAAAAAAAAAAAAAGATTGCTTAGGCAACAACATTTAAAGAAAAGGACCAAGATTTACAGCCCAATCAAAAGCCCAGATTATCACACTACATCTTTTGCATCCTACTACGTGCCATTAGGTTACTAGTTATCAAACAGTATCATCTCTCCTTCAGGAATGACTTACTAATCATGTATAGCAGTGCATAAGGAAGCTATAATTGCTTCAGTTGGCTTTTCTGATGCTGTAAGTGCTGGGTACTTCACACTAGCCACCTAAGTTCTCAGAACCATCATTCTGAAAAAGTAATGAGTAATCCATTGAACAGTAAATTTCTGTGATAGTTTTGTTGCATATGGCTCTGTTGTCTGTGCTCCCATCTCAGGTCTTGCTAGTCTCTTTCACCTGTTTTTACACTGGAAACTGCACTGAGGTTACTCCCTGAGGGCCCATGACATGCTCCAGAACAGCCATCTGTACTATGATGTGACAAGGTTCTCCTTCCTCACGCTGGCAGCTGAGTTCAGCCAAAACACAGGACAGTGCTTACCTCCATGGTGCTACTTTCTGCTTGCTCTCCTAAAGCCAGGACAAACTACCTAGGGCTGTGAGGCTCTGCCAAAGAGCCATAAGGAACACAGGTACCTGAAAGATACACTGGGAAATTCTATGTGCAGAATATCAAGTAAATCTACCAGGCTACAGAGTGCCCTGGTTTTTTAACTGTAGACTTGCTAGCAGCACCAGAGAATGTAAACACAGAAAATTGTTTCATGTGGGGTTGCTGAAGTGCTCAATTTAAGACTATGAGAAAGGCAGCCCTGAGGCCAGCAATGAGCACATACACTGAAGAGAAACAAAGCTATGGTAATATTCCTTTCAATCTGAAACAAGCTCAGCTTTGACCTGTATCAGCACATTGCAAATGCTCTGTTTTTCCAGATGTTTCTTTGAAGGGACTGGTGCACTTAAGCAGTAGACTGAACACAGTGGTATAAGGGAGAGAAATCATGTATTACTATTATTCATCAAAGCCTTGGTGAGACTTCCGGGAAGGTTATGACATTTGGTGTATATTGATACCATACGAAAACATGTATCTAGTCTGGTTCAGCACTTAGAAAATATCTCTGTTCTGCTTCCATAAAGCCTTCCAGCTGATAGAAAGCAATTTTGCAAAGTCATCTGGATTTCCTCTAAATCTGGAGAATCCTGGCCTACCTCTGTACACCCATTCATGCTTTTGTAGCAGTACAAAGTGGTCAAGTTTGCCCCCTCTATCACGCAATATCTTTATTCAAGAAACTAAGCAAATCATACAGTCTCTTACAAAAAAATTCCAGAGACCTGCCAAAAATTACAAAATGGCCATAAATAAAACAATAGTAATTTTAAAAGCATAATATATTATTAAAAAACTTAAGCAAAACAACAACAGAAGAACCAGTGTGGATTATGTACTGTCTATGGATACAACTATGGATACAGCTGTGAAAGGTAGCATGACAGCTGTCGAAAAGCCAGCTGTACCAGGGAGCTCATTCTTGCACTTTTAAGTTACCTGGCAACTTTTTCCTTCATTTGAGCAATTGAGTTGATATCTCTATGTCTAAATTATGTATATAGACACTTGAAAGTCCACTTGAGTAAAGAAATACTGAAACTGGGAAGTGCAAAAATAAAAACTTGTCTTCTGTGATTGAAGACCATTACAGAGTCCTAAAAACATTGCCTTTTCGTAGAAAATAACTAAACTTCTCAGGCTTACAAACAGCACAGTGCCAACAAATGATTAGGAGATGACTGAATATAAACCAAGCAATACTGGATCTGCGAACTTTCCTCCATTTGTTCATGCAGTATCATACTTTAGGGACCTTATTGAAATTACTAGCAAGATGGCCTACTTCGGTGATGTGATATAAAAGGCTTTATTTCTCCTTTAGATCTCAAGGAAGTCATACCCTAAAGTCTGTAGCAACAGAGATAAATCTTTTCTGGCCTTTCCCACTGTCAGTTCATGCTCACAGACCATTTTCTATGGTAGCCAGTTACCATCCACCACCTGAGCCACAGCTGCTGCAACGTCCATTACTCCCGCAGATGACTGGGCATGCCAGTTGTGTTGGCCTTTGCCACTGCTGGTGATTGCCCCTTGCCAGTAATGCTCTGCAGCAGGAATTCACATGGCAGCAATGGACTGGACTTGCTGTTCTGTGTCTCATTTGCCACCTCATCTGGCTCCAAACCAAGCCAGAGACCTTTTGCATAGTTTTTACACTAGAAAATTAAATGGTATGGGACTGTTCTCAGGACCTGATGCCAACTGGCACTCCACAATTGAGTCTCCTTTCAGCTAAAATGACAATACAGCTAACCTTCCCTACAGCTTCCTTCCAAACAAGCAGGAGCACATCCAAATTGTCAATCAGGAATAAGCTCTGACCCAGCTAGACCCCAAATCATGTCCAAGCACTGAAGCAGTGATAGCTGATCTGGGCCAAAACCATCCAAGGGATGCGCTAGCAATCTCTTGTCAGTGTGTGGGCCCTTCCTTAGCCTGATTTACTTTACAAATATAGTTTTTGACTAATGGAAGCAATTCTGTAGCGAAGAACAACTTTGAGAAGAATGATCCAAGTAAAAAAAAGGTCTCAGGTGCTGACCTGAGACCAGAATGTAGGGACTTATATCCTTTCTCTAAAGCATAGTTTCTATGTGTTTGGAAGTTTGGCTTTTATTCTCTGCCTCCATTCTGGTTCGGTTTTTTTTTTAAAGATGTTCATTACTTTTTTTTTGTTCTCTAAAATAGAGCTTACTGCAAAGAGACTCTGATTTTACCTGAAGACTGTATGTAGTATCAATAACAACTTTGACAAGAGGACTTGCAAATCTAAGGCTGCTGATATCACAGAAGGGAGGGAAAACAAGGTAACATTCTGCCACAGGGACGGAACTCCCATGCCCCCATCAAACCAGAGTAGCAGCATTATGTTTACAGATTCAAAACAATTGATCAAACATAACTTTATTTTGTGATGGCTAAATTCTTTTCTGTTTTAAACATATTCCAAAAGATACACTCTTTTTCACTACAGTTGCCATTCTTTCATTATTGCTTCCCCCTTAGCAAGCAATCCTGCCACTCCTTTTACACATCCTTGCAAATTTTAAGGCAATTCAACAGGAATCCACATAGCAGCAGACTGGATTCAATGACTCTCTGAAAAAAAAAAAACCTCGAGGCATCTTTACTCACAAAACCTCTTCACAATAAGATATTTTTTGAGTTTTATTCTCTTGAAATCATTCGCTCTTTATTACATATGTTTTAGAGCTATATTATTATTGACCATTAGGCTGTTTATTTTCAGTTTTGATAAACTGTCTTGAAGCAAATGGCTCATTTGAATTGCTGGTGGCCGATACATAATAAAATGTAATTTTATGAGGTTTAAGTGTAAACTACTTCTCAAGCGCCCATAATTTTTTTCCTCTTTATGGCATGACATTTTCAGAGAATTACTAATTTTTTTCTCCATTATGATACTTTTCTCAAAGAACTAAACTGAAGCAAACTCCGCTTATTCTGCTCACTGTGAAATCGTAGTGTGCTCTGAGCAAAGATGTCAGAGTCACACCCTCACAGATGATTAATAGCATCCCTGCTGAGTACTGTTTTTAAAGGAAGAAAATAGTTTGGGCATGATACCAAAGGTAACAATCTCACATAAGCAAGTCTGACAGAAGTAACTGTTGGTTCTGTATCTGCAGGGACGTGTCGCTTAGAGAATCACTGAGTCACACTTGGAGACAGAGGACTTTGCTTTTTCCTGTATAAACTCAGGCAGAGGCTTGTTTCTCATCTCTTTTTTAAAAAGCCTCCTCATTATCCTGTTGTTCTTTTCACCAAAGCAAATTGAATTTTCATGAGGCAACAAACTGAGATTCCAAATCAAGGAAACCCTCTGCTTAAAGGCACTTTTAGTAGAAGTGTTGCTGATAGACTTGGTATTTGGATACTCCAAAAGACCCAGGAAGGAACTGGGCTTGTGAGGGACTTGTTAAACCCTCCCCTGCTGCCATCTGGTGCCAGGAGCAAGTAAATTACTGCAACTCTTCTAAGAGTACCACTTACTACACTGATCCTGTGAAGCTGATCAGCCACATCAGCAGGTGTACTACTGTCTCATCTCTCTCTACCTTGTCCCTACTCCCTCCATTACCAGCTCAAACTGAAATAAGGCTCAAACTCTGAAGAGAAATGAAAACATGAGGTGCAATGAGGAAGTGCTTGGGAAACAGTAAACAGCTCAAACTTTCCCTTTCAAGGCAGCACAACCAAGTACCCATCTCCAGTGACTTGTATGATGCACCATGGGAAAAAAACAGGATCCAGAAATCCATCCACAGTTACAGAGCTGTGACCTCACTGGGATCACAGAGAAATGATGGGATAGCTCACATGCCTAGAGTGCAGCCATGGATCAATACAGACTCTAAAGATGAGGAAGAAGGGTTGTGCTCTACACAAAAGAGCAGTTCAATTGCATGTAGCATTGCCTTGTAATGGGAGGTGGGCCAGCTGCGAGCTAAGGGTAAGAACCAGAGGACAGATAAGCATGGGTGGCATCGTTTGGGGTGTCTTCTACAGACCATCTGAATGAGTAAGAGGAAATAGATGAAGTGTTTTTCAGACAACTAGAAAATGTCACATGATTTCTACAATGGATTGAAGACAATTTGTGCCCCAGGCGATAAACAAGTCAGCTGTGGGAATCATCCTCATGGACCTCTTGCAAATAAGGAAGCATCGGTCAGGGGTTTGATGGCCAATGGGTGTCACTGGCAGCCCCAACTGTGAGATGGTGAAGTTTAAGGTCCTGAGAGAAGGGACCAAGATAAATAGCAGACAAGAAAGTTTTGATTCTGAAAGCATCCAAAAACATAATGCTACTGTTGGATATGGTTGCCTTGCCTATTGGAAATGCTGCAAACCACCACCCATTATGAAACTTGTTTCTGGTTCCTTACAACCTCACCACATTTTAGATGTTGCAGATTTTCCATGCCAAGCATTTGGCTCAGAACAAGTTATCAACATTGTAAATATTTTGGAAAATTTCAGCAAAATTATTCAGCTCTTTCCAAGAAGATAATATTCTGGTTTGCATGCTTTGGAACATTTTTGTGTCTGTATACAATATGTACCTCATACTTTTCTAATTCATCCAAATCATGACTGGCCACACTGTAACCTTTCAGAAATCCTCCATTTCTATACATTACCAGGTAATTATTTCTTGGAGTTTACCAGTTTAAGTTGCTGGAAATTTGGTATTTACAAATTACTACAACTCTCCCACCCCAGCTATCAACCTGCACATCTTCTCCAGCTGACAGATTATGTTCCAACTCCAGGCCAGAAGGCAAAGCCTAACTAGTCCTGCAATTTTTGCCCCATGCAGGCCTAGATAAAGCTGAGGCTAGGCATTAGAACCAGAAACCTTTCCTCCAGCGCTCACAGTGATATAGTTGCTGTTTCCTAGCACAGTAAGTGATCCTCCACTGCTCTCGGTCCAGATGCAAAAGTGAAGAGCTAAGTCTTGGAAACAAGGAAAGGAGCACAACAAACCAAGGGAGCTGACAGATTTATATGAGGGGGTGAAAGAATCATGGGAAAAGGACAAATTTCACGGAGAAGGGAAGATATAACTAAGAAATGGGCATAATATACTCGGAGTAGAATAAGAGGAAAATGAAATGGAAAAGACTTGAACTCTAGAGAGGAGATTGGACATTTGTGAATAGTTGGAAGGATGCAGGGAAGGCGGGAATGAGAAGAAAAAGGACAAGACTGGGACTTAGGAACCAGAAGACAGCTAAATAGCCACTACTACAAGACGGAAAAGGAAAAAAACAGACACAGAATCAAGTCTGAGAAAGACTCTGGAGAATCTGAGACTTTGTGAGCTATAGGAGAAAGACTGGAAATAAGTGGCTGTGATTAAATGGCAGGAGAAGGGGCTGGCTTAGAGAGGGAAAGGTCTGTGAGAAAGGAGTGACTGGATTTTTATCAGAGACATAGTGAGCAAGCTGATATAGGTGATCAAGGGGACTGGAACAGGATCACCCCTTAACAATTGTTTTCACAGCTCTCCAGTTTTTGGTTGGGGGGAGTTGTTTGGGTTTTGTTTGGTTGGTTTGTGTTTTTATTTTTTTACAGCAGCTTTTGTTGTGAAATTTCCAGCTACCCTCCTGATTTCTGTGCAGCCTGAGCACTCAGAGATATATGGAGGGCTAATCTGTGCATAAACAGGGCAGGTTAAGGTTGCAAGAGTAAGCAGAAAAATGTAATTACTTTCCCGTGGTCCCACAGCAGGTTAGTATCAAAATCAAGAAGAGAATTCAGATTCATCCTCCCAGCTCCAGTGCCCAGTTCCCCAGACCCTGCTGCCTTCTTCCATTTCCATGCAACATGCAAAACAGACTGACAAGACAGGCACCACTCCACCAAAACACAGATCCATGTAGGGAGGCATAAACTCCTCTGCTTGCAGTCTGAACTGACAGGACAAAAGACACCTCTAGTTCATATTCTGTGTAGCCATGGTTATCGCACAAGAAAATGGTAGCTTGACAACATCGCCCTAATGTGGCTGTAAGAACTGAGCTGCCTTGCATCTGCCCAGCTTGGAGCACTAGCATAGCCATTTATTTCTATCCAGAAAGACATATGTCTCTGAAAAACACTGTGCCTTTTGTAATTATATTTCTGCATTGCAGTGAGGATTTGTAAAGCCCAGGGTCCAGTACATCTCTCATATTTCCCCCCTACTTCATTTTTCTCACGACAAACCACCTAAAGCATGGCTAATTGGGCATTTCCTACACAGCTATAGCAAATGAATGAATTCTTAGTTCATACTACTATCACAAAAAGCTCTACAAGAGTTAGCTAGATTTCAACAAACTGTTACCATCAAATTAATAAACAGTAATTAATTAATTAATTAACAACTCATTAACTTTTTTTTAATATCTCAAAAAGTTAAATTTAGCTACAGTTGGTTTCTCTTTCTTCTAGGAAGCAATTTCTCTAGCTTGTTTTCAGCTTCCCAAAAAGCATTACAATTAATAATAACAAATAATAAAGAGGAGATCAGCAGCAGTTGCTACCAATAAATTCTGAGAACTGACAATTCATATTAAAAACCTTGTGTTTCCATGTGGATGTATGCAGGAATAAGACTAAATGAAATAGCTGCAGGTTGGGGGATTGAAAGTAAGAGTAACTGATAGAAAATGTATGCTTTGCTGGAATACCTTCCAAATCCTGGATGTTTGCAAGCTTCTGCTGCCATCAACAAAATTTCCATTTTTCATGGAATACATCATCATTTTTTTTTCAAAAGTTCCAAACCAAGAAAGTAAACAGAAATTTTCTCTGTATATTAATGGACAAATACATTCACAAGTCGATAATCACCCAAATGTTCACTGGAGAACTCTAGATTTTACTCTACACAAACACATCTGCTAGCACTTATCTTTTATACATGTTTCCAGTCAAGTCTACCATGCTTTTTAAAACAATATAGAATCTACACAGAGAGAACTTTGGCTTTGGCCCTGCTCTAGAGACTACCTAACAATAAATTACGCTTCTGCCTCCAACGTTTTATATTAAGTCTTTTAACCATTCTCTGCTATCTCACACTGTTCATTATAAAAGGAGAACAAATTTCCCATGGCGATTATACATAAACAGATTTTAAGAAGAATGGGAAGGTTTGTGTTTTTGCAGTACATTCGATGACATAAAAGTACAGAAATCAGTCATTACATACTCTGAGCACTGTTATTATGCTGTAAAATAAAAATGCTTCATTGTCTTTGGAGATTAACTCTCTCATTAATTCTAAGCTCAGTAAAGTGAAGATCACAATCCAGACAAAAGGTCTTGAATCTGCATTCCTATTTATGCTGAGTTGAACTTCCTTAATCAGGAGGTTGCATTCGTTATAATGGCTGTACTGAAATGAGAAAGGGTTCTAAACCCATGAAACTGGAGGAAATAGCTCGCAAGCAAACAGAAAATGAACATTATGACTATATGACAATGACATTTAAGATGCATGAAACCTCCAATTGCCAAAGAAGAAGAAAAGGTTATTTGTCACAGAAAAATTCTAATGCACTTCAGACTGCTTTGGGTGGTTTTCATGGTTGTTTCATGTTAACATTTTCATAGCTTCTTCACAAATTATAAATTTCAAATTTAAAAGAATTTCTAATTCAAATTAGTGTTCTTCATAAGCACCCTTCCATTGGTCCCCCAAGTCATGGCATGCTTGCAAATTGCATAATAATTTGGCTTCACTTCAAACTTGCTTTTCTCTGACTTGCACCACCTCAACCATCCTCCAGCTTCCCCATACTGTGCTGAAAGTCCTAGCCTGAAAAGCAGCCTTCTCCTACTGAAGGGGACTCAGCAGCCTGTTTGAAATACATAAATGAAAACTCCTGCCTAATTATGATGACACATATAATGACTGCGTATGGCAGTTCTCCTCTCCGCTTCAGTATCAGGATGTATTTCTGACTCTTTGTCCATTCCACCTCTGCTCTGGTGTAAATTCTTACTGCATTTTTCCATTCTGGCTCAGTGCTCCCATTCTGTACCATTGGGAATCATCCATCTGTTTCAGCTTCATGGAAATAGTGTTGTGTAGGAGAGCCCCTAGCTTAAACATGACATGACACTTTCTTCTGGAGTCCCAAGTATCCTTCCACTGATACCAACCACAAAGGGGGAAGGGGAAGACACCTAAGCTACAGAAAGAAGTGGAGAGCAGTACGAGAGCAGCAGACTGTAGTTCAGCACAGTGGGCCAGAGGGAAGAATCAAGATAAGGAGAAAGTGACTACTCATAACAGAGGCAAAAAAGCCTATTTATTGGGTTAATTTCCTGCAGTTACATAGCTCCCAAAGAGCGTAAGCTACTAAATTGCCACTACACTTCATTGTAACCTGAAGATCCGTAAGAAACAGAAGCTTGCTGTGGTACAAACTATCACAGGGCAGGAGGAAAGGATCCAGAAATGGGAATCTACAAGAAAGTAGAGTCTGAACGGACAAGAAAAATCGAAAACTTGGAGTAAAGTCAAGCTTAACAACAAGTTGTATGGGTAATTACAGAAAGATCATGCTCTCATAAAGAAGATACTCCCAGAAACGGTGTTGGATGTGATGGCAGAAACTAGACTGAAAACAGAAGAAAGTTTCAGGCAGAGGAGAGGGAAGCTGAATAAGGCTCCAATTTCATGCCCTTTTCAACTCTGCAATTATCCAGAAAAGCAGCAAAAAGTGAAAAAAACCACCTGTTTATCCTCTACTAACACGTTTGAAATTCAGTTCCTGTGAAGAAAACATGAACATTTTTAATACTACATCACTTAGAGTAAGAACTTGCAGTTCCTAAAAATACTATAATTTGCCATACAACTGAAAATTTCCTGCCTTTCTTAAAAACTGAAATACATCTCTTCTGCTTCATACAAGGTCAAAGTAGACATTGGCATTCCTGCTAGGGAATATTACTAAAAGTGAAAATCAGTGTCGTTCATTGAACTTTAAACAATGAGCTGGAGAGCTGCTTCTAAAATCTGTTTTGAGAAGCCATTCTCAGTCAACAGTTTCTCTTTTTACTGCATGCTTTGTTATGTCTGTTGGCCAGGCTATTACTGCTGCAATACAATTTTATGCTTACTTAATGGCACGGTATCTTGCATCTGTATAATGGCGAATGGAGTAATTATGAAGATGAATTAGATATAATGTAAACTTACGCTTTGACTGAAAGGCCAGGTAGAGTCTCTCACTCTCCAGTACTTCCAAAAGAGCACGAGTAAGCAAGATGGGGAGGTGGCTAATCCCCAGTGTCAGTGTGCCTGCTAGTCCCTAGTAGCATTTAACAAGGGAAAAATACTGGTGTTTGTAAAAACCTGTAGGGAACATCACCTGCAAAGTCAGATGCCTCTGACTCCCTTCAGCACTCTTTCTGCATGTATCTTAACACAAGTACAATGTCTCAAAGCCCCTGAACTCTGTAACCATCAGTTCCACATTTCCCTCCTTGTGTAGGAAAAACAAAGCCACAGTGTGGTTTCTGTTTCGCCTTCGAAACACCAAATATTTCGGTTTGTTCTCAGCTTCCCAGTCACCAAGCTGTACTTCAGCACTCTTGGCAACTGTCAACTTTTGCCTGACACATTTTGTGCCCCAAAACAAGCTATAGGGAGAAAACCAATTAGTTCAGCAATAATAATTTCAGAACTTCAAGTACTTTGTGTAGAATAGCAACACTAACCTCTTTCATTTTTTCCAGTTCATTCTGTAGCGCTTGTTTGGCAATTTCAACTTCTATAAGCTGCTGTCTTAATTTTTCATTTTCATCTTCTGTTACAGTACGTTTTTCTTCCACGTTTTCTAACTCATGGTGAAGTCTCACCGACACATCCTTTGCAACCTAAATGAAGTTAATGATATTTCAGAAGAATGATTAAAAAAAGAAAGAATTACCGCTGCAGTGCTTAGTGCCTAAGCAACCATTTACAGGTTAATTCTGATTGTTTTGATGGAAGCGGTATGAAAGGACCCATGTAGACAAGGACATCTACAGATAGAATTCTAAATTATTCCAAATTCAAGCTGATTCCTACCAAAAAATGGTATATTATTCCTATGGACTTCACTGGAAACCACATTAGACACTAAACCACAACTCCTTCTTAGATCCTGTTATGTCAACAGTAAAACAGGACCTTCATTATTCCTGGAGACAGTGCAGCATCTATTTTCCCTCAATAGTTTCTGTTTTTCAATGCACTAAGGCATATGCCCTTCCAATACTCGACTTGCAGAAGCATCTCAAAGCAGGGCCCACCATCTCCAGGCCTACCCTACCTGGGCCTATTATAGGACCACAAACAGACACATCTTTATTTGGACCTTGCTAGTTTCTCTCTCCTTCATGGACAGTTAATCTAACTATCTGATATTTACTACTTGTTAAATAGTAAATTAAAGTTAAATAGTAAATAGTGAAACATGAACAGACAATGTTTTTACTGACCTTGTGTCAACCAAAATGATGTCCAATATTTTAAATGAAAAGGAACACTAAGGTTTTTGCTTTTTTCTTTTTTTAATGCATTTTCACAGGAATAGAGTTAAAAGGCATATGTCAAGACCTAATTTCTCTTCTTCATGTAAAGTAATGAGAATTTTGCCATCCAAGCCACTTTCATTGTACTTTGTGAAACCACCAGAAACTGTAATCGTGCACCAAAAATATTTAAATATACACTAATCACTGTTATGATGGCGATTTAGACACATAGCTTGAAAGGCCTAATTTCCTGCTTTTTTAGGACATTGGAAAGTATAATTAATCCTTCTTAGCATTGGCTAGGGGAGTTCAGAGAGCTATCCTTTATGGCTTTCACTAGGACCATCTTTATGTCTGTATGTCAAAGAACTCTCTTTGACATACTAAAACTCTAAAGAAAAAAATAATTGCAAGCAAGCAGTCTAGAAGAATCGGACCTATCAGAAAACAAGAGCAGCTAGTGACTCAGCCTCCCCTCACAAGAAACCCAGTGTGTGTGAATTACTGATACAACACTGCAGTGTAGCACAAGATCATTCAATAACCTCCCCCACTGCATGCACACTCAAGACACATAATGCCCAACAGAAAGAGAGAGTGGCGAGGAATTTCAATTATAACCATACTCCAAAGAGACTGCAGGATGAGCTCAGAATCACACCACAGGGCTATATCTTGATGTGTTTTCCTATACCCGGTATTAAACTGCTCATCTGGTTGCCAAACCAAAGCAAATGGAAAATCGTGGGGGACATTTTTAACAGCATCCTGTCAGAACCTGTCTTCAGTCCGTAGATACAGTCTGTACCAGTAAATACAACCAAATAACAAAATCATTACTGTTAGTGATTTTTTGACACAAAACTTGGTGGAGAAGCAATTAATGTGGGGAAATCCTACAGAGCATTCTAGATCACATGGGAAATGGGACTCACTCATGCAATATGCATTTTCATACCGCTATACACATGGCTGTATATCCAAAAGTTTAAGTCCCCTAATATATTACCCATGCAAAATGGACAATGTTATTTTGGACAGAAATGCTTCAGAAGAGGACTCGGGAACACTACAGAGAACTGCACGTGAATTACCATGACAGTTAGCCAGCACCCGGAATGCAATTTGGCAGAAATTTGGCATTAGACATTCATCCGTGCTCCAAAGCAGAACACATTTGTGATCTGTGGGAACGCTTTGCAATAACACTATTTCTTTCCAAACAGTCAGTTATATGGTTACTTGGAAAGACATGGGAGAAAATCCTAATCAAGGTGAGCTCTTTGCCCAGCTCAACCTAAGGCCTTAGCTAACACCTCCTATACTGCAGGTGAGCAACTCACCAGAGAGTCCATTTCCCTCCCAGGCCCTGCTCATGTATTACTTGCTAGTACAAAGTAACGTTGAGCCAACAAAGAAATCAGCTCTAGAAGCTGGAATCACAATGTGTACTTGGGACATGAAGCTTCACATTCAAATTCTGCCTGCAAAGGTGCGTGTCTCAAATATTCACCTAAGCGTCATTCTGAGTGTAGAAAATGTCCCTTGCTTCGATCAGCAATTCCATCTGACTCCTGACACGGGTCATTTTGCTTCTGACCAGGAAGACACTGTTTTGTCAGGAGCCATGTGAACAGCTGCACTTACAGAACTGTCACAGTAGCAAATGTGGGGTTTGAATATCCACAGGAAAGGAATAGCAAGCAAAGGATATTGGCATTTGAAATGGCTTGAGTGAGAAAATTACTGGAACACGGCTTGGACTGGTGTCTCCATTTTAATAAGAATGATGATAAGCTGGAAAACTTTCAGAAAAAATGATCCAAGTCTACAAACCAGGCTTGGGAATAACAGACTCTCAATCCATTATGTTTATCAGAAAGAAGTTTAAGAATGACCTTGTTCCTGATCATATATTAAATCAGCATTTTCAACTACAGCCCACTGAATCTAACAAGCCATAGGTAACGAGCCCTATACAGTGGACAAATGTTTCTATACACAGGCCTTGTACCTCCATGAGAAATGGAGGGAGATGACCAGTCAACTGGGAAAAATTTGAGAGTCCTGATTCAGTAGGAGCCTTAACAAAGTCTAGTGGACAGAAGCGGAAGCTAAACAACTTCCAACTGGTGCAAGAAAGGGTTTTTTTCTATAACTGCACCAATCTCCAATGGAGATGATGGATATTTTGCCAACAACAATCTTTAAATAAGGACTGACACTTTTTCTCAACAATGGGCTGTGGCTCATTCCGATGTTATGGATTAAATACAGTTGATTACACATTGAAATGTGATGTGTCTGTGGTTTCAGGTGGATGTGGAAAATCCTGCCTTCACTGAAGATAACAGCAGTTTTTCCACTGGCGCCAACAGAGTCAGGATTTCATGTTGTGGCTCTGCAAGTACTGAATCTACCAGTCCTGTGAAATCTTTACTGAAGAGTACAGCAATCCTCTCAAAGTCAATGGGGCAACTCAGTGAGGCTGGTTTAATTTTGCGGTGGTAGGGTATGTTTTGCATTCATCATAAAAGATCCAAAACCCCTAGATCCAATTTTGCATTTGAATCACTGTTTGCATTTATTTACAAAAAATGATTGGACTGAAGCTGAAAATAGCCTACCTACATACTAAAAGGCTTCTGTTACCAAGTTAAGCTTGGCCATTGCTACCCTACGGGCTCCATTGGGTGCACAGTGTGCGACAGAACAGATGGAAATCCCTGAGTCATAAGGACCGAGTGCACACTTGTGTCTCCATCTGAGGCACTCCCTTCCCTTGACACCTGCTCGCGTCTGTACCTTGAGGTCCTGCTCCATGCTGCGCAAGAGCTCCCCATCGATCTCGCCAGTCTGGGCGTAGCGGAGCCTCTTGCGCTCGGCCTTGCGCAGCCGGTACTGAAGGATCCGGCAGTTCTTGTTGGCTCGCTCCAGTTCGTGGCGCATTTCTTGAAGCTGACAAGCGTCCTCCTCGAAGAAGCTGTCCCTCATCTCGTCCATCTCTGTCCTCAGCTCATCTATCTCGTTCTGGCACCAGGGTGAGAAGAGGATGGGGTGCAACAGGTGGGTGCAAAGCACAAATGTCAGCACGTAGAGGGGAAGGCAGCCAAAATGGAGCTCCCCCCCGCAGAGACACCAGCTAAATACAACCCAGCTCATTAAAAGCACTGCAACGAAAAGTGCCACTGCCCGCACGTTCAGAGACAGGGCCGCCTTAACTCTGCCTCCAGCGCTAGTGCTGGGGGAGAGGGGGGCCGGGGAGGCCCCTACCGGGGCGGGGGTGGCGGGACCCCCCGGCCCCGGTTCCCGCCGACCCCCGCCGCCGCCCTGGCCCCGGCCCCCGCCACCGCCGCCCCGGCCCCTTACCTTGAGGCTCTCGTTCTCCTCCCGCAGCTTTTCCATCTCTTCCTGCATCTCCTCCTGCAGCTGCGAGCTCAGGGAGCCCTCGGGGGCGCCGCTCCTGGCGCCGCCGTCCGCCTCGCCCTGCCGCAGCCCCTCCGCCCCGGCCGCCGCCATGGCAGAGGGCGAGGAGGCGGGGGCGGCCGGGGGAGGCTCGACCGGGGCGGCGGCCGCGGAGGCGGCGGAGGAGGAGGCGGAGGAAGCGCTGCCGCTGCTGCTGTGGTTGCTGCCCTTGGTTTGCATCTGGGCGGCCGCCGCCAGCCCCTTCCTGAGGTGGAACTGGATGAGCTCACTTTGCAGGCATCCCTCCTTCCAGAACCCGCCGCCGCCCGCCGCCCCGCGGCCCTTCCCCGCGCCCGAAGAAGATGGAGGCGCCGGGGCCGCCTCCCCCGCGCCCTTCAGCGGCGTCCGCCCCGCTTTCCCCCGCCAGTGCTTGGGCGGCGGCGGCGGCGGCTGCGGCGCCACCGCCCCCTCTCGCTCCCCCCCGCCGCCGCCGCCTCCTGCAGGGGGCGCCTCCTCGGCGGCGCGCAGCGCGGCGGGCTCGGCGGCGCGCGGCGGCGGCTCCTCGGCGGCGCCTCTCCCGCCGGCGGCGGCGGCGGGCGGCGGTTCAGCACCGGCGCCGGGCTGGACAGCTCCCGGCGGCCCCGCGCCGCGCCCGGTCCTGTCGGCGGCGCGGCCGCGGGCGGCTCTGGGGGCCGGGCCCGGCGGCGGGCGCGCCGAGGCGGCCTTGGCGGCGGCGGCGGCGGCGGCAACGGCGGGCGCGGCGCGGGAGGCGGCGGCGGCAGCGGCGGCGGGCGGCGGCCGCGGGGGGGTGTCGCGGGCCCTGGCTGGAGACGAGGCTCGTTGCTGCTTCCTGCCGCTGCTGCCCTCGGGGTGGAGGCGAGGCTCGGCGGCGGCGGCGGCGCCCCCTGCAGGCGGCTGGCTCATGGCGGCGGCTATCTCGGGGAGACGTCCATCACCGGCGGCGTCCTCCGCCTCCCCCGCCGCCGCCGCCCTGAGAGCTGGGGGAGGAGAAGCGGAGAAGACGGTCGGGGTGGGGACGGGGCGGGCAGCCCGGGGGCGGCGGGGAGCTGGCGCGGTCGGCGTGCCAGCTGCCTGCCGCCGCAGTGCCCCCGCCCCAAACCCCTCACTCCCCGGCTCCCCAGCCCTGCCCCGCGGCCCGCCGGCACCGGCGGCCGGGTCGAGCCGGCCGGCTGAAGCGCAGCGTCGACCCCGAGCGAGGGGCTTTCGGCCGGGAGCCCCCGCTGCACGCCTGAGGCGGATCCGTTCCCACCCGCCTGCATCCTGGGGCGGTTTCCCACCCGACGCCGACCCCTTCCCCCGACCGGGTGCCGCATCCCAGCTCAATTTCCATCCACACGCTGCCTTCCCTCTCGCTCGCCCTCGCTGCCAAACCGAGTGCCGGTCTGGGTTGCTACTGCACCTGCCTGCCTCCTCAGATGCCCCTTCCAGGTGTCCGTCCGTCCCAGCCCAGTGCGGACAGGCTGCTGTACAAAGGGCTGCACACGTGGAAGCAACAACAGATTTGCCTCCCGCTTTGACAGGGACTCTTCCAGGGTGACGTTAGGCCTCCGAAACCCGGGAATCGAGAGCCGTAAAGGAAAGGGGCCCTTCAATCAGTGTCTAAGTGCAGATTTGTCCCAGTTTGTTTTCCAGAGGCATTGTCAGGACTTAAGGACTGATCCAGGTTTGTTACTAGTTATGCTGACATAGAACTGAGGCATAATTTGCAAGACAGAGGAAGCAAGGAATACACCCTCAGCCAGTACGTGGTGTTATGTGGTATTCGCCGAAGGGTGCTCACACGGCAATTTTCCCCCATGGTGACAAAACTGGAGTTATCGAGGCCCCGACAGATTATTAAAAAGGGCTGTTAAAAGCCATATCATGCTGTTAATGTTCCTTAATATATCCTGAAAATAATGGCTGTGATCCACAAACTGTTTTCGCATAGCCTTTATTCAACTGTCCTTAAACATGAGCAAAAGTAGAAACGACAGCATTCCCAACACGGCCTGACGATTCCCTCCTAGAACATGGCTTAGCCGTTCCCTACTAAAGCAGGGAATAAAGAAAGAAACAGGACTGGGCAAAGTCAATGTAGACATTATACGGTACCCTGACAATTGGTTTACTCCCTGGAACATACCAGACAATAAGGCTGTGTTTGCTCTGCTCTTACTGGCAGGAGCATGGGGTTTCCTCTCAACTGCACTGATTTTAACCAATATTCTGGAAATTAATGCTCAAAATGACACAATTTGCCAGAAACTTCCCAGGTATTAATTAGTAAAAAGGGAGCATGGGAGTGTAAATCTATCAAAACTTACACTTGTATCACATATCTTTTATCTTGTAGAAGATTTGCTTTGCATCCCCGCGAAGCAAGACAAACAGAATTCCCACACCACCGTTGTTCAGAGCCATACAGGTACAAAATGTCACTCTCGAAACCCAAACCCAAAGAAACTGCGAAAAGCCAGGACTCAGATCCTGCGTCCTACCCCTTACTCTGCCTTGTACCTACCGTCCAAAATTAAATTTAAAATAATAGTCGGGAGCCCTACGCTATACCTGGAGCTTTCCGGGAAGTTTCCCTGCAGCAAAGCCACTGGGCTCAGCCGCGATCCGCCAGGAGCACCGCCGGTGCCCCCAATTCCGGGACCGGCCGCCGCCTACCGCTCCCTTGGCCGATTATTTTTTGGGGGGTTGGGTTTGTTTGGTTTTAATTTTTTCTCTTTTAACTAGCACAGTCCCGTTTGAGCCCAAGCCCGACAGCCCCGTCCTCACAGAGCTCGGCGACCCAGCCTCCTCCCCAGCGGCAAACCCACGTGGCGCCGGGACGCGGCGCCTCCGCAGGTTTTCCTGCCGGGAAGGGCTGCCCGGGCGGAAAAATCCAAAACAAACAAACAAAAAAAAACGACCCCCAAAAAAACCAACCAAAACCGCGTAAACAAACGGCAACAACAAAAGGGGAAAAGTCCGGTGGCTCCACCCGCCGGCGTGGGGATCCCCTCCGCCCTGCCCTGCCCGGGCCTTCAGGCAGCGCTCCCCCCGGCTCCGGCCCCCCTCCCCGGCCGGGCGCCCGCCTCTCCCCTTCCCAGATCCCAGTTCGCAACCGCGCCTTGAGGTTTGGGACAGCTTCTGCCTTTTGTCCGGGTTTTAAAGGCGCGGGAGGATTTTCGCAGGTCCTCCTTTCATCCCTGGCGGGTTTGTTGCATCCGAATCCCGAATAATGTTCCCTTTTAGAGAGAAACAAAAAGGCTTGGATCTAAATCGGCCGCAATACTCACCACCACTTTGTCTGCTGCCGGGCTGGCGAAATGCATGCACAGGGAGACGGGCACCCGCACACGAGGTACCCGGCGCTGCCAGAGCCTCTCAGGAAAATGAAGCAATATTCATGAGCTGACCTCACTGGGCCTGGGAGACGGAAGGGGGGGGGGGGGGGGGGGGAGGGAGGAAAGCAGCGGAGGGAAGAGAAAAGAAAAGATTAAACGGCAAGAACCCCGCCCAGGCCTGAAGGCTGAGTTGCGTCCCCTTATCTCTCTGCACATGGTGGAACAGGATTACAGCGCCAATAGGGGAAGGAGGAGGCTGCGTGCAAGGGATGCGCCCGGTTCCCCTTCCATCGCATCCCGGCAATCGATTCTCATCAATTATTTAGTGTTCTCTTCAGGGGAGCCTGCTCTGACCAGGCAGGGATGCCGGGCGCCTTCTGCACCAGCAGCGGGACGATGACAGGATTTTCCTTTGTTCGCCACCTTCACCCACGCTGGGAGCGCGACGGGCCCTCGCTGCATCCCACTGACAGCAGCCCACTACCACCGGCAAGGGTAGAAACAAAGGCAACCCGCTCTGCTCTACTGGAGATCATCCCCTGGTGTTATTTGTTCGCATGAATAAGGGGACCAACGTGCCAGTGGCCGTTTAGTTCTAATGTGGGCAAACCCCAGCGATGGTCATCTGTTTCACCTGTTTATTTTATCACGAGGTGAATTTATCTTTGCTCTGAAACACCTTAGAAGGCTCTTAAGCCTTTGTGCTTGAAGTCTTTCCCAAATAGAGACAAAGAAAAGCAGAAAGGCTTTCCTTTCCCTTCCCTTCCCCTGCCCTCTGAGGAGAGAGTATTTCCATCTGATGGCTGTGCGTGGGAGTGTCCTGGACCCACCTGTGTCTGTGTGAACACCCAGCAAGAACAGGCTGGGGGAAAGCAGTGCTCAAGTTGGGGTCCTTCTCATTCCTCCTGCAGCAGCTGGCAGGTGAGGTGAGGTCCTGGGCTCTGTCTCTGTCCCCAAAAGTGCTTCCTTGGCAGGGGGGGAGAGGCATGGGGGGGCGCCCATCCTGGCACAGCACTTCGCTCCAGCCAGGGGAAGACTGTTTTTCCAGGCTGGAAATTCCTCCTGAGGGATAATTAACTGAGGATTTTGTGCCCATAGGTATACCAGCATATACATACATGCATACATCTATACATACATCTATATACAAAATATATATCTACACAAATATACAGTACATGCATACATATGTAAATGCATGTACATACACACATGTGAACACATATAAAATAGGCATATATATGCATGGTATTATATATTGTATGTACATATATGTACACATACCTGTGAGGTCCTTGCGCAGCCCTTGGGGGAGGACAGGCTCAGGGGAGACCAGCTGCTCCTGCCCCAGTCCTCTCCACCTCTCCTGGTATGATGACCAGGATCCAACACATCTGAAACAGCATATCCTGGGATGTGGAAAGGTACTCTCCTCTGTGTAGATGCTCGTCCTCCAGCCTTGAGCCCAGGGACTGCATGAACTGGATGTACGTAGATGTGATAAGTTGAGGACAATCAGAAAATAGGAAATTAAACATTTATGCTGAAGAAGAAAAAAAAACAGGGAATTAAAAGCTACTTTAAAAATACGTAATATTTAATGCTTTGTTAGGCCTTTGAAGATCATAAACATTGACTGCAGTCGTACCAACTAAACAGAATAATTTGCTGAAACATGAGGGATGAAAATACAAAATATCTCTGGAGTTGGGGCTGAGAAATTTTCCTTTGAAAGTGGTGGATAGATTCTTCTAGAACACCTAAGCTCCTTGTCTCAGTGAATATACAGAATAGCAGTGATGAGTTCATCATGATAACATAACATTTTGTCTGCACAATATCCTCCAGAAGGACAAATACAGCAGTCCCTACCTTTAAGCACTGGACAGCAATTAGCACCCTTTCTGCTCCCTCGGTGGATGAGATCCCTGGATGGACTTTCCACAGTAAGGCAAAAATGGCATGCGATGACATGTCATACCACCTACAACAAGTTTTAATGTGCTTTTAGGAAGATACAGATCCTTATTTTCTCATAGTAGTGTCCAAATGAAAACCAGGTCATCAGATTATCTTCATCTGTAGTGTCAGGCCACAAGTCTAAGACTAGAGACCAACCTTATGGTAGAAAAATTTACCCATCTCCCAGTGTGATTTGGAATTGCTGACTTTACTTTCAAAATTTCTATTCTGGCTAAAACTTCAGTGCTGACACAGTTATAAAAATTGACATGGGCACAAAAATGCTTCTACTCATATAATTTACTCTTCTGGGGGGAATAGGTATAATCTACACAAGCTAAAGCACTCCTTTGCTAATAAAAGCTGTATTGCCATTAGGAAATTTGCTGCTAGATCTCTGTAGGCATTTTACATCACCAGCATGTCATGACATAATAGATAAAATAATTATATCTACCCTAGAATAAGTCCAGTATGAAAAGACCCATACAGAAAAGTTAATACAGTAAAAGTTCCATTTATGATCAGATTTTCTTGTAGAGTGTCCAAAATCCTGTGGATGGAAATAATACACAGAAAGGAAGATCGTAACTTCACATGGGAAACGAGCCTCTCAGCTGACTATTACCATTCAGGAATGAAGCACTGACATGGTGCTGAACAGTATAAATACCTTGGCTCACGTGTCAGAGGTAGGCAAAACAATGGAAATCAAATATTAGAAATTTTTTAGGGGGAAGTACAGAGCAAACAGAAAACATCATTATTGCCCCACTATAATTCGATGATAAAGGCAGATTTTGATTACCAAGACCAATTCTGGTCCCCCATTCAAAGCAGGCATGGTGGAAGGGGGTGAGGTACAGAGACGGGTAGCCAAGGTCCAAAGTGGCTCTGCTCAAGGAATGACTAGCTATGGTAGGAGTCTTCAGGCTGGAAAGGGGGTGTGTGAGGAAGAACATGATGCAGGTCCCTACGACCTTTAGTAAGGAAGGTAAACAATGGTAAAAGGTTCACTGTTGCTCTCTGGCTCTTCCCACACAAGTAGTGCAAAGATGCAAATGTGAATGAAAGAAACAAGCAGGTGATGGAATAAAAAAAAAAAACAAAACAGAAAACAGCCCTTGTGGTTAAGCCATTCAACTCCCTGCCACAGGGTGTTGTGAATATAGGCATTTACATGGGTTTAAAAAGTGATTGAACAAAGTAAAGGAAGAAAAATCATTTGGGGACAAAAAAGGCAAAACAGGTAGCTCAAAAAAACTCCCCACTGACAATTTTTTTCATCTGGGAAAGTGTCTGGGAGAGGTATCAGGACGTGTTTTTGTGTCCTCTTCTAGCATCCACTACTGACCACAGTCAGATACCTATCAGTAAAATAGAAGACCCTTGCTCTGGCTCCATATGAAAATTCTTATCTTGTTAGTATCACCCTCTAGTTTTGCCTCTCTCTCTTTCCCACCTTATTTTATTTTCTTCACTTCTTTTTTATTCTTCCTTGTTAGATTTCTTGTGATGCAGAGTGTTGGTAACCTGATGCACCCCGGTAGAGCATACCAAAGACTTTTTCATTACTTTTTTGCCTGCAATAGCTAAAAGTAATTTGACTCAAATTAGAACTGTTAATACCTTGTTTTCTAGTCCCCATTATTGCTTGCTCATGTTGAGACATATTTTTTTATTCAGCCTATGACTGCATTTAGTTGTATGTAGTTGTGCAAGAGCTGAAAGGACACTAGACTGAAAGAGGAGAGGAAGAGAAAGAAGTAGAATTTCTCCTCCAAGCAACGTTTTGGTTCAAGCCATATAGGTTTCTTTTCCTAAATTAAGATGAAAATCCCTTTACATAACACCCTAAAAGTATGACCCAAGCATGACCTCCTAGCCTTCAGTAGAGAATACTTTAATAACAGATTTCAGAAGCAGGCTGGGGAAGATGCTTTTCCGGGAGGATGCCTGGGTGGCACGCACTTGCTGTACTTCTACCGCTTTGCTTACTCACCTGCTCTGCCCTCTTGGGAATGTGTTGGGTTATGCTGGGGCAGAAGGAGGAGCTGCTGGAGTGTGCTGTGCTAGTTCATGCTGCTGGCGCTGCCCCAGCTGGCACAGGCTGCAGCTTATCTCCCTGCCCAAGCAGATGTGCTGGACACGACTAATTATGCACCAGACTAGAGCCCTTTTTCTCTATCCATGGAAAATTGGAAGTTTGAGACTTTAACTCACCAATTTCTAATATGTTGACTAAATGGCCCTGATGTCTATCATACCAAGCAGTAATCTGAGAATAAACAATGTATACTTTATAACTGTTCTCCTTTCTTATTTACTTAGAAAGGGACAAGCTTTCCAGATGTACCGTGTAGCACCAAATCATGATATTTAAAAAGAAGAAAGCTTTATGTTAAAGACGAATAACACTTGGGTGAAAAAGCGAAGCTAAGAAACAAATAACATTTTAAGTTCCTGCAGCTTATCAAATAGAAACATTCTAATGGCACCAAATAGTTCATTAATACAAGCATATTTTGGCATTCATGTTTGACCAAATCATTATGTAAAGTCACGGTGGTCCTGGTTGTCATGTCTCTCTCGTTTTTTCTCCTCCTCTTTAGCGGCTGCTCCTCAGCCAGAGACAGCTGTAGCATGGTATGTTGAGGCTGCACCTTCTGTTCTTCTGTGTCCTCATACCCACAGACCCCCAACAAGGGGACAGGATGCTGCACCAAAGGGACAGCAATACCATCTGCACCCTCCCTGACAATTCGTCCCAATAGAATTAGGTCGCGCTGTTTTCCACTGTAAAAGTGGAAAACTGTACACTTTCCTGTACAGGAAACAGCTTCAGCCTTCATATTTGCAAGGAATCTCCTATGTCGCAGTTCAGGAAGTCTGTATGTCATGCACCGTGTCATACCTGTCTTGGTTTAACCCTTGCATTCCAACACCTGGCTGGTTCCTTAACCTCACAGGGGGTGACAAGGCACAAAAAAAAAAAAAAAAAAAAGAGAGAGTAATGAAAATTAGAGGAATCTTTGGTTCTGTCAATGGAGAATAAAACTAGATGAAATTAGGTCTGTTGCTTATTAGAACTCAATCCTTATAGAATAAAGGTTAGGTTCTGTTTTTGCTGTCAGACATTACATTCAGCCTTTCTGAAGGCTTCAGGAAGTTTTATACTGCTGCTTTTTATTCCTACAGCAAACAATTGTAGCTATTGTTCAGAAATAATGACAAAACTGAGCATGCCCTGGAACAGGCCAGTGCCGGTCAACCATTTCTAATGAAAAAAATGACCTGTACCAATCTCTCATTTCTCCTGGACTTGCTATACCTTCTGTTACTAGAATGATTTAAAAAAAAATCTGGAACTTAAGACATTATTTAAAATAAAAAGCCATTGCATCAGTCAGGCAAGTGTACAATGAAGCTGCACAACTTTAAAGGCACTGAAGTGCCCAATTCCTCTGATTGCTAGGAGCCGTAGGCCCTTACATTGAAAACATAGCAGCTGAGGTGAGGAAACAGGTGATGAAACAGTCAGCGTTTTGTTAGTTGAGAGGCTTGAGAGTGTTTATTTTTTTTTATTTATTGCTCATTTAATGTTAATTTAGTCTTTATTTCCTCATTGTTAATTTGGGATGCTTGTTTTGATGACTTATGGATGTGTATACTTGTTTAGGCTGGAACTGTATCTTGCGACTCTGACTTCCAGGTGGCATCACATTATCATACACATAAGCTTCCAGATGCAAAATTCAACACAGATTTTCCAAGAGCTGCTGTTAGACAATTGGTTGCCTTTCCACCTGTTGTGCTTCCTGAATTACTCTCTGCCTCATTGTTGTCTTCTTACTGATAATCTGTCTTTTTATTTTGTTTTTAGTCTCTCTTGTAATTATCCACTGTAACTTGTATCTCAGGATCAGTGGATTTTTGTACACATCTAAGTAATTTCTGAGTTAATGCCATTTTCAAAGATAAGACTAGGACTTTTGAAAATGTTGGCAAATTAATCTCTGTTCTTTATTCTCCTAAACACCCGTGAGAACTCAACATAAGTGATTTTTAAAATAGGGTTTTTTTCATTCATATGAATAGGATGAGTTGCCATTTTATTTGTTAATTTACACTTGGAAAGGCTAGGGAAAATCACTGTACTTATGCAAGCTGAAAATTCATAAATCAATAGTGAATCAGATCCTTTGTTTACCAATTTGTTGGGCTTTCTATCATGCCTATTATGCTGTTATCTACGTCTTGGATCATATTCAAGCTTCTTACATAATGCCCTAGTGCTTTTGGAGGAATCGGAGGACTTCTGGCACACATCAAAATAGTAAAATCAGGATATCAATGTTTTCTGTCTGGTACATGTACATGGAAAAAGCTCTGTAGGTGTATCAAGCAGTGCATATAACAGGTTCGTTTAATGGCTTTTGATTCAGGGACCGCATATAAGAGCAATTGAGAAAATTATTTGTCCTAAATAGCCTTCCTTGTGTACGCTGATATTGCCTTACACGGTTTTGAACAACATGCAGTGTCGGTCAGCTGTGATTATACTTACAACAGCTTCTGTGCTCTCTCCGGGCTGCCAGGGAGCAGCTCGGTGTACAAACAAGGCCAGAGCCCCCGTTTCTATGGTGACTTCACATGCATGTCACCCCATCAAGTAGCCCGTCTTCAATGCCATTGCGCTGGCAGGGGGTGGAAGACGAGGTGGGTGTGAGGAAGGAGCATCTCCAAGGAGGCGCCTGGGAAATCAGAGTTGGTGCGTTACCTTTGTAGCCTGTATGGTAGTCTCAGAAGACTGGAGAATGGAACCAGCAGAATTCTTGTTCCTGCAGGGCAAGCTCCAGGGGGATGCTGGGCTCCTCCGCCCTAACTCCCTCCTGCACACATTGCATCTCGCAGAAGCACAGCAGAGACAAGGTGCTGATAGCCTGATCTTGTTTGGAGTCCCAGTGGAGTAGTTTATTCAGTACAGCACATATATTCTGGTGTAATTCTATTACAAGTGAAATAACAATCAGGCTCGGTGGAGTAAGGGCAGGGCAGGTGAGATCAGAATCTGGCCGTGAGTCTCCAGTTCAGATTGACGTAGTAAAACATGAACCCTCGACAGCTGATGCTGCTGCCCACAGAGAATAAGAACATTACAGGACACATCTGAGATAATCCTTTATTGATCTGCAACGCTAGAGACCATGATTAAAGGGTAGCCTTAAGCTTAAGGTAATGACTTAGGGTTGGAAAGTGTGCTGCTGAGAGAACCTTTCTCTGTCCCTTTCCTCTGAGTCTGAGCTGGGGGGTTAACTTGCTATCTGTCCCCATGTCAGCAAATAAATCCCAGTGCTTCTGTTTGGTCTAACTAATCAGTTTTTAGTGAAATACATATACAGGACATGATGCCCCACAGGTTTCATTATTACTGAGGCAGAAAGTCCAAGGAAGTCATATAAAACCACCCTGCTCTAAACCCATACTTGCTCAAAAGAGCTGTGATCCGCTCTTTCCAAACTCACCTTCTTTTCCCATGCTCCATGTTGTCCTGTAATTGTGGAATAGGCATGTGTAGGAAGCAAAAAACCCTCATATTACAGGGATAGCCCTTAACATCTCCTAGTACTAAATTTTGGCCCCAATGAGATCAGTAGCAAATCTCACATTGTCATTAAAATGGCCAGCCCTGAACAGCAGAGCTCCTTGGCCATTTCACTCGGTGTGTCCTCTAAGCTGGCACAGGATTATTCACAGTGATTTGAGTACTGACAGATTTAGTTTGGAAGCTTTGCTAAATAAACTGCTATACAGCAAATACATCTTTTCAAATCACTGATTAATTCTGCCGTGATTAGAAAAAAAACCAATGTTCTGTTCACTTGAAATACTTCATATAACTTGAGAAATTCTCTGAATAGTGATAACGAATTGTACTACAAAGAAATTTCAGGAATGGACTTCATTAAAACAGCAGTTGTCTTCGCTGTCTTTGGATGTAACAAATTTTTGTATGACAGAAAAATTATAAGCAAAATATAATTTATCTAATGCAGTAAAATAGATGTTCCCCATTTTACAGGGGAGCTTTTCTTTCAAAAGGAAGTACTGCGGTTACTGGAAACGAAGGGTCTCTGTGCTCAGCTGGGACTGCCGAGGGTGAGGCCCAGAGCAGAGCAGTGCGCTCTGATCTCCTGTCTGATGCTGGCCATGAACCACATGACTTTAAGTGTCACGGTCTCCTAAAGTCATGATAACATTCACTGCCATCTCTTCCCCTACTACCCTTCTGATCTAATTCTGGAAAAAGCTATGAAAAACACATTAACTCAGGGAAGTTAAGTCCTTTCTCTCAGATAGGATTAAGTTCAGTTTTTTGAGGGGGAAAAAAAGGCATTTTTACCCACTTTTCATTTGCATGCACTTTCCATTAATCATTAATTATTTTAAAAATGCCTACATGAGTTGAAGCACACTTCCAGCTTTCTTTTTGTTTACCATACTTTTAATAGATTGAAATACTGAAAACTCCAGTGCTGAGGGCTTTGCTACCATTAAACCCCACCAGAAGACACATGTAAAATTTTTTTTGAGCCCAGAATATCCCTCTTTCAGTAAGAATAAGTGGCTTCTTCAGCACCTGCTGCAGTGGTGTTCTCTCTCGTCGCAGGATGTTTTGTAATCCATTGTGAGTCTGAGTGCTGAAGTATCAGCCCCATTTTCTAGGCCGTATGTGAGGATTTCATAACTATAATAAAGAAGTTAGATTGGATTGCACATTGGGTACTGTCTATATAATGCAACAGAGACTTGTTCCCCCCAAAAAATGTTGTGGTCCTGCAAAGATGAGAAATTGAGGAGCTGTGAAGCAGTCCATTTTATGACTTCCCAGACAAAGGAACGTTCCTGCTATCATCCTTCTCAGCATACCAGAAAAATCAAATAATTTCCCCACATGCCCAAAAGAGGATGTTGATCTCTCCATAAAGCACTTGGAGACATAGAGAGGGAACTCTAATATACGTGTGTGATGTATGCTGCTGTCGAAGTAATACTGATGAAACAGAAAACGGTGGGCCCGAGTGCAGGGAAGACTTCTTTCTTATCACAGGAAGCTGAAGGTGCATATGGGGAGTAAGTACAAAATTTCAGTTGTATATTAAAATATTCTTGATGAGGACATGAGCTTAACATACAACAGATAGAAAAGTCTTGCTGAGAATGAAAGTGGTGTAAGTCAGAACTTCTCTAGTTTGGAAGAAAGAGGTAGCAGCTTCTGTTCACCGGTTACACTTTTATTGCCATACTTCTGATCATACTCACTTGGCAGGCCAGAGTAGCTCTCAGGCTCAAGCAGAGCATTATAAAACCCTGTGCTCCAGTTCTGGTAAAGCTAAAATTCAAGTATGCTAAACTTTTACCACTACAGATCTCTCTTTCTTCTCTTCTGCAACAGTAGCAACAGCCTTCACAGCTGCTCTGCTGTGTCTTATCTGAGAATGTACGTCTTTGCTACAGTGGTGGTTGCCTTGGACAGGATTTGTCAGTGATGGTTTGCTGAGTCCACTCGATTTCCCTGAAACCCATTCATTTTTGCAAAAGCCTGCTGGGTAATTTTAACCTCCTTTTTTCTGTGCTCTGTTGAGTAATCTTGCCACAGCTTGCTCCACGCCTGTTGGGACACTGAAGACACAAAGACACACACACCTTCACAGTCAGGAGCACGACACTTCTCAGGCCCTGCAGGCAAGGGCCAGGCAGTGTCCCACAATGGGAATTGGAATTGGATTCTGTCATATGAGCAACTATGACACTGAGAATCCAACAGTGGAGGGTTACTAAACCCAGCCCTGTGTCTTATGTTTTTCATATGTATTTTCACGTCTTCTATCCTTCAATATAGACTGTAAATTAAAAGGAACTGGAAGAAGAACAGGATATGAATAGGGACAGAAATGACATCTTAGAAGAGATGGGTAAGTTGCGTACAAGTGGAATTGCTTTACCTTTTTCTACCCTGTATTCATTACAGAGAGTGTTCAATAATATATATGTGTTCTTCGACACTACAAATACTTGCTGATTTTGTTTCTTGATTTTAGGTCAGAATTAAGTGAACACTATGATTATTAGGTCTCAAATTAGTGAAATGCCATAAGACTTTCATCATATCCAAAAGACAGGCACAATGGTTTTCCCGCATATAAAGCAAGAGAAGAATGCAGATAGATATTTCAATGTCTTAATGACTAGGCAGTGGAAACACCTTCTGTCATTTCACTGTAAAATATCAGTGTTGTTAATGAATGTTTTTATTAACATTGTGCTGTAATTAATAGTATTACTACATGGGTGGTTCGGGGTTTTTTTTTTGATACAGAAACAGAAGACTCAAGACGTGTCAGATGATGTTGTTATCTAGGAACGGAGGACACATGGCTGTTATTTAGCACCATCCCTCTTTACTTTGCCAAGTCAAGAACTAAGTGTAGTCACCCAATTCCCCCACATATCTTGGGCAAACCTTACGAAGCAAGGTCGGAGCAGCGATGGTGAGCCAGAGCCTGCCAGAGCCAGGGGAAGAAATGCAAGCCTTGCAGGGGCAAGGCAAAGCCCAGCATGCATGGCTCTTCATTGTTCCATGTGTTTGTCCCTCACTTCTTGGGGGAAATTTAGGATCTGAATTCTTCCTGAACCTCCCTGTGTTCCAGGCTGGGGAAGAAACTGCATGGGAAGCAGGAGACACTAGAGAGATGTCTCTCGCCTCTGTCACGTAAGGGTAACGCTGAACAGGGACAGCAGGGGCTGCAGACTCCCCCCTGTTCTCCTTTGAGGAAGGGGAGCAGGAGCAGGGGGACAGAGCAGGTCATTCTAGGAATGCCATTTGACAGGCAGGGTGTAGGGATGCCACTAACCTTGACATGTTGTTTGTTGTCACTTGAGACCATGTATTGGATAAATTACCCCAAGCAAAACAAATGTAATCCAACTGCATTAGTACGTTTCAACGTTAAGTAAATGAGAAGATCGACTAAATATATTTATGTATGAAGGAACAGGTTATTTTATCCACTAAGACCTCTACTACTTAATCAGTGATGTATACAACTTGGCTCAGTCATGTTCCTGAAAATTAGGAATTTATTGTGTGTCCGTCTAGTGGATAGAGCTTGTCTTTGAGTAGTGACTTGTAAAGTCCAGAAGACATTACAGAGTACGAGACTGCTTTTCACCACTGCAACACCAAAAAAAAAAAAAGACCAAAAAGAAGAAAAGTAATGTGGTTTAGCCAGGCAACTCAACTTTTGGAAGTGTTTTGCAGCTTTTGGTGAAGAACCTTTTAAAGCTACATCTTGTAATCACTGCCAAAGCTTTGGCAAAATATTAAACTAATTCTTCAAGCCCATGTGCCCTCATCAATTACCCTTCCAATTCGTCTGATTCAGGCCATTCACATAATGGTGACCTGATGCAGTGATGCGAAATGGGCATATCTATGATGGCATTGTTATTTCCATGACTGCCTGGTTAGCACAGTAGTGCATAGGCAGTGAGTGTCCCCTGACCAGGGAGTTCTGGAAACCACATAGATTTATACCGCCTTGAGTCAAGAGCAACTGCTGGTCTGCTTCCCAGACACCAAAATTTGGGATTCTCCCCTTCAGTACTTCTGAAAATGATGGAAAATTTGTGAGTACATGGACAGGGCCTTGTCTGCATCTATAGCTATATCCGTCCTGAGACTCAGATTCACTGTTTGGTTAGTGTTTGAACAGTGACACAAAGATGTGAAATATATAAAAGACATCACGTGTACAAGGGTCATAAAGAACAGAGGAGCTATTTTGTATAGGAAAAATAGGAAGAGTCAGAATGACCCCAAAGCTTTTCTCCTGAGCCACAGCCTTTTTCTGTGCACTACCACATTACCTGGTAGCACAAGTTTCATCTGGATCAAAACCAAGCTGATTTAGTTCAAGCTGGGCAAGTGATGTTTTGGCTGGCTTAAGGCATTATCTTGACTGCAAGAAAAGAGGTAATACCTGATCCAGCATAAAAATTGCGGGGCAAAGTTATTTTTTAACCAATTTTTAAAAGTACCTTTGCTGTCAAAGATCTGTTTAAAATCATTCTGTAGCACATTGCCACAGTATTTTTGATCTAGCATAAGGAGTCCTAAAATCAGATGTACCTCAGATCAGACGTATCTCATTAAATCCATCAACAATTGCTGACTGGGAGAGGAATTTGGATTTTTTTTACTTAAGTGCTACGATTTGGCTTACCTACATATTTGCCAGTGTATTAAAACCAAGTTCTAGTCCAGTCTTTTGATTTTTTTTCCGTTACATGTGAAAGTAAGAGAGATTGAAAGGTTATATAGCATCATCTAGTGGTCCTGTAGAAATTTACAGGAGCCTGCAGTTTCACCACCGTTACTCACTTGGATTACCTGGCACCAGTGCTGACTCCAAAGGAAAATGTGAGGTAAATTCCTTATTTCCAGCAGTTAGCCTTAAGAAAAAAAAAAATAGATCATTGGATTAGATGTTGTGTTATGCCCACACTGTTAGCATTCACAGTTGTGGAACAAGAATATCAAATATCTTATTGCAAGGTTTCTTTGAAGATTAGGTTAAGCCAAAGAATTTTCGTGGGGGTTTTTAGTATAAGGGTGGTAAAAGCCCAGGATCAGAGTCTATCTTCCATTCTGATGGGCTCATTCAGATTTGACAAAATAAACCATAACACTTTACTTTTTAATTACTTGTTCAAAGGCAGAGAATTGGAACAGGAATCCAAATCTTTTGGCTCCAAGGCTGAGCTTTTAAAATTAGATTAATTAGAAGAAAATGCAACAGAAATCCAGGAAGAAGTCACAGAAGCTTGGCTGTTTATGTTCACTGTTATGGAGGATTTTGTCTTCTGCCTCTTTCTTGAAAGCTTACAATTTCAAGGTTTCAAGATTTTAAGATTGGTTGTGCTTAACTGTGTACTATGTTAGTATGTATAACTTAGCTTGTAGTGAGGTCAATGCTAAGGCAAAGAAATTACCCCTGGCCTTCTACTTAAATTTAGCCTGTAGTGTAAGGCTTTCTTATACCTGTGTCAATGACACTCCTAGTCATCTCTACAGGTCTCATCACTCTCCATGAAAGGCAACATTTATTGCTAGGAAGAATAACAGTTCCCTTCACCACCCAAATGGTGGAAAAAATTCAGATCATAGCTCCCCAGCCTCTTCTGCTGGACAGTTTCCCATGGTCTGCCATCCACTGTGAGTAAGCACCATGTTGTGTCTCCCCGTAAAGACTACAGAGCATGACCCAAGTGATGGTGCAGGCAGGGAGAGGATGAAGGCAGGTTATATGGGAAATCAAGGTGGCAGCAGGACAGAGAGCTGTAGGGGAGGCTGAGGGAGGCATACATTTTTTTTCCAGCAAAGACTATTCTTATCTTCCTGATGGGAATAAAATATGACAATTAAATATGACTCTAGCTGAGTAAGGCACACTGATTTGAAGAAACGGCTCTTTGGAGTAGGCCAGGAATATTTGGGAAGCTGGACACGTTTTCCAGTGATATCAGTGAGTTCTCAGAGGTTCTCATTTGATAGGAATTCCTGAGGACTAAAATTAATTCCTTTCAAGCCCATTTAAAACAAAACAGCTGTTTCTCTTGCATCCCTTTGCTAACCCAAAGCCTTTTTATTTAGCAACATGGGACAATGGACTAGAAAGCCCTGCTCCACAGCAGTTGCCCTGTTGTGCACCGCAGGGTTTTCATTATGGTCCCAAGCTTGGGGGCCATTGTGGCATTTAGTCACGTTTATGTTTGCTGTGTAATATCAGCAGATAGCTGTCAGCTACAGGAAATGTATTTCACACAAATATTTATGCATTGGACACTTGTATTATGGAATTGACATTAGTGTGTGTGAAATCACGTCATGAGAGAAATCTCAGAAGTAGGGTCCTTGGGAGCATTCAGGTATTGGAGCTTGGGGTGTGAGCTAAAAAGAAATAAAAGAGAAGTGAAACAAAAGCATGAAAAAATGGACAATGGAAATATTTATCATGTTTTCCAGAAAAATATTCTGTTTTTAAAAACCATGTTTTCTGTCCTATCTTAAGTTGCTGATGTGACATCTCTCCATATAGTACCATTAGGTCTCCTTTCAAAATAATGCTAGCTTTGTTGTGCAGCTATCTGTCAATACTCAGTCATTTCCCTCTTTTAGTATCTGTCCATTCATATGTTTGCTCCTTACATACTTTTCCTATGTGATTATGTTTCAGAAATGACTGATCTTGTGTAGGAAGTATATGTTAAATGTACATCTTAATTTAATCAAATAGGTTTGGAATTTGTTTCTATTGAATATTCACACTTCTCTAAACAAGACTGAAATCTGTTTTTCTTGAAAATCACCCTTATTTCCTCTGTCATTGCGAATGAAACAGCAGAACTAAATCACCGTGTTGTATACCAACACAGAATATCAATTAGAAACAACAAGAGTGTTATTCTTTCCCATGACAGAAGCAAAATTAGGCAATAAATGTAAGGATGATTTATACCTCCAGTCTTTTATTTTACTACATTTCTTTTGAGTTGTCTTGTACCAAAATTTATTTTTCCTACTTACACAATAAAGACTAATATATCTATCTGAGAAACATTTTTGCTAGCTCTCCTTTCCTTTCTTGCAAGGAAGCCTCTCCCCTCCCCCTCCCTTTTTTCAGTCTTTTTTCCGTCTAAGGAAAATGGCTGCAGCTGGGAGAAGATGGATCGCAGTCCTCTGAAAATTTTCCCTGCAGTCCCTGAGTTTCAGGAGGCAAAAATATCTCCTGGTTTAAATTTCTGGATTAATTGTTTACTCCCTCCAAATGGCAAAAAATCTGTTTTGGTCCAAGTTTCTAATTGATGCTGTCATTTTACATACTTCACATCAGTTAATCTGGGCACTAGCATCTAGCTACAGATTTACTGCTTTGGATGTTTGTGCCTTTCTTTTAATGAATCTTTGCCATTATGCTGATTTTTCTAATTAGTTATCCCCACTTATTCTCATTTTCATCTAATTAAAATGCCATGCTAAAAATATAAATGAAGATTCAGTTAATTTGTCTTATAAATGGATGCATAATTAATGAAAGATTGAAAAAAAGCCAATTCACAATGTGATTCTGGTACTTTTTTCTGCAGTTTGCTCTTTCCCTACTGATATACCAACAGCCAAAAGATTTCCTTGAATATATAAGCAGACTTAGGGTTGTATTTGAGTAACTATGTCTGAGACAAAATAGACATTGTATTAAAAATTTACCATCATCTTCCTAAATTAGACAACTCTGATGCTCTTGGGAATAAATCTATCTATTTTGGTTTCACCAAATTTTAAATATGTGTTTCAATGAGTGGGGGTTTTGTGTGGTCTGACTCAGAAAAATTAATTCCATCATGTTATGAAAATAAAGCTGATGTCTTTTACGATAAATGTTGTTGAAGCAGTGATGATGAAGACCATATATCTGAAGGTGCTAAGTGCTACAGATATCTAACTCCATGATCAGTTCAACCTTCACCTTCTGAGCTGAAGATAAGAAAGAGACATGAAGTTTATGGTACCCTCTGAACTAACCATGAGGTAAACACACCTCCATAGTATCATTATGAAACTGAAAAATATAGGTTAATTCAAATTTTCCTGTTTCAGGTCCGATGGAGGGGAGTTTATTTTTTTTGGCTTTATATATATATACCTTAACAGTGGTCCTACAAGCAAGCTTGCTCAGGAAATTTGAGAATTGATGGTACTCCTCCTCTGGGGCATTCTGACCGGAAATAGTACATCTGGGACAGCATCAGGTACCTATTATGCATCTTGTGTGCCGGCTTGCTCCTAAATCAATATTTTTACCTTGCTGGTAGCTCATCTTCTTTTACTATTAGGAACTGGAACTCCGGAAACTTTGGATTTGCACTTGTCTCTGTAGCCATTTATCCAGCCAGTCATTCACCCAGCCAGCCTCCTGGAAAAATGACTGCTTCATATGGGAAAGAAAAACTGCATACAGTAAATATCCCACCACAGCTATGAATCTGGCATTTCTGAAAATAGGAGGAATTGGATTTGATTTGGAACATTCTTTATGTTCAGTGTATTTTTTTTTTTTTTTCTGCTGTTTATGCCCAATTCAGTAGATTGTGTCTGATAAAAAAAAAAAGTCAATATTTTATTATGACCATCCTTCATCAACAGGATTTATTAGTGCAATTTACAGCCTGAATTGTCAAGATCTGCCACACAAGTTACTCTTTCTGGTGAGGCAAGATCAGCAGATAACTTGGGAAAGCTTTTGCAGAGGTGAGAACAGGATTAATAGATAACATGAGAATAATGTTTTCCAACAAAGGAGGAATTTTAGATCCAAGGATGTATGGAGGAGCCAGGGTATGAGGACACAACACCTCCTGCTAGCTCCACCACACACAAAATATAACTTCCCCTCAGATGCCTGATGCTTTTACTACAACACGTGTTGCTGCATTAGCAATAAGAATCCACTCATGTGGCACTGGGCTTTGGCTTATGACCTTTACTTACAACCACACCTAAAAGAAGAGAAGCAGCAATTAAAAATCCCTTTTATAGCCTTGTCATGGGGTTTTGCTGGAGAACACTGGAGCCAGAGGGATCCTCCCTGCCAAATATCAAAGGCCTGTGACAAAAAGGAACAGGAAGTCTGCTCAAAGCAGTAGCTGCAGACAATAGCAACAGAGATTGGTAAGCAACCTAAATATATTTACTGCTACAAGTTTATCCAGTGAAATACATGAAGAATAGCTACAGTGTGGTCTTGTTTTCCATGGAACGGCTTGCAGTCAAGCAGCACTCAGTCAGTGGTGGAAGTGTCAGGGCAGGAAAAAAGGGTGCCAGATGATGGGGAGGCTCATCCAGACCAATATCCCATCTAAATGAAAACTCATTTTTCTTCCCTGTAAGACATTTGCCCTAAAAAAAAGTTAGTGTACCCTTCCTTTCAGTGCTGTTTTATGTGACTGAAGGATAGTGACATCCCCAGGTTACCTGAAAGTTTTCTCACCTGCAAAGCTCTACATCAGTTCCGAGTTCATTCCAGTGAGGGTACTGATGCCTCTTCCTCACTGGCTTGCCAGTTTCTCCCTCAGTGCATGCCATCAAAACTAAGGAACTTTATCTTTTTGCAATGTGGAGACTTAAACATGGGCTGCCATTTCTTCTTATAGTCACCTCAACTAATGTAATTAATATTTACGAGCTTTCTGCAGTTATCTTGAAGCAAACTCTGCAGCCCACTGAAAACTACAGCAATTGACAACAATTACATATCAGACCTGAATTTACCACCTATGACACTCCTACAGTCTTCTCCAGGACTTGCTTCTGTTACAATGTCTTTAAGAGCACAGCTGTACTGAGTAACCAGCAAAGTACCTATTAAGAGGGTGGTGAATAAAATAGTGATGCTGACATTACTAATAGTCTTCCTTAATCCTCCACTTATTTAAAATGCTGACATCCCTGAAGGGATGTGTCCTGGTTTTGGCTGGGGTAGAGTTAAATTTCCCTCCTAGTAGCTGGCATAGTGCTGTGATTTGGATTTAGTATGAGAATAACATTGATAACAAACTGATGTATTGGTTGTTGCTGAGCAGTGCTTCCATTAGTCAAGGCCTCCTCTGCCTCTCACCCCACCCCACCAGCGAGCAGGCTGGGGGTGCACACGGTGCTGGGAGGGGACACAACCAGGACAGCTGACCCCCACTGACCAAAGGGACATCCCACACCATGTGACTTCATGCTCAGCATATAAAGCTGGGGGAATTGGCCAGGGGAGCAGCATTTGCTGCTTGGGGATGGGCTGAGGGTTGTACAACTTGTTTTTCCTGGGTTTTGTTCTGCTCTCTCTTTTGTTGTTGTTTTCCTTTCAACTACAATTTATTACCTTTATTATTTTTTATTTTATTTTAAAATTATTAAACTATTCTTATGTCAACCCATGAGTTTTCTTACTTTTGCCCTTCTGATTATCTCACCATCCTACCTGAGGAGGGGAGGGTGAGAGAGCGGCTGTGTGGTGCTTAGTTGCCCACTGCGGTTAAACCACAGTAGTCCTTATTGCTGTCAACCTGAGGCACAAAGGGTTGAGATAATGACAGATCTGACCAGAACGTGTTAAAATAAATTTGTTGTAAGCATTCATTGTATTAGTTTAATAGTCACTTGTCACAATGCTGTTTTACTTGCTCGTGTGGTTGTAATATGTAATCCCTCACTTGCTGTATATATTCCCTGTGATGCTGTTTATCACCTGTGGGAGATGGATCAGGTTTATCATTTTACTGTACTGTGTAACACTGACTTATGATACGATAATATTACTAGTCAAAAACCTCATTTGGTATTTAGTTGGTATTGCCCTCATCTCCGCACCTCGGGCGCCATCTCCCGGAAATTATTAACAATGACACTCTTAACCTTTCCTCGGAGAACCAATCTCTGGGGAAGACGGAGCAGGGGGGATGTTTTCCTCCATTCTTTCATCTTCCCTTTTTCCTTCAGGCTAGGTACACCAGCTCTCGAGATTTTTTAATATCCTTGGGATGTTCAAACCAGCATGTTCCTATTGCTATATCTCCTGAATATGTTTCAGGTCTTGTTTAGGATTAAACAACTATTTTAAAAACTTACACAGAGATCTGCCCCAAGGCTGGATGGTCGTTGGTGGCATGGCATGTGGGAGAACACGGGCAGGTACTTAGAGGACTTCCTACCTCCAACGATCAGGATCTTTACCCATGAACAACTACAGGATCCTGATGAAATGATAGAATGCTTAAAAAAAAAAAAAGCCATGGTTATTCCAAAAAGGCACAACTTCTTGCACTGTGTTGGGCCCTGGCTAGTACCTACCAAATACTGCTAGGTATTCTACAGCACCCTCAGGGATAAGAGAGGGAAAACAAACAGACAGGTGTTGTGGCTACTCCAACCCCTGCAAGAGGCACCACGGTTACTCAAATGCCAGTGACAGGCACCACAGCTGAACCAGGCAGCCAACCTGTCCCAGTGTGAGTCGCTTCCATACACAAGAAGTCTTGGAAGGAAAAGTCAGCTCCTTTAGTAAGGGATGAAGAGGGAGCAAGAAGAAGAAGCATACTGCCCTGTCAGCAAGGAGGCAAACTACTCTAAAGCAAGGCCATCATGAGAACAGGAGAAGTAAGAAGAAGAATTCCCCATTTCCCCCCGAGGAAAAACTCAGCAGGAAGGTTCTTCCTCTTCCTCGGAGGGAGAGGAAGAACTCATAAACAAGATGGTAACCACCTGATCTCTATCCCTGAGTGACCTGTGAGACATGCAAAAAGATTTCAGCTGTCATCCAGGCGAGCACATTGTCACCTGGCTGCTCTGATGTTGTGATAATGGGGCCAATAGCCTGGAATTAGAAGGCAGAGAAACCGGACAACTGGGATCCCCTTCTAGGGAAGGGGGCATTGACAAAGTGATTGGAAAAGGGAAACAAGTCTTCAGCCTCTGCAAGCAACTCCTGTCAGGTGTGAAGGAAAGGTATCCCTTCAAGGAAGATGTTATATGTCACCCAGGCAAGTGGACCACCACGGAGAGAGGTATCCAGAACCTGAGGGAATTATCATGCTGGAGGTGATTTATGATGATCTGGACCACAAGCAGTTATCCAAAGATAAAGATGAAGTCAAGTACACGTGACTCATGTGGCAGAAGTTTGTACAGAGCACACCATCATCGTATGCCAACTCATTCACAGTAATGACTTGGAAAGACGGAGAGGGACAAATGCTGGATGAATTGGCTGGCCAACTCTGGCAATATGAAGAAAGTGACATTTCTTTCCTTGTCTTGGCTGTGGAGAAACTGTCCTGGGAAGGTCCAGCAACTCAAAGAGGATAGGTCTTACTCCCCACCTGTATGGACCACTATTTCAGCCATTAGAAATAAACATTCCTCTGCTCAGCAGAGGGGATATACAGAGTACACATCATGGGCCACACTGTGGTTTTACCTGTGTGACCATGGAGAGGACATGAGGAAGTGGGATGGAAAATCTATCTCGACCCTAGAGGCATGAGTACATGAGTTGCAAGGAAAAACAATCAAAAAAGGTAGTTCTTCCAGGAAAAATGCTGTTCCAGTCTCCAGTAGGCAGCTCCCCAGACAGAATAGAAGGGCTGATCTTATTCCTGATCTTAATGAAAAGACTTCTGATTCACATTTACAAGAAGGGAGTAACAAATACTACGACCAGGACTAACCAGGACTACCACCAGGACCAGCCAGGTGGAGGAAGGGGACAACCAGGTTTATGGGACTGTGTGGATCCAATGGCCTGGGACATCAGCCCCACAGGAGTATAAGGCTCTAGTGGACACCGGTGCACAGTGCACCCTAATGCCATCAAACTATATAGGGGCAGGACCCATCTGTACTGCTGGAGTGACAGGGGGATGCCAAGAGCTAACTGTATTGGAGGGCAAAGTGACCCTAACCAGGAATGAGTGGCAAAAATGCTCCATTGTGACTGGCCCAGTGGCTCTGTGCATCCTTGGCATAGACTACCTCAGAAAGGGTACTTCAAGAACCCAAAAGGGTACAGGTGGGCTTTTGGTATAGCTGCCTTGGTGCCAGAGGAAATTAAACAGCTGGCTACATTACCTGGTCACTTGGAGAACCCTTCTGTTGTGGGACTGCTGAGGGTTGAGGAACAATGGGTGCCAAACACCACCACAACAGTGCACCAGCAGCATTATTGCAGCAACCGAGACTCCCTGATTCCCATCCATGGGCTGATTTATCTACTGGAAAGCCAAAGAGTGATCAGCAAGACTTGCTCACCTTTTAACAGTTCCGTATGGCCAGTGCGAAAGTCTACTGGAGAGTGGAGACTAACAGTAGATTCTCATGGCTGGAATGAAGTCACGCTGCCGCTGAGTGCTGCCGTGCTTGACATGCTAGAAGTTCAGTATGAATTGGAGTCGAAGGCAGCCAAGTGGTATGCCACAATTGATATCGCAAATGCATTCTTCTCAATCCCTCTGGCAGCAGAGTGCAGGCCACAGTTTGCTTTCCCTTGGAGGGGTGTCCAGTACACCTGGAGTCGACTGCCCCAGGGGTGGAAACACAGTCCTACCATTTGCCATGGACTGATCCATAATACACTGGAACAGGGAGAAGCTCCAGAACACCTTCAATACATTGATGACATCATCATGCGGGGAAATACAGCAGAAGACATTTTTGAGAAAATGAAGAAAATAGTCCAAATCCTTCTGAAGGCCAGTTTTGCCATAAAACAAAGTAAGGTCAAGGGACCTGCACAGGAGACCCAGTTTTTAGGAGTAAAATGGCAAGGTGGACGTCATCATATCCTAATGGATGTGATCAACAAAATGATAGCTATGACTCCACCAACTAGCAAAAAGGAAACATAAGTTTTCTTAGGCACTTTGGGTTTTTGGAGAATGCACATTCCGTATTACCATCTGTTTGTAAGCCCCCTCTATCAAGTGACCCAGAAGAAGAGGTTCAAATGGGGCCCTGAGGAACAACAAGCCTTTGAACAAATTAAACAGGAGATAGCTCAGGCAGTAGCCCTTGGGCCAGTCCGGGCAGGCCAAGATGTAAAAACTGTGCTCTACACTACAGCCAGGAAGAATGGCCCTACCTGGAGCCTCTGGCAGAAAGTACCAGGGGAGACCCAAGGTTGACCCCTATGGTTTTGGAGTCGGGGATACAGAGGGTACAAGACCCACAACACTCCAACTGAAAAAGAGATATTGGCAGCATGTGAAGATGTTTGAACTGCTTCAGAAGTGGTTGGTACTGAAGCATAGCTCCTCCTGGCACCCCGAGTGCCGGTGCTGGGCTGGATGTTCAATGGGAGGGTCGCCTCTACACACCATGCAACTGATGCTATGTGGAGTAAATGGGTCACACTGATCACCCAATGGGCTCAAACAGGAAACCCCAGTCACCCAGGAATCTTGGAAGAGATCATAGACTGGCCAGAAGGCAAAGGTTTAGGAATATCGCCAGAGGAGGATGAGGTGACACTTGCTGAAGAGGCCCCACTATATAATAAACAGCCAGAAAATGAGAAGCAATGTGCCCTGTTCACAGGTGGGTCCTGTCATCTTGTGGGAAAGCACCAGAGGTGGAGGGCCACTGTATGGAGTCCTAAACAACAAGTTGCAAAAACTGCTGAAGGAGGTGAATTGAGTCAGTTTGCAGAGGTGAAAGCCATCCAGCTAGGTTTAGATACTGCTGATCAAGAAAAGTGGCCAGTGCTCTGTCTCTGTACTAACTAAACGGATGGTGGCAAATGCCCTGTGGGGGTGGTTACAGCAATGGAAGCAGAGCAACTAGCAGCACAGAGGTGAACCCATCCAGGCTTCTGCATTGTGGCAAGATATTGCTGCCCGGCTGGAGAAACTGGTTGTAAAAATACGTCACGTAGATGCTCATGTACCCAAGGGTCGGGCCACTGAAGAACATCGAAACAACCAGCAGGTGGATCAAGCTGCTATGATTGAAGTGGCTCAGGTAGATCTGGACTGGCAACATAAGGGTGAATTATATCTAGCTCGGTGGGCCCATGACACCTCAGGCCATCAAGGAAGAGATACAACATACAGGTGGTCTTGAGATCAAGGGCTGGACTTGACCATGGTCATTATTGCACAGGTTATCTATGAATATGAAATATGCGCTGCAATCAAGCAAACCAAGCAGTTAAAGCCTCTTCCGTGTGGAGAACAATGGCTGAAATATAAATACAGGGAGGTCTGGCAGATTGATTATATCACACTCCCACAAACCTGCCAAGGCAAGCACCATGCACTTAACAATGGTAGAAGCAACCACAGGATGGCTGGAAACCTATCCTGTGCCCCATGCCATGGCCTGGAACACTATCCTGGGCCTTGAAAAGCAAGCCTTAGGGCAACACAGCACCCCAGAAAGGACTGAGTCAGACAACGGGACTCATTTCCGAAGCAACCTCATAGGCACCTGGGCTAAAGAGCGTGGCATTGAGTGGGTGTATCACATCCCCTATCACACACCAGCCTCTGGGAAAATTGAATGACACAACGGACTGTTAAAGACTACACTGAGAGCAATGGGGCAGTGGAACATTTAAACACTGGGATACACATTTAGCAAAAGCCACCTAGTTAGTCAACACTAGGGCATCTGCCAATCAAGCTGGCCCTGCTCGGTCAGAAATCCTACATACTGTTCAAAGGGATAAGGTCCCTGTAGTGCACATAAAAATACGCTGTTGAAGACAGTCTTGGTTACTCCTGCCTCGGGCAAAGGGAAACCTGTTCATGGGATTGCTTTTGCTTGGGGACCTGGGTGCACTTGCTGGGTACTGCGAAAGGATGTGGAAGTCTGATGTGTACCTCAAGGGGATTTGATTTTGGGTGAAAATAGCCAATGAACTGAATGGTATGTTAATTGCTATATAATACTGTATGTCATCACTTTTTTAGTTGCTATATGCCATATCAATGATACTACAGTAAGAACCATGCAGATTAATGAAGAAAAAACTTCAATTAAACCAAGCAAAGTGCAGTGGTGATGGAACCAGAACTGGCTTCAGCATCCAACAATCCAACACCACACACCATCTCTCCCGTCCTGACAGATGGAGCCCAAAGTTATGGACTAAATGAGCTCAAGGCACATTGTAAAGGCATGTCCCATAGACTAATGGAATTATATCTGTGTGTATATATATCAAAAGACAGGGAAAGTGGTGGTGATTAATTGGAATGTATTGGAAAGTGTAGGACCTGTGCATGACATAGATGGTATAGAATAAGGGGTGGATACTGTCCTGGTTTTGGCTGAGATAGAGTTGATTTCCCTCCTAGTAGCTGGCATAGTGCTGTGATTTGGATTTAGTATGAGAATAACATTGATAACAAACTGATGTATTGGTTGTTGCTGAGCAGTGCTTCCATTAGTCAAGGCCTCCTCTGCCTCTCACCCCACCCCACCAGCGAGCAGGCTGGGGGTGCACACGGTGCTGGGAGGGGACACAACCAGGACAGCTGACCCCCACTGACCAAAGGGACATCCCACACCATGTGACTTCATGCTCAGCATATAAAGCTGGGGGAATTGGCCAGGGGAGCAGCATTTGCTGCTTGGGGATGGGCTGAGGGTTGTATCACTTGTTTTTCCTGGGTTTTGTTCTGCTCTCTCTTTTGTTGTTGTTTTCCTTTCAACTACAATTTATTACCTTTATTATTTTTTATTTTATTTTAAAATTATTAAACTATTCTTATGTCAACCCATGAGTTTTCTTACTTTTGCCCTTCTGATTCTCTCCCCATCCCACCTGAGGAGGGGAGGGTGAGAGAGCGGCTGTGTGGTGCTTAGTTGCCCACTGCGGTTAAACCATGGCAGCATGCTATGACACAAGACCCAACACCTACACCACTCAAGCCCAGCTGACATCACATGAATCCTCCCCTCACCCTGCTCAGAGCAGCAAACCAACAGGGCTGGATTCCAAGCTGGAAATGCCAACACAGAGATTTCTTCAAGGAAAGCTGTAGTCCTTAAAGTCTTACAAAAACTTCAGTAACTTGTTTGCCCACACATGTAAGTGGGAAAATGGTGTAAGAGCTATGAAATTAATTATAATATTTTGCAGGAAGGATATTTTTATTATATTAATTAAAAAAATTATTTTTTACTCTTTAAAGATTAACTGGGTTGTTGAAGTCCTTTTGTTACCATAATAAGGCAAAAGAGAGTCTCAAACTTCAAAAAGTGAAGGAATTCAGCAGTGTCTTTCTAGTAGGCATATTCTTGGTTTATGTTATTTACCATTTAGTATACAGCACAAACATTTTTTTAACAAATAGCTGAAAAATTGATATAAGGCAAGCATTATGTCATTAATTTATCTTAATGCTTTATTATAAGTCTTTTGAGAAAGTATGGTTTTGCAACTGGACTAGTAATTCATATTTGTATGCCTGCCCAGACTCGTGTTAATAGGGTCTGCCTTTCTAGATGGCAGAGCAGGAGAACAGTTTTTCATGCATGATAAAGTTCCACGCAAACATCCAGTCAATTTACTACATGTGATCTGCCATCAAGATGTAAATATATGGTATCTCTGTGAAAATGAAGATGTTTATTCACATCTCTCTACCTTAGGCACCCAAAGTGAAATCACTCATGTAATACAAATGACTGGTACCTCTCACTAGGAGAATCCAAGCTCTCCTCCTTGACTACAGAAAGGCAGATAGAGTTTAGACTCCCAAACTGGACTCTTCTTTCAGTGATGGTAGGAATAACCCCCACCATTACTCACTGTTCATGTTCCCAACTAAAGTTTCTACCCTAGTGCGATTATAACCTTTGTGCCTTTTATTTCATAGCATTACAGGTTTCCTCCATATATCTTGTCCCCTAGCTAATGCCGTTCAGCATCCTTCCTTTTCAGGTGAAACTCGCTGCCCATTACCTCAGTTAGAGCCTAATATATGTGTATATATAAAAACAACACAGTGCCTGACATTTAACCTCAGGATTACTTTACAGAATGTCTTCTTTCAAGAAAAAACAAGTGCCTTTGAAAACATTTCTGAATTTATTATGTAGAAGTAGGTAAAACCAATATTGATTTTATTTAATCTAAGAGTATTTTTCTATGTCTAAAGCTAAACTTGTAATTTCAACTCCCTCTACAGTCACTCAAGAACAGTACATCTCTCAGTGGTGTATTTGAAACGAGTTACATTCTAGACGTGCCAGATTCTCTGCTTTGGCTATCGAGGGAATCTATATAGCTAGGTTAATGTTTAAATGTCCACAGTGAGGTTAGATAAATCCCATCCATAGAAACTTAATGCAAGAACAACTTGGTTATTTGAAACCTCTGTGAGGCAGCATGATTAGGAAAAGAGTTCTCAGATCTGTGTTAATCTCTGTTGAACACTAATTGTTTTCCAAAAGCCTTTGGGTTTCTCAGTAGTGAAGCCAAAAATAAAAAATGATCATTGAAAAATTATGCTATTTACTAGAACGTTTTCTTAATGAATAGAGAGGATTGAAAAATTTGAATTGAACTGATAAATTTCTTTTAAATTTACTATCAAAAGTTTGCAGCCATTTTTGACTGGCTCTCATCCAGGGTTTAAGGTACTTTAAGCACAAAAAACCCAACAAAAACTCACAGAATTACTTAAAAGAAAACAGGCATTTGCAATTTTTCTCATGCAAAAGAAACACTACAGAGATAAGAAATGATGTGTGTGTTTGCTGAGTGCTCTTTTGTAACCATTGCTTATTTGAGAAAAAGCAGCTGAAGATTATAAAGTCCTAGAAGTAGGTGAGGTGAAGGTAGCTGGACAGTTTCATTTTTGTTGGAGTAAGTCAGACACCAGTTTTATCAGTGAAGGGGTGGCCTTTGTATTCCCTTTGGAGTCTACAAGATCATGGAGGTTTAGTAGAAGACTTTAGGTCTTTATAATGGCCATTTCCACACAAGACAAAAAGCACTAAAAATACAGTTAGCCAGGTGCTGCATGGCCTGCAGCCAGGCTGATTTGACTGCTTCCAATGCTTTTAGGATCTGAAGGCTGCAGGCAGTTGTCCTAAAGCCAAAAGATTAAGGTGCCAATGGCAGCACCTGCCGTATGTCACTGCTGCTCCTTGGTCATCACCTGGAGTGCCCCTCAAAGCACCTCAGTCCAAACCCAACCCTGCCTGTGTCTTCTTTAGGGTGAGTTCTGTGGCATTGCTGTTCCTTCTTTACCTGAAGGAATTAAGCAGGGAACGGGAAGGTGACAGCTAGTAAGAAACACAGGGACAAAAAGGTTGATAATGTGACTGCACAATCAGTACTGTAGCACCTCAGCCTTCTGGGAGGGTGGGGATATTTCATGAGCAGCACAGATTTAGACATTTTCTGGTCAGACTGGTCCCTCTTAAACATCTGCTGCTGGTCCCCAGATCCTATGGGGAGGACAGAGCATTACTCACAGCTTGCCAATCTGGCAGCTCCACGTCAGGGTCACTGGAAAGAGGAAAGGCAGACGGTCACCTCTGCATCTGAGTCACCCTTTTTTGCCCAGCCCTCACCTTTCATGATAAAAGCCCTGCAGCCACAAACACCTGGGTCACAAACCTTCAGAATGCAGCCCTACTTTGGCATACATGCTCTTCTTATCGTGGCTGTTACCCTGAGTCAAGCGACTGCCACAGCATGGAGTGAAAAAGATGCCACTGGAGAAGATGTCTATCCCCCTCTGTGGAACCTTGCCCCTGAAAACCTGCGGGATTTCCTAGTAAAGGACAACAAAATTGTCATCAACGCTTGGAACTATCAGGAACGACTGGGAGTGTATAAGAACTTGCTAAACTCTTCAGCCAAATATTTTACTGCCTTTGGATCCCAAAATTTTGGCAATATTCTATGGGGATTACCGCTGCAGCATGGGTGGCAATTTCGTACAGGTATGAGTTATGTCCTTAAGCTGCTGGGACAGCTAAGTGTTTACCAGACCCACTTTGGGTCATCCTTTCCAAGGTTTCTGCTGCACACAGCCAGTATAGCTTCAGATGGTGTAAATTCTGACATACTGAGCTAATCTGCAGATTTGAAAGAGAAATCCTGAATGAAGGGAACACCCTTGCCTTGTTGAGCAATAGCTGTTAAGTTTCCTAATAGGAAAAGGTATTGCTAAACACATGACTGGTCAGAACCTGGAAGATCTGTGGTTTAGATAGGCAATATTCTGGTTAGCTGAAAATCTTTGAAAAGATAGTCCCAGTTGCTCCAATTTACAGTAGGTAGATTTTAGGTCCTACACTCTGCAGTGCTGTTCTTAAATTACTAACTGATAGGCTTTTGTGATTGTTAATGTTATGATCTTTCATCAGTGGTTTGAGTTTCATTTCTAATACAGATAGTCAAAAGCCCACTTCTCCCTCTGAGAATTTGTTTCCATTTGCCATTTTTTATGAGTTTAGGAGTAGACTTACTATTTTCTAAATATGTTTTTTACAAAAATTAAAGTTTGTTCTGTTTGTTGGTGGGTTTTGTTGTTGTTGTTGTTTGTTTTGCTTTGGTTTGTTTTTTAAATTATGTCCAAATTCTAATGGTTCATCCCCCAGAAGCTGGTTGCTATATGGGACAGTCATTCTTGTTTGCTGTTAGCCACGCCAGGGAAGCAGACACAGAAACACATGTTAAAGGTCCTTTGAGGCTAAGGCTGCACTATCTTATCGAGGGCTTTATCAGAGAACGTGTTCTCCCACACGCTGCTTCACATGCAGCTTGCAGTGAAGGTTTCCATTCAAAGCTAGAGTTGACTTGCCTTGTTCTACCAACCAGGAGAGGTGGGAAGAAAGGAATAATAGTCAGTGATGTCTTCAGGAACTTAGGCATGGTGGTAACCAGGCGTAAGGAAACGCATCTGTCTGCTTGTTTTTTTCTTTATTGGCTGCGACCTGTAGTTTTGTGAGGTGGTGGTTTGACTGAAGCTGTAAGTTTGGAAGAAGCAGAGGCGCTGCAGCTGGCCGTGAAGGAAGGCTGCCAGTGTTTAGTCACACCTCATGGAAAATTAACTGCTAAGTCAAAAGGAGGAAAAGGAGGAAAAGGAGGTAGACTAAGCAAAATCCAAGCAGGCAAGTAGCTGGCAAACAGGCAGCAGCAAGGAGGATGTGCCTGGATTTCAGGCACACTTTTTCCTCTTTCCCTTCTTTATGTCTAGGAAAAGAAAGAGAAGATGAAGAGGATGGCTGGTGCAGCAGGAGAGTGGACCCAATGTGTGGCAGAGGCAATGATGACTGGATGCAGAAGCTATGCTTGAGTGGTGACCTGCTGGAAATGATCTAGTTACGTAGGGTGGCCTCATCCACAAAGTGAAGATGTGCCTGGCTGCAGTGTCAGTTCCCAAATAGAGGTGACAGACGTGGTGGGTGGGAGGATGATTTGCAGCCAGTTGCACAGACCTGTTGTATCACCCCTGGTATCAATACAGGCTGGGTGATGAAGGGATTGAGAGCAGCCCTGCAGAGAAAGACTTGGGGCTATCGGTGGATGAAAAGCTGGACCTAAACAGGCAATGTGCGCTCGCAGCCCAGAAGGCCAACCGTATCCTGAGCTGCATCAAAAGCAGCGTGGCCAGCAGGTCAAGGGAGGTGATTCTGCCCCTCTGCTCTGCTCTGGTGGGACCCCACCTGGAGTGCTGCATCCAGCTCTGGAGCCCCCAGCACAGGAAAAACATGGACCTGTTGGAGTGGGTCCAGAGGAGGCCACAAAAATGATCCAAGTGAGGGAACACCTCTCCTATGAAGAAGGCTGAGAGAGTTGGGGTTGTTCAAAGTGGAGAAAAGGCTCCACGGAGACCTTATTGCAGCCTTTCAGTACTTAAAGGGGGCTTCTAAGAAAGATGGGAACTTACCACTTAGCAGGGCTGCTGCAACAGGGCAAGGGGTAGTGGTTTTAAATTGAGAGAAGGTAGATGTAAACTAGATATAAGGAAGACATTTTTTGCAATGAGGATGGTGAAACACTGGCACAGGTTGCCCAGAGAGGTGGTAGCTGCCCCATCCCTGGAAACATTCAAGGTCAGGTTGGACGGGCTCTGACCACCTTGATCTAGTTGAAGATGTCCCTGCTTACTGCAGGGGGGTTGGACTAGATGACCTCTAAATGTCCTTTCCAACCCAGACTATTCTGATTCTACTATCACCTGCCAAAGAGTCATAGGACTGGTCCTTAGGCAAGGAGATACACTTTTGAAATTACATGATCAGAAGGTTGAAAAGATAGTAGAAGGAGAAATGTCACATAGCTGGAAAGTGTTTAACAGTAAAAAATGTGATAAGTTGAAGGATAAGCAGATAAGGGGGAAAGAAAGACATATTTTTGGTGCACACAGTGGTGAGGTTAGCAACTGGCTAAACCTAATGCAGATAGGCAGTTCAGCTAGGCTAGAGAGGAATGACTGAAGCATTTGTATATCAACATAATAAGCTTGGGCAAGGAAAAGCAGGGTTTGAATCCATGGTGCAGGACAGCAGATCCTTTAAAATGCTACAAAAATTTTTGCATGAACAGTCTTGTCTGGTCATGAAAGTTATGTTGCTTGATAAATTATTTTTATAGATATAGTCCTATATAAATGATACAGAGCAAGTAAAGCTACTGTATAATAAGAGTGGTATAAAGATTTGCAATGATCTACTCATGGACATAAAATGAAATCAGTAATTTGCCTAAATTTGCAGTTGAAATGATGTTGAGACAGCACAGCTTTTAGGAATGAGATTGTGGAAATAGGAGTTGTCACTTGGGAGATAGAGCTACACACAGACAGAGAAAACTGGATAGTCTCTTGGAAGAGAGTCACTTGGAACAACTTACATATAGAAATATAAATCCAGGAGCAAGAACTATAAGAAAGATTCAGGTGGTATTGTATGTCCAAAGGGTAGGAAAGGTTGTACATATGTTTAAGAAGAAGGAAAAATGGGATAAGAACACAAAAATATCTATTTCTCTTACATCAGCAATGGATGAGATATTAGAATAAGTATAAAGGAAAGAATATTTAAAGACATGGAGCTAAATAGAAAAAGGGATAGAGCACAGCTTACATGACTAGGAGGTAGATTGTGTCAGACGAACTGGATATTTTCTTTTATGGTATGACTGATGTTTTACTGAAGTCCAGAAACACATTTCCTTTCTTTGTATAATCAAAGCAAAGAATAAAAGTTTTTAATGACACTTTACAAAATAAAAGTGGAAAGGGGAATTACAAATCTGGTAAGGGAACACCTAAAGCAAAGTTTAGAGACAAGTGTTAAGGGAAATTTACAGCTAAATGGAGGATATGCTCGGAGTTCTTCAATTATTGCTCTTGAGACAACTGCATTTAGCCTTTTCATTAACAACCTTGCCACAAAATATAGCAGAGAAATCTTGCTGATGAGGTTGCACATAGTTGCTAATGACATACAGCTGGGAGGCACTGTCAGTACAGAGAAAGCCTGAGATAGCTGGGGTACACGTGAAGACTGAAATAACAACTATGTAAAGCACAGGGAATAGGAGGAAGCAGAGAAGACAAACCTGGAGTAGGGTTAGTGCTTCCAGCTCCAAGTAATCTATACATATCTTACAACTGTCATGAATACTGCCTAGCACTCTTCATTTTCCCAAAACACCTAGGCTAACAGTCTTTGGTAAATCTCACATGCAATTCTGCAACACACTGTCTTCTTTCTCTTCCCATTCATCCCCTTTGCACACCAGAGAACTACTGCTGCCTATTTCCCATATCCTGTGACAAAGTAGAATCTTGAAAAATATCTTTCTGTAAATATTAAAAAATATAATTTTTCATTTTAAAAAAATCCTGTTGAACTACATTCCTCACCACTACAGGTTTGTGCTCTCAGTGCTGTGCTACTGAAAGATACAGGTTTGAGCAACCAGCATGCCCCAAAGCTATGTCCAGTCAGCTAGAGAGGGTAATTAGGATAATCTGTATGCACATGGTTCATGATCATCTCTTCTTCTCAAGTGAAAAGGATCAGAAAATTTGGTTTGGTTTTTAAAGAATGTAATGAGATGTAGTTCTAATCTGACAGAAATTACAGTGTTGGCATTCAGCTGACTCGTCAGAGAGTAAGTGCTCTGCAGGGCAGAGTTTGGGAGCTTCTGGAATAGCTCAAGTCATTGGACCTGACCATGGTAATTTCACATCATACACTTAAAGCAGACTTCCTGACTCACTGCATGACTCATTACCACATAATATACATGTACATTATGCTTCCAGGAATTAGGCTATTTCTCCACCTCAACGTGCTTAAAGTAAAATATGCTTTACGTGCTGTCACAAAAAATTGTGAAATGTCTTGCATGTTTGCTATAGCACAGATGCTTGAAAACCCTGCTAATCAGATACAACAACGTTTGCGTGCTTAGCTTCACAGTAAGGCCATGTTTGTATGCATCATTAAACAGGAAGGGTTTCTGTATCACACGACCCAATTAGGTGAGACGATTGCTACCACATTTAATTTGTGCTATTCTGCTTGTTAAGCAGCTCTCCTACTCCAGCAGCCCAGCATCTACTGAAAATGATGCATCAGCTATGCATGTGTTTATGTCCGTATGTGCATGTATATTTATATCTCCATAAAAATATCACTGCACTGTCCTACTTTCAGACCATTCCATAAATTCTCAGAATACATTTACAGTGAGGAATAAATTGAACTGTAAAACCCAATCAAATTACGATGTACTGCATGAAGTATTGACTGAGAAATTCAACTACTCAAGGAAGAGTAGTTTATGAAGCAAAACAACAGTAATTGTTCTGCTTCTCTGAGCAAAATCCTGCATGCTTTAATCCTATTTTTTTTTTCATCTCAGTGGGATTTCTTGTGTGAAAAAGACTGAGAAGTATTTGGTGTATTATTTAATTTGATTCAGGCAGATTAGCAGATCCTTCCAGTGCATCTTCCTGTGGCTACAAGGATGGCGATCTCCTGTGCATATCTGTAAGAAGCTGGTGGTCCTGTAAGTATACGCTATTACACCGTTCTTCTCTGAAATATGATTAGTGTCCTTGAAGACAGTTTAGAATCTTTCTTCCCCTTAGACTTCTGTATTACAAAGTAATTCCAGTGCTATGTAATTCTCCATCAAAAACTTGCAGCAAGACACCTAAGTGTGAGTGAGTAAATGAAAGTTAATTGATTTTGACGACTTGTTTGAGGAAGGAAAAAAATGTTTGCAGACTTAAAACTGTTTACACTGCCAAAATGCATGTACAAACACGTGAGAAACACCACAATGGGTATCTATATTAGCAGACATTTGCAGAAATTAAGTTTTCAATTACTCCAGAGCAGATTTGTTCAGTTTAGAAGGTAGTACTTCAAACTAAAATTTAGTGTGAGAATGTCAAGCAGGGATCTTTGTGGTTCTTGCATCACCCTCAGTAATACAAATCTGACAGGACTTTTCTGCCTTCAGTTGCACCTCTACAACTTCACCGTGGTCAGTAGAATGAAATAGGGACACTGTACCCACGACATCCAAGTAACTTCATTACTTTGATTGCGCTGACAACATTTATCCAGCAGGCTTTTAAGTACACAGCTGAAACTCAGTTCTTACTTTGACCTGGCATACATGAGCTCTCAGACAATTTCTGTTCTTTTTAGTATTGGCCTTGGAGTTTTAGCAGGCTGAAATTCTGGGTTGGTTTTTTTTTCATTATTGCAATAAGTAGCAACAAACTGAAGACAGAGAGAAGTTAAAAGATCTGACAATGCAACTGACATTTTCAGTATTTTCCTTAATATCTCTAAAAATACACACCCAGATAATTCAGTCTTCACCAAAAAATGGAAACATCCAAAATTCCTGGATGCTTTTGATAATGCAGGCCATTCATATGTTGTCCCATTGAACTGAAAGGATCAAGTTAATGTGTGGTTTCTCTTAGCCTGAGAAACACAAGATTGTCATTTGTAAAAATGTATATCAAAGGTGTAAGAGGAGAATGGGTCTATCCACCTAAGCAAATATGCATTGCAGGAAGCAGCGTCACCTCAGTGATGACGGTATCAAATTTAGAATCACCTTTGCACTAGGCAGTGTGGGGAAAAGGCAAAGGCAAAGTGACAAACTCTGCTGAAGGACCATCTGCGAGCTAACTCAGCCATACGTGCTGTTGGCCTCACTCCTGGTAGATGTGGCAGAGCACCTTCCCCTCCTGTGGGACATAAGGGTAGGTCCACTGCTGGGATCATGGGAGAAATAAGTGTGGGAGACAGGATACTATAACCAGGTTTTTACACAGAAAGGAAGAAACAGTTGTACCCACTTCCAGCTAAGAGCTTTGCAGAAGAGGGAAGGGAGTGATCTGGAAGGCCACATGCAACTCAAGGGTATCCATTTGTTGTTGCACAGGGCAGCCCAATGAATAACACATGTAGCACCAGTAGAGAAAGCACCAGTACTACAGTGCTCACTGTCTCAAGTGCAAGAACATGTGTAGCCTATTTCCCTCTGGTAGTTTTATAGTCAGTGTCTATATGAAAATAGATGCCTCAAACAACAATGCATACCTAGATTTCCACAGAGTTCATCTTACAAGGCAATTTTTTTCTGAGCTCATGAAAAAACATAAGTTACATTTTCTCATTTGATTCTGATTTGATGAAAAACATCTAATTAATTTGCCTCCATGCAAACGGAGTAACATATTCCAACCAGTCCAATCAAATACCCCAAAGGATGCTTTTGCTTCTGTTATTCAAAAGCTGAACAAAATAATGATTTTTTAAAAAGCTAGAATTTACTTTTTATCTGATCTGAGTCAAAGTCAATATTTTTAGACTCCTATTATTTTTTCTGAAACTGGAACTCTGACTCTTTTGCAAAGCTTATCTTCTATTTTTTTCAGAAACAGAACTGACAGATAGGTTCCTTTTCCTCTAGCACATTTTCCCTCCATCACTTCTGTCCCTCACTCCCTCAGCTTCCCTGCTGTCCTGTCACAGTCCCCTTTCCACCAGACCTCCTGGCAGGCTGCAGTGAGTACCTCTGTCCCTTCCCTGCCACAGAGGCGCTCAGAATGAAGCTTCTGGCTGTAAGTCTGCAATTAAATGTGTATATCTTCAAGTGATCAAAGGCGTAAGCATAGAGTAAATTTAAAATGTAAATTTAGAGTGAAACCAAAGCTCACTGTGATACTCACTCCAACTGCTAAGTTGCTTCCCCTCTCTGTGGGTGACTAGCACTAGGTGTTCTGCGGAAAGGTGTCCCATGCAGTGACAAGTAAGAAGGGTAATTGGATAGCCCTGTGCAAGCAGGGAACCCTCCTAGAACAGAAACCACCACTTTTACTTTCTCAGCGTTCTCATTCCTGCTCTTCGCTTCTAAACACAGCACATTTGCATGATACCAATTTTGTTGCCTCCAGAAAATGTATAACTCAGCCTTGCTTTACCCTTTTGCAGCAGGAACGTGCAAAAAGTCTTTCAGACTGCACAGAAATGTCTCTTACGTCTTACATCTGAGGATGTAAGTGGTTCTGGCTGGCCTTCAGGGCAGCCCTCTCTGGCATGAGTAGTCATATGAAGCCAGGAATGAGCATAAACCAGAAATGCACGTTTAATACACCCCAAGATGTATGAGACACTCCCTGCTTAAGAAATTCAATCCTTTTTGCCTAGAATAATACAGAATATAGTCCTTCCCTGCATTGTTTTCTGCCCTCTGAGTCCCCCAAGCAGGTAAAAGTATGTAATATATGCAAGCCCATTTAAAAGAACATAAGTACTTTCTGATGTGAAATCCAGGTTTCAACACTTCTCATGAAAATAGTGAACAAGAAGCAAGGCCTAGCTTAACAAGGACTCCCAGAACGACACTGTCTCTTGTTGCTTGGGACTTTTCCTTTGCTCTTCTAACTGGCTGTGCATTTCCTGCTGAATTCCCAGCCAGGCCCACAAACGGGAGGTGGAACAATGGTTTCCAATGAGTAGGACAGGGATACATGGTAGGAGGGCAGATTTTGATGATCTTGGTCCTTGCTGCAGGGACTGTGTATGAAATACCCAGGCAGCCTGTGGCCCTGAGACCAAGCACGAGCAAATGTCTTCTCTGTGCAATGGCTCAGGCATACCCACCCAGGAGGGAGAAAAGCTCTTCTGCAGGCTTTTCTTTACTGAAAGTTATTAAACTTTATTTCTACAAAGGGGACCCAATTAAGAGGAGAATTTAAAATCCTTTCAAATGAGGAATATCAAAAAGCCCTATGGGCACTCCCACTGGAGATGTGGTCTGGCACAGGTGAGAACCAGACCTGCATTTCTTACATGCTGGGTCTGACTGCTCTAACTCATGGATCAGGCCAAAGGAAACCATCATCCTAAAATAAACCTGAACAATCTAAAAGAAACTGAGGTCATTTCCAAGGAGTTTTCAGTGAGTGAAATCTTTTTTAAAAGCAAAATCAGTATTTTCCAGTAAAATATCACTAGTATTTGCCTTTTCCCTTCTTATATACCTAGGATGCATAGAAGAGGGTTTTTAAAATTAAAATAATATTAATGGAGTACCCCTTAGTCGTTCTGTGCTTAGTTTGCAACTAATATGTGAGAAAGTTTTGATGTCCTGTCTGTGATGACCTGTAAAGATCTAACTTTTTTCAGTTCTTTGTCCTTTCTTGCAAAGTATAGCACACTGCCAGATCATGCAAGGCTATTAAAGGACAATATATAAATGAAAGTTACAAATCTTATCTAAATCAATACAGATGTCATCATTAGTGCATTTCAGTATGTATGTCCCACTGCTGAACACAGTTGTTTCAGCGGCAATTTGATATGGTTGCATTTCGGAGAGTTTTCAGTTTTCTATGCAGGAATTTTTCATTTGCTTGTGGTTAACTCCTCCACCTTCTTAATTATTGTTACAGGTATGAACTACTACCTGGCTGTCATACCCTTCCTGGGGGCAGTGGAGGCTGGCCTCTTTGGGCAGCTGCCATACGAGATAGAAATACTGCCTCCAGAGGAGAAAAGAGCTGATTTCTGTTATAGTGTTGCTGACTGCCGGTCTCATGTTCCCAAGCTCATGGATGAGTGGAAGGCCTATTTTGAAGTAAATAATTTTACATTTATTTTCGTATTTTGTAGGAAGTGATACCAGAATTCTACTTTTAAAAACTATTACTACTGTTATTTGTAAGATTCAGAGAGCTTGGTTTGCTTTCAATAACAGCCTGATATAAAAGTAACAAGCAGAAAAAATGAGAAGCATGACATAAAGTGAGTCAGAGATAAGACGGCCAGGATTTCTACAGGTTATGGAATTTTTTCCTTCCTTTAAGGTAATTGTGTATTTTGGAGTCTGTCCCAAGTGGCTGTTTTGTTAACAGTTATATTTGTATTCTTGCTATACTGCTTATGTTAGCAATGGAAAATAAGCATGCAAGGTAGAACATTACCTTTGAGAAAGACCTTGTGTTGGGTTTATATGGTTCATTTATTCCCTTGAACATCTAAAAAACTGCAAATGCTGAAACTTCCTTCGGAAGGGCACTTATTTATGCAAGTAGATATTCTCTTTCCTCCTCACTCAGCTGTTTTGTAATCCCGAAGGTGACAATATTACTTACTTTCACGGATTCAATAACTATTTCTATAGACAGACTTCTATATTCAACATTTTTGTTGGTAGTCAAATAATTGATAATGATCAAAAAGTGTAAACCATATGTCCCTCTTGGCAACAGTGAGTGAAGGCAGACATTTTAGGAGGAAGACTAGATTGGATTTCTTACAATTATTTTTCCTAAGCAGTATGTTTCAGAAGTCATTGTAAAAGATCTACTCCTCAAATAGTCATAATGATAATCATTAAGAATAATTTTATTATTTTCTGAAAATCTCCAGAAATTTGTGGCCAAAAGAGTATAAACAGGTTTTCAAGAAATCAGTATTTCAGCACAGAAGCTTCCACGGCACTCAGATACAAAAGTCCACTGCATTATTGTGACAGAATACCTAGGCCATGTGGGTAAAACCCTCTCTCTGTTGAAGTCAAAGAATGGCAACTGCAGTTAACTTCAGTGGGGATACATATTCACTTTATAAATCAATATTGATCATCTTTTTCTCCCTATGTCAGGCATTACAGTTACTTACAAAGCAGCGCATTCTTACAACTCAAAAGCAATTTCCCTTACCTTGCCAACGTTCTATTTTGTAAGGTATGTGCGTAAGTCTGAAAAATTCATCAGGTTTAAACCACCACCCCATTTCTCTGCCTTTTTTCCTCCCTGTTGCTGTAGTATCTGTTGTCTTCAGAACACAAAGCTGTGACCCCTGCAACCTTCTCCTCCTTCAAATTGGATGATGCCCTCCGTCTCATGTGGAGGGCACACGTTGCCTCCATTGCTTACGCGCTGCCCAAGTTCCAGGACAGGTATGGGGATGAGAGATGTGGCCACGGGGGTTCTTCCCACCTGCACCCCTTTTTGGACGGATAGTATCTGAGCAAAGTCTGTGTGAGCTTTCCTACTTTAGGCCTCTACTCTTTAGGCCCTGCTCTTCTGCTGCTCTCTTGGAGCATGGGATGGCCAGTGAGAGATGGCTGCCCAGGTTGCAACGGATGGGAAGGCTGTGGGCTTAACATGAGAGGCTGATTCCTCTCGGAGAGTCAGGGCCCAGGTCAGGTGCTGTGTCATCTGGCCAGAAGCAGTGATGCCAGGAGAAATTACATGTAAAGTGCTGAAGGGAGCTTTAAGTCACTCTGACACTGAGACCACTCAGGAATTTATACTGAACAAAACATCTTTGGGATAAATGACAGACTAATGTGTTCTACCCTGGATTTCAATTATCTGTTACATTTTTATTTCAATCTCTTTCAGCTTAAAATATCTCTCTGATCCAGAAGCAAATTTTGGTGAAGACTGGGCTAATGCTGTAGATTTCATTGCAGCCACACACTTCTCTACAGATTTTCAGACCACAAACAACTTCCAGGCTTTCCTGCCCCAGAGGATGCTTGTTGAAGGGGATGTCCTCCCATCCATTAGTGACTTCAGTCCACAGCAAAATAGAGTCCTGCTTTCACTGAGAGCTCTTCACAAAGCAAATCAATTAACAGGTATGAGCCTGACCTACAAATGCCTGTAATCCATACATATTTAGTACCTTGTTCTCTGTTTCTACACATTTATCCACAGAAACACTGATATTCTTTTATATACAATAGTACAAACACTTCATAGAGACTAACAATAAAACAGCACAGCTAAAAATACTACTGTAAGTAAATAACACACCAGAGAGCAAATGCAGCAATGGGATACTGATACTCAGTGAGGATTTCACACGAGAAAAATGCATTGTTGGAGCAGATGATCCTACTTTTTTTTTCTCCATTTTTCACAAGTACTTTAAAAACACAGACACTAGTTTCTGTTTCACCAGTTAAATCTGAAACCTTTAAAGTGGTAAATGAAGTTATTACATTAGTTGAGGTCGTTACAAAAAAATAGGCAAATGATCATGAACAACAGTTTGTGCATCCACAAGTGTTCTGGCTTTGTTTTTCCGTTTGTCTCATTCTTTGATTTAACAGAGAATATAAACTGTCCCGGCAAAACGGTATCCTTAGGCAATGCTGGCTTCATCCCGTTCACTAAAATAAGTTGTACATCACCATCCAGCGGTGAGAGACAGAATTACATCCTTCTGTCAGTTCATTCGTAGGTATTGCTGGGTTGGAATTTTTTTTTTGTGCTCTTCGTGAAGGAAAGTTATTTTGAATCTTTAAATGAAAATACAGCACAAAAATGCTCTGAAAAACTGTTATCCAGAGCTACAGCATTTGTTTTGTGATCTTCTGTCTATGAATTTCAGTGAAAGTTCTCTCACTAGCTGTATCTATAACTGAAAAAGGCTGTTTAATGAAGCTATTCAGTGTTACAAAAGAGCATCCTCACATCACAGAATACTTCCTTCCCACAGCGCAAGGGGTGCCTCATAGTCTGAATAGAGATCCTAACAACTCTATCCCATGCCTGGTGGTCTATGACACAGTCCAGGATTTCTCCACTACCTCCAGGACTGGAGGGGGGCACAGCAAAGGAAAACACAACCAGAGGGCAGCAAGGAGAGAGCAGTGCACCAGGGCAGCAGAACAGATGAGGGCAGCACTGGAGGGAGGGAGGAAAAGAGGCATGGATGCTGAACACGGTACAGGGAAGGAAAGAGAGGGATGAAGAAGTCTTATGCAGGTGCAGCCATAATGAAGTCTATGACTGAAATCCCTTGCTTTGCAAGCAAATTTCCCTGACTCTGCTTTGAAGGGATGGGCTTTGCAGTCAGCTGAGAGTTAAATGCCAGCTAACCCAACCTGGTAACTACTTTGTAGATCAGAAAAGGGGCTTTAAACTAAATTTTTCTTGCGTCTGGATCCACAGCCTCAGCAGGGACCTGGAACACTAGATCTTATTGCTACAAAAGTCATATGACAAACTGTGACCTACTGTTTTTGTAGTCCTAGCCAAGAGGACCATTTGCTGCTTTTTCTTAACTCCTCACCTCCCTTGTATAATATTGTACAAAGTCACGTCTTCACCATTGCCAGTTTTATACAATAGCATGTTTTGCAGGAGAATAAACTCCTCTTGTTTTTCTAGTAGACTTTTTTTTTTTACCCTCAGATTTCCTCTTTGAACCCTTTATCCACCATAAAGATTAGCACTGAGAGGAGTGGGGTGCAGGCATTGACTATCTGGCAAACTGGTGCTAATGCTGGACTGGTCACACACACTTCCTAGGGATTCACTTCTCATTGCCTGGATGAAAGTAACAGGATCATTTGCTTCTCTAATGTGAGGCTTTAGCTGGCAGAAGTGCAAAATTTTGGTTGATTTAGAGTGAAAACAAAGACATGCATGATCATAACTACCGGGCCACTGCTTCATAAGCCGTGAAGCTATGTGCAACTGCAGAACAAGACCTTAACATGCATCGTCAATCATTTTGACTTGCAACACTGGTGACCAGGGAACAAGCCCAGTTGTCTATCAATACAAAGGAGCCTGAGCTGAATGAATGGCTTGTGTCTCCCTTCATAGTTGTAGGCAATTATTACCCGGCACGCTCCAGCTTTGTCTGCATTTCACTGTCCACAGGAGAGTCGTGGGTGTTTGTTGCCAGACACGAACTTCATCCCTTGTGTGCAGTGAGCTGCACATGCTCCATGTTAATTTGACAACGTCATGTTGTGTTTCATTCCAAGGAGGATTGCTGCTGAAGCTCTGGCAAAAGGCTATGTCTACTGAAGCAGGAAGAAAGATCGGCCGAAAACTCATTGAAGACTTGGTTTCGAGCCAGAAGTTTGACCCAGTGGGAATATATAATGATTTGAAAGGAGTGGATTTGACAGAGCCCAGTTTCTTGAGAAAAAGCAGTTCCAACATTGATTGATTTAATCTTTTCACAGATATGTATCTGGTAATCTGGCCTTGGTTATTTCTTACAGCAGGATTTCCTGACTAGCCATGTGTGCATCTCTCTCATATTGAATCAATATGTTTATCCTTAATTTTCCTAATTAGCTCATTTGTTTAACTCATTTCCTTATAAATAAAATGCCTCACAGAAAATCTTACTTTATTAATTTTCTGGACTTTATAAATAATGTATGATTATTGGAGACAAAATTAAATAAAGGAAAATTAATTCTGTTTCAGACTGGTATATTTTCCTGTATACAGGGATCCCACCAGATACGTAATTACTTGGGTCCTTGATGGTCGAGGAGATGATCATCCGAAACTTTGAAGTTCTGATCCAAAACCAATGCCTTGACTGTTTCCCACCAAAGTTGTAATTTTGCAGACCAGCTGCAATCAAATTTGAAGCTTTCAGGCTTATCAGATTAAATACTTCAGTACAGACAGATCCCTTTAGTATGTGGCTTTATAACAAGTAAGTGCCTTATGTGGTACTGTTGAGCCAGTCCTGAGAAGTCCTGAAGCAAATGAGCTTATTCTGAAGAAGATCTTGCATGACCACCAGAGAAGTCTGATATTTCATTCATTTCATTTACCTCAAGAAAACATTGATCAATCTATCAAATTTTATGATTACATACATAGTCTGTATAGCCACAGGTTGTTTTTCTATTGCCCTGTGTCTAACCCTTCTTATTGCAGCATGTCATACATTATATTCGGTTACTGAGGTTACTGAGGAAGAGGTGTGTTCATACTGTGTGGCCTCCCAGTGCCTGGCACACTCAGAGGCAAGTGCTGATCCTGGTCTTTTGGGTGATAACACATATTAAGATTAAATTATAACAACTTGGCATCAGAGGTTGTGGAGAAGTGGGACAAGGCACCCACAGGCAGCCAAGGGATGAAGTTTCTTAGGAAATCTGCTGATTTGGGTCTTCCATCTTTATGAAAACTTCCCCCCAGAGAGTAGGCATGGCTGGAGATCCCTTTCCATGGTGGAGAGCAGAGGATGGCAATACAGCCAGTGCCTGCTGCATCCTATCAGATTATAGCTTGCACTACAGCGTAGTTAGGAATAACACAAGCCTTACACCAGTCAAAATAAGGGAAAGCAGCTTTGCTTTGCCACCATTTTAGGTCTGCCACACAGTTTCGGTTGTACCTAGTGTCTTAGTGGGTAACTCTGTCCCATACCCCTCACTCAGAAGGAGAGATGCACGTGCCACATGCTTTTCTGCTGGAGCACACAGTCTCACTCTGATGCACTCACATACCACATTTCATTTGTAGCCATTGTAGCAGTAGCCTTTCTGACACACATGCAAGAGTCAAAGGTTTTCCACAGATGTTAGCAGGGACCCTCTGCCAAGCACCTACCGAGGCTGCCCTGAACAGCCCACGCTCCCACTGAGGCAGGAGTGCGGTGCTAGGGAGTGCGGCCATGCTGGGGGGCTGCCCCACGTGGGGGAGCGGCCCCCGAGACTGTGGCCACGGCTGCTGCAGGGTGTCCCTACACCTGCAGCAACCATGCCAGGGAGCCGTAGGAAGCCTAGAAGGTGATGCTGCACCCGGCAGCACTTTCTGTACAAAATGGCCAGCCACTGTGCGCCCGCCGGGCACAAGCCCTCAGTGTATCTTTGTACTGCTAGTCCAGCTCCAGGAAGTGGGAGAAACATCAGCTCCTCAGAGGTCCCCACACCTCCTGAATTAGCCAGATACCAAGTAAATAAAGGAATGGAAAATTATTTGTGTCTTTCCACGTTATTTTCCCAGTTTGATTGGTCCTTTCTCCCCAAACTTGCACGATATTTGCACTGCAAATTAAGAAATAATTATCAAGACATTGAGCAGTTAAACACTCTTCTGTCCTTTAATGTCCCAGGACAAAGGTTTTAATTATTCATTGTCGTTTTATGGATAAACTTTTAATGTACCATCATTAGCTGACAATTTTCAGAGGAAATACATTAATGAGGTCTAAGAAAATGTGGGAGCTTTTACCTTAATTACCTGGTTCATAGATCAGAGTAATTAGATTCCAAGAGACTTTAGGTATAATCTAAAAATAATTACCACAGCTGCCAGCTGTTAAAATATTAAGGTAATAGTGCTCCAGAAAAGTTTCGGGGAAAAAAAATTTGACCTTTCTGTGATTAACTTAGATTTAACCTAAGTTGCGCTTTGAGAAAACAAAAAGAGCCATTAATACAAATAGGGAAAACAAACTTACAAACTGCAAACTGCTGCACTGGAGGGGATATTTGTAAAACACATTTTTATAAAGCAAATATCTCCTTGCCTGAATTTATGATAACATTAGGAAACACTTTGGTATTTTGAAGAGCCATCTTTCTTAAGAAAGCACTGCACATTTATGTATTTCATTGCACATATATGTCTTTCAGGCACTTTTTCCTAATCCAGCATGCCAACTAGTCAAGTAAAGGCTTCAGAAACAGGCCAGCAATTGAAATTTGGAGGTTGAAGCACACGGAAGAGTTTAGACAAAACACAGGATGATGGACTCTGACAAGTAGAGCAGAGCCAGGTATTTTGAAACAGAATAGATGCATCCTAGTAAAGAAACATGCAGGTGTCAGAAAATAAGCAGAGAGGAAAGTATCAAGAGAAGGCAGTACAGGTATGGTAGGATGTCTCTGGAGAAGGATGGGACAGCACTTGAGGAGTCTGATTGCTAGTTAGTGCTAGCAATAGCTGACAACTACCAAAGCAGGGGTTTGCCCAGCAAGGAGGATTTGCAAAGCAGAGATGGTTTTTCTTACTCAGCATTAGCCTGGGGTTTGCAGCCCTGTTTTCATGCCTTTTACATGTATGTTCTCTTTGCTGGGGACTGCTTGGCATTAAGCAGGTCCAGTTTCTGTTTCACAGAGGTGCGGTCAGAAGAAAGCATAAATATAACTGGCTGCAGCTCCAGAAAGCCAGAAGTTAAACTTCTGTACACACTTGCAAATAATGAGCCTAAGGGGATTGAAACAAATGACATTCAGGACGGGAAGGTTAGAAATGGGTACATGATAAACAAAGAATTTAGGAGAATGAAAATCCACCAGGGAAGAGCCTGACCATCCTCAAAGCTTGGGCAATAGTGCTGAACCCTGCGGCTCTCCCACAGCTCTGCAGGGCTGATGGGAAACCACTGCCTTCCTCTCCTGAGTCTACTTTACACTCTGTGATCCCTAATCTGCGCAGAATTATTTGGGCTCTTCTCCTTTTCAGCCTATGTTCTCTATGCATAATTATGCTCTAATGCATAATTAAGTGCTTTTTTCTGGTGGGGAAAAAAAGCACTCTCCTCTACACCTGCTAGGTATGGAGGGAGAGAAAAGATGTTCTTGCCCAGGGCAGCCTTTAACCTGCAGCTAAGAGGTTTTGCTGGGAAGCAGAAGATGTAGATTTGGACTCTCCCAGATAGAAAACAAAACTGAACCTCATATAAGTACTTTAACTGTTGGTGCATAACATTAAAAAAAACTTGTGTTTCCCAAAACCAAACTGCTCAGTTACTTTTTCAGCCAAGGGCATGTTGCCTGCCGCCCTCAGCATGGTGCTGTGAGCTGTGGACCTCCAGTTCCCACTACCAAAGGAGGTGAGATTCAAGATGATATACTGTTTTTACGACATTTTCCTCACCCTAACCTTGGTGATTCCAGGAGAAGCACGTTGACTGTTTCAGATCTCGTGTTGAGCCTTCATATACAAAGTGCAAAGAACTGGCACCTGGAAAAGGTCTGGTATTCCCTTCAGTTTAATTTTCAAAGAAGAATCATGGCTTGATACCACCTCTCCCACCGCCATTTCATTTTTGCAGTGATGCTGAGACACGAGAGCATTTGCTGGGCTCTGTTCTACTTAAGTTTGAAGTGCTTACAGCCCATCTCCACAGAGGCATTGGGGATCCTAACACCCAATAAGATATTTTCAATATGGTTTAGAATTTGAATATGCTTCTAGGTCTGGACCTAAACTCATTTTGGATCTAATCTGTGCTACCGATGAGACAAAATGGGCCATGAGGTGCTTTAAGAATAAGTTGTGCGGTGTGAAGTGCAGTGCTGTCCCAGGCAGGGTCTACTAAGGATCTCTAGAAGAGCCCAAGGGAACCCTGGGTTGCGTGCCTGACAGACTGTACCAGCTAGAAAGGGCTGCTCCAGCTGGAAAGCACAGGCAGTCACTCAAAATGGTCAGGAGGGTGAGGAATAGAGGCAGAATCACAGAAAGATTTATAACAAGGCATTTATACCTACTTTAAAAAATTACTACTTAGGTAACATGTTTATCTAGAAAAACCATAATAATTTTTTTGTTTTTTAACTGATTAATGCCTAACTCTCCAAGACAGAAAATGCATGAAATAAAATCCTTAACATCTCTCACTTCCTCTGCAAACCATTTGTAGCTGTGGAAAGAGCTGCATGAACTGTTTGTGCATATGTTTGCAGAAAAGGGCAGTGGCAGGTATGGCAGGACACATAGTGGCAGTATAAACCAGCCTTGCAGACTGCAGAAAAGCATAATTTCAGAAAGAAAGGCTGTTTCTAACTCTCCTTTTGTGTCATGTTAGGCCCCAAAATACTAACAGATCTGATCACAGAACTTAAGGAGAACAGGCAGCTGGAATAAGGTGGAAAAAGGAAAAGCATCTTTTTGTTGACAACGTAGCTGCAGTAGCCCATGGGGCAACCCCCTGAGCCCCTCTCAACCCCTTCTGTGCCATGAGGACCAGGGGCATTACAAAGGAGCTGGTGTATTTGCAAGAAAGAAAAACGATAACTTCTGAGGCCGGCCTAGGCAGAGCTAAGAAAGCCCTGCCACTTTCCGAGGCTGACCTGAGCTGCCTGCTGCCGGCACTGCTGCACCCAGAGCCTCAGGGACAATGTCACAGAGAGCATGGGAATAAGACACTTGTATGTACAGGCATTTCTTAAATCCTGCCGGGATCAGGCCCTCGAGATATCATGTAGCCATTTCCACTTAATCCCAAACCTTAACACACATGAGGAATTTAAAGTTACGTCAGAACTTAAAAACGGCCAGACTGAGCTATCCGTCCTGGTACCCAGTCTCTGGGGGTGGCTGGCAGCAGCAGCCAGGGACAAGAGCAGCAGCAGCAAGGCAAAGGCAAGGTAATTCCTCCTCCCGGTCAGCCTGGCAGGGGTTGACATTTAGATCAGACCTGGATGGTTTATCAGTCCCAGAGGAAGAGTTGTAAAAGGCTATCCTAGAAAGTACAAAAACCCAAGAGAAGAGACAGGAAGCTCATCAAAGAGATGTATTATTGCAAAGCACAAGAATGCTCCCAGCACACAGGGGCATGAAAAAAAGGAGGGAAGAAAAGTTAAAAAAACAGCAACAACTTGCCACTAATACATGAAGTATAAGCAAGAAAACTCTGTTCAGAGACTATCAGTTTTAATATGGTGTCGAGTTGAAAGTTACATGGTGCAGGCATATCAAAGTGAAAAATATTAGGAAGACACTTGGGCAGTCTTAGGAGAGGTAAGAAAAGTATCAAACAAGTTAAGCGAAGAGATAACAAGAATAAACAGCGGCACCTTATTGGGAAGAGTGTGGTAGATAAGTGTTTGTCAGACATGTTGCATTTAAAGAAAAGAGCTTTTGGCATTTAAAGAAGAACGCAGGGAGAAGGTTCTTCTTATCTTCTCAGGCACAAAGGCTGGGTATATAAAAAAATGTGCATGTTGATCATCCAGACAGAAAATGCCATCTCACTAAGGGCTTATGCACACATGGAGTGCTGTGAAAGCAGCTGCTCCTGAGCAGGCCTTCAGTGAGAACACACTGGAAATACTTCTTAGTATTAAAAGAGATAAGCCTTTAAGCTAACAGGTCTGTGCAAAAGCTTATGCCAATCTTTTGCAAAGCAAATATCTTACTATTTAAATACACTTGTATTCTCTTCAGGCATAGTGGTTGTGGTCTGCATTCAGCTGAAAATGGCTTTCCCCTCTCGAATGCAGTCATCTTAAGCAGTAATGTCTGGGAACGATAACCAGGTCCCTCAAGGATCATAGTGACATTATAGCTTTGTCAAGCATATATTAGCAAACAGTACAAAATCACTGTGGTCATCTGCACAGCATAAGGGAATAACAACACTTATTAAGTCTTAGACATTAAACACGAACCTTTTAGTAAGATCTTACTTCATGCCTCCTCCCTCCCTTCTGCTTTCCCCAGCAAGACTGGATGTCCTTTCCTCGCAGCACAGCACCATGGCTTCTATTCCATGCCGAGAACTGAATACAAATGACACTGTCCCTCTGTGTCATGTAAACTCAGCAGCCAGGCTAGTTCTCATTTCTGTGGTAGGATACGATGTTAGCTCATGTGCCTGAGGAAAAGATACTGGAGAGATCTCTGCTACTAATATATTTACATGGTTCTTAAAATCTGCCACCTTTACTCAGATGACTAAAACTCATTGAACTCAATGAGGTTGAATACACAAGACAGGATCGTTGACAAGGGTGGCAGAACCAGAATCCTTATGTGACAGAATCTATGCAAAGAAGAAAAATTGCTTCTTTGGAAGCATTTTAAAGGGAAGAAGTTGCAAGAAGGCCTGATAAGTCTTGGTTTTGTTCACAAACTTGTTCCCAAATACTTTTATAGAATGTATGAAAGAAGCTTAGGTTTGTTGGGAGAGTTACTGCATCCCACCCTGTTCACACCCATCCTAACACTAGGACAACTAATGAGTGAATGAGAGCCTTGTTTCTTCTAGGCCTTCTCAGCCTCTCCTTACATGTCAGATGCTCCAAGTCCTCAATCATCTTCACAGCCCTTTGTTGAGCTCACTCCAGTATGTCCATGTCCTTCTTGCACTGGGGAGCCCAGAACTGGACACAGTAGTACAGATGTGGTCTTGCCAGTGCTGAACAGAGGGGAAGGGTCACCTTCCTCGACCTGCTGGCACTGCTGTAAGGCAGCCCAGGAGGCCGTTGACTTTCCTCCCCTCCTTTCTAGCTGCAGAAGTCAGGTTTCTGGTACTTCAGTGAAGGAAAATTGTGTTAGTAACATACCATATCTTTCAATCATCCAGCAGAAGACAACATTATATTCAGTAGAAAAAAAAAAGTCAGTAAAATAACACAACAAATTCCTTTTATTCTAATACCAGACAGCATTTGCTGGCATAACAAACTGGGCTGTTTTGAGCTGCTACAAAGAGAAATACAGATTTTTGTGAAAAATGCTTAAAAACATATTTCGAATCACCACAAGTGATGTGTGAGCCAGTTACAAGTTTTGTACACACCTGCAAGCCTCCATATTAACTAGCCATATGCAAAAAGCTGTATGCTACATATGCATGGAATCAAAGCACTCTGGGCGATATTCATAATACTTAAATTGTAACTGATTTTAATAAGGATGAACGTTTATCTTGAATAAATTAATGTGAGACAATATTGAGAAATTCTAAATTAATTTGCATTAGTGAAATTAGTCATTCAGTAGAATTTTAATAGGCAAGTCTGAAGATACTATGCTGTCTGCTTGAAAAGACTTTTTCTTTAAAGTATATTAAGGCATTTTTGCGAGCATTTGCTTTTTAACTCCTCAGGAGGACTAAAAATATGGTATGTCTAGGCTTTCTAAACACATTCCTTTTCTCCACCCTGCTGTCTGGGATTTCTGGATATGCCACTCTGATCAAGCTACGGTTGGGTCTGGAAACTCTTGGCACATCAACTGGGTGCTTACACATCAGTTGTCAAAAATTTTTTTCCTGAGAGTCAAAGCACTGCCTGAGGGATATGCACTTGCCCTAGATCTAACACTTCTAGATACACAGCACTTGGTATGCAGGCGCTGCCCAGTTCTTATTCATATATGTCATAAATGACGGGTATCAGGCTCACTCTGCCAGAACAAGAGGACTAGGTCTGGTGCCACACAAAGGCATCAAGCACACTCTACCTGTACAGCTTGTGTGACTGGACACAGCGATCCCAGCAGGAATACAGCAGCTCTAATATCAGCACTGATTACATGCTCACTACCAAGCCCACTGAGATGCTCATCTCTGTAAGCCGAGGCTCTCCCTGCCACTGCTCCACACACATGGGGTAGGGGCAGGGCACAAAGGGAGGTCCCTCCTTCTGGGCCAAGGAGGTCTTGATTCCTTTCAGATACCATGTAACCATTTGGTTCTTATTTTTCATTTTCAGAAGAACAAAGTAAAAGGAAATCCTTCAAAGCAAACACTTACTTTGTTTAAAAAAGGAAAAGAGATTATGCTGTTCTTCCAGTGCCCTCTCTCCAGTGTGGCAGTGTCGACTATTCACATGTGAAGCAGAAAGGCACCCAGGGCTGCCTCTTCCCCCAGACACTTGTGTGGGAATACGAGGTACCACAAGGTGCAGGAGAAGTTCTTCAGCACTGCTTTTCCCAGACCTCTTGAAGAGGGTGGTGTGTGCATTTTTCTCCGTTGGGAAGGCTGGCACAAACGCTACTCTTTCAGGTCCAGCTTCTGTCCTTCCTTCCTGGCTGTGTTTTTAGCAAATTGATGAACAAAATAGCAAAATCTACAGCTCTAGTGTGATTCTAGATAACTTAAGCTGTGCAAGAGGTTATGGAGATGGCAACACCATCTAACTAAGGCACCCCCAGTCCTTCTGAGTAGCACTTTCGTCTAAGGAGGAGTGGCATTTCATTCCCAGGTGAATTACTTGTGGTGCAACAGTACTACTTGTGCAATAAAATATCGCTCATTGTCAGAAAGAGTGGCAGAATCTGTCCATTTGCAGTTTTGAGCCTTAACCTGAAGCATATGTGACTGGCTGAAGAAATGGACGTTCACCTGCGACAACCCTTCCCCCCTCCAAAACCCAAAGGAACCAACCATGCAGCTGTTTCAGTAAGGGATATTCCTTTTGCATATGCCCTACAGTGGTTCAGAAAATCAACTGGTGTTTCAGGTGCAATAAGAATGAAGGATTGGACTTGGCATCATTATCTGAATTAATGAATAAATATGTACAGAAGAATTTTGTCCCTTCAGAGGGTCATGAGGCATTAGCTGGTTTGACTTCTTATTTAGGACAAGTAAGCAGTTTAGTTTCTCAGGGGATTATTATAGTTAAATTACAACCTCATATGCTGTTCATGAGACAAGGACGCTTTCACGAGCAGCTTTTTCTTACAGTTGCAGTCGATCTTAATGTGTGAAGGACACAGCTTCCTATTTGTTTCCAGTTAATTTCAGAATTATTTTGCTTCAGTTGTCTCTGAAAACAAACAAAACAAAATGATAGGGTGAAACAAGAAACCTTTACATTTGGATTTAAAAATTACACAGGGAGTGCAGGTGAATCAGCTCTTGAATAAAATTAATGTCTGTAGGTTAGGGCTCGTCTATGCTGTAAAATGATTTGTCAGTACAATTATACCAGCAATCCCAAGACTACAGCAAAAATAAAGCTAGTATATGACTCGGACACAGCTATACCAGCAACTTTGTCTAAGCGTGCGAAACTCATACCAGTAAATTTTTCTTTTACTAGTATAGCTTATGTAGTTTAGGGAAACGTTTGACCTATACGGGGCGAAACAGCTCATTTAGTCAGTGTAAACTGTGACTCCAGCAGGAAGTTTTCCCAGTGTTTTTCCAGCGTGACTATGCCCATAATGCCTATGTCATGTTGCTGGTCTGGCAGACATGGGAGAAGAGATACCCCCATTTTGGAGAGAAGCTTCCAACTGGTATGCCCTGGGGCTGGGGTAACAGAAATGCAGGCCTGGAGGAAAATTAATTAATAACTTAATTAATATTTGATAGCAATACGCCAGTGTGCTAAGACTTCACCAGTGGGCTCTGATCCCAGCTCTGTGGCACTACAAAAATGCATGTTTTAATCTGCCCTCTAGGGGAACGGCAAGACCCGTGCATGTAGCAAGAACATCTACATAATCATGGTAGCCTGGGAGTCTTCCCTGCCCTTAAGGTCTCTGAACCTACAACTGCTTTGACACAGACTGCTTGAAGTCCTGCCTGTGTCCAAGCTAAGAACTGAATTGCAGTTATTGGAGCAGCACACTATTTATTTGCTCCCTCTTGACTCTTCCTTCCTTTTGTAATGACCGTTGATTGCACCTTGGGAAAAAAGCTTCGGTTTGCACATCAGGGAAAAGTGAAAATACCAGGCAGTAGAAAAATTACCTAACAATGAAAACTAGCAAAGTAGGTGATGCCCCCAAATCTGCATTGAAAACTACTTAAGAGGTAAAGGACTTTCAAAAGTTCTGAGAACATAGAACTTCAGTCACGGATTTGGGTTCCTCACTTCAATATCCCCAAGGCTGCGAAGTTTGGCTCAGCCTTTCAGCGAAAGGCAAGGGGACCTATGAAAGAAACAGCTAGCTTAGAGTGTCAGTGGTGTGAAAGCTCTGGAGAAATATCGTAGGAAAACAAAAGGATTCATAAATATGCGGTGGGGTCAGAAAGGTTGGTTTTCATTTATAGCACTCTCTGTAGCCTTCTTTTATGCAGGAATCTACATCCCTGCACATCCAAGGTAAAAAAAAACCAAAAACCAGCTCTACCTCAGTCTGATTCATACAATTACTTTTAAAAAAAATCAGTACAAATTGAAAATACAGAAAAGTACTTTGGTCAAACAAAACTGCCTCAGCTGTTGAGTTCACGACAAGAGGAAAACAGCTGTGCATTTTTTCATTCCCTATTGCATTTCTCTCTCTTTTCTACTTCTCCGTTTTTGGCTCCTATTTAATAAGCACCCAGTCTTAGTCAGCTGAGACCACCCCTTTTCCAGCACTTGTGTGAAGTTCAAGTCCAGAAAGCAGTGTCCTGAAACAGCCTAACACCAGTACTCATTTTCAGCTCTCCAGGTGGCTGGACCGTGTTGTTTCTGTCCTTTTCCAGCCATGAGCTTACAAGCAGCTGTCAGCACTGGAGACAGAGGCTGCCTTCTCTGGTTTTACTGCTGCTGTTTGTTGCTGTTGCTGCTCTTGCATGTCTCCATCTCATTTTTGTTTGCAGGCACATGGGATGAGATATTATAGCAGCAGCAGAGCTATTCCAGTTCATTGCAATGAACCTTCTCTCTTCCCATTTTTCTCACACCCAAGAAAAACTACTATTGACATCTTTAGTGCCTTCTAAAAGACTGTCACACTGAGGGCTTTCTTCATAAAAAAAAAAAAAAAAAAGTCCCGCAAAAAACAACTCATGGCAGTAAAAGGAAAGAAACTTGTTTTGATAAAAAGAAAGCCGCACATTTTAAATGCTTTCAGGATTTTTTTTCCTACTTGCTCTTGAATCTTTAATGAAAGGTTAAAATATGCTAGTGGTGGTTACTATAGCGAGCTCAGGCATCTGTAGTCAAGTCCCTTGTTTAATTGCTTATTGTTCTGGAGTCATGAGGTCATGTTAACATCATTGACCCTCTGGGCACACTTATTCTATCAAAATTAACATAGCAATGGCCTGAGGCAAATCTCTGTTCTTTCTCTCTCCTACTTAGGGTGAGGACTAGCTATTAATGGTATCATCCTGGCATGCTTTGGCCCTGACTGTGGAAAGATTTTTTTGGGGCACTGATGAAACACTGCAAATAATAATTACTGATTTTCTCAAAATACACCTGACTGTTGAGGTTTTCTTCTGTATTTCATTAAAACAATTTTACCCCCTTAATGACTGTATAATTGAAAGTGGTTATTCATTAATAGCATAAATGTCCTGAGGAAAGGAGGGTGGGAAATGGCTGACGAATTCTTGAAGTAGAACTAACATGATCAGATGTTAGGCATTTGGTACAGATGCCAAATGAGACAACTCGTTTTTGTGCATTATTTGCCTATAAGTAAGCCTAAAACAGCCAATTCGGTTATTTTTAATAGCCCCTTCAACCAGCTGTGTAGCATACATGCTTAAAAGCTGATTTTTTTAAGCTCCATCAGTCATTTTACCTGGCTAGGTATTTTATAGGGGTTTTCCCCACATTAAAGGTTAATTTTGTATGTCCACATCAAATCCATATTTCTCAAAATGCTCAGAAGTGCAAGTGCAGAAGCTTGATAGAAATTTTAAGTGCTAGATAAAAGGCATAATGAAGGATACCTGACGGCTGGGGAGAGACCAGCAGGCTGCAGGAGCTACGTGCTCCTTGGCTAGCTAATGATTTCAGAGGGTGGATACTTTTGTCATCCACCGAGGATGATAATTTATGCTGCATAATCCAAGACAGACAGTGATCTCCCTCAAGGCGGCAAAGGTACTTTCTTCCATGTTTTGCGAGACCTCTCAAAGAAGACAACTAATAGAGTGAAACCTTGCCTCTATTGACAGGAATTTTAAAGGGCAGGTGGATAAAGACTTAAAGGAGCTGATGCCATGACAGTAAGTAGTATATTTAGAGGCTGACCCTCTAAGGCTGGCATTGCTTCTTGAAACTGTGCTTTTTCCCTTAATGCCTATAGTCAAAAGGACTATTTTAGTCAAAAGAGAGTTTCATTCTTTCTTTTTTGACTTCTTTACGTGATAGAGCAAGTCCCCATCCTCAGTGGACTGAGGAAGTAGTGCATTACGTGAAATGTCCTACTTTGTTTCATTTTCAGTCTTTCCTGTAGCTTTGGAGTTTCTGTGGCTGTGAGCAGGGGAAGAGATAGCTGCACACTGCCCTGGATGTCATGTTTCTGAGGGGTCTGAGCATTTCAGAAAAAAATATAAGCTTATTTCAGGCTCAATACGCTACTTAAATAGAATAGAAATGTTGCATGCCATTTTAAAATAAATAAAAAGTACATTTTGAAATAAAATACCACTTCATAATGAAATAATTTTTTAAATCTCTGAAACCAACATTTCAACTTTTTCTGGGTTTTCAGGGCTTTCTCTTAACAAGAGAAGCAATTCAGACAAATCAAGTGAAGTTCATAGAAGGTTCCCCTGTGAGTGAAACAGCTGGGACTGCACAGTTTCACTCAAACCTAGAAAAAAAGTTTAATTTGTGTTTAGCTGGAAATGATGCTTGGAGCTTTTCAGAAGCAAAGGCCCTCTTCACTAGCACTTTAAGTCTCTGTAGGCTGGCAGAGCAGAACCTTGAGGATTTAGCAAAAACAGGTAATTCCTGAAAACTTTTTAAGAGGCAAACTTTAGCCATGCACAACAAGGTCTCCACTTTTAAAAAGAGGAAAAGGATTGCATTTAGAGTACTATAATTTTTTACAGAAAAATGAGTCAAATCAGAAAAATTAGACAGGCTTTCAGAACAAAGCCCTTCTCTGGGTTTCTCCATGTTTTGGTAAGGATAACTGTTGGTCTAATTAAGGTTTTGTCTCTATCCATAAATTCAGTCTTGCCTGGGCACTTCTATAACCGGGACGACAAAAGTACTGCTTTGACAAAGGTGACATTGCTGAGAGTGACAAGGTGTCACAGGCAGCAGCTCAGAGGTGCCCTTCTTATGTTATTCACAGGACACTGGGGACAACGGTGGCAGATTCCACGGGAAACCCTCCCTCATTTTGGGAAGTGAGGGTTACCAGCCAGTCTGAAAAATTCACTCTGCCTACGCTTGCTTGCATCCGTAAGTGACCATCGGTCACACTCACCTTCTTCCTTCAGAGAGTGCATGCTTATTTCTAATGGTGGTGTCTTGAAAGACTTTTTTAATGTTTTCAATTATGTTTTCATCCACATAGTCGTAGTTGTGCTCTTCCTCCTTTTCTGCCTCACGCTTTCCAAGTGCCTTATTTGTTAGACCTGAGCAATTAGCAAATAATAACTGTAAGGAAATAGAAGACTGCCCTGTACCGTGAAAAAAACGTACAATTCATACAGACAACCACAAAAGCAAAAAACAAAGAAAGCAATGTTCTCCTCACATTTGTCATTCTCACAGAGATCTTAAATGACTTGCTCAAGTTCCTGAACAGTATCTGTGGCAGATCAAGAATGAAACCCAAATGAGCATTTAATAAGAGAGTCTTCACTCTTAAGAATTCCTATTTTGCTTTTTGCATAGTACTTGTACCTTGAAGTTTGTGGGCAAATAGGGTAATTTGTTATCTACCCCCTGCTAGCTGTCCACAGATAACTCTAAACATTATTAAGATGGTTAAAAAGTGTGATCACTGACAGCATAAAAGCAAGCAGATAAAATTATCTGACTGTATCAAGAGAGGAGCAGTCCACTTGCCACGTGCAGCACATACCATCCCTATTGCTGTTGTGCTCCTATGCTCTTGCATTTCATTGCTTGAAGAGATGAGCCTCTGCAGCTAGGAAATTGTGGTTCTACTTTGGGATTTCCTAGAGCCAAGCCCCCCAGTTTCCTCTTATTTAGAAGGTGCTATAACAAAGGTGCAGGCTTGAAAGTGGCTTGAGATTAAAATTAAACATTTTGAAGTACATTCCTTTATGCCCACCTAGACCAGCCTGGGACAATATTGAGGACAAGCCCTCCAAAACACAATGGCCTTTTTCCACAAGGGCAGAGACCCTCATGGGAGGCCTCTTTGCAGCTCCAGTGCTGGGGCAGGCTCTGCTCTGAATCTTGGCACAGCAACAGCTTCACATTACAGCTCACACCAGGGACCTACAGGGTGCTGCCAGAAGACCTCAGGGTCTCCTCCCCTGCCCTGCTTCCCTGGGGATAAAAGCAGCTCCATAGGATGCATGGGACCACCGGTCACATGGACCAGGATCCCCCAAGGATCAGTCACTGAGTGACTGCTGCCCCCCTCCCCTGAGCCACCACATCCCTTGGCCCAGGATGTGATGGGGAAGAGTCAGGGAGCAGAAGGACCAGCCAGGGGAGCAGTACAGAAGCTCCCCTGCCATGAGCATCTCACCCTTGGGGTCTACCAGGAAGCCTAACATTTAACAGGGCTGAGAGGATACTGTGCTTCTAAAGCAAAAATTTCACCTGAAATGGCAAAACTGTGAAACACTGTTTTTGATACAGCTGGTTTTGTTTGGCTAATTTGCTATGACATAACCTGCAACAACCTGCAAACGTACACAAGGCCTCACAGTCTGGTCATGATTGTCAAACCTCCTGGCAAGGCCATGCTTGCCAAACAGAACCTTCTTTAAAGGACTGAGTTTCTCAAACAAGAATCCTCCTGAGTTTATAATTGCAACCACTGTGTTCCCTCCCCTTCACCAAGAAAACATTCTCTCAGTGGTCTCCAAACTCCGCTTGTGTTGCTTCTGAGACTCCCCACAGCTGAGGCATCTCCCCTGATTTTGATCCTCTCCTTTACAGATTCTTTTAAGGCCAGATATAACCATTAAGCTAATCAAACAGCTGTCTGGCCACACCAGCACAGAGTTTATCACAGACCAATTTACTCACAAGTCCCTCTGCTTCATTTTAGGAATGAGTAAATTAGCAAAGTATTTCCAGATCTAGGGATCAAAAGGAAAAACAAACAAACAAAACCCCAGACCTATGATGAGAAATTTAATTAAGATCTCACTCACACATGTGGCCACTATCTTGTTAATAAACATTTCCAGGTTTGTAGTTGATTTGCAAGTTGACTGTGTTTGATATCAGTAAAAGTTAACTAATGAATAAAACAGGCACTGAAAGAATAAGCTTATCCCTGTGATTCAGCAAGGGAAATATTTTTGTGCGCTTAGACTTGCTAATACGGATATAAAGTACAGGTTGCTCATGGATGTCATAGCTAGACTTTCTCCTTTCCCAACCACACACAAACAAAATGATACGCTTCTAAGCAAGACAGCTCAAGGAGAAAGGAAATTAATGTCATCAGGCCAGACTAAATCACAGCTGTCCCCAATCCCAAACCTGTATAGGATGACTTCTGAAATGTATATATTTACACTTCAATAAAGCATTAAGCAATGAATGGGATGAGCTGAACGATCTCAAGGGAATTCTGAACAGTGAAATCAATGCAATTTGCTACCCTGTTTGAAAAAAAATAATTCTATTAGCCTCAACACTGGATTACTGAATCAGATATGCCATTTCAGCCTGCTAAGAAAACGAGCCTTATGTCATCGTGCTGTCTATCCACCCATCTGTCAATCACTTCAGTACTTTAAAAAGTTTTTTTGCCAATTTCAGTCAGATTTGAAACGGGGGCAGAAGTCTCAACATAGTTACAAAAGCGAGGGTTGAATTAGTTCCTCTATTGAAAGAAATGCATGCAGAACACAGCTGTTATACACTCCATTTGGCAGCAGACAGCAGGATAAATCAGTGTGTGCATATTGGTTGGCCACTCAACACACTCATAGCTCCAGACCTGCTCTTTTTCATTTGATATGAGTGCTATAAGGAGAGTTTTGGTTATTATCAGGGAAGGGGGGGGAGGAGCAGTAGGGGACAACAGAGCTGAATACTTATTAAACCAAATTTCATTAATTCTGCTCTTCCTGGAACAATTTGTATAATTACGTTTGCCTTTATAGTGGAAGGGTAGTGCTCTGCAGACTAAAAATTTCCATTTATCTCATTTTTATCCTTGAGAGGGTAGGATTTGGTTTTTTTTTCCCTTGGAATATACTTGCTGTTTTTTCACAAATTTCAAGGTGACAAACAATTGTCATATCTCTCCATTCTGACATTCTTCAAAATGTAGGCAACAGAAGTAACCCAAACCATCAGGACCCTTGCTTGAATGAAACCAGTGCTAGAAACCCCAACTCATGTACATACAAGGCTGCATACCTAAACACCCCTGGCTGTGACCATAACACAGTTTTACAGCTGTGGTAAATATCTCAGTTTAGGATTTATGCTGCATAAATTAACTTTCAACAACATAACAACGTTTAGTGTTTATTTATGCCTAACTTGAAAACAATAGTTGTGAATTATTATGTGCAATAATATTGTGAACTAAACATGGTAGAACTACATCCTTATTTCTGCACATCACTTAAGTGAAGATACATGGAACTGAAGGCACTTCCATAAACCAAATCATTTTTTTTGCTGTGGGCCTGGTTCTGATGTTCCTCAGTGCTAATGAGAACTAATTCCTTAGGGAGTGCTACTGAAAGCTATTGAGTGATAGCAGAATCAGAACACATAAAACTAATGGACTGTTCCTTGAGCTGGTATCCATCAACCATTGCTTCACGTGATGATGTAGCGTATCTTTAAAAACTGTTAAGTGCCACAATCAAAATATTTCATATGCACTGTGGGGGTTGCAATTAATGTATGGGTAATGTTTATTTCCCTCTGGAATCTACTAACCCATTGTTTGGAAAAGTTTAATCTTAAATTTATTCTCTTAAAAAATATTAAATTTGCTGACAGCAACATCTGTTGACCTCTTTCACTGTCCTTCTATATTTTAATTTTCTTCTTTGTCACTTCTTTTCTGGTAGTTCTACCTTTCTGGTTTTATTGAATTCTTAGAGGCACTAATTTCCACTGTTGCACTACTGCCTCTTTTTGTAAAACAAGTCCTTGGTATATCAACAACTCTTCAGACGAGAAACGGTTCCCACAAGTTTTAAACAATCACATATTTCAGGCCCCACCATACCTTCCTGCAAGAGGGTAAGGTGAAGGGCTCAGGGCACTATCATGCACCCCCCTAAGCTCCCAGGTGTTGCCTTGCACAGGGCTAATGGAGCAGAGCCAGACAGCACTGCCAGAGAGCAGGAGAGGCGATTCATATGAAGTCCCCTTTAGTTATGTGACACGTAACACTAGGATACCTCCTCCTTGCAGGCACTTCTACAAACTCCTGGCTGGCACCTCTGTGCATTACTGCAATTAAAATCAGTCATATCTAATAAATGACGGAAATATGTAAGGATTCAGAGCCTATGCTTTCTTCCCTCTATTGTACAACAAGTTAGAGTTCAGTTAAGAAGATAGGTGATTGAAAATGTTTAAATATAATTTACTAAAGTGTACTCGCCAGCCTGTGAAATGACGTGATCTCCTTAAGTAATTTTCTTACCTTTTTTTTAAACTCATCTCAGAAGATGTGTCAGCCAAGAATAAGTCTTATGTTCACAGCCCAAAAACCAGGAAAAAGAGTCCAATTTTTTTTTTAAAGACAGTTACAGGACCATAGGAGCCAAAGGATCTAATAACAGTTTTGCCCTAATCAAAGACTGAGCTAAAGTGTGGAAGCTGGAAATAATTGTCATGCATACCTACAGTAAAGGATTCCTAATTCATATTGCTTATCCCTATCCGCCTAATTCAGAATGCTAGTATAAAATACCTGTGACTTCATGGAAGAAAGAAGAGCTTTTTTCAAAATAATTCAGAATTCTGTATTTTGCTTTAAGGTTTTTTTAGGGTATTATGTATAATTCATTTTAATATTTGGTTTAGAGCACAGCCCCATAGCCAAATGTATTGTCCTAAGTGATGGGACAGAAAGCTACAGCACAGGGGCAAAAATTTCTTAAACTATCTTCATTGCCAAATTTAGTAGATGTTACATGTGCCTCCCAAACTGCAATCAGAAGTCCCCTTCCTTTTCTTTTTTCTCCAGCCTACTGGCCTCCTAAATCAAGTGCCTAAAATCCAAGTACACAAATATCTTCCCTAAAATGTCCTGACATCAAGAAACAAAATCAACATAAACAATTTTTTTTTTAATTGCAGACGGTAACAATTCCAGAAACCTAAGCCATGAGCAAGAAGATTAGGTAATGTTTTAGAAACTCCATTTAGAATAGATTTCAAGGTTAAAGAAAAACTGATACAGCAGATTTCTGTTGCAGAAATTATCTGCATTCTGATAATTCTGATGCAGTTATTATCATGCAGATATTGCTACTATTTCTAACGAATCCAAACTCAGTCAAATATAAGAAAATAAGATAGTATCTTTAGTGGTCAGTTCAGGTTTAATTGCAAGAGGAAAAATGTTCAAACCCTTTCAAACAAAGAAAATAAATCATATCTTTATTAACATGAACTCTGCAAGGAAAGACAATAGAGGCCTTAAAACTGAAAGAAAAACATGTTGCTTTTCTTTTCGGAAGTATCTGGCATTTGGTAAGAAATAGTAATTGTCTCTGTAACTGGTTTTTTTGAGAGCACAGATTCAACATCCTTATTAGGAATTTGAAACAGGTTGGTGCTTTGGTGGGTGGCTTAACATTCACCAGTAGAAGTTTAAAGATTAGTCAGTAAATGGTGCATTTCCTCCCACTCAAAACCCACAGGAGTGTGTCTTTGTTATTAGTCTTGACATGTTTTCTAATTCATTATCTTGTGAATTAGCAGAGCAGAGTATACTCTCTGGAACAGGCAAGGTTGCTGCACGCAACAGTGGACTCATGGGGATCCCTTGGCTGGCCAGGAAGAACTGCTATATCATCTAATCCAATCTCCTGCATAATTCTGCAGTTATCTTTGAATTAAGCCCAATCATTCTGGGCTATACTAACACACATCTTTCAGAAAAACCTTTAGCTTTGATTTGGGTATATTAGTGTAAAATCCATCACTGCTTTTTAATCTAGGTTAAATCTGCTTAGCTCAAACTCACATTATACTCAAATTTAGACAAAGTTTGTACAGGGATATACTCCAAGGTAATTAAACAAGAAGCAATTTCCTGGCCTTGCAAAAGAAGAAACAATATGATACTACCACTTGATTTTGTGTGTGTGTACTAAACAGAGGTACTAAGAGTTTGTTTGAAAACCCTCATTAACAAAGGCTATTCTTTATCTGACCTTCTGTGAGTAATCTAAGCTAATACAGTATATAGGGTGAACTTAAAATTAACTAAATGCAGCTTCCATGAGGAATGAGACAGGAGATATATGATCATTGAGCTTTGAAATCAGAAACACTGCTAAAAACTGGGCCAGCTGGGAAGAGCTAGTGCTGTAAATCTTTGCGGGACCAGAGGCAAGCAAGACTTCAGCAGCCCTAACACAATTTTTTCTCTAATACTCTTGGCTGTACACTATGGCTACTTGCAAAGCACAGGTCTCTAGCCATAAACTCAGGGAATTAGGTAGGAAAAAATGAACCTGACTGATACCTCAAGTTTTAAAGAAATACATGTACTGGAAGCAGGAAGAAATCAATCAGTAATCTACTGTTACGATTCATGTGTGGGTCATCATCAGCAGATAAGAAAATTCTGCTTTCACAGAAGGAATACCACAACGAAGGATGGGATTTTGTTGGAATGAAGGCCAAAGGAAATAGAGCAAGAACAGCTAAGAGAAGATATTTTAAAAATTGAAAAAGTCCCTGGAAAAAACCTTTTTTCCTCAATTACAGTATTTCAGAATTGAAAACAAATTAAGAATTGGCTAAGAAAAATAGACTTGTGCTAGAATGTGAAAAACAGTAAATAGAAAATCAAGTGCTCTTGGAGATTCTGAAAAAAGTTTATCAAGGACATCTAACTAAGGCTTAATGGGATGGAAAAAAGATGAATGCTACTGGCCCAGAATGAATAGAGAGAAGGCAGGCAGACTTCAGTCAGGGCAGATGAGACAGACCGCAACATTGCCTTGTTTCACTGCAGAGCTGAAACATGTTCAGTAGAAGGTCCAATTCAAGAACATTTGCAAAAGGTCCAAGTCTGTTTTCTAGTATCCAAAACCACAAACTGCATGAGCTAACAAGACTGAGCAACGTGAAGAAGGCAGAAACTTTGCTTGGCTAACAGAGGCAGCCCTCTGCCTAGGAACAGGTGAAGAGCCTGCTGAGAGCTTCTGGGTCAGAATTAGCAGACAAACCAACATGGGCAATATTGTTGTGGGTGTCTGCTACAGACGGTGTCATTCATTAATGACCTGGACGATGGGACAATGTACCCTCAATAAATCTGCAGATGATACAAAACTGGGAGGAGGGCTGAGATGGTTGTGCTGCTATTCAGAGGGACCTGGACGGGCTGGAGGACTGGACAGAGTGGAATCTCATGAAGTTCAGTGAAGGAAAAGGCAAGGTCCTCTACCTGGGGAAGAATAGCTCCATGCACCAGTACAGGATGGGGCTGGAAAGCAGCTTTACAGATAAAAATTTGGAGGTCCTGGTAGACAAGCTGACCACGAGTCAGCAATGTGCACTTGTGCGAAAGAAGTCCAACAACCTCCTGGGCTGCATTAAGAAAGGCAGTGCCAGCAGAGATCCTTAGCCCTCTGCTCAGCACTGGTGAGGGCACACCTGGCGTTCTGGGTCCAGGCCTGGTCTCCCCAGTACAACAGGGACATGGACATTCTGGATTGAGTCCAGCAAGGGGCCATGAAGATCATTAAGGGACTGGAGCATCTGAAATAGAAGGGGAGGCTGAGAGGGCTGGGACTGTTCAGCATGGTGAAGAGAAGGCTCAGGGAGGATCGTATCATGGGTATAAATGCCTGATGGGAAGATGTGAAGGTGATGGAGCCAGACTCTTCTCAGTGGTGCCCAGTGGCAAAAGAAACACAAGCAGTAACAAATACTCTCACAATAGGAAGATGGTTCCAATACAAAGAATGGAAAGACTTGACCACTTCCCAGTCCTGTTATTGAGCTGAAGCCTTAGTTATGGTGACTCCAAACTTCTTTTCTCAGCCAAGGGACCTTAGTTTAGAGCCTACTGCAGGGTTTCTCTAAGAGGCACAGGAGGTGGCTGTACGACACTGCTTCTCACTGCACAATCTGAGTGGCTGCATTGAGAAAAATCTTTGAAAAATCTTGACTGTAAAACCATTATGTGACTTTAGCCTGTGTGGCTTTCCCTGTTTGCGAGGAGACAAAACCCATCAAGTAAAGCACCTACATGAGCACTGACTTCTGTGCTTGTGAATAAGCCAGGCCTCAGCATAAACTTTAAGCTTGGCTTACTTCAGTAAGGATTCTTTGGTCATGTTTTCTTCAGGTGTGTCTCCCTGGCTGCCCATGCCTGCCTCACCCGCCAGAGGCTAAGCCATACAAGAGATCCAACTGATCCCTGTAGCATGGAGAATGGTTTTCAAAGTCAAGCCCCAGTGATTTGCAAGTAGTTCCAATGGCACAAAAGAGTACAACATTAATCCATCTTGGTGTTCATCTTTTTCTGGGGTTTAAACAGAGGGTGCCATCTATTGTAGCTGCCAATATGGAAGCTTCACCATTTACCCCTATAAAATCTAATCAAATCATTAAATGGTGACAAAATGGAGCCTGCAGGGAGATTTTTCAAAGCCACAAAATAACAAATTTGGGATTATCTTTCAAAGCAGCCAGATACCAAAATATCTTTCAAAAACCAGTCCCCAAACAATCAACTCCCCCAGCAATAAAGGTTAGTGAATATTCAACACACCACAGCAATTCTTCACTATAGCAACTGTTTATGTTGCATTTGGAAGTTTCAATATGCATAGTTTCAAATAGGCAGTCCTTTTTAGGAGTCTCACACACTGAATGACAAGACAGTAAAGAGAAACTTTATGGGAAGTTCTTAAATTGATATCAATTATGTGTTAACAAATGCTGTGAGGATGAGTATATGTGCTTTAGTCCTCCAAATATTCCAGTGTTGTAATTACTGTGATGTGTTCATATTTCAGATATAACCTGTGACTGAGAGATTAATGAAATCAATTGAGTTTTTTATATTAACTGCAGAGTCTCTTGGATTTGTCCTCTTATCATCTAGCTTCCCAACTTCAATAGGTTTCCTTTCTGAGAAAGGAAAAACTTGACAGATAAGTAGGAAAACTAACCAGCTATTGAAAATGCCTGGGAAATCCAAGCAAATGGTGACTTTAAAAACAATTATTGGTCAAGCAATTTCCTTGTTATTATTTATTTCTTTAAAAATGTGAGTTGAAGACTTCTTCATATATTTAATGTAAATTGCTTGCTCGTCTTTAATACTTGTTAGAATCAGTGTTTTTTATAACATATGATGCATAAGCATGATCCTAAAGCAAAAGGAAAGCACATCTTTTCCACATGTCTGTTCCTAAAAACTACTGAATATTCATGCTGCAGAGTCAAACAGAGTTTAATACCATGCTGCTGTTGAGAGCTTGCATGAATTTGCCTTACGGCATATATGGAGGAAGAACAGAAATGTTCACTTTTCATCTCTTTTACTTAGCCACAGATTCCAAGTGAAATCACACAAGATAATCCCATATGTAAATTATTTATCGGGGCTGGGGTTAAGCTTTGTTATATTAATAACTCAAACCATAAAGCTTAACTGACCTTTAATCACACTGGTTTCCACTAATGTAGCTTTCCCAGTCATGTCCTTCTTATTCTTACGATGCACCAAATGATTTTGACAACTAACTTGTAATTCTGAAACATCGGCAGCTTGATTTGAGCACAATTTCTTGGTGGTGTCTACACAGAAATTCTGAAATTACATAGAAGAGCACATTGACTTTACATGTAAATTATTACACCAAACTGGATGCTTTCACAGATGTGACAAGTAAAAGTAACATTCTTTGGGTTAATTCTGTGAATTTTAACCACAAACCTTCTGTCTGTCAAATTAAGTCATCAATAATGTTTACCATAATGCCTGCTTTTGAGGCATGAGCATCACAAAATAACATGACCAGAAGGCACTCTAGGTGAAGAAATTGCCTTTAAAGCATATCTCCCATCTTTCATTTCTTGTTTTTTGTTTTGGATGTAAGGAATCATGCAAACACAAGGAGGGAGATTTATGTATCCCTTTTGGTTGATACAGGTTTCTTTCTGATTAACTGTTTTTATTGTATCGATCGTTCATTTAATGAGTCCTGTTACATATTACATCACAAATTCATATAAGGTCTGACATTTCAATTACATTTATCCGGTAACATTCATACCATAGTGAGTATAGTTAGATGATAGGAACAGGCAATTATGGAGTAATTAATTATAGTGTTATTACATTGCAGAAAGTAAGTTGTACTGCTGCAATACTTGCACCCCTTGAAATTCAGGCTTGATCTATACATTTCAATAATTCTGGTTGTTGTTTGTTTGCTTGTTTTTTAATTCTGAGGTATTTATGTCACAAATGCTTTCAGTCAAATACATATTTTTCATATGTGCAAGTAAGAGTCAATTAAAAGTGTCAAGAAGTATATCTTCAGTGAAGCTATACAGTAGCTTCAATGTATGTACAGTCCAAATGCAGTCATTACACCAGAGACTATATATTTTAAAATATAATTAGTATAGATTTTCCATTCAGAATCAAATGTACATTTTCCTCAGCAATGAAAAAGCCCATCCTATTCAGAGAGAGAAGGTTGTGTTGGAAAAACTGACAGTAGCCACCCAGTAACAGTGCCTGATCTTTTCAGAATCAAACCACAGTTTGTGAAAACACAACACAAGCCTACATTTTATGACAATCTGCCCCTTTTGAAAAAAGATATCAGCTAGCAACAAGAAAGTAACTGGTAATTGAAACAGAAAATTTGAGAGAGTCTATTAAGAAGAACAGAAAAAGATGAAAACTGTAAAATGTACGGATGATTTTCCTCAGTGGGTGGGTCACAGTATGATATAAGTGGAAAACCCTCATTTTTCAGTTAGAGGAATCTACAGTAGTTTTCTCCATTTTTTTAAATGAACACTGCAAGCTCAATCTGCAGGGGTTGACTGAGTTACGGTATTCAATGCAAGTTTGTGCAGTACGGGCAGTACAATGCTGGCTAGTGCCCTCCTCGATTACAAAAGTCCCTCTGAGGTCAAGCAAAGCTTTAAGCAGTGACATAATACACAAAAACCTCTGGGATTTGTACAAAAAGAAATACAGCTGAGAAATATTTTGCAAAGCGGACAGAAATGTCAGAAGAAGTTCTTCACAGCAGAGAATTAAAATAGCCCAATGGAAAAGACACCATTCAAACTAGGACGATGCTTGGCTGCTGTATTGTGGAATAGCATCACTGAGGTTACAGGACCTTTGTCTTTCTTTTATCAACAGTGCATGGCCTTTCTTTGACCTCCAGTTCTTTTCTTGATCATCTGCACCTAAACATGCCTATATGCACCAGTATACATTCCCAGTCTGGCCCAGCAATATGAACGCACACTTTGCAGGTAGTTATTGAGCAATGTCCATCTTCTGCTCACTTAGATAACAATTTTTCAAAGCTGTCACTAAACTTGTCCTATCCTCAGTATCAGTCATACCTGTTAATCACAAATGAAAGATCTTGGGAAGGGCAGGGAAACATTATTATTCATAGGCAGATTCTTCCTTTGTTCAAGTTATTTGGCATACTTAGCACACAGAAAATTTTCACTATAAAAAGTCAGCTTTCAAGTAACTAGGGAATCTTAATTTAAATAGTAGATATTATGAAAAAAATTTTAAAAATTAATTCTCTTATTTTCTAGTGAGCTCCTTAATTAATTTAATGATCCTAGCAATCAATATCAGGAATTAATATGTTCAGATTATTCATTTTGCATTGCCTTAAGTAACTAAAACCAAACTTGGTTATCAAAGCAGAAAGATCATTAAGAAGAATGTAACTGAAGTTTGTGCTAATCTTATGAGTCACCACCAAAACCACACTCTGTGATACAACTGTTACCTGGGGCCCCCTGCAAACAAATTAAAATATGCAGAACACAAACATTTAAAAACAAACAGGATTACACAGACTGGACTGCTGCTTCACTATATGCTGAAATCTGATATAGCTTTAACATTCTTAACAGCACTATAGATAACAGTTACATTAGAGACCAACAAAGATAAGATGCTTTTTTAAACTATACAAGAGTGAAGTCTTATGGTTGTCTCTCAAATACTAGGCAGGTTCAACAGCACAGGGTTTCCGTCTACATGGAGTCATTGTTCCACTAATTTAAAGAAGTCTGGATATCAGCCATAGTTTTCAGTACTGTTACTGCCAGAAGAAACCCTAATTCAGTTAAAACCTCATGATCTGAATCACAGCCATTTGTTATAATAGCCTACTTGTGAGGAAACCCTGAATCTCAGCATTTGGAAAATCGAACTAACAGCTACAGGTGTGTGAACTAAAAAATTTTACCTCAATCGCTAGGCATTACCTATTACAGCTCTGGGTTTGCTCATTGTCCAGAAATAACTCAGAAGACAAAGCACAAAGCCATAAAGGGAAGGTAGTGTTAAGACTGTGCGGTCCCTTTCAGGAAATAGGAGGTGTTACATCAAACAGGATACAAAAAAGTGTGAGAGCTAAGGTGAGAACTAAAGGGCTGGAGCTGCATCGCTTTAGTAAGAACAGAAGTTTCCTCATTCTGCAGAAGTTGTGAGTGCAGAGTTTATCTAAGATGCATGAACTGAAAACACTGCAGCAGCAAACAGAGTTTCAGAGTGAACGGTTTGATTTAATTTCCCTTGATTACCTGAAGAGCTTAAAGCACTGCATTGGTGTGCGTGAGCTCACTTTGACAAGTAAGTCTTCCCTCTCCTTGCCCATGCCAGCGGCAGTGAAATCTGACAGCAGTTCTTATTCTTACAAATGGCACTGCACAAAGAGTAACACTTTGCCCATCTACACCCCAGTCGCACAAAACATGTTCAAAACCTGACAATTTTCCCTGCAATTTCACCATATGCTAGCATCCCCCTCTCACAGGTGCATTACCCTCTGACTTAAAAAATTTGGGCTATTAACAGCCGTCTCCCCATGAATATTTCTTTCATAGCTGTGTCTAATTCCTTTAAAACTTATTTACGTTTCTGATATCAACATCATGTGGCAAATTGTGTAAAATTTACTTTGGGTTGGTTTTCTTTTTACTGTCGTATCTCGTAATTTCATGTTGCTGCTGTAATCCCTCTCTATGCATTTTCTCCCTGCATTCAGATTTTTACTCTTCTTTCCTGAGTCACCTATTCTTCAGGCTGAAGAGTTTCTAGTCTATTTAATCTCTCCTCTTGCAGGAGCCAAACTGTAATCCATAATGCACCAGCTCCTGAAATTCCTGCTTCTTTTCAAGATTCAAGCCCAAAGGCAGTCCTTATACCACACATACTTCAGACAGCAGTATTTGGTCATAACTACTCAGTAAGCCAAGAAAATAGCACAGGAGTTCTCACAAAAAGGCTGTTAAATCTGTTTACAGGAAAAGAAAATAATACATGTGTTCATAATACACATTATTGTTTTGGTTGCTTTTCTTCTTTTTTCTTTTTAAAAGGAAAGAAAGCCTCAACAGCATCTAGAACATTCAGAGTAAAGAAGGATAAACAACATTTGTTTGAAGTACAGAAAAATGTGGGAGTAAATATGAAACCAACAGGTGTCATAGTCACTGAAAGTGCTGTGAGAGATGTAGCAGCATAAACCAATCTGACAAAAGTATGCTTTTCCAGACAGAAAGTCAAGCTGTTATATGATTACAAATGACTCTAGTGAAGAGGAGAACTCATTTGATGGAGCAATCAGTGCTGGACATGGCACTACACCTTTGGAGTACATTTATTACGAGTCACCCATGCTAGTAGATACAGATCATAAACCTTTTACTGCAATCTTTAAAGACAGCTTGGAGTGGCACTCTTTGCTGCCTTCAAAAACTCAAGCCAAAGCTCTAAGATATGTATCTTTTCTTTGGCATATACTGCACCGGTATATTTATCTATAAAATACTTAATTGCTGCATGCACCTTTTCACCAGAAAAAAAGCTACATATATATATAGAATGAAAGTGTGATGAATGATATTGCAGTCCAAACACATTTCACTGTTTCCAGACAAAAAAGACAATTTATCCCCATAAGCTACAAATGAAGATTCTGTAAGAGAGTCACACTGCACTGTGTTCATGGGGAAGCCCAAACCAGGATGAACGAAGCTTTAGCTTTTGATATTTTGGAGAATATTTTAAGGAAATTATGACAGAGGGGTAGAGAGACACATATCAGTCTAAGAGAGACAGGGTATTCATAGTTGCTGATTTATAGAGAAGGCTTCATGAGTTTCAGAGCAACCTACAGAATGGCAACATACCTGTATTTTTTCTCCAACCTTCATTATACCTGCGTGACTTTCTGCAAGGACAGTTTGGAACTGCACTGAATCAGAGAAGAATCAGAGGTTTTGATTCCCATATTGTATCAATACAGAACCAGGGTAAGTGCTATCACAGTCAGAGCCTTAGACCATCCTGAAACACAGATCTGAATTATTTTCCAGTTTGCAAGTGTGTAAGCTGGAGTAACTACATTCTGGAGTATCTACATCGGTCGGGTTTACACCAATGTTAGTCAAAATAAAATTTCACCCACCATATGACTAGAGGTAGGAATGCATACTACCACCTAACGGGTGGGAAACACAAATTCAAATAATGGGAATACACACACGGAAACTGCTGACACCTCTCAGGAAATTTGCATTATTATGGCAGACAGTTAGGACTGATTTATTCCACTTGAAAGGAAACAATTACCTTTAGATTATTACTCATTTGTATCCCAAGGTAGCCTTCTTGCAATGATCTATTGGCAAGCCAACTTACCTTGCACATCAAGATAATTTCTGCAAGGGCACAGTGTACCCATAGTTCAGGGTACTGACAAGGGTCTATGATTTTGTAGTAAAGAATTTTAACAGTCTTCCCCATTGCACTGATTCCAGTACATGATATCAAGCCTTAATTTTCCACAGTCCATTGGAGTGTGGAAAAGGAGAAGAGCTAGTTAGAAGATGCTTCAGAACGGCCGTGGGCAATAAAGAGGATCCTCATTTAGCCTCATTAACATACAGGACGGGAGCACTTTGGAGAATTATTATTTGCCTGCAGAACTCATAAGGTACTATAAACTAAAGATGAACTATTTTTGCCAAAGAAGAGGTCAAGGTTATATCATTTCAAAGACAGGAACAAAATTACATTAGTTTGTGAGTTCTCTGCCTAAAAGGGACATGAAACAGCTGATCAAATTAAGTTTTTTTGATCAGAGTTCAAGCTCTTAACAGGTTTCTCCCTCACAAGGTACTTTCTGTACATGCCTACAATATCACAATTAATTTGACTTTCATTCTTAGTAGTCTGGGTTTTCCCAAGGATTAAAAAGGGTGGGAGTTATGTAATAAAGTCATGACAGACTGTAGGCAGATGCCACTGTAGGCTCATTCTTAGGGTTTAAACAACGTATTCAAAGAGTGTTAGTTTCCTAGCAGTAGTGACAGAATTAGTTAATCTTTTTTCAGAGCTTGAATAAGAATATTTGAATTTAAAATCAAAACAGAGCAAAAAATCATGTTCTAGCTATATCCCTTTCTACAAAAATAAAAACAAACAACGTATCAAATCGAATGGTCTTAGAGAAATCCACGGCTCGCGAACCATTCTGAGTTTTGCCCGACACGCAGTTTATCGGTGAGCTTGAACAGATATTCCCATGACATACTGGCTAAAAAAAAAAAAAGAATAAACGGCGAAGGAAGAGACAATTCTGCCAGGACGGAGCTGTTGTGTTTTAGGGGGTCGGGGCTGGGGTGGTTCCGGTGAGCGGGGGGGACGGTGGCGGCGGAAGGCGCGCCGGGCACCGCTAGATGGCTGTGTCCCCTGCCTTATCCCCCCAGCTCCGCCCAGCCTTCCCACAGAAAACTTGGTTGCGAGGGCTTGCCATTCAACAGTAAAACAACAGATTAAAAACTTAGCATGCAAACTCTCATCTGACAAAGATTTCTCCTTCTGGTCCACCCCTTTCACCCCATTTGAAACCACAAGCCCAAGAAATTCCCCAGTTGTGCCTGGGACTAGACAGAAAGAAAATATTCTTGATCAGATTTGATGATTTCTTGGGGCAATGATATGTGGTGAAATGTTAAAATCTGATAATTAAACATGCTGATGTTTACTAATTTGGGGGGAGTAGCAAACGAGGGGGAAAAAGGGATCCTGCCAACAGGACGACCTTTAAAGAAGGGCTGCTGTATGTGCTTTACAAAGAAATTTCATGAGCACTTTACAGAGGTAATTAAATACTGCCACTCTTCACTGACAGTTCCCACAGTTCAGGTAAATATTCTACAGCTAATTGAGACAAAATAAATTGCATTATGTAATTAATAAAAACCATGTAAGAGTGTACTGCTATTACATTCAATTAAAATTCCTTGCTTACTCCAGAAATTCAGAACCCCAAGCTTTTTGTTCTTAATTCTATGACTTTCATGTACTCATTCACTGCTCTCGGTACTCATTTAATCATTTATTGTTGAATGAGATCTTTTTCTTTTCCAAAATGTGTCCCAGAACAGTACAGAGTACGTCTCAAGAGACTTAAAATGAAGCTTTGCTACCAAAGGGTCTTTTATGTCAATGGGTAACTAGAGCTGTCAGCCTCTTTTCCCAGACATTTTTCTCCTGTTCTGTGTATATAAGCAAAAAAGAACAGAAAATGATGCTGGGCACCCTTCAGTGGCCTGGGACAAAACAATGCTGGATTAGCCAGCACAAAATCACCAGTCCTACACCTTCAGCTATTAGTGTTACAAATCAAAAAGGGTATTTTAAAATCTTTTTTTAGCAATAGTTCACGTGCAAAATACAGAAGTGCGTAATGCCCTCTCAGCTCCATCTCTTCCCTCTCCTCTCCCTGCTAAATGCGTAAAGGGGGGAGTGCTTGTTCCCCAGAGCCTCAGATCAGAGAACAGGTTTTTCACCTTTTCTGTAATGTATATGATGTTAACTTTACATCTATTTTCACAGGTATGTCTTTATCTTAAGGCCTGTTTTTTTCTGAGTACTTAGTTTTAAACAGCACTTTCTTTATTCAACACACTGTGCAGTGAAAGGTAAGTATTATTTTCTGCATTTTACATGCTGGCAAACTGAAATGTGCTTTTTTCCACATAGCTTCAAAAAGTGGGTAGGAACCAGCAAGGTCCCCCGCAGCTGTCACCTTTCCATGCACCCTGACTCTTCACCCTGCCTTCGCTGCCAGCAGTGTTGCCTGTCCACCCTGCCCAGTGATTGCAGCCACGCTTGTGAGCACTCAGCTACAGAAATTAGGCCTCGGCTGTCTCAGACTGGGCAATGAAACGCAGTTAGTAGCCACCTGTGAAAATGCTGGTTTCCATGGCACTCACAGCGTGAGAAGGCAACCGTGAACTGAAGCGACAAGAGGACCCTGTTGTTCGATGCCTTAACCCCAAGGCAGGCTTTGCTCTTCTCCTGAGCTACTCACCTACTAAGCACTGAGTTCTTGGGAGAAAATAAAGTGTTCTAAAGGTATAAATTATTAAAATCTGCTTCTGTATTACAAATATATCCCACCTCAGCAAATGGAAGTGCTTGTTTGTTCAAAGACTATGAAATGTTGTATTTTGTGAAATCGCCACTTAAGCAGAAGATGCGAATTCTTCTCATTTATCTTAATGGGACATTAACTGGAAATTTAATTACAAGGGAGAGCTAATTATCTGCAGGTTTGCCAAACTGCAGATGGAATCTACTCAGCAGAATGAAATCTGAATGCTGAAGCCGACACGAACATAAGTTCAGTTTAGCGTGGGGAAAATTTGAACTGAAACCAAATGAAAAGAAGAACGAAATTTCCTGTAACTCCTGACACAGAATCTCAAATGAGGCACCCCTCGCTGCGCCATTCCCCCAGCTGTCTCTCCCTCAGTCCTCAGATCTTCTCTGCCCCTAAAAAATGAAATAACAGCCACACTGATTCAGGGCAAAATACAGCTCCCTCAGTTTCTTTGCCGTTGCCCTAAGCAGACACCATGGAAGAGTAAGGACAGAGCAACGCAATATGCTACCTTCAAATACACTCTCAGCCTCTTACTATTTTCAGCTCAGGGAATTTCCTGAGTCTGATGTGGTTTGTCTATTAGTAACCCCCAAACAGTCTCTCTTCCAAATATTTGTCCAGTCTCCCCTTGAACTCCTGATCCACTTCCAGCCTTGTTCTGGCTCCCCTTGGTCTGAATGTATCCTGCCACATTTCCTTTAATTGTGGCCCTGCAGAGAGTGGGGAGGAGGAGGGATGGGGGTGAGGGCAAAATTTTTCAAATAAATTGTTTTCAAGTTCTTACTGCTGTTCTTACTCTTCTTAGCATGAGTCTGCAAGTCCAGCTGCAGAGCTCACACTGTGCTTCCTCTTACTGCATGACAGAAAAGGCTGTGCATGGCAGACAGCAGCCTCAGGAAAGCAGCAGGACACGGTGTTGGTAGGAATTAGACACTTCAGACTGGATTCAGATCTCAGAAACCAGGTGTAAACCTGAAGTCACTCTCTGCAGTTAGGAAGCATTATTCTGGATTTGCTCAGTCATGGCTGAACTCAGCATCAGGCTTCCTGTTTTTCAAAATCATCTGGTTTCCAGGCCACAGTGGGGAACGTAACAGCAGGAGCGAAAGGAAAAATGGGTTATTTTATTAGTAAAATGCATTCCTATTCTAACAGATATTTCTGCAATGTCTGGATCCCTTCAAGAATTTTGCCTTCTCATACACGTACACATAAAAATGTACACAGCAGTACGAGGATATAAATTTTTCAGCTTGCCCATTATAAGCTGATCTGTTTTTGCAGAAACTATCCTGCCCCATTTTCCTCTTCCCTTTTTGTTCTTTATTCTCTGACATAATTTTGAAGCTTTGACAAAGAATTAACTTGCAGCTGTGCTAAAATGCACACAGGTGGTTAGCAAACCTGGCCAAGTCACAGCGGGGTTTGGTTTGTTGTCGATACTGAAAAATGTCCTGGGGAGGAGCTGGATTCTTCTTCATCAGAAAGGATGTTTGCATCCTGGAACTTCTGGAAGATTGGGAAGTGCCTACCCCCCAGAAAAGATTAACTTCTAATTACAAGTACTTATCAAAACTATTAAAAGGGGACTTTTCCATCTGTTGGCATTTTAGATTTCTAATTTCCTCAGTTCTGTGTGGGGAAAAAAAAATAAGGGGAGGGAAGGCTTGCAAGGGCATTTGCTCCCTAGTATCAAAATTAAACTATGAAATCCAATGGGCACACTTGTGCCTCCCGATCCCCTCCCTAAACCACCCTCCCTCCTGGGCACTGGAGCTGGCTGGAGCTATGGGAGGTCTGAGAGCTCTCCTCAGGTTATATCCATGGCAAAGGGCAGGCCCTGGTCACCAGTCCACTTCAGAGCCAGGCTGTAGATTCAAAACCTGAGCTGCCTCAATACCAAGCAGTGAGGATGAGAATTAAATGTCTTCATCTGTTCATATTTGTTTTCCAGCACTTTTGTTATATCCATTCCATTTCTAGGTTCTCTCCAGGGTATTGGGTTTGTAGGACAGACTTGGCACTCCAGAGGTCTCCAGAACTATGCCTGTGTGGAATTTATAAGGCCTTTTCAGCCCACTCAAAAAGAGACAGGTGAGAAGAGAGGATCTGTACAAATCCCCTCCAGTTATTCCTTGGATCGGTGTTAAAAACTGACTTGCAGAAAAACAACTGGAAAGTCATCCTAGTGAGCATCATGGAAACCAGTGATTGTGGTACTTCACTCATACACTAAGAAATGATGAATAACAGAATGAGGTTCATATTCAGTCATTTACATTGTATTGTGGAAGTCAAGGCCTGTAACCTACATGTTCATATTAGTGTGTAATAGATTAGTTCATAGAACACAGATGGATGTGCCATACCAAAGGCTTCTTACAACACAGCACCACTGTGCTTTGCCTCCTATATCTTCTTCCTGGTGGTTATGTGACAATTATGTGTTTTCTTCCCTTGCAGTGACTATGATGGTATCCTTGACACTCATTTCTGTTACTCCTAAAGGAACTATACTAGAGGCAGTAGTTACTCATATTCTGTTTATTTAGGGTACTATTAAAAAGATGAGCATAAAAGCGTACCCACCATCTGTACTGCAGAAGTATGGCTTAAGTTATAGCTAAAGTAAAATACAGGTAAACTAAAATCCTCCCAGTATTGCCTCTTAAAATTATACTGGCTTTCACACTGAAACTGGAGCTAAAACAGACGAGAAAGGATTAAGCACAATCTAAATCTAAAATTGTTTCATAACTACAAAACACATAAAACAATAGAAAAATTGATGTGGGAGAGAAGAAAGAGGAAGTCAGTTAGGAAAAAGAAGTTTTTTCTTTTACACAATTCTTCAAAGTTATCTCAACCAGGAAATAAATCACATATTATTTTTGTGAATGTGAATGCTCTGGTGTAAATCAAACGCACATACTCAATTCCATGTTTGGAATTGAGCAGTTCAAAGGGAGTGAAAAATGGACCTCCAAACTGTTCACCACCACCTCCTCCTCCCCCCTCCACCCCTTGCAAATGCTACATATTTGTCTTGTATGATCAGTAAACAGCATGCCTAACAAGGAAATAACATGGAGTCTTGTCAGATACACCACACTCCCTCCCCCATGGTGAAAAGTGAAGGCTGTGCTCGCTGCGAGGGACTGCCAACATGGAAACTCAGAGTGAACAAGATCCCTTTGGCAGGTCTGTGATGACACAGGCCAGCACCTCAGGCGGACTGGCTAAAGTGGTGTGGTGTTTTGTGATTTTTTAACCTGTTACTCCAAGCCATTGTATTATTGTTCCTGGAGAGGATCAGGGACCTATGGTTTAAGCTCTTAGGGGAGCTATCGGAACCTGGGTGTGGGAGCTTCTGATCATGAAGGTTGGGCAGTGCCACCTTGGGCCTTCATGGCTACTGCTACTGCTGAACCTCAGTTCAAACTCCCTCTGCAGGAGTTTGGAGGGGATTAGTAACGGCACAATCCTTGGCAAGCAGGTAACAAACCCTCTGAGAAGTTTTGAGCGATAGCCAGTCTTCAGCCTGCATCACTTGATTTTTCAAGACTGCCTGGCTCAAGATAGCATGCCCAGTGGTGAGACATGAGAGGGTACCCCTGACCAGTCAGTTGAAACAGATTGGCTCCCACAGACCACCAGGGAAGTTAAGACAAACTTTAAGGTATAAGCAATTTTTCTTCATTGTTCTGATCTTTTGGCTGTATCATACAGGGCAGGCAAGTACTTCCGGTTGAGACGAAAGGCCTGGGTGAATCACTTAGTGAATGTAAGGTCTGTATTTGATGATTTTGTTAATGTTCTCACAGGACCCTTGGGAAATATCAGTCTTCAAGCTTACAGGAAGGACCAAAATAACTCTTTCATTCTCAGTCCATAGGGCAATCTCTTGCTTAAGTTCTCATTGCATGGCATAATCAGGATCCATCTTGTCTCCTGGTAAGCTCCCCTGGCACTGATGATGAAGCTGACAAAACTGTGTTAAAATCAGACAGATTTCAGCAGACTGGTCGCCACTGTCTGTGTTACATGCACAGCTATGTTCCCAGTCACCTGTTGAGTGGACAGTTTCTTTGCAGTCCACCTACCAGTGACAATGTTCTTACCACACCTATGGTACGTTGGATGTGAACAGTAAGTAAAATAAGCAAATTAAGTAAATATTGATTGTTTGCAAGTATAATTAAGGGAATCATGCTTTTACAGGAGCCGACACCTGTGGTTTATTTTGTTGGACACAGAAAGGTCTGTGATAAAATCTTTTAAGGTATTGAAATATTTAGATAATTTTTAGACCTTTGAGGCAGATTTTATTCACAGTCAGAGAGCATGTTTGACAAATAGGTCTCCTTTCACTGCTTGTGTCTTTCTGATATGGGACAATTTCTTCATTATAGAATGATATTTAAGCTATAAAAATGGTTGACTTGCTTGGGTTAAAAATAGAATTGGGATGTCATTAATCTTACTGGAGGTTTTTTCTCACATCTGTTCATTGAGTGTGGTAGCTCAGAAGGAGAGCATGGAATTTCAGCCATAATACGTATGCATTTGTCTTAAAAACGAATGTTACCCCAATAAAACCTCAGTTGTTAGTTCCGCCATTCTGCAGATGACACTAATGATTAGGCAGCCCTGAAAGTGGATGCTGTTTCTCCCCAGTTCACATTCATTTGTGCAGAAGATGCTCTAAATGATAAGTATCTGCATTTCCTAACCAAAATAATGAAGTAAGTAATTCCTATACTACATTTACAAAACCCAAGAAGACGTCCACATTGAGGGGTTTATAAGCACTGTTGCAGCTGGCCAATGCATTAAACAGCTGTTGTCATGGTTAGTCCTGCTGTGTCCCACATCTAGGCACCAACACAGCTGTTAACATTTGAGCTATCAGGGCAAACACATACTTCTGTAGAGGGCTTTGCCACAATGACCACAGATATACAACAGATAAAAGATTCTTTGAGCAAATAAATAATTGCTCAGATAAATAACACATCAGATTACTAGTGGAGCTTTCATGCCTCATGTTGCAGAGGAGCTTGCAAGCAGTGTCACAAGCTGGCCTCCTTTTTTTCTCAGCTGAAATGACTGCCGATCTCCAATCTCCCCTAATTTCCTTCGTCTGGTTTGCAAAATGGTGACAGGCAGGAGAGGAGGGGCCTGAGCTCTTGGCTGAAGTGACAGGAGTTAGTCATTGCTGCCTCAGGAAACTGCCCAGCACAGCCAGCAAGAAACATGGATCCTGGGGAAGAAAGACTCATGACAGCCAGCTGTGAGAAGACATTTCTCTCTCCAGAGCTGTTCTCTTCTGTGTCTTTCACCAAAAATGCAGACTGTAGAAGTAGAGAGATGTAGAGGGGCACAGCATTGAGCAGATGCAAAAATATTCCAGCGCCATCAACACTAGACTGTCTCCTAGCCGTGCCTTCGGCCAGCTGCCCTGAGCAGATCAGGACTGCTCTAGATCATGCAAAGAGGCATGTGGCAGAAGCAAAGTTGTCTGAGCTGAAACAAAATGGCAAACCTGACATGACGCTGGCCAAGTCGCAGAAAGATGAGGTGGCTGGTGCTTGTTTCAAACTGCTTGAAAAACAGCTCGCTGAGAGCTTAATGAAAGCAACACAAATTCTGAGAAGCATTTGGCTGTTTTTGGCTATTGTTGTCTTCTTGACTCAGTGAGAAACAGATTAATGCAAGAAAAATATCTAATCAGCTGGCGTAAATGAGTCTATTAAAATCGGTGTGCATCCTCATGTGAGTACAGCTATGCACATGTGTAAGTGTTTACAGGAGCAAAGCCTTAGAGGCTTTGACCCTGCCAACACGTTCACACATACTTAAGTTTACTATGGTGAACAATCCCATTTGGCAAATGGAAAATCTCACCGTGGTATTGTACAAGCCTAACAGTTGGCAGATCAGGACCTTGGACTCAATGTTTTCTACAGCAAAGCGTATTTTTGGCACGAAGGAAATGATAGAATGTAGCCAAATAATCTATCAGATACACAAATCCTGCATGTCTTAAACTGAAAAGTGTTCAGGGAAGGAACTATATTTTTCCACAGGTTAGGTCAGTGTTTAACATATTGTAGGTGCTACCAAAATTCAGATAATAAATAGAGAAAATAACTTGGATGATTTATTTATTTGCTTCTTTGTGGATTTATGAGAAGGCTAACAAGAATAAAAGAAGAATGTAGATCTTGTTATCATTAATTCTGTGGTTTAATAGTCTTTTATTTACTAAGGTGCAGAAATCTTCAAAACTAACAAATCCACCTATGTTTTCTGGGTGCCTGGTGACATTTGAAAGCTTATATAAATAATGCAGATCTCAGGTTAGCCTCATCCACCAACACTTATTTCAGCTTCTCGGATAACTAATAAGATCAACAGCAGGCAACACTGCGTGTGACAATGGCTCTTGGGAGAAAATTTTCTAATCTACCTGGAGTTGGACTAAAATCTCTCATTAACTTCACATGGATCATCAGAGAGCATCTGTGAGGTAGCAACAGTTTGTGGATGACACAAACCCGCTTGCCAGCAGAAGCTTTCCCTGCAGCACTACTCATTTCCTAAGTCATACAGTCCCAGTTTCTGCATTCTTGACAGAAAAAATGGAAACAAAATGCTGTGAATTCAAAAGCTGTGTCATAGGCAACCTGAGGATACCCCCGATGCCTCCTTCTGAGTGACAATTTATCAGGTCAGCAACTTCTGACTCCTCCTAACCCATTTAGCCACCTCTGTAACCAACACGTTAGCAACAGGGAAACATACCCCTCTGTGACAGTAACTGGCTCCCTTTTGAGGCCCCATTTTACACTGGCATAGCAAAAAGAGGCCTCAGTGCAAGCAAGAGCTAGACCCAGGGAGGAGTAAGAAGCCACACTTGCAGTGTAGAGCTCTTTGAAGCCAGTGAGTTTCACCATGCTCTAGTTTTAGCAAAACTTTGCAGGAGGTGGTCTGTGTGGTTTTGTGACCCAAAAGTTTCATTTTAAGTTGGGGAGTAAGGTGAAAGAAGACATTTGGAAGGAAACTGGGTGAAAGATTTACACATATCTTTGAAAGCTTCAGAAAGTCTTCACTGAACTGCCTGTTTTCCAGTCCAAAGTAAGATTTCACTGGAATTTTCCAGTAAAATTTCTAGGACCTTGAATTTGATCCATCATATGTATGTTTGAGATGAAAAATAAAAGCAGAAAGAAAAGATCTTGTATTTTGAACCAGTTTATTTCAATATTTTTACTGGTCTACCAGTTTTGCAGATTAATTTAGTAAATGTTGCATAAATGTTTTCTATAAATGTTTTCTAATGTCTTAGAACTTAATATTAGTAAGAATGCAGTTATAAAGTTTCCTTCCGCCCCTCCCGAAAAAATGGTTTGCAACATTCATTTAGTGAGAGGAAGACAGTAGAGGCTATAAAATACTCTGCTGATAAAAGCAGTGTTACTGATAGAAATTTCTAGGTTTAAATAGTCCTCATTACATTTCTCTTACAAACTTAAGAATATTCTTTATAGCAATTTCATAATGTAGCTATCTAAAACTTCTATATTAAGCCCTGGATTCAAGCAGGTATTCATTTTTGTTACTTTACAGGTACAATAGGTACATTGCTCCTGGCAGATTGGCAAGATAGCACACAGGAATTATCTCATTTAAGTGTAGATCAATGCCATGACTGAAACTATAAAACTGTAGGCAAATTGTACAGTAACTGCAAGGTTATTATCAATCACTTTTAGCTCTGCACTGGCACAGGAGAGAGGACAGATACCGTAATAGGCTCTCTGCTGGGTACATTTCATTAGTATACTCTGTGTTCTTCCAAAGCCTTGCATATGTCCTGCTCCCGATGGCTACTTTTGTCTTGCTAGTGATAAAAGTAGGGAAATCAACCCAGGTTCAAGTAAATACATCAGGATCAGTGATCCTTTTCTTCTTCTAGACAAAAAGGTTTATTTAGTTATTTATTACTTGTTAGAAATGTATCGCTTAGGCATATAATAAAATCAACTAGTATCTTTCTGCTTTTGCTTGGTAGTTATTACGTCACAGCCCTAAGTGAAAGACAAAGTAAACCCAAAGGTCCATGGTGGATTTCTAGCACAGTCAGGTGTTACTGAGCATGGTAACATTACAGAGGCGAAAATTCAAGAAGCTGGTCAAGCCCAATACTGTTCCTCAACAACTGATCAGATTTTAACAGCTAAAGCATAGAGGCAGGAATGGAGCCACACGCTGTGTCACTGCTGCTCATTATCAATGGCTGCAAAGTCATTTAAATATTTAAAGCAGTAGTACAGGAGACTAGACTTTACCCTTTGTTAAAATAACCTTTTTTGTCCATCTCAAATATTTTCTTTTAAAATTACCCTTTCAAAAATAATTATTTCATTCCTGACCAAAATCCTGCACTTCAGGTAGTCCTCTGACTTCAGCTTTCTCATGGTGATTGTGGATTTTAATGTTCTGGGACAGGGAAACAGTTGTAACACACATTGTCACAAAAGGGTCTCTTGAGGACTTTATACTGAAGAAGAACTGAGTACAGTAGTCACTTGTTCCAGTATTTCTTGTTACCTGTCTATATTTTATCTTTCCACGATAAAGAAAGGAAGAAGAGGGGCTTCCAGCCCTTCAGGAAAGAGCTGTCTGGTGATGTTCTCCAACTACTCAGTATCGTTTTGCAAAAATAATGCCTAATATTATTTCACAAGGCTATTCTAATGCAGACCTTCTCGCTAAGCTTTGATGTAGATGCATAAGGACACATTAAACCCTTGCGATGTGCATCCTTCTAAGGACAGCGTTAATTCAACCTGAACAACAAACTGTTGACTTAAAAAACACCATGGTTGTTGTGAATGCCATTTGTAGGCTGATGGTTTGACAGACTTTGTATCTGGGATCTCAGTTCAGGGCAAAACAGGTCTGCTAGCCAAGCAACCTAGCCACTAACCTGCTGAGTAACTGCAGGAAAGTAATCTGCTGCCTGTTCCCTCTGCCATGCGTTCTCCATCTATTTAGAGCATAAGGATGTCTGCTGGGACTGCCGCTGACTACATGTTTCTGCAGGGCTCAGAGACCCCAAGACACTTCCTCCACATGGGCCTGTAGGTGATAAAATGACTGCAAATATCCATACAAGGGATCTTTGCCACCACACCATTTCCTGGTGGAATTCCGTTTCATCCAAATATCCCACTCTTATTTTCCAGTGACTGGCCAAGGCAAGTCCCCAGTTGTGAGAATCCCTCCAACTGCCAAGAAACTGAAGCTACAGTCAGCTGCAATAGTATGAAATACCTCCCCAGGATCCTTACAGCTAGCAGTAGTCTTTTGTTCTCATCTCTTTTCATATTGTCCTTGTACAGTCCTCTGGTATAGCCAATACTAACATGAAAAGTGTGAAAAAAACAAACCAAGTTCATTTGTCTTGACAAAGCAGATGCATGCACACAAAAATATTTCTATATTTATAAAATATACATATTTTGAATACAGAATGCTGGAAACCACCTAAATGAAGCAGAGGCCTGAAGTCAGAAAACTTCTACTAAATTATGGTTAAGGGGACAAAGATGAGTTAATTCAAATATAGTCTGTCAATAAGGAAAACTGTTTTAATCTCTGTACATACTATTGAAAGAATCCTGTCTCCAGCAACTGACTTGTCTATCATCAAAAAACAGCATCCTGGCAAAAGTGTGTTTATCTGAACCCCAATATATTAAAACCTCTGAGAAGCCATAAAAACTGATTCCTCAAGACAGAGTTGCCTTTTGTGAGGATTCACCCTGTATTCTGGTCACCATGACAATAATTACCAACTGGCTCATGGTGTTATCTAAGGCACCAGGGGGACCTGACTTACACAAAATAGAAAGCAGAAGGCAGTACATTGTATTCCACTGGGCTGAAGGCAGGTAAGCATTGATGAATATCAACATTAAATGCCAGGCACAGCATCAAATAATAGTAAGCAATAGGATTGGTTCATGGCTTCCCCCACTGCCCAAAATGTGTTTGCAGGCCACATAAAGTTTCCATTTCTGTTACATCAACTATAATGCCAGCCTTAACCTTGATACAGTTTTTTTGTGCAGGTTTTTTTTTTTTCCAGATGGCAAACTCTTTCAGCAAGGATCACTTCTTCTTCGCTGTTTGCAAACAAGACAGCCCTCTCTCATGTTTGGCAGCATTTACATATGTACATGGCTGTCCTGCTGGCTCCAAATTAATTTTGTCAGAAGGAAAAGCTAATGTACAAGAATGGCAGCATCAGAGCTGGACTAAGGCTACACGGAAGCATGCCTCAGGTACCACTAAGGCAAATACTCCAGCAATTAATGATGAGGAGAAAACTGACTGCCAAAAACAGAACACAGCCTTTACAAAATTACTAACATGAGACCTGAAAAGTAGAAGCACATCAGCTGTTTTAATTACATGGTTCCTCTGAAATGAAGTGCCCTCTTAATGGTTACAAGTCCGGTGTGCAGGTGAGACTATTGTCGAATCCATCACTATTCAGTCAAAAACCCTAGGGTGAAATTCTGTGCTGTGCAACAAAAATCTTACAGCTGAGAAAGAGGGAGATTTGATGGCTTAAAACAGTCTCCTTATCATCCAACTTTTAGCTGCCCCAGGAGCTATAGCTGACATCGACCACTTTTATGTCCTACTACCTCATTTTTCTACCAAGGCCCTTCAGAACAGGGGTAACATTGCAATGAAGTACATGAGCTACCATCCAAGGATGTATTTATTTCAGTGAGATGTAGTGAAGAAAGCATGCTAGCAGAGAAGAGACAGGAGATAAGAGAGAGAACAAAATTAGGGAAGTGAAGAGGAGCTGTTCAAATTAACTCATTGCATCTGTCTTAAGTCATACAAAAAGATATCATTTCACCCAAGAGCAAGCCTTCCGAATGGCAATTTATTTTCTAGAAATAATTTAATGACACGCCACTACTTGAGTGCCTGGTACTTTACATACAAATAAAAGTGGCAAGTCCTTGCACTTCAGTGTTGTCATCTAAATTAGACTTTTGAGACCAAGTCCTCTGTGGGTATAAATTAGCATAGCTCCACTAATGCTAGAGGAATTTTATATGCACCAGAAGGGTAAATGGTACGGGGAAAAGATGCTTTTTGATTGTAAAACACCAACTCAGTCCTGATTGTTTTTATTTAAATTATTAATCCTCTGGGCATCTCAAGTGCCTCAATGACTGTACAAAATTTGTAGGTCTGGAGAATCTATATATAGATTCATAAAGCAATAGGAATGGGCCTTTCACCTCTCAAGAAGAGAAAACACAGGCATGAGCCATGCAGAACAAAGGAATTCTATAACCAAGGCTTCTAGGCTGCTTATGTAGAACTCCTGCAATTTTGGCTTTAAAGGCCACAAATGCCAGCAGGGAAAATGGTCATAAAATTTAGTTATGCTCATATTTAAAGCAAAAAAAATCCCTAAAAAATCCTTGGCTATTAATTACTGTCAGAGCCAGTGTATTCTCTGAGCTTTCAGGTCCCTTGGTAGAGAACCTAAACCTTTCTAAAGAGAAGTTACAAGCAGTAGAGTAGGCATGAGCATGGTCTTCACGCCACTGGTATGTGCTGTTAGTATCCACACATGGGATGTAATCCTCTGCCTGAATATGTATCAGTCACAAAGGAGTGGTAAAAAATTATTTTCTGCTGTAATGGAATTTAAAGGCTTCCCTCAAAAAAAAAAAAAAAAAAGAAAATTAAAGTGGTAGAAATTACACCCAGAAGGAATCATGCCTCTAAACTCTTAGAAGAGAATTTGAGATATTATCCATCAAGATCACTGGACGCAATGACATGGCTGCATTCAGCACTGCCTCGGAGCCAAAGCATTTGTACTTTATTGCAACCAGTTATGATCCCTTCAAAGAGAGAGCCTACAACTGAGCTATTCATATTTCAGTGATACATCGATAGTCCTTCAAAGGTGATACAATATTGCTGGTTTGGGTTTTTTTTTTTCCTTCTCAGGAGATACTAGGTAATGGTACTTTTACCTGCTGGTGTGCATCAAGACGGTTCAGCTGTGAAATGTTCCTTGGGAATTTTGGGAATCCAACAACTATGTCCCTGTTTTCTCACCACTAATTCAATTTATTTCAAAATACTGCTGATGCTTTCTCTCTTCACAAAGAATATATCCAAATGGGCCCACAAAAAGCAAATAAAAAAAGTAAGATGTGATGTTAAAAATATACATTTAATTATTTAAAGATAAAAAATTTGCAGTAGTACGAGCCTAGGTAGTGTTCTGAACAGAGGCATTAACAAGTGCTTCATCCTCTGAACTTCTACCAAGTACTCTTCTCTAGGAACTTTTGACTCATCAGTCATGTTCTGTTAATTGAATGACGGTGATGTTTTCCCAGACTGATCAATTTATTAAATGTGGATTTTATATCATCCCATTTATAGTAAAGTGTAAAGCACAGGCTAAGTGGCTAAAAAACTTTTTTACAGATGAATATTACATTTATTTTTAAGACAAGCAGAAGTGAATCAAGTTCCAACGTGATGAAGCGTGATTTCTCTGAGTTTGGTTTCTTTCTCCACAAAAGTGTTGTTTGAAACAGTAGAGATGGCATCTTTCCTTAACTGAAAAAGCTTTTAGATGTAATGCAATGATAGGTGCACAAAAATGCTGTTAGTGGTTGTATATCGGTAGATAAACCTCTCAGATTTGAAATAAAAAAAGTCTTGCCCAAGGTTTCTTCAGTCTGTAAGCTGTGATCATTCCAGGTAAATTAATAGAAAAATCTAACTTACTAGGCATTAGGCAAGGGTTCCCAATATGGTGTGGTGTTTTGTAAATCATAATTCTCTATAAACACAATCTATTCATATACATCTTCCAGATGAAAAAGAAATGTTAGTGAAATAAAAATCAGAAAGTAACACAGAAGAGAAAAAAATTTTCTTTATTGCACCTATTAATGAAAATATGGGCCCTGTACAATTTGTAGCTGAGGACACATTTATTAAATACTGAAGAAAAAAAGAATTTCAGTACAAAATTATTCTGCGGATGATTTCTTTTATCTGTCATAGAAAATTATTTAGAACATAAGTGACATACAGTGAGGTGCTTGTGTAATAAGCATGAATGAAATGGATTGATAATATTAAAAAAGAAAAGGAAAGCTCAAAAATTTTGTACTTCTGTCATGCTACATTTAGCAATATCCAGTGAGGAAGGAGAGGGAGAGGGAGAAGACCTATTCAACTATACAACCCTGTATATGTGGGGCAGAATTTTAGCAAATAGTTACAGAGTATGTACCAATGAGGAATGGAAAGCCACAATGCATGAATACTCTTATACCTGAAATGGAAGCTGAACGGACACATGCAATGTTTCAGTATATAGGAATCAAAATTTATGGCAGGACTACATACTATACACATTTCTTCCAATGTTAATGGATTTTTAAAATGTAAATTAACGTAATTAATGTTTTCTTCATCACAACAAAGGTATTAAAACCTTGCTGAGTTTGTTTTTTTCTAATTCAAGCTGGTACTTTACATCTTCACCAGCAGTGAGGGTGCAGTCTTCGGAAATCCCCACTATTCATCTTGTAAGAAAAGCATGAGGCATGCTATAAGCTTAGACTGTCAAAATAAACACTTTTCATCTTTTCTGACTTATTTTGTGTAAATATGTTTGCAGAGGCAAAGGACACTTTTCAAGAATTTCAAGACTTCAAACAAAGATTTGACCACTAAGCAAATGCAACCTGTTTTAAATAAAAGTTTGCAGAAAAAAATCCATAGCTGTTACTTCTGAGTGGTCAGTGTTTCTTATACCTTTGAAACATGCATGGATCTCCTCATCTGTGCCCCTAGTTCCTGTTATAAAAAATGTTGCAAAAGCAAAGTGGTGCACGAAAACAAGGATCTGTAAGACATCCTACAATCCAGTGTGTCCTTCAATTACCAGCATTGCAAGAGCTGTGGAAACAGAAAGACTAGCTTACATTTGAATTCTTACTTTATCTCTTTGTCCAGAAAGAACTGGCATGACAATACTGAGTCTTATTTAAGGAAAACAAATATGAGAAACAAAAAATTTTTCCAGCCCTACTAAGCAATTCTGTTAAATGTTTGCTTCTACATTTTCGTTGAACACCTCAGTTCAGTAGGAATGAAATGTGCACAACAGGAAAGCATGGATCCTCAAATGTTTATTCTGAGGATCTACTTGTAAATTAAATTACGTTTATACCTGTTTCAGTGCAGGAATGAACTTCATCCTCGATATGTATATGGCAAAACTTCCAGACCCCATGAGACTCCTGAACAAGGCTGAGAGACTAAGACACATGCCACATACCTTGGGAGATCCAAAAAGGAGAGACACTAGAGCAGCTCATAGACCAGGGATGAAAACAGGCCCCTGAAAATGTGATTTTTCCTCTGCAGATGGGTGTGTTGTAGGTTTCTGGATGACACTTAAGCCTTATCGTTCCCTGCTGAAGAACTTCCTTCTGAACCAGGATTGCACCTCATCCCTCAGACCGTGTACCTGCACAACCCTGCAAAGTTCAAGTCAACATGGCTACAGCATCAGGGCTTCACTTGATCAGCTTATGGGCCTCATGCATACCAGCAGCCATAATGTGGTGACCCTTTCCCTATGCAATTGCACTAATCACAGCTCTATCATGAAAAAGAGACACCTATTATTCAGTTTGGATTAATTACTACGCCATCAGTGGAGTTCAGCTCCAAATCAAGGCACAAAACTGTATATAACTACATGTAGCTATCTACATGCTTCACAATTCCTTGCTCTGACTACAGTCAGGAAACCTCATCAATACAGTTAAAAAGTGATTCAGCTAACCACAAAGTGTCTACTTGGCTGTCTAGGCACCACTGACAGTACAGACCACAGCGGGAGCTTAGAGACATTGCACGTACGTGGCTACCTAAGCAAAGGTGCCTTTCTCTGGAGCTGGGCTGTACCAGCCCATCAGTCACTACAGCATGCTGTCCCCGTTCTGAAGAAACACACGTGCCATCTTCCTCTCGCAAAACATTTCTACTTCTTGGAAGAAGTTTCAATTCCATTAAAGCAAATGGAGCTGTATTTCCTTAAAGCAAGCCTATACATGTCTACTGAGGTCTACCTATCATAGCACAGACAGACTAAGACAGAACATAGCTGTCAAAATATAGTCACAGCTGACCACCTAGACAAACAGTAGAGCAGTTGAAAGAGAGCTCGTAGTATAGGTTTCAGAAAGGAAACAATTTAGCACTGCCTAATGAACATCATCAGCTAGAAAAACCAAACACTCTGACAGGCATTTTCATATCAGAACAGAGGTTTCTTTGTGGTTACCTCTGAACGACACTACGTGTTGAGAAAAAACCGAAGCACGCCATTTTGGTTAAGGGTGTATACAATGTGTAAGCACATAAAACATTTGTAAAGGATTTTTTAAAACAACAGACTGGTGTCACAGACTGTCATGTTATTATAACTGTGCTGTACCTGCAATCAGGGTGAAAAGTTGCATTGACATTTGAAAATTGTAAATACAAATTACATTTGTACATTTGAAAAGTCATGAAAAATATGATGGCAGTGCTTGGCAATGCGTCTTTTGAAATAAGCTGGAAATTGAAATTGTTAGCATAATGTTTTATGCCATTAGGTATCAAATATCTTTTTGTAATTACGTAAGAGATCACAACCGAAAAATAAAGAAAATACGTTTAGGTACTTAGGAAAAACAAGTTAGTTTAATCTATAGTCCATAGAAATATATTATTGTTGCTGCTGTTATTTTTGAAAGCTGCTATGATTTATTACTCTAAACATATAGCCACAAATTGAAAACATGGATTAAAATGTCTCCTACTTGACCTTTTCACAAATATTTCATGAATATAAATATTAATCTTATGCATTCAACAGCTGCTGATCAAGTTCTACACTGTGAAAAGTATTGTTTGAAATATTATTCCACTATATGATTTACATAGTTCCATGGGCAATTTTATGGGTTTTTTATGCTAATAGGCACTTTACTAACCATTTCATAACCTCCACAAATTTACACTATGTGAGTGGTTGTGGAGGCATATGACGACTTCTGGTCTATAAATCGATGATGTTTGCACTTTAACGATACAAGAAATCCCCTTTGATATCAACTCTTCACCTGCAACAAATCTTGACTTTTATTTATTCATTCAGAGATGAGAAATCCGGCAGATACTCATGCATAAAACTTCAAAAGTAAACACACAACAACAAAAACAAAGCAAGTGCTTTCCACTTTCTTTTGGAATTTTATTCCTGTTCACATTTGCAGCACTTTCACTCTTAGCCTTGTCCTTATTTCTCTCAGGCATTGCAATCTCAGTGAAGACTAAGTTGTCTCTGCTTGGCACAAAGCAAAGTAAAAGATAGTGCTGAGCTGCAATGATTGAATACAAATAATAGAAGAAAGCATATTGTCTTAGTACAGCTACTAAATTCTGGTATGGGTTACAGCCTATTCTCCCTTCTGTGCCTCATCTGGTTGAGCCACTGAGGGAGAAAAGATTGCTTACTCTCTTCTTCCCAGGGTGTATATCTGCTGTAGGACAAGCACACAAACAGTAAGCCCTTACGCTCATGTAAAGAATTCCATTAAATTAAACTTACGCAAGCCTTACTAGATACAGTTCATGTGTACTCTGAAAAATAGATATCTTAACTATCACTGCACATGAAGCTCCAAGAATGGCATATTAATTCACAAAATACTAGGGATTCCTAAGTTTTGTCTAGGTTTTGGATGAAAAAAGATAATTAAATAATTAAATTAATTGTATTGCTTCTTTTTCACATGCAAAGCCTACTAGAGGTTAACAGCACTATTGAATGTTTAGTTTATCACTAAGTCATTATAATTCTGCATCAGAATACTACTTCTTGCCAGGGGAGGTTTACGTTGGATATTAGGAAAAGGTTCTTCACCCAGGGTGTGGTGGAGCACTGGAACAGGCTCCCCAGGGAGGCAGTCACCGTGCCAATCCTGATGATATTCAAGAAGCACTTGGACAACGCCCTCAGAGACATGGCGTGAATTTTGGGGTTGTCCTACGCAGGGACAGGAGTTGGACTCAATGATCCTTGAGGGTCCCTTCCAACTCTGGACAGTCTATGGTTCTATGATTCTTCTTATCATTTGGTTTCTGAGGAAGACCTTTCTCAACAAATGTATTGAGGAAGACTGGCTTTGTTGCAGTTAGAACTACTTGCCTTCTAGCCCCACTACACACCTACATCTCATTAATAAAAAACCCTTTGGACAAAATAAGAAAGCATTCACTTCCATTAGGCGTGGCACTTCAGGGCATGGGTTAGGAGATATGGTAGTGTTGGGTTGATGGTTGGACTTGATGATCCTAGAGGCCTTTTCCAACCTTAATGATTCTATGATTCTGTGATTACTACAAATACTCAAATAGTTCTGATACCCCAGCATGCTGGTAATCCTAAACCATGTGCTTTGAAGGAGGACTGGGGGGCTGCTTTAAGTTGTCAAAAATTTGCTTGCTCTTCAGTTAATCAATAAGGCACATGTATGCCCAAAATAAGAGCTGCAAAAGGACGTGCCATACTCTTTACGCCATCTGCAACAGCTTTCCAATTGCTACTTTGCCTCTATTTTTTGCCAATGCAGATTGGTGATTTTTTCCAACTTCTGTTTTCCTTAAAACAAGTTGCATCAAAAATCACCTTTTCAGGTCCCCCTGTGATTTCATGTAGGGAACGTTTACTATTCATATCTATAAATGACAAGTTTCTTTCCTAGTTCACAACCATTTTCTGATTTGTAAATAGGCCTGATGTTACCAGTTTTTTTGCTACTTGTCCTGCAAGGCAGTGAATACAATATGCTGTCTCTATGTTTGCTGGCATTATACTACTCATTAGGATGCTACTTTAAGTTCCCATTTATTGTAACCACATTGGTTTATCAGTGAACAAGAACACTTTCTGGGAATTATAATTTCATCTGCCCTAGGAAAGTGCTTTCTTTAAAACCTTTATTTTTTAAGTTGAGTCTAAGTTGTACTTACCCTGTGACTTCTGTGTGCTTAACAAACTGTGGCCTGCATGGAAATGCACCATCTCCCTCTGTTACACCCGTGGAATTGGAGCCTCGAATATGCAATTTACAGATTTTGCCCACTGAGTTTCTTCTAAATGACATTTATTTGAGATGCTTTTCCAAGTGCTTTCAGTCTCAGCCTGAATATTGGTCTGCCTTTATAACCTTCTCAGCTTGTCTTGTCTCTGGCCTTGTTTATAAAGATAGTGCACAGCAAGTTAGGGTATGAATTTTACGGTTCCTTGCCACTAACTTTGTAAACACTCCTACAGCACACTAAATTGCCTTGGTTTGAAGCAACTTAATCCTCTCTCGATGCCACGTGAAACATCTAATACTTTCTGCATACTGAGTGACCACAAAAGAGGCCAAGCGGAAAAACCAAATTAACTGTAAATTCACAGCCTAGCACAATTCTTTATGTAGACAAGCCACCTGTTTCGGTTAATTCTTTGCAACTAGGTCGTAGTGATGATATACCAGCATCCCTGAGAAGAAGTTTCATTTGCTCTTCCTGCTTTCACTTTCACTGTCATGACTCCAGAGCTGGTGTCTAGTCAGTGAGAGAATCTTATTATAGCAACGTCCAAATGTGACACACAGCAAGGATTAAAATGTTATCCAACTTGTACACGCATAAGCAGGCTCCCTGGAAACAGAATTCAGACTGATATTTTAATTTTCAAACCTGTATTTTCCTTCATCTGAGCAGGCAATGGAGCATCTTCCTTTCTAAGTAAGATCCAATTATAATGAGAGCTTGGATTGACAGGAAACATTATTATAACTGAATGAGCTGTCAAATCCATGATTAATAAGGTTTTTCATTTAGGTTCAACAATAGCAGCATCAGACCACTGGCATATTATTATTCAATAACTCATAACATTCATAAGATGGTTTACTTTCCATTTTGGAGGGTAGAGGGAGAGCTCTCACATTCAGGTGTTCATATGGGGCAGAAGTGGTTTCAATATTTCATGAGAGGGTTTTATCTCTGTGTTTTCTGAAGGTGCAAACTAACTAAAAGCCTTATGCAAAACCTAAGCCTTCTGTTTAAGGACTTAGTTTCTGTTTTCCTCCTAGCTTCTAAATTTTTGCATCCACATTCTTATTGCTTGAACCATGAGAAAAGAGAGGGATATCAGTAGTGTAGGAGGTTTGTAGCCTGGGTGTCCAGATCGTCAGATGTTGATGGTATGGAGTAAAAGTAAGAGGCAAACCAAGACCTCAACAGTCTGTCTCTGTTCAGTGAAGTGCAAAGCAGCAGGTAAGGAGCAGATATTTCATGTTAACCACCAGGTATATACGCATTTTAAAATCATTGCGTGTGGTTCAAGCAGAGCAGATTATTATTTTTTTTTACAGTACACTGCTTTTCATTTTTATGCAAGAGACAATGAGGGCAGGATAGCTATGAATTAGGATATTCACAAGGGGGAAAGAACATATTTAGGAAGAAAAATCCTCCCCGTCAGGAAAGCCTTTTTAAAACAAAAACACAATTCCTTCCATCCTACATAAAGTCTGTTTTCCTTTGCTGTTTCACAGTTTGATAGAAGATAACTGGATATTGCATTTTTCTGTTTCCCTAGTTCTCAGTTTTGCTTTCCTAGCCTACCTCTTTAATCCGCACTTCCATCCAAATGGTGGTGCTGCTCCATCACTGCAAGTAGTATAAATGATTTGGCTGTAAAAGTTGTGTGCTAGGGTTGACTTCAAAAAATGGCCTTTCAGTCCAGCATTCATTTATACATCATCAGTTACATCCCACTACTTTTTATCCAAATATGATCTATCAATAACAAAATACACATAACCTGTACTGTAGCGGTTTCTTTTCTCATTTTTCCCCTTGCTGACACCTTGCGTGCTTGCACAAACTAACCTTTAACATGCAGCTTTTGGTTTAATGTTATCATCTGTCAAAGTCCCACAAACTGGGGAAATTTATGGAGGCATTCTGAGAAGCGTCTGAGTTTCCATCCGTAACCTTTCATGTCTTGAAACTAACTGTTACCTCCTGTAAGCCACAAGGTGAAGACAAGGCTTAAGACACTGGCTATACCACAGCAGATGCAGAAAGCAAGCACAAAGGCCATTGTCTACTACAAGAATAAACTATGAAGTGGTTAAAAAAAGACCAAGCTTACAAAGGTATTAGTGAGCCTCAAGGTTAACACCTTGCAATGTTAAATGGGACAAGTTCACACCTCTCTTCTTTCTTGTTTCTTCCTCTTTCAAATATCCACACCTCAGAAACCAGCGGTCCTAGACAAAAGTCACCTGTTTTTGCATCTCTTCTACAAATTAACATTCAGTTGAAACTTTTTAAGCAAGGTTGAAATTTACTAGTGTCCAGGAATTTCACTGTTGTTATTATTTTTATGTAGTTACTGTTGTTCCTATTGTGGTAGCCAATGCACAAAATGCTGCATACATGCTAAAATGATGCTTGTCCCTATAAATATCCAAGATGGGGAAATGAAGCATTGTGTCCCATTTCATAGACAGATGAGACAGCTACATGAACAAGTTGCCACCAAGTAAATGAGCATGGATTTACAGCTCATTAACTACTCCATGGCAACTGTCTGTGTGGTTATTGCTCCAGAGTAAATGTGAGGTAGCTCTGACCCTTACTGAAAGCGAGGCAATGTATCTTGCATTTACCTGAGATTTAAGCATCCATATAAAGTAATTAATGAGCTGTAAATCCACACTCTCTCTTCACACACAGAAGTTTCTTCATGTGTCTTGAGGCAATGATATTTATGTGATTTGTCTGGTGTCACCGAAGCAACATGTGACAGGAGAGAGAATGTAAAGCAGACCTACTGAGCTCCTGCAAACCCCACTCCTCGCACGGCCAGAATTTTCTTGTAAAGCTGTTGTTCAATTGCTTGGCACATCTCCCTTCAAATGAGAGCAATTTGCAAGAAAACTCAGCCGCTCTTTTCCTTATTAATACTGCAGAACATGCATATTCCACTTATGTAAAACAGATGGATTGGTAAAAGTAGCTTCCACATACAGTTTCTTCATTTCACACAAAAAATATTATTTACTTTTTCAAAGACTCTTAAATTTAAAGCTAAAAAAAAAAAATTGATGCTTTGGGGATATATTTATCCTGTTTCGTTAGTCAGTTTTCAACTCTAGCTAATCTAGAGTCCAATTTACTGCAAAGTCTAAGCAGTCTTTAGGCACAGTGTTGTCCATCAGGGTGGTGCTTGGCATGCCACAAACTAGCAAAGAGGCTTCTTTCTTTTAGCTTTTTTCTCCAGTGAATCCTATCAAGTGATACGCTGTAAAGACTCCATCACACTAGTTCTGGTAGACCACTGCCTACAGTCTTTGCAAGCCTGAGATCTTTGCTCTGATTTTTCAGTGGCACCACGGAAATCACAACAGAATAGAATGCCCTGTGCCTCCTCAAACCCCTTGTTACTTTCTATTAAGATGAGAAAAGAGAAAAAGAAACCCATGGGAGGAAAATCTGAGCCACAGCATCGTGACATATTGCAATTTAAAATATTTACCAGTAAAATTTTTTCACGTCCTAAGGTAGAACAAGAAAGTAATGCTGTTAAATACCTTGACGAAGTTCAGTGTAAATGATACACCTCTATCCATAAAGAAGAGAAACTAATTTTCTCCATGTAGACATTAAATACATTGTTCTTCAGCCTTTAAAAGCTCCCTCATATAATAATTGGTAAACCTCACTATTCCTTTTGTTATCACCATGCTTTTTACGTCATGTCTATGGACTAATGCATTCAAAAAGCAGAGAAGGAAAGCCCAGGACTTGGACTGTCTTCACAGATTTTAATGAATTTGATGAGTCGCTCCACAGCACAGTTTTCTGGTAATCACTCAATTCCTCACTGCAAGGGCTCTCTGGAAAATGTGATATGTGCCTACAGGTCCTTTGGGATTTGGCCCTGCTGTCACACTGACAGCAACTTTCTCATTTCATTTCATGGGGCAATATATTTAAAAGCATAATACCAACTTTCTGGGATGCTTTAAGATCTGGGATGCCCAGCTCTGACAGTACTGCAAAAGCTTGAATTTCATGAAGGAAGACATAATATAAATGGGAAATGTCAGTGCTTTCTATTACATTGACCACATAGAACATTTTGGTGATTCTGATGAGCATCCTTCTTTCCTTTTTTCTTAGCAGAGGCTACATCAACACTAGTTGATTAAACAGTGCCTGTAAATATCCTATTTTCAACCTGTGCCAACTAGTGCTTTCCCAAACAGTTCCTGGGTGTGATCTGGGGGTTAGAGCACCCCAAGGCCCACTCCCAGTATGCAGTTTGCAATCAGCCCCACAGGTCTGAAGACTGAAAGAGTTACTAGCGGCGACATCAGCCACCTCAAGCCAGTTGGCCTTCAGAGACCACAAAAGTCCCTGAAGATCTTTAAGCAGGGATGGAGTCGGAGAGCCTGGCAGCTGCCTGGTGTTCCAGCAGCTGGCTCTGCAGGAGCCTCAGGAGCTCCAGGCAGGTCACTGACAGTCCTGCAGGTGCGCATCGCAGGAGTACAGTTATTGTGGAAATTCATTGTGATGTAGATTATCTGTGGCCAGTTTAGACTGGAAAATTCTTTGGTGACTTCTGAACAGACCAAAATACAGGCCATAGTAGGTAGCACTTCAACAACCAACTGTTCACAACCTTCTTGCTGCAAGAAGGGCAAATGGTAGAGTGCAGCTTGGAGAACACTGTTGTGGGAAGCCAGGCTGCCTCGAACCCCAGCTGCCCCCTCAAATTATATTTTTTGAGAGTTATTCTGCTGCAGTACTTCCTAGAATTTTGAATCTGTTTTTTACTTTTTTGTTCTGCTTCATAATTAGACATAATTATGTGATTTGTTATGTGTTTTGTTATGTACTTTCTGCAAGAGAGAAAAAAATGTTCCAGCCAACTCTCCACTTACTGACATCAATGTCTGTTGGCTCAGGCACTCTGCAGGATTTTTCCCCTTACTAAGGGTTCCATATTTTCATGTGCTCCAATTTTTTATTTCTTCTGGGCATCCTTTTTATTTTGATATTTCTTTTCTCTTGGTTCTCCAAGTAATTAATTTTTAGCTCTAAATCACACAATTCGCTTTTAACCAGTTGGCATTTTCATCAGTCAGCATATCCAAATGTTCATCTGTACCTTCCTTAATTTCATGTACTCCATCAACATTTCCTGTAGCAGTAATGGCTTTCTGCAATGAGACTTACACCTCAGATTGCCCTGCTAATTTTTCAGGCAATTATCTACTGCCTATCCTTCCGGCAGGCACATTGCTGTCTTCCTCATTGTATTTTGGTTTTGAGAGTAATGTCAATCCAGAGTAAGTACCTACTTCAGACTTGATGTTTCTCTGTGGAAATTTTAAGCTTTTAGTATTGTTTAAAAGAGAAAGAGGTCTTAATGCCAGCTCTCCATAACAAGAATAGCAGGGAAATTCCAGTCTTTTTTTAGCTGGGGTTTTAGGGTTTGCTGCTGCTCTAACTGCTTCCTGTTGGTTCATACCGAGTCCATAGTGTACCCGGCAGTCCTGGTCCCCCATCATCCGGATTAGACTGCTTCTACAGCCACCATTGCATGATTTATTTTGAAGAAAACCCAAGACATGAGGTGGGATGGCACACATGCAGGCTTCAGCCCAGCATGTTATCAGGATGCATATAGGGTTCCCTGAAAATGGTCACAGGCCCCCAGGTATGGACATGGCTATAAGGATCTCTGCAACAGAGCACCAATACAAAGTCCTTCAGCTCAGACTGTCCAATCTAAAAGAGAATTAAATGGCTTGGCAATTATCAGTACCTACATCCTGCTCCAGTTTTGCTCCTAAAAACCTAACTGAAGATTGATGCTCGGCTGAGGTATGGAACACGTGATGCTGGGGAAGGACATGAAAATCCATGTGTAACTTGGGATGTCCCCGCAGCTCCTACCTGATGATGCCAGTGGCCTTGGTTTCAGCTTACTGCATGACAGAAAAGCAAGCAGGGCAGATGTGTTGGGAAGAAACAAGGAAGAAGAAAAGACAAGCCTGTCTGAAAACTGTAGAGAGGACTGCCGAACCAAGGTCATACAAGTTGGGGGTGCTGAAGGGCACATGACAAGTGCAGCGCTGGGGGACCTGAGACCTGTGGGTCTGGATGAAAGCTGGCACATGTGGTACAGGATGGGTATTAGCAGGAAATGGCTTCCAGCCTTCCCATGCTATTTTTTAGGGACTTACAAAGCTATTGGCAAGTGACAGGGAGAAAGAGTACATGGGATGTGGAGGAGGAGGGGGAGAGAAAGAGTGGAAGCAGAGACTCCAGGGAGAGAGAAACCCCCTCTCCAGTGGGGACAGAGAAAAAGAGGAAGGGGAAGCACGGCTGCAGCCTCAGCAGCCACAATGCTGCACCTGTCAGAGAGAAACCATCTTCCTTACATTTGCATATGCACGTTTTTGCATCTGCTAATGAACCACACTTTCCTCCTTCACTTCCAGTGCCAAAAGATTATTAATTCCAGAGGCCTGTTCCTACCCATTCCTTACTGGATGTCCTGAATGCATGTTCTAATATGTATTTATTTAGGAAGGTTAGTTTCTTGCTACTCAGCAGAAATATTTGTGTTAAATCTACTCTATAAAGGCCCTTAACACATGAAAAATGCTCTGGAAGCAGAAAAGAAATAGTTAGGAGGAAGGAAAGGAGGCGCTGCAGGAAAACTCATTTGCTGAAAAATTTAGCTTATGTCTTATCAATTTAATTCTAGATAAGTCTTCATTTTGCTGTGAAGACAGATGCGATAAACATGTTAATGGCAGATTTCGATAGTTCAGTTCATAGAACTGCAAAGCCAGATGGAAGCGATAATTTTTCTTTCATTTTAATTTTGAAATAAAAGGCAAGAAAGCAAGAAAGCTCCTGATATCGTAACACTGTAATGACTTTTTGAAGGATAATGGACCTTAGCATGCAATGACGATTAACTGTCATGCCCTGATACTTACTATTTTATTAAATTCCAGTTTCCCCGGCTGGAATTCTCTGAGCTTTCTTGCCAGAGGTGAACAGATGACTGACTGTAACTGACTTTTCCAGTTACACATTCATAAAGGTATTTAGGAGAAATCCTAATTTAAAGCTAGTGTGTATTTTACTGATTCTACTGTTGCTCAGGCTAGACACATGCCTAAGCAGACCACTGAAAATAGCATTGGATGGAACTAACCTCTCTTACTGTTTATCAGGAGCCAAATACTGCCTTTTTTAATTCCTTAAGCACTTGGTGCCCTCAGGGTATTGGGAGTATGGGAACTAAACTGTGGCCTTCCATGCCTTGATTACGGTTCCCCCAGTATTAAGATGCACTTAGCAATGTTTCACGTGGGGTCTTTGATTGTTTCGATTTAAAACAAAGCCATTGGGGGACATATATTAACACCTTCTTAAATATGTACTGCTTGAACAGATAGACAAAAAGAAAGCTAGAAGACTTTTGATGCTTGAACACCTTTGAAAGGGAAGAAACAGTAGGTAGCAGGTAAAAAGCCTAAGGAAATTTTAGGAAAGAATGTTCAAGCCTTTTTTATCAGGGTCCCACCTGAAACCTTACTCTGGAGTTACTAAGTGAAAACTCGGTTTGTTATATCCACCATGGTGGTTCTACCTGTGGAAAGAACAGGCATATTTTACTTGTTCTTTTAAAATGAATTTTAACTTCAAGGAAGTAAGGTCCTGACTTGTTTCTCCCTCAGGAACTTCTCTCCAGGAACAACTTGGCAAGAGAGTAAGGCATTCTGTTCTCAAATCAGTAGCATTAACTTCTAGGGTTTTATTAGGTCATTCTCATTTTCTAGCTAAGCTCACAAATCAGAAACTGAATTATTTAAACTATTTAGTTCAACATGGCAGTTAGACCTCCCCGAGGACTTTATTCCAATGATTCCAGTGAGAAAAATTGGGATTTCTTGTGAATGACTGCTTGTATCCTACATTTTACCATTAGACCAAGGGTACAATCATTGTTTTGTCATCACTCTCGTCAGTTGGGGGTGTTTGTGGGTAGAGGTGATATTGGCTATTACATAGATATCTGCTATTTGATATTGATATCAGATAGGTATCTGATATCTGAAATATCAGATTAATTTAATCCTTTGATACATGTTGTTTTGTCTCATTTGTTCGGTTTGCATGCATTTTCTTGGGGTTTGTCTTTGTTTATTCAATTAACAAATAATACAAAATTGCAAACATACGTGGTCTGGATGTTTCTTACCCAAACAAAATGATCAGATGAGAGGAGAAGGGAAAGTCTGCACTGTACTGTGCAGGGGAGAGGAGAGATCCCCAGGCTCTGGAATTGAAAACTGTGTCAGCAGGAGCCAAGCCAACTTAATTAGCCTTGTGAAGAGACTGGGCAGACTGCTTGGTTAATGCAGCTATATTATGTTTGAGAATTCATCTGTTGTCTCTGGACTTTGCTGAACTGTGCAAACATCCATGTCTCTGCAGCATTGCACCTTGCACACAAGCAGAAGACGTTTTTGCACTCATCCGAGGTTCCAGTCCATACTGGCTGCTAATGGCATACAATTCAGTGGCTAACATGACCAAAAGTATAGTGAAACATACACTGTATAGTCCTGCTTCTGGCCCTACTGTTCCCTTACCAAGGTCAGGGAACAGCAGGCAGAGACAGCTGGAGCCTCTGTGCCCTCACAGCCTTGCTGTGAGCTGAGAGGCGATCAAAGCACAAGCCGTAGCTAGAGGTGACCCACCCTCGCAGAGCATCCTCAGCTATTGGCATAAAACAGCCGGATCTTAGTCCTCTGTGGACTCATGCAGCAGCAGCATTTAATCCTGGAGCACCAAGCCAAGCAGAGCTTCCCAACTGGTGGGCAAGGAAGCCATTCACCACCCTCCAGCAAGCAGCCAGAGTTCCCTAAGCACCAGGCAGGGAGCTGCCTGCAGGAGGAGCACGGCAATTCATGCAGCAATAAAGCTTATTCCAGACTGCCACCTTGTCAGGCTTAAGTTTGGCTCATTAGGACGTTCGTCTGTTACTTATGCAAATAAGTCTATGCATAGTCACAAAATATGCAAAGAAGGCCATTTATCAGTTTGGCACAATCTCCGACTTTTTAAATCCCTGGTACATGTAGAAGAAAATAGAGTCTCCCCTCTCGCCATCGCTGGCAGAGAGGCCAAGGAAGACCTATCTGCTGCGACCCACGTCCTCTCAGAGGATTCATAGTGCTTGGAATAGAAGAGAGAATGCATTCTGTGTGACTTTAAACCTATTATGTTACAGCTCAGGATGTTTAATCTTATGAATAAGGGATATCTACTTGTTTCACCTTCCAGGGAAGGAGATTTACAAATCTGCACAACTCTAAGTACTCTGACTGCAGTTTATCATTTATTTATGACAAGCACGTGACAAAAAATGTCCTCTGGAACGGTCTGCTTAAATGCATTTCTTTGTCTCGACAGCTGCAGTCTAAGGTCGCTCTTATTCATGCATGTGCAAAGGAACCTCAGCTTATCCCTCTCCTGCACTAATTGCTCTCGCCTCACTTCAAGATCATATTATCTTCTGCACGAGTCTAGTCTAGAGTCAGCATCTACCTGTTGCTCTCCACACACAGCCCTCAGTAACTGCAGGAGGTCTAAGTCCTCCTGACAAGGGTACAGGTCTACCAGAAATACCGCTTTAGGGAATTCTTCCCCAGTTCTGTACCCCAGGCCAGTACCAGGCTGATGGCTTGCCTGTTAGCTCCAGGGACCAGTTTCTCATGTATCCTCCTGAGCCTAACAGGGTGGCTTATTTAAGCTGCTGCAACAGTCACTGTACAAGCTAGCAGAAAAGAAGTTTCCATAGTACAAGTAAAGCCAGAAGAAAATGATGCAGCTTTTTCCTCCGTTACCCTTATCTGAGGGACCCACCTTACCCATTCACTTCTCCTATGGCCTGTTGTAATGATCTCCCAGGACCTGTGTGGAGCTGTGGACCTGCGTGTGGTCTTGGAATTGTCACCGAGAGGAGGACCACCTCCAGCAGGCAAGAAGAGGTACTCACAACAGTTCCCCTTCCAGGGTGGCTACTACTGACCTTAATTTGATAGCAACACAAAAAATAACTTCCTCTGAACCTCTCAAAATATAATTCCATGATTTACATTGCATTTGAATTCCTGAAAGTATTTTCCATGTTTTTTCCTCATTCACCTGTGTGAAATTTGTATTTGTACATGAGAGCAACCTAAGTTAAATACCTCCTGACAGTCCTTCTCATTAAAGTCCATCAAGGTGCCTTTCTTTGATTCTTTCAGTATACGCAAGAAAATTGTGGTGGATTGACCCCAGTTAGCAGCTAAGCACCCACACATCTGCTCACTCACTCCCCCCTGATATCAGGATGATGACCTCATCAGGAAAGAGAATAGTAAGAACAAAATCAAGAAAACTCATGGGTTGAGATAAAGACAGTTTAGTAAGTGAAGAAAAGAGGAAAAAAACCTCAGCGATGCAAAGGCAGTCACTCATCACCTCCCACAAGCAGACTGATGTCCGATCTGTACCTGAGCTATGGCTACCTTCCCAGACCAACCACCCCCTCAGTTTTTATTTCTGAGCATGGCATTATAGGTCACAGAATATCTCTTTGGTCAGCTGGGGTCAGCTGTCCCGGCTGTGTCCCCTCCCAGCTCCTCGTCCACCCCAGACTACTTGCTTGGGGGGGGGGGGGGGGTGGGAAGAGAAGGCCTTGACACTGTGGGTGCACTGCTCAGCAATAGCCGAAACACTGGTGTGTTGCCGACACTGTTTTAGTCACAAAGCCAGAACACAGTATCTTACAGGCTGCCGTGAAGAAAATCAACTCCAACCCAGCCAGACCCAACACAAAAATTAATGAACAAATGGATTGCCTTAGGTTAACTACAAAGAAAATTGTTCTAGAAGGGGCACTTCTTTCGTAACATCAAGAGCTATTATAAAACGGATGCCCTTTTTATTCCAAATCTATTTGCCACTTGGTTAAGTGCAAAACCACGCAGTCAAAAATATCTATAGAACTTGACTTTCTGTGAATTTAATTCTGCCATTTCCAGCTGAGCAAAATTATGTTTACAGCATGAAAACATATGCTTCCCCTTAATAAAGATTTAAATACAGCCACTGCAAATCTTTCCATTCACTCTTGCATTTGTGCAGTAAAGGATTATCCATGCAAAATTATATGGCCAAGCTTTCTGCTGTGAGTCGGCATGGGTCTGTTGTTTTTCATGGAACAATTAACACACACTGGAGATTTTAGCTATTGTTGTCTATAATGGCTAATTTGCCTATTACAGGGAACTGAGAGCCATCTGCGTACATGCCAAAAGGATACACTAGTGAAACGGAGACTGTAAACTGACAGAACATGACCTATGATTGTAAGAGATTCAAAGACAAGGTGCGATACCTTACCTTTGGAGCCTGTAGTACCTCAGACACACCTTGCTTAGGCAGTGCAAAACCAGGTTTTGGTGCCAGTGTTGTTGGCTTTTTGGGAGGCCTGGGTGGTGGATGAAGGGTTTGGTTTTCATATCTTCGCACCATATAGTATTGCTCTTCACTGATCTCTTCCACTGTTGTCTTAGTCACAGGAGGTACAACTGTTTGGACATCTCTGCTGAGCAAATGGACTGACATGTTTAAGCGGTATACAGGAATCTCCCAGCTCTCCACTGGACTGCTGGTGCTGCCGATCAACAAATAAGAGTCTGTGATTTCTTCTTCAAACTGCAGACCAGGCACAGCAGCCAAGACATCTTCCTCAATGGAAAGGTCCCTCACAGACACTTTGGCATTAAAAGGCAAACGAAATTTTTTGCAAATCTCAGAAAGCTGGTATTGTTTCTTGTCATGAATCACTTCCACAAAGCCACCTTCCATGTACATAGGGAGGAGCACTTTCTTGTATGTATCACTTAGTATTTGTTCACAAGATAAAACATCAATGACTTTCTTTCTTCCCTCATACAGAACTTCACTAGTCTGGCATTGCTGAACTAGAAACTGGTCTCCAACTGAAACAGAAAAAAGCTCTTTATGAGGGGAATCAAAGGCTTTAGTTGCTACAACATGAAGCTGTTCTTTTTCACTTCTTGCTATGTCTAAGTCATAGGCAGTTGGAAACTCCCGAGGTCTTCTCTTGAACTTTCCTTTGTAGCTCATAGGGATTAAAAAATGTCTTTTGGGTGAATCACTTCTAATCTCAGAGGCTAGGACCCTTGTTGCCTGGTACTTTTTGTAGATGATGATCTCTTTCCCTGTATGCAATAAGTTATAAGGTTTTTGGCTTCCTGAAGGCCCTTCTATTATCTCGGCAACCATAGGAAATTCCTTGCTTGTTCTCTCAAATACATCTTCCAAGGACAGTGGCTGAAGGAAAGAGCTACTATCATAACAGTCTGTTATATCCTTGACCTCGACATCTAGATCTGAGAGAATATGAACTATGTCCTTTCGAACTGAAAAGAAAAAGAAATACATCGGGTTTAATTTTCAAACTGACATTGGAATAAAATATAAGTGTCCTGTTGACGAGATACTAAAAGTACCTTCCCTGAGGTGTGCACCTCCATATGTTAACATGCACAGTTAATAGGGCCAGTCAAAGTCTGTTTAAATTTGAGGTATGTGACTATCAGATATGCAGGTGACCTCACAAAGTAAGAGAGAAATGAGAGGAGATGAGAATAAGGTGTCCAAGTGAACAAAATTTTTAAGAAAAATAAAAGGGAAAAAAAAATACAATTCACCATATTTCTCACAGCACCTCCAAGTTTAATCAGCTATTTATCTTATCAAACTCTTTTTCTTGAATACAAGATGTATTTCTATTATCTTATCTCATAGTAATTTATGTTTTTTCCAAAGAAATGGGTGGGAGAATATTTTTAATGAATAAATAACATTTGAACCCATTAACACATGTTGTTGCTGTGGCCAATCTGGGAGAAATAAGATATTTTGATATTTATAAAAACAATGAAATAATCTATAATGATTTGAAAATAATATAACTTTTAAAAAGAGGCAAAACCTTTGTATCTAAGTTTATTGTTAATGAATGAAGAAGTATCTACTACAGCGGTCCTCTGTGGAACTCTTGCATCTTTTTCTGCGGCATCTAGTTTTATTCACTATCAGAACCGAGCCATTGCATTTAACAGTCTGACAGGGAAAAACAATTTTTTTATCACAACTGAACTTGCAAAATCTTGGATGCAAAACATCCAAGCACAAAGCTGACTATGCAATTAAGGCTTGTTTAAGAATTTGGCTACAGATCAGTGACACCACAGATCACTGACCAGGGCAGTAAAATTTAACAAGCAAATAATATTTAATGATTGTCTTCAGAAAGACTTATTTTGCATAAACCTGCACACGAGGATAGTACATCCTAGACTCACACTTCCTTGTAGCAGGACATACCAATATTTTATACTTAGAAGTCTGTATCAGATGTATTTTATATGACAGAGTTTTATGACAGTGATTCAGGATCTGTTTATTCCATCTCTCCTTTTGTCATATTGATGCCTTCAAGTGACAAACATACTAAGCACCACAAGGGAAAGTCAATGAAGGAGGAATGACTAGTGAAATTGGAAGTTTTCTATGATCATTTAGGGCGGTTCCACACATAATTTGTTCATTATTAAGAATGAGAAGTATAGAGGATTCCTGCCCCCAGCCTGTGAAAATGTAATCTGCCCTCCCACTTATCAGGAATCCTTTTTACTGAGCTGTGGATAGCATTTCTCATACTTTATCTTGTGTCTAGGATCTTACAGTTCTTCTAAAAATTGTGAAAATCCATTTTGCATGGTCTACAAGAAAGTAATCATGTACCATGAAGCCTACTTTTCAAGTTCGTATTAAATAGTTATTTAGGATATATTTAATATTGAGCACACTATGAAGCATAAAAGGGGCATGAAATAAAATCAACAAATACAACTCTCACTGGAATATCTGATTGGAAGACAAGTGAATACCACACATTTCTGAATCTTCTGAAAGCTTTTTAGAAATATTAAATTCTTATTGATTCTGCACAGATATCTGAGTGGGTATAGGGATACACCTAAGTGAATACAGCTTCAGGAGATGAGCTAGATTCCTGAATATAGCTAGAGTTGTAGAAAATGAAGTATTTTATCTCATGAAGACATACTTTCCGAAATCACACCTTAAACCACAGGGCAAGCACAGTTAAATATGTCATGATAAATATTTAACAACTATAGTACATTGTTGGAACTGTCCCTGCCCACTTCTATCTCTTTCTCTTTTATCCATTTACTTACACCATTCATCAGAGAAATTTCAACTGTGAAAAGATTTCCTGCTTAATATCCTCATGAAGGACATATTTCTGTTAGGATTTCTTTTCTATGGAGCTCACTGGACTGCTTCTAGTAAATGCAACAGGCAGCAAAACCTTCCCAAAATCTAAGCTCCTGTCCTGCAAATTTTAACAGGATGGGTGCATCAACAAGTAAAATTGCAGTGAGTTTCCATCTACTGCCTGGGCTGCTCTCAAGCAAGGTTAAACATTTTAGCTTAAGCTGCTTTTTTTTGCTTAGGTAGGTAACTCAGTTCAGAGAGGGCACGCTATGCACACACACACGGGTCATTACTGCAGCTCGGCTATTCAAGTCACCATAACTCAGGAGAATTTCACTGTGTGCTTATACCCTTGCACACCTTCTAATTTTATTCCCATGACTAATTTCACTAACAGGTTTAAAGTAAAGCATAGATATAGACATTGGTAAGAACAGAACCTAGCAGTTTCAATGTTTTGGTGGAACAACAAAAACAGTAATAATGTGCCATGGACAAAATATATTTTTTAAAAATAAAAACTCATAACACAAATTACGGCTTTTAAAGATATTGATTTTCTAATATCTTCCTTTTTCCTCAAACCTAGGGGTTTCAGAAGTTGTCTGTGAGTCTTTTCTGTTTATAGTACATTGATATTTGTTTCTGTAGTACAGTAAAATAATATGGTTTTTCTTTCTGCAGCAACCTCATTCTGAAAATAAACAGTAGTTGATAGTGTTACAACATGTATGTTTATATTCTTTTCTACCTCCTAGCCATAGCCCTAACTGATCAAGTGGCTTCTCCATGGCCGAAGTCTGACACAAAGAAAGAGAATCTGAGAATTGAAGAGAATTCTTAAGCTCCACATTTTCACTATGCAATAAGTTTTCTTTGCAACAATGATTTAACTGTAGTGATCATAAAATGGCAACAGAAAGAAATGCAAGGTAACTATCTGAGTTAACAGCTGATAAAGGAATAAAAAAGGCAATATTATTTTTATCTGCCTTCAGCTTGAAACAAGCATCAGTGGCAAATATGGGTCAGGAATTCTTGACCAAACTGAATCCTTCCTGCCTATTTTAAGCAAATTTTGTCTATCTAAGGGTACTTTGCTATACTGAGATGAACAGAACATTGACTTTGATTCCTACTTACATTTCATTACTGCCTGCACTTCGTAGACAGGCGTGAGAACCAAGCATCCATCAAAATTCTCAGGAAGTGGATTAGAGCAGTCCCACATATGTAAAGTATTGGAAAGTTTGACAATCCGGTTTCTGCACTTAGGGATTTTCCATTCTGCAATCTCTTTTAGGGTATATATCTGGTCATCTTCACACTCATAAAATTTTCCTTCTTGCGAAAGGGGCAAAGTAAAGGAATGATACTGGTTATTTCTGACCATGCCACAGTTCACAGCCATCTTTCCATTGACCTCTTCCACTGAGTTGAAAGTGATCTGCTCACCATGTTTGATAGTGAGGTTTGCCAATTTTATATCCTCAGGGCTGTAGAAACATGGATGGCCAAATCTGGTTGGCCCAATAGAGACTTTTCTTGTAATTTCTTCAACGCTGACATATGGAGTTTTGTCTGCCACAACCTTATAAAGACCTAAGAACAGAAAACTTGCATTATAAAAAGGGAAATATATAAAGGAGACATGCCAAATTTTAGACTGTGCATGCAATAAAAATGGGGAGCAAAGCACATCAAACCACTCATAGCTGATAGCTTGGTTGCTAGAAATATGGCTTTATAAAGATAATGTCAACTACATGATACAAATCATAGGTGGCTGGAATTAGCCCTTTCTACTCTGCAGGTAATTTCTGACATCCACCATTTTTACATCCATGGTAAAAAGAGAAAAAAGTTATTTTCTTTGCCATAGAAAAAAGAAAAATTATCTTAAATTCTTATCCGTCGTCTCATGAAACTAATCTTTAAGAAAAAAGTGCAGACATGGTTTGAGGAAGAGCAACACTAAGGTGATCAGTGAAATTCAGGATAAAGTTTCTGGCTAGACATTGTGCTATGTGTTCTTCCACACACAGACTGGGGATTCCTAGACCAAGTATGTTGAAAGACGAATCACAAATGAGAAAGTGCCTACAGATAGGAATGAGCAACGGAAATCGATTCTGGCATATCTGATAGCCCAGACCACCATATGGAGTAATTCAAAGTTTGGCTGTTGTAGCACTGTGGCCATCACAAGGCAATTAAAATGCTGAAGTACTGCAAGGCAGAGTCTGCATCTGAGCTTCCCTATCCCCATGGGACATTATTATTTCATGTTAATCATGCCCCTTGGAGATGTCTCATTAAGAGTCAACGTCGCAAGAAAAATATGTACATTTGTATATTTGTGTGAGTGTTTTTATAGAGGAAGATGAAGGCGATGGTTGAGAGGACTAAACTGTAGGGTTTAGCTGAACTGTGTGATTCAGCTGTCTTCTTCCCCAGGCTCAGTAGTGTGAATGCTGCCTCGTGGAATTACATTGCAGCTTCCTGGGACAGGCATTGACTATCTTCCAATTGAATATAACTGAACACAGAGGTTATTCCTAGGCCAAGTCTGCAAGCCAGGGGACTCAGACAAATTAACTGGTAGCTACAGCTACAGTGACAAAGCAGCCAAGCTCCCTGAGAGATGCGGTGCCTTTTCTCTTTCCTTCCTCCAAAGCCAGATATCAGAAACCCTATGGCCCCCACTGTTCCACACTTTTGCCACTTCTGGACCGCACTTTGTGGTAAAGGAATACTCCCACCTTGATGGTTATGGAGCATGGGGTGGGAACCCAAGGGTTGCTGCTTGGCACTACTAGAGACTCTTTCATGCAGCTCCACAACTTATGAGTGGTTTCTGCCATGTCTACAAAGGTTTAAATGTCCCATCCAGCTGCCCCCATTTGTCTAGCATGGGAAGTGGGTCCAGACTGGCTATGACTCCCTTCTCATGGGAGCCAGAGTGTGAGAAAAGGGCAGGATGCTCCAGAAAATACCTGGGTCTCAGCAAGGTGGAATGTTGCCAGAACACAGTTCTGCTGGAAGTTGGGAAGACACTCACCCCCTTCCCTAGACCTCCTCTGACAGTGGGATTGTTTAACAAATTAGACTGGGGGGTTGTTTCAGTTAAAAATAACCTCCAAATTGGGTATTTTCTCCCACACTTTTTCCCTTACCAAGTTTCACACACTGACCCACAATCAACACAACTGAGGGCCCTGCATGGAAGCAAGGGCTTGTTAAGATTGTGTTCTTTAAAAAGGATATATAAAAGCATTCCCTCCACCTCAATAGCCTTCCCCACACACACACATATAATTGCTGTGATTCTTGTTTCACTATAACAAAATATGCTACTTTCACTTCATAGCTTTAGTACCCTTCTTGTTAAAGGAAATGTTATTAAGCTTCTGTATGTTGAGTAGCTTTTAACTGAATTTATCACCAGATTGGACATGTTTGGTTCTAGGTATCCCATGGAACCACCAGGATCTCTAGTGACTAACAGTTCTAAGGGCTTGTCAGCAGCCTAAATGGTAATAGCCTATTTGATCTACTACAGAGATAGTCACTGGTTGTTCCTATGTAACTGTTTTCTGCAATTCTGTGCCTTCAGAGTTGTCTGCATGACAGTTAGTTTTTCCTGTGTGAAATTAGCACCCTTGTACAGATACATCCTCTACATATATGTCTCATTGCAGCACTATGGAAAAGCCTTCAGGCATTTTTCCAGGCTGCAAGGGTGCCACATCCATGAAAGTAGCTGCACAAGTACAAAGTACAACTTCAATACAATTTTCTTTCACACTAGTATTTTTAATGTTTCTCACAGCAATTTTAACACAATTATTAACAAGCAAATTAGCTACCCAGCCCTGATCACTACGGGAGCTGTTAGTGCAGATCAAGACAAACTGGTTCATCAGCATTTAGAAAATACCGCAGTGACAAGGCACCAACGATAAACTGAAATTGTGGAAAAGGCAGCATCCTCCAAACAGTGTTCCAGTGTTGTGCTTTGCAAACACAAGATGGGCATCATCTCCTGGCAGTGTTGGGAGAAAGCAAATAGGAATACTCTTCATTAAAAACTGTATTCAAAGTACATGTGATATATCCCAAAGGCAATAACTATGTTTACCCATCTGTGATACAAGAGCATGCGCATTGCCCCTAGAAAACCTCCAGATTTGCATTAAGAAGCCTCCATAAACTATGTTAAAAAAACATTCCCAGTTGAAAATATTTGGCAATGTACAGGTGTGAGAAACATTCTTCTTCTCTATGAGTTTGACAGCAGACTCCGGCTCTACTAATTTTGCTGGGACTACAGAGCTATTTGGAAGCCAGCTATTTCAGCAACAAACTGATGAGCATCCTGGGCTGGAAAGCAGGTTTCATATGGAAGCATAATTACCAGATCTCATACAAAACTAGACAACTGATTATCCCCTCGGGCCCAGGCAGACTGACTTTGTCAGAGTTGGAAGCAGAAAAATCTTCACCTTCCGTTCTGCTGGTTTTCTTAATTTTGGTAATGGAATACTTGCATAGGCAACTAAAGAGCCATGTGGCCTTGCATACTTAGCTGCTGTATTGATGAGACCCATGACATAGAGGCACCTAATAGCCACCTGTTTATGCTTGTGAGTATGTAAAGTTCCATATGTTTCTCTCTCTAGAGAAAAGAGGTGAATACATAAAAATTTATTTTGGTATGATGGGTGAAAACCACTGCGGTTCCTATCTAACTGCTATAATCTGCCATGGTATCATTTAGTAAATGTTCTCCTTGCTATGATATATATATTTAAAAAAAAAACAAAAAAAAAAAAAACAAAAAAACAACATTATCTGGGACCATTCAGAACCTTATTAAAATAATTATGAATCCAAATGTTTTCCATACCTAATATAGCAAGGAAATCTCCAGAGTAGGAGACATACGGTAAGTCTGAGATGCTAAAGTTTGGACATTTTGAGGTCAAACATAAATATTTGTACTTTTTCATAAATGATAAAATGACTGAATCAAATTCACTTCAACTTTCCTAAGAGAGCTTGGTGGAATATTAGGGAGAAAGATAGATGGAAATAGCAAACCTGGAAAAAAAGTCCAGCTGGTTTATCCAGGGCTGGTGTTATTGCTCCTACAGATCTACTTTCTAAATGCAATCTGGTCTACAAGCAAAGTGCACTGATTCCCAATAGTTCTGGGGAAGTTACAGATAGAGGCAAGAATAACTGCACATACACAATAACTACAGGAATGTATAACCATTGTCACACTCCATGAGTTCTCTGCACCTAGTAGCATTCTGCTAGGTGAGGTGCCTGCCTAGCCATGATATGATCATCAATAAGTCCCAAATCTAATCAGCCCATCATTTTCAAGAAAAGTTTTAGGCATTGAGGTGCAATTGGTAGAGAAAGAGGGTTTGGTAATCTGAAAAAATTATTTTCACTGGAATGTGAGAGAAAATATAATGCAGGGATCACCCATGTAGTCCCATGGGAAAGCATGTTTTGACCGAGGATGCTTTTACCACCTTTTTATGTGCAGCATTCTTTTACTGGTCAGAGGATGATAAGGTGTACCTCCCTGTAGCTTTATAGACTTCCCATTTTTGGACTTAATTAGAGTCCTGAAGGAAAGGAATATCCTTTTTATTCTCTCTTTTTCCTCACAGAAAACTGAGAAAACCAGTAGTTAGGCTCACCTATTAGAGCAGAAAGTAGCCTTCAAGGAAAATAATATCAGAAAGACTTTCTGTCCCAGACTAGCAGTTTCTGTTCCCAGAGGTAATGCAGAAGACTGGGAAGAGCTCAGCTCCCAGCTTCTCCGGAGCTGACTCGATTGCTATTCCTTTTTTCCCCTCACCTCCACCACCTACTCTGCTACTTCCTCTGCACCCTCTGCTCCAGCGTCCTCCTCTCCCCAGCCTGCCCCAAAGGCTATCTCTCCTACCTCTCCACCATCTCCTATGGAGATGAGCCTTCTAGTGCCTAACCCCTGTTCTTCCGTGCATGTGCTGTGTGGCCACAGACAAGTCTGTCTTGTGTCTCACAGAGGCTGAGAGCTCAAAGAGACAGTTGTGCTCGGCTATTTGTCTGTAAGACCACGTAGGAATGAGCAGCAGCAGCTGTTAGGGACATCCTGAGAACAGGGACAGCCCAGCAATATTTTTGCAGAAGAAGGAATATAACAGAACAAAATGACGTCATTTGTGCTGGCATACAGTTCAGGTGTTGTGCAAATTACCCGTCTCTGCTAATTTGTTAGTAGTGAAACCTGTAGTTCAAAATGCTGTTAGATGTAGCCATTGAAGTGTCTGGAGTAACAGCAGACTTATTTTTTTACCCAGTGTATGAGCATAGAAAGAATAGCCTGGCCCTCTGAGGCATGACAAAGAACAAATTAGAATGAAGATAAAATGAAATAGCACAGATAGTGAACTTGTGGTTGCAGCGGTTTCTCTAATGCAAAGGGCAGATTAGGCCTTTATCAAGGACCTGATTTGCCAGAGCAGAAAAAAGGAATTCTGTAGACTGCAAATAAGTTCAGAAAGACAAAGAGTAAGGCTCGTTTAAAGCCAATGCTGAGCCCAGTTCTTCACTCACAGAGATGCTATCCCCAGAGTAACATAAATAGAAATGTTGCTTATTTATGCCAGCATGCACATGGTGAAAGGATACATGAGCCCTTCGCATGCAAATAACTCACAACAGAGGATGTGAAAATAACATCAAAGCAAAAGATTTCTTTGCATCAGGACTGGCAAAAGAGCACTGTAGGTACAATGTAAATACAGTGCCAGGCTCCTAGGGACCTGCGGATATTTTTACCAAAGGAAGTCAATGGCAGTGTGAAAAAGATCATCTGCAATTCAGTTTTATGCTTTGTTCTGGAAACAGGGGCAAGCCAGCAGTGCTTTAATATGATGTTTCATCTGGAGCGTAGCAAGTGTATGTAATAAAGTGAAAAGAAAAAAGGCCAAGAAAAAAATCAGAGACTGGGACATCTTGACTTTGTAAAGATGAATCATTCTTCAGCTAACAACTAAATTAGACAAATGACAAATTTACATCTTACTAAAAAGTTCATGAAAGTATAAGGGTACATATACAGAGAGAAACAAGAGAGCAATGCTCCCTGTTGGGTTAATGAGAGTGTCATTATGCCCCTCTTCAGTGCTGCTGTTCAGTAATACCTGCCATGTGGAGGATAATAATGACAAATTTAAGAAAAATGAACTCTGAGTTAATTTTTCTAGTGAAATAATCCAGTTTTCTAGAACACTGGTTGGAAGAGTTCATAAGAATGCATGCAAATTGTAGTGATTAGACCAAATTTGAAAATGGCCTCAATAGGGCAATAACATCCAAATGCCAAGTTGTAAAATTGGTCACCTGAATGCAAACAAATCCAGATTCGCCAGGTTCAAGCATTTGAAATCACAAGTCATTCTGTTCTAAAAATCAGGAGATTCAATATTAATAAATGTAGGATTACATTTATCACTCAGTTGTGTTGGATATTTTAGGATTCAAATGTTCAAACCCATCTGCCAATCAAGATTTAGAATATGACTTCCTGTATATATATATATTTTAGAGGTAGAATAAATTTTAATAATAGCAAAGAAGCTTGGAGTTCAAGAAAAATACCAAGTATCTTGAGAGTTCGCAGTACAGCAGCATTTCAATATCTCTAGATAGGCACAGATAATTAGAATGTCTTTAATCACAACATTTGGGCCCTACCAGTGCTTAAAAATGGCATTCCAAAAAAGTCTTTTAATAAGTGGTCATACCAATGGTTCTGATTCACTGAGTAAGAAAAGCATGAAAGTAAATTGATGTTCTATTGGGGAAAATAAAACGATATATAGGACTATTTCAGAGAGAACTCTGTAGTTTGGAGATGGAAAATGAAGGCGTGGCAGAAGATATTCTCCTGTGGAATTCAGATGAAACACTTTATTCCCATGTGATCTTATATTTTACTTGCTTCAAGAAATGTGTCTTGTTTCCCTCTGCAGAAAAAGCATATACCAGTTTGGGCACTGGCATAACCTAAACAATATATATGCATATGGACACATTCTCACATGCTCAGCAATACATTAGAAGAACATCAATAAGATTACTAAATCAAGCACTAGAAAACACCCATAATACGTTTCCCCATGCAGCATCAATTTACCTTGCCATGTGCTTGCAGTCCAGTACAGTGTTAAATGTTTGCACTTTTTTTTCTTCTTACAAAACTGTAGTCTCATTCAGTGCATTAACTAGACTGCTGGCCAAAGTAAATCCTGTATGTGATCTCAGGCTTTCAAGGGCTGCTGTGTCCTTGTGTGTGCTCTGACCCAGTGTTTCCTTCCTGCAGGTGTCCTGTAGCTTCTCACCCAGACCTACACAGGCTCCCTCCCACATTCCACTGGCCTCCTCATGCTGTTTTCCAGTCTGCTCATCTCCTCTCCCCAAGGGGCTCCCATTACCTCTACTGCCTGCAAGACTCCCAGTGTAGGAAATGCTCTATATATGTATTTCTGTGTGGGTGCAGTCCTCCGCTGGTGCTGGTAATCACCTCCACTGCTGTCTCCAGTCCCCTGACCTTTGCATACCAAGTCTTCATCCTTCTGCCTTGCTCCGAGGTCCAGTCTTTTTCTGTCGGTTTCCTAACCTAGTTTGCCTCCTCCACTTCCCACACATGGATACTCACAGTCCAGCACTTCTCTCTCTGCACTCCATATCACTTCCCTATTTAACACAGTAGAGGAACTGAGATGAGAGCAGAATTGAAAAATGAATAAATATGACATGTGATGAACCAGGTACCTTGAGTGCAGTACTTGGCCAGCTCCCCCTAACAAGGCCACATGAACAGAGGAAGATATGTTTCAAATAAAAAGTCAGTACCACATGCCAAATTTCAAGTCCATCCTTCAAAATATGGATATTTTGGGACTTCTCTATAGAACAGTTGAAGGGTTCTTAAGCAGAGAAACACATCAATTTTTCTCTAATCCTATTTCCAGGCATGGAGCAGCCACTTTGGCCACTGGGATTAAAATAAATCATTAAAATAAAACAAAAAACATAACAAAGTATTCAAAATAGTTTACATCCAAAATAATAAAATAAAAATATAGTAATTGTAAATAAATTATCGTCTGCACGCACAGCAAGGAAGATTTCAGCTTAGACAAAGTTTGGCAAAGTCATAAGTAACTAAAAAGAAGATTTTTGTAATAATTCTTACCCTGAGTGACCTCAAGTATAGAAAACATTACTACCAAACATTGTAACATTAACAATTTCTATATAAGCTTGAAAAAGAATTGTGAGTTGAAATTTAAAAATTACTTGATAGTGTCTTGTGCCATCTGACAAAACTGGAGTCTTGACAGTTGAGTTGTAAACTCAAACAAATATCAATTGAGACAGCAAATCAATAAAATGAACAAAGGTGATTATTCAGGGTTATAATTCCTCAAAAACATGTATTCATGAAGTACCATACCAGGAAAATTTAGTGGTAATTCCACTTTGGCTGAAAACCGGCTGACTTCATTATTCTCACAGATACTTGCTATGAGCTTATTAATTTTGAATCCAATGATTTTAATGACTTCTCCTGTTGACAGGCAGCATTCATTTCCAAACATTTCATAGATGGAGCCTGAAAAGAAATACAAAAGGAAAGAAAAGCATTATTCAGCATTTTCCTCACTTTGTCAAGTGTCTTTACCTCTTTGAATGAAAGGAAAAATACTTATCGTTACATGAAATAATACTGATCCTGCAATAAGTAACCTAATTTTAATTTTCTTCCCTAGTGTCACAAGAAAATCCATCTTGTGACTTCAGTGATCTCTAGATCGGCTTTACATGTACACTGTTCTTAGATGCATGTAAGGAGAACAAGGTCCAAAGAACCTGTATTTAAAAGTTATCAGACCAAAATGGAACAAGGCAGAGTGTAGGATCACCTGGGTCATCAGGAGCTGCCTCCCGAAACCAGCAGGCAGTGGAGCTCAGGCAGGAAAGGTGCCTCTGCACAGCACAGGGCATAGCATACCCCATAGGAAACAGCAGGCTACAGCAGAAGGCAAAAAACCATAGACCCTAGAAGATGCCCAGGGAGAGGCCAGGAGACATCAAAGTGCAGCCAGCATTTGAGGTTTCTGTAGTAACAGAAAACCTGAAGAATGTACAGGGAATTGGAAAACTGGCAAATTAACAGTGGTAATCCCTGCCCCATGCTGAAACGAGCCTACTGATTCTGACCTGGCAGGAAAACATTCCTTTTTGTCTGTGATGTTCAGAAGTTTGAGTGTAGGAACAAGGCAATCCAACCAAGCATTTCAGAGCTTCCTCAGCAAAACCTGGAACTGCAGCTTGCCCTGCCAAAAACATCCTCCCTCCTCCATTCTTGCTGTGGTTAATCTCTGCTGTTTCAGAAGTAGGGAAGTGGGGAAGAATAAAGCAAAGTCAAAACAGAAGCCAAGTTATGCAGAAGAAGGAAAATTCTTCCTGGTCCCCTAAGGAGATTAGAAGCAGATTTGAGGTGTGGGATTAATTAACTATATATAAAGGCAATGCAGCAAAGACATGCTGATTTAACTCTCAGTTCCATTTGTAGACGGAATTACATTGAGAACAGAACATCATAAATGTTGACTTTAGTGCTAGCTTCCCTTCTTCCGACGCTGCGCAGTTCCTTCCAAGGACTTACCAAGCTCTGTTGTGATGTGGAAGTACCCTTCCTGGAATCCCATCTCAGTATTTCACTTCCCTTGTAGTGAAAAACCTTATTCTCATTTCCACTCCCAATGCATTGGTGAGGGTATTCATTTGCTCTGCTACTAACATTGCTCTACTATTTAAAATACTTTGTTTCTCATTTCCATTTTTTCCTTCCCAAAGGGTTTGCAATTAATCTTGCCCTTCTACGGTCACATTTTTGACAAAAATCTAGAAGAAACAAATTCTCTTTATCTCCTCTGAGAAGACAGATTTTACTTCCCCCAATCCCTCTATTAGCCCCTTCTTACATTTTTTTCAGTTTAAAGTATTTTTTTTTGCTTTTAACCCAGGTAACCAGAATGGTCTCAGGCAATAAGGGATATTTAAAACCCAACCTCTGGCTATATAGTAGCAATCAATAATTGAGATGGCCCGTACTGAAATATCACCATTGCCTGCAGAACTCACTTCACACAGAAAGTAACATTCTTTACCCCACATCTGTCCTTGTAGTTGGTGGGGAGAAAACAAGAAGTTGGATTTTTTTTTTTTTTTTTTGGCCAGGTGTCATATCAGACATGCCATGTGATTTTCCTAATGCTCACTCAAGATCAATTCCAGCCACGACCTGGGCTAATAAGCATCTCTTACTGAGTCTGGGATATATTTATCTACTCTGCTGCAGCACTTTCACGTGACAAGCACTGGCTTACCACCTTGGTCTCCCTGAAGGTCACTGGGAGACCAACCTAAGCAAAAGTGTTTCTGGTTTTAGCCTAAACCCAAAGCCTCAGCAGAGTGCCACAGAACAGCTGGTTTGTGTCAGGACAGGAGGATGAATGAGGGTTACACTGAGCAACTGGTTCGGTTTACCCTGTCGTGAAGGTATGTCTCTCACAATTGAGATGGACACCAGGAAATCCCCAGCTGCTCCCCTGATGAAGACAGGTACTGATGTACATTTTTAACCCTATCTAGAAGAATCTAGGTAAAAAAAAAAATCCCAAAACAAAAAAAAAAGCCCCAGCCAACAATAAAAAGAACATGTGGCAGATGCTTTTGGCAGGCTGGATGTGACAGCATCGCCTGGTGGCTGAGAATCCTACATAGGATCAGTGGGACTATTGTGCTTAGGCTCTAAACTCCCTCAGCAGGCTACTGCCTTTCTGTTGCACACCAGGATGATCATTAGCACAGAGATATTCTGGATTACAGTGCCACAAAAACATCAACCACAGACAGGTGAAAGAACATGCTGTTTATGCATCCTTTCAACTAATCTGGTACTAAGTGGAAGACCAAGACAGCTGCTGCCCTTTAACTAAAAAAGAACAATCTAGTTTTCTTATTCTAAAGATAGTGCTTCATTGTTTCCTCTCCCTTTAGTGCCTGAGCAATTCAACATTGACTAACTCAGATGTCTCCACTGGATATTGCTGGAGCTCCCATCAGTAGGCTGGCTGCTGCTCTAATAAACACATGAGGAATTATCATAGCTCTCATTGCTTTAGCTGAGCTCCATAGGATATTTTATGACAGTCAGAAAAGTGTATGTGCAATACTTATTTCATATTAGAGGGAGAGGGAGAGAAAGATTGAGCAGCTGTGAAGAGGTAATATTCCTTTTGTGCTGAACAACCTCACTCCTCCTATGAGACACTGTAGAGATCACAAGCAACCATGATATTATTAGAAACAGGGAATCCCAGAGGACCCAGTGTGATGAGCTTTGCAGTATAGAAACATGGAAAGATGAACAAAGAATTCCAATATTCTCACTCACAAACAAATATTTGTGAAAACCTACCCAAAAGGGGAGCTCATGGCTTCTAGAGGCTTTTTTTCTTCAGTGCGGATTTAGATGCAGCTTCTCCAGATTACCTCACTTGAAAATAGACCCCTAGAAATCATTTAACATATGAGAGTAACTACACCAACTAATTATGATCTTGGGGCGTATGCCATGCCGGTTCAGTGGCCTTACTGGCTGTGACTGATTTCCAAATAACATGGTAGCTGGAGTAGAGCGAACCAAGCAACAGCCCCAAGGGGAAGGATGGAGCAGTTAAGAGGCTGAACCTCTCAAAAAAATGGTGTGACTGAAGAAGATTTAACCACTACTTCAGTCTATATCCACAGCAGAGTGGTGCCATCAAGAAATAAAGAGGGGAGTCAGAGGGGAGCCCTCTTTCTGATCATGGCTCGTTCTGAAGGACTTACTACTTTTATCAGGTTTGCTTATCCTCAGGCACAATAGCTTAACTTCAGCTTGTACAGCAGAGAGTTTCAGAAGTCCTGGCCTCCATCACAAAATAAAAAGTATAAATGGAACTTGCAAAAAAGTGAAAACACTGATCGGTTGGTGTCAGGTCTAAGGCTGAAGAGACAATATCCATGAGAAGAAACTAGCTCCACCAAACACTGAAAAAGAGATGATTGGATGACACAAAAATTAGCCTTTGATGAAGCAATCAAAATTTGCAAAACATGAGAAATGCAGATAACAACCTACACAGGGTAAAGAGTGGCCTGGCACTGTAGAGACAGCAGACAATCCAAAGCACTACAAGAAAAGAGTAAAATACACAAGAAAAGAAAATCCATGCTCATAAAAGAGGGAAAGCACCTGAGTTGAACCTGGAGTCTACAAAAAACATTACATGGAACTGCAGGCTCTGTTTGAAATATCAAGGGCCAAGATAATGCATTCAGAAAAGATGGATTATTGATGCCAGGCTGCAAGCCACGAAAGAGTGTGCACAGAATAGACACACAGGGCTGCCACAACACCTTAACTCTCAGGGTCTTTCATCAGAACAAAACATAACATTGTTGTGGAAAACAAATGGATCATTCATCTAAAAGCATCAGTTCTAGGAAAAAGTGAGATGAAAATTAAAACTTGAAAAAAAAAAAAGTAGTGGTTTTAATTAAAATTTAGAAAAAGAAAATCAGGGGAGCTCGTTGTCCTACCATCAATGAAACAAACTATTACATGGGTACATAATCCTCTGGCGAAGATGATGCTTTGTAATAATACCAAGGAAAGTGAACTACTTCTTGATTTAAAAAAAGAGGAAGAAAGTAAAGATGTATATTTTTACATTGTCAAGAAGGGAAAGGGTGTTAAGCAGCTAGGAAGGATTCTTTAAGTCTTCTAGAAGAGAGAAAAGCTCTTAGCAGCGTAGAAGTGGAGAGTGCCTAAGTATCCCAGGACCCATGGCCATAGGATGGTCCCTTTCATCCTGGAAGAGAAGTTAGATAAATTGCTCGTATAACCACTGAGTAACTGAGGTATGCCGCCACATTTTTTTATCCAACTAAGGAAGTCAGAGCTCAACCTTATGAGTAGTAAAACTTATATATGTAAGTGGATAGACAGATAGGTAGGTAGATGTATATATATGTATGTATATTGATACCTACCTAAATTACCATTTTCATAAGCAACTTGCAGGACTTTAATGACCTTCTCCTTTATCAGATTCATTTGAAAGAGACCAAGAGGTTGAAAGATGATGAGGGTGAGAGGCTGGGGGGAGGATGGCTAGCAGACTGAGACTGTGATTGCAGAAGTCTCATTTTTAACCATACCAGGATAAAAAAAATCATTAAAAAATGAAACTCTGCCAGCCATACAAGAACAGATTCATTTTTGGGGGTGCAATTGCACATACAGTATTGATTGTAATTACATATTTGTCTGCAACTAGATTGCTTTAGCCCTGATTTTAGCCCTTGCTTGGCGGTTTGCCTGGAATAGTACAATGAAGATTACATTCAGACAAGAAAAATGTTACCTGTGTGATTTGTCATCTAGGCATTTGCAGCAAATATTTGCGCTAGTAAAAAGGAGGGAGGGAAACTGCATGGGTTTCAAAAAGGACAATAAAAATTCTTTTTCCTTTAAAAGCTACGATAATTAGTCTTAAAACATTGTGGTAATACCCACTGTGTGATAATGTGACCCTGAAAGATTTTACTTCAGTGTGTGATGTGGACCCACACACAAAATATATTGAAAAATAAAATTAAAATTAAAACGGACCTTTTAGTACATTTATTTGTCGTTGCACAACAGTAACTGCTTTTCCCACTCAAGCCACAAAGAAGGTGTAAGACATTGAAAATGTAAATCAAGTAACCTTAAGCACTGAATCTTTTTGATTTGAGAAAGATGTATGCAATATAATGCAAAAAACATTTTAACAGAACCCAGAATAAAGCAGCTTATTTACAGGGATCAAACAATGCCCCTGAAGGCTGCAATTAAAGAGCTTGTTGCCTTTGAATCTACCTTTTCTGGATTGTTACTTTGTTCAATAAAAAACACATTTATATCCTTTCATAAGCTCATCTCTAGGTTGACAATCCATATTAGCAACTGCTGTGATCACATCAAAGCAACCATAACAATTTCTTCAGTATCGTTTTCTTCCATCTTTCCTAACATGCTAAGCAGCTACACCACCATCCTCCCTAACATGAGCCCTTTATTTGATTTGTTTCTCATTATAGGTACAAGAAGAGTCTTTTTATATTAAAAACCACAATATAAAATGTAATACAGTGAACGTCTGAGATGAAGAATGTCATTCTTCATGTCAGGCCATATGACAGCACCACTGAGAGAAATGCTTTATAATACAAGGTAGAACAGCAAATATCTCAGTAATATTGCCTTTTTCTTCCCAGCTTAGAGCCCCATTCAGTGACTGCTCTTGCAGTGAACGCTTCACTGATGCTGATAGGAAGTACGTCTCAAAATCAGGTTCATGACTGAACAGCAATAACACATCACTCCTATGGAACTCTCTTTTGTCGCACTCCCCCAGGCAGTTTAGCAAGGAGGGCTAGGGAAAGCAATGCAAACAAGACAAAAAGCTTGACTTAGGTGGCACAGAGGACCATTCAGCAGGGCTGGAACTCAAGCCCAGGCTGGCTGACTCCCAGTCTAACCATCTGTCTGCTACAGGGCGCTGCTAAGCACTTCCAAATAAACCCCATTCTTTTCCTTTTTTTTTTTTTTTAACAAAGACCAAGCTTTTCTCCTAACAAAAACAAATGACTTTGCGGGCCAAACACTAGACATTGACTCCCCAGCCCCATGAGTTTGAATCCTTGAAGGAAAAAAATTCTCCCTTTCATCTCTCAGTAGCACCCACTGAATTCATTGCAGCTGGCAGGCTGAGCGGTCTTTGAAAGAAGATCCGAAGAACCGGGAACCTGGCTGCTTTGCAGGGAAATGAAAGATCTCCCGACATGTCCTGAAAGTAGAACTTTGCCCCAGCGTCCTTTTCCCAGTGCTCCTTTCTCCACTATCGTGTTGTCATCGGTTGCCCATAAGGGTGCTGTCTTCCCACATCAGAAGTGACTCTGTTTCAGGGGCGGGTGAAATGATTCTACTTTCACATAAAGGCATGACCCCCTGGTGCAGCCATTCAGCCAGAATTACAATAGCCTGCTTTCTCCTACAACATAGCTCAGCTGAAATCACAGGTTCATTAAGGCTGCGGCAGGCTCACGAAGTAATATGAAGGGCATAATGTATCTATAATTAGTGTCAATAAAAAAGATATCTATCTTTATGGGCATTATTTGGGGGTTGGCCAATTGTTCAGAGTTTATGCTCTTTGGCAAGAAGAGAGATCTATTTTAAAGTTGCGGGGAGGAGAGTTTTGCTTAATAACTTTAATCATATTATACTCTGATTAAGGAGTAGGGAAAAGGAACCCGTTTCTGATGATGAGAAGTTAGGTGTCTTTTTTTTTTTCAGTCAAATACCTCCTGAGCACTGAAGATGCTAATCAGCAGGCTGGATTTTTGCCACTAAACTCGAACTAAAATCTTTTGGAGAAGATACAAAGAGGCTAAAAATCATATGCACTACGGCAGGCAAAGAAGGAAGAATGCCACAGCTTCTCTCTCCAACCCCAGGTTGTGAGGGTAGTTGCAGATAGTATAAAGCACCTGTTTGGCTTTTATCCACCCCTTCCTTCCCACTGAGAGTGGGTGAGCCCAGCTCCCTCATGCACGCACGGTGCTCCAGAGGCCCAGGGGTAGCAATGGTCATGAAGGCAGCGTGAGTGTGTGTAGAAGATCCGCTATCACGTGAAAGAGCAAGTTACTGGGCTTCGTAACAGCTAGTCTCTCTTTAACATGTCCTAAGCAACAAAAATCTTCAGGTTTGGTCAGTCTGGGACACAAAGCCTCCAAGGAGTTCACCTGCTGACTTGCCACGGAGGTAAACTCCCATCAAAAGTCTCTGTGCAAAAAAGAGAATCTTATCTTGACCGTACCAAATTATGCTGCAGAGAGCCTGATTTTTGCCAGCACAAAACTATCAAAAAACACTCTAAGATTTATCTTTTGCCATATAAAGTCAAACTTTAAATGTCAAGTGCTTTAAGCCATTTCAATCATAATGGAATTTAAAAAAAATTACTTCTGCAGTTTCTGATTTATTTCTTTCCTGATAGGTTTATGGCTTTTTTTTTTTTAATACTTTCTTCTGATTCTCATCTATCCGGAGGGCTCGCGGTCTGCATGTGGCAGCAGAGTTTTGTGTGTGCAGCACCCACTATAATAGAAAGAGCAAGTGAAACCATAGCTCCAAATGCAACATCTTTAACCTTTTGTCTAGGTTTACCCACATGAGATGAAATTACTGCAGCAATGAAGAGAACACCAAAAGCTGCTTTTGAACAGCATTAGTCACTGTTTTAGCTGTTGTGATTTATTTGGTTTTATTAATTTTCTTTGCAGTGTTAATTACTTTCACTTAAGGTATGTTTATTGAAGTGTATATTTAACAGCAAATCTGTGCTTTGTTGGGCTGGGTTTAAGAAGGCTGCTTAAATTAAGTTGCAGGATCAGGCAAGAGTGTTGAGCACTTCACAGGTAAAGCCCAGAACTGGAAGCATGTTTAAACATCTTCTCCTACTGAGATCACAGCAAGCTGCCCCCTGTGCCATTACTCTGTGTCCAGCGAAGCTAACCAGAACCAGTGAACCTGGACCAATGCCATGTTTCCTCGTGCTTAGATCACCAGTTTCTGGAAGAAAAAATACTTGACAAAAGCCCTGTAACTCAGCAACAGAGCACAGGCATGGGCTTGTGTATCATGAGAAGTTTATCCCAGGCTCCTTCGTCCCCTCTCATTTGCTATAGTTATCCCCTTATCTCCCTGGAGCCTGAGTTTGTGAAAATCGTCTTGGTATTTTTATAGGATAGGAGGTTCACGTGTAGGGAAACAGGGCTCCTCCTGCTACAGACCTCCTCCTCACATGCCTGAAGGCCCAAGTGCAACAACAGCCAGGGAGCCATTTCAGGAAACCAGCATGCTGAGGGCAGCTTCAGCAAGCCAAGGCAGTGGGTTGACCCCTGCATCAAGACAAGCCAGGCAGTTTGGGTATTCTGCCCACCTCCTATGCCATCCACAGAGAAGCTTGGAGCTGAATGTCACTGAAAGAAAATCCCCACAAGGAGATTCTTGAAACAGCTTCGCCCTCAGTGCCAGCTACCCAGGGTCAGATTTTTCTCACTGTGTTTGGATGAGTCATCCCATTGAGGGCCGCGGCATGAATAAAATGAGCAATATCTGACCCATAAAAGTCAGGTTTTGTTCTCATATTGCATTCACTGAAGGGCACTTTCCTTCTTCTTCAGAATAAAACAGGTTTTTGAAGCAGCCTGAATGAATACAGGAGAGTTTCAGTGGTACATATTAATAGAGAAAGTTTACTAACATGCTCTGATTAATGACCACGAAAGAGAATCCAAACTATCTGTTACCTCTGCTCTACCTAAGGCTCCTAACTGTGCAATCAAAAGGAATGGAAACAGCTGTGTTCAAGGGGAAAAACTTCTGCATTTTACAGACTTTGGCTTCTACGTCTGTAAAAAATAAGACAGGCTAGCAAACGCAAACATTGTACCACAAATTTCACCAATTTCATGTGCAATGCCCCCTTTGGCATGCACTCAAATGAGACTCCAACCAATAAATGCACAAGTCATTTTTATTGATCTTTCATCTCTAAAAAATACAACCCTAATTGTCTTCATCAAAGCTGTTCAAAGCTCTCCATGCTTTAGCCTCTGTTTAAATTGTCATGTTTCTTTTTATAAGAAAAAGTGCCGTTATTAATCCTGAAGAGACAGCTTGCTTGTTTAATTCATACATATTACAGACCACGTATCCCAGCTTTCATCAACCCATTGGCTTTTCACACTGATAAGGGAGCAGGATTTGTTCCCTCTTGGTTGGCTTAAAACAGTAAAAAATAATTTCATCCTACATGATCATTTCCCAAAAATTAGCGTTGAGAGCAATTTCTTGTCTAAACTAGGACTTGGGGCGTCTGAGACTTGATGTACAAGGATTCCTCTTCGACTCAGTCTGCTTAGCTGCAGTTACAGGGTTAACAGGACTTTTTGCAAGCGGTTCCAGTGCTCTGCTGCTGGCCTGCCGAACCCATCGCTCCCCTGAAAGGCTCACAGAAGCTCAGGTTGGAAAGATGCTGTTTCCCAGTAACAGAAGCAGAAAGGGTGAAATTGAAACTGCAGAGACGGCAAGCAGGCACGGCTATGCAGTCAGCAAAGGAGAGCCAAGAGGAACGTGAGCCTAAGCATGTTCATGTTCTTTATGGTTCACCAAAGAGAGTTTTGCAATGGAGCTATTCACATTCACCAAAGAAGGACCAAATCCCAAAGGGCTTTGTTTGCCATCACCCCTCAGGCATCTGTCAGAGAGCACCGAACAGCCACCCAGAGAGTGCATCCCCACCTGGCAATACTAGGCATCTTTAACTCCCTTAAGTCTGGAAGGGCATTAACCAGAGAGGTATGTGTGACCCCACTGTTGCCTCTTCCCACCATTTTCTCCTTGCATGGAGAGACCTCGCACTTTCCAGAGCCCCGGGAGAGGGAGCAGAGTGAAGCACTTAGAGTGTGCCGCTTCACTGTGCTCCCAACCTGCTGAGGTGGATGCTGCTGGCTTACAGAACCCTTCTCCCCAGAGAAAGAGCGCACAGCATAAACTTTTCTGTCAAGTTTCATAGGTCTGTCATAAAGAGGAGATACCCTGGTGCTACGATTCACACAACACACATGCTGCTTTCGCCCAGCTGAATTGCAGAAAGGAGCTACAAACTCTCCCTTGTAATCTGGCAAGTCCCAGTCCTTGGGCTCCAAATCCCATCACTGCTGTATGCATTTAGCTTTAGGGGAATTAAAAAAAAGGCAACGTGGGACTTCCATTTAGGAGGAGCAAAAACGGGAAGGCTGCAGGTAGGGAACATGGCTAGCAACAGGAAACACCAACAGAATATGTGCCTTGAGATGTTCTATATTTTTTGCAATTAAAGTTTGACACTTTTTACTGTCCTGCCACCAGTTAAATTAAGCCTGCAAAATATTAAATTCAATTACCCATAAAATAATTATATCAGGATTAAAACAGACATAATTTTTGCAACATAAAGATGAAAGCTCGTACTTACATGCTATCTGTAAAAATCAGCAGTCATACAGTACTTAGCTCACTAAGCATCAATATTTACTAAAACGTTCAAAGAAAAGTAATCAATCAAACCCATTTCAATGGAGTTTCAGTAGTTTAATTTTTTAACAACATATTTTAATGAGCCATTAAATTGTCACGTACTTCAGTCTGGACCGTAGTTCCTTTCTGATCAGTCCTGATTACCAAGATATTTGTATCTGGCAAACTTGCTTTCATTTTATAATCAGCCTTCCTATTCCCTTTAGAGATTCAACAGTCCAATTTCTGTAGCAATGCTATTATGGCTGCAGAGCCCAAAACAACTTCCCTATGAGGCACCCCTGGGGTTTGCAGAACCACCCTTTCCTATCACCTGTGTTTCTGTATTCAAACCAAGAATAACAAGAATTTCTCTACTTCTCTATGTTCCTTTGAGTGTGATTAATGAAAAGCACTTTAGAAGAACTCGGGGCTATTGCTAAAACCCCATGTTCCTGACTCTGCATAGTGTCAGACAGTCACAGACGGTGACTGCAGGTTGGGGCTCTGACTATGCAGCCACACGCTGCTGGAGGAGAAGACGACTGGGAACACAAGAGTATGAACAAGCTCTTCAAACCTTGGCTATCCTGCCTGAAGCAAACTGGGTAAGGCTTCAACCAACCCCAAAGTCCAAGCGTAGTGTGCAGAACACCGATATCATCCTAGGGAAACCCTTCCCTCTGCCTCAAGCCGGGAACAGAGAGGTGAACAGGAACAAAGCTTCCTCAGAAAGGTGTCTGGCTCATACATAGTATTCACTACCAACAGCAGAAGTTCAAACAGGGCCTGTAAAGTCCTGTGCAGTTGCATTTTGGGGAGATAGATATCTCACAACTCCATTAATAGCAGCAGGAACATAATTTTTTATAGGCCAGTAGAGAGACTAATGGTGGAACGGGTGCACGCAGCATATGTTTTCAACTTGGTCTCCACCAGGAACTGCAGCAGGCAGGCTTGGGTCTGAAAACAGAGACCTAGATTGCATTTGGTGTTGCCTGGGTATGAAGGCAGAATGGCATCTTTTAGAGCTTTTACCTTGCCCAAGGGCAAGGAAATTCCCACCCTTTGCAGCTTCAAATAAAAATACCTTACCACATGGAGAAAATACATTCATCCTTACAAAGACTTATAGCAACATGCTTTCCTATGCTTTCAGAGGTACTGAAACTCTGTCAAGAGCAGTGAGGTTAATTCGCAAGTCACATATTTACTTGCAAAATCATCTAGACCTGAGTGCAATATATGCAAAATGTTGCTTCCAGGTAGAGTAAATGAAGAGTTTCATCCTGACAGCACACAGTACACCACAGAAAACCGGTGAATTAATTAAGCTCCATTGTCTCCTTACCACCTAAATAGCTATAGCCTTCATTGGTTGGCTGCTGCAGCTTTGATGTGACGGCTGTAATGGATTCGGTAGCTTGTCATTTACTCCAGTAGCCATTCTATGTACCTGGTTAAGATGACACTAAGAAACCTTGCACTTTTTCTGGAATTGTGGAGAGGGGAATATACATAGAATGTACGTAAGTACAAAATCTTGCTATTTTAAATTCTTACACCAGAAAATGAATTGTCCCTTGTGATTGACCAAACAATTCCATGTAAAGCTTTATAAACAGATCTTCTCCCTCTCTATCTACATATTGTGCTGAGAATGGTTAAAGATTCCTATGGAATCCAACTCCATAAAACTGCTAATCCAAGAAGGACTCAGCTGACCAGGCTGACTTTGTAGCTGGTTGGGGACTACTATAATCAGTGCATGAATGCCCTGATTTGGTCCCTGCAACCATAGCAATAAACCCATGTTCCCTGTCAATAGACCTGCCATTACCCACGATGTGATTGCTGGTGTACTGCATGGGGTAAGAGAAATCAAAAGGGCTGTTGAGGGGGTGGGGGTATCTCTCTGAGGAAAGACTAGAGAATGGTTGTCCTAATGGAAAGTCAAAGTGCACAAAGTGGTCCACTCTCCTGTTTAGCAATATAACAGGAGTTACTTCAGACTTTCTCTGAAGCACTACTCTCACTTCAGAAAACGCAACATAAATCATAATGCAATCACAGAACAGTGTGTTCGCCCCTGCTGCCAGGTATGGAGGGGAGTAAAATGTTCAGGAGAGATCTGACACAGACAGAGAGCTCAGGGAGGGAGGGAGGGAGGGATGGAGAGGAGGGGAGAGTCTGGCCCAAAAAGACCTTTTGTAGCCCTAGATCCTGCAAACCTCTCACGATCAGTGTCTCAAGTGTCTCTACCTTCCTCTGAAGCAAGGAAGAAGACAGAGGAATGAATGCAAGCCTGCTAGTTGACATCAGTGTTTCTAGCTACCTGCAAGTAGTCTGGGGGTGGCACCAGCTGTGAGGAGAAGGAGCCAAGTGGCATGTCTGTATCAGCCTTGCTCATTGTATAAGCAAGCAACACCTGCGTGTATGTTAGTGCTGCATATAGGCTGCTGTTGGAACCACGTATGAGTGCAGCTGAGAGGAAGCTACCGGGAGCAGACGACAGGAAGAGGTGGTGCTGCTGAAGACTGAAGAAGCATCAGAGCAGTACAGGGGCTCTCGCTTTTAGTGCAAACATTCCTGGGTCTCTATAGCACATACCACCCCTCCCAGGGCTGTGCAGGCTCTTTTATTACAGACAGTCGTCAGCTAATAGCTTTTTTCTCTCACATGCGAGGACACTGCTGCTGAATGGTCTGTGGGTTAAGTCACCAATGTTTTTTTACTCCTCATGTGGAGGGGTTTACACAGTAAATGGAAGCACAAGCTGAAATATCCTGGCTCCAAAGATGTACAAGTATGAGTACAACCACTAGGAGCAGGATGCAGACTGTAGGAACTCAGAAACCTGCTGACAGCTGGGTTATCATAATTTTATCACAGCATTTTGTATATACATATATAACTCATGGTATTTTGTGTACACATATACATACATATGTGTACCTGTACATACATGTAAATATACATACAACTTGCGTTTATATTACCTCTGCTTCCTAGGTGTGTAGAAACAGGCAAATATGGTGGCTACTCCAACTTAAGGAGGTGATCTTCCTGTTTTTAGTTTGAAATCCACTCTTCACTTAGGTAGTAGCCTCCTTAGCAAGAATTCAGTTCAGGCTCTTAGGATATTTTAAAATATAAAACTTGAACAGGCCACTTGTCAAGGGTCAGAAAAAGCATATTTTTTAAAGTTCCTGGTAATTTTGGCCAAGTTTGTTTCCCAGAATGCCTTTTTGTGTATCAGTACTATTCATGTGTCCTGGGCAGTTCCCAGGGCAGCTAGAATGGGCAATAAGGAGAACATGGACAGTACGCCACCATCACAGCGTAAGTATGCCCTTTTCCGTTTTCTTTCCACTCCAAGAGGCTGTTCCTGTGGAGGGAAGAATCGCCCTCTCTGGCCACAGAGCCGAGATCGCAGCTCAGACTTTCCACGGCCACAGCTAACGGCAGCCACCTCCTCTCTCCTCCTACTATGGAACAGCATGGGGAATTTTAGATTATCATAAAGATAGCTGTTGTGAAGCAGGCTTCAGCTCATTTCATAAAGCCCCCTCTGTTTTACCTAGCATGACCTCATTTTCCCTTGCAGTTACAGGGAGGTTACTTTCTTTTCATAGACTAACACATGGGCCTGACATGGTGTTTTCGCTGTCATTAAAGTCCATGCCCTGACCAAGCGCAGAATTTTTCCCTCCAGTGCAAGTGTCCTGTGCTTTGTGCACAAGCAGAGTCCAGCAATAAAAACACCATAAAAAGGTCTGCTGCAAGAAAACCCAGGAAAATATTGCCCCTGTGATGCTCCTGTCTGGCTCATACCCATCCCTTTGCATTGTTACATACCTGAAGCGCCCCCAGATGTAGGGCAGAACTTCAGAAAAACCTTACGGCCCCTCACAGTCACTTTCCAGATGCTCTTGTGCTTTACTTCTGAGACAGAGAGCACCCCTCTGTGCCAACCCCAGAAGAGCAGAGCTAGATTTAATCAATTAACCTCTGTGAGGCGATTTGCAGTTGCTGGATTGATGGCTCTGTGTGAGTGCAAAGCAAACTCATGACTCATTCCAGTACTCTTTCCAGGATACGATGAGGACTACAGGTCCTTCCTCACTGACTGTGAGAAGACCAGATGCACCCCATACCAAAGACATCTCCAAAGCCATTGATCATTACCCTGATTCTTCAAAGGGAAAATTGCAGCTGGTGGGAAACTGCTGGGAGACAACTCTGTCAGCATCCTCCCTCTGCCTCCCCGCCACCTCTGACCCAAGAGGGACCCAATGTCAAAGACAGACTTGCAAAGCCCTGCCAAAAAGCACTCAATGCTCACCTTGGAAATAGATGCCTGACTGGATTTGGAGCACCCTGGGAAGTGCTCTGGGATCCAGAGAATGAATGAACTTCTCCAGGGTAGATGCCATGGTCCGCAGCAAGGCAGCATGTGGGTTTGGCACGTAAAGACTAGTGAAAATCTTTCGAGACAGCAACACTTGCAGCCTGGTGCATGCTGTGCCTGGGAGAGCCGTGGGCTCCACAACAGAGGGGAGGAGCGGCACGGGGAGGTACTTCTGCTTCTTCCACTCTGTAGCTGCTTCCTCCCACAGCTGCAGCTGGAGTGGGGTGAGGCAGGGGGATGTTGAACCAGTGGCTCTGCCACCAGGCTGGACCCATGCCCACCAAGGGAGGGTCTGTACCCAGCTGGGAGAGGTGGAGGGGGTGCTGTGGGTACTGGGCTTTGGAGTGGGCAAGGAGATATGCCACAGAACTCCATCTCATTAGTGATGGTTATTGACCCTGTGAAGAGAAAGTACTGAATATCAGCCCTGCTTAAAGTGGGGAAAAAGCATCATGCCTGGGTGGTTTTTGTTTTTGTTTTTTTCTTGGAGCATGGCAAAATAGTTTGGTGTTTGTTCTCTTGAAAACCACAAACAGCCTTTGAAGAAAAGAAATGAAACCATTTTGTTCTGATGCATTTTGTTGCCTTAACTATTGTATCTGAATTTAAGACATGCAGGTATAATGCAAATGACTTCGTCGTGTAAACGGACATTAAAACACAATGTTGTAATGCAAAATGGCCAAGATTTTTTTAACGTCACCACTGACTTGTGGGGCTTTGAATCTGAGATGCTGCAACTGGGAATGAATTTTAAGAGGCTACTGCCCGGTACCGTGTGAAAATTGCATTTAGGGCAAGCCTGCCACATTGGTCCCAGCTCTGCTGTTCTGAGTCTGATCAAGCACTGTTATTGCAGCAGCACTCTTCTGAAGAGTAAGACCACGTAGCAAATAAGCAGCAGACTCAGATCACCAGGAAAACTGAAGTGACTGTGATTTCGTGTTCTCCTACACTGTTCTCCTGTCTCCCTGAGGTGTCAGGGAAAGTAGAAAGCATGACATTGTGACAAAATGGTGAGAAAACCAGTTGTTTATTTTCAAAAAGCTCCGTAGCTGTATATCATATATATATCATAATTTACTCACATATTAAAAACCTCACATGTTAAAACACAAAATGCTTATAGTGGGTGCCCAGACCTTTGAGGTACCGGCCTAACTATGGGTTTTGAAGATTTTGTTACCTTGCTCTTAATAAATATTGCTCCAGAGAGTGTGAAATAGGTTTTATAAGATGGGGAGCCTGCAGGTGCAGAGCTCGCTATTGCCAGTTGCTAACGCTGCAGGTGCTCAGGCAAGATGAATAACGACTTTGGGTCTAGAAGTCACAGACATTAGTAAAAACCAAACTACAGAACATGCACAGCCAACCACTCATCAACTGTTTTAACACAAAAGATCCTTCATTTTCCCCTCCCAACAACACACGTTTGAAATTAAGCAAATATAATTGGTCTGGGAGAGAGCTGGGGAAATCACACACATTCAACAGTAATTAGAAAGGCCATATTGTAAAAAGCTGGTTCTTACAGGGTCCAGAGCACTGAAATATGTGAGCAGTTTCAGCAGGACATCTTTATGTGTTTAAAAATCATGTGTGCAACTCTAGCAAATCAAAGCCAATTTTCTTGATGTACCAGGTCCCAAGGTTATCAGGTATCGTGTCAATGCCAGCAGCTGGGCTTTACCTGTCCACATTGTTGTGGTCTATGGATAAAGAGTCCCTAAGGCCATTTCTACTGTTCCTGAATTCACTTATATTTGGCTCTTCACTTTGATAAGATTGCCAGGAACAACACCACAAAAAACATTTAACATGGACTGCAAACACACATGAAAATTAACAACTGGTTTCAAAATCACTTGAATCCAACGAAGCAAATGTACAAACAGGCATGAACTTCATACAAGAAAAATCAGAACAAAAGCTGTTTTATGTTGCTGAATCCAGCAGCCCAATAGCACGAAGGACGAAGCTGCAGCTCTGTGCTCCCAGGGCCAACCAGCAGCAAGTGCTCCCAATTGGCTCACACACACAGACACACACACAGACACACACACACCACACCTATACATATCAATCCACTGCCAGCCACACAGATCAACCTAGACAGAAACCACAGCACTCACACAAGGACCAATGGCCTCATCCTGTTCACCTCTCTGACTGATCCAGACGAAGATCTGTTAGTGAGAAATATATATGTATATATGCAGTGCGGATCCCTCTGGTAGCTGGTCTTAGGCACAGTCTGCCCAATAACTGGCATCTGATCCTGCTGGCATATGGGCATGCGAGCAGCCCTCGAGGTGCAGAGCCCCATGCCAGTGGCTGGTACAGACACCTCTAACACACATAGCATACAGACACGCATTCCTCCCTCAGGCTCCAAAGCCTCTTGACCTGCTGGCACCCACACAGTCCTGGCCTGCTCCAGCTGTTGGTGCTTAGACCCCAATATACACACACACAGAGGAGAATAATCAGCAATGGAGCTGAATGAGAAGCCAGGATGGGCTGTGTAGATGCAACACAGGGCATGGCCAGACTAGTGTACTGACTAGCAACCTGCTTGTGTACAAGTAGCCCTTTTATCCCCTTAAGCCCTGTATTTTCACCCTTGTTCCTCCCAAAACCACACTGATCCTACGCTTTTCCCATCTTTGGTGTCCCTCCCCAAACATCCCATAGTAAGTCTTGTACTTGGCTACTGCCCTGCATCCCGTAGTGAGTCCCATACCTCTAAGTATAGCCCCCTCAGTCTGTAAGGTACTCCGGAGAGCCTCTCCCCTTCCACTCATGTGGTGGGTGTCATGCCCAGCTCACGGGGCTGATCAGTCTCCTGCGATGCCCTGGGGGGCTCTTGACAGGACCCCATTGCTCTGATGGGTTACTGGGGTACCCTGCTGGTGCTGTGCCTCTGTGCTTCTTCAGTGGGGAGGTGAGCTGTTAATGGGCTGATGGCTCTCCTGTAATGTGCCTGGAAATACCCTGGGCAGGGTACCTCTGGAGTTCCTCTACCTGCTGTTGTTCCTCTGTGCTCCTGTGTGTATGCAGAGACCAGCTTTTTATCACAAAACCAACCATCTTAGGTGTGATCAAGAAACTATGTTTACACTTCTCTGAAACTGCAGTCCAAATCAAGATTCCTATCAACTTCTCGCATGTTATCAGAGGAGTCCTCATCTCTGCTAGCACCTATACTGGTAAAAGAGAACAACTGATCTGTTCTCCCAAATGCTCTGCAGGAGCTTTTTCCAGTTTGGTGTGCATTGCCAAGTACAGAGAAAAATAATTTGCCATCTCCAAACCATCCTTGATCCCAGAGTGAAAGATTATCACACTATCACCATGATCTGCTGTTAATAAGGGACCGTTTTGGGAGGTTATCCTATTGGAGATTAAATCCTGAGGAGGATCTGGACTTGGAAAAATTCCTTTTGTTTGGTCCAAGTTTCAGTATTGAAGATTAAGTCAAGCTACTGAAAAATGCATGTATACTGTACTGAGAGGAGGCAAAACCTGAGCCCATCCTTCCCATACTGAAAGAACAGAGGGCACACACCTCTCCTTACCACATGCCCATTTCTGGCTTATTATGTTATTCACAAAGAGTTTATTGGGACCTCCATGTTACCTATGTCCTGCAGGTAGCATTTGGTTTGGCTACTCCACCCCCTCCCGCCAACAACTGGGTGAAGGTCAAGCCAGGCATGGGAATCTGTAAGATCCAAAGCAGCCACAAGTCCTTGTGCAGCCACAGCGTCAGCAGCTCCGGCTGCTCTGAAAGGGACGCGCAGACAGGGATCCACCTCTCCCCATGTAGAAAAGCCCCTGCTCATTCCCCAAGAGGGGTAGCCAGGAATCAGCTGTAAGGGAGCGTACGTGAAAAGTAGTGGTTAGCTAATTCAGATGAATGGACAAATGGGCAAAACACAGAACTTTGAAAACTATTTTCAATAACATTTTTCTACTACACTGATGAACATTCATTTGTTTTCCTTATTGGTTTCCAGAAAGCCAATAAAGTGTTTCAAGTTTCAAAATAAAATCAGTTCCAAGCCTGTGAAGGTTTGTGATTTTTTTTTTTAAGCTCAGACTATTCTCCAGACAAAGGTAGCCATTAGTTGAGCTGGTTGAATGGAATCTTTAAAACAATCCTGTAAATATGAAACCAGGCATTACATCTATGGGAAGATATGCCCCATTTATTAAGCTTATAAACACAAGGGAAATGTATTTGATACTTGAGCTGACAGAACTATAATTCCAAAGCGGAGGATGCTTTAGGGAAACAGGGAACAGCTAAGATCTGTGAGGCAGGTGTGAGTGAGGTTTATATTGAACAGTTATGCTATCTTTTGAATCAAACTCAAGGTACAGCAGGAAGTTCAATACACTTATGTATTTTTTCCAGTGCAAGGTGAAAACTTCACCTCTCAATAAAAATAAAGTCAGACCAAACTGTAGGGAGTCCTCCCTGACACGGGTGCATTGGGCTGTGAAATAACCTCCCAAGGGAACAACCTGGGATGTGTAGGCCTCAGATAAATATAGGACTACAGGACAACATCAAGAACACTTCTGATAAAGGGAGATAGGTCATCTATTCCTATAGGTGAACAGCTGTAGTGCTGCCCTTCATTTATAGGAGTCTACTAGCTTGATCAAGTCAGGTGGACAGTGTAATACTGAGACTGCTCCAGAGGTGAACCCAGCATGAAAATAGGCCACAGAGACTTCAGGAGCTAGGATCTTCCTCTCCCAGTCAGCACGGGTTCTGGCAGGATCACTCAGGTTTTGTACTACCCATCCAAGAAGCACCTGACACTCAACTGAGAACTATGCCTTTTTAATGGGCCCTGAGACGTACACTGATGGTCTCAGCAGCTGGAACAAGCCATCCTCACCTTAAGCAAAGAATCCAACCCCTGCAATGGTACCCCTGGATTTGTCCCAGAGAGACATGGGCTCAACTGGCTAAAGACCTAATTTAAACAATAACATGAGTTGTTGTAACCTGAGTTACAACATGATGGATATATCTTTGTGTACAAGCTTTTTCTACTGCTTCTGTATGTATAGGTGCGTGGGATCAATTGCCCAGCAAAGCCAAAATGATCACCTCTTAAACACTGAAATAATAAATAAACTCCCAAAGTAACCTAGCTTTGTTAGCCTAACGTTTACGTAACTGTCCCTGCAACAATTGCTTCTAATTTCACCTTAAAATATAAAGCACTCATTGCACAGCATATTTCAGTGACCCCAAAAAGATGTGGGGTTTTTTAACATTCCTACTTCCACAGGCAGCCTCTGTTCATACCCTCCCTAGGATGAGTCAGTCTAGGTAGAGGACTTTTAAATCTTGCAGACAAAGGATTCAGCAAGATCCTGCTGAAATTTAAAATAAGAAGCCATGTCAAAAAGGAAGATGATTACCCACAGAAATTTATACTATTTCACTAGCAGCTGAAGCCCATAGATAAAGACAAAATCTACCCTTCTAAAGATATTATCTTGCTCTCCTCCAAGTTTTTGGACTTGGTACAAAAATGATTGGGTTGAAAAGCCTAACACCTTCACAAAGCAGGCGGTCACCCCAATGAATTGTGATGGCTCCTGGCTTTAAAATCGGTGAACATTTTAATGCCCTGTGATTGTATTGTGAACTTTCCTTTATGTTTTCAGGAACTACATTTTGGGTTCTTTGACATTTCCTTACAGCTCAGCAGAGAGATCTTAGACGTGATCTTCATATGAAATTTAAATGGCTTAGCAGGTGTGAACAAAAGGCTGTTAGTAAAAGCTCCCGAGCCCAGAGGGTTGTTTGCCAATATTTGACTCCAGTGAACGGTCTATTGAAGTACCAGGGTTCCCCAGTGCTTTTAAAGGAACTGAAGCACATGTACACACATTACATTTTGAAAAATAGTAAGGTTTTGGTTGACTGTTTTTATGGACTGAACAATAATAACCTGTGGGTATTTTCTACATTTTATTGAGTGATTCTGTACCTACTGGAGTCAGAAAGGTCTTTCCATTGATTTTAATAGGGGTTGGAGCTGATTCGTAATAAGGAAGAGTTATGGCTTTCAGTTGGTTGTGGCTTCCCAAAGAAACACCTTGCTGATAATGGCATTTTAAGTTCCAGTCTTGCAAAGAATAATGACATGCATTTTTCCAAAGTTTCTTCAACAAAGAGTAATTGCTTTGCATACATCACTAAACTATAGGAGATATATCTCCAGAACTCTCTCTCCAACTGTTGATAAGTGTGATTAGCATCATGGTCTTAAGAAACACATATAAGGTTTAGCACTGTATGTGAATTGGACAGTCAAACCCCTGAAGGGTTCAAATGCTGTGTAGGCAGGGCAGGCAGTTCCGCTAATGTTTTTTTCAACCACAGAGAGAAGGACATGGTCTGACATTTCTAAGCTCTGCGCTAGGATGGACTCAAAATCTCAGGCTAAAAGTTCCCCCATCTATTGACAGGTATTAATTAATGCTACCTGTCTTTATAAATGTAATAAGATGATTGATTCTTAAGTGTTTATAAAGTATTTTGAAGATAAAGTAGAATCAAATGTTTAATACATTTTTGGAGTTTTGGGCCTTTCCAATAAAAAAAGGAATCTCTCAAAATAGGTGTTTATACAAAATGGGCCACACAGGTGACCCCAGCTTGTTACCACTTTTTATTTAACTGCATAGAATGTGAGCTCAGTATTCCCGTGAGACTATTAATATCTCTATACGTGGCATCACACCCTAAAAAATCTATCCGGGCACTTGACTGACACTCACTGTTCCAATAGCTAGGCATTTTTGGTCTCTATCTTCCATACTCAATTTGAGGCATTGTTTTGCGAAGTAGACTCAAAGCAGAGAACTTACAACTTATCCAGGGCTACATGGCAAGCCCAAAATCTATGGCAGAATCACGGCTTGTGTCCAGATGTCCAAAGACCAACCTGAGCACTGTCACCACAGAAGTAGTTTTCTACTCTCTCTAAAAAAAAAAAAAAAAAAAGAAACCCAAGTTAAATTTCAGAGCCAACCACCTCTGCAGATTTCATTAAATGTATGGTACTGTGGGTGGTTGCTTTCTGGGGGGGAAGAGAAAGGGAGGGAGGGACCTAAAAAAAAAGACATCTCACAGTTTTAGGGAGATGTACAGGCCCATTAAAGATTTACTTTGGGAGGAAAAATTACTTAAGACACCTTCAAATTACAAAAAGTGTTTTGAAATATGTTTGGCATATCTTCAATGCATTTTTGACAGCTGGAGACATGTTGGAGAAATTTTTTGAATTAATTTTAAATATCACTCTCTCCCTTTGTGATTTCTTGAGTGGGGTGTGCTGTAATTTATTTTTAAAGAGGCAACGTAGGTTTCCACATGCTGTTAAAGGAGTCCAAAATAATTTTTTTGCACCCTGCCACTGTTCAAAGAAAAGGACACTGAATTCATTTAAATACATTTGTGAAAGATTAATTCCCCCAGCGGAATTTAGACATCTACTTTCGCTAATTATTCCTGAAGTTTCACCTATCAGCTGACAATTTTCTACAGAAGGGAAGCAAACCAGTTTGACTTTCCCTGACAGCAAAGAGTTTTAACAGAACTAGAATGAAAACTGGCATCTTGCACTCCTTACCTCTCTAATGTCTATGTTACCAGAAGAAAGAGCACTAATTATCCCTTTTTATGTGAACATTAGAACCCAGAGTTTAATTTAAGCAGCTGGGAAACATAATCAACAAAACATTTATTTTAACAATGGATACCTTGATGTTTTGTCCTACTGTCCTGGTTTTGGCTGGGATAGAGTTAATTTTCTTCCTAGTAGCTGGTATAGTGCTCTGTTTTGCATATAGTATGAGAATAATGTCAATAACAAATTGATGTTTTAGTTGTTGCTGAGCAGGGCTTACACTAAGTCAAGGCCTTTTCTGCCCCTCACCCCACCCCACCAGCGAGCAGGCTGGGGGTGCACAAGAAGCTGGGAGGGGGCACAGCTGGGACAGCTGACCCCAACTGACCAAAGGGACATCCCACACCATGTGACAGCATGCTCAGTGTATAAAGCTGGGGGAAGAAGGAGGAAGCGGTGGGACCTTTAGAGTGATGGTGTTTGTCTTCTCAAGTAACCATTACGTGTGGTGGAGCCCTGCTTTCCTGGAGACAGCTGAACTCCTGCCTGCCCATGGGAAGGAGTGAATGAATTCCTTGTTTTGATTATGTGCACGGCTTTTGCTTTACCTATTAAACTGTCTTTATCTCAACTCACGTGTTTTCTCACTTTTTCCATTCCTATTCTCTCCGACATCCCACCAGGGGAGAGTGAGCGAGTGGCTGTGTGGTGCTTGCTTGCCAGCTGGGATTAAACCACAACACATCCTTAATATTTATCTTAAATGACACAGTTGACTGACTTTCAAATTAATGATAAAATAGTGGCACTGAATATGTTTGCCTGGTTTTTTATTGGAACTGAAATATCAGCTGTCATTTTAAACGACATAAAAAATCAAGCATCTATCTTTTTCTTTTTTTTTTTTTTTAACCATTAACGGTTAAAAAAAAGGTACACAGAACGATACAGTCTGTCAAGCACACAATTTTATTGGCCTGATTTTGGAAACAGCTTCAGACAGTTGGAGAACAAACTTAATTGCAATTACTTCCACTCTGTGTATGAAGCTGAATCTAAAAGCAAATTTTTTTTTCTGCAGCAAAATTGGGTGTTCATCAAGAAATAAAGGCTCCATATAAAACCCAGTTAATACTTATCAACATATCAGTTAAATTGATTCTAATTTCCTACCTTTTTCAAGACATTGGTATTACCGTGCTGCAAGGCATTTTGGTTAGCGTTATTGTTTTACTGTATGAAAGCTTAGATGCATTTGCTGCTTATGTAATCTGCATCTATGGCCTTGTTCCAGGTATTCCTTGCTCTTTCTTAAGGAGAAGAAGTATAAAGATTTCAGTAATTGGTGGACCTCTTTCTTGGAGGATTTTTTTGTTTTTGAAAATACACAGGAGTATTCAACACAGATGAAGGGATTTGAAAAAGCCTAAGCAAGCTGTGGGAAAACTAAAATCTGAAATAAAGGAAGGTTAAAGGGTAATTTTATTGGAAGAGGCAGCCAGACTCTCGGGCTGGCACCTGCCAGAGTTTCAGCCCATGGGAGAAGAAGATGCCCAGGGAGGTCTCAGTCTGCCCTCACGACTCCCTAGGGATGGTGGGGTTAGAGGCCAGGACCCATGTGCATGTTGTCACAGACACAGAGACAGCTAGAGCTCTGATATGCTGTTTGTGTCATGTGGGGTTTTTTACTTAGCAGCCACAAAGTTATTTAATTTCAGGAAAGGGTCCCAGAGCAATTACATAGAAAATGGTTTTTCAATTAATGCAGAATCAGGTACAATCGGCCATCAAAAAATCTGGGAGCAGCATAAGCCATGTAGATTTGCTTCATATCAAGCATAGATGAGCACCCCACTCTCTTCCTCTTGCAGCCCTATTTCTCCCTTTCCAAGAGCAGAGTGTTGCCTTTCCTGCTGTGCTTGGCATCATTAACCTAATGAGGGCGGTCACCAAAACCCCTCTAATCTCCTCAATGGAGGCACACATCCTATCCTCTACCTCACACAAGAAAGAAACACAGTACTTGCAATGTCTGCTGGCCAACACCTTTCTCCACTCCTACACAGCCTTCACCATCTTTGTGATAGACTACAGCAAACAGGGAGATCACTAACAGGACACAGCACACTTCCCACTGTGAGAAGCCAAGCCTTTACAGACTCATTTGGGAAAAGTGCTGGAAAACAAATGTATTTCCTTATCGACTTGGTCAATAAGCCTGTCTTCCCAGCTGTGGAGGAGGAAAGAGAACAGGGGCTTTTCTCCAGAACAGCTTATAAAAAGAGTGCAACCCCCCCATTTTTTCTTGGAGAACACATAGATAGCATTTATTCTAACTTTTCTAGTGTGTATTTTAGCCTTTGCCTATTAAAATACTCAAGCCAGAAGCTTCACCGTGTGTTTTCTTACCTATTTTGTCTGCTTTTCCAAAGCTAAATAGATCTCATTACTTCTCATGTAGAGTGATAACTTACTGAGCAGCATACACTGCATCCATTTCCTCTCGTAGGCAGCCTTGCAATATGGAACATATGTTATGATCCAGCCAAGGCTCTTTCACCTTGCCCTTCTCCACAAACTTCATTTAAATTATCTAAGGTTTCAGTCTGTAACGAAACATCCTGGGGCTCTCACTTTGGAGTTTAAGTCTTTCTGCCAGCCTTTCATCTTGTTTTCAGTTTGTTGCATCTACATTTATTTGACATCCAAGAGCATTTGTGACCCTTGGGCATCTCCTTCAATGTGTTCCTAGCACATGTTCTTCTGGGTGAAGCATACAGTGCAGCAGTTGGACCCTTCCCCTTCCTTTTGCTCACCATACTGCTAGAGACCCCAAGCCAGGGGTTGCTGAGAGCCTGTGGGGCACTACAGCATCCTGGACCTTCTGGTGCTGAGCATGTTGTGAGACCTAACAAACAGACGGCATGAATAGATCCATACATTTTGAAAAATGAGAGCCTACAGTATCCTTCACATCTCTCTGAGGAATGTATTTATAAGTGTTCTTGCAGAATTATGTCAACAAATTAATTCAAACAGACTTCCCATGGCTGGAGGATGAAATCTGAAATCTGCAAAGCCATCAGTTACACCAAAGTCCATTTTACAAACAAGATATTTTGCTCATTTCTTTTACTGCATTCTGCTCTCTGCTCACCTACAAAACCCACCAACACAGTATGGCTGAAGACAAGCTTGCAAAGGAAGATTTAATGCATCATATAAGAGAAGGTACCTAAAAGGAGGGGAAGAGCATCCAGTCCAAACACTCAAGCTCCTCATAGAAGAGAGAATAAAATTAAATCAAAAGCAAGCAGAGTTACAGCAAAAGCAGCCCAAAGGTTGAACAAAAATGCTGAAAAAAATTTGCCCATTCCTGTTTTAACATGCAGCTGAGGATGACGTATGATGTACAGCTTCCTAAAACTAGCAGGTAACCAGAGTCCCTTGCTCATCCAAGCCTGTCTTATGAGACACACTCATCATTATGCTACTTCCTGGAGTTGTCCTCTCTCCTTGGCCAGTAGTGAGACGAGGAATTGACTCAAGAGTCATTTGTAACACGGGGTGCCTCACCTCATTTTGGGCAGTTATGGTCTTCCCAGAGCATTGTATCTCTGAATTCTGTCCCTGGGCCCTGTGTTTTAACCCAGCACCGGGGCAAAGAGACAAGAGCATGCCTCCCCACTCCCACGTGAACACCAGCTACCATAACATCATTGGAAGCCAGGTGTGGGAAAATTGATTTTTGGCACATTCCCTTTACTAGTTAATGTTTAAGTCTCATTTCAAAATCGCTTCATTGTCGCACATTTTGGGAGCTGCAGGGACAGAAAGTCAGTTAGACCATACACACCAGAGTACATATGCCCAGATATTCCTATTCCCCTTCCTTAACACCTAGGATATTCTACTGAGTTAACCAACCCGTCCCGTACATTGTTGGGTTAATCTTTTTTAAATCAAACACACCTAAACACATCACTAACCAAACCCCTTCCTGTGCTGTCTCACATTGCTTTTAAAGCCCACAGACCTTCAAAGAATTGGAAAGGAGACACTTTTAAAGAATTGGAAGGGAGTAGGCTTTGCCACCTCCTCCCCACCCCAGAGAAGCACTGGAAGGGAAAAAAGAGCAGTTGTTTCACTTTGTAATTAAGTCATTGTCATCCTGCTTAACACACTCACCAGACTCTGAATGACAAGCAGCAAGAAGCTTGCTTTCAGAGATGCCAGCTGATCCTGGCTCCAAAGCAGAGGGTGGGATGTGTTGGTCCAGCCATTTAGTCTAAATTTAAAACTACTTGAAAACTTTTCTGCTGAAAAGCTGAAATGTGTTATGGAGATAACACTATGTCCCATCCCTGCCTGCATAGCTTCAGCCAGTGCTAAGATGCAGAAGATAGAGTAGAGCAGGAAAAAAACATCAATAAAAACAAGAATTAAAAAAAAAACCAACAAAACACAAACAACATAATCGAGCAACCTAAATTATATTTTGGAAAGGGCAGTATACAATGTCCATTTATTGGATCCCAGTCATGTACAAAGACCACTGGAAGAAGAAAAACAATCAGGTAAGAAGAGTATAGAGTCCAGTCTGAAAAACACGGAGTCTTGAAAAGAGATGAGTATCTGTCCTCCTTAAATGTTTTTGTGGCCTTTGGTAAGTCCAGAATAGACACCTCACTGGCAAATTCAAAGTAATGAGCAAGATCAGGACAGCATGATACTGTGATGAGTCTTTGCATGACCAAGTAGGTGTGCTACTTAAAGTCTTAAAAGTGGTGATGTGGAAAATGCAGGCTTGTATGTGTGTATCATCAAAGTAATTGCCAGGTTTTATTATCTTCTTTTCCCAGGACCACCTGCTTATGCAATTTCTACCTTGGCATGCTGGACTGTAAACACAGATAACAACTTGCAGGGCATGTTGCCCCTCCCCCACCCAAATGTTGCGATTTTCACCAAAGGCATAGGACTCCGAAGCTATTTCAATCTTCCCTTACAGTGGGCCCCCAGAGGCCACAGTCAAGCAGCTACCTCTGACTGCTCCCCCAAAATGCTTCCCCTCTCACCCTCCAGCCTCTAATTTTGCTTTTCTCAGTATAAATTTTCTTCTTCTAAGAAAGGAAAAACAAAACCAAACCATAATTCTGTTAAAAAACAAGCATGGGAAACAAGCCTGCAAAGTAGTGTTTGGCTCCTGACTAACAGTGGAGCAGGGGCTGAGGTCGTGCCTGTGAAATCATGCCTGAGCCATAACTTACTATCACATTTATTTTACTTCTCATTTGTTGCTTGTCCTCAAGACCTTAAGATAAGGACTATCCAAATGATCGTGCTCAGCACTGCACCAATGTTGTTGTTCTCCTTTTCTTGATCAGCGATGACAAATACGGTATCACAAAAATTGCACCTTGTGGGCTTCAAGGCAACTATCTGCCTGAGACTAAAAACCAAGTGGAGATCATAAGTCATAAAATTAAGTATGTGAACTGATCCTCACGCCTCTTGCCTGTGCTAAGCCTTGTTTTGGGCGATTACTTTTTTTATCTTTCATGATACCTACTCAGATCTCTCCTTTACTGAAGACATAAACTGCTCATATAAACTGCCCATTTCTTTCCCTTGCTCAGCACCTTTCATCCTCAGTGCCCTAAACCATCTGTTCAACCTTGCGTGATCACCACGTACACTCAGTATTTCAAACTTTTTCACTGGCTGGGGCGTTCAGGATTTCTTTTTTTTCTCCCATATATTTCATAACTGTGTGCTTTTTGGGAAGTCCCCATCGGGTCTAGATTTTTTTTATACCCTCCATCCTGCCTATGCTTACATCCAAAGCCAGCGCTTTCTATGTTGTTGCCCAAAAAAAACCCCTGAGAAGATGATTCCTACCTTCATGCTGGTCCCAAGCACTTCACTAGCTATTTTATTCTCTTCCTTTTGCACAAAGTTTACAAATCCCCTGCGAAAAAAGCAAAAAAAGCCTCTACCCGTTGCAGTTCCCCCCAGATTAATCCATCATACCTGTACCTGCTACCTTTATTCCACATGCCAACAGTTTACTTGTATTTGAGGACAGAGACTGCTATGGGCTGTGACTCTGAATACTTAAAGGACTATCATCTTAGAAAGGGTCTGTGTTAAGCAAGGCTATCATTTGAAGTAAACAAGTGCCTGAAAGGAAGGCACAGTGAAGTTGAAACAAAGCCTGCACTTCTTCCCTGTTTTTTTTAAAGACATTTTTAAAAGCCTTTGCCACAGACAAAACCACACAGCTATTTTCTCACAGCTGTAATTACAGCTTAGTCTCACACTAGCTGAACCAGCTCATCTTGCTGGAGGAGAAATATTAGAAGAATCTATACTATGCCTAGTGCTTTTAAGCTCCATTTTTATCCTTATCCCTGAAGTTGTCCAACCTGTGAGAACTACTGCTCAAACACTGCTGTATCTCTTAATGCAAGGTAAGCTGGAAACCATGATCACTTCGGAAGAGGAAACTAAGCAGCAACCTATTTATGCAGTTTAAACTGCATCAGCCAAAGCTTCAATGATAAGATTTTGTGCAACAGAAAAGGTTGCAGCAGTGCCACAGCTTCCTAAGTCTATGATTTCTGCCTAACCCAAAATGAATGCACACACCCCTTCAGCAGGTGGTTTCAAGCATTTTCAGTAAATAGAGGCAATTTTGTGTTGCTAATCTGTATCATCAGCAAGTTTCATAACAACTTCATCCTGAAACTGGCAAAAAAGGCTACAGAACCAGGTTTGGTGCTGAAGATAGTTCGGACTGTGGGTCCAAATAGGCTAATTATCGCACCTGCTCTTGGATACAGCCAGTGGATCAGAAAGACGAGTAAAACATGAGTAAAGAGATTTAATGTCCTTGATCACAAACTGGGATTTCACCTGCTGGGACTTAAGTCGTCCTCTGCCCCTTCCGCCCCTCCCCCCCCCCCCCCCCCGTTTTGTAGCAGAACAAATGTCTTTCAAAACTTTTCTGAAACTTGCCGTAGTTTTGCTTTATGGCCTCTACAAAAACCAACTCACTCTGGTTACCTCGAGAGAGAAACTCTAAGGATACTATAATCTCTGGTTTCACATTTGCTATCAGAGTGCAAAAAGACAGTAGCTTTCTTCAAAATTTCAGGACTTGGCAAAATACTGTGTTGTTTCAGTTACTATTCTACAAAAGATTAGATACACAAAAGACAGACAAAAGTTTTCCACCATGAAACGGAAAGAGCTCACACTGGTTTGCACCTGGCTGGAAAATACACACATATTATCACAGTCTGGAGGTACTGTGTTTTGCCAGATGCCACTTTGTGCTCATTACCAAAAAGCTCCAGGGTATTCCAAGGCTTGCAGAAAGATCATGTTTTGGTTCCAAGTCCAGAAGAGGCATTTTTGTTGCTGTTTTTTTTTTAACACAGTCTTCATTTGTTCTGCCTGCTTAGTGAGGATGTGAAAAATCTCTGAGCATATGGGGATTTCAACTATATCTTGATATAATTTGTGAAGTCAGGACTACTTTTTGATCCAGATGGAAGCTAGATGGGTTACAAAAGACTATTGAAATAAAGCTTTTGTATCTCAACAAGGCACAAAAACATCTGTTCATTGTTGGCCAAGACGCAGTTAATAAACATTATTATTAGGTAAGCATCCTATTGTGCCTGTCATCACACATGTCAATCTCTGCATAAATTAGGAGTCTAAACCCAACAGCAGGGAAAGAATTAATTTCTGAGAAGTGTGGGCCAAAATAACACTTATGCCTGTCAACCACCAACACCATCTCACATCATTCTTTTACTCAAGCTTAAAGCAAAAGCATCCAGCAAGCTTAAAATAATTTAGAAACATTTCCTCCATATTGTCAGCATCTCAAATTTTGTTCAAACAGAGCTCCTAGTTAAAAAAATAACAAAGACAAGTTTTTGCTGCATAAAGGCGAAGGGAAATTTGTAGGACTAAACCTCTGCATATTCTGAAAGTCTCATCCTTAGTATACACAACCTGTTACTAGCAGATTATTCAACCTCAGAATGTAAAGACATAAGTGAATATTCACTGATAGCCTTGACTATCCTGGATCTGCAGAGGTTACAAGACCTTTGACTGTTTAACAAAGGAAAAGCACTAGCAACAAACCACCACAAAGGTTCTTTTGTGAGATTAGGATCACTTAACTCAATTCAAACTCTACACGACACAGGAAAGTACAGCAGAAAATGAGTTACTTTTCAGTACAGAGCAGGGCACTATAAAAGCAGCTTTTACATTTATTTCAAGATCTCAGGGTTTCTTCTGACACAGCAGCAGAATGAAGCTTAAAAGAGGCCCTTTATACAGTCATTTGTCAGACCAGGTGGCCTGGCCACACAAGGATCCTGCAACATTTTTTCTCAGGCTGCCCCTTCCTTGCCCTTTAACATTTCAATTCATGTTGGAGGCTCAGTGACATAGCACCTACCGCACACTGCTTCCCCAGTTCGCTTTTTGAGACCTTCGATTTTGGAAATTGTTAACCCATTTGAAATAGCACACTCCTGCAGTAGCATTTGCTTTCATGTTTCCCTAAAGAATATTGCGTTTCTTAACGTAGTACCTTGGGCAAGGAAAGGACCTACCATGAACTGTGTAATTCTACTATGTGAGTGACTTCCTGAACGAAATAAATCCCAGTAACCGCTTGCACATACTGAGGATACTAAGCTTCAAGCTTCAATCTTATGCCTGTGACCATTTTCCAGGAAGGCAAAGCCTATTTCAAAGCTTTTTTGTCCTGGTGGCGGCATTTACCCAGGAAGCAGGGAATGTAAATGCTAGGATCTCATCAACCAGCTGGGGTCTGATCTCTCAGGACCCGGACAAAAGTTCAAAAACTGGGTCTTTTCACACCCACTTGCTGGAGCCAAGTCACTATGAACAGGGAAAGCAGAGTCAGAGGGCTAAAAAAACAACAAAAAAAAGCAGCTTCTCTCCATACAGGGTTCTGAAGTCTGAAGTTTAGTAGCTCTTGTTATAGCAAACTTCGATCTCTATGACACTGCTTTAGACATTTCCAAGGATTTAAGGTGCTCAAGGTCTGATATGGTCCTTCAGTGTTGGATCCTAAGAACTGATTATTTAGGGAAAATTCAGATAGTTTGAACACATCCCTAAGTTAACTCTTTGGTTACTGTTCTACAGAAAATGAACCAAAGCCATCAAGGCGACACTCAGAACTCCTTCCACTGGCAACTACAGATGCTAGGACGTTGTATGCTGGAGTCATCACTTCTCAGTTTTAGAGCAAAGGATACCTTCTCACACAGAGCAATCGTGTTTTTGGGAACTTGTACGCTCCTTTGGTTCCTTTTGTTATGGGACATTGAATCAGTTTCAATTACATTCACTTCAAATTTGAATAATCTCACACTCCTCCACAGATGAAGCCTTTCACGCCTCTTTGTACTGACTCGATGCCCATTCACTCTCTCTGTATTTACTGTGTGTTGGTCCTGCCTTTAGGAAAGCAAAGCCTGGGTTCCTTGCAGGCTGTAGCCACTTGACCAAGTCTGTACTAGTATTTCAGGAAGGGCAGCAGCCAGCAGAAAGATTTTGAGCAGGAGTCTCGAAACCTAAGGAGCTCCTCCAGGGCAGGAGCTGCCAACATATTGTGATACTGGTGCTGGTTCCTCTTTGCTGCCTCGGGGAGTAAAATATTTTCCTCTTCAAGTGCCCATAGTCAGGAATACTTCTCTCCCTCCACAGAACACCCCCTTTATGAGCAATAGCTGTTCTGCTCTGGGCAGGTTTTCATTATCCCCCCCATCTTTCTTCTGTCTTGCACAGGTGTAGGGAAAGGATACTGGAGCAGCACCCATCCAGGGGAACAGAGCTGCCACAATGAAAGCAAACTGTCTCTCCTGATTTTATAATAAAAATCTGATTCTAATATTGTCTTTTGCCTAAGAGACCCCCAAAATATACGATTACTGGAGAATTACATTTCTGAGCTGCTTCTTGCACACCATATTCCCTCTGCATACTTTCCCCTGGCCTTGCAAGGAAGAACTTCCCACAAGTTTTTCAATCATGAGCTACTGCAAAAGCTTATTAGGTCACCGCAGTCAGCTACAGTTATAGAAATCATATGACTCTCAGAGTACTTGAACAACACAGGCAGAGCTCCCATTTGCGGAATAACCACTGGCAGCTGTAATACCTTCTGGTTGAGGGGGGCACTCTCACGGAGGACTGCTCCGCAGGCACAGTGTGCTGTGACGCCAGGATTCATACTGGCATTTGCACCAGCCACATTTAACGTACAGGGGAAACTGGACACAAAGATCTTACCAAGGATTATGAAGTACTGGTGGGGATGGACCCCACTGTCCCCAACAGAACAGCTCTTCCTGAAAATAACTATTCATGGTAATGCTATATTTTTGGTCAGGAAAGAAAAAATCCCCAAAATAACTCTGGTTAATACAGACCCCGGCTTTTGCATTCCACAACCTTAGGAGCTACTCATCTCATCTGTCAAAAAATTAATCTAGACTTCTAGACTAACCTAATCTTCCCAGCACCTCTTATGGACAACAGAGGAAGGTTCTACCAGAGTCCAATTCATTTAATCCCAGACACATGTCTATCAGTCAGGATGAATCAGTCTGTGGAGACGCCGCATTGCCTCCACAAAACATGGTGGCCAGACAGCCAGCTTTAGATAATACGTTCCACGCTTTGACTGCCAAAGTTAGCTGAACGCCACGGCCTCACAGAGAAAGCTGGGCATGCTGCAATTCTATCGCATGCAGTTTATAATCCCCTTTCCAATGTGGCAAAACTAAAAAAGACGAATTTTGAGTATTAAGAACCCAGACCCAGTGAACGTTTTCAAACCTGATTTGTTTACCTTGCTGTTCATAAGTAGGAACTAACAATGGGTGACAAAAGAAAAGGCTTTGTTTTAGATCTGGAAGAGCTGGAGCTACGCAATACAGATGGGGGCACTGAAAAAAATCTGAGAAGTAGAATTTCTCTAAACATTTCTCTGCCATTTATAGTGTTGGATGGGTAATTTCATGTGTCTGAAGTAAAGGAAAAAACTTGGGGCATACAGACGACATGGAGTCTTCTCAAATACTCCCTGAAACACCGAGGTGAAAAATTTTCCTTATCCAGATATGTCGGTCTTCCGGACAAGAACGACTCCTTAACAAGGACAGTAAGTGTGAGGGTATCAAAATAGGAAATAATATAAAATAATCTTTAAATAAAAGTTTAATTCACTCTTACTTTACAGAATATTTGAAAGCACCATATCATTTTACTGTCAGTTCTAAAAAAGACCAACAAGAGACTGGAATGATTTTAGCTGGTAAAATACAGGAAACCTTGTGAACAAATGGATGCCAGCTAAGTGAAAGCACAGTAATATTTTGTACACCACAACTATAATCAGAATCTGGCATTGGTTTATTCAAATTTTGCTTTCTTGGAAGCAAAGCTTACATATTTGTAAACATCAAAATAAACATTGCTTAGTTTTACAGTTTGCTAAACAAATACTTTTTTACCCTCAAGGGCATACGCAGAGCCATCTATTTGTCTGGCAGTTCTCCTGTTGACCTGTGCTTCAGTAATTTTTTTAAACAATTGGTTCCCTTACAATTTTAATGGTGCTTAGAATTTCTTCCAATGTTGTGCAAGTCATAGGCAAGGCCGTTTTTACGTGTGCCCTTCCTTACATGGTTTTTTGATCAGTACATAACTACAGCAACTGTGAAAAACTATACATTTTCAGGAAAATGCTTTGATTTTGGTCCTGTAGTTAAAGACCTTCTATAACTGAGTTGTTTACAAGGATTTGAATCACAAGCATGTACACAACAAAACCACTATACCAATGTTTCTTGGTCTATGCATAAAAAGTATGTCTTCTACTTACACTAAAACATACAAAAAATAAACTACAAAAATTGTTTACACTTGATTTCAGCAAAAAAAGCTTTCTTCAAGAAAAATGATTCTTCTTTTTTCAGCCATCAAAAAAGGAATGCAAGTAAACAATAAATACATGTGCTTTCTCCATATAGACATATTTACACTTGAGTCTTTGGCTTATGTTTAAGTTTCCTTATAAAGATCTTTATGTGATCCAGCCAACATTGCACATTAAACCAAAATAAGCCAGTTTTTTTTTTTTTACTATATATAATATATATATGCAACACTTGAAACCTATAAAGAATGAACCTTACTATCAATCTGCACTGTTATTGTACTTTAACAATGTATCAAAAGAAAAAAAAAGCAAAAATTAATACCATATAGGAAATATTGATACATGCAACAGATGGTCGCTCTACTGTAATTGAGAGACGGCTGCATATACAAACACTGAAAGTCCTAATTTGCGCAAATCTCTTCTGACTCTGGGTTTCATTAAATAGTATTTATGTGGCACTAAATGTTGATACTGTATACAAGCATAGAAACAGATTGAGTTCTTTTATTAAGATACACAACTTCATAAGAAAAATACTTTGCATTTAAAATTTAAAATCCCTCCCACCCCCCTCTTCCCCTAAAATCTTTCTTCACAGGATCAAGAACTGTTGTCAAAACAGCTTATTGAGATTCATGTATTTGGTGAACTTTGCCTCATCCATTCCGACTAAGAGGATTCCAAGTACTCCAGGGCAACATCGTAGCAGAAGCGATATTGCTCCTTTAATGGGAAAGAGGAAAAGAAAAAAAGAGAAGTTAAACTGAGATTCTGAAGTTATTAGCAGCAACATCTACGAACAAGAATAGTCTTTGCTAGCTACTACGCAATTCTAACTTCAAGCCTGACATGCTTGGGTTTTCTTCCGCCCCCCGCCCCCGCAGTACACAAGTATATTACCAGCTCTGATTTAAAAACTCACCCTAACCAATGAACTGGAAAAAACCCTGTGACCATGAAATGCAATGATTTGCTTCTCTGGTTCTTTCAGCTTCTGAACTGGTTTATCAAACATGAAAAGTTCTCCTATCAGTCAGAGCGTTCTTGCAGTGAAAGCACCTTGACTCTGATACACCATTTATATTTACGTTAGCTGATACTGCGCAGTTAACCAGTGCCTGCTGCTTGGACAGCCAGGGAATGGCTAGGGAATGCTGGGCTGCGCCACAAAGCTGCTCTGGGCCCAGAGCCCATTTGTACAGCCGTGTCGATGTAACATCCAAGAGATCAGATGCACATTTAAAAGAGGAGTTAGAGCTCAGTATTTCATTGTGGTTAGTACTTTTCCTTAACAAGGCTGCTCTGCTGTTCAGAGCTGATACTGGGGGAGAGGGAGGAGGAAGGAGAGAGGAGAGGGCAAGAAGAAGAAAACCCAAGGAAATGAATCCAATCTCTATGTCCTTGCGACCTAAGAAAATGAATCTGCTTTTGTGATTTATTTTTGTTTGCAAAGGAAGCCAGCGTGATCCATTACCAGGAAGTGGTGGGGATATCTTAAAGGCTTTATTGTGCTGCTCATTTTTGTTATCTGATTATGTTGCTGAACGTAGGGCACATGACAGTGTTATATATTGTTTTTCCTGGTTTGTTTTCTAACAACTCAACAGCTGCTGCTGTTCAAGAGTTCTGAATAAAAACCCACACAACAGAAACACGTAACTACAGAAATTCAGAAACTGCAGATTAAAGCTAAAATGGAAGTCAGGACTATTTTGAAACAAAATGTAAGTTTACAGACTATTTATCAGAAACACGCACAATCTACCTCTGCCTCCCTTTACAGTGACACAAGTAATTTTCCATGTGATCTGACCTGTTTTCTTCATAGCAGTGAACTGAAATCCAGGGAGCAATTCAATATGTTGTGCCTCTGACGTCTATGGCACAGCAGACTGCAAAATATTTGCGCAAAACCAGCAATCCCTAGCCCAATGTCACTGCTGCCACAGGATGCTCTACCTGTTAACATTTTAACCACCTTCTTAACTTATGTGTTGGCAAGGGATGGAAGGGATGCACAGTAGTTAAGCAAATCACGCCACAGGAGCTATTTGATACCAAGCAAACAGTGACACCTGGAAAAAAGGGCAATATGGGAAGAGGCAGCTACAGCCGTTTTGCTCAATATGCAAGTTCACAAGGTCAGAAGCAATTTTCACTATGCATAAACTGCAAAACATTTTTAATTTAAATTGGCATCCCTGATTTTTATGCTGTAGGCAGCCATCTGGCTGAAAAGTGACACTGGCTGCTGGCAGCATGAGAGTCAAATGGCAGAAACTCCCAAACACTGACTAACCTGGTTTCACATTCACCTACAGGAAGGAAAAAAATCTACTTGGGAGAATTTTTTTAAGGACTTTCCACAATGTTCAGTTTTCGCGATCACACGGATGGATTATGCACTTATCCTATATACATAAGGACTGACCAGAAGCGTGAAGGTTATTCTGAGTTCTGGCAATGTAAATACAAATATTTAGTCTTGCGGTTTTGCTAATTCAGGCTCATATTGTTTGTATTAGTTTATTGTTTATATTGTTTATTATTTAACTGTTGGACTCGATGTTAAGGATCTTTTCCAACCTAAATGATTCTATGAGTCTATACATTCATTTCAAATATACTACATCCAAGTCTTTGATTTTAAAGTTCTGAGATATCATTTTGACTACTACAAATCTGAGTAACAAACATTATCATTATTCAGTACAGTTTCCAAAGCAGCAGTTGTTATCAAGAAGCAAAATATTCACATCTCCAGCTACTAATCTGGACTTTACAGCTTATTCCTACCAAGAAGAAATGCCTTGCTCTGTAAAATTTCAAGACAGTTTGTGTGAACACAACCTGCTGCAACTTCTCTTCAAAAAGACCAGGTTATTTTGGGAGATTAAAGTGCAGAAACTCAATGTTTTCTGTTAAAGCACGGTACCACTATGAGAAAAGTAGCATAAAATGCTTAGCCTGGCCTCTCATGATGCCGACTTTTGTGTACACTCAAGAAATTTCCACCACAGGATGTAACATTTCCCAACCTTACACTCATGCCAAGAACCAAACCAGCCTCTGCTCAGGCTGTACAACACGGGGAGCCCAAGACCCCAAAAACATCTTCCTTTCTTCTTGTGGCCCAGCATAGATTTGTTCTATTTTGTGGGCACAGGACTGAGAATGCAGCTAAGACAAGAGAGACTCTGGCTCCCCAGCTGTTTGCAATAACCCCGATGGGCTGCTGCTTACCGGAGTTTCCACCATGTTGGGCTTACTGTTCCGCAAAGTCTTCACAGCGTGGAAAACGTCCACCACGTTCTGCCTTTTTACCATCTCAACCACAATGCCGATGGCGCAGAACATCCCACTCCGGCCACCGCCGTTTCTGTATGCAAGGAAAACAGATGGTTAAATGTCACCTCAGCCTAAGAGAGCATCTAAAACGCATTTCTGTTCTTTCACTCTGCAAGCATGAGCGACTCGTGAGTCCCACAGGGGAACCAGACTCCAGCAATCTCTTTGCAGGTCCAGTGGGTTTGGTCTGAGACACTTGTTGTTTCTGACCTTCCTCTCAGCTACTTCTGTGAATTCTGCCCTTACAGCCCACCACGCCACCCACCTATGCTATAGCCTAATTTACATAAGCATTAGAAATAAAAAACTAAGTTCAGTGGGCAGTACAACATCAGAAATTAAAAACCAAATTCAATGGCAGGTACAACATTTTCCATTTAGTTCTGGAAAGAGACTCACTTAAATTATCCTATGGTATGAGGATTATCTAGCCAGAGTAATGCTAAGGCATCACTGATTTGATATCTTCTTGACCTTTGGGGACACTTCCGAACCATTTGAATCTTCATTTCAAAGAAACTAGGGTAAATATTCCTTCTTATTAAGTTTAAATTAGCCAGAAGGTTCCACGGATAACGCGGAGTGGTGGGCAGAATGGAGCCACAAGTTAATTCTGAACACTTAAACAGAAGCCTGTTTTTAAAAGTAAGGAGAAAGGCATAATTCAATTTCTAAGTTTTAAACTTTATATTTAAATAAGGTAGGAGAGAATGGTCATTCTCTGCTTAGGGAGAGAAAGATGCTGCCTTTTCAAAACTCCCAAACCAGCTCCCATTTAAATATCAGGCTCAGATAAGCAGCCCGTGGTCATTTTCCAATGACAGTTTCAGGATCACATACTCTATCAAAGAACTTTTCGCTAATTTCATATATCCATAGGTTTCAGTCTAAAACACATAAAATAGAGTAGGTCTTTGGGAAACAATGCACCACATGATAAGGCAGAGATACACAAAAAATAACCATTTAGCACACAGCATAAAAGACTTCCTTATTGAAACTGTATAGAAAAAATTGATCTGTACAGATCTAGTACCTGAAAAACATGCTATTATGTACATGAGGAGACAATACACAGTATCACTGTAGTATCATGTCCAAAATACTCATTCCCACAGTACCTTGACCTGACACAGACAAATCTGAAAGGTGACCAAAAGCAAACCTACAGTACCAGGGTATTTTTTTTTTTAAAATAAAAGTAGCAGGGGCACGTGCAAAAGATTGTAGCCATAAGAATACTGCTTGAACTTAAAACAAGAACTAATTATACGCATTTATTTGAAGAGCAGCATTTTTTACTTTCTCCCCATTACTCACAGGCAATGGATGATGGTTCGGCCCTCCCCTTCTTCACATTCCTCTTGCCATTTTTCAACCTGGAGAATTAACTTCAAGAAGGATCTCTTGGAAGCTGGTACATCTCTGTGAGAAGCCCATCCCAAATACTGAAATTGCTGCACCATCAGATAGCCCTCTTGTGGCTGAGGGAAACCAAAGAGCTTTAGGTCAATATGGCACCTTTACATCTTGGTTTAGAAAACCAAAACCTAAGTGTTTATATTATGGACAGTTTCAAACCTGTATTTACATTGCATGGTGGGGTCTCCATTAATTCACATCACTTGAGCTCAAGGAAGATGTCAAAAAAGGAAAAAAAAGGGAACTACATTGAAGACAACGTCACAGTTCACCAATCACTAGTGTAGCCTATCCTGACTTCTAAATGGACAAATTCCTTAGATTCTACATGTCAAGGGATTTATCCTTAACATCAATAATCAATTAAAAACATCGCTGTTAAATTCTTAGACCTACAGAACTGAAGAGACATACCTTTGGCTCCCATGCATGAACTGACCCCATTTATAAATAAATAACAAGTTATATTGTTGCACAAATATGACTGTTTTCCTTGAAGTCGTCTCTTTTTGCCAGACTACGATAATCATGAGAGCCTTGCCACCAGTGACTGAGCCTTCCATGTGCTAGATACTACACAGGGGAAGCTTTGAATAGGGTTAGACTGTCACGAGAAAGATCTCAATAACTGGAAAGATAAATAGTCTCTTCAGTTTCTTGGTGCTGAAGAAGACAAAAAGGAGTAGGAATGCTGATTTTAGAAAAGGAAGAACGGAGCACAGAGATATTTAGGAGCAAGACATAAAGGCAATAAGGGAGGGGAGACAAAGAGAAGCGGAGGAGTAGAAAATCAAAACATCGTAAAAAAGAAGAAATGGAAAAAGTGAAAAAAAAAAGCGGAAGTCTCAATATACAACAAAAAAAGCGTTATGGTGTAATATTTGCCAGTGTGCCTACACCTTAGCTTCCTGTAGTTTCCAAACAAGGTATGAAGAGCTGAAAATGTTTTTTAGCTCTGAATATAAGCAAAATAAAGATTTGGATAAAGTACTGGCCACAGGCAAACTGATCTCTGCACTCCGAAAAATGAAAATGTGACCCAAAACCAAAATAAATTGTACACACAGTAATCAGTTTTCCCCACAGCTATCCTTCAACTTTAATGAAACTTAAACATATACTCCAAGTAGCAACTGGTGGCATGTAAGTTCGGTATTGGATAAAAGATACGAAGTAGTAATGGTAAATAAAATAGGGATTACTGGTTAACTGTACAGATAACAGTGGCACAAGCATCTGTAATTCTTTACCTGTAGGCAACAAGAATAAGTGATTTATAGCCATGAACAAAAGGAGGGGACGCTGCATGGCAAACAGGGTTTGAGAAGATGCTGCGATAGTGTGAAACGCTATGGGACAGCAAAAAGACAAGATGGTTTAAGGTGTGAAAGAGCCAACAAGAACGCAAGACTGGCACTGCTACTGAAGTTGAGAAAAAGATGATAAACGTAGGTTGAGGCACAGTGGCACAGAACCCCTTCAGTGGCAAAGGAGCTTTCAGTTTTTTCACACCCAGCTTTGCAGGGTGCCACAATCCTCCTTTTACGTTGTGGTTCTCACATCTTAGGCTGAGGAGGTGCTGGTTGCATAACCAGCCTCAGCGCTCCTGTTCCTGATTCACCACGGAAGATGTCTTACAGAAGCTGCGAATTAAACACCTGTCACTACATGTTCATTACAGGGATATTTCTTTCATTGCACACCGAACAAACAGAATACCCCTCATACGTCTTCTACTTATGAGGGAGAACACATCAGAACAGCAGTCATTCACCTTACTGCTCTCTCTTCTTTGTGTACAGCTACAGCAAAGTACTAGATATTAGTATTAGACATTGATGCTTGACTGACTCTTTTCTGGGTAATGTCTTAAGAATATTAGTATTTTACTATTTTCCAAATAGAAACCACAAGAGCCTAGAGAGTGTTAAAAATCACATATCTTAACGTTACATATTATTACAATAATGCTTACTCTTGTTAGATTGCATATCCTGAAAATTCGGTTTATGACGTCGCAGTCCATTGAACACGACATGCATTCTACTTGGATGGGACCGTACCGCAGTATCCCCTCCTCGGGCCAGTATTGCGGGCAGCCCTGTGCCAGAGCAAAACGGGCATAATTAAATGGTAAGTTACAACTTGAGCATATTGCCTTATTCATACACTGCAGACATCTCACCTAACCTTTACTGAGCAACTAGTGTTAATTAGTTGCTGTGAAGCAGAGAGTAACTGTAAAATCACTGCACTGCTCTACATTTTGATCATGTAGCGGATCCAGAGTTATTAAAGCATGCGATGGTACATGGAAAACTCAAGCCCCAGACTAACCTGTGCTAAGTCGACTTCATTTAACATCACAAGAGAAGTACAGCCATAGTCATACACTAATCTCCAGAAATCTTTCACAGTGTTTGGTAAAGGATGTTGTGTGACAATAAAAGCTGCTGGCTGCCTGTAGCTCTGTGAAGGCAAACAATTTTATTAGCACCGGTAGAGGAAGTACTTCGTAACTTCCATTCAAACACTGCAACAGAAAAAACACATAAATAGAACAAAGCTGCAACATCAATTACACCAGATTTCGGCACAGCTGATGTTAAAAATACATTGTCGTCTCCACTGAGAACAAAGAGGTTACTCTGCTCAGGTCTGCCTTCTGCTTTGTTACAGGCCAAGCTCTGTTTCAGTTCGGATATACATGGGGTGCTGAAGATGCTCTTCAGGGCTCTGCTGAGCTGAGGCTCGGGCAATTCCACCCCAGGCACTGTGTCCAGGAAATCAAGCAGGAAACCTTCTCCCCACGTTGCAGAGGTGTGCAGAGGTCTCAGCAGGTCACCCCATCCACAGCATCTTACACATAAGCTCTGTGACTGAACCAGGGACTAAGCTCAATTCCAAATTCTGTTTTAGTGTCACAGCCACAGGGTTGCCCACAGAACTGACCTTTAGGATTAATGGGGCCCATTTCCAGCAGAAAGCAGACATTAAACAGCAAAATACTATTTCCTGTCATGACAGCAGATTCCATTTTCTGTATGCTGCGTTATACACACTGCAAATAGGAATTTCCAGCCTTGCCTAAAGTTAGTTGAGATGCAAGTAATTGCAGAGGGGCTATGTCCCAGCAACACATGTATTAGGAGCAGCAAGCAGAAGAAGAGAGATCAGTTTTTTGCAGGCATTTTGCAACTATGCACGGGTCAGTTCTGCAGTGAAGGAATACAGATATGAACCGGCAAGGAAGCACTGCCAGGTTAATCAGAGAGTAAGATGCTGAATAGTCCTGTAGGTGGCTGGGACTGTAAATCACCAGCTTGAAGATGAAGTGCTGGGACTGCTGTATGCAACACAGAGATGCCCATGTTTAGCAGCCATGCTGGTACCAAAAGCAGTCTGTCTGGTTTTTTACTGAATTAAGTAGAGTAAATTAATCTAGGAGAAAGACCTGGCAGGGTAGATAGTTTGACTGAAGATTGATGTGAGGGATATATCCTTCTTCATGTTCAATATATTGACATGCCCTCAAAGAGCATAGCGTGAGGCCCAGAAGGAAAAAAATACAATTCTTTTCACCCTTCTGCTTGATGAAAATTGTGAAGATAACAAATTAATGTCTTCAGCATCAGTACTTATTTGACAACAGAATAAGGAGACTGACAGGTTTTTATTTATTTTGGCCATTCTTTTCTAATGCAGAAAGCATATTCAGGTAGTAGCAGCTTGTGTCCTACTTCCTAGATCTGCCCAGGGACCAAAGAGGAACAACCAATAACGACTCTTCCCTTGTGTTTTTAAGAAATAAAACATACACTAGCTGATGTTTTCCAAGCACTCTTCCCCATCATTTCTGGTCTTTGCCGAGATGAGAGCATGTACTGAGCCTGAGATGATCAGATTTTCAAAAAGAACAGGCAGGAGATCTGCTGTCACGCTGGGAAGCAGACATCATCTTGTGGGAACACAGGGACAAGTACATTGTGGAAAGGGGAAAGTTTCCATTTCTCTTTTGTTACCAAAAATCCCCTTTCCTTGCCCAGCAGTGGGGTCCCCCTCTCTGAATAAATCAGTCTTAAAAAAAGCAGAAGAGAGAGGGCTAGAAAAAACTTTTATTACCCAAAGTTTTAATCCCATACTTATAGCCTTGTTATATGCCTTCATTGTAATATACTACTCTTTTTTTTTCTGCTGCTCTTTTCCCTTCATTACCAACATTTCTCTCTTTCCTTACTTGACTCTGGTTGTTCATCCATTAATACATTGCTTGGTTCCTGTTCCTGCCTGCCACCCACTGTTACACACCCTGAGTCCTCCTGCCACCCAGCTGCTCAGCCTGCGTTGTCTTCCTTTCTCCCCAAACCACACTCCTCTATGCAGCTGTGTTGGTTGGTCTATAGCACATCAATTTTATCCAGGTGCTTAATGTAATTTTAACTGTAATCTTAAACAATTTTGGTTGCTACCAAAATTCTGCTCACTGCTCTACTTCATCCATTCAGCCCCAGTGACTCCCTAATAGATTGGTCTCACACATGTTACTCCTCTATTTCTCTGGCACAACAGCTAATTGTGAGATTAGGGACTGCATTTTGCTAGCAGTTCAAATGTTTCCAGCACTAGCTTAGGCAGAACTCCAGGATGAATACCATTCAGTCCTGATGATTTCTGCTGCTATTTGCCATTTTATTCCAGCATCTCTTCTTGACATCGCAGTTTCTGACAGCACTTCATTTTTGAGGAAAGGGACATGCTCCTGGAAATCAGGCCACTTATTTAAGTATTTACTGTAAAGGCGACTTGAGAGGCCTAACTTCAGTAATGCTAATAGCAGGCACAGGCAAGTATCTGACAGCACACGTGATGAACTGCTTTATCGATCAGACACCTAAAGCAGGCTCACTTCCATTCTTCCAATAATCCACCTTTCCCCGACAATACTTCCGTCGCTCAAACTTCAATAGTCTTTAAAGAGCTGCAACTCAAAACATGAACAACAAAACCAATCCTACCCCCAGACATGCTAAAGAAACATTTTTCTTCTTCTCCCTCCATCTCTCCTGCCTCAATATACATAGCCTTTCTGCCAAAAATGAGCATAGTAACCGCATGCTCAGGTAGGTGATATTCACTTCCTGACAAACAGCAGATTTCTGAGACCCTGCTGAGATTTGGGATTTGGAGGGCTGGAGACTAGAGCTTTATATAATGCTGTTAAAAAGGGGAGATTTCCAGTGGTTTCACAAGGATGCATAAGACTAAAGGTAAAAACCTTATGAACAAGCAACACAAGCTGGTGGAGTTTCTTATCCATTCCCCACACCTTCCTTTGTTAGGACCATTTCACTGGGTACTAGAGTAAGAAAGAATTACCCCTTCTTAAGCCAGAAAGTGCTCTCTCTCATATTACACAGCTTTTCACAACACACTACGCAGACAAAGAAGATAGTCTCTTACGTCCATAAGAGCAGCATTGATGTAGTTGCTGCTCTCCCCATCAATAGTAATTAAGAAAGGCAGACATCTGTCAGGTGGCAGCATATCCATGAAGCGGTTCTTGTCGTGGTTCCTTGGCAAGCAGGCTATGCTGCAGTCCTCTGCTTGCAGGCGAGGGGTCACAGAATTCAGGGTCTAAGGGAGAGAAGTTGCTCCTTTAGCACGTTGAACTAACAGACAATGGACTTGAGATTCCCCGAGTTTTAATTTAAAATATGCAATATGGAAAACATGAAGCATTAGCAAGAAGACATTAGCAAATAAGAGCTCATATCTGTTTGACGGACGTGCTGGGGCTTTCCAAGGGAGGGTTAAACTGCAGGTGTAGAAGGTGCTCTGAGTATCACTGAACAGATTCCTCATGACACTATCCTATCCGAAAGGAATAAAACAAAAAGGATCCTTCAGAGCCCTAAAAAGCTATGCCTTAGCTGTGCAAATGGAAGCCAAAACTCTCTGAGGTTCCTAGTCAGTGCTCTTTATTCCAGACAGATATTTACTGCAATTTTGTTCAAAGGAGAGTATTCCATAATTAAAACAACTTTGCAAAGCACATAAACATGGGTGCTTTATTTTGTGGACTAAAAGTAAGAGACCAAATGCTATAAATGGGATATGAAAACCCCTTTGCTGAAAATAAATGTATCTAGAGGCAAAAAAATTGTTGTCACATGCAGAGTTAGTAGGAACCGTGAATACCTGAAACTCATCTTTGAGATGCGAAGAGTTTGTCTGAGAGTCTATTCTAATCATATCAAAATAAGCAGCTTTGAATTCGCAGACAGGAATGGCAGTTTCTCCACACAGGCAAGCTTCTAGAATGGCATCATGAATAAAGATGTACTGCTCCTACCAAATTAGGCAAAGAAACAAAAATTATAGCCATTTAAAAACAACAGGTCTTTCCTTCTAGGATAAACAGATCTCCTGCACACTGAAAAACTCATTCAAGCTAGCGTCCATCAATCCATTAAATAACGCTTTAGTACAAACACAATCTTGTCCTAATTGGGATGCAGTTAACAAGGATGTTTTCTTCAGACCTATTTAAATTCAGTAAAACTTAACAGAACAGGCATAGCAATTTATTTAATGGGAGGTTTTCAGTTTTCTTGTGATGCTTGTGGGTTTCTGCATATATGCCAGGGAAATGTTGGCTTTACTCGTTCTGTTTTTTTAAAAATAGCTATCAGTCTTATAATACTAGCCGAAAGTGTAAACTGCTTCAGGCACTACTAGTGTGATTAGCAATTATTTGGCATGCTGCTTTCTCCTTATGCATGTGCAACCTAGTACACCAATTGTCTGATAGCCGGCTCTAGGCCAGTAATAAACTCAAGCGTGTCCCGACAGAAAAGGCATTTCTTGCCTTTTTTTTTTTCTGACTTGCCTTGAGATATCCTGAGTACTAGACAGCTGCATTACTATTTCAGTCAGGCCTCCTGTCGATTTTTACGCAACGCCTATCATATTTACTTACCCCGAGAGAAACAGATGTAAATCACGTCTATACAGTGAAGTGTGCGAGCTGTGCCAGTCTCATCTAAGTATTATGGATACCGATGAGGTTATTAACAGCACAAACTTTAACATGGACCTGTAACAAGAGCTCACGACCAAGGACCATGGTCATATTCTGGGTCTACAGCCTGGCCTGGCTTATCCACATAGCTATGAAGCTATTGCCATCACTGCTGTCTAGAGGACCATCACAAGAACTTGCTGCAATTACAGCTTTATTTTGCTGCGTAAGTATGAACCTCTGAGAGAAGAAGAGAGGTAAGAGGCAAAAGGAAGAGAAAGGAACAGCAGTAGAGGTGTTAATTTACATGCAAGAGCAGATTAAACTGGGATGGTTGAAGAAGTCACACTGATATGGTCCACACACTTCCCAAAGGTTAATGGCCCTGTAGCAGGGGTAGTTGATCGGGAACATTTATTTGTTCAACTCCCACAGGTTGCAGCATGGAATAAAAACTGCACCAGATTACATTGATATGCCTGGCTGCCAACTGCAGAGATCTGCACATGGTCGCATTCATACGGGTGAAATAACTTCTCAGGTAGGTCCACATGGAGGACAGGAGAGAGAGGTGGCAAACCACTCCATGTAGCCTGGCTTAATACAAAGCACTAACCTATGTTTCTGTGGAAGCTCAGTGATAATCAGGTGGCAGAATGGGAACTGTTACAGCTTCTTCACTAAGGCAATGGTTTTACTGTGGAATTGCTGAAGGTATGACAAAAGACAAAAAGGGTAGAAAAGGAAAAAAAAGCTTGGCAATGAGGTTAATAAAGCAAATAAAAACAGAGTTGAAACGGGAGAGTGAAATGGACATAAAGTTCCACAGTAAGCCAAATCACGGGTAAAGTGATTGGAGATAACCTAAAACAGTGTCAACCTTCTGGAATTCCAGCTTTGGGTTCCTGGAATTGCTGATACCAGAGCTGGCGAGAGATGTGCCAGACAGGCCTACTGTAGGTTATTCCCTAAAAAATCCTTCTTCCGTTCCTTTTGTTACAAAGTTAGCCAGGCACTTGTTGTGCGAAGCCTGAAAGAGCTGGCAGGTTTGTTGCACCCTCCTGGTTCTGGACGCTGTTTGCATTGAGCAATGCTCCCCAAAGGAGAGAACCCCGTAACAGGGCCACTGGCTGCTCTTCTCAGAGTGACAGTGAAATTCTGTCCTAGCACGTTTCAGAAAGCACCAGGTGCTTTGAAGGCAAACCGCCGTACCTCTGTCTGTACCATGTTGATGCGACGGGACCGTAAGGCTTTGACACAGTTGTAGATATCCACGACACCTTCTCTTTCTGCCATATCTAACATGATATCGATCACAATATAACAACCTGTTCGTCCAGCACCAGCACTAGAAAGAATCAGTAAATACTGTTAGGAATAACCTCATCAAAACACCTACAAACTCTGTAAACCCATTACTGAGGGCATTTTTACTATTTTTTTTAAAGCAAGTCATTCAGTTCTTTCATTACAACCACTATCTAATTTCTATCTTCTCTCCTTCTCTTCATAATGTCCTTTAAATCTTTTGATGTGTCCAAAACAATGATTTTCCGTAACATTTGCTCCACTAAGTAACAGCAAGAAAAAAATTTGTTTTCCTCCTTTTATCACCCAGATCAATACTTAAAAGCAAAAAAAGAAAAGTTAGTTAAACTGAAATCTGGAGGATGATTAAGCTCTTACACTTCAAAATATGACAGATCTTGTTTTTATTTAATAAGACTAAGGATGATTTTTTAGTGATATATTACAGTAAGAATTTCAAGTGTATGTTTTTACACCCAGGCTCTAAGCTGGTTCAGGCAGCACATTTAACAATATCTAGAAGAGTCTCTCCTGATTTATTTTGGTTTTATATAAAGCTATGGACAGTTTTTGCACAGTGAATTCTTAAAATCTGTAAAGGCTGAGTAACTCTACAGAATGTAATTAAACATTTGACGGTGCTGAAAGAAAATTCTGTTTGTCATGACTGTGTCCTAATAACACAAACTTTGTAAAACTTGCACAGGAAAAACAATATTCTGCATTTGTTGCCATTAACCTCATTTCATCTTCCTTCATCTACTTGTTTTACTTTGATTTAAATGAATAATATGCTCAGACATTATATGCAACACCAAGCTATCGAAACAGCTGTATCTACACTTATTCTCGAATGCTGTCACAAAATTGTTGTAGGTTACCTAAAACGATAGCCTGAAGTATCACATAATTTAGCTGGTGCAGCTCTTGCAGGAAAAAGAAAACCTCTGGCTACTCTATTTAGGAAAAGCATTCTAGAATCCTGTTATTTCCAAATGTTGCTATAGACAGCCAAATCCTACTGCTGCGTGAATTAGGCAATTCAAAGAGGGAACGACAAAACCAAAACACTTCAAAATGAGGGATGCTTCACAAGACACTACTGTAAATGCTCACATACGTAGTTGTGGAAAAAATCGTTCTACTTCTGTACACACCTGCAATGGACAACAATAGGCCCTGCACTAGGAGGGTTAGATAATTTGACTCTCCGTATAAAGGAAAGCAGGCCTGTGGCATTGTAAGGAACTCCATGATCTGGCCAGCCGGTGAAATGAAACTGCTTAACTTCACGGATTTCATTGTAGCCCCTCTGTAAAAGGGGGGGGGAAAAAAAAAAGGTTATGAAATTCAAAGCATTCTCTGACTCAAATAATGATAACACACACTGATAGAATCTACATGCTGTTTTCATAATTTCACCAATTATTTAATGCAAACACCATAGGAAGCTTAAAGACGTTGATTTTTTTTTTCATTTTGAAGTCTGTAAGTTTTACTTTTGCCATTAAATATACTAGTTGTGCCTCAGTTTTTTTTTAAATAGACTTAGATGTAATTCAAATCGATTTTCAGAAGTTTTGCTAATTAAGACAATGGCCTGATACATTTACAGGCAAGTATAATGATTTACCGGAAGACCACAACTGTATCACACATCTTGCATTCACAGAGTTTGTTCTCTGATTAAGTGAGATTGATTCAGTGGCATTCAGGGCAGAGTGAATGGAGGTGAATGACATGCATGACTCATAACCCCGTAGTTGTGCTCAGCTCAGAAGTGTACTGTCAGACAGGTACTGTCAGAGAGGGGAGGGTAGCAGCCAACACTTCTGGGGAAATTTGGAATCCCACAGTGAGAAGCGTGTTTGCATAGCCTGACGCAAGGCATTACTCGCACAGTGAGGTAAGGCTGCCTACACTGTGGACCTATTAACCGGAGAGAGGGATTTCATATTATACAGCAAGATGCATAAGCATAGCCTCCTCCACTCCTTGCTACTAGGGAATGGTATTTTGCCAAGCCCCTACAGAAAGTGCTCACCCTTCCCAGAGTAAAGGTCCTGACGACGTACTCTGCAAGGGGCTCCATCTCTACACAAGTCACTTTGAAGTCACCATAAACTTCTGTGTCATCAGGCCAGTACTTGTAGCACTTTACCTAAATAGAAAGTGGGAATGCATTTTACACCAAAGGAAAATAAAAGCTTGAGGGTACGTCACTGCCTGCACTGCATTGCACCACATTTATTTCCAAAATGACCATGCGCTCATGTGGCTTGTCATGGCTAATGGCTGTTTTGTCAAGTTAAGCACTAGCTACAAGGAGTTTCCACTGCTTCACACAGCTGTACTTAGATGCCAAATTCATTTCTAAATGAGCATTTATATTTTTTCTAGTGCTGAGCTATGGAATGCGTTTCCACTTACATTAAACTGGGATGCATTTCGTATCAGTAATCAAACTATTGCAAGTAACCCCAGATATTTTATATTACTCCCTGAGGGATGTGTTACTGCTAAACTGTAAATAATTTTCTGATTTCTAGCCACTGATATAGAAGCACATTTGCTCACTAGTCCACCTACTCCGCTCATTTGAGCGTCAATATACAAATCTATTTTGCTGAAGTATCAATTTTGGATTCTGACAATTTTTCACTACTCATGAAAGCAACTCAGCATCAGTCTTCTGAAGTTAGCCTTGATTTTACACAATGCTGTAACCACAACCGTGTCTGGACTGTCCCCCTTCCACTCCTCTCAAGATGCAGCGTTGTCCTTCACAAGACTCTTCTACATTCCGCTGATAGTGTGTCCTATCAGCAGGTTTTGCTTTAGGCTTGTAGCATTGAAAGAAAAACAAAATAAAAACTTACTCTCCCAACTTCCACTAGATTTGTGACCATCACGACGCAAGCTGATTGCTCCTGCCATATCATTCTCCAGAAGTCATACACAGTCTCATGAACTGGACCTGTAAGAAAAATTTCCAGGTAATACTCTGGAAAAAAATAACAACGCTAAAAATAAAATCCAGTGCTTTTCAGAGCTGATACACATGGAGACACTTGCTCAGAGATGAAAGCTTTGTGAAACCACATCATCATACCATCGTGCCGGTTTCCAGACTATATTGTTATTTCTAACCAGTGCTGAATCTTCATAGTTTAACTGAATTACCACTTGAAAGAAATTAATAGCAGGTGTCTCATGTGGTGAAATGCCAGAAGTTGCTTGAAAACTACAAGGGTACAGCAATGTGTGACTACATCTACAGTTACATTTCTAGGTTTGTTTTACATTGGTTAAATATAATGTGTTGAGCGTGAGTTTCTTCAGATGTTCACCGAGGAGATGCCCACACCGGAGTGAAGTATCGGTCAGGAGGGCTGGTGGTATAGATCCTGCGCACTTACCATTTAGCTCCTGGCAAAGCACGCGAGCACAAGTAGGCGCTGAGGCATAAACTTTCCACTGAAGGGTGTTTAAACTAATTTAACTACTTTCTGAGAAGCAAACGAGGAACACTTGTTTAAGCTTTGCCTCCTGCTCTGCTGCAGAGAGAAGACACGTCCAGCTGAGACGGAGTTTTTTACCCTGTGACAGTCATCTCAGAAACAGCTCCCTGGCCACAGTCCAGCAGTAGTATAAATATTACTGTATTTACTGTACACACCTGTACCCTGTACTGTATTACTGTACACATCTGAAGACTCAGCCATATTCCTTCATATGTGTGATTGAAGGCTGAATACCAAAGCAGCCATAAATATTTGTGTCCTTTACACACTATAATGTGCAATGTTTTACACAGTAAAACAGAAATAAAATACAAATACAGACTTAAGTGCGAGAGATACCTGTTTAAACAGCACTTACACAAAAATAAAGAAATGTGGACAGTAATTTGAGCATCCTGCTTTAAAACAAGCCTTTAATTTGTCTTTTCTCTGTGCAGCCACAATCAACCAAGGGCACAAATAACAGCATATTTCCAGCCACCTATCCGATTATACTCACAGATCAAATAATTACACATCCAAATCTATTTATTTTTACTTTAATTCATAGCCTCTGATATTTCAGTGCAGTCTTAGACTAATCTATTTGTTTTTCCTCATTGCGAGAATTTTTATCAGAAATACAAAATTAATAATTTCCATAGAAATCCAGTTTTTTCTCCTAACTCCCCTTTTTATTAGCAGGGTGTTATATAATAAAGATTTTCTTCACTTCTTCCGACAAAGACGCTTTTTCCTTCTCTGGCCTTACCTCACCCAGATTTTCTGAGATAGCATTTAATTTATCATTACTATCTGTGCCATCTCCATCCCGGACTAAATTCTAGACAGTAAAATAATACATTGTAATATGGAAAGAAAAATGCCTCAAGGCAGGTTGAAACTGTTCTCTTCCCTGTCCACATGACTCTCTTCTCTATTCATCTTCATAATTGGAAATCATGGTAGAAGCTTCTGACTTTATCAGCTGAATTTATCACTGAAAGAGTTGCTCAATATCTAATTAACATGATAAATTAGTGCAGTTTTTGCATTTAGTCACATTCCACCTGAACATGCTATGTTAATTTACCATAACTGAAGACAACAACTCACGATATTGGATATCCTTTATTTTCATCTACTTCCATTTTACCAGCACACTGCTGGACACTACAGAGAACATCTGCTTGGTTTCGATTAATGCTGGCAGATTCTTACCTTGGGTTGCAATGTAGTGACTTGGTCTCTGATATCCCTAAAACAGCAATATAAGTTGGTTTGAGTACCATATTACTAACAGAGAAGGGAAAATAAAAGCATAAGGGTACTACAGAATTCTTATCTCTAGACAACGTTTTCTGAACAAACCAATATTTAAAAGCAGCATGAAGCTCAAAACCTAAAAAAACAGTTAATACTGAAAAGGTTCGAATGACAACAGATAAAATGGAAATAAGAACATCTGACTTGAACAGACATTGTAGTATACAGGAAGGAGTATTCTAGACAGGTCCCTTGGGCCTAAAAATTAGTCCTCTGTTGACATTATCTCCACAGCTGAATACACTGGGGCACATATTTAAATTTTAGTAAAAACTGCCTTTGCCCCCAAATTATCCCAACTCATCCAGTATGAAAAAATACACACCTTTTGTCTTCCAAATAGACAATTATTTTAAGGCACAAAGAGTAATGCACCTGAGCCAGAAATAATGGGGACGGAGAAGGACACTGGTGTGTGCACAGAATCAAGGTCCTACTGCAGTGGAACCTTCTGTAAATTATTTTGCGCTACTGCACGAAGTATGCATCAGTTATATTGGACTTGATACGCACAAGTATATACACACACATATACATATATAGATAGGTAACCCTACGTGATTAAGACTTTCCAGTTAGCTGGGTCTATGCCAATGGTAGTGGTACTGTACAGCATTAATCGTCTGCATAAAAACTACAAAACAAAGAAACTTTGCTCTTGAGGACATAATTCAGAATATACTTTGACCAGTGCCAGCAACATTAGCTACAAAGAGGAAGGAAACTTTAGTGTTGCTGGACAAGACAATACAGCATTCCACAATGTGTAAATGTTGAAGAAATAACTCCAATTATTTTCTAGGATACAGTTTTGTTAGGCCACTTGAATAAAGTCTTGCATGACAGGGGAGCACAAGTCCTTGGATTCCTGCTATTCACAAGATGCTACTAAAGCAAAGGATTTCAGTGTACCCAAGGAGTTTATACCCTTTTCCACAGACTGCTTCATTATCCTGTCTACAGTGAGGGCACGTTCTCTGGGGTTTATGAAAAAACTTCTGAGTTTTTCACAAAACTTACTCTTGGCTTTACAAGAGACCAAGATTGCATCAAATGACAAAAAAAATTTCTCCTGGCGTCCTTAATATCAAGCCCCAGCTTCAAATTACGAAAGTGGAACCTACGCTACGCTGTTTTACAGTCAGTAATGCTTTCCAGAAGAAGGTAGAAGTGTCACTTTAAAATTTCAAAGTGTCAGTTTTAACTTGTAGCTTTCCTGTCTGGTTATAATGAGATTCAATTTACTCCTAAATAAGAGAAACAATGTCCTTGTGGAACTGGAATTATTACAAATCTGGGAGACTTTTCTTGTTTAAGGCCCCAGGCAAAATATCATAGGCTAACACTTCACAGAGACTGCTGTGTAAAAATACCAAAATAAAAAGACAGCGATATACCTGGAGGTAAACCTTTATATAGTGGGAAGTTGAGAGGGTCTTAAATAATTTATCAACTAACTGTGGACAGGTAAAATTAGTAAGGTGCAATAATAAAGGAAAGTAACCAAAGCCATGTATTTTAAAAACACTTGTCCTAGCTATTCCAGTATCTTTCAAATTACTTTGGAATTACTTTGAATACAGCAAAATTTTTATTCCTAAGGTGTTAATTGGATAAAAGCTGTATTTTGTTAATCAAAACACCTGGCAGAATGTGTTCAAATTTCCTGTTTGTATTTGGTTTCTTTTTAAATTTATAATTTAATTTGTATCTTAATCAAACCATGGATTTTCAAACGTTAGAAGTTTTCTGCAGAAGCAAGGAAATTTCTACTGTGTTAAAATAATGTTTTACATATATATATATGTTTGTGTATATACTTTGTAATACCTAAATTAGCACCTTAAGACAAATGTCAGCTAAATATTGTTTGTCTAAATTGCTGTTAAAAGCCGTGCCCCTCCCCAGACCATTATCCCTCCCTTTCTGCCAAACATATTACAACTACTTCACAGGTATGTTTTCAGACGACTACAGTACAGAATACTATGCAGCTTCTCACATATAAATGGGAAAGGGAAAAGAAAAGCTAGTGGCCAAATTCATCACCATTAAAAAAAAAAGTGAACAGCAAATTCTCTTTAACAGACAGGATCAGCTGAGTTATCTAATAATATCCAACTATATTCAGAGCTATGTTAAAAGGCTAAATTATCTTCTCAAAACAGGTACAAAAAAATATTCACACAAAAGGAAATTTTTTAAAGGAACAGATGACACAGATGAGGCATGCATAGTTATCAAGTGATAAAAATAGAATAGGAAAGTAATTAATAACAATATCTATATTAAATATTTACAATAGGATGCTGTTATTCACATATAGTGGTACTTACATCCCTGTACAGCCAAATCTACAGCCCAAACCAAAGTCAGATGTGAAAGAAAGCACAACAATGTCAGTGAGTACTAGGACGTAGAACAAGGAAAGTGTACATTTTGTTCTTAATAAAAGAAAGCTTTCAATATATTTGTAGGCATAACATGCAATAGTTTCACATAGAGAAGCTGGCAAATTGAGAGGGAGAAAGCTGTGCAATCCACTCACATCTATGTAGTTGGCATTAATGTAATCTGAAGATGGATCATCTTCAACAGGTTGCAAAATCACCCTGGAGTGGTCATCTGTAAAAACCAAGTGGTTACGGTGCCTTTGTGAAATGTGATTTTTAAGTAAGATATTATGGTAAGTCATCTAGAAAACCCAAATCAGCTGGCATAAGTGCCTCAGAATTTGCAGTCCTTAAGCCGTAAGTGTTTACACAGATTTACAAAGAACCATTTAGTCTGAGGTCTCCGATTACTTCAAATGCTTTCACTAAACTTCATTAAGTGTAGCTGAAAAGTATCACACCGTTACATGCGGTTAAAAAGACACAAAGAAACCAGGTTACTTTCTCAAAGTCCCTTTCAAAATCAGCTCCACTGATGGTAATCTAGAAAACCGAAAATCCTGATTACTGTTTCCTTACTTCTGACCCCAGCCCGCTTAGGTTCATATTGAGACTTTAAAAATGTAAGTTAGCGATGGTTAGCAATGCACTTCGGATCTGACGAAGAGGTAACTCTACCCGTTCAGGGGCTTCTCCGATAGCTTCATTCCCGCATGTTCGATCACATTTGTAAAGCAGTTACAAATTGCATTATCCCAGGGGATGAATCTAAACTACTGAAACTTTATGCCTAAAGACAAGAGACAGAACCCTCCGATTTTAGTCACGTCTCAGTTTCACACAACTGCTATTCGGGTGTATCAGCTATAAATCACATAAAGCAGAAAAGTTTTGAAGCTGTCAGATTTACCTGAAAAAAATTATAACTGTAGAAATCTGCCACAAAATTAACATCCAAATAAGCGCTAGCTTGTCGCTGTTATACGCTTACCACTGCTTGCACAACAGAGACGCAAATGCGAAATTCAGCCTGAGTTATAAGAGGAAGAAAGTTGAACTGTGACGAACAAAAAAAAAGTGCTGGAAAAGGCACTGTCCTCCTTCTCCGCTTGGGGTGTCAAGCAGCTATGCCACCGGAGACTTGTAAAGAAAGAGAGAACATGGCACGAGTAACACACGACGATGGCTACTGCTCAAGCCAAGCACACTGATACTCACATGCTATAATGTTTCCATAGCGGTTCTTTGTTCTGTTTTGATCCTTCTTAGCGACATCCCAAGAAGCTGACTGCCCCTCAAAGAAACTCTATAAATAAAAATGTTCCGAAAGAAAACATTCTGACCATTAATTTATCTCCAAAAGTAACAGTTTAAAAGAACTGCCCTACTATTAAGTAAGCTCAGCTTTGCTTGTCCGCTCTGGTCACCCAGATGGCATCATGGTATAGAAATATATCTACAGACGAAGATAGGCTCTCTACAGGTCTGTGACTGCTATGGGTCAATGGGTGGCTCACTGAGGGACTCCAGAGGGATTTCAAATCCTGGAATTGTTGGAAGGCTAAACTTCCTCGTACATCCCTGCTATGGAGGAACAACAGTAAGCTGAGAAAACACAGGAAGGCCGATCACCCTTCTTACAAGACACCATAATACGTAGCCTGTTTACTACAGCCTTACATTGCTTTCCTCATAGTGCTTAGTAAAATGGCTTTTTTTCCTACAGAGCCATTAGGAAACCTCCTCTGCATATGTTTATTGTTCATGTTGTTTTTCCTCATATCCCTCCCTCTAGCCACTATAAAAATTATTTGACATTTTGGAACTTTTCTTAAGGATCTGCTCTTTCAATAGTGATAGAAGCAGCTTTTTTTTTTTCCCTCCTTGGCTTTTTCTTCATTGCCCGTAGATATTTTACAGCTGTTGCAGGACTATGCTATTCTCTTACCCTGACCTAGGTAAGTTACCTCCAGAAAGTACACAGTAGCCATGGAAACAAAACTTTAATGCACACTCAGAAGCCCAAGCCAGGGCAAAGATGTCATGTATGGTAATAGAAGTACCAACAAGTAGGAAAACACCTGATGTGGCATCAGGGACCACCCTCCTCCCCAGCAGTGGTTGAGACTTGGGTTTAGCCCTGAAGTTAGGCAGAGCATAACGAAACGTATTTAAGTAAAAGAGAGGAAGAGAGAATAATATTCTTTTAAAAACCGCATATTTATTTATTCCAGTTCTTATGTTACAGTAGAGACAGCTGCAGAAAGGAGAGAAGGTTGAAAACTGAGTCAGAAGAGATTACTTACTTAGAGAAAACTCATTTGAAACCTAGCTGTATTGCATGCGACCTTGTCAGTACCATTCCCATCTTTACTGTGTGTCCTGCCTGATATTCTAATCCCAAAGAATCACAACAGATTCAGAGATCAGAGGCAAAATGAATCTGTACTCATCATCTACCTCCAGTGCTGAGAATTTTTTGCTTCCATTTTAACGTTAAAGTTGTAAGTAGACATGCTCAGGCAGGTCTAATTAGAACTTCAAGAAGTTACTACCCTCTGCACGTCTTTACTGCTTCTCAGCTGGAGTTTAGTCCCAGTACTGCCCTACTGAAATGCTATAACAAATCATGAGAGTGCTTCCAGTTGGTGCTTCTCGCAAAACCAGCCAGGTTAAATCTTCACTTTAACCTAATCCAGGAGATCTGCACTGGCTCGGAAAACTCACATAACTAATTACAGCATTTCAACTAAGAAGCAGCGACAAAAGGGTGGCAACTTCTTACAACATGCCAAAAAGATTCTGCAGGGCATGTCTTCTTATGTCCTAGAGGATACAGATAGTGTTTTTTCCAGGCACTTCTAATGGCTCAAACCACTGGATTCCACTCACTATTTCACTTTTGCATTACATATACAGGAATCTTACGCCTGCTTATCTTTATCTTTCACTGAAACCCATGACATTTAGCTGCATCCTTCTGCAATGCAATGCAAACAAAAGGCTGACCCTTTCAAATGGACTTTTCCTAGCAAAAACCCACCACTGAAGATCTCACCTCATACTCCTCTTTAAATCCATAGCTGTCAGAGGTCTTCATTAGGTTAATATGCTGCAGCAGATCAGCCACCCTGATAGCAGGGTGCAGCTGCCCAGTCTGGTATGGGGATTCTGTGCCTTCACAGAGGTAACGAGGGACATCCAGGAGCCGGCTGGACTCTGCTGTCGCGCTGTGATTTTCATCTGTATTTACAAGAAATCAATGCATTAGGTACCTGTGGGGCAATAACACCTGCTGCTATACATATCAGCACCTACTTTCAACCTCTTCCTTCAAAAACATGTCTAATTTCTGAGAACGCAAAGCACACACTCTCCAGCACATAAATAGTCTGAAGTACATAAAGGAATTTTGACTCCAAACACATACAAAAGTTTGCAATCTTTCACCCCGCAATAAAGATGTCTGAAGGGCATTTTATTTGAAGCTACAAAACTTTATGACATTAATGTACTTGGAAACTCCAGCCTCTATCAACCACAGTAACTTTTTTAATGGGTAACATGTATCAGCAAAGCTACACCTTAAACAATAAATTAGAATAACTCTCTAGTGGCATCAGCACATCATTTGTCTAAAGCCAAGCAACAGTAAATTGAGACCCCAGTAAAAAAAGAGAAGCAATTACGCTACCAATTCACAACACTACCTCCATTTGGGAAGATGAATCAGCACTTCAGAGTGGACATTCTAACTCAGGTCTTTTAGTAGAGAAATGAAACTGTTGAGTGTGCTGATTTCACTGCAGGTTTTGCGCTGTATAAACAAAGAAATCCCCTCTAATGCCCTATGTTACACCAATTCTCTTATCAAAACCAAAAGTCAAAGCTGTGCGAAGTGATCACATTTAGTCAATCCCGTCTGTGAAATATCTTTTTTTAAATTAGCAATCAGCAGTTCAAATGAATTTAGAGAGGAAGAAAAATTCTAACTGAAACCTTTTGGAAAGTAGCTACCGAAATGAGAGGTGGGTAGCCAACCCCTCCTACAATTCTTTGAAATCAGTTTACCATTTTCCTTGCAAAGGATCTAGATTAGGAAGTGAAACACACTAGGGAAAAAATGACCTCACCAAGGGCTGGATTTTCTACAATTCCACGAAAATGCAAACCCTGTTAATGCCTTCTGAAATGAGATCTCCTAGTAAGAAACATGATTCTTTGAACTGTCACACAAGTTGCTAATTTCAGTACATTTATGGCTCACTAAACTGCCTAATAATGTGAGTGACATGCAGCAGTCACTTTTCATTGTAGTGTTACCCATGTTAAATCATACACAGTTCAAACCACCTCAGGATTTGCAGTTCTCCCCATTCCTTGCAGTATACTTACCAGTAATAGGCACTTTAACCCATTGAAGCAGCAAAAAACAATAAGTGAACAGAACATAAGAGATTTATTTCAGGATTATATTAGAAAATGACTAAAAGAAAATGACATTAAAAGTTGTTAAAGCTTCAAAATAGGTAACAATGAAAGCTGTTTTAAAAATATAAGGGCCACATTATTATGCCATCAATGTAATGATAGGGACTTGAGAAAAGGAAAATTGTCATACTAACTTAGTGCTAATGTACACAGAATGGAGGGTAGCATTCATAACCTATCCATGAAGAAAAAGAAACCTAGTACTGCTACAAAGTAAGAAGAGTTTCATATAAAATAACATGTTCTATAATTTAGAGCCCATAAAATTTTGCTCATCTCTAAATGAAACAGAGGAAAACTGTTTTGTGATGCTGGGCCAAGCAAGGGCTACATGGAGATGGAGCAGGCCAAATGATCTCGTTCCAAAGGAGCAAGCTTACGGGTACCCAACCGCTTCTACATGGCGTGCGCAAAAGCTTGCCTACTTCTCTCCACTATTTCAGTCCATGCAAAGAAAAATATTACCTCTGCCAACTAGCATTGCTTTGCTTATACCAGGAGAGCATCATGCCCAAAATACCATTAACAGTAGATGAAAATGCAGGCAGGAACTATTAAACCGTTCTTCAATAATTCCCGTGTCCTCACTGTTCACAGCTGCCCACGCTGGTGTCTGCCACTATGTAGTGGCAACACATTGACCCTTGAAATATGCTTATAGCCCAAATGAGCTATTAGGAATAGCTTGACAAGCATTACCAGATAGTATCTATGTAGCTTGTAAGTGCCTGAAATAAAGCTAAAAGATACAAGATCTTAGAAGAATTTCAGGAAAAGACTTATTTTCCGTAAATCCATTCATCTAATTTTGCGAAGTAGTTAGAACTACTGAGTCTGCCCCTTTGTTCCTTCACTACCCCTCATAAACTTCTTAAACCACCTGGTTAGGTTTCCTTGAGCCCAAAGTGTAGCATCTAACCGCTCTGATAGTTATACACTTTCTAAGACACTACTGTAGTCAAGAGAATGGCATTTGCAACATTATCAGAGGGAAACAGGCAGAATATGACTTGATAAATCTCCCACATGGTGAGCATAGACCAGCTTGACAAAGACCAAAGACTACTCACAAATAGTGATTTGCTGTCAGTCTCAGAAGACACTTTACATGAAGATCTGCAAAGGTTCCTCCTGGGTATACTCTCTATCAATATTTTTAGCCACAACTTGCATAATGGGATAGAAAATACCCTGACAGTATGAGCAGAGGGCACTGAGCAGTAAGGCACCAGCAAGCACTTCACAAGTACAGGATCAGATTTCAAAGTTAACTTGGATTATTTGGGAGACAATCAACGAAGTGAATTAAACAGTGAATGCAGCATACTGTGTGTAGGAAAGGGAAGTCAAATAGATAACTACGAAATGGATTAATGGACTGGATAATAACAACTGGGATTTTAGCAGGTAACTCCATACAAGTCAGCAACATGAATGCAATAAAAAGGACAAAATACAGTTCAGGTAGCAGAACACTACATGTAGGGCATAGGGGTACCTATTCCACTCAGCTTAGCATTGAGACTTTGAAGAACTGTACCTGATTTGGGGCACCACAATTTAAAAATCTGACCTATGAGTTGGGAAGTGTTCAGAGGAAAAGAATGATAACAAGTTTAGAAGACATCAGCTACAAGACAATGAGAGAAAGAACGGGGTTTAGCTCAACTAGAAGAGAGAGAATTGAGGACACATGAGCCTTTCAATGGGTAAAAGACTATTTTAAAAGGACAGGATTGTGTCAGTTCTCCATATTTTCTGAGTCTCTCATAAGGAAATGGCTCAATTCACAGCAAGGAGGATGTAGTCTAGATGAGTCTAGTTAGGAAAAACTAGGAATGAGCAGTAATAATACTCAGTAGAAACAACCAGCAGGTAGTAACTAATACTCAGTTAGAAAATTGAGCTTTGGGTTCCAAATAATACTATATGGAGCTGAACTTCATTTTCACTTGGGAGGAGCGAGGCACTGGAACATGCCACTACAAAAGTAAAATTCCCTTCACTACAGATTTTTAAAACACAATAGACAATCAATTGTCAGAAACAGTCTATACTGTAGGTATAATGTCCTATGTCAAAACACAGGAGGGATTAAACTGTCCCCAGGTCCCTTTAACCTTTACCTCTAGAAATCTAATCTTCCACCTCAGTTTATGTTCATGTCTACTTCCTGATATTTGTATTTTATCCTAAAATAACCTCAGCAACTGACTGAAACTCAGTACTGCACACTGTGTTTATCAAACCAAGGTCTTGGATACAAATTATACTTTTATCTCTGTATTTTTTTAAAAAAAAAAACACACTAAAACGTACATTCGGTGTTAGATACGACATAGAAGTAAGCAGCCTGGCTGCTCCCAACATCTGTTCTTCTTTTTAAAGTAAATACAAAGTTGAAAAACTCACTAGTTAAGGTCAATTGAAAAATATAATTAATACAGGATACAAGAATATTTGTACAGAACCTATAGACAAAGTTGTCCTTGGATATTTTGGAAGTTCTTCCCTCTTCTACTTTTCATTCTTATTACTTACTTAGAAAATCAAGCTTTGGGTACCAAATAATACTAATATGGATCTGAATTTTATTTTTATGTATCTCTTAAGAGATACATAGTTCTAGTTTCACACGTCAGTTCATTGGAACTCAGTTTGAATGCTCCGGGGAGAAGAGTTTTAGATTTTGCATGTACCTATTTCCTCATTTACTCTTCAGTTGGCACTGACTATGAATAACTTCTTAATGAGAACATAAAGTAATTTTTTTTCTAAAAGCAGTGGCAGTTTAATTCTGAATTGATAAACCGAGTGTAGAGTTATTTTCTGACCACAGCATAGCTATCTTTTACATGAAACGAGCTGTTCCAATGTTCAGCCATGCAAGGAGACAAAACTCATGCAGGAATGGATAATGAAGGACTAGGGTCCTCACCTAGCACAGCTGTCGGCACAAGTGGATCATTGGGCACTGTAATAAAACAAAGCTCATGAAGAAACACATCACCCTCAATTTGTCTATTTTTAAGAATAAAAAAATATACTTCAGAGTATAACCGAGTGATAACTCAACCCCATTAATTTTGTTACAACAGAAGAAAAGAATGAATAGAGAGTTCCAGAAAGCATCCTGAATAAAAGAGGAATGAAAGGCATAGATTTTGGACTTCAGAAATGTAATGATAAAGGCAAAGAGATTCTTACTGAAATGAAATAAAGATGACATTACATGCAATTTAGTTTTCGAAAAGGCTCCTCCTTGACTACTGTTCTTTTGCTTCACAATAAAGGCTCACTTTCACAGAACCAACTCCTTTCCTTTTAAACCCATCCTTTCATGTAATACTTGAATAGCTCACCTCAAAATAAAATGTTATTTCTTTAAAGTCTTCCAGGTAATTTAAAAAATTATATACATATTCACAGTTAATAGCTATTTTTTAACATGCAATGCCAGAGTTCTTGATCCTAATAAGCACAGGAAAATCACAGCTACACAGATGCAGATGTATGAATAAAATTCATAGAATTTTATCATTCTATCGCAACTAGAACCATGCAAAAACAAATGCGCTGTTTTGGACAGAAATGGCGGATCCAGAATTTGGTTTTGTTCCAATCTGGAACAAAAATTTAAAATATCAACTGCTCTGTGACAGAATTGAACTCCACTTCTCAAGCAATCTGCCTAAAAGTTTGTCACATAGCAAAAAAACCTGGAAGCTTTGAAGGTTCTTTGCCTCAGCACAGACAATGGTCAGGAGAACTGAATCCTCCAACACCCAAAAAATCGCATAGCTAGGACGCTGGAAAACAGCAATGCCAAACTTCTTTGCCAACCAGCCAGGACAGCTGTGGTGGCTGGGGTTCATGGGCTCTTGGCGTCGTGTCAATGCACCTGGAAGTCTGCCCAAGTGCCTGGCAGCCCTGGCTCACTGTAGGTTCCTGATGGATACTTTGCCTCGGATCCACCATAAATAAGTCCAAATCAAACCTGCCTCCAGCAATTTCAATGCCAGTAAGATATCAAACTTTGGAGAATTTTCAAACAGTTCCAGCCAAAACTGTGTAGAAGAACTCACAGGCTGATACTGAACTCCCATTTATAATTGGTTACGAGACACTTAAAATGTTAGCACTCTCCACTTCGGTAAAATTCAATAAACTGAGCAATAAACCCTCCTCCAAAATCCATTTCCCTTATAACAATCAGGAAAAAGCTTAAGAGCCTTAAGGGTTGTATGTTGCTCAAGCATGGTAAGCAGCATGGGAGGCACGAGAAGGGAGACAGAGCGCCATTCCCAAAAGATGGCAATTCAGAATTGGCTCACACTGCTCAGATCTGCTTAAAGCCAAGCCACAAGTCCATGTGGCCTTGAGAAGGTCAGGCTCCTGCCAGCTCCACGGCAGAACTGTGTCCCTTTAGTAATTTACACACTAGTTTTGAGATATTCAGAGTCTGTGCAGTATTTTGCTTCTGTGCAAGGCATAGTGCAGATGCTGGGAGGCAGGCATGGACAGTGGTAGCTGTAACCCAGACACTTAACGATCAGAAACCCAGACACCAAACTTTGTCAAAACCAGACAGTTTGGCAAGTCTACAAAAAGGGAATACAAATATAGTGCAACTCTGCAGATATATTAACAAGCGTGTTCCTAAACTTCACAAACAGCAGTGAAAATTGTCGATGTTTCCTTCTGTTATAATGTCCTTACTGCCAAAAGAAATAAATTAACTTGGACTTCACGTTATTATTCATTACAGACATGGTGTTATGCAGTAATATTTAACATGTTGGTATTAAATATCCTCATGACAGAAAACTCAATTTCAGATTTTAAATGAGACATTCGAGAAGCGTAATATTTTCCCTAGAACAAATATCAACGCATACTGACAGTACATGTAAATATTTAAATAACTGGTCACATACCAGTGAGGATAACATACGAACATCCCTATTTAACCTTTGGGTTTAGCAGTGTTCCTAGAAAACCCTGGCACTTAAAAAAATTTTCCTTAAAAAGCAGAATTGTGTTCCGTGTTCCTATATTCACCTACACTCCAGAGTATCTGTCACTGTTGTACTTACATCTGGGGCTGAAGTTATGAGAGTCCATAAATGTGATTGAAAGGGGATCCTCTGCATGCAGGGTGCTCTGGTCAGCGTAACTCCTATCCATCGCGTTCACCATGTGTGTCATCTCCTGGCGGGTGGTCCCCATGGCATCCTTGCGCTTCTTTGCAAGTTTGCTGCCCAGCCAAAAAAAAAAACCCAAACCACCTTAATATTGGATGAACACTGATGTCTACAGCAATCATTATCTATGATCCTTAGTGACTGGAAAGTTCGGCTGATTTTCCTGTGTACAACTTTTGCAGCGTGAAATTGATAAAACCACGCACCCTGCCATGAAAGAGTCGTGACCGTGCACTTTTTGTACACACACAAATGCTGTAATAGAAGTGCTAACTTCTGTACCCTGGCAAGATATTTTTTTCCTGCAGAGTAATTACACTAATATAAACAAATTAGAGAATATAATTACATTTTAACTGAAATGATAAATAAGAAGCATCTGTGCATGCAGTTTTATCAACCATCTTCATTTAAATCTGTGTTTTGATTTTATAAATGGATAATTCATTTCCCTTGCTTGCCTTGTTAGGAAGAAATCATTTAACCTTCTAAATTACTTTGTTAGTCAAAAACCCTATGAAATAACAAAAGAAACATAATTATTCGATATGGATTCATATTACCTTTTCTATTAAAAGTTGTTCTTTGCATTCAGTACACAAGATACAACATGATACCACACTTCGCTCCTGACACTGAACTCTGGTTCTTTAAGAAACAAGCAAAACCCCCCTCACCACTCTACCTTTTCACGCAGTTTGGGAACATCTTAAATTTTGACATTAATAGTCTTATACTCTGAACGTATCAGAATTAAACAGCAACCTAATCTGTAAAACTAAACCCCACAAATTAACAGCCAATGCCCTTAAAGTGCACGCTTCGGAAGTATCTCTCAATTCTTTCCTTTTAATGAAGAACTGGAGATGATTTTCACTGTCTCCAGAAGTCAGATGGAAGCAGACAATATATTTTAATTATCACTTAAAGCCTACTACTCTTAAAGCATATATCTAAAGTAGTAGGAAATAGGCAGAGCAGCGTGAAGTGCACCTTGGTTCTGCAGGAACCTGTGATATACATTAGACTGTTTGAAATCTCCCTGTTTTCATCTGAAGCTGTAACTGCAGTATAACAGATAGCCAACCTCCTTATTTGGATAAATCTGACACCACATGGGAGAGACACAATCATCACTGAAAATACTGGGTTCTTGAAAACGTATGTTTAAAACACAGCTTAGCTTTACAAACTTTTTCTGCATAAAATATCATCAAATATCCTGGTAACGGTTTAGACAGTGTTTATCTTATATTTCTCTGAATAAAACGACTGCTTGCTCTTCCTCTGCTCTCTGATAACTTTTAATATTCTGTGCCTCACAGTTAACAGTAGACAAAAAGAATATGAACATAAATTACCCATAAATTCACTTACGTCCTGAGAACATCCACTGGAAAGGACCTACACCACTCTCTAGGGCAGGGAGCATTTAATGTTTTTGCATATTTAAGAAAACGTTAGAGGATTGTTTCTTAAGGTAATAGTCTTTGTTCACAGTGAGAGGCCGCCAAGTCGGGTGTAGGTGGACAAAGCACTGCTGAGAATAACAAAGATTCTTTTACTTATCAGACTCATCTCCGTATTCTTGTGTGTGTGTGTGAGTCCCTTCCTTTTCCCCATTCACAGATAGGTTAGTTGCAAAATTGCTTCTCAATAACCCCCTCACTAATAGAAATCCCAAAGGTGGTCTCTAAACCTATAATTTTTTCATCAAACCCTTGTGGTGTACATGAGGGTTCTGTGTTTATCAGTTGTTCAGTGAAAACTAAAAAAACAGTGACAGTTGGATGTCCTCCCTAAAATGCTTTATTTTACACATTTATAAATTCCAGAGAGGTGGTAGCCACCCCACCCCTGGAAACATCCAAGGTCAGGTAGGACGGCGCTCTGAGCAACCTGATCTTGTTGAAGATGTCCCTGCTCACTGCAGGGGGTTTGGACTAGATGATCTCTAAAGGTCACTTCCACCTAATCATTCTATGATTCTATATTCATATTGACTTAAGAAAAGTTGGTTTAAATGATACTCTGGTGGAACAAATGAAGACCACTATAACTTCCAGAAGTAAAACTGCCTGGGCTTTATAACTGGTTCCCGATACTATCAAAGCTTACACAAAAGTGTGTAAGCATTTCTAGTTCCGACTAGTTTTTTAAGTTTCAAAGCCTTTCAGATAGTCACTATACACTGAAGATTGCCTTTTTCAAACACCACCTCAAAAATGGAACAAAAAGACTATTATATCTCATCTCTAGACTATATTAAGCCCTTCTTTGAAGCATCACTTTGTAATAAAACTTGCTAGCTATGCTAAATAAATCAACAGCTATTAAGGCTTTCAAGTTATTAGCTTATTACAGTAGCTACTTTCTAATTCTTATGCTCTGCTTCAACTCCTAAAAAGGCCCATTGTGTTGTAGCACTGCAACCCAAAGCTGCTGGGAAATGGGAGGACAGCTTTATTGTTCAACGGCTCCTGGCTCCCGCGGGGTTTGACTTCTTTTTCCTTTCTTTTTTTTCCTTCCCTGACTAGGCTAAAGGCACATGCAATCTATGCTTCAGGAGAGCTAAGCAAATCATTAGGTTAAAGTACTCGAGACTGACAGAAAGTGTAAATGTTTCTCATTATCTGCTAAAGGATCCAGTTGGGTGAACCTGCACAGGTGGGTGTTTCAGTGGGAGCTGGAGGGGAAAAGTGCTCCATCATAGGATGAAACCGTGCAGTTAATTATCTCGAGTTGAAGCAATTGTTATTTAACAAGGAAATTATAATTTGTCACAATAAACCGGAGAATGGCAGTTAGCTAAGCCAGCTTAGCTTTTTATTTTTAAGTTTCTTTAAAGAAGTCAAGTAATCTGCTTAAAAATGCAGAAGAGCATCATTATCAGACACCAACGGTTCATCAAAGCGCTTGAGTGCATTCTTAGATCCCCTCTGAAGTCAAGGGCTTTATGCACTTATTTAACATTAAGAATGTGCGTAATGGCTTTGCTCCATCACAGGCAAAACTGCTGCAGCCCTCACAAAAACTCATGTGGTCAACACATATTTAAAAAAAAGTCAATTTTGCTTCAATGAAGCAAAATTTTATGCAAACCAATGTCATAAAGTAAGATCCACACTTTGAAATGTGTACGCAAAGTACCTTCCAAGCAACAGATGCAGGCCACTTCACAAAAAATATTTCTGTAAAAAAAAGAAGGTTGGTACCACAGAGGCAGACGTGTTGTTCTGCCATTGGTAGTGCGCAGGCCTGTTTTCGAAGGTCTGGCATCTGCCTACAATCTGCATAGGAAAAGCGGTGCAGAGGATCACTCCTGAACTGATATACTAAGAAGAACAATTTGTGGTTTACAAGCACAGTTGCCTAGCTAGGAAATGGGAAAAGAGGTTTTTTCCTTAGTGTGATGTGCTGCTGTGAATCATAATGCAAATTAAATTATGATTACAATAAACGAAAATGATAGTTATGGGAAAAACTGTAGCAAAAAGCAAAAGTCTCAATATACATTTAGAAATACAATATCCCTTTAAAAAAAAACAAGGTAAGAATAACAGGAACAATGATACAAGTGACTTTTCAGGCCTGAGAATAAAGAAAGGTAATGATCAATAAAGCTTTAGGAAAATTATAGAGACTGTTTTTCTTTTTTAAAAAGGGATACTGCATCTTTGAAACATGTAAAATAGTAAGTCACCCGTATTCTACTTACAGATAGTAGGAGTAAGAATAGTAGCTCCTCCTGGCAAGCAAATCACAGACAGTGGAAAAAGAGAAGCAATGGTGAATGAAAAGCGTGACTCTGTCACATTCAATAAAGCAGAGAAATGTGCGTTTAAAAAAAAAAACTGAAAAATTCATGTTTCTTTGGTTAGCATTTCAACTTGCTCATGCACAAACTAGCCTTACTTTGCCATGCAATTAAAAAAAATACACTAGCATATAAAAATGATTTGTTTTTTCAAAAGATCACTTGAGAAAATTACATGCTGAGATTTCATTTCTTGCCAAAAAATTTGAAAATTAAATGGATTGTGTATTTTCAACATGCAGTTCAGCATAATATAATGATTACCACCTAGATGTCATGACAAATGAACAGCTGTGTACAAATCTTGTGCAGTAAATATGCTTTTTACTTTTCAGTTACAAAATCTAAAGATTGCATTAATAAATAACATTTAATCAGAAAACAAATTTCATGTCATTCATTTTAACATCTTTATCGGTACACAGGTGTATACATATATGTTTGTATGCGTACTCTATGTAGCTATATGAGTACACACGTTTTAGAGAATACACGTTTACAACAGATATGTGTGTACTGACATATACACCACACATTTCCTGAATGCAAACATATGTTTTCTATTTTAGAATCTTACAATTGGAAATGTTGATGTAGTCATGCTAAGCATTAGAAATATGGAAGGTAAACAAATGGAAGGAAATGAAGGACATTTGGAAATATTCCAACAACGACTTACAAAATAAAAATGGCATTGCTTGTTAAAGATGCAGTATCCCTTTTCTTAGTCAGTTTGATTACTCCAGTAAAACTCTCTAAGAGCCGTTAAGAGCTTCATTCGGGAAAACTTCAAACTAATTTGCACAAAATGATCAGGCAAAGCCTAAAACATCTCAAGCTCATGAACAAAACTGCTTAGTACTCCATCTTTCAATAAACTGCAATGCTGCGTTTAATCAGATTGAGATAGCGATGGCTGTGCGTACGACTTAATAAACCAATGAAAATGCAGAAACCATTTTTTTAATTGACTTTTCCCATGTAATAAGCTGTGGTCAATTCAGGTACCAAAAGGGATACTACATAATGGATCACTGAATACGTACACTACAGAAGATGATTCAAACGGATTGGTTTTCACTCCCACCACAAGTAAGTGAAGTGTGTTTATGTACGTGTGAATGTGTCAGGGTTTTTACAGCTGTTCCTGGCTTCATTACATGAATTGCCCTGATTCACTAGATGGACTGAATTAACTCAGGTATACAGAGGTTTTCTATGCTTTTTGTAAGAGACCTTGACTAAAGCTGGTATTAAAAGAACCCTGCCCATTTTCCCTAAGGGCGGGGCGGGGGGGGGGAATGGCACACCTATAACATATGCGATAGACAACCAATTAAACTATCATGATGAAAAATTGCCAAACATTAAAGATTCATTAAACAGGTTTATTTCTCACCTATTTTGAATACAAAATAGTGCAGGAGTTTAGAAATGTTATGTGCTTTAGAATGATGATCAAGTATCATTCCTAAGAGGGTACTGCCTTCACAGGTTCAGAGGAAGGAAAGGGGGGAAAAAGGGGAAATTTTAAAATATCATTTCACGGACATAATTAACTTACTTCCATCAAACAATTCAACAGTGAAAATACGAGTCTAAAAGGACTCTGAATGCAAGGGGTAAAAAGAATAGGAAAAATGAACACATGGAATATTAAGCTTTTTTATTATTATTATTATTACCTGCAAAACTAGTCAATCCCATCTGGAACTGGCTGACGTTAGATAGTGGTAGACAGTCTCTCTCACACGCACACACGTGCACACACACAGAGTCTTCTATTAAATATAAGGGGACCACTGCCACACGCACTGAGAAGATGGTACTCCCCAGCACATACCTTGCAATAGAGCTATAAAAAGAGATTTCTTCCTGAAAGCTGATTCTTTTTTTTCAAAAGTTGTGTAACTAAAGAAAATTGGCTGACTGTATGTCTTTTTTTGCATATGATGAGTTGGACCTTTTGCATATGTGTTAATTCTCAACCACAGAGGTAAACAACAGAGAAAAGTAAAAGCACTTTTGGGGAAAATCACGTATGTAGCTAACTAACACAGAACACTATAAGCATACCTAATGTTTCTAATGCAGACGTTTCTTCTCCAAGTTATATATCTCCAGGGATAATAGTGAAGAGGCAATAAATTAAAAAAATCTAATGCAAACCAGTAATTACAACATATAGAATGATCTTAGGTACAATTTAAACTTTTTTCTTAATCTTTAAAAATAATAGCAAGCTGTATTTCAGAGGAACATTCGCAACATTTACAAATACACTTTTCATTAAGACTTCTGCAAAAGGCAAGGGAACGCAATGCACAAACCACCTGAAGACAAAAGTCTTGTTCTACCCAAGAGAAATAAGCTTGTGCCCTGTGAAGGGGACCTGCCAGGGAGGGGGTGCACAGAAAGAGAGGAATGAGTTTTGATGCTATAACTACAACTTTATAGAGCCATATTATGAACTTTTATGCCAGGTTACAAGAGCTGCATCCGCTGGGAAGTCGAGACTTTTATAAACTGACCGAGCAACAGGAGTGGCACGATTTACTACAGGTAGGAGCGTTTGGATGCGGGGTTAGCGTTGTACAACGCCAGAAGATGGCGATGTTGCTTACTGTCTAAGAAAGCACTAACAAAATTAAAATTCATTCAAATTAATACACTTTTGAACAATTTCATGCACTAAGGACTCACTAGATAATTTTACAGTGATGTGGTGTGATTTTAAGAAAAAACTCCAGGTTTACAAGAGCATAAATAAAGGTATAAAATTACATTATTTTGCAAGTTGGATAATGTACAGATACAAATAACTCATTAGAGCTTCATATAGGAAATCAAATTCATTAGGTGATTACAACCTGAAAAGTGCAGTAAGTTATTTCTTTTTTCTTAATAAATAAAAAAAAAGACACCATGAATTTCAATTCTATCCATTTTAATATTCTGTACCTTACTCTAACTGCAACTTAAAACTACTTGGAAATAAGTAAGTATAAGAAAATATATAGCTATTGGATCCTGAATACAAAGTAATCGTCTCTTTAAACATCATAAGAATCACAGCAAAAACAACAGAAAACAGAAAACTCATCCAAAAGCTGATGTGAGCTACTGGTCCTTAAACTTTTTTTTTTAAATGACCTGTAAAAAATACCCCTTTAAAAGTTATTGTTGTTTGAAACGTAGAGAAAAAAAAAAAAAAAGAAGAGGGATCAGCACAGATCATTTTCTTACCTCTTTTTGACGATCAATACGACGACAAGGAGAAGCAGGATGAATACCAGAATTCCAGCACTTATTCCTGCTATCTTCACCACTCGGTCTGTTTGTTTAGCTGGATCTGGAATCACCTCAGGTTCTTCTGTTGCTGCTGCTAACGAATCAAAAAAGAAACTGCTTAAACGTGTAAGCACTAGAGACATGAAAATCATCACTGGAGATCATTTCCAAATGTGTGTGTGTGTGTGTGTTAATACAGTAGCCAAAAATATAGATACATGCATTGTAAATTTATACACCCCCACATATGTATATAGATACACTACTACACTACAAGTTTCAATCTATACGCCATAAAATTTGCAACACCGAGTATATGACTATATATGTGTATATACAGGTAATCTGTAATTTCATGTGTACAGGAGAGTGCAGATTTATCTGGATTTTCAAACAAGTTACTGCATTACAAAGCAGAAGTATGTTTTTAAAGAGACAATCTATCAACTAAATCACCATTACTTCTTTTGCTGTTATTTTTTCAGGCACTAAATACGGAATATTTAACATGAACGAGGGAGATTACAGAATTCACACACAGTAAATTAAACTCTCTTTTCCAAGATGCAGCCAGTACCCTAAAATCTAGTCCTCCTCTCCTTCACCCAATTTCAGTCCACCTTTGTATATTAATTCACCTTACAGCATCTGGCCTGGGATCTGCATTGTACCGGGAATTTTGATTCTCTAAATAAGGCCATTCACATAGCCAAGCCTAAAGTCAGCAGTAGTTTTATTTCTGTTTATAGGCCCTGAAAAAAAAAATTGCTGTTCTATACAGAGATGAAACGACTCTGTAACACAGCTGAGTGGGCTGAGGCCACGGGTTACAGCAGAGAGGAAAACAGAATATATATGAAGGCGCGCAGCCATTCGGTCTGCACCTCTTTGCATCACAGCCAGGCGAACAAAAGATCAGGAACATGGGGTTTTTCAGCCTGGCAAAAATATAAAAAAATAAAAATAGGTTTCAGCCAAGGGTAAAATGCCATGAGGTGTCTACCTACAAAATAGGAAATGGCTCTTTAGCTCTCTAGTTCTTACTTTCTAAGTATCTGGCTTTGCACTTTGCCTGTCCTCTGCTCACAGACATGGATGGGCACATGTGCTTGCTTTCTCTCTTTGACCCTTCTTCTGTCACTCTCCAGCCAGCATGCAGCATACGCCTCTTAACCTCTCCCCCCTCATCACAGCTGCACATGGAGTAGTTACAAGCTGTTGGTATCATCACGCCTATATCATTACACAGAAAATGTATTTTCCTCTGGAACTAGGATGCTTCTCAACAGACCACCAAAACAAGCAGAACAAAAAATGAGGCAAAGCCACACCAGAGAAGACTAACATTCCCCTGAACATCTGCTCCATAGGCCTTTCAGCAAGCCAGTGTAGTCAGTACCAGGGATAATTGGTATCTAATAGCTTCTGGCTTTAACCATGTTACTCGGAGCATTTCTGTTCGGGTACCATGTCCAGGAACCCATATTATCTTTTGAGGGAAGGATCATGCTGTTGTTTAAAATCACTCTTTATTACTTGTTTCTGTACCCTCCACCTCAGCAGTATCTGGATCACTTACTAACAACTTACTGTCAGAACAACCTTCTGAGTTAGCAACATGCTCTCTTCTGGACACCCATGTGAGAGCTAGGCAGACAGTGCGAGATCTGGCAGTGCTTTAATCATAAAACTTAATCACCATCATAAGACTTCATCATCATAATCATCTCTCTCCCCTACAGCTTGAATTCTATCTGCTGAGAAATACTAAATGCTTCCTCCTTTGTGTAAATACATGCCTGCATGCACACTTGCATAAATAACCTGCGTGGACTCAATACTATATGTTCTGTTTGTACTATGTGTGCTGTTGAGGTGTCTAGGGGTAAAAGTCAGAATCAGGTAAGTGGCGTGTGTATGTGTAGCTGCGTACACACAACACATACACAAACTAGAATTAATGCCAGATACACATATGATGCTGCCTAAGAGAAGAAACAAGGGGGATGATGACTTCTGAGGTGGAACGGGACGAAAAAGGTGTTTGAGATTCTCATTGCTTAAAATGAATCAACTCCCAGTCTACTGTTAGCCGGGCTGGATATGACAAACACGAATGAACAGCTGATAAGCAGTAAAGCCAAAAGGCCAATCAGTAGAGCTAAAAGGCCAATCAAAGCTAAAAGATAAATGGCTTTATATGCCAACGGGAAAAAAAACTCACATTTGCTGTGTGGGATACTGAGAAACAGCAAGGATGTGGAAAGGGTAGAGAGGGGAGCACGTAGGAGTGGGATAGTCACTGTGCCTGGAATCACCATGAGTACAATGTGGGCACAGCTGGGTAGCTCTGACCTAGCAAAGGTAAGAACTATTCAAGCTGCAAAAAAACTAAGGCTTGAGCAAAAGATTTAGTTGTTTGGCTAGAGATTTAAGGCCAGGTCTTTGAGAGATTTCAAAATATGAATCACAAGGATTGGATGTGACCTGAAGACGCACTTCAAAAGTTGAAGGCTCAAAAATACATCCAAAAGTACAGGCTTTGAGCCTTGATCAGGATGGTGGTATTTTCATAGAAGTATTAGTGAGAGATGTGAGAGTAAAGAAAAAGAGACCTGTCTCACACTTCCCTGGAGAAAGATAGGACCTTTATTGCTTCACAGAGCAAGCTGCAATACAGGTGCTTCTCAGAGTCATGTTTAAAATTATTGCTTGGCCACTCACAATGTTAATTCATTCAGAAAAGTTATGTTAGAGAAACAGCTATACACTTCTCAGAAAATCTGAAGGAAAGGTTACTGAGAGGATTTACATATTCACCTAATTTAGGTGCTGGTGTTTTATTATATATTCTGTAAGAAATGATTGAGTTTGGATCATCAGCAGCTGTTCAAAATGCAGCTCTCTGTCCAAGTTTCTAGAACAGTGGAAAGCCAGGAGGATATCAACTGCTTGTCCATTTATTCTGGTTTCCTGACACTAAGGGGTTTGAAGTAAGAGACAGTAACTCATTCCATGAACTTTAATACTGCTTACAAGATAAAGCTGCTGCCCACTAAAAATGTACCCCAGAGTCCTAAATTAGTGGAGAAAAATTATTTTGAATAGTCATAGACTAATCAAGCATATAACCAGTGGTTGAGCCTCCTATATCCAAAATGCTAAAATCTATGGACAAAACACTACCTCTCTCCCCAGTATCAAAACAGGGAAATTACTTCCAACTTAAATGAAGCCAGGATTATTATATGTACTTTTCCAGCAACAGATAATACATGCATTCTCTAGACTAAATGTTACATTTGGGGACTATGTGAAAGCAATTATATATATAAATCACACTGTAATCTATTATTTATGTGTATGTACATTGCATGCAATAAAGTATATTATTTTGAGGAAGCCATTCAATGTAGCATAGAATCATTTAATGAAACTTATGAATTTGAAAGTATTTCATATTACTTATGTTTTAATTTTGATATTTCAAAGTGTATTGTAATAAGCACATGAGCTTACACATATATAATCAAAGGACAAAAACAGAAACCATGTGCCGTATGAGTATGTGTTAAGCTTGCGTGTGTACAAGTCAGTGTCTCCTGGTTGCTGATTGCACAAGGACTACAGCAACAAGAACATTCTGCTTACTCTGAGAATTGCTCTCTCTACCCTCTAGACTACAAGACTGTCAGAATTTTTCTTTCTCTGAAGTGGCTCTTCTATAGGCTGAACTGCTGGTTTTGCCAAACAAAACAACTCAACTCACCAAAGCTTCACCAAGGGCAAATCTTGCCTAACCAACCTAATGGCCTTCTGTGATGGAGTGATTACGTCAATGGACAAAGGAAGAGCTACTGAAGAACCTATCTGGACTTCTGTAAGCCTTTGACAGTCGTCCCCCCCAACCAATCCAATCTAATTTGGAGAGATACGCTAATTAAAAATTGAATTATTTTGATAATTGGAGTTAACAAGGTAAAAATATTCTAAAATTATTTAAGTTACAACACCACCTGCTTTACTAATTCCTAACATTCCTTTCTAGTGATCTAGTCCTGCAATCCTTTCTTACATCTTGAATGGCAGGCTCTGTTAAAAGGTAATTTATCCATTTCTAAAAGAACCTTGTGTGGTAACAGCTTGATGATCATACAAAAATGGACTCTCTATTGGTTACTAATTTCTTTGGCCACCCTTACTCTAACAGACCTTCAATTGAGTGTTAATTTTTACAATATCCTTACATATTACTATATTTTTCACAATTTGACCTTGTAAGTCTAAGAAGAGATAATCCTACAGTTTTCAACCAGTGCAAACTCACCTTGCATAAAATTCACAAGAAAGAGTTTCTGATCTGAAACAGAGAGTTAGCTACAATTCTTCCCCCCTGTAAGAATAGCTGCCTATACAGAAGATTTATGAGCTAGACTGAGAGGATGACACTGGATTTAGCAACTTATCCACTCACCTTTCTTCTGAACTAACGAAGAGTAACTGCAATCATATTCCACAGTCCCATTCACAAAGTTCATAAAGTAACTTGATCCAGTGATTCTGGCTCTGCACATTGCCAGTGATAGTCACCATATAAGAAGTAGTTTTCCTTGTTTTCACAGACACTTAAGGACAATATTCAATTGTTTGACTTCCATGATCAATAGCATGAAGTGCAACTGTGAACAGCACTAAATTAGACTAGGATTACTAACACTTTCAGAGACAATAAAATTCTAAACAGTTGGTGAGGTAGAGCCCACCTTATTCTCACAATTTCCTGATGTACTTAATTCCTCTATATTTTTTATCTTGTTTTTAACCAAATACACCTAAAAATCCAACACCCACTTCTAAAATTGAATGTATGCATAATATTCATACTTAATTCTTGAAGTATACCGTGGCATAAGGAATCCAGTCACGGCACATATTGCTTTCCTGTCTTCTCCTTCCTTCTGTGGCTCAAAATTTACACACAGCCTTGCAAAATTGTCAGAGAATTTATGAGACTCAGCACAAAATCTATTCACCTATACCTTCCTAAGGAGATGGTGCTGGAATCAAGATAATGATATTCTACTCGCTCATCCAAACAAAATTATTCAAGCAGAAAATTCTGGTAGGATTTTGCACGGCTGCTTGTATGGCACCACTCAGAGAACAGCCAGCCTTCTTAAAGACAGCTTTTAAATCAGAGGTTTTGAACAAGATTTTATACGTAACCTTCTCACCATACTATTTGACTCTCTTAACATTCACAGCATTTTATGCTGGGTTTCCTTTGTGTGAGCAAGGGAAGAACTCTGTTTTATGCATGATTAAAGCTGCTATTTTATTACACTGCATTTTCTTTGAATGTTAATTTCTGTTTGTGGCAGATCTTTGGATTCTGACAAACTGGTGTTATGGCTGCAGAGCTTGATATTCAAAACAGCTCTGCTCGAGATAATCTGTTCTGTACCTTTGTTATGTGGCATTCAAAAACTTTTAATTAAAACCAGGAATGACGTCTGAATGAGTTCAACAAGGTAATATCAGGATAACATCAAATGAAACTGGAGTTCCAGCCAGCTCTGGCGGTATGTCAGTCTACCACCTGAGAAAAGGACTCTTTGAGAAACTAAGTGAGATTCTCTGATGAGTATTTTGTTTCAGACTGCTCTGCCCTGCGTTTTAATCATCTACCCAGAAAGACCGTTCTGTCTCCATCAGTTTTGTTTTGTTACTGCTTTGCTAGAATCATAATCATTGTGCAATTAAGGAAATTTTCAGAAGTCTGAAAGTTAATTAATAAATTCAAGCTCAGAGAGAGAAGATCCATAACCCCTTTTAGCTTAATTATATTAAAAAAAAGTCTCAGATGATTCTGTTTGATGAAAACACTTGAATGTGCTTTTGCAGGGATGGGGGAAATGGGATGTGCAACTTGTTCCAGCAAACTATACACATGATTCACGAGGTCCTACAGATTCCTTCATGGAAGTCAGTTTGGTACACTGTTGGCATCTTGTTACAATTTTTCTTTTTCAGGCTGAAAGGTGGGGATACATTTACTGGGAAAGGAGCTTCTCTTTTGGAGTACAGCTTCCGGGAGATGAAGGCATGCCAGAAATTCATTAGAGTTTGGGTACATCTAAGCTGTTGCTTCCAGGACTCTAAATTACAGCTCTGTAGGGTAGCATTATTAAAAATAAAAATTGTATTTGATTATGAACTGAAAACGTGATTCCCCAAGCTGTATTTTGAAGTGCCAGGTTCATCCCTATCACCATGGTAACCACGGTCCACAGCTGCCCCAAGGAGAAGCACTTAACAGGCTCTGCCGGTGAAAATGGGGATGCCCAGCACCACCAGCCTCTTCTCCACACCCATCCTGAAAGATGAGGGTAGTGAAGCGACACTTAGATATAATCTGCTGCCTCACTTTGCGTTGCAACATACTGCGCCCATCTTTGTCCTTACATGTGTCCTTTGCCAGGGGAAAGGGGGAGGTGTTACAGAAGGTACCAGCTATGCCCAACAGAGGGGGGTCCTGAAGGCTCCAAAGCTTTGTGATATTATAAATTAAGCCCTTGTACAAAAAAATTTAGATACCACTGTTCTCCACATGAAAGGTCACTACTGCAGAAACGGGTAGAGACACTGTTTCCAGGCCCCTACGGTTCCTTCTGAAAGAGCTTTTTGATCCCTCTCAAAGGATGGCTTACATGCAAAAATGAAATAAATACAGCTTTAGGCTAACCTCTAGTCAGATTTGGGATTGTATAAGATCACAGAATCATAGAATGTCCTGAGTTGGAAGGGACCCACAAGGATCATCAAGTCCAACTCCCGTCCCTGCACAGGACAACCCCAAATTCACACCATGTCTCTGAGGGCGTTGTCCAAGCACTTCCTGAATATCATCAGGCTCGATGCCGTGACTGCCTCCCCGGGGAGCCTGTTCCAGTGCTCCACCACCCTCTACGGGAAGAACCTTTTCCTAACACCCAACATAACCCTCCCCTGGCACGTCTTCCTGCCATTCCCTCGGGTCCTGTCGTTGATCACCAGAGAGAAGAGATCAGCATCTGCCCCTCCTCCTCCCTTGTGAGGAAGCTGCAGACCACGATGAGGTCTGCCCTCAGTCTCTTCTTCTCTAGGCTGAACAAACCAAGTGATATAGCTGCTCCTCATACAGCTTCCCCTCTAAACCCTTCACCAACTTCGTGGCCCTCTGGACACTCTCTAGTAGCTTTACATCCTTAATGTACTGTGGCGCCCAAAACTGCACACAGCACTCGAGGTGAGGCCGCACCAGCGCAGAGCAGAGCAGGACAATCCCCTCCCTCAACCGACTGCAATGCAGGGCTTGATGTACCCCAGGGCACGGTTGGTCCTCTTGGCTGCCAGGGCACACTGTCGGCTCATGTTCAACTTGCCGTCGCCCAGAGCCCCCAGGTCCCTCCCTGCAGAGCTGCTCTCCAGCCCCTCGTTCCCCAGTCTGTATGCGCATCCAGGGCTGCCGTGCCCCAGGTGCAAAATCCAGCACTTGGCCTTGTTAAGCTTCATACGGTTGGTGATTGCCCAGCTCTCTAATTTGTCTAGATCTCTCTGCAGGGCCTCTCTGCCCTCAAGAGTGTCAACAGCTCCTCCCAATTTTGTGTCACCAGCAAACTTAATCAGTATTCCTTCCAGCCCTGCATCCAAGTCATTTATGAAGACATTAAAGGGTAATGGCCCTACCATGGATCCCTGCGGAACCCCGCTAGTGACTGGACACCAGCCTGATGTGACGCCATCTACTACGACCCTTTAAGCCTGACCCATCAGCCGATTGCTCACCCACGGCATTACGTGTTTATCCAGCTGCATGCTGGACATTTTGTCCAGGAGGATACTGCGAGAGACAGTATCAAAAGATTTACTGAAATCCAAAAAGATTACATCGACTGGCTTCCCTTGGTCAGCTAGCTGGGTAACCTTGCCACAGAAAGAAATTGTTTGTTAAGCAGGTCTTTCACCTCATGAACCCGTGCTGGGTGGGACCGATGACTGCATTGTGTTTCAGGTGTTTTTCAATAACCGCCAGAATACTCTTCGCCATAATTTTGCCAGGCACAGAATTTTGACAGGCCTTTAGTTACTGGTGTCACCACTGTTGTCCTTCTTGAAGATTGGGACATCTGCCATCTTTCAGTCAACTGGGACCTCTCCAGATTTCCAAGAGCATTGAAAAATCGAGAGAGGTCTTGCTATGACAACAGCCAGCTCTTTAACTAGTCTCAGATGAATCTAATCAGGCCCCATGCACCTGGAGCAGCAAGTCCTGCACAAGTTCAGGGTTGATTGGGAGTCCATCATTCCCACAGTCATGGCTCTCTAGCCCAGGGCTCTGGGACCCCCAGAGCCCATCACTGGTGTTGAAGACTGAAGTGAAGAAAGCATTAAACATCTCTGCTTTGTCTATGTCCCTGTTTGTGAGGTGAACATGCCCATCAAGTAATGGGCCAGTGTTATTTCTGGACTGCCTTTTGCCATTAACATATTTTAAAAACCCCTTTTTATTGTCCCCCACATTGCTGGCCAGCTTCAATGCCAATTGAGCTTTGGCCGCACATATTTCCTCCCTAGAGTGGTGAACAGCATCTCTGTAGTCCTCCCAAGGTCACCTGACCTCACTTCCACTGGCCATATACTTAATTTTTTGCCTTATTTCTAGACCATCCCTGCACAGCCAAGCCGGCTTTCTGCCTCGCCTGCTTAACTTCCTCCATTTTGGAATTGCCTGCTCCTGTGCTTTTACGAGGTAGTACTTAAAAAGTGACCAGCACTGATGAACCCCAGTGCCTCAAAAGCTTTTCTCCCAGGCGCTATAGAAGTTAAGCACAGAAATTCCCACAGACAGCTCTGCATACAAATATGGTGCCAGGTAAACACGTGAAGACCTGCTTACACATCCTGCTTCCAGATAACACAGGAAAATATCCTGAGCTTACGTTACTGGATGTTCTTTAAATGACGAACATACAGCTTATAAATATTTATATGCACTTTAATTAAACAAACTAGCACAGCATATCTTGCCATACAATAATGAGACTGCTACCTAGAAATTCCAATATATTATATACATTTGTATACAAAAGGCCAGTTCCTGACTGTTATTGTTAAGCCCTCACAAGTGTAGATATATATTGTTTTGATAAGTCGTATATAATAAAAAAATCAATCCCATCTTTATTGCTCTCCAGAACTTTCAGATCAGTCCACTGAGTGCTACTACATTGGTAGGACACTGCAAGGAAAAGAGTCAGGTGAACCAAGTGTCTGCTGCTACTAGGGACTGACACTAAAATGAATGAGGACTTACTCTTGCAATGTTCCACTGAGAAGCAATTTAAATTCACAATGACTACTCTGAAAATAGTAATGTCCATGAGTTTATAACCAATTATGAAAGAGTTGACCTTAAAAGATTCAGAAGTATCAAGTGAAGAAAGTGCTGAATCCGTTTGCCTCACTAACTGAAGCCTTGGACACGTGCAGATGAACAGAGCTAATGCGGGAACAATGCTGAGGAGACAATGTTCCAGCAACACTCTGCTCTGCTGTTCCACAGGTCACCTTGAAAGAGCAGATAGCACCTTCAATGCATTTCTACTACATCTGCCGCTAAGAGGTACTACTTGCATATGTACTTTGTAGGCACTTTACTATCTCTCAAAATACTGCAATGATAGGATTCGGTTACAGGGAAAGATGATGTTCAGTGATTCTTATAATCTACAGGTTGTACAGCTTTTGATTTGCAAGTTATTATCCTCATGCAGGAGACAGCTGTTTATGTAGAGATAACTAAGCCAGCTTTAAGCAAGCTGGCTCAGTGGCACCACCATGTCTCCAGGACACAAAAAGCTCTGAGTGAATGCAGATGGCAATTGTGACAAGGTATTTTACACAGGGGAGTAAGCTGAAGTTACATTGTTGGCTTCTAGTTCAGTCGTTTTAACCGCAACAGGACACAAGATAAAAATGCGGGCTAAGGTTTTTGAGATGGCACCTCTCAAAGCAAAGCGCTGACTCCAAGAGCAGAGGAACAGGGCCCTTCCCTGTGTTGCAGCAGCACTGCCCAAGAGAGGGGAGACTCCTCCTGGTTGTAGCACATCACTAAGTCCAGGCAGAGCTGTGCTTGCCTCTGGAACCATCAACTCCAAAACGTAGAGAACAAATGATGATGTTGGGTTTACACAATGGAAATATATCCCATGGATAAATTAGAACCTATTCATTAGTCTGTTGGATACCTGAAAATCCGTAAGACCACGTTTTTTTCTCCCCTCCCCTTCTGACCTGCTTTACCGTCAAACCAAATAAGAATAAATCTTTACAAAGCAGTCAGAATACCATATTTTGGGGTTTTGGTGCTGTTTTTTTCCCTGATATTTGAAGTTCCCTCTCAGGTCATAATTTCAAAATTGCCATCAACCATGCAAGGGCTAGAGCCTTACTATGAAAAAATCCTAATCTGTGCCAGAACTCGGGTTTTACAAAGCTACAGGATCTCCTAATTGTGGACAATACTACGTGCTTGTTTCAAAATACCAGGTCTCATCCCATAACAGCTGCATGTTTGAAATGTTAGGGAAATTAAGAGAAATACATAACACAATTTTATTTTATTTTGAAATCTGGTTAATTTTCTGTGTCTTGGAAAAAAACAGTTTTTAGAATGAGACTTTCCTGAGCCACTTGATGCAGTTCCTTCAGTAGCCATTAGGGAAGCAGAGGTCTAAAGATTCTACACATTTTTTCATTGCATAAGTATTAGCAGACCTTGAAAAGGACACGTAAAAAAAAGTTGTAGAAATATATAACATGGATGCTGTAAAGTATCAGACTAACACAATGAAATCTAAACCACTATTTCTCCTTGATTTTCTGGAAAGGGGTATTGTTTGAGAGTGGCCCCCTAACACTCTGATCCACCTGACCACAACCATTGAGCAACGACTTGTTGGATGGACTGTTACCATTTCTTAAGGTCAGTGTGATTACTTTCTCTCTACAATGGGTCTGTTGTTAGACCTGTTGTAGCATTTTTTTTCCTGAGAACATAAAAAGGCAGCCTGCCTTTTGGTAATGAGGTCATTTATTAACTTTTTTTTTGGGGGGGGGGGGGAGAGGGGGGGAATTGTTAGTGTTGGGACACATTACAAATTAAAAAACTTTCAAGTTTTAGTCTGAACAACCAGCCTGCTTTCAAACCCATGTTTTTTTAAAAAAATAAATTTTCACTTGATGTTATAGTTACAAAATTTAAACTACGCAAAACACTGCATTAAGAAATTACCTGGTTTTGACAATGACTCCTATACGGCTTGTTAGCTCAGAATTAAACTGAAAAGAAAATTACTATAAAAGCAATGTTTGGTAACAAATATACAAAACACCTCATCTTTATGTGCCTTTCCACCAGGTAACATTTAAGAAGTTTAGCAGAGAAAGTACATTATAATGATCGTTACCATTTATATATGCACACAACATGGTTTATGGGGAAAAATATTACTCTCAAATGACTGAAGTTCCATTTTCCTATATTTATTGAAAATAACATTCTGTGAATAACTTCTGCTAATTTAAGCAACTATAAAATTGTAAGTGAGAATTTATTGGCAGTGTAGGAGTTGCAGAGTTATTGCAGATCGGTGCAATTACGCTGAAGGAAGCAAGGACAGCTTAACTCTCCTCCACCACAAAACTGCAAACTCTCAAACCAAACTGTACTCACTGTAGCTCAAAATACAGAAATTCCCAAGATGAAAAATTATCTTAGAACAAATGCAGTGCTAATAACATAGAGGATGGAATCAAAAGAAAAAAGCAACGAGGAGGAACAGAAATAGTGTTTCCTTCAACCTTTCAAAATCCAAACCCACAGAGAATAAAGTTTATACAGTGCTAAAACTAGTCTTTAGTACACTCACTGGTTATTACTTGCCATTCAGAATGGTAAAAAGTGAGAAAATACACAAAACCCCCTCCAAGAAAAGAAGCGGCTAACTCTTCCTTTGGAGTTAGGTCACAGTTTTTCCAAACACACAGAGATTAAAGTTTATACAGTGCTAAAACTAGCCTTTAATGGCACCCATTGGTTATTGGCATCCCAGATTCTTACTGACGTGACTGCCAGCCTTCAGTATTTTGTTTCCTGTAAAAATTGGAACTTTTTCAAATAAAATGAAAGAGTAAATATAAGTACCCCAAAAGAATCAAAGACGCTTGCTTTCACGTGAATTCTGTTCTTCCATCTAGAGAAATTTTTTGCAACTTCTTCGGTTATACAACACTTTCCTGGCATGGTTCAGCGTCTATAGGAGTCCACTGGGCTAGCTGGGAGACAACACAGGATGCACTGGTGTGCAACACCCACGGCAGAGAACTTTCCTTCTCTTTCAAGTCTTCCCATCTGAAGAGCATCCACTCTCAGAAAGCTACATGGATCAAAACTCTTGAGGTTCTCCTGAACTCCTTAGCACTAATAGGTCTCCAATCAGCTGGAGGTCTGGGAGCATGAGGGAAAGGCAAATATCCTCTTCCAAACCAACTGGGTATCACCCAGCTGCACATCGCAGCGGGCTGCAAGTACTGTCTCAGCCATTACCCTAATTATGCAGTTGCTTCCAAATCTGCTTATCCAAGTATATCTGAAAGGTCTTACGGCAGCACTTCAAGCTAGGACACCTGACTTTGCACTGAAACATCAAAGCAGTGGTGCTTACCCATGGTAGTCTGTCAGCTGCAACGCGAGGGCAACAGCCTTTAGCTGACTGAAAGCTTTGACATCTTCCGCTACAGCAACCATTTGGAAAACAAACACATTACCTAAGCCTTAAACCCTGTGTAAGAAGTCACAAGCCTGTTTAAATGCTTGTTTATCGCATTTGACATCTAGAAACGCAGCCGTAATGGCACTGCAACAACATGCAGCTAATGCAATGACAACTATATGAAAAAAAAAGCACATTGACGTTCACAGCTCTGGGTTGATTGCCATTGACTAGCGAGTTCAGATCAGGACCTGTAATGACATTAAAAATCTTTCGTATTCTGTCATTGCCTCTCTTTCCACATATCCCTATATTACTAATATTACAAAGAAACTTTCAAGCAGGAGGAAGAGGTGGCAGTCCTGCAGACTACAGGACCAAACATGCCTGCAAGAAAGATGACTGCTAATGTGTTTTGCCACTTTCTGAACCTTTGGCTTCACTTTTTCACATTTTTTCTTTTCATACAGAAGTCTTGATGCCTTCAGACCTTAAACACTAAACGATTTTTCTCTTCTGAAAGAAATAAAAGACCTTTTGCTATTTCTGTTTTTCAAGTAAATACTCACACGAAACTGCGATGGAGAAACCAGATGTAATAAAGAGCCTCCATGATTAAAGTTAGATGAACTTTTCATACCTGACATTACACTGGTTCATAAAAAGTAAAGATGAATCAGTTTTTAATTGCACAAAGCTTACTCTGACAGAAGGCAGCCAGGCTGTATGAAAAGTAGTACTGGGTTGTGCGGTGTGCAGAACTAAAAGCTATCAGTCTGAAGGTGGATTTGTGGCCCCCTCAGCTGCATGCTTTCTGGGTAGTGGAGCATTTAGTTGTGTTTATCCAGAGGATGAAATTAGCTGCTCTGTATTGGATATGCCTTGGGCTGTTGCTTTCCCAGCTAGATCCTCCGGGAAAATACAACTGTATCAAAGGAACAAAAGAATGTATCTAACAAAAGCTTCAAATCCACATGGAAGTCAAAATAAATGAAGCCAACTACAACATGCAAATATTGTATTATGATTTATGTAATGGATTGCTAACAAAGAAGATTACTGTACTGGTATTTATGTTTTAAATCTGGTTTTAGGGTTTTCACTCAGTTGTGATCTGATTAAAATGTGACTGATTTGGAGGAGAAAATCACCTTAAACTGAAGGAGTGCCAAGAACTCTTGCAGATGAGTGGCAAAAGTATCTATACTGAGGCAATGAGCTTTGCCTAACGATGAGAAAAACCAAATTTACATTTTTAAAATAGGAGCAAAAAATTGAATTAAACAAGAACTGACATGAAAGCAATGTGCTCTAGTTTTCAGAGACACAGGCTAAGACACACCTCTGTGTACCTCGTTTAAATTGTCTCTTTGGCAAAATGTGACTTGTGATCTGAAACACGCAGGCCACTCCACCATGTGAGCTCCCATTACAAGTGGGTATTCCTGACCATCCACAGTGAAAATAGCCTTTCTCCTCTTCAAGGAAGTGAATGGCGGCTTTATTCAGTGACTGACTTGATAAGACTGATGAATGACTCACTTCAGCTTCTTATTCCTTAAAAAATAGGGAATGTTTATCTATCTATCTATCTATCTATCTATCTATCTATCTATCTATCTATCTATCTATCTATCTATCTACTTAGAGACAGCTGAACAGAACTTTCAAACCTGGGTAGAAGTCACCCTGACATATTCAGATGGCACCAACACAGGCGATGACTTTCAGATGGCCTGAGCACCTCTCATAAATCAGATCTACTTTCATATTTTAAGTACCTATGTTTGAAAAGAAACGTCCGCCTGAGGATACATATTAGCCAATCAATGCAATGACAATATCTCTAGATAAGACCTCCTCTTGCCTGACTGGTGTAATAACAAGACTGTATTACATGAAAACATAGCGCAGTCCTATACAATCATGTCTGTTACTTCCAGAATATCCCAAAAGTAAAATTAAATACAAAACTGTTTGCATACTTCAAGCGTTCAAGAAATGGAAAGTGAAGAATAATAATGTATTCCATAATCAAATGTTAAACAACTTGGTACTACATTAAGCTTCATAAGAAAACTATAAAAGCATTTTTTGATTACTAGAACACTTCAGAAGGTAACTTTATCTAAGAGGTTTTCAGCAGGACAAAATGCTGAAAAGGAAAAGCAAGAAATAAAAATGTAATTTCATCTAAGATCACATATAACACTTATTTTCCCCATGCTATAAATACAAACCTTAGGAAAATCTATAGTATTAAGGGCCATTTGTCTTTGTTATCTCACTGACCATTTAGGTGTAAATACACCTACCATTACCCCACTAAGAAAGGAGAAGGGACTTAATAACCTTTCTGTTTTGTAGACCCAGGTAGATTTTACTCGCTGTAACTGGTAAAAAATAAATGTTCAGTTCTGTGCTCCCAAACTTGCACCAGGGCCGACATATTTCCACTCAGCTACACGTGATATTCTCCATGGAAAATAATTCCACCTTCTTTCACTTACAAGGACAAGAGCAAAGCCCTGCACTTGGGATGGTAACACCACACCATGGTACAGCCCGAAGTTAGAAAGCAGCTTTGCAGAAAACAAAGGAGGAGAGAATTGATCTTGTTGCTGCCTTCAGCTGCCTACGGGTGGATGGATGTAGAGAAGACACAGCCAGACTCTGCTCTGAGAGACGCACAGCAAAAGGACTAGGGGCAACAGACATGACTTGCAGTGTGGGAAATCCCAAAGTAGATAGCATAGGAAAAAATAATAATAAAAAAATCACAATGAGGGTGGTAAAACACCGGGGAAAGTACCAAAAGAGGAATCTCCATCCTTGGAGACATTAAAAACTCAGCTTGACAAGCCCCTGAGCAACCTAATTTAACTTCTAATTTAGATCCAATTAAGCTGACCCTGCTCTGAGCAAGGGTTTGACCGGACGACCTCCAGAGGTCCCTTCCAACCTGGATTATTCCAAGATTCCTACTTTATACGTGAAGACACCAACTGACACTCTGTTCATCTCATTGATCTAAGTGATCATTATTGCCTTGTTTTAATAAATAAATAAATGTGTGAAGCTATATTCTCTGAAATGCAGGGAATGCAGTTTTACCTTTGTATTTCTTCCAGTTTCAGTATTGCACTTAGATTCATGTTTGAGGCTTTTTTTCTAAGCCTCTAAGCTGTCACAATTTCAAAAACAATCCTCTAAGATTCAATCAGAGATGGCTCCTGGGCACTTTTAAAAGTTGACTGTAGCTTTATGCATCTTGCCTTGAATATTTAAGAAAAAACCTCATGCTCTGGTTTGCTAAAAGATTCTCAGTGGCCACTGATTCCCTATAAAGATGAAGACTGTTGTTCAGGTCCTGCCTCTCAATGCAAAGAAGTGCAGAAAGCCAGCTGAGAAGAGACATTAGATGAGTTAGTCCTTGCTTATCAGAAAGCATCTTGTTCAGCTGAAGTTTCATTAAGTGGCAAAGGGGATAGAAAGCACCCTTTCAAGCTGCTATTAATACAGCTACATACTGGGTAAAAGAACTTAGTGACTATAGCATGCGATTGCTTTCCTCCCTGAAATGCTCTCCTCATTTGCTCGTGGACCTCTCCCCGGTTGCCCCCCGGGACTGGAGAAACCCTGCTGTAAGAAGGAGTGGGGAGATAAAGGAGGGGCGATTCAGGATTTAGTGGCAGGAAGACAGCTTGTGGTTAAAGAGGCTGCTCTAGGTCTGACAGGAGAATGAAAATAGAGAGAGATGGCAAGGGTAATCAGAAATGAAAAAAAAAAAAAAAAATTCTGGAAAACAGGTACGCAGAACAAGGAGAACACGATGAAGAAAGAATTGGACTATGAGGAAAACAAAAAAGAAAAAAAGCAAAAAGGAAAACAGTAAAAGAAAGCAAGCATAAAATAGGGTAGCAGGAAAATAGGTAAGCATAAAATAGGTAGGAAGAAAGGGTAACGATACAGAAAATGTTTAAAGTTCTTCAGTTATGAAAATAAATTATTTTTGAGGAAATAAATGATTTTTGGTTGTAAATGTCAATTTAAATTGGACTTGAATTTTATTCCCTTGCTACATGAATCTGAGCGATTCATGCCAATGAAAACAGGAGCAAACTCAAACATGAATCTCTATGAGCAAAGGAAGTGGCTTCTTTCTTTCCTTCTTTCAGAAGGCAAAGTCCCAGACCTGTAGCAAACATTACCTTGCAGACTCTAGAAAGGCCATACCCTGTGCTAGTTAGCAAGAGGAACTCCAGACGCTACTACATGTGCTGCCACAACACAAAACTAGCATGTAGCTCCCCATAAATTGTGTGCCTTTTTGCGAGACAGGCAGAACAAGAATGTAAATAGCATTACAAGTCATGTCTGAAATAAACTGCGATTTACAGAGCTGTAAATCTGCAATTTACAGATCACCTCTCTGTGATAATATATTACCCTCAGGTCACTGATACTAAGTCTTCAACTTTAGTTGTACCAAGTACACTCCTTTCTCTTTCTTACCAGGCAGCTAAAAACAAACCAACCAACCGAAGTCACTGAAATGAGGGAAGTGGTGTTGCCTTCTACTTAACAGAAAAATATCAGTGCAGACCTTGTCATCTAACCTTCCTCCCCCCGCCCCCCCCCAATCAAACAACTCCTGCCTCAAACTATTGCACTCAAAATGCTCCAGTTTGCTTCAATTATTTTCTACGTTCAGCTACTCTCCTGAGACCTGGGAAATCAAACAACTTCATATGCATCTGAGAGCGGACCTTCAGCTGAAATCAGTGGGGCTATGCCAGTACGGACAAACAGGGGAGTGAGGGGTTCAACCACTCTTAATACAAGCTAGTAAAGGAAAAGCCTTATTTCAGGTGTCTTCATCTTCTGCTTCATCAAATGTAGTAATAAAGATGACAATTTAAGGACTTTCAGGACTTTACATAAAAGCAATACCTACTGCAGAATTTTTCAACAATTTGTTAAGATGCATTGGCTCTAAGCTCCCAGCAGAAACTTATTTTCATTCATTTACAGCAAAATGTATTTATGCCCACTAAAAAAAATGCTTTATTAAGCATTCATAGATATTGCAGGTATTTATTAAATCAGTTTCATCACCAGAAGATATTTTTGACATAATATCAATTTTCTATCTGTTTACTGAGTGCTTGTAAAGCCTTTTTCAAGAAACAGTAAAATACCTGAAATGTTTTACTGCACAGCAATACACCAACTAAACTTCATTCTCACTCAGCTCATTGACTTAACAATGTTTACATAGTGAACCTGAATTCAAAACATGTTTCATTGCGCTGAACCATCTTACGCTGATCTTGACATTTGGTAAGGGTAAAAAGTACCATTAATATTTAAGAAACTTTAATTCCAACTGCTGATTGAAAACTCAGTCACAACAGCCAAATTAAAACAATTTTTGTTTTGAAGAAGCCAAATATTCCTCATCCTGTAGTCCTAGAAGTATTAGATTTTTATACTGGCAAGTACTCCCTCATATATCTTTCTATTACATTCATAATATCCTTCTCCCATGGCATTGCCACCATGCCTGTACGACTGCAGGTGGGTAACAAATGCAAGAGACTCCTGCTTTGTGTTTTGCAAAGACCTTTCTCACATGTTTGGCCCATCAAATACTCCAGTAACTCAAAATTTCAGCTTGGATTTCATTCTGGTCTTTAACCTTGGGTGAGGGAAGATTAGAGCTGAGATAAGGGTGAGTTAGGTTCAGAGCTGGGTTATCCCTTCTTTTTCAGACTGGGGTCCTTGTGCACAAGGGTCTGTTCCAGCCACAATGAAATACACAGGAAGACCACTTCTAATGTTAAAACACGTCTTTTCACCTTAGCTAATATTTTAAAAATTTCAAGAGGGATGTGGGCAAAACAGTAAGAGTAGTAAACAGAGGCTTTCCAGGGGGGTTGAAATCAAGGAATTTGGAAGAAATGCAAGTGTTAAGTAGTAGCTCTGGAAATATTTTTTTCTCCTTTTCCTTCAAAAGCTCTGTTCTTAAACTCCAGTTAGTTTCAGATACCTTACAAGGAAAAGTAAACAGCTCATCCCCCTGTGCCTGTTGGTATTTTTTTCCAAATTTAGAGCTAATGGAGGATTTCATTAATACGAAACTTTCAGAACACTGAATTTGAATCATCTCTGTAGGCAGACATAGGTGAAGGAATTTTGCCCAAACTTGCCCCAATCTTCTCCTTAGAAAAGACAGTATGCTGAAAAACATGACCATAACATGTAAGCATTCTTGGAGAATGTACTAAGTCTGGCTGGGGTGGAGTTAACTTTCCTCATCACAGTCTGTGTGGGGCTGTGTTTTGGATTTGTAACCAAAACAGTGTTGATAACACAGGGATGTTTTAGCTATTGCTGAGCAGTGCTCGCACAGCATCAAGGCTTTCTCTTTTTCCTACTCTGCCTGCCCCCACCAACCTGGAAATAGTTTGGGAGGGGGCACAGCCAGGACCGCTGACCCCATCTGACCAAAGGGATATTCCCTACCATGTGAAACCATGCTCAGCAATAAAAGCTGGAAGTTTTGAATTTCCAAAGCAACCGTAGCTCGGACGCTGGCTGGGCATTGGGCTGTCTGTGGGAGATGGTGAGGGACTGCTTTGCATCACTTTTTAAAAAATAAGTAAATCTTTCCTTCACTTATTAAACCATCTTTATCTCAGCCCACAGGTTTTCTTATTTTTGCTCTTCTGATTCTCTTCCCCATTCTGCTGGTGGGCAGAGTGAGTGAGCAGCTGGGTGGGTGCTGCTCCCTACCCCTCTCCCCTGAAAAGTATACAGAGAGAAGGAAAAAGAGCAACAATGAAAATTGTTTGATATCTTTGAGAACAAAACAGAAAAAAACACCAAACCCACAAAACTTATACCATTGGCCATTTACGTTCAGGCTGGTCGTCTAAAACAAAAAGTTATTTCTTCCTCTCCATTTAACAAAACCTATTTATGCTGCTCTAGTCAGTTAATCACTACATTGTAATTCACATGCCACCTCTCCTTCTAGCTGAACCTTTAAAAGCCTTTTCATGTATTAACTTGAGACAGAGTACTCCTATTTAACAGCTGAAAAAGCTGAAACAGAAAATAAACAAGCCTGGGGGTAACAAGGATCTCACAACTGGGGCTGTAAGTGTTTGCAGATAAAGGCAATGTTTGGCATAACTCATATTTTCCTCAGTGTTTTTTTCCCCCCTCCTCACTCTGTTCTTTTTACACCAAGGTAAGAGAAGGTCATACCAGCTTTAGTAACCTAAAAAAGCCAACGTACTCTTACTGGCACTACTTCACACATTTCTTTTTGCTATACCTATCCTTCCTCCGTATGGGTTTTGTTTTTTCTCCTCAATATTTCAGGCAGCTTAAGATTAAATTATTTGAATGACTGCCTTGAAAGGTAAAGCACTCCGGTTTACCACTACCTTTTTTTTTTCTCTATAGCAACAGAGGATGAATGAAAAGGGAATAAATGACACAGTAGTCCTTTCATACCCCCTTCTTTTTTTAAGAGCATTCTTTTTTATTCCCCGCGCTTTCAATTCAACCCATTCACAAAGGATTAGCATAACACATCTTTTTATACTTGTAAGGGTTACAGCTGTAATCGCTTCACCTCATCACTTTACTTAGAAATCCTGTCTCCAGAGGAATAATTCGATTACTCATGACAATCCAACTTTTGCCTAACCAAATAGAAATTCATTAAAATGCTGTGCTGGTGCATCAGTTTACTATGAGTGGAAGGGAAAATAAAATCCAGCAACATGAATAGTTGGTGTGAAAGGAACAGAGCAATTGTTGCCTAACAAAAGGCTACCAACAAAAGACAGGATGACTAGCAGAAATTCTTAGTCCCATGGGCAGGGTAGCCTCCAAACTAATAATGATCTGTAGGTGTTAGAAGTCCTGGGTTTCAAATGGGCACGGAGAGTCTACAAATTGATGACAGCATCTGATTGCACTTATCTGACTAGTCTTTAGAAGGTAGGGGCAAGTGTACGTAAAAACCTGAGACAGAGCTTTTACATGGGCAGAGGAATCAACACCATCTTCTGTTGGTGGAAAATACCTGTGTATGCACACATGCCAGTCCTTATAATGGCTTCTCTTGCTCTCTGCTTCTGAAATTCAGAAACGTACATGAAGCAATCTGACTGCATGCTGCTTCCGAGCAAAGCCAGTACCATCCTTAGCAACTGACAGTGGATAAGGGTAAAAGGAAAAAAATGTGGACAACTGACATCTCCAAATGACTCCCACTTGCCCATATGCCCACAAGCATAAATCTAAGAAAAGCTCATGCTGATTGTGGCACAGAAGGAGAGCACTTGGGGCAGAAGCACAGATGCCAGGATCATGCCTTCTATTTAGAAGTAGAGCATTCTATGTTATTTTATATTATTTCTGTAGAGTGATTTAAGATGCCCGGATATAATGGGATAAGTTCTCAAAGGCAACATTTGTTATGCCAAAGGTTTAGGAGCATTAGGATCCAGCTGACAAATCTTTAGCTGTTAGATAGGCTTAGGTCTGTTTTCAGTTTTCAGAGCCTATAACTATCTTCTTGACTTTTATTTTTACAGATTCCTATGGATTTCAGCACAACATATGGGCGGCATTAAGGGCATTAAGGATTTATAAATTTGTATCATCATTATAAAAACACACAAAGTCTGAAATATATTTGGGGTTAAATGCAATACATATACTACTCATGGTCAAATTAAATATTGATGTGTTCATGTCTGCATTAAGAAAAAGAGAAAACATCCTGTTTACAGTAGCCATATGAAGAAAACATTCCAGACTGACTCAGAAAAAAAGTAGTTCACTGCGTTTATTTTAGTCTGATTTCTTTTTAATCTGGACTTCCTTTTTACTTAAAGTCGCTGCTCTTTTAGATTCTTCTAGGCACTTAACCTTTATTGTGATGTGTGTGTACTTTGCAGTGACTGAAAATCAATAATAATTCTGATACCAAGTCCTTTTTGTCTTGAAAAACTTAAAATATCCCTAAGACAGCATCTTTCTTCAATACTGCTCATGGGAATTTACTAATAATCACATTGTTAGATGTGAGCGGAGAAATTGAGTATGTGGAATAAAAGCCAGACTTTAAAATGAAAGAAAGTCCTCAGAGTGTAGAAAAAACAGTTGGTTATTGTTATTTTGCAAGTTACTGTTCGACATATACACAGCTGCAATAACTATGCTCACTCTATATAGGCAAAGTACCTGTATTTTTTCCCTTTACTCCTTAGTTAAAAACCAGTGGAGAACAATTCTCCAGCCAAAATCTCATGCTCTGATCCTAATGAGATGTCCAGTTCCAAGAGAGAAATCTACAGCTATGCAGAGAAATGGGGCAAGATCCAGTATCAAGCCTTGAATCTGTAACATAAATGCAGCAAATAGTTCATGGACAAGAACATACATACTCTTTTGCCTCCTCACACTTGTTGATTTGCCATTGCTTGTTTGCTGAGTTACAATATTAGTTTTAATGTGAGTGTGCTGTTAAAGAAATGAGCTGTTCTGTTTGCAGAAAAGCAGCTCTGATACACTGTGCAGAGAGCACAGGCACGGCTAGGAAAGGCAATGCTGTAGGTCACAATGGAAACAAGACCGTACCACCTCTACGGGCTGGCTGGCGGCAGATGAGGCAGTACACACTTGTGGCAGGCTCAGGCAGCAACTGTACCCAGGTGGCTGTTCCCCTTCTCCTCCATGCCATAGCCTTTGATATAATTCATACAAAAGCCTATCAGGTTCAGATCCAACAGCTGGGTCAGCAGTCAACCATTAAATCTGGAAGTCCCACATCCTCAGGCTATACTTGAACACAACGCAGCTATAGTCTCTCTGAAGAACAAGGGCTCTGCTGAGCTTTTTCTAATCACAAACACAAGACGACTCAGGAGGCCTGCCATGAACAACTGGACAGGCCTTCCTGCAGCTGGGCTTCTACAAGTCAACCCACTGTCCTCCAAACGCTGCAGTGCTGTGTGCCTATGACCTATCAGGTTATATTATGATCTATCCAAGCACCAGAGACCACCTCCTCTAGCAAACCAAATCATTTTACCTAAGTAATTGTTCACATTCATCCAAAACAGTTCCTTGAATGGGTTACTAATAAAAAAAGTATAAAAGATTTGTACTTCCCAAAACTATCTGGAAAAATACTTTCAGATGATTCCATTCTATGGGTATAAAATGTCACTGTCTAAATTTCACCAATATTACTCAAAAAAGGGCATCCAGGAAGTTATGATTTCTGCTGATCGATTCTCTGCATGCACAAATGGATTTTACTTTCTGAGTCTGAGAAAACTCTTCAGTTCAGTTTGAATTCAATCTATATTAGTAAAGCTATTTGATTTGGCTAAGTAACATCATGCTTCAGAGCTTGTGTCGAGTAAGCAGTATGTTTTTATACAAAGGCAACCAGATTACCAGCTTTCATATTTGGACAAGCCTGTCATGAGATTCAGTTCACCACCTCTCAGTCCCTAAACTGCTAGCTACTCAGGTAGAATGAGGGTTTCTAAATTATGTTCAAAAGCAAAAATAAGAACTTGGTAGATGTACAAATAGGTAGTGACTGCTGCATTCCTGTGTTCCTGCTCAAGCAGGGGGGTTGGGCAAGATGATCTCCAGAGGGCCCTTCCAACCCCTATCACTCTGTGATTCTGTAAATAGCCACCATCCTTTCCCATCTTAGTGTGCTGCATGATCTAGGCTGAAACATGGAAGTGGTTGGCAGCCGCAATGGCACACTCCACAGCTCAAGTTACTGATCAAAAATCCAATCTAACCCTGGTTAATGTCTGATGGCTATTCATGGGGACTTGTGATATACATTCCTCAATAGACAGAGTAATCTGAAAAATCAACTGTCTTGTCTGATACCTATAACATAATTTTCTGTAAATGTGTGAGTAGAAATGAAATGTATTATTACATATAGCAATTGTCATCTTTGGTCACATTTGAGATACAGAGGACAGAGGCTCCTTCTAGATGTTTCACAGATGCAGCACCCAGTGCCCAGGTTTCAGAGTCCCGTATCTTAAAAACCTTTACACCAGGGCAAGGAATGGTAACCCTTTCCATTAGGTGTACAAAAGGAAGTGCTATCAAAGATGAACACATGGATGTAAATACCTGTATAAACATTATGGCTCAGTGGTTTCAAGCAGAATGGGAATTAGCTGACAACCTTTCTAAATTTTGGAATAACATCAGATACTAAGCCCTTCAGGATTAAATCTTTATGAACTACCAGAAGTGAGAAATGCTAAAGAACTATGAGAAAATCTGTTTACATCTGCAGAAAATAATGACAGCATGTTGAATTACCAGTCCTTATAAAATTTGTTACAAATTTCTAGGGAATGCAACACCGTCATTTCAAAACAGGAATGATAATCTCAATTCAGCAAAATCTGAGAAATTAGAAACAGATCAAGGATTAATTTGAGAATTGTTCGACTACGTATTTTCTGTTGTAATGGGTCAAAAAAACAAGCAGACAATTCAGATAATCTGAATCGTAGTGTACATAAAAATTAAGGTTCACATTAAAAAAATGTCTGCACTTGTGCAAATCAACTGCCTTTCATATGTTGAGGCAATCTGAATGCCAGTTACAGTAACTGTAGAACCCTATCCTCTCCTTTTCTCATCCTTTCACTATTGAAAAAAATCATCCTTTCACTGTTGTTAAAAACATGTAAAAATGTTTACACTGCCAAACACTGTTACATGTTAATGTTTATGTTATGTTAACATGTTATCCATGTTAAAACATGGATAAAATCCACTCCAACAGTGTGAGCAAACAGTCAACAATTCAGTTTTCCTGTCACTATCTAACGGTCCCAACAATAAGATGTACAATCAGAAAATGTTTTTAAAATGTATCTTCATATCACAGAATTATAGAATAGTCTGGGTTGGAAGGGACCTTTAGAGGCCATCTAGTCCAACCTCCCTGCAGTGAGCAGGGACATCTTCAGCTAGATCAGGTTGCTCAGAGCCCCGTCCAACCTGACCTTGGATGTTTCCAGGGTTGGGGCATCTACCACCTCTCTGGGCAACCTGTGCCAGGGTTTACAAAAAATATTATTTATATCTTCCATAAGTAGCCCTTTGAAATGGCAAACTCAGAAATACAGTAGCACCAGGGATGGAAAGAGAGTGATTATGATGCCTGTTTTCCATCAGTACATTGGGACTTGGTATTATTGTCCCAGAACGAGGGCCATTCTCATGATACTGTGAAGTCTACAGATATAATCTGTTTTGCTACAATATTCACTTATACCATATAGCGCCATTCTGATTTTATTTGATTGTTATGACGGCATAAGTATCTATTCTTTGCCAGAGCAGAAAATTTCAGATATGATTTCCCACACTGTGAAACTGATGACACATAACTGAGGATTTGCCTTAAACTTGTCATTAACCACCTCATTACGCAACCTCTGAGCTTTTCTCTGCATCTCACCTACCCATGCCCATGCTTTGGGCAATCTGTTGTCCAACATGCGAACTAGGTCTGGCATAACTGGATGTCCTGTAACCTTGCTGCAGTGCTGATAATGTGACAGCAATTTAGGAGTGCAACATACAAGGTAACATCCCACAGCTTTATGGCAGCAGGGCATGAAAGCAGTGCATTGGAAATGGTTTGGATGCTCAATGTGGAGACCATAAATGGTCCAAGCTTTGTAGCTATACAAAGAGTGGCAACAACTAATGCACAATAGATGTCTCCTTTTGTGGGAAGCCAGATGTCTCTCATTTCAGACATGCTGCTTTAATGTCCTAAATACTATATTGGCTTTTGCTATTCCCTGCATGACTTTGCTACTAACTGTGGTGTTTTGAAAGAAGTGTGCTGCTGAAGTAGCACTGCTGTTCTCACTTATTTTACTAGCATATTGTCAGCACAGACTACTGCCTCAGGATATTTTCCACCACAGCAAGGTTAGAGCAGGATCTCTTTTTCTTCTATGCTAATGGCCTGGCCAAACCACTTGGCAGAGAGGCTGAGACAATCAATAATATGTAGTCTGCTTACATATGTGTGAATAACCAATACTTAGTCATCAGCAAAGAGCAAGTAACACAAGTCAGCAGATATGGGACCTCTGATTTAATGTTCAGGTTAAATATTCTGGCATCTGTACGGTACTGAATGTGGTTACCTTTCCCGTTGACTCAACAAAGCAAATGTTAATCAGAAGTGGCAAAGGATGCAATCTGTTTCGTGACCTCTTTGACAGTAAAGGGTTCTGGAAGTCCGTCCTGATCAAGCACCTTTATCACCACATCACCGTGAAGCACAGAGAATAATCACGGTCCCTTCCAGGCTGCTGAATTTGCACAAAAGCCTCCACACGCTTCCAAAGTCGATAGCACTGAAAACCACAGAGTGTCGTAATTCTGTTCCCTATGCTTTGAATTTACCTGGATATAAAAATCGCTTTAACAGTGTGTGTAACTGTCTCCTCCTGCTCCAACAGACAGATGTGCGATAACCACACAATTTCTAAAAAGATTGTCCCTCCTGCAAGGTCCATTTGCGCACCCTTCCAGTCAGGATCCTTCTAGAAGTAAAGTGGCTAGCGCAAACCTCCCATCAGAGCAGAAAGCAGTTTGCGCCCTGAACTTCAGAGCCATTGCCTCCTTACACAGCTGACAAAGCATCAATCTCCGTATTTGAGTAATTTGGCAGCAGTGCCAATCAACCATACTGACTTGCTCTGCAACACACTCGACAGTGTTTAGGAAGTGCTACTACACTTGGCAATGCTGCTTCTTGTTTCTAGATGACTAGCTGTAGAACTTCACTTAGCACTCTGTCAGAGATGACAAGCAAATAGTTTAATAAATCCTTGTAATGTTCATGACAACAAGGTGGAACTTCCTTTCATTTAGTTAGAAGTGTTCAATTAGAAACAGCGAAACACAGTGATGCTGATTTTAGTGCCATAAACAGTTTTCATAAGAATCAATAACCACATTTCTGATTTAGATGTTGCTGAAGAACTTCTGCGTTCTTTGAGTGTCATTCTTTTCGGAGTCAAAGTTCTGCTTCCTCTTCCTGTCCAGGTGCACAGTAAGCAGCTTTATTGCTTAAAGGTATTTTGTCTTCTATTCAAAATATCTCTATGCTAGGTAGCTGTTAAAAGAAGGATGGATAATTGCAGAGATTATCACCTCTGCGCTAAGATGTCACATATTAATATAACATTTTATGTTTGGTTTTTGTAGATAGACCGAAGCAGTTTTGACCTTGAGGTTCCATTTTTTCCAGCAGTTTCCCTGAGACCTTCTGGCTGCACCTGAAGATGGTGAAGACTACCTCCCCTTGCCTTTCACCACTACTTCTCTGTAGCACATACTGTCATTTCTACCCTGCTTTCAGAACTGCTCATGCAGTTGTTCTAATCTAGGAAACATTTAAAATTATTTTGACTATGTTAAGATTGTTACTGTTGGCTAATCTCAGTGCGATAGGTCATTTGTAACAGGGATAGCCATGAGCTGCTGGCAGGCACTTTTTCCACCAGATCTGTGACCACCAGCCATGCATACTCTCTTAAGAATTTGATTTTCTCTCTGTGTTGGCTTATGTGTGATCTACTGAAATCAACTCCTCATTATTATTAATCATATCATCAATCTGCCACATACATGGTTTTTACTTCACCAGTGCTAAGTTGTAGCACAGTAAGGAAGCTGCTGCTATTTCATAATTGAATGCAACTATGATGTCTTCTGTAATCAGAGCACATCAGAGCTATGGGACAGTGATGATCAGCTAGGGCTCAGAGTATACTATCACTGCTGGAGCGCCATTCAAGTTTTTGTTACCCCTTCCAAACAATCTAGGCATTTTCTATAAACTTCCAAATCCAATAAATGTGTGTATATGAAAAACTTCCAAACTAACGCACCATTTCCTGGAAACCGTTTTAAACACGACTGATTTTGACCTCATCCAGTTGGAACTGTAGTTTCTGTACTGGCACTAACAATGGTGTTAAGATACCTGTATGTAGGGGTATTTCTAGCATCAGCAATTGTTTGCTTTATTGGGTACAGAATTCCAGAATTCGACTTATACGTCAATGATGTGTGTATGGCAAAACCTACTCTGGACTGTCAGTGTTGACACGCCCACCCATTGGAGAAAGATTCCTTCTGGCTGAAGGCTACTACCTGGATGTAAACACAAGTAATAATTCCTAAAGAGCCCTTTCTCCTCCTTTTTTTGAAAAGATGAAACAGCGCTGTCTCTCAGTGGGGCTGCTCTAAAGCTCTGCTGCTGCACAGATAAACCAAACTCCTGTCGCTCCTGGGCCACACATGCGCATGAGATGCCTGTGAGCCATGAGATGTATGTTAGAGGCATCAATCTCTGCCTGTTCCACCTCACACGCTCTTCAATCCCAGGCATTGCAAGGGGCTATTTTATCCAATGGTATAGTTAACCACAGCATGTGGGGACACGCTGTCCGGGTGAAATGGGGCTAAATATGACAGAGTGGAGGTAAAGACATGAGAAAAAGTAAGAAATGATAAAAGGTGAGAAAAAAAGAGGGGCTGAAATAAAAAACCTGCAGTATTAGCAAATGGCCATTTTAAATGGTAATGTTAATTGCATGTCTATTATCAAGGGAATCAAGGATCTTCTACTGCATTTAGAAGTCTAATGGGTTTTGTAAAAACAGTAAATTTCTACCTTTACGTCTCCATATTCTTTAACAATGGATGCAAAACTGTCAATGCCCACAATCTGATTAATGAAATAATATTTTTAATGGCTGAAGAGACCAGACACCTACTAGAAGAACATATATGCTAAGATGCTGATCCTTCACCTAGAGCAGGTAATGTACCAACATTAATTCTCCAATATTTAAATATAAACTAGAATCCTCTACCTGAATTCTTATATTTAAAATTCTTATTCTTTAGGGAACCTTTATAGTTCCCAAGATTTCAATATGTGTATAGCATCTGCACAAAGTAATTCATTAAGTATCTAGGCCAAAAGAAATACCGAAACAATAATAATCAAGGAAAACTAATATTTATTATATCTTTGGACTAAAAATTTCTTAATTCTAATGGTTGGGTTTTCTAATACACTGAAATCTATCACTAGTTTTTCCTCTTAAAAAATTACTGATTTAAAAAAAGCTAACTTTCAGAACTAAACTAAATCTAATAAAAGAACGTTTGCGTATAATACACTTATCCATTATGTAATGTATTTACAAATAAAGCTCTCCAGTAAAGCAATTAAATTTATTAACTGTATTTACTAGATTTACTCACCCATGACACTTTTCTGACCAAAAATAGTCAACTACTCTTTCAAAAATATAGTAACAAACCCACATTCCTGAAGACTTAGGAAAGGGGACAGAAACTGGAAAATACTTCTGATCATAATTATTCTCAAATACAGTTAAAATAAATGGTTCAGCTCAGGCAATGTTATCTGCATAAAAACAATTAAGCAATCCTGAGTTTTTTGCTGTTACCTTCAGAATGAACCCTTATTTCTTAGAGATGTCAAGCAAGAAGCAGGAAAGGGTACTTTTCTTCGGTGCCATATAGTAAAGATTGGGAAACACATTCTCTGAAAATTGTTGTCCTATGCATATCAATCAGGTAGCTTCACCTAATAAATGCTGTTGTAACATTAAATTCCTTTTTACTCTAATCAGATTTTGGTAATTGGATTCCATGATTTTGTTACTCCCAGCACATACATGAAAATACCCACATTACAGGTTCTGTGTCTGGAAATCTGGAGGTATCTCACAGCTAACTGCTTTTTTTATAACCAGCATCAAATACAACCAAAGGTATCACTTATCAGAACTGGCAGATGTGGTTGCTTGGTGAGCTACTGCAATTTCACATACAAAGGAGGAAAATATGCCACGCTAATATTCTGTTTGCGTCTTCGGAAACCTCAGCCAAGTCACTTAAAGCCTCCTCTTCGTGAGATAAAAGACATTATATTAAAAAGACCACTGAAGTTTAAACATATCAATAGCTTTTTCCGACGAATGAGTGAAAAGGAAGATGTGACTTAGGTAACATCTGCATTCTTCTCAAAATATATTGCCACTTAGGTCTCCAGTGCCTATTAGGACGGTACAGCTAAAGTCATTGTAGGAGCATTGATCCAAACCTAAAAACAATAGTGAGAGAAGCTTTGTTCCATATACATTTAGCCTCTGACATCTTCCCTCATTTGTGCATTAATCAGTAACAGACATACCTGAGCATCCTGCTACAGGAGGTGACTTGACTTTTGCAAATTTCCCTAAGAGCTGAATCATCATCAGGAACAATTTCAAGGAAATAATTATGGTCTAGACAGTTTTATGACTTCTAAAGACCTAATCCAAAGAACATTAATGTCAGTGGAAGGACTCCCATTGACATCAAAAGCCTTTGGATCAATCCCCAACTGCTGTGGGAATGAATTCAGACCAATAATGACAGTGGACTAAATGCACACTTGCAGTTGAAATGTTACCACCCAGACCTTTTTATTCCTTAAATCAGATTAAAAAGTCATTTTCTGCTATTTCACAATTACTTCCAGATGCGCATCATCTCAAACGGCATTTTCATCCATCTGTATGAACCAAATGTGCATAGAGATAGAGAAGTTCTACACTGCCTGAACTAATAATACAAATGAAAACCACAAGGGAAAATAATTTCCAAGGTGATGAAGTTCATGTCTTAAACACAGAGTGAGAAACCTTGGACTCGCATTTTTTCCTTCTAATTACTTCACGATAGAGCTGCCAGGCCCACCACTTCTTTATTTATTGCCACAGTAGATTTCTTCTAATTAAATTTTCAGTATTTTTCTCTCGTCCCCTAAACAAAAGCATACACATGAATCAGTGTTAGCCTCAAACTTGGCAGCCTAGAAACTGTCAGAAATGTCAACTTCATATACTCTCTGCTTAATAACAGCTCTGCTGTCCCTTCTGTCCTCTTAAATGTCTATTTACGTGCTAAATAATTTGAAGCATCACTCTTCTCTGACCATGTTAATCTAGTTCCATTCCCTGAGAAGTCGGTAACATTTTAGATTGTAAAATGAAATGCCAACGTCGTGTGCTACTGGAAACTCATTCAAGTTTTTACACAAACACAACTCCAAGATGTGACTGATCAGTCATCAACATCGTGTGTTCCTCTGAAGTGCATGCTATGGGAACTGTGCATCTTTTATTCACTCCTCTAGCAATATTTTGGTTAGGCAGGTTCAGTTGTCACAGATTCATTGTGGTATGAGCACTTGAGGGTCTTTTCCAACCTTAATGATTCTATGATTCTACGGAACGGCTGAACTCTGCCTTATGAAATTAGTTTTAGTAAGTTCGAGAACTTTCTACAGGAAATTACGCGTTACTTTTTTTGTCAAATAATGCACCTTTCCTAGCATAACTCCATCCTTCAGTTCCTAATGATTATCTGACCTATTACCTAAGTGTCTGTACCCTCCTCTGCACTTCAGAAAACAAGGTATTTTTTTCTCCCTTCTTCAGTTACTGTATGTGTGGGAAACCAGATTATTAGTGACTGGGTAATGCCACTACCTAGATTTAAAAAATAATGAGGCAGAGAACAATTAACTGTTTTTTGTTGTTTGTTTGTTTTTTTAAACAAATTGATGATTACTGGTTACTAAGAGCATCTGAATGGGAAGGAAATCCAGGTTGACAGACAAAGGTAGTATTGGCTAAAAGTATCCAAAGAATTAAAATGGTTCCGTTCCTCCATTTTGTGGGCTATACTTGTAGTGGAAATGGTGCTTTAGGTATGTCCTACCCACCACCTGTGTCACAGGGAGTTATTTTTAACCTGGTTTCCTCAAGAATCAAAGCTTATGTGAACGGACTGTGTACGTGCACAACTCATACCCTCTTGCCACATCTAATAACTTGGGACTCTCTTGACCAATTCAGTGCAATCTGCAGAAGGGCAAAAGTCACCAAGTCATTAAATTCTTACAAGCTTTGTGGAAATAGGTGTCCAGATAAAGGGGAATCTTGTTATTACCCTAAATCAGGGCCATCACAGAATCACTCTGGCATTCATCCTTCAGCTGTAAGTACACAGGAGCTGCTCAGGCTGCTGTTCCAACATTTTCTTCCACGAAAAATTTAACTCCAGATCCTAGTAAGCCTCTCAGTTTACTCTAAAAACATTTTTTTCAAGACACACCAGGGGCAGCAACATATTTAGTCATGATTTGGCACCACCTTTTAGATGAGTTCACACTTCAGTGCATTTTGTTATCAGAAGCGCATGAGAACACTGCACGTGGAATATAGGGACTGAAAAAGTATGAGTGCTTCAATTTAAATGTGCTGACTTTCATTAGTTTGACACCAATAAACTATTCCATCAATTCTCAAAGGTAGAAGGAAACCCACGGGAATGATACATGAAAAACCCATTATGCATTAAAATACATGTAAATTATGTTAATAGGGAACTGCCCAAGCAAAAAAAAAAAAAAAAAAGAGAAAAGAAAAGAAAAGACAAGAAATAATGCATTTAAGGAAGTCAAATTATCAAGATTATAATTTCAGGGGTATGAACTTCTCCAGCACCAAACTATGAGATTATTACCATATTTTTTTCCACCTTTGTATCTATCGTGTGACTATACACAGTAGATAACATCAGACCCTTGAACGAGGTGAAAATGAGAAAGTGCCTTTGCTGGCAATACTCAGCTTCACTACCAAGGAAAATTTGTCTTGCCTTTACATGCACCTTTAATGCCCACCCTTTCCACCCAGCTCTCTGTGATTTTTAATGCTGTTTCGACATGTTCAAGGCAAAATTCAGTTTGGCCAGCTGTAGGCTACTTCAAGTCACAGGAGATGACACAGAACTACACACTACTTTTATAACTGAATACATAGGTTAGACAATTTGCTGGACTTTAAAGGGGTACATTAGCTTTACGGGGGTGCATTAGGTAAGGTGAGACAGTCCTCTTTTCCCTAGGAATATATTACAAACGTAACCAGATGACTCCTAGGTCAATGATTCAAAGTAAACTTACACACTACGAAAAAATCAGCCTAACCAGATGAACACATACATAAATCAATATATTAAGTATGCTTTGCTTCAAGGACAACAAATCGTGGTATTATTTTTATGATGAAAACACAAGAAAAATCTCAGTGTCAGCTCTTTAAAAATTATTTAGAACACCAGTATAACTCGTTTGAGAGGTATGAATGTACTTGACTTTGAAGCCATGATTCCCTACTAAATACATTCCTTTAGAGCAAGAGAAAGCATGTGCTCCTATTGCTTCCCCCCCACATTTCACATCTATCAAATAAAATAACAGAAAAAGTCAGAGAAAACATTTTGGCTTTAGTTCCAAATCTGAGGAGTATAGCACTGACATACTGACAGGCAATGCAGTTAGTTCACGAAAACATGTCTTTAGCCAGAGCAGCGAAGCCAAGATTTATAGCACACCGGTAAGAAACGTGCTACTCATTTCCCCTTTCCTTCAGACTACAGCCATCGGGGTGCAGGTGACTGTTATGGCAGAGGAAGGCATACAAGCAACCGCCAGGACTATTGCTCCTGTCAACATTGCCTTGACATCAGTTGACTGAATACAGTTAAGTAAAAAGTTATTTCCTCATAAGCCAGGTGAACTCCTTCCCTATTTTGTTACTACTATCCAGAAAATCTATGATGACAAAGACCAGTGCTCTCCTCTTCCTCATTCCGTATTTCTGCAGTACTTCAGGATATTTCTGAGCCTTTCAAGATTCTCCCCTTCACTCAAATTCTAGCAATACATGCTTATGGTACATAAATATGTTTATGCAAATATATTTTAATTCAAACATTTAATCTTGCCAGGTAAACATAAGAAAGATCATGCTGATGTACTTTTCACAGAAGACTTAGCTCACGGTTTTAATTTCCTGTTTTTATTAGCTTACCTCAGTTGACAAAAATATTAGCACATCTTGAGAAGTACATTTTATTTTCTGGTTTCTCAAGAAAACACTTTGTTGATACCACCTCATTTGAGGCATCAGCTTTTAACTGGAACAAGTTTTAAATTGAAAAAAGCGATTGAAAAAATGGCGCTGATGTGCCACCACAGTACTTTAAATGCCCCCTTGCTCATATCTAAAGTTATTTTTATGCTGAATATCAATAAGCAATTAGAAAGAGACAATGTAAGTAGTGCTGGGCCTCTGCAAGTACTCTTTCAGCATTTGTAAGCTCCTTTCTTGTTTATGCTGCCGAAGTCTATCAAACACTCTCATGTTGACACAATCAAGCAACCAAAATGAATGGCTATAAATACAGCCAAAGCAAAAGATAACAATAAGCAGAACAACTAAGCCCTCATTTGAAGATGAAACAGCATTTCTGAACGAGCAGTATGTGATTAACCCACTGTATGTGGGGTCAGTATGATTTATTCTCACAGCTACGCAACCAGTCTTAGCCCTGGGCCTCACTTGCTGTCAAAGACACAAGCCTTCCTCAAATCAACCCTCCCCTATGTCTAGCTAACACTGAGCTCTTACTTAGGAAAATTAACTATCTTGTCCTTCATTTAAATTATTTCCACCCCTGCTTGGAAGTAAGTGTTAGCATAACAGACAGTTTATCAAGTGTGCTTTCTGGTCTCCAGTTAATCTATCTGCTGCAATGCTCCAGCAGCTGAAGAGCAGATCTTGAAAACCACAGACAGGGAAAACAAAGGAGTACTTATTTTGTCTAAATTCTGAGTATTGCTACCACAGTACTTTCTTGGCCCAATACCAAAGAATAAAAAGCAGTAGCCCACTACATTTTCAGACAATCACGTGGCTCAAAAGAGAGGGATAGTACTGGCTTTTGTTCAAACATTTAACAGAAATTCCACATTTCATTAAAAAGACCTACTTTGCTTGGAGGGACAAACCTCTTACCTTTTGTAGCTATTCGGACACACTGAGTTTTGGTTTCCTGTTGAAGAGGGAAAAGTAAAGAAAACAGTCAGATCAGCTTGTTTTTTCTTGCTGCCCCTCCCTGTTCCATAAATTCATCTGAGATGTGCTGATCAGCTGGGGCAACCCAACAAGGTGGCTCAGGGCTTGGGATTCAGCAGGAGAGAGGAGGCTGAGTGATTCTGCCTCTTTAAAAGCTGCATGAAATCTAGGCATTGATCTCTACTGTAGAGGATAACAATGGGAAGAAAAGGTGTAGGACAGCCCAGATGTAGCCAAATTTCAGATTATTCAAATCAAATGGAAATCATGCCATAAGAATAGAGAGGGTGCATTGGAAGAAAAGGGGAGGACTCGTGCTCCTGTTTATTTCATGGCACAGAAATCCCAAGCCAGCATTGACCTCCAGCAGCACCATGCAGCAGAGAAGGTACATTTGTTCAGCACTGTGTCCAAACTAATTTGTTGCTGCATCCTGATGGTCTTGAACAGGGCGACCTGAAGCATGGCAGCACCATGCTCCCTCATGTTTCTAAGTGTGGAATTAGCATAGAAGCAGCCCAGGTATTCCTTCACATATGACACAGTTAATCTACAAACTATATATTCTGTCCAGGAAAGACAGCAATTTGACAGTGATGTGCTTCAGAAGTCGCACATGCAAAGACAATTTTTATGTTTTTAATCCATCCATCATCCTCTCCCCCCCACCCCCCACCCCCCCGCCCCCAAGTTTGGTCAGCAATTGAAACAAATGAACAGAGAAATGACCTGGTTATGCACAATGTGGACAACTTGAACAGACAAGGGTCAGTCATAAATGGGTTTTCTGACCTTTTTGTACAATGTGCAGTCATTTTAAATGCAAACATATTGAAATAGCATAAGGTTGCATGAGAGGATGCAGCTGCTGCTGTATTAGATCACTCCAAACAATATTAGCAATTAATTAGAAAATATAATAATGACAGTTTCATTCTATAAAATATGCTCCCTTTAGTCCTGCACCCCCCAGCACTCCGTCCCAAACACATCCTCTGGCATCTCTCTCCTCTTGAAGATTCCCAAGCAACAGGTAAAATATGTTGGTGCTGTTTTGTGAACACAGCTTGTAAAGAGTGAGTAAAACTGTGAGTTGAGGCTTCCCTTAAGTGTTCGATAATGAAAGTCCCGCAAAGTTTATTTATCTAATCTTACCTAATTAGCATTCTCCCCAGTTATTGGATTTACTTCTTCACTTTTGTTAAAAATGTCTGTGAGAATCACAGAGTAACCCTCATCCTGACCCTACAGTGTATTTCCGAGCATACTTTACTTCCCCTTGACTATTCTGGTGAGCCCACTGCTTTATAGTAAAGTACCTGTTTAAATATTCTGCAGCTCAGAGGGTACCTTACAACCACTAGATCTCTGTCCTGGCAGAATACAGTGCAGTCCACCCAACCCCTGCCAAATCCCTCTAGGAACAGAAATCTGATCCAAAGTTTTAAATCATACCAGAGAAAACCATTTTAGGATTAAACTCTCTCACAAGCTGAAATCAAGTCAAAGTGAAAAATAATGTATTCTTCCCTCATCTTCTACTCATCTGTCAAAATGTAAAAAACCAAAATAAAGATCTATTTTTGTGTTTAACATTTTTGTTTTACTTTTCCCTCCCATTTATTTCTTGGGGAATGAAACAAATTTCCTACAATTTATTGAGCTGGAAGCCAACGAAAGCAAAGGGAATGTATGTAGCAGGTGAGGGAGATATGAATGAGTGACTAGCAGTTACCTTTTATTCGGCTTTGTTTGCTTCATGCAGGTTTATAGATAAGAACTAGAGAGAGGGAACAGTCTCTGCATTCAGAAGAAGCCTCCAGTTCTAAGCAGCTCCAATACAGTTTCATTAGGTCCTGCTTTTTCCCCATTAGGACTTGATGCATATGCAGTTTTCATAACCATAGGTAGAAGGTGAGATATTCTTCAAAAGGCTCCAAGGCCAGGCTACCTGTTAGCTAGGATTTGCTTAGTCACTGCAGAGACCCAAACATAAGGAAGGGTAAACACGGCTTCTGCTCCTTCCTGATGGCTCTGGTGAGTCTCAGTGGCTATCGATCTGGTTGTTCTGTCTAGCTCCTTTCTGACCTGCCTGGATACTTCCTGATTTCCTTCAGATTTCTAAACTATAAATAAAAAATTTAAATTTTTAAATATCTGAAAGTTCTGTGCCTACCGTCTTTTCCCTCCTTACCAACAATTTCCCTCTCCTCCATTCTTCATTTATGAGAGGAAAAACCATTCAAGAGCAACATCAGGGGGCTTGCAGAGCCATGGTTGTTCTTCCTACCTGGAACCTTCCTCCCTGGCACTTTTCCTCCTTCCATATGCACAGACAGCCAGCAGCAGTACTCAGCGACAGAGTTAAAAATTAAACACCAAGGCGGTAAGGTAATGAAGGTGAGCAACAGCCACAATCTTACTACTGCACAGCAGTGGAGCAAGCCTCAAGTACACTTTTTCAGAAAGGCTCTAGAAAACGTGCCATGGGCCAGGGGCTACTTTTGCTCAAGCAAATTTTTACTTTTTATCTGACATTCAGTGTGGGAGTCTGAAAAAGTTTGTAGCGTTTTATTAGCTTGCTGAGCAGCCCACGTTCTGTTTATCCTGCAGTAATTTAATCTTCTGAAGTGCGCAAGTACTGAGAATTGGGGAAAGAGCTGTGGATGTTATTTACTGAGGAGGCAGTCACAGCACTGAAATTACTTCGCTGAGGCGATTACTACGAGATGTATTAAACTCTCATCTAGTAGCAGTTACTATGATACAAGGGTGGTGTGAAATGTGAATGGCACTCTGCCGTGCTGTCACAGCACGGAAGGGATTACAGCCACTGCCAACACCTAACTACGTCCAACTTCAACAGTCCTAACTGTCACCACGGGCATGTCTTTTGACTCCTTCCAGGAGAACGGCAGGGTTGGCGCTTACCTTCTCAACGCTGCTCATGGCCTGGAAATAGATGTTGTAGCCTTTCCGAGGAGCCAGCGGCGGGTTCCAGAAACCCTGGTAAGTCCTGTTGTCACCCACGGTAAAGGGGGCTGGCTCTGGCAGGTTTCCTGGGGGCAGCTCAGCAGCAAAGTAATACGGCGAACCTCCACTAAGAGCGGTCTGATAGGTGACGGGGATTTGGTAGCACTCCATGGCACCCGTTTCTCGCTTTGTTCGGTGCGGGTGCAGCTCCTCAACAACAATCTGGTAGGCACTAGTGAAACAGAGGAAGGCCAGCATACATTTAAGGTCACCTGCTACAGTCAGCTCTCTAGTCTCATAAAAATATTAACCCAATTGCTTCATGTAAGTTTAAAAAGAAAAAAAAAAAAAAAAAAAGAAAAGAAAAAAGGTGAAGACTGTAGATGCATGGATGCAGAGAAGAAACAAAGGCTAGAAATATTGCAAAGCTATCTAATTCAGCCATTGGAAAAAAGCAGCATCCATTTTTTTCAGGAAAAACAATACAAATCTATACACAACTTCCTAACAACATTTAGATTTTTTTTCAGGCTTTTTTTTTTTTCTTTTGAAGAAACACAGGAATGAATCTGACTACAATAGATTAAAATCTTGGCTAATTGGAACCATCTGAAATTAGCATTTCCCTTTGAAATGATATTAGAGAAAGCTGAGCTTCAAGGCCTAACATAATGACTGCCTCCAGGCTGTGCTTGAAGCACCAATTTGCAGTTGTCATATCATTTGAGACAGAATGTGCTGACAGTCTTCTGCACCTCTTGACCTTGCTGTGGCTTCTATCTTGGCTCAGAGCTATGCAGATCTAAAGTACAAGTGACATGCTGTAGTACAAGCACAGATGGACAGAAATCTGTCCATTCCACCAAAATAGACTGCCTCATTCCTCTACAGTTGTCAATGATAAAACATTACAAATTGCTGAAGCGGATGGCATTTGGCCTATTAAAACACCATCCCAACCTCCCAATACCTCTCTTGAAATGATCCGTGGCTTGGTCACTTTTCAAAATCACCTGCCCAAAATAGAACAGGTAATTATAATTCTTCTTTCTCCTTTAGGGGAACTACCTAACTGCAGGATGTTACCAACTCATTAGCAGCTTCCTCTGCTCTGCAGAAGTACAGAACTTATGTACTGAGAGCAGGAGGCAATTATTCAGTTTATAAGGGAAAAAAAAAAAGGAGAAAAAGGATTTTTTTGGATGTTAAGAACTATATGTACGCATATGCACGTATACACACATGTGCATAGGTGCAAACAATTTCTCATTTACATGCAGATACATTTGAGAACCTTAGGAGAGATTAGCAAGAAAATACGCCTAAGCATGTAGACAAGACCTGAAGCTATTCAATTAAACTGGCAGAATTGCCTGTCTTAGTTTTGTTTTACAGTTTTCTAAACAGGAAATGTAAAATTGAAGAGAGTTCTGGAAGCGTCACTGCCTTGCTGCAGGGACTCCAAAACGCAAAGGCAAAGTCCTCCTCACGTCAGAGCTTCTAGGGCAGCATTAAATTATTTTGTCGATTTTCTCTGCTGCTACTGCCCAGAAACCCCCCATAACTATAGTGGCAGAGATGAAGTATGATACTGGGGAATGGAAGAAAGGAGAGAACTAAAAATAAGAAATTAGTTTCATATCTCTCCAGAGCTGAAAAAGTTGTTCGCACCCCCTTTTCCTAGCACCTAAAAAATTGAGGAAAGCCTGTTCCTTTTCAAAGTGACCAAGAGGAACATAAAAAGTCACCTCATTTTTGAAACTCCAGGTAAAAAGAAGAATGTAAACAAAAACTGATGAGTTAGTTCCAGGGAACTCTTTCTCATAAACTGTCTGTGAACTGAGCTTGGCTATAAATCATCTTCTGTGGTAACCTCTATCTATGCATTAACCATACCCAGTTAATGCAGCCTGCACCGACAAATCACTTCCACAGGACCTCTGCACACCCAGAATCTTACACTTCCAATTCAATGTACTATCAATAAAACCTAAAAGCATTGATAAATTACAGACTTGACAGGATGTAAAAATATTAAAAATAATTTTTTATTATAATGTCCCAAGAGAAGAAATGACTACTGGTGTTCATCTCCTCCCTGGCCTGGCCCTGGACCCAGGCAGGGTTAAAACCACCGCTCCCCAACTGGGCAGCCAACCAAATGGAGAGTAGTGGGAACAGAGACACCATGCCTCTGCTCCCCCTCTTCGGCAGCCTTCTCAGCTGCCAGAGGACCGGACTGACACAAATTCTGCTCTCCAAAGTACCAGGAGAGCAGGAAACTTGTCATCTGTGACACCATGCCAACTTAAGGAGGAGAAAGACAGCAGAGAGAGCGGAAGGGCAGCGCGATGCCTGAACGTGACGGAGGCAACCATCCCCTGGAACAGCCTGGGTTGTCATGCAGCTCAGAAGATTAGATCTACCACAGTTCCCAAATTAAATCCTTTTCACCCCTCATTTTAAAGGCTAAGCAGTAAATGAGGCACCTTTTTTTAAGGCGTATATCCTTATTAAGGGAAAAGTGTCTTCAGAGACTGAAGTAAACCAAAAAATCAAAGGTGAAGGGCATGAGAGTTAGGTATTAGGTAAGTCCCTTTTATCAGCATTCTTTAAAAATATGCAGTAATTTTTGAATCTGATATAAAAGGTATGGCAAAATCTTAAGCATAAGATCACAATAAAATGTCAATGTTCTGAAAAAATCTTCAAATAATTTAGATAAAATATGCTCTTATTTAAATAAAATATGCTTCCAGAAATAACACCTTTTGGGCCCCTACATCTGAAAAGCTTCAAAATGTAGAAAATAAGAGATACACGCATTGTAGCCATCTGCACTTACAGAGTTACTTTCAGTTAAAGGAAGAAGAGCAAATGACAAAGTCTTTAAAGTCTCCAACAAAGCTTTTTTTTTTAATATAATTTTTAAAATGTATCTTTTAAATAAAAGATGTGCTTATCCTCTTTGGAAAGGGGATCTGGCAGTATTTTTCATGCAACATTATAGGTTAACAAGACACGGAGGAATACAGTCATTTACCTCTGGGCCCTTTGTGATACCATCTGTTTAAAGCCATTTACTAACAGTACAGTGTCTCCAAAGCAGCACTGTTACTCTATGTACATGTAATAGTGTTCAGAAAGGACACCCTGCTGTAGGATGTGTTAAATTTGCAATTTGAAAAGCAGGGTGTTCACTGGCTGTAAATGTGGTCTGATATCAGGCTGTAAGTAGAAGTTTAAAGGCCATGTGCTCTGTTAATCCTTGCATTTTTACATATTTACCAATCCTAGCTTCAATTGTCTTATGTTTTCTGCACATTTTTTGTGTAACGGTGAGAATTCAATTATTGAGAGAGCTGTCTTGTGACTGGAGCTGAGGGAATTCCTACAATAACCATTTTTTCCCAGTCTTCCCATACAGCAAACGAAGAATAAAAGAAAGAAAGAGGGAGGGGTGGAAAACCTAGATGACAATATTAATTCTCCCTGATGAGTAAAATAAATTCTGAGCTATTCTGCATAGTACAAATTTCAGAAGCTTCTACATAAGATGCTAAGATTATAAAGGCCAAACAGTTGTCTGAGACAGCCAGGTAAGTGGAGAAAGTGTTGAAGATCTAACAGGTGACGAGCTCCTCTGTTGAGATTTTGTATGAGGAAACTATTTTTTATGTCAAAAAACTTTTACTTAAGAAAACATGCACAGAACCTCCCTATTGACCAAGATGATACAAACAGCCTAAGGAGGTCCCTCTGTAAAATTCAGGCTCTCAACAGGTACAGATTAACATGTTCTTCATACTTCAGCCCTATTCTGACCAGGCTTTAATACCAGCTAGAGATTTCCTTTCACAGGTCTGGTGGAGACACAGCATCCTCTCCTTTGATAGATGCCAGAGTGACTGACAGCCCAAGTTACAACCTGAGCTCTTGGAATCCTGACCGACAACTAAGTTTAAGCTGCTCCCTACCACGGTCCACTTAATTAGCCTTTTTGTAAAATGAAAACAACCCGATTTTGCATATGGAGGTATGAGAAAAACACTTTACCATTCAAATAAAATAAATTTTATCATTAAAAAGTAATCTATGCTGATTCTGATATATGTGCTTTGTAATCCTCATCTGCAGTAGGATTTGAAAACAGAAGATTGTTTTGCTGGTGCTCAGTTAGGACCCTTTCGAAAAACTACAGTGACAAATCACGTCTTCAAATGAATCACTGAAGCATCATTGATGCTACTGACTGGGATGTCATCCATGAGATTGACGGTGAAATGGTACGCACTTCAGTCAGCCCGAGCCATTCAGCCCTGTCTCCCTTTGCATTTCCAGTTTGTAATTTGGTTTAGAACTCCAGGAGGCCATAAAGAATGCTAGAGATTACACGATAGCACTTGACAGGGAAGTTATGATTAGAGTCATGTTGAAACTGACGACTATGGCATGTAGTGTCTTAAAGAAATGATTGACAGCCGCACATAGATTACACTTGAGTTAAGGAACATCTGTTTCCTGGGGGGCTGTGCTGATGGAGAGGCTGAGGTACAACAAAGTCTCATCATAGTATAATTCTGTTTGTAAAAGCAAAGAGTATCAGACTAAGCTTTTTTCCTTCTGTTCTTTTTTTTTTTAAACATGGACCTACTGCTATTAAATAAAATTATATTTTAAATTATATTTTGACCATCTACAGCTCCAGGGATTAAAGGACTAGGTGCAACCAAACCTTCAAAAAGCTACTGTACTTGTCAGCGTCAGGGTAAAAAGCAGCATTTGAGTCCCTTCTATGCAATCACAGCTGCAAGCACAGTGATGCATTTTTCCCCCCTTACCTTGTAACGCTCATTAAGGCAGCAAGCCAGCTTGTAGTTGAAACACTGCAGTGTGGATGGAGTGAAGCTTCACTAAAATGCATCATGAAGTTTAGCAAAATGCACTGAATTGATTCAGAATTTCAGTGTGTTACATTTATCACCTCTATTAAGAAGCTGCTCAAAATACCTGACTGCAATATGCATAACTTCAGGAAAGGGAATGGGACCATGTCTTCTGCATTCCCCTGGAGAATGCTCCACATTCAGGGTAAGGAAAAAACACCTCTTTTGTTTTAAAAATACAGCTCAGCTCTCCGGTTATGGTGGAGGACTTATTTCCTTGGCCTCCTGATGTTAGAAATTTAATGTATTGTCTTTGATTTTAGAAACTAATTAAAGTGGAGCGGGAAGATGTGAGACAGGAAGTAAGACATACTTCTTTGAAAACATATTCAAACAACAGTTGTTAACAATCTATCAAACTATCGCTATCAAACTATTCACATTTAGTACATAAATCCTTTTTGCCACCTTCAAAGGCCACAGTGACAAGCTCATGCCATCGGATTGAGGATGCTGTAGGGAAAATTGAGAGACCTAAAAGTGAGGTGGTGTGCTGCAGGTTTACTCTGCAGTGAGTTACCTGGCTGCCAGTAGAGAGCAGAGAAACCAGAGCTCCCTGAGCCAGGTACGAGTCAGATGCCATCAAGCTACCAGTTTGCAAAAGAAAACCCCTGGGAGAGAAACCCAGCAAGCAAGACTGACCCGCCTTGAGGTTAGCGGCGAGACTGAAGGCGGGAGCCCGCTGCCTGCCCAAGTGACCACAGACCAGTTGGTGTAGAGAAGATGAGCACCACCTTCAGCAGATCCCAGTGGTGTCTGGCAGGCATGCTCTGGACGAGCCTACACACCAGCCCCCTTGGGGAACTACACACAAAACCGAAAGGATTTGGCATGGATTAGATGAGAGAGAGAGACCGCATTTCTCCAACAGGGACAGCTTTGGATATGGCCAGCAGCAGGACACCTGGGAGGCTTTTAAAAGGACCTACAAAGGCGTATAGTGAGTTTAAGCACCTGCGTAAGTTGGGAGCATTTTCAGATCACAGCTCTGGTTTCTACTGTATCAATTCAACAAAACCCCTGTTTCAGGAATCCAAGTCCTGTACCGAATGTAGTCCTGTACATTTTATCATTCTTCACACCCAAAAATATCCTAGGTTTGCTCCAGGGCGATCTTTCAGAAACTAATGAAGTATGGGGTTACAATTTTATTTATGAATATAACACATCAATATCCCGCATAAAAGGGATGAATCTGGATTGTCTTCTATGACAGAATATAAATAACTTGATCACATCAATCATAAGGGTGACTTATGGCATATGAAAACGCTTATAGGTACGTGACTCATCCCCACAATATCCAGGTAAAACATACATTCCTCTTAATGGAAACAGATGTAAGAAACAGTTAATTTCCCTCTATTTTTAGGGCTCTGGCACATTAGTCAACATCAGCTGAGCCACGGTGATGTGCTTAATGTAACACAGAATGAAATGCATTAGCCTGTATTTTCTCTAAAATGTCACAAGGGTATGAGTGTGAAAAGGTTCTGATGCTCAGTAGCTAATTAACCCCCAATTAGTCAACCCTGTCCCTGAATATTGCTGATGCAGCCACATGAGTAACACACAAATGGAATCAAATAATATCACAAAATTTTTGCACTAACAAGTAGAAGTAAAGAGCAGGATGTGGACTAATCTTTGCAAACAGAATTAAATTATCTCTCAACAGAGAGCAGAAAGGGAAAGACGCCTCAAAGTTAACATAAATGAAACATTTTAATATGATTATGGGACACGCCAAATAAAATTTAATAGCTTGCTACATGATTTCTAGTAAGAAGCACTCTGAGAGGAAAAAGGTCAAATAGTTTGTATTCATCACTATTATTCTCCCATTTCCTCTGAGCTTCCAATTTTCCAATCATACATAGATACTATAGAATAGCTGATTTGAAGCACTGGAGAGGAAGTGTTATTTTCAAATCCGCTTTCTGACAAACACCTTTCAACCTCATATTTCAGAGAGACTGTGAGAAAATATAATGAAATTATAATGGATAGAAGGTGGTCCTGGGGACCCTAAATCAAACAGGACAGACAGCTGGATGATTCAGGTCATGACTATCTTTAAAAGAAAAAAAATGAATTTTTTCATATTAACTGGAGATCTATTGGTACGCTCAGTCTGGCTGAGAAAAACAATAGTAATGTCAAATGAATATCACTTGGAAATGAACAGTTTTATGAGCTGCAAGACAGCATATAATAAACTCAAAAAAATATATTTTTTTTTTTAATTTAATTTTACTTTTAGATTTTTTTTTTTTTACCTGATAGGTGCACCTTTGGCCTGTGCCGGTCTCAAGAGTACAGTTATTGTAGTAGCAGTTTCATTGAGAGATGCATCGACTCCTTCATAGTCCGGTAAAGTGGGAGCTGATTAATGTTGAGCGGGAAGGAAAAGAATGGGAAACAAATCAGTGAAAACATTTTGACTTTTCATGAGATTGTGGCTGCTCACAATATAGTAAGACAGAAACAGAGGGAGGAGGTGACTACCAAGAAACACGAAGACTACAAAATTCCAATTTGGCCTCGCTCTTTCTACCTTAAAAACAACTATATTCACCATCTTGAAGACCCACCTCTACCACCTTTTTACTCCTCCAACAATTTCAGAGCCTTTCACATTTCCTCTTAAATGTCATGGCCAATACCAGCCAGGCTGCAGGAAAATTTGGCTTCAACAGACATGCGTATGTGGACTAGAAGTGGGTGGGGGAATCCATTCCCGTGCCCATTTCTCCTTCCATTTCTAACAGTGGACGGCCAAGCTGTTCATGGGTCAGTTTCTGAATCACTGCAGTTTTCAGCCCAGGGTATTAAGAAAAAACGAAGTCAAAACTAGAAGCAGTTCAGGAACTGATTCACCAATGGACTGGCTGCTAGGCATTTGTGGCAGTAATACTTGTTGTGGGTTGGATGGTCGGTGTTGGTGATCACTTCAACCATCCACCTTTAATCTTCTGCACAACCTGTCGCAGCCCTCACTGGTAATACTGTTGCTGACTTCAGCTCTAGTGCAAGGAAAGAAACAGGATTTTCTGTGATTCAGAAAAGTAATAGATTTCTATTAATCACCAATTTTTAACAAACTTGAAAACTATTTGAATTTTTTAAAAATATGTGTCTGTACCTCTATAAAATGACGCCTGAATGATGAACTTTCACAAAAGAGATGTTTCCTAGCAGGATGTCAATCATTTAAGTCATAATAATTTCACGGTAAATATATCAATAGATAGAAGAGTACTGAAAGATTAAAAGCCTTGCTTCATTAGTCCCAGATTCTAGGTGAACACAAAAATTTATTTCACGAAATATTATTTTCTAGAAATAATATTCATTTAATGCTCATTTATAAATTACTATTTACATCATGTTCACTAGGATCCAGGCAACCACTGGTAAGCTTGGTTAAAAGGAATAATTTAACTCCTAATTAAAATAAAGCTAGCATTTCCTGAAACATATGTGTTGCTTTATAAAAAGTATCAGGTACGCAGAGTGAAACCAGGAAACAGTTCAGCAGAACACAAGATAAAAAAACGTGTTGAAATTCAGATACAAAGGGTGTCACAGCCTGCCTTTGAGCTTTTCTAATATTAACCATATTCTGCCAAATAACAGACCCATACTCTGTCTAGAAAGTGTGGTAGACTGGATTCTGGACAAAATTCCCCAAATTTTTGTGTGGAAAAAGAGTGCACATCTGAAAAAGCCTGAACATATTGTAGTCCTAAATAATCCAAACATGTTGAGGTGCTTAATTCTCAAAATACCGAAACATTTGGGAGACAGACATGCTAGCAAGATTACATAGTTACACCATTTTTTTTCTCTCCTATGAAGAGAAGACAAGCATGCAAGTTCTGTACCACCATTATCCCTGAAAAATTAGGAACTAGAATTTGTTGTGAAGAAACACAAGGACCTTAAAAGAATCTGAGTAAAATATTAGACTTCAGAACAGCCTGATAGCTAGATAAACAGAACAGAACGTGCACTTGGGTTTTTTTGGTGGTTTGGTTGGTTGGGTTTTTTTTGAAGGGGCTGGGTTATGAGGAGTGCTGATACTTATGTGCTGGGATGCAATTGAGCAAATGTTGCAGTTAACTATGACTATAGCATTTCACTTGCTACATAATACACGCAGTTCTGCTTTGAATTTTCTCACATTTTGATTTATGTGAGTGTTTTTGAGAACTGGGTGAGGAGACTACATGAGTAGTTTCCCTACAGAAATGGCAGGTGCATTCCAATACATTATTAACCTCCCTTTACAGGGCAATATAAGTTTAATTATGGCAGGTAATAAGGAAAATATCCAGCTTTGTGCTGTTTACATTTCTAAATTACTGACTTCTTTGATCTCTGCTAAGCTCTGAAGTCGCCATGACATAAAATCAACAGTCTCTCTAGATATAGCACTGACTTATCTTCTGCTGTCATCTGCATAAGCTACTACCTTATTCCTTGAGAATATTGAAATTTACGAAAATAAAAATACAAAGCATTCCACTTGATGTTACTTTCTTCTAGAGTTTGCAGTGTGTTATTTCGATGAATGGTGTCAATCTTGGTCAATGCAGTAAGTGAATAAAGGCACGAGGAAGCAGACCTATACGGACGTGGCAAAAGAAATTCATGCTTCCTCCCAATTGCCCCAACTCTGTAATAGCTTTGTGCTGCTAAGTGGTGTCACCTTGAGTAAGTTAGTTAATTTTCTGCGTCTGACTTTACTAATCTGCAAAACAAATATAGTACTTAGTGACCTATGGAGTGCTGAAAGGCTTCATTAGTTAAGGTTTATACAGCACTTCAAAATCTTTAGATGAATGTACAAGATTATACAAAATCAAACAGTTGACAACCACAGGTGTGCAATTTCCGCCTCATGCAATGATTTATCCCTGAACTTACGCTAATCTTTGGCAAATACACTCAAAAACATTTTCAGTAATAGTGTTTCATAATACGATAGGATTTTTGGGGGGTTTTCTTTCACATTTCCTGATTTTTCAAGTCTTACAAAAAATGACCCCAAACCCTTTGAAAACCAATGAACATTCATACATGTACACCTTTTTTTTGTTTTGTTTTCATTTTCACCTGAGATGTTGGTTGTTACATTGATTGTAGTTGCTGGTCCAAACCCTTTGACGGTGCTTGCACGTATAAAGAACTGGTAAGTAGTACCAGGATGCAAGTGTGAGAAGATGTGGTGCGTGCTGTTCCACAGCTTTGACACGGTTTGTGGAGGTCCTGCCACTGGAACTGCAGGATCAAATGACCGTATGCTGCTATAGCTGACCTGTGAAAACAATTATTTTTGTAACAATTACTACAGCTTTTGGCACAAGGGGATTAGGTTAGCTTGGCTGGAAAGGAAATAAAAGACACATGCTCATTTATCTACCCAGCTATCTTGGGGATACCATGAGGACTTGACGTATGTTATTGTAGAGCCTGCTTCTCCTGAAAGGCCATGCAGGTGCCCTTCACCTCTCTCTGTGATTTTAGTTCATGTACAGAAAATTGCACTGTTACATTTAAGCTAGGAACTGCCCACTATCCTCCCCATCTCCACCAGAAACCTTTATTTTTCACTTCCTGTAATATATTTCCCTCTCCTCTTCTAATAATCATGTTTAAATGCTGTGCAAACCAAGGTGATATATTTAAGGCCAGGAATGATATCTTACTGTACTGGTTTTGGCTGGGATGGAGTTAATTTTCTTCATAGTAGTTTGTATGGTGCTGTGTTTTGGATTTGTGATTAAAACAGAAAAGCTCACACTTGCTCTTCCGATTCTCCCCCTATCCCACTGTGGGGGAGTGAGCAGCTGAGTGGGGCTGAGCTGCCCACCAGGCTTAACCCACACTATTTAATGAACTTTGCTAGTGTTAAAGAGACAAACAAACAGATTTAAGGGGTTTTGTTTGGTTAGTTGGTTTGTCTTCCCCCTACAATTCACTAGTACACAAAATTACATCCTCTACCCCTTTAAAAAAAGGAGTGCTGGAGAGGATGGTGTTTGTTCCTCAAATCACCTTGTGTTTCCTTCCAAGCTCCTGCGGAGGTCCCCAGAAAGCTCATATACTAAATACGCTTTAGAATATATATGGAGGTTGCCTTGAAGGATGATATCTAAAGATCTGACAAAGCTAAAAAACAGTGCTCCAAATCTAATAACTTTCTTACTTTTCATGTAACCTTGCCTTCCAACAAAGAAGATTTCACAGATCATGGCTGTCAATGCTTTGGAAGGATGCACAGTAATGATTCAAGAGTTTTAAAACTAGCACCTCCCACGTAGATTTTAGTATTTTATACTTGCATGCCAAAGCCACTTGACAGGGCTGGCCAGCCAACAACATATGCACCACAATTATGATTTTTAAACATCTAATTACTACACAAAATCCAGTCTTCTGTAAATGAAAGCAGCATATAATTGAATAGCTGCCTACAGAGCACTAACACCCACCGTCAGTCACCCCTCTTGCCGTACTTTCCTAGCCCTATCCTAGCTGTTTAATGATTACCTCATACTGAGTAATGATGCCATTTGGATCCACAGGTTCCTTCCAGTTGAGGAAGATCTTATCTTCAAAAGGAGTTCCTTTCACCGACTTGGCAGGTATAGGGCCTGGCACTACAAAAAAATAATTAAAAAAGAAAAACAAAAACAAAAAAACGAACCAACTTTTAAAAATAGGAAATTCAAGAGACAGACAAATTCAAGAGATTACAGAACATCCTATTAAAAGCAAAAGTGAGTGCGGGTCTATTTTTATTAATATTCATTTGTATGCAAACAGCAGCGATAGGGAATATGAAAAAGCACTTCAAAGTGTATTTTGTCATTCACAGTGCAGAGAGAGCATGAAGTTGAAACGTTATCCCCACATATGGTTTTTCGAACTTCATGCAAAGTCAAATTGTCTCATAGTATAGCCAGGAGAAACAGTTCAAGCTAGATTACGACTTCAGGGAACATCACTGAACTCTGTAATAAGCATATCTTAGGACAAGGACTACATGCTTTTACAATCCTTTTAAAAAGAAAGATCAAAGGCAAGGAAAAGCCTATGTTACACCCCATCTTCCAAACGAGAGAAATGCTTACAACATAGTTTTCTGTCCCCCCTTCTTATGATTTGTTGTTTTAAAAGAAATCCTCGTTTAAAGAGGGGGCTGGGCACAGGGCAAGCACACAGCTCAGCTGCCACTTCTTTCAGCCACTGAGGTGCTCGTGCTGCAGAAGGATCAAAGCTGCTTACTTCAAATCTTTCCAGTAAGAGACATATTCAAAGCTTTGAACTGAACCACACTAAGATGACCCTACTTTCTTATTTTAAACGGAACCAATATCCCTAGTGTAATAACAAGTCTCAAGTGTTACCTCAGGCCTCTTTGCCTGACTGATTCACAGTACCTGGTAATCCCATCAACACCAGGCAGAAGCGCTTAGTTATCTCCCATTTCAGCTTACAAGATATTTTTGCCTACATATATGGTTCCTTTTTAACCACAGCAGCTCACCTCGATTTGAACACATACATGCTGAAAGAAGGGGATGAGGATAAGAGAGCACCTGAAGAAACACTGAACCCAAAGAAACACCCTCCCTCTTCCAAAAGCCAAAGTTGCCCAAATCCACATTTGTTCAAGCTAGAATGTTACTTCTATTTAATATATTGACGTATGTATCTCTTGCGCCTTCTTAATCAGCCTATTTTCTTCAATGCAACTTTCAGTGAGCCTCACACATGACATTTCTCGGGTATTAATTATCAAAGCAGACTGAAGTTTTACAAAGAGTAAAAATAAATTAAAAACTGCTGGATCAAAGGAAGCACCAAGCACTATGCTAGCAGCACCAAGGAGTGAGTGGCCTGTCTCAATAGCAGGATTAATTTCAGTCTACATGGAAGCTATAAAGGATGATCTGACCCTTAGTATAAGCAACATAATTTGGCACATTAATAATAAATCCATGGAGTCAAAAAAGCCCACAAATAAACAGATGAGAGCTTCACAGAAACTGTTTATCCATCTGTCAGGCAAAGACTTAGGAGAAGTTAGCTAAAATCATGCATTCCTGCTTTGCTTCAGTGTCCTGATACAGACTGGGCAGCGGATGAAGTCTGACATGCCATGACAGCCCCTGTGTGCTCTTAGTGGCTTTCAGAGACTTGCTGTAGGCACTGGCCTGCTTTTCATGGGAATGCTCTATTGCTTTTGTTCTCTACATCTCAAATGAGGTATGGATATACCCTGATGCACACGACATTATCCCTGGAAGATGTGTGCACGTGCGTGTGTTTGTGTGTGTGTGCACGTTCTTGTACATCTGTGTTTGGGAGAGAACATAGGAATGTACCAGGGCGTGCACACAGAATACGAAATTTCACATTAAGGCACGTTAAATCATGCGAGGTAAAAAGAAAATAGACACAATTGCTCAAAAACCTGCAGAATACTTTTTGCGTGATGCTTTTAAAAAGCATGTTTCATATTCAATTGAAACTGGGGGCAGGACTCTAAGTTTTAGGGTTGCATAAAGACTCCTACATTTTCTGTTTAAACACCAAAGTGGGAGAAGCCTCCAGGCTCATCACATTGCATGACTGTGTTTTCTTCTCCTGAAATATAAAATTCGTTGCTTGTGGCAGCAGCGGCAATGTCAAACTGACTGGAACTACATGATCCCAGTCAGTTTCGTGCTTCTCTTCCCACTGGCGTAAGCAGGGCAAAAGACCAGAAGCTAGCAGGGTGATGAGCAGCTTGCTGGGAATCCCAGTAAAGATAAGGTCAGAACATAAAAGAGAGCAAAAGTGTCTAGAACAAGAGAACAGTAGATCCCACAAACCTCACCCAGCCCTGCAAATTCACCAGAAATGAAACTTGGGATCAGCTTAAATTATTTGAGAGCTCAACTGGAATTAAACACCAAAGAATCAAATAAAAGTTCAAAAGCCTAGAAAAAGGACTACAAACTAATTTTAGACTGAAGGACACATTTTGGTGGGTCTTCCATTTTTTCAGCTCAACCACAATGAAGATATCTTTAATTTGCACAGCTTTACTAAAGGGACAAAGAGAAGTGTGGACAGAGAAAAGCAAGAGCAGGAATCTGCTTCAAGAACAGAGTATCTGTGAGCAGGCCCATAGATTCATCAGGCAAGTTAGTCAAAATAATGCCTAGACTTCCACAGTTGTGTTTTTACGTCATTGTCCTCAGGTCAGTTACTAGTTACAAACAGAAATTTTAAAAAGACTGAAAATAGTAAAAAAAGAAACACGAAAGAAAGAAACAAAAGAACACCAACAAAAGAACAACCGCAAGGTAACCTGTTGGTAACACTATTCTGAAGACTCAAAAGGCTCAAAAGACTCAAAACTTTCCATATAGGCAACCATTGCTGTCTACTCCCTACGACACCCAGCAGGACTCTCGGGACTTAAGAAATACCTTAAACTTCACCTTTCCAAAGCAGTGTTCCCTTCTATGCAATATTTAGCAAGGACTCTGGTGAGAAACAGCCAGGTAAACATCACCCTTGTGCTGGTAATAGCTTTTGGAAGCCTCCTCACAAACAGCTCAAAAGACTTTCTTCAGGCTTGCATGTGCATCTCCAGAAGCCCCATCACTCACCACAGCACCTCTTTGCTGCCTTCTCAACTCCCATTCTTCTTCCTGCGTGAGCTCTCGCCCTTCCCCTTGGACTTATGGATAGTCTATACTAAATCAAAACACTCAAGACTATTACAAGTGTATATTAAGGTGAAGTATGTTACTTAACATTCCCTTTCAATGGCCAGGTATCTGAATAATTCAAAAAGTATACGTAGCTGCTAGAGGAGTTGGAGTCGGACCCTTTGGCCTCTGCACCCTCTCTTTAAAAAGATTCTGGTCTCATTGATTTTCTTTCCATCTGCTGACCTTGTGAAGTGTGACCCCACTATCTCCCAGTGACAACAACAGTAAACGCTCTCTCTTTCACACGCATTATTCTATGTTAAACTTCCAACAAGTCAAGATTTATGCTTATCTGAAGAAGTGAAATCATTAGGGGATTTTAACTGTATGGTTTTCAGAAGAGATTTTGAACTTAAAAAAAAATACCTTCTTTCCTATAAAAGAAGTATACAAACATAAACCGTGCATGTATATAAAAGTGACGTAAAACAAATTCAAAGGGAATTTCAGCAAGGTTTTATAGTGGAAACATCACAAGCTCTTCTTTCACGATTTACAGGCATCTCCAGAGCCCGTCTAATGAAGCTATCTATTCTTATAGCGAATAGCTGATAATCTTTTCTTCTATTTACATGTGGGATGGTGGAATTTTATAAATACTATGCATAATAAAAGTACAAACCATCAATCTGACATCAGACCAATTCATTTTAGAGCACTATATTTGCATTAAATTATGTCACAGTCACAAGTAAATTGTTATTCACAAATAGCATCACTTAAAACTTGTTCTACACTAGCTTAACGGGAAATTTATATTACAATACATTACTTCTGGAAGAACAACACATTAACTGACACCAACCACTATAAAAAATGAATTTATATTCCTTCAGTTTGCCTGCTACAAAATGATGAAAGTGCATGTAAACAGAGTATTTTTATTATTATTATACTCCGTGAAAGCCGTGCAAAGTATTATTATGCTATATGGTAAAGGCTACGTGCAGATACATGCATGGTTATAGTGGGAAAAATTCTTTTGTGGTACTCAAAATGTAAGGTGTATGAGCAATGAACATACAGCCCTTCTCTGAAGGTAGATACTCAGTTTCAGGAGGTTGTGACAGTCAATCTATTCTACTGTTTCAATGTTGCAAGCAATTAAAATGGCCTACCTTTCCATTTGCTTTTTCTGAGGGATTTACCATTTTAACTTTATGCTTCGTTATAAGTCGAGACTAAAGCTTAAATAGAAGCAAATTTCATATAATACAAAGGAAAAAAAAAATCGGAATTGCTATCACTACTCTTTACCATAGGAGTATTTACACCAAAGGAGATGACAAAAATGACTTATCTGGAAATTGCTCAAGCTGCACCATTTGCAGTGAAAAAGGAAAACATTACTGAGTGCTATTGAGAAGAAAACTGATTGCATATTAATAGTCTCCTTTGGTGCACGTGCTCTTTGGTTAATGATTTCTCCTCCTGGGGGAGCAGGGCTGGTGCTCTGGGAGGTGGCAAGGGCGCTGCCATCCCCAGGCAGCGGGAGGCACTGGGGACGTGCTCCCCAGGGCTTGGCAAAAGCTCACAGCCCTGCACAGGCTGCGTCACCCTCCTGGGGCCACTTCTGGACTGCGTGGGTGCTGACACGCTCGCGCCAGCGACAACTCCCTGTACCTTCCAGCCTATATAAAATAACTAATACAACAGATATAAAGGCTTATAATCAAGCTACTGACCAAGCTTGCAGCGGTTAATCAGTCTCGGTGGCGGTGGCACTCGCCGTAGATACTGGTGCAAAGATCAAATGGAGTTAAATCCACAAGGTGTGGATTTGCTGAATGCAGGGGCTCAGGCACCTAACACAGTATTTTGTTTAAAGCCTTTTTACACAAAATGCTGACTTCAGTACTCCTCATGTCTGGGATTTGGAAACGTTTCTCCATGTCAGGGGGAAATAACCTCACGTACTCGCATACTTTACAACTTTCTTAAAATATGCAAATCAATATTCGGAGAGCGCTTTCCGCTAGCACATGGCTTGGGAATAATGGGAACTTGCGGGCCCAGGTGGAAGCTCTCATTCCACAGCAAACTGCTGAACTAGCCACTAATTCTGGCCTATTTGCAGGCATCATTATGTCAAACACACCGTTTCAACAAAGAATCTCATATGCAATATCACTTTTTCTGCTATAAAGCTTCTAATATAGGTATCTAAAGGAAAGGAAAGTAGGAAGTTGTTTCAGCCAGAGTAAATAATTCTGCATTTCAGGGCCAATTTTTCCCGAGCTATTAATATAAAACCTAGCTTGTATTTCTGGTCTCTGCAATACCTTAAAACAGCTTACTTCATTTGTCTTCTGTTCAGTGTAAGCTTAAAATAAATCTCTGCCAATAATTTCAATATATTTCTTACTTTCTCACAAATCAACTTTTCTGATGTCTTTAATAAAAAGTGCTCACACATCTTTCTGCAACCACTTTTTCTCTCTCTCAATGATATGCCAATAGCATCTTACCTACCCTCTGAAAAAAAATTGGGGTTATTTTCATGAGCTGAAGGACAAATAGGTTATCCCAGGCTCCTTTTATCAATGGCAGTAAGTCGGTTATAATCAGTTTCAGTTCACTGATGCTAAAGACGTAAAACTTCCTCCCTTATTTGACTATATTGACACTAAATTTTGCTGCTGCTCATGACACATACGTCACTAGTCTCCCTTTTTGGTCAAGGACTGAGGTCAGTACCTTTACCAGTGGCATTTATGGACAACTTCACATTTAAACTTTTCTCTCTGAGTCATAGGTTTCTTTTTATTAATGGCAATCATTTGCCAATTTTTTCCCAATAGGATTAGTATAGCGGGTTCACTTGACACTCGTGCATTTGTCACTCAGCTAGACAAGTTACACATTTTTTGAGACAGTTTTCCATTTCAAGCAATTTTTGCAGCCCTCCTTTGCAACATTGGACATACTGACTGCTTATTTTGCTGCATTAACTTTTCTCCCAGGTGGGCTATTTTTGTTACTTTTACAGTACTACTGGTAGAGTTTTATACCTATGTTTTTCCAAATCTCCTTGAAGCATTGTTTGTTTGTTTCCCTTGATTGAAGCATTTCCCCACCCCAGCTAAAACCATGACACCTGGGGTGCCACAACAACTTCAAAAAACACAAAGGAAAAGTGCTTCTCATATCAAATAGTGAATGGAGAAAAAAATTTTTATTTTTTTTTTTGGTAAAGGCAACTTACAGCCCTACTATCAAACACAGAAAAATACTGAAGGTCAACTGTTTCCATAATATCCTCCCTCAAAGTTGGTGGAAGGTATTTCCTCTTCACACATTTGGAAAGTACACTAAATATTTAACTCTCTTAATTTTTCTATCCTCTAATTACAACATTTCTCCCTTTCTCTGCTGTTTCCCAGAGTGGCAAACATGCTGGAGTTTTCCCAGGAGCATGAGTAATGGTTGGACAGTTGGTGTCTTAACCCTGCATCACAGCTCTAGAGATCTCTGCATGGGGCTGAACGAGCCATGCTTGCTGAAAGATCAGGGAGCCTCATTTATGTCCAACGAGCGTGTCCTTTGGCTCAGACCAAAGCTTTGGTATACTTTAAGCCCCAAAATGGGTATTTATCCTATTCCAAGTGATCTTTTTCAATTAGTTGTTTTCCTGCCGTTAGCTGACATACTCCCTTACTAGTTATAAAATTACCATCGAACTCTCTGAGCTTCACAATTTGCTTTCCCCATAGCTGCTCTCCAAGAGCTAATGTCACTATTCCTGTTAATCCACTGCCTTTTGCATCTGTTTCCAATTAAAAATCAAGGAAGCATTTATCTGCTTTAATCCCATTCACCATCCGCTGCTCTTAAAAGGGTCCCCTCCGAGTTCCCGGTGCCCTTGTGAACAGGCAGCTCCGAGAACACGTGCATGCTGCTGACTCATGCGAAGTGATAAATTCACTGCTGATTCTTGTACTTTGTTCGAAATGTCAGACACCATCTCTGCCCAGCATGTATACATCCCCAGATTGTGCAAGCCTTCCTCTTTCTCCTTTATTAACTCCTTCAAACACTGTCCATCTCCTATACAAGCCAGGTGAAGCAGCAAGTCCCTGTCATGGCACAAATAACGCCGAGTGCAAGGGTGCTCATAAAAGCTTTCTCCCAAGTCTTAGGGGTGGTGTGGTCTCTCTCCAGAGCGAAAGATGGTGTTTCACCCATAAAACACTGACAAATTTCCTTGTTTTCAGGGCTTAATTTTTACGTGGAATGCAGGTCTTTGCAAACTGGTGTAATATACTTTAAAGATCAATTCCATCTATCCAAGTTAAACAGAAATACTTAAAACCACCAAGTAGTCAGATCTAGGTCTGGTCAGAAAGAAGGCTCTTTTCAAACTAATATTCCTGGATTTGCTTTCTTGCAGATACTGAATTACAAGCTATTAAAACCTTCATTTGTCAGTCATTGCTCCAAAGGTCTGAAGCATATCTTCTGAATCATACTCTGTTCTTCTACTAATTGTTTCTTGAGTTAATTCTGCTGCTGGTGCCATACACCGCTCATTTATCACCCGCCACTCTGGGATATCTGGCCCAGCTACGCAGCCTTACATAGATGTGAACCTTCATGAATGACAACCAGAGAGACTCACTGTCTCACACCAGAGCCCTGCAAAAGTCTGAGATCCTCTGCATTTAGGGAATCACAGAAGTTGAAATATGTGTAAAGCTCCTGGCAGAAGGGAGAAGGTGAAATGATAGAAGAGAGAGAAACAAAAGGACTGAAACAAAACACCACCACCACCACAAAGAAAGATGAAAGGGACAGAGTGCTGAAAGCATGGGGAAAATGGACAAAGCAACGGAAAATGAGGGCAGAATGGTAAAGGCGAAGAGAGACAAGAAAATGTGGGGTAGACGCCTTTAACTCCAACAGTCTACAAAATTTTTCCTTGATTAGCAGATCCCTGTAAGAAAGAATGGCATTGGAAAGAATACTGCACTACAGAAAAGCTAACAAAAAGTTAGTTATCAGTTGTTGTCATCCGGAGCTCTCAAAGTTTCCATTTATGAGAAGTACACAATGGAAGTGCACAGGTTCAGATAACCATGTATGCAGTAGCTATTTCTAGTTAATGTTATTTGCAGAAATGTAGGAAAATACTGTGATCCCTCTATTTTCCTTCTCATAAATGAATCACTGATAACGCCCCCACTACATAATTAACATCATGCTCATTCTACAAAACCTGCAAAAATCATCGTGACAGCGAGGCTACTTCTGACCACACGTGACGTATGTGGGGCACAGACTCATGCATCTTCCTGTAGCTCTCATCATCTCAGTCTGAGTCGTGCTTTAGGTTGCAAACCGTTTTAAAACAGCTTCAGACAGATACGTGATCACTGGGATGTGGGACCTAACTAGCACCGTACACACAGGCAGTCAACGACAGAACTCAGTTCACTATTGCTATGAGAGCTCAAGGAGAGATGCAGGCGTGAATACACCTGTGATCCTCTGAGATGGCTGAAAGCCCTCCGTCTTGCACATTGCATGCATGCTCTGTATTTTGAAGTACGTGACAAAATAGACATAGACTCTTAAGTCCATCGGTAACGCACAATTAAAAATCTGCATTTCATTTCCAGTAACATCACTGAGCAAACCTCACAAGAGGCAATTTTCAGGTCACAAGCATTATTACTACCAGTGTGTCTAAATATAGGTGCCTTTTAAAATGTATTAATCCCTCCCTGAAAACAACATCTGCTCAAAATAGTTTACCGTAGCAACTTCTGCTCACTGTGTGAGGCTTCTTCTACATGATGGTACTCCGACACCAAAGCTGAGTCTAAACAAGTTCACCGATACCACACTGGCGTGCTAGCTTGAGACCAAAACCTGCCTTGTGTGCCTAATTTTCCAAGAATAATCCGTAACAAAACCAGAAGACAAAATACATCCACTTGACTCTGCTCTTAACAAGCACTGCTACAGCAGACCAGCCACCGTCTCTGCACATCTAACTAGGTAAAGGCTATCAGAAACCATAACCTTTCTTGGAAAACTCAGTTTAAAAAAAAAAAATCAATTTTCCATGGATGTAACAATATTACTACTACTATTTTTTTTTCACCTCAAGGAAAACAGCAACCACAAATATCTACAAAGAAAACACAGATATAGAAATAATTAATCAAGGATTATTTTATAATTAACTTTTTAAAAAAGTAATGCTAGAATTTGAATTGTGTGAAATATTCTAATTCTGTACTTGTCAATAAATCTTCATGTGATGCATCTATGTCTCTCCAGTTCTCTACAGCTTCTCGTATCCTACCTATTTAATATGCTGTTCTCTCTCCTTTATTGCAGCAGTAAACATATTCCTCTTCTATTTCTTGTAAAATTGAAAATATATGGCAAAAAAGTGCTACCAGATTCTAACCTTGATTGCTATATAAAGCTATACTCTCTCCTCCATTTTACAGGCAAGCACACTACCTTTTTCAGATTTATCTTCTTATGTATCTACACTCTTATATTAGTCCAAGTATTTTTTTTTGGTTACCGATGGCAGTATCTATTTTCATTTTGTTGTTGTCAATATTTTAATGAAATCTAAATATAAGAAAAGGAAACTAAAATTGCTCTTTATTACCATGTCTTAAAAATTATTAGGGAAAAATAACTGCTTTTATTTTAATATCTTTCCTTCCAAGATTCATAGCTTAACTACTGAATGTCACCATTAACATCTACATCTATTCTTTATTTCTTCCCAGCTAAGGTAAGTTCAACTGTCTTGTCAATGAAACTTCACCGAGAGCATTTTAAAGAGGAATTACAGAATATCTTGAGTCAGAAGGGACCCATAAGGATCATCGAATCCACCTCCCAAGTTGTCAAAATAATACTCCAATCTGATGGGAGGCTTTCAAACAGTTAACAGATACTATATACTGTAACCAGCACATAAATTACTGCTCAAATGTATTTGCTGAAGAGACTTTAAATCTTTAATAAATCTTGAATCTTTAAGCACTGAACTTGATATTTAAATATAAATTTACAGAATTAAATTAATATTAAAATACCACACCTAATACTGTGAAGAAGCCTTCACCTAACACCACAATGTGTTTCCTGTCACCTGTGTTAGTGCATTTTTGGAATGACTGGGAAGCTACCCTCCTTTTTCTTTTGAGAGAGAGACTGAGTTTGACTTGCGCTACATGGACAGTTTGGGCTATATATGCAGGGTGACAGCTATAATAATTTTAAAGCCAGTGTTCTAGGGCTAATTAATATACTAATAGAAGAGAACTTCCATCCTTTGAGACACATATGGTAACACACAAAGTAATTCCCTTCCACCTGTCTAGACTGGACTTAGATGTAATTTCTGTCAGAGCTTTTACGCATACCGTCTTCGTCTGTCTGGATAATGGTCTCCTCACTCTCCTTCCTCCCTTCAGGGTTGGTTAAGATCATTTTGAGGCTGACATTCGTGTAGGGAGGCAGGTGATCTACAACGTGCTGGGGTGCTTTGGGGTCCATATCCAAGCAGTCCGCCTTGCTTTCGTTGTGTCCGCAGAAGTAGTGGTAGCATATAGTGACATTGAAAGTGTGGCAACGAGTGATGTTGTAACCCAGAGATTCCCAGTCCACAGCGATGTGTCTGGCCTGGATCTCAGCAATCTTTAACGTTTTTGGTGTTCTCATAGGTTCTAGAAAACAGAATGCAGTGAAGAAAAACATCATTAATGTTCTTCATCCTTGCACCAAACTGTAACTGGCAGATGATGCCTCCAGGAATGTGAAAACAAAGGAGATACCAACAAACACAGACTTATTACTGGAAGAAGTACCACCCTTCATACAAGTACCCCGAAGGGAAAAAACACCTGCCAGTCTCTAGTTTTTTACTTCACTCTTCTCCAGCCTCTCTTTGCAGGTTTCAATCAGTGATTAAGACTTAGCAACACTGAAAAAAAGAATTGTTAATTAGCAGTGCAGCAGTTCAAAGCAATTGAGAATACTGGCAGCAGATGCAAGATGAGTGACCAAAAGGCCACCCACCTGTCACCGCTGGCTTCCCTTCTTGATTTCCCCTTACCTTTTTTTTTTTTTTTTAACCTGCATAAATTAGGTAATACATCATAGTGGTAAAGAGTCAACATTCACTACACTATGATTTATCATGCCATCGAGCAATGCTGTATACTAATTACACTAATTGCCTTACTAAGCTAGCAGTTACAAAAATGATGCAGATATTAATTAATGTTTATTATTTTAGTAATGAAGCTATTCATTCAAGCAAAAACCCTCAGAAATATTACCAAAAATGCTTTTGGATCTTCCCATTGTATCCCACTTCTTTCAGATTCCCAAAACTTTGCCTGGACATTGGTCTGAGCCCGTAATCTCTGACCGGCTACCCAAGCTCAGCTGCTTTCCACAAATCCATTCCCACCAGCAGAGCACACGATACTCCCCAAGCCATCATCAATCTTTCATTGTCTCTCTAGTGCATTCATTCCTCATGCAAGACTAACTTTTATCACTGAACTTAATTAAAATGATTACACAATGAAAATCATGACCATGACTATATATACACTAGAGTTTCACTGGAAATATACCAAAGGGATCTTTATACCCTGGCAATACATCCTTCTTCACCAGAGAAAAATAAAACCTTCTGTAGGTACAGCTTCAGCCTCGTGTCCTTGCTGCTATAACGTCAAAACAGTTGAGATTATTCAAGGAAGTGAAATATAGGATTTCTCTTTCTGGGCATAACAGTTCTTTGTAACTTGCATTTATGAAACGAGAGTCCCAACCAGGCTAACAACCAGCCAAAAGCACAGATGGTATATTGAAATAAGGAAATGTGAATCAGTGTAATCTATTCAGCATGTAGTTTGCCAGACAAACTGCAAACATTTAGTTTCAAACACCAAAACAACCCAGTTCTAAATATAACATAAAGGTATTCCTAGTATCATGATGAGTGTTAAGGATTAAACATTGTGCCTGTTCATTTCCATGACCTATCCTTCCCTTTCTGAGTTTTGAACAAGCATGTTCCCTTTGCACTTAAGTACCGATTTATCATACATATGGCAAAAATTACAAATGAGTAGGTAGAATTCCTCGGCAGTGGCTTTCTGAACATATTGTATACCATGACAATAGAAATCTGAAGCTGAAAGATAGCATTGAAAAGGTCCTTGAGAGATAAGAGACTTGAAGAGAAGGAGGGAAAAAAGGGGTTTTATAGAGTAAACAACGGCTGGTGCTTCAGCAAGTACAGACAGGTGCAAGGCAGTCCTCAAAAAAAAAGTAGCAACACAGTAGATCTACTGAAGGAGCTGGTAAGAGTCTTCAAAGAATCGGTATTTGGTTGGCTACTGCAAGCAATTAGAAAAAACCTGAACAAACTCAGGTGTCACAGAGGAAGAAAACCGCTAGGAGAGAAAAACAAAAATTATCAGCCCTTTTTCTCATATGAATGACAGTAAAAAATCCCTAGTCATACATCCTCTGATTTAGAGTTTGAGGTTTAAAAGAGTAAATATACCCTTCATCAAGGAAGTTTTGTATCAGAGGCTTATTTTTCCTTGTAAAATGGATTGATTTTTCTCATTTAATAATTTCCTCTTAATTCTACTAATCCAGGTTGTGCCTTCAACCACCCACACCAGAGATGGAATTCAAGCCCGAATTTAAAATTTGTCAGAACCTCTAAAACAAACACAACATAACACATGTTGTCTGGCCATGAACGTTGAAACTATTAATGTTTGAAGCCAACTAATCAGTAACAGAAAATGCACTCCATTTTCATCTTGCTCCTTTCATGACAAGACTTAAACTGCATTCACACTATGCTGTAGAGCAGTTTCAAGAGAGAAGAAAAAAAAATAAAAGCTTTGTTAATCTTAAAGAAAAATTACAAATGTGTCACAGTATCACAGGAGATACTGAAAAGCATCCTTTATTCACCTGTCAAAAGGGAAAGAATGAAAGACAGAGTGTGATCTCGCTTTCTCACAACTATTCCCTTCTTTGGCAAAAATTAAACAACTTCTGCAAAATTGAGATGGTAATTAAAGTCTGCATAGTCTCTCAACAGCTTTGGTAAACTCTGCCAACTGTCCCACTGCTCCTAAAAATGATGTTTTAAAAACACAATTTTACTCTCACTTCTGGGCAAGATTCATCTCAGTGATCCCTAGAGGTAAAGACCGATTGTTTTAAACTACCATACCACAAAGCCTCCATCTGTAACACCTCAGATAGAAAGCAATCTTTGAATAATTATTTTTCTCAGATAAAACACCATTGAATTTTAGAGTAGGCTTCCCAAAAATCTCAGCATCTCATTAAGAATAACTTTGTTCTCGGTGGGGGCAAAAATAAGTGCTCATCTGCTGTTTTTCCCTTTCGCCATCACACTTTAGGGTTTGCGCTTTACGGAAAATTTTTCTTAATCCTACTGGGATTTAATTTCATTTTATGCATTCTTTTCCAATCTCTGGATACATTTTCAGTACTACTAATCCCAGCGAATCAATTTACATCTTGTCTTCCCAGTTGTTTTCTCACCTTTCCTCTTTCAGTCACATCCAGGACTTTTATCCAAAATATACGGACGTTCAAGAGCACATGACTTCTCACTTCTTGTTGAATTACTCATGTCAAATTGGCACCCTGTGCCAAAGAGGGAAGAAATAAGACACTCCCAAAATCTCTCTTAATTTCTTAGCCTATCAGCTGGAGTTTCAATAATAATAGCAGAAAGCACTTAATATTTTTCAAACATTAATCTACCAATTACCCCTGTGAGACAGGTAAGTGGTGCTAATCCTTTTCTGTGAGGAGAAAGAGACACAAAAAGGTTAATAGCTTGTTCAGAGCTACAAGGCGATTTATTGCCAGGGCCGTAAGAAAACTGAATGGTATCCAGCTCCCAGGTCACTGGTGCTCTGCCCACCAGACAGCACCAGCTAGCAGCAGCACTTTGAAGAGCTCATTTACACTTTATTTGCCAGTGCTTCCACCGAAATGCTAACACCACTTCCCAACTCTAGTGCTTCTTAAAAAAATTTTTTTGCAGATTTTCTGAGAACAAGTTTGAAAAAGCGTAACAGTGCCAGGGACTAAGTGAATATCTGAGCATAAGGACAAGTTATTTGAAAAACAATAGTTTGGCTTATTCATTTTGAAAGATTTCTTGATTGAGAGCTTGGATTTGAGTGAAATAGCATACCTTTTGCATTAAATCTTGTATTTAAAATTAAAATTTTGGGGAGGGGGCATTCATCATTTATTTTTTTCAAGCCTTTTTCTCCAGCAGAAAATATATTTAACACTGGAGTCAGTTCCTTGTGGTGATAGCAGAAAGTACTTTGGGCTTCATCTGTTGCAGAAAATTAAATACCCTGTGACTGCATCAAGCTCTTAAACATAAACATCCTGACCGCAGAGTCACATCTTCCAACAGAAATATGGCAAAAAGACATATGGATGATTCGGTGGTGGTGGTGGCAGGGTTGTCCTTTACTTCCTCCCGAGTCCCTCTGCTGAGGGCAGGCTCGCTTCTGGCAGCCACTTCCTGCGCACGGGCTGCTGCCGCGGCCTCCACCCTGTTCCCACCTCTGCTTATGGCCTGCTTCTGTCTCTGCCCTTTACTCTCAACACCTGGCCACACCCAACTCTGTTATCTTCCACCTCTCCTCAGTCTCCCTTTAATTCTTGTACAAAGGAATACTACCAAGCTGACTCAGATCCATCATCTGATCTGACTGTTTTTACTCTCACTGAGCCAATTAAAACCAGAGGCATTGGGAGAATATCAAAAGAAAAGAAAAAAACAGAATAAGAGGCGTCTACACTTATACAGATCACTAAGTCCTCATTCCTTATCCAGAAACTGCCTTAAGTAAAAGAACTAGATGAACGTGGCACTCACTCACAACAATTTATGGATCAAGAAGATTTAACCCAACTTTATGCGATGAAATAAAGAACAGCTTTAGTAATTCTCCGAATGTTAATAATTCAGGGACAGGTGGCAAAAGAGACTGAACCTGTTGACCCCATACCACCTCTCAACTGCAGGATGATTTAATAAGACGCTCCAGATAACAGATAAAATGAAATTCAATTTCTTCAGTGTTTGATAAGCAACACGTGATATGACAGGTCAATAACAGAGCCTCTTTGTAGAGATTATCTTCACAGAGATGGCAATGGAAACAAAAGCCTGCACAGCTGCAGAAAATGCAAGGTGAGAGCATGCATTTCCTCAGAACCTATTTTTAATGATAGTATGTATTACCCTGCTGTCAATCAGAGAAAAACAGATGACCCGAAGTTGTGACAAAAATCCAATAAAATGAGGCTAGTAAAGCATGACCAGTCCTTTGCTTTTCCAGCCTTTCCTCAGAAATCCTAAATGGTGATTGCAAGGCACAGTTTCATTTCCTTTTACCTGGGGGAATTAGATCTTCTGACCAGCAGACAGAACACACATTTGTTTGCGTGAAATGGAAAACAATCAGACAAATTTTAAAGCACAAATATTTCAGATAAAGATGGTGCTTCTTCAACACCACCACGTACTGTCTATATACTCTGCGTGTATACAATTCTTTAATTGGGGTTGGCTTTCAGATTTCTCCCCCCACCACCCCTTGAACTCTTTCTGGCCTGGCATTATGCTGAGGAACTGAATTCAAATTTCTGCTTTAAGCACGCTGACTGAAATTCATATCAAGTTTAAGAGTGACCCAGGTCGCCTTCATTGGTGACACAGGAGGCAAAAACTAACTAGACTTGGAGGGTGAGACAATGCATAAATTTGCATAAGGTTTGAGGGAACTAAGGACACATGCGGGGTTTATATTAAATAAAAACTCTGACATAGAAAAGCAAATGTATGACAATTATTAGAGGAGTAGAGTACATTTGACTTAAGATAGCAACCCTGCAATTTAAAACACCGTGTTTCTGACAGAGGCTCCTTTAATTATCTTACCCTCACATTTTAAAACAAAAATGACATAGGAAAAAAAAATGTCTTCATTTTTGTTCTAATATTCTCCATCTGAATGGCTACTGGAATTCCCCAGACTTTTCTTTATGAAAACATGAGCCTCTCTGTCCTGTGGCTTCTTCTGACCTTTCCAGGATAGGTCTCTCCTTGGCATGTGGGAAATAAAATAGGATTATTCTAAGATGTCACTCTGGCTCCTGCTGCTTCCTCGGTTCATGCAAGGTCCTACAAAAACAAAATGTTCCCAAAACTCAAACGAAATATGTTATAGTCCTGCTGGTGTAAAGCATTCTTCTAAAAAAAAAAAAACCACTGATAAGAGCGTGGAAGAATGGTACGAGTGAAAACCACTGGAGGAAGTATAATCTCAACCAGAATAGCTGTCAGATGTGTAGTAAGAAAACAATAAACAAAGGTCACTGACTTGCTCGTTTCAGTTGCATTACTCTCAATTATTACTTTTGTTATTAGTGAGTGACGAATCATGTAGAAAGGTTTCATATAGATACTACGTAACCTCACATCATAAACTTGGTTAAGATTACTGTATATAAAAGTGTATCACTCTCTGAAAAGGACTGGACTAGAGTTACACATTTCAAGAGACAACCAAACTCTGAGCAGGAAAGCACATCAACTATGATCGCTTCTGCATTTCTGTGGGTGATCTGCTGCCTGTCAAAGGAGCGTCCTATAATTCAGTTATGAACAAAGCTAACAAAAGTCCCTAGGTAAGGCAAGCTGTCCTAGAATATCCATGATGATGTTTCAAATATTACTAATCTACAAGTCCGAAAGAATTTAGTTCAGACTAACTCCCAGTAACTCCATTATTTAACAATCTGATGGTAATACAGGAAGACACAGTTTATTCAGACATGCCAAGAATGCCATGCACTCAGCCTGATTTCCTTGAACCAGTATCTCTTTAATGACAGAAAAATTCTTGTAAATGCTGTTCAGGTAACACTGTAATTTGGACCGTTTGTAAGCAGAGTTAAAGGCCAACTTAGAGTTAAAGACAAAAATCAATGAACAGTGCTGGCCTCAATCCTTTAAGAAATATTTAATGATACCTTATGAACTACTTATCTTCAGTCAGAAACTCTTTCCCTACCTACCTATGTGTATTCAAAGCCAAACCCACACAACATCATATTACTGATTGGATCAATAAAGACCTCTCATAAGTTAATGAAATATATTACTTTTCCAGATATTCCAGTGTTGGAATATCATTTTTTGTATGTTAGAACATACGAAAAACAGGACACCTGCCATGTATGTAAATACAGGTTGGAAAGTCTAACTGCGGTACTAATTTTATTTTTTTTTTCCCAACCTTGTTCCTTGTCAGCTGCTTAGAGGCCTTACTAGGCAATCAGATTTGAAAACTCAGGCCTTCAATCTTTTTAAACTTAAGCATTAAGAAATAGGGAACATCAAAGAAAGAGAATTCAAATGTAGTTGAAAAGTCATACAATTTGACGTAATTTCAGCTCAGACAGAAAACGACAGATTAACAGGTATTTATGCCCACAATAAATATCAAAAGGATTACTGGGTTACACATTTCTCAGAGGTGTAACACGTATGGGATACAAAACAAATAGGGACGCAAACACAAAAAGAAACCATTCTGTGTACATTAGTATGTCCACCTATTCAGCATGTGAAATACAAACCCAGAATAAATGAAACAATGGCATTTATACTGTACTAGGCACTTCGGATTTATTTTGTTGCAAACAAAGGTTATAATGTGATTGCATGAAAATCTATGAGCTTTTTCTCTTTTCACTTCATCTAGCGATTGATTTATTAAGCCAGCTTACAAATTTCTTATTGACCACATACCTCAGGGAACTGAAGAAAACATCTGAATTATTACACAGCTAATCAGCTGTACTACACTAGTTTCAGTAGCAATGAGGGGATATTCAATATATTTTAGGATGTATCTTTTTGGATGCAAAATACAGCTGTCCCTGCATCAGAGGTATAGTAAAGTGATGAAATATAACTGCACTACTGGCAATTATTTGCCCATTCCCTCTTGATAGTATATTTATTCTGCGGCCTCCGTGCATGATTAACAGTTTGTGCATCGTTAGCATGTAATCAATAGCTGTGAAGTCTTGTATTAGCTTTAGAGATTAGACATCCCTTGATAATAAATTCCATTGATTCCTCCACTTTAGCTTAGCTACAGATGCCCAATTTTTTTATTTTTTTATTTTTTTTTTCCCCTGAATCCCTGAATTTAAATTGAAAGCAGATATATAGAGTAGGAGGAGAGAAGAAAAGCTGGCATGACCTCTTTAAGCTCATTCCTCCAGATGAACAAAACCTACCTGGTGGTGTAAAACATGAATCAGAATGTCAACCAGCATCAGACTGCAAGAGTAAATATAGGGAATGCCCGGCGTTACAAAACTCCTAGGAAACCTGTCCAGAACTGTGATGGTGAAGATTAATTGTGTAAAGTCAATTACAAAATTACGAGTGGTAGAGGAAAAAAAAAGAACCTTTGACTTATTAGTGGCATGGATATATTAAGTCAGAATGGAAGACTTCTTATCTAAACCAATAACAATTATAATATAAAGAATATCAATATTTACACACACACACACTTTTTACCCACCTTAACAGTGAACCTGACCATTCAACACTATGAAGAAAGCTTTTACAAACGTTTATTCAAATATAAATCACCAGTTTCCTCAGATGATACATTTTTCATTTCTCTCCAAAGCACATTCATAAAGATCTTTTTATGGTTTTGTTTACAAACAATATATTTGGGAGCTTAGGATGTTATGAATATTATGCAAAATGCCTAAGTTGGTGTAGTGTGAATAAGCAAAACCCAGTGTTTTCTATGGATATCATTAAAGCTTCAGTTCCTTTCTCTTGTATATAAAAATTTCAGTCCTCCAAGTCGGGAAGCATAAATATCACCTTATGAAATAAAGTGACCAAATGTGAACACAGTCTATAAAAAATAAATAGTAAGCACAGAAGACAGGCTCAAAGTGTGAATAAAGTTAGGGCCACATTCACCTCTGATGACTAAGAACTAAAAACTGCAAGCCGTAATTACGATACCCACTTAAAACTTTTGTTTGTGTGTGTGTGTGCGCGCGCGCGTATGTACACACAGAGATGTTTGTGCATATATGTGCATTTCCCCACATGACGATGAAACGCCCATCAAAATGCACCCTCTCTGCGTGCACACCTACTGAAATGTCCTAAGCCAGGTTTGCCCCCATTCCCATTTTGCCCCATCTGGTTCCTGTAGCCCATGGGCCCTGGTGGAAACCACCCACCCTCCAACCCCGCTCCCTGCAACCAACAGAGCCTTGAATTTCAGTCTGGGTCACAAGCCCACAGACTTGCCCTTCCAAAGGTGTGTTTGTATGGAAAAATTAAATAACTGTATGTTGCACCTTGCTCTGGCTCTGCCCCTTTCACAAAATCAATATATAACACACAATCTTGCATAGTGATATGTATCTGTCATGTAAATGTATGTGATAAACCTCAGCTGAAACAGAAAGTCATTAAACGGCTTAAAACCAGAAACTACCCTGATCATATAAGGAATCTGCCGTATGTCTCCTGTCCTACCAGTGAAACAATGTTGTGGGTTTTTTTTTGTTTTTTAACTCTAAATGACCAAACCTGTAGCTTGTACTGTACAGAAAAGTTTTCCTTAAGGACTTGGAAATTTATTTAGTAAATTGGCCTAATTTTATTTACTGGTTCATACAAATGTAAGAATGCAAGTTGGAAATATAAGCAAGCTTGTTTTCTTCAGAAACGCAGACAAAAATAACGCAGGTGGGCAAAGAAGAATTCCTCTGACATTAAAATCTTGAAGAAAACCAGAAACCCTTTTCAAAGGTACTTAGAACTCTACAAATGCTGGTAAGGTGCCAACAGGCAAATTCTTCTTTAAGTTAGATACCCGATTACCATGAATTTTTACCACCTTTGAATTTTGATGAAGTTTTGTTGCTTAAGTCACTCAGCCATCTGTGAAAACCTGACTAAATATGATTAAAAAACTTCTCAATCTATTGGTCAATGACCAATGCCAAGTAACTATCAAACTGTAATACTTGTCCCAGTAGAAAGAATCCTTTTCCCTTATGCTTCCAGCACACCCTAAAAGCTGGTATTTCTTACAGATATTTTATTTAACAAAAAACTTTCTGTCCATTTTAAGCAACCCAATTTAAGTTCAGCTGTCCCTTGATGCACTATGAGAAAGAAATGTATTCTGGAGTAAACAGGCAAAGCACTGTTTAAAATTTGCTAATGGAACAGTCATGAAATTTGCATTAGAAAATACAGTCCAAAGTTGTTAATTTCCAGAAAGGAGTTTTTTGGGGTGTGGTGGGTTGTGGTTTGTTTTTTTTTTTTTTAAAGTTCTTTAAAATGTTTGTTTTCAGAAAGGAAAAGGGTGATAAGGAATATTTGGTTTTTATGTCGACTTGCTCTGTCTGTGCAGAATTCACATAGCATCAATTCTCTTTCCTACCACAATCGGCTACGGAGGTTTGCAAAGGCTATTTTGGGAATTGGGACCTAATCCTGCCTACCTTTTGTTCCTGGAGCTGCCTTTGCTCAGAAGGAGCAGGGCTCTGTAGAAGCGAGCTCACGAGCATCTCTTGTTTACCGTGAAACAAGGTCTTTGCGACAAAGAACGCAAAAGCAACAAAAAAGCCTTGCTTGCAAACGGAGGCAATGGCAAGCTGGGAAAGTGCTTTCTAAAATATGCCATGAAATCTAAATAATATATTTCAATTTAACATTTAGCTGCATAAAATACTCTAAAGAAGTTGCCCTGCTGCTTTATTTTCAGATAGCTAAGTGTTTCTCAAAGCTATTGTTTCCTGTCTAAGCAGAGACTTGGAAAAACAGAGGATAACTCACCCTACAGTAAACCAAGGTAATTTATTTTTAAAATAGTTTTCTCTTTGCAAACTTCCTCTGAAAAATTCTGGTTTATTCCATGATCCCAGGACACAAAAATGCTCCTGAAAAATGATCCCAGAATACTTTCAGTCAACAGTAAAGCCGGATGAGTGATAACAGAAGAAGGTGGCAATCCCTGCAGCTTACTGCAAGCAGCAAAAGAAAAATAATTCCTGATGCTGCTGATAGTAATCCACTCTCCTTTTAAAATTAGGTGTTTTTTCTAAAACATGATTAATTAATGAGCGATTGATCGTGCTTTATACAGAACAGATGGTGCAAAACCAGCAAACCTAGTTTTCATTCACATGGAAATGTAAAGGATTAATTCTTTGCTTGCAGGGAGGAGACACCAAGTTTTACTATGTGTTTTCTTATTCTAGATACCCATCTAGAGATCTATCTAGTTCAAGCTGTCAATCATATGCAATAATTTTACCACATTTTGACTTTCAAAAAGATATTGTACTAGCACAGTTGTCTTGGCTTCGCTGTTACTGCAAGGCAACTGCCAACATGCTACTCTGACCAGTGCTACTGTAACAGTCACCCAAGAGAGTGTCAATCATGCCTGCTGAGTAAGTGGAGCATTAAATTATTTTTTTATGCCTATGCAGTACATGCTGAATCACTGTCATCATACAATCACAACAGAATACAAAAAGGAAAGGCAGCCAATTAGTCAAGTCAAGGCCACACAGGCGAAAGCAGTGTTAATGTGGAAGCACAGGCTAATTGCTGGACACCAGCATTATGTCACTTAAATGAGATTTATTGCTGAGTGTAATAAATGCTTAAGAATAAAAAGAATAACAATTCCTTCCTCCCAACTTACTACTGAAAGGCTTCACAATTCTCCTGAGTGTCTGTAGGGAATTTCAGAGCTAGCTTCTCTCTTCTGTATTTTTTTTAAACATCTCATCTAACTATTAACCTTTTCGAGACCAGCATAATGAGCACATGTGCAATCTACTACCATCCCTTCTTGTCACCACAATCAAACACTAGCTCATAACCTTTATTGACAACCATGATAATTTGAAGGAATAAGAATCTGCTGTAGAATGTCTAGAAATATGAAATTCCTCAGAGTTGGGTTGAAGACTCTTATGACTGGTAATGAAATTATTTTTTTACTTACATTCCAAATATACCCGATTCTTGACATCTTTTGCTTTCCCTTTTGTGGTCATTCTATTCATATACATACCCGTTCATACCAGCTAGTGACACCAGCCTTAATCTCCCGCTGGCTATGCTCTCCATAACCATCTTCTCCCTCTCTCCTTGATTTGAACCTTAAAGTTATGGCAGCTCTTGCCTTCCCACATTCACCTGCTACTTTAATATTTAGGCAAAATTATAATATTATTATTAATTTGAGCTGTAACAGAGACGCGCTAACAAGAAAAAAACATCAGCCAAAAAAAAACCAAGCACAGGTTTGCATTTCCCAGCTGCCCATCGCTTGTTGCTTTTGACTTGGATATCTAGAAGACAGATTGAATCACGGCATCATACGACAATTCAGCTTGGAAGAGACCTCTGGACATCATATAACCCAACCTCCTGCTCAAAACAAATATATCAGGTTGCTCAGGAACTTGTCCAGGCTATTTCTGAATATCTCCAAGGCGATCCTCTCAGGACTGCAGGCATGAGAGATATATAGGAGATATAAATGCGACTTCAGGGCTTGAGCATATTTCTAACTACGTGGTGTTTGAAAGATGGAAGAGCAAAGAATTCCACAATTCCCTATAAATGCTCAGATTTTTTTGAATCTTGATTCACAGCATCTGGCACTGACCTCTGCTAGATGGCAAGAGTACAAGCACTTTACTTAAAATTCACCTTGCTTCACCCTGTTTCACATACAACTTTGCAGTTCGCAGAATATCAGAAACATTGATTCCTATACAAAAATATTATCATTAACTGCAGAATTTAAGGTAATGTGCAAAAAAAAAGGTGAAAGAATAATTCAGCTCTCCTTTTTCCAAACCACCTGATGGTACAGAACAGAACCAATCAATCTGCTGTCCTCTGCATAATTTCTAGCATTATTTCGCGGCGTTTGGCAAGGAGTAGCTGTCTAAACAAAATGGGTGGGGTTTGTCCTGTTTAATGACCCCTTAGGTTACTCTATATATCTACTAGAAATTTGCTGCTGGGTGTTTTGTTTTGTTCTGCTTAGAAGGATTGGGTTGGATTTTACTTCTGCTGGACATTATAATAGAACCCAAGAACAGAACTCAATCATCACAAGCACGCAGTGATGCATCTAGGTACGCTGCCTCTGTTTCTTAAGGAAATTACAAGAAAGATGGAAAGGCCAACAGTTTGAATCTGAATGTATTGGGCACCAAAGCCTATGTTCTGACATCTAGACAAAATCATGCATATCCGAGTCTTGTAAGAAACTGGCTAATACCCTTACACTTTTCTGATCTGTACCGCCATTGTAATCTTCAGTGTGATTAATGAAATTCATGCTTTCCGCCTCTATTCTAACTACTATAGTACCATGGTAGTGCAGGGCTCTTTTCAGCATTACAACAAAATGAGTAATCTGTATTAACTGGTTCTGAGCACAGGCTTTATACAGCAATTGAAGAGGCTGACAGAATATATGATTTTCACAGCTAAGCATTTAAATCAAGCCAGTTACTGAGGGGGTGAACTAGTTTATTTAATAGTAAGGTCTATCGTCAGATATTTCTGCCAGGGTTGCAGGACTGGCTTATCTAAATGACACAGAGTCGGCAGGAAAGGGGGCACATACTCTGAAAAGAGAGAGCACAAGTTGTATTTCAAGCATAGCTCCTGAATGGTTTCAGAGAAAAAGTCACCACAGCTATAGAAATTTCTAAGCAAAGAATGTAATCCGTGCTCTACTTGCAGTTTGGCTCCAGAGGAATGTGTCCCTCAAGAAACACGTCCAGTAGGCATTCATCCCAAAGGGACAACAGGCTGCTTGTCTTCTTTTGGACACAAATGCCGCTGCCTAATTAAAGCAGTGTGTACAAAATGAAGTTTCCTTCATTTGCTGAGTAGTTTGATTTTTTTTTTTTAAGCTACTCTCCATTTAAATTCAGATTTCTTTTTCTAGACACAAAAATCCTCAAGGAAATTTATTTGAAATGTCTGACTGGTTTCTTTGTTGTTGCTGGCTCTGAATTCTCATTCCCACTTAGCTATCTTGATCAGGCCATGACTGAGTAGCATGCGAGGAAAACTGCTATCTATCTTAGAAAAGATCCAAAATACTCTGAGTTGGTTTTAATTATTTTTATCATGATTAATAGATCCAATATCAACTCAAATTTACCTAAATATAAAATATCGAAACAGGCAGTTATCCATAGACTTCTAAGAAATTAATTTAAATTAAATAGCCCACAAATGAAACAGCTTTGTCTTTAACAGAACTGGATGGAAATAGTTTTATATAGCCTGCTGTTTACACAGTGGTTTAAAAGCCCTATTTTAACAATCAACATTTGGCATTTGAGAAGGACATGTAATAAAGCCAAAAGATACTGAATCAACTGACAACAAAATGATAATGACTCCTTGCAAAGGTAAGTGAAGTTGTAAAATCTGTGTTACCCTCATCTCCATTTGAGTATGAAAATCCAACAGCTTTCACTTCCCTAACATTCCTTGAAAAAAGACAAGAGGATGAGAAATCATTTTGATGATACTGTTATGAAGTAAAAACAAATGACAGAGCTGTAGCTAGGATTACAATTATACTATGCTTTTGTACCGCACAGCTGATAACATCCTAGTGTTACGCAGCTCATGCTACTGCTTGAGTCCAATTTCCTTCAGATAATGTATTTGGATTCCATAATATGCCTCTTTGGTGAAACCAGTAACTGAATCCAGTGGTAATTCCTCAGGGAGTTATAATTTATGGTAATGCCTGTTCCCACCATTTTTCTCAGTAATTTGTTCCAATGATTAATAGCCTCACTGTTAAAGATAAATAAGTATGCCTTGCTTCTAATTTGAATGAGCCTGACCTCAGCATGCAGCCATGAGAGGTTCTTATATTTTTCCTCCTCTAGAGGAAAGAGGCCTTTTGTACCTGGTATTATTTTTCCCCTATATACATACTGTACATCCACCTCCCACCTTCTACTCTGATAGACTTAAATGATTGAGATCTTTAAGTCACCTACTGTAAGACTGCATCTTTAGCTATGACTCTTTTTGTAGCACTTTTCTCCACTCCTCCCAAATCTCCATCAGTGTGTTGAAAGCACGGACACCAGATGTTCACGGAGTATATCAATATTGGTCATACCCACAAAATCACATCTTTCCTCCTAGCTATGACCCTGTTTTTTGTCATAGCACTACACAAAGACGTATTGCTGACTGCTGACTTACGTACCCCGCAATTCTTTTAAGGTTTCTGTACTACTTCTTCCAAATACATGCATTTATTTACATTTGTGTGTAGACAGCAAGCCATATTATCTATACTGCCTCTACTTTAAACTACCAGAGGAGGGAAAAAAACAAAAATCAACACCCAAATTTAAATTTCAAAGAAAATACAAAATTCTAACAAGTGTAACATCATAAACTTATATAGTGAGCTATCTCACCTTTGCAGATTCTCACTTCACAGCTAAAAATGCAATTTTGATTGCATTTTGCAATCAAAAGATGCAAAAGATTAAAGGCAAACACAATAGGCTAAAGTGAAGGGCACTAGACCTTATCTGCAAACATCTTTACTAATTTACTTTGCTCATTGCCCAAAACGAAGACTAGGTATACACACATTTGTCTGAATTAAAATATGACAATTATGTCATATTATCAACTGCAAGAAAAATAGAACAAAACCAGAAAAGAATGCCAATGCAGCAGGAGAGGGGGTTACACCATCTCCCTATAAAAAAAAAAACCACAAAAAAAAGAAGTCATGCTTGACTGCAAAAAACAATCATACAATTTTTTCTCAAAGACTAGTGTCTCACTGAAAGTCACTGAAGCTGTCCAAGGACAACGCGAATTAGAGTCAGAGGCCAAACATAAAGACACCTCTCTGAAACCTAATCCTCTTGCCCATTTAAAATGTTCCTGCAGCTTCTGGTCAGGAAAACACACCACTGGGATTGCACTGGTAGTTTTGCTTGTTTTTCTTGAATGTTTTCAGAACCAAATAACTCAAATATCTGAACAAGTATCAACATAACTAAAATAAAAGCAGATGGGTTCAGCTAATCTCCTTTTGCCACTCTATATCAGATTTTTTCCCTTCCAAAATACTATCTTCTGGCATTATCAACCTAACAATGTTTAAAAGACAAAAATGTATTAGAAATTTAAGTGTTACTTTTGTGGGTTCATACGAAAGGGGATTCCTAGTTGCTTGCTTTTCTACCATCCTTCCGAGAAACTTCTGTTCAGGCATGTCTTTAGGTATAAGAATGAACCCTTTTTCAGCCTTAGGCTGAAAGCATAGCACATTTGTTGACACCAGTACTGCATAAGAACCAGCCAAATTTGTTCATAAATTAGCTCCACAGAAATATTTAAGCAGCAATTAATTACAGCAAGGCAAGCATTTATACATCATCTGGATAAAAACAGTCTTCATTCAGAAAACCATTTTAGAATCGTAGAATGGTTTGGGTAGGAAAGGACTTTTAGAGGCCATCTAGTCCAACCCCCCTGCAGTGAGCAGGGACATCTTCTACTAGAGCAGGTTTCTCAGAGCCCCGTCCAACCTGACCTTGAATGTTTCCAGGGATGGGGCAGCTACCACCTCTCTGGGCAACCTGTGCCAGGGTTTCACCACCCTCATTGCAAAAAATTCTTTCCTTATATCTAGTCTACATCTATTCTGCTTTAGTTTAAAACCACTACCCCCTGTCCTGTCACAACAGGCCCTGCTAAAAAATTTGTCCCCAACTTTCTTATAAGGCCCTTTTAAGTACTGAAAGGCTGCAATAACATCTCTGCAGAGCCTTCTCCAGGCTGAACAAACTCAGCTCTCTCAGCTTTTCTTCATAGGAGAGGTGTTCCATCCCTCTGATCATTTTTGTGGCCTCCTCTGGACCCACTCCAACAGGTCCAAGTCCTTCCTGTGCTGGGGGCTCCAGAGCTGGACGCAGCACTCCAGGTGGGGTCTCACCAGAGCAGAGCAGAGGGGCAGAATCACCTCCCTTGACCTGCTGGCGATGCTTCTTTTGATGCAGCCCAGGATACAGTTGGCTCTCCAGGATGTGAGTGCACCTTGTTGGCTCACGTATAGCTTTTCATCCACCTGTAGCCACAAGTCCTCTCTGCAGGGCTGCTCTCAGTCCCTTCATCACCCAGTCTGTATTTATGCTGAGGGTAGCCCTGACCACGGTGCAGGACCTTGCACTTGGCTTTGTTGAACCTCATGAGATTCATATGGGCCCACTTCTTGAGCTTCTCCAGGTCACTCTGGATGGGTATCCTGTCCCTCAGGCACGTCAACCACACCCCTCAGCTTAGTGTCATCCATAGACTTGCTGAGGGTGCACTCAATCCCACTGTCTATGCCATTGATGAAGATATTAAACAGCACTGGTCCCAATATGGACCCCTGAGGGACATAACTTGTTACCAATCTCCATCTAGACATTGAGTGGTTGAACACTACCCTCTGGATGTGACCATCCAAGCAATTCCTCATCCTCCAAACAGTCCACCCATCAAATCCATATCTCTCTAATTTAGAGAGAAGGATGTTGTGGGGGACTATGTCAAAGGCCCCACAGAAGTTCAGATAGACAACACCCATAGTTCTTCCCTTATCCACTGATGTAGTCACTCCGTCATAGAACGCCACTAGATAGGTCAGGCAGGACTTGCCCTTGGTGAAGCCATGCTGGCTGTCCTGAATCACCTCCCTGTCCTCCATGTGCCTTAGCATAGCCTCTAGGGGGATCTGTTCCGTGATCTTCCCAGGTACAGAGGTGAGGCTGACAGGTCGGTAGTTCCCAGGGTCTTCCTTTCTACCGTTTTAAAAAATGGGTACAATGTTTTCCTTTTTCCAGTCCCCAGGGACTTCACCTGACTGCTGTGACTTTTCAAATACCATGGAGAGTGGCTTGGCAGCTACATCAGCCAGTTCCCTCAGGACTCCTGGATACATCTTGTCAGGTCCCATAGACTTATGTATTTTACCAGAGTCTTTGTCTATCACACAACAAGAACTGCTCAGGGTCTTTCTGGATGTGTCTGACAGCTTGCTGGGGTCTCCAGCAGACTCCATGCATCCACTGTCTCTTCGCTTTCTTCTTAAACTCTCCTCTTCCTCCTGCCTCACCTGGCTCCCTTAATTTCTATACTCCAGAAATAATCCATCTTAAAGGCTCAGGTGTACTGGATTCTCCTATCACAGCTGAAAAAATACTTCCCTGCTCTTTATTTGATCTAACAATGTTGTCAAGAACTCCACATATAGATACAGCAATTCCAGATACTTGTGTCTCACACCAAGCCAAAAATCTAAGGTATTTTGCATTTTATTACATGCAAACAAGATATAAAACTGAGACACTCATTGTGAACATAAAAATGTCACAAAATGTGTTTCTAGTCTTCACCTCATTTTAAAAATCAGGATTAACATACGTCAGACTCTCTACCTTCTCTCTACCAGTGCCAGGACCTCTCCTACCTTCTCTGAGTTTCCTGGGCTTCAGTCTGAATGGAGCATCTCTGAAGAGCTCATGTCTTGTATGGACAAAAACAGATGGGATGCAACATCTCCCAAAATTACAACTGGGATGCCAGTCTCTCGTTCCCCTCTGCCCACCTCCCTTCCACATCAAAATGAGACATCTTAGCAGACAGGAAACATCTCAGGTCCAGACAGTTTTAGGCCTATGCTGCATGAAGGAGTGGATTGCCTCCTCAGCCATTTTGCTGTAGTCTTGCAATTGAATACTATACATCAATAAACAAGCTGTTAAATTGATTTTTGGTGGGGGTTTTTTTTTGGTCAAGATATTAGATGCTGAATTAACATCAGATCCTGAATTAACTAAGCCTTAAAAAAAACCAGAATTCCAGCAGAGGAAATTTCACAGTCTGAATTGAATTAACACAGTCAAAAATTTTCCCGAATTTTTCACCCTCTTCTACTCTATACAAAGAGCTGAAGTCTGGGTAAATCAAGAGAAGATCTCTAATAATGGCACACTACAAATTCTCCAAACACCTCAAGGAAAGTCCTGTGTGTTATGGCTATGGCTAATTCGTAACACAGTATACAAGTACTTCAAATTATTCTTTGTACTTTGTTTCTCCCCTGTCTTTGATCTTCATTTGTTGATATACAGATAAACAACTAACCGTTGAAAAGCAGCTTTTACAATTCCTCTGTAGATAATCAGTAAACAATCAGTATATTGAACACTTATTATCACATTTCAGAATCAACTTCTTGCTATGTGAAGGTGATGTATGTATTTCCATATGTATCTTTCAGCTGTTTAAACAGACGTGTCTCACATCACTGTTATCAAATGTCCTGGACAGACTTCTCCGAGACACTTTTTCATTTGTCACTGGCAATATCAACCCCCAGATTTGTGCACAAATATTGCACAGTTAGCTTCCTTCTCGGGTGTGCTGCACACAGAGTAACACAGTAAATACAGAATACAGCAGAATTACTTCTCACCCCCCCCCCATAATACTTTGTCAAAAGAATGTTTTGATTAAGTTCAAAACACTCAAAAAGAATGTTTTGAAAAAAATCTAGATTTTTTTCACAAACACAAGTAGGTTAGAAGTTTCATAATAGCAACAATGCGCAGCATAGACATAGCAATCCATATTAAATAATCATTATAGAAAAGTAATTAATTCCCTGTAATAGTGCCAGAATTAATAAATCACTGTAAAAGCCCTGATATTGTATTTCTAAAACTGGTTTTGGTTTGCTAACCAATTCTGTCTTTGAATACTAGCTCAGTAAAGCCAAATAACTGAAAGACTGAATGCTATTTTCTACAGCAAGGAATCTCTACCTAAACTATTTTTCTTTTTTTTTTTTTTTTTTTTAATAATTAGTGGAATTACAAAAGAAGTAAAACTACAAACCATATAAGACAAGTACTGCAGTTCAGGATACACAGTGCTCAAAATTATTGAAGTGCTTCTTAACCCTGAAAGTGGGTTCAGCAGACCGACTCAGTGCTAAAGCAGTAGGAAACAATTGTCATTTAGGGCTGAATTACACAGCAATCCAAATCGCTTAAACCAAGCTTTAATGGTTAGTTCTATGTACCCACTGCATAACAAACCAGCCGCACTCCGCAGTTTATTATCACTTATGATAATAAATTAATAAATTAAAAAAGAAATCCAAATATTTAATTTGATACTCTCTTAACAGAAAACAGGGAAAATAGAGGGAAAAGTTGTATATATTTTTCTTTTTTTTCTGGACTTTGGAATGCACCTAGCATATTTTGTCTTAATGTCTTCGTTTTTTTCCTTTATTTCATGTTGCCCTATGCTTGCAGGCTTCATAGTACAATACACACAATTCTTTCCCTTCCCTCAACCATATGGGATCAAGTCCACAGCATTATTTTATTTTTGCATATATGACACTTCGGTAAGAAAATAGCAAACTATCAACAATCCTGTTTGCCTCTTGCCTCTTAAGTCAAGCAGCATTTGTCAAAACTGTTCCAAGAAGATCTAATTCTGTATGCTCAGGACAGCCTTTCAGTTTGGAAGTATGTCACATTATAAAACCATGTCAGTATAGACTGGCTTTTTGCTGAAATGGTACACTTCTATGTTCTTTAGTCAGAATAAAAATTGAAAAAAAGGTTTTGGTTTTTTTTAAGGTTGTAAAAGAAAGAAATTAAGATACAATCAGCTCATGTTCAGAGATTTTGAAACTGTTAGAAATACATAATTGGAGATGGAAGAAATGAAACATCTGCTGTGGCGATAGAGGGACTCAAAATGATTGAGTGAGCAACAGCAACAAACCCACAAAATGAGAAAAATAAACCTCTTGCATTCCTTTCGCATAGCGTTTGTTTTGCATTTGATATTTACTTCCCAGCTACTCCACGTGAACTATTATTAAATAAAAGCCTTCACATCTGATATGCCATGAAGCTGCTACAATTACTCTCTGATAATCTTGACAGCTACTGTTGACCTTTTGCCATTTGCTGCGATGTTGCATAACAAGAATAATGTATGTGACATTTTTACTACAGGAAAACTTATGGAAGAGATAAACATTTTAATGATTAGGAAGGTTTCTTTACGCTCCAGGTCTTGAGATTCGAGCACTCATCGAGATGGACGTGGTACGGCTGTCCAGCCATGCCCAGCGCAGACAGCAAGCCCGCAGCGAGTGCTGCACACCACCCAGGCCCTCCCAGTTCTTACAAGCATCGTAGCAGGCTTTTATACTGCACAAATACCTGAAGCCTGTGCTACAGTAGTCAGCCGGTAGTGCCTACTAACACTAAGATTATCCAGACTATCAGTTTGTTCCCAGTTTATACCAGAGATACAAGTTCCCAGACTTGTTTCCTTCCCCCCTTCAACACCATTTCTGCTTGCTCTCCCTTAACAGGCGTCTTCTGGCACCTTGAAGAGAACCACTGCTGTGTCCCCTGACAAGCACAGCTGAAAACCAGGATCAGCGTCAATACAAGAAGAAACACTGTGTATAAATATATTACTTTCAATGTGGACATATTAAGTGGGATCTTGTAAGCTAGTGTTTAAGCTGCCTAAATTGCTTAATAAATAGCAATCTTTGATGTCAAACAAAAATAAATTGGGCTACAAGCCTAATTGTCTGAATCAAAATTGTGCTATGCTCAAATCATAATACTGAAATAGATCTTAGTTTTTGACAGTTCTAGGTACCAAATATCAAGAAAGGTGAAAATTAAGGGTCAACCCTTGCTCTTGATTGTATACCTTACCTCCTCCATCTTGGGAATGGTAAAATTCTATTAACCTCCTATTTATGTACCAATGAAAAGTATTTCATTTCTCATGGATTCTTTCAGTTCTTTTTGTCTGATGCAAATGTTAAATGTAAGGCACAAAACAAAAAACCTTCAAAAAAAAATTTATTGCTTCTGCAAGTGCTCTGTAGATGCAACTTATCATGTCTGGCAACTTTTATTATGTAAAGCTCACAGTGAATGAATACTTTTTAGTTCTATTAAAAAAATAAACCAGTTACAAAATGAGCATAAACTTACAGCCTACTTACTCATTTTTGCTCTTCTGGCCACAAGTCACCACAATCTGTACTAGAATCCAATCCAAATTACATGCAATTTACTCTTCTACATACGGGGGGAAAAAGTAATTTTGAAAAAAATCAAAGGAGGTCTTCCTACCAGCTGTCTCTTCCTCCCTGAATGCCTGCCTATTTGGACTTTGCATCTCTGAAACGTCAAAGCGAATTTTAAACCCATTGTAACATTCAGTGGCTTTTTCCAGAAATCAGATTACATAACACCTGCTCATCTTTTTCACTCCACTTTCTTAGATTTGGTATCGGACTGAGGAGCTGAATTTAGCTTTCCAACATCACACGTAAAAGGAGAGCTGTTAACCTCCTTGTAAGTTTATAACCACAAGTCACTTTGCAGAGTACCTCTAGTGTTTAGAGACACCTCGTTTCACGATAAAGGGCAGTTAACACCTGTAAAGTAATTATATCTACCAAATGTTGTTGGCCTGAAATATGAATATATAATTGTTCCTGCCATCTGTTAATTATACTAGTTGAATCACTTATTTAATCATATACATTTACTTGACATCTACAAACTTTTTAATAGCTTTCACAAATGCTATCCTGGCGCTCAAGCAGAACTAAGTCACCATTTATGTGTCCCACAAGGAAACGACGTGGTATACAAGAGGCCAGATTTTGCAGCAGCTTGACAAGATGGGAAGGTAGTTAGTGCTAGGCATCCTGCAGCCTGTCCGTGCCGGCTAACAGCCACAGGGACCAATGGGGAGTTACCAATAGAGGCAGGAGCATCAGTAGAACGGGCTTTGTCCGCAAGAAGACTGGCTGGAGCGAAGACCCAGGCAAAAAAGGGAGGAAGCTGGCAGGGTTGGGTTGTGGAGGGAGTGAACAGGACAACCTGATTTACTATGAAAGCCACCCAAGTGTTCCTCAGGTCAATGATTGCTGATTCTAACATCTAAAGATAAGAAACCAATGCAAAACATGGAGCAGTATGTCCACAATTTACAAACCACATCATGGCTTTGGCACTGAGCTCTTTGTCCTCTCTATTCCATCTACAGCACCCAATAGCGTTGTCCAGCTGAGGCTGCTTTAAAACATTGCAGAACTGCAGGCAAAATTGAATTTTGCTGTTCTCCAAGGATAAGGTAAGATAAAACTTGCGTTGCCCTTGCTGTAGTGGTGGAGGGAGGCTTTGGGGGGGATCTCTGATGAGAACGCACACCTCAGAGCTAGTTAGTTCCCTTAGCCCTCCCTCCTAGGGCTTACTGACTTGACACATGCATCCCAGCCCAAACAAGCTCCATTCTGCCTCGCTCTCACTCTCAGTGGTGCTAAAAGCATGAGCAAGGAAAGAGAAAGAAAGGAAAAGCAGACCATGTCTTGTCTCTCTCTGCTCTCAAGTCTAGAAGGAAGAAAGGACAAGACCTGGAGGTAAGTCAAGATTCCCTTCATTGACTCAACTCATGCACTCAGCCTTGGATTGCAGCTGCAGCAGAGGTGGGAATGAAGACCATAGACCTACAACTACACCAGGTTTTCAGACATTTTATGCAGCTTTCTACTCTGCCTGCATCCGCAGCCGCCTTGTTGCTAGCAAACTGTGTCCAGCTTCAGTGACTCTAGGAAAAGTGAAAGGAGGACAACTTACTGGAACACATAGCATAATTTCCCTGGTATCACTTAATATCAGGGACAGGAGAAAATGGTACTGTGATGCATATTTTGGAGATCAGCAAACTAAAATACTCTGAAATTTTTGATGCAAATTTTAGCGTCTCTAAGATTACCTCTCTGAGTTCCTGTTGTAAATACACAGCCATTACAATGCGAACCAAAGCTGTTCTGCTAACACAGCACTGCAGGAAAAGGTGTCCCCAGGTTACAATAAATAAATAAATAAATAAATAATTTAAGGCAGGTTCTTATCATTTGTACATTTAAATAATTATATTAACAGGAAGTATTTGCACACAAATAGACATATCCTTACTTCTTTCTAACCTGGAGAAAAAAACAAAACCCAGAGCTTTAATTAAGGGAAATTTAACTTTAAAAAAAAAAACCAAAACCTTTTGTATTGGTATGTCATTAAAATTAGTAGGTAAGAAGCATGCATAAAAATTCACGCAGGTGTGAGGATAGCAGTCATCTCCCAGAAATCAATTTATAACCCAGTAACATAAAGTGAGCCCCACCTTATCTCTCCATTTTCACAGCTGGTTATATTCCATACTGCTTAAAACTGCTGACCTTTCCTACAGCTGCCTAAAAATTTCCTCTGCTGCTTGAACGTTAATCCAGACCTCAGAGTTGAATTCTGCTGGTGATCAAGTTCAGTTAGGAAGGACAATGTTTCCAGTCCGGTGTGGTGGTAGTGGGATGGCAGCTGCACAGGCACCAGGGCCCCAGAAGCCTGGAAAACACTGGGGCAAGTACAGCTTGTGGTCATCTCTACCCTACAAGACAGCAGCTCTGCCCAACAGGCAAATATTAACATTTTTGATTTGACAAATGCAAATACAGCTTGCAGAAAATCAGCAGCACCCTTATGCTGGACACAAGTTGAGATGTTCTTGTAATATGGAAGTAGTTTTTTCTAACAATTCAATTCAGAACTCAAAGAAACTAACTTAAAGAAATCTACTTTAATTTGCAGCTGCTTTGCATATCCCCTAGTTGATAAATAATACCTATTGAATCCTCTAGACAGAAACTGCAGTGAGTTATTTTATTGTCCATAATACCCAGGAATGGGCCACAAAAACCAGAGCCTTGCTTAGATCAGGACTAGAAGTGCATTTTTTCCTTGGAAAGGCAAAAGGCATGTAGTGTCTCCTTCATTTCTAGTGGAGATTCTGTATTTCTCAAGCTTCCCCACTTCTCCTGGGAAGCAGCTGCACTACACCATTGCACCTTCCAAGCAGAGAGGCAACACATGGGGCTAGAGCCAAGAGTCAGTTGAAAAACACATCCATCCTCTTTCTTCCAGGAGGAAGAAAGGGAGGAAAAAAAGCAGGATGGGGGATGTTGCCTTTTCAAAAAGTCAGCTAAAAGCTACCAGTGGTCACATCATGGTGTTAAAGGGTCTGGGGGTTCCCTGGGGGTTGGGAGCAGTGTGGAACCCCCTGGGAGGGCTGGGTAGGGCCTTGCAGCTCGGGCCCCTAAGTATACTCATGCTGTCTTTCTCTGCACACCATAGTGACCTCAGATACCTTCAAAAACTTTAGATATGCAAATGATGACTCCATAGAAATTAGGGTAAAATTAAGTACACTTTATTTGAATCAATTATGATTAACTCAAATGCTGCAATTAATAAAAAGGTGAGCAAGTAACTTAAAATGTGTTAAAGGGATGCCTGGGTATACCAACAAAGCCCTAGACCATAACTGTCTTTCCCCATTGCTTGGAGGTTTCCTATGTAAAAATAACTTGCTAAAACATCAAACTTTCTCTAGAGGAAGGAGAAATAACTTGAAGTCACACACTGTGACTTTTTCAGCCAGGTTTTAAAAAATTAAGAGGATATCATTGGGTATCACAAGTGTATCACCACAAGCTACGGGCTCAAGATCTAACACTCTAGCTATGCCTATATTGATCTTATAGTTTCTTTTGATACTAGTTTTTACTTCTTCTCAAGCTGGTGTCACTTTAAAAGCATGCAAACAGTATTTGGTGAGGACAGCACTGCAAGGCACTCTGCCAAGGACTATGAATGCTCAGAGGCAGCTAAGAAAGAAAAAGGCAATGGTCTGAACACCGCTTCAAAAGGAGAAAAAAATAAAGAAAACTAGCCTGAAACTAGAGATTCAGGGAAGACATTGATAAAAATCAGTGTGGCAGGGATAAAGCCAAAGAACACATTTAAATACACTCACACGACTAGCTCAAGTTTCCATTACGAAATCACTGCAAGAATTTTTCGTATTGTTGAAGACAATATAAGTGTAAATGAATTCAGGAAAAGTTATCAAGCTTAGAATTGAACTACATTCTCTGCTTAGACATCTTGGTAATTAATAGCTGAATTTGATGCTGAACTGCTTATTTCCTATTATTTCCTTCCTTATGCCAAAGCAGATAACTATGCATTATTTTCTCATTTGCAAGTCACGCAGGTACATCAATTAACCACATCAAGAGTGTATTAAACATGCTAGAGTAAAATTATTCATTTTCTATGTTGAGAACTCCTTTTTCCCTGGCAGACACTTCCCTCACCCCTTGTGCAGGCTGAGCCATGCCTCTTGCCTGGCCTAGCGAACTGCACACAGTCCAAGGGCTGTTATGCAGACAGAGCCACCCATTCTCAGCACAGGCTTGTATGCCCTAAAGTTTGCTTGCTTTTTTTTTCTCCAGGTCTAATAAATTATATCATTTTTCCCCCCATAAAGCTACCTCCCTATATCATTGGCTGTCACAAACACAACAGTGCTACTATTCCTAAGTACTTTGCAGGGTAAAGTTCCCATTGACTGCAGTGGTAGCTGAGAAAAATGAGCAGTTCTGTAGGTTGCTCCCCAGGACCCCAGCACAGGGGCCCAGATTAAATTCCATAAATGGCCACTTGTGAAATATCTGGTTTAATAAGACCTACCTAGAATCACTCCAAAAATTCCAGAGAATCCAGGTTTTTGAGAGCAGAGATCAATTTCTTTCATCAAAAAGGGGATTCTTTCTCTTTCCAATGTCTTTTGGCTCGTTTGCCAATGAGTTTCAACTTTCTACAAATCCAGTAAGGGTCTTACTGCCAGGAGACCCCTTTATTAAATATCGGCTTCTTTATGAGACACCCCAGAGCACAATCATCCTCTTCACTGAACGAGCTAAAGATTACTGCTAATGAGACAATTGCACATTATCCTGGCGTGTACCCTGAAGAGCAGCAAATAAGAGATTGCACTGGCAATCAAAATCTGGCATTTCCTAACTAACGAAGGCTTGACTTTGACACCTGTGTACAACTTCTTTGCCTTCACAGAACAATTTGCGCTATTATGCAGACATCCACCAGAATCATCAATAGCTTTTGAGCTTTTCAAGTCCCCAGCAGAGACAACTGCAGCTTTGAGGTAATTGGGCAACAGGGAGGGATTGACAACCTGGTGCAGACACATGGAACATTACTTCGGAGGGATGACGTACTTTGTTGTCAGTTTTGTAGTTTTACGCTAGCATTTAAAAAATAGTGACACGCAGTGATCCTGGACTACATTTCAGGCTCACTTCTCGGCTTTCTCTAAATTTGATCCTTTCTTATCTATCCTCTAGGCTGTCGTTGACCCACATCAATTTTTCCCCTGACTTCACTTCCCTTGCCAGTATTACTTCTCCTACATAGACTCTTTTATTTTGACTCCAGGCTTCTCATCACATTGCTTGCTTTCCAGTCTGCCCTACTTGCAGAATCACACAATGGCTGAGGTCAGAAGGCACCTCTGGAGATTGTCTAGACCAACCCTTCTGGCTGAAGTGGGGTCAACTAGAACAGGCTGCGCAGGGCACTGTCCAGGCAGGTGTTGAATATCTCCATGGATGGAGACTCCTGAGCCTCTCTGGGCAACCTTATTCAGTGTTCAACCATCCTCACAGTAAAAAAAAAAAGTTTCTTTTTATGTGTTTCCTTTATTGCAGTTTGTGCGCACTGCCTCCTGCACTTTCAGTGCATACCACTGAAAAGAGCCTGGCTCCATCTTCTTTATTCCCCCTATCAGGTATTCGTACACATGGGTAAGATCCCCCTGAACCTTCTCTTCTCCAGTCCAGTGACAGCTCTCTCAGCCTCTTCTCTTATGGCAGAAACTGCAGTCTTCATGGCCCTAGTCATCCCACCAGCTTCCTCTTTCTAGTCCTGTATTTGCTGTCTGCCCCAGGTCTCTAACCTTTTTTCTCTCCTAGCAGACCCTGCTCCCCTTGGCTCTTACCCAGCTATTTCCAGCCCCTGCCCTTAGCTCCTCTGCACTGCTGGTTTCCAGATCCTATTCAACCTACGCTCTGTTGAACTGATCTTCAATCTCCATCCTCTCTCTCGTACAGACTTTCTGCCAAGTTTTTTCCCATTTTGCAGGTTCATCTCTTTTTCCTTTGTTCACTCCCTTCCCATGATGCCAGGAAACTACCAGAGTATGAAGAGCACAGGGGGACACATGTGTGTCCTACTCTGTTCCAGTGTCTAGATGGAAACTGCTTTTAACAGTCCAGAATGACAGCAATAAAGATCTGCTCAGCCTCTTACAGTACTGGTCAGCAACATACTAATGTAGACAGAACCTACAGGGAATTAGACTTAACTCAAGAGTTCTTAACAAGCCTCTGCTGAGATGTGATATTTCAAAGGCTTACAACTCCAATGGTATTCTCACAGGAGTGGAAAAAGCCACTCCCTTGACACAAATTCCTTGTGAAGAGTCAAGTCCTTGCTTGAAAGCTTAGGGACATCATACTGTTTCAGTATTTCTCATGCAGACAAAACATATATCCCTTAGTTGCCGCTTTCAAAAATCTCTAAAATCTTTTGGCTGTTTTTTTCCCCCATGCAAAAGACAATTAAAACTCTAAACAACTGACATGGAAAATTTCAATGCAATGTTATAAACTACTGAGAAGAGGGCGAGCAATAAACATTTCTGTAACTACTGGGAAGTCGCAGCCATCTTGGTAAACACAGCCAATCCCACAGAATAGTTCCTGCACACTTTTATTCTCAAGTCTTGTTAAAGAAACAGTTTCCATTTATAAAATTGAGTTTTATCAAGTTCAGTCAAGACCTAGGCTTCTCAAGAACAGACAAAACCAAATATAATCCTAAATTAAATTTCATGTTCTTTAGTAAAACCCAGGAGTGCTAGTGAAAGTCTCTATTTTTTTAGGATCTCTTACACCTCTTTTGCCCACACCTAACTTCCCTTTAGTCTTTACGTTTTCTGATGTAAGACAAGAGAGCCGAGTACGTTACTCATGTTCACAATCTTGAGAGAAGTCGAAAAATCCCACAATCCAAGGGAACCAATGAAGCACTTCTCTGTATCTTTTTATGTGTAAAGGTTTACTGAGCGTCATCAGATAATGCCACATCCAGACACTTGTCTTGCCAATCCTGAATACACAGCTTGACACCAACTGCACTGAAAGAGGTTGTAACAATTCAGTAATTCTTTTTCAACACAACGTGATTTTTAACTTAACTTTACATAACAAGTTGCTGGAGTATATTTAGGAGGATAGGAGCTTTTTTCATCTGTCTGGTTTTCATCACCACTGAGGACCCATTTCTAACTAACTCACGTCACAGCCCAGAACACTACTTTTTGTGAGTATAATTTGATCAGTGGAAGGATACATTCCGACATCACCACTAAAAAGAGGTGCAGAATGGATTATCCCAGAAGTTATTTTCTTAATTTAGTGTCAGAATAAACTGAAAGAAGCAAGGGAAAGGAAGAAACTTAGAAGTGTGAGAATATACACATAAGAAATAACAAGATGTTTATTAATATTTCCCCTCATATAATCTTACAGATTCATGAATCGGTGTTATGCATGGGGCTGCAGGTGGAAGCAGTATTTAAGAACAGATGTTGCACTAACTTTCAGCTTCCTTCAAAGTTGCATAAATAAATCCACTTATACTTTTCACTAAAATGGACCTCAGCAGAATCTTACTCACACAAGTTACATTTTGGATGATTCAGTCCTAAATTAATGAAACAGCAGGGGTAATGCATCATAAAATATACTGCTCTCAATGGACAAATATAGCATAGCTTTATATTCCTAACAAAGTTTGTAGCATATTTTGAAAGAGCCAGGAAATCTTGCAATAATGGGAACTTTCATTTCAGTCAACCACCTTTAAATCTTTGCTAAGAGGTAAGGACAGATTGCTACTCTGCATGGATAAATTAGGAAATACAGTGATAAGAAAGACCTCCTCCTCTTTGGAGAAAGTCCATGCTACTTTAAAGCTGAAACATACAATGGATATATGCTATGCAAAAGATCAAGTAATCACAGCAGCCTTTGCAGAATTAAAAGCAGTTCTAATTCTGGCATTCTTTCAAGCACTAGAAGACAAGCGAGTGCCTGTAATTATGGCAGTTTTCCAAATCTGAGATGTGCCTGACAGGAATAGCTCCTTGCCTTCGAAGCTAAACATGAACTACTAATGGTGGGGGTTTGAAAGGAAACCTGACCTAATGGGGATCAATAGGAAGCTTTGGCAGGTTAGGTCTGCATTGTGCTCTGTCTGTGTACAGAATGGAGAGTCATTTAGACACACATAATCAATTAATTAGGCATCACTGTTGAAATTCACTGGTTTTCGCCTGAAACCTTCTCTCAACACTGACCTCTGTAATAGATAACAGCACTCCTAACTCATTGAAGCTATAGTCGAAGAGCTTCCAGTTACTGAGGGGTAACAAAATAGAAGAGAAAAAAAAGGAATTTGCCAGGAAGCACAATGTTATCCTTTAGGTGCCACAGCACAATTTTCTGATAAAAACTCCTAGATAGTCTATACATAAGCAATATGCATGCAAGTAACTGAGTTTTGTAAGAAGGAGACAATTTCCTTCCTCTTCTCTTACAAAGTATAGTTAACCATTTAAACATGAAGAATATATCTCTACCACTTCTTAGTTATGTCAAATTAGTTGTAACTAATGCTGCAATGCTTCACAACAGGATTCAAAAGTTGTAAGAGGTGTTATTAGCTTTTTCACTCTGATCTTTTCCCCAAAGTAGGCAATTACCCTGTGTAGTTCATACACAAATCATGTAAATAAATTAAACATCTATGCATATGCATCCTTTCTTTAAAGATTAAAAACAGGGCTTTTCTTCATTCAAAAATGACAAAGCACTTCAGTTATTATAATTTAACACGGTAATTTAAGACAATGCAAAAAAACCCAGCAAAACCCCACAACAGAAATTGTGTGACGTTAAAGGACAATGTTACAGATGTTTAAAGTCCTACCATCTTAAGGTGTATTTCTCAAATTTATATTTCCCCACAGAACCTGGAAAACTAAGAAAAAATAAATCATGACTGCATGATTTTGGTTAGGGGTAAGGAAGGACAAAGGAGAATGCTGGCTAAAATTTAAGTTCATGACTAAACTCCATACATGTGTTTTTCCTGGAAGTTAATGTTTGACACTACACAGCTTTAAGTTTTAACATGGATTTATTTTCAGTGTCATTGCATGACTAATGAAGAAGAAACAGATGTAGAGTCAACACGACAAGAGTACACAGAGAAATAACTGAAAAACTCTTTGCTCATATTTACAGTGCAAGTATAATGAGTCTAGGGTAGATAGATATGTACAAATAATATTTGTAAATATTCTGACCAGAGCAGACTTTCCACTTCATTCCCTCAAACTTCTTGAGAAAAAAGGCAGTTTTTTTTTTAAAAGGGGCCATTTAATTTTTCACCTTGGAGTCCCACCAATCAGCCAACAAACTGCCTTATTGCTAAAATAACAAAGAGCTAGGAAACTGTGATATTAAACAAAGGTCCATAAGAAGATAATGATAAGATTTGACCCCCTCCCTTGCCCTGCTGTTTAAGAGGCAAGTGTAGCATGTGACATTTGAAGTGCCTGTGGAGCTTTCCCTGATGACACAAAACATCAATAAACTACATAGCTCTACTACATTTTGAACAAGTGAAATGCTGCCTTCAAAGGTCTTGTTAGAAAATGATACAAATACAGTTCTTTTTAATGAAAATGTGACCTACACAAAAAGAGAAGCAGTGTTTCTTTTATTAACTTTCTTCTCAGTTTCTACTCACAAGGCAGGAAGAACTCTTTCAATATAAAACTGACTTATCACAAGGCCAACTACAAAATCTAGAAAAGTGCTAGGCTTCTAAAAAAGAAACTAATGCCGTATAGTCCAGCAGATTTCCATAGTTGTTTATATCAGCACCTCCATCACAGCAGGCCCTGGTAGCTACCAAGAGAGACTGAGTGCCTTTTTATTTTAATATTCTCCATGTAAGGACATTTGCGCTCCTCGTGAAAAATGTGTGTGGTCTCTTCAGGGGATAAACAGGAGTGCATTGGTAGGAGCAGAAATCAGACTCATCCTTCACCTTCAAAGGATATGCGCAGTGTTGTACACGTGCTTGTACAGCAGGCAGCAGGGTAGGCAACCTAGGATCAGGACTCTCAAATGTTGTGGCTGTGCAAATGATACATATCTGTTCATAGCTGCTAGCTAGCATTGGCTAATTCAACTTAGTTTTACTGATTTAAAGTTTGCTCTCTCTAAAGCTTTCTGTTCCCAAAAAGGCTGCTCACGATCTCACTTGAAGGCCACCAGTATTTTAGATTCCTTTTCAGTATAGAAGAAAAACTCTGACACACTTTACTAGCAGCCTGTGTCATACCCAATTTGTTTTACCAACAGCTGTGGAATTATTTGTTCTTCAAGTTCTACAGATCTGCTATGAGAAGGTGCAAGTCACAGGGCTCAGAAATTAAGGGCTTAGAAAGGGGAGCAACATTGGAAATGATCAAGAACTGATACATCTTCTTCCTAGTAAGGAATGGCATGGAAAGCAACGGGTAGCCAGCAGCTAAAAGGAAAGTAGAAGGCAAAGAAGACTATGACTGTGGACAGCTGGAAAGGTCACAGTGTTGGCCACTTGATGTATTTACACTTTGGAGACCGTTTCCTTTTAAAACCTTGTGTCAATGAGGAGTGCATAGCTATAAGCATGTTCCTATAACCTCTCTGCTTTTCTTTCAGGCACCCTATGGTTCTGTCTAATCAGGATAAACAATTCACTCTAATGAAACTTAAATGTATTAGTGACAGTTGAACATGTTTTGCATTATATAGCTAGGAAAATGACATATCTCTCCCATATAGGAATTAACTTCAGTAACCCCATGAACAATAATTACAATCAACTAACACAAAAACACAACATGACAAAACGCACCCTGCAATTTATCTCCTCAACCAAATTATGCTGTACAGAAGGGAAAGTATTCCATCACTTATCTCAGTACCGGTGCACTGACTGGCTAATAAAGTTCCTTCACTTACTGCAGATTCCTTCAAATCATTAGCCACTTAAGATGAAACAGATGCCATACATAGCCTCTTTTAGGGATTAACATTAATGTAATCCAACTGATCTCTATGATACTGCATCTTTTTGTTTTCTGTAATGTAAAAGAGAAACTGAGAACAAGATAGCTATTACTTACAGCTCAAATAGAATGGTATGCAAGTATCTCTTTCAATACTGAAAGGGTGGTGAGACACTAGAACAGGTTGCCTAGAGTAGTTGTGGATGCCTGATCCCTTGAAGTGTTCAAGGTCAGGTTGGATGGGACTTTGAGCAACCTGATGTAGTAAAAGATGTCCCTGCTCACTGCAGAGGGGTTGGACTAAATGATCTTTAAAGGTCCCTTCCAACCTAAACCATTCTGTGACTCTATATTCACAGAAGAAGGTGACCCAAGCAAGCGGCACTATTTGACTGACAATCACTCAAGGAGGATCAGTGTTACAGCAAACCGTGCACTGAAGATACTGCATGGAGCTCGGTTATTAGATTGTATGTGTTGAAGAATAGCAAAAAAATGTTTTCTAGTAGACTTCTCTCTCCCTTGCTTCGTACACATTGACCGGAGCAGGAAATCCCTTCACATGTACTCGGAAACCCATCACAGTAGAAAAGGAAGTACCAGTATTACAGTTCATCAAGGACACAAATCCCAGTTCTGGGCAACTATCTGGCAAGGCAGACACCCTTGGAAAACAGACAAACAAAAAAAAGCCGCCCCAAAACCAAACCCCAAAAGACACTGTCAGGACCGCAAGAACAAGCACCTGCCTTATACTGCTGTCTTTGTAGCCTTAACTTATGGAGTGAAAGATCAGGATAAATAGTAGCATTTTCCTGGAAAATATATATATTAAAAACCCAACCCAACTCCTTATTAAGGACACTGTAACATAGATATTATTGTCAGGGCAAAGAAAAAATGTCTTATGAGTCCAATTAAGTCATACACTTTACATACAAATAGGTTAGGCAGACAAAATCATCATACTACGGAATTGTATGTAGTGAATTGATTAATTATTCCTTTCTTGAAACAGCTGATTTATCAGGAGAGGTACTTCCCTGGTATATGCTGTAGAATGCTAGAATATATACAATCCCTAAGATGTTTTAGTGGCAATTAGCTTGAATGGATTATGGTACATTGATAAGTTAAAAAAAATAATTTATTCAATAAACTGAATTTGACTTGATTTTAAAATCTGGTATTATCAAGACTTTAGGTTTGCCTCGTAAAGAAGATGCAGGAACAGGCTACCAATAAGAAACTCCAATGATGTTCAGCAACTTTTTAAACACGTACCTGACTTGGAAGCCAAGCATGAGTTAACATTTGTCTACAGGACCATGAAGTGAATGATACACACTAACATTATTTGTACACTTGGGCCTGGACTTTGCTTCTGTTTAAAATTAGAAGTACCAATTTGCTCTTGTTCTTCCTGATGTCTTTATCCTAGCCAACAAATCTCAGACTTTCTCATAAGGGGAAGGAGGTGGGAGAGTGCAGAAAAAATAATAGTAGAAGTAGCTGCTGATCAGAACGAAATCATAAACCCTTCAGCCAAAATCAACAACCTGCAAGCTCGATATCCTCCAGTTATCACACCAATAGGAGGGTGCAAGAGCAGCTCTGTGCAGAAGTTCAAGAAGCGGCACAAATTCATTCATTTTCAGTTTTAAAATTCAAATTGAGCTGCCTGCAGAGAAGCTGATAAGCTCTCTAGTAGAGTATAAAGTGTACACAGACCTTAAGATCTAGCACAGGTGGATTATGTGTAATGAAGTAAAAGGAATAAATATCATCTAGGGTAAACGAATCCATCACAACTCTTACCCATGCAAGCAAAACAAAGCACAAAATGCAGCCAGAGTTATGAATATAAATATCTCAAAGAGTATATAAATATTACATTTACAAGAATGTGCCTTGGATTTCTGAGTAAAATGGAGTTCTATGGTACACATTATATTTTTAGGAGAACATAAAGCAGAAAGTAAGGATTTGTCTTCTTCAACTGTTGGGTTAACAAAGAGTGACCAGAAGCAGGAAGGAAATTTTTAAAAGGAGGTAAGTTGAGGAGCATGAAGAGTTGCAATTCTCAATATTATTTTTTAAGGAGAAAAACCCGAAAACCCAAACGTGAGAAAGAGGTGCCTTTTCCTGCCTTTTTCTATGAAAGGTCTGTTAGCCAATCAGCCATAACACTAAGCACTCATATAACTTCTGCACAACATTTATATTTAGACCCGTCACCAAGATAAATCACTCTTTTTCTTCAAAAGAGTGGATTTCTTCCAAATTAGTGTTTACATTCACACTCTATACATGACTTAGTTGAAAAATGAAATAAAATGTGTTTGGGGTTTTTTTGTGGGTTGGGCTTCTTTGGGATTTCTTGTTTGTTTGTTTTGGGGTGTGTTTTGTTTTGTTTTTAATTACAGTTGATGGGCTAGCCCACAGCAGTCAACGAAGAAACATCAATATTCAGCCTACACAGTTGCCAGGTTGCATGTGTGGTAACTTGACAATGTCCTAAACTTCTTTGCGCCATGAAACTATGAATGTTGAACCAGAGTTAACATCTGAAAAAGACCCAGCATCCCAGGCACGTATCCTACTGCATATATATGAAAATCTTTTAATCTGGACAAAGAGCTGCTTCAGTATTTGCGTTTCCATGTATTTATTTTCATCAATAGATTACAGTTTGACAATAGGAAAATATGTAATGGCCATGGTAAAAACTGCAAAATTTCTGGGGGAATTACAATTCATCAAGTAAAGTCAAGAACATATTACAGGTTGTTACCAGCACTGTCAAAGCCAAACCCAAATGTCTCGACATGACATTTTTCAAGATTAAAATAGTAGTTTTAATGATGGTTTCTCACTTTAAATCAACAAATATAATAATAAACACCATTTTTGTTCATTTGTTGTATTGAAACAATGCTGTATTTTGCAATATTTTTTGCTATTGTCTTTCACCCTATCAACACTGGAGTGCAATGTACTACAGCAAGCTGCTAACATACTGAAGTGTAATGGAATCAAGGAATGAACACTCATAGCCACATCCTCTTCCATAAAACTGGTAGGAATTCATAAAAAGACCTCCAAAATTACGCCATGTAGCAGTGCTGCTTTGTCTGCTGAGTACTGATTATACTGCAAGAGCTTTGGGAGCTGGCAATAAAACCAGAGTAACTGTAACTCTAAGAAGATGGTCCAGTCTAATTTGTCAGTGTTTTATGGCAGGTGTATTTCCCTTCGCATCTCTCTTCCTCATCTCATCCTGCCCCTCTCCCAGTGGCAGCTTGTCCTCTCCAATCCTTTCACCAGCACCAGCCTACCCTCACCACACACACATCGACCACAGCTGCCCCCCTCTAACCCAGCACCACTGTGCTTACCAAGGCCTGGGGGTATAAAACAGGAGAGGAAGAGGCAGCTGAGGCTTATCCCAAACAGCGAAGTTGCTGCTGCTGCTGCTAGAAGTGGAAGGGAACCAGGAAGGCTGCTGGGGCTAGAGGAGGCTGCCCTGACAGCCCCACTTCGGTTGCAGAAGCCCCATCCTGGTGCTTCTTGGTCTGTACCTCTTCTCCTAGGAAAACCCCTCCAGACTAACAAAAGACTCCATCCCACTCTGGCCTCCTTCAGTAAATGCTTATTTACTGCAACTCATGTCCACATTCAAGGTTGTCCCACACTGTCTTTCATGTAGCACCTCTGTCTCTGCCTGGACCACGGCTGTGAAGCAGGCAACTGTGTTATCCAAGTTCCTGGGTGCTTTCTCCCATTGGCTTTCATCCAGTCCTCCTGAAGAAATATAAGGCTCCTTTATTCCTTATCTAAAACCCTTCCTGACCACAATGCCTCCTAAAAAATTGACAACTATTAAGCTAAGGTGGCTAAGCCAACAATTCCCCATGTTTCCTTGTACTTTGAGCTCTATCTCTGTCAGTCCCGTGTTTTAAACTTTGCTTCTAAATTGTTTACAGCAAGGACTGGCTTTTTTTCCCTCTCACACTTGGACTGGGCAGAGCAGAGAGGAGCCCTATGCTATTTTTTAAATCTCCTAACATTGGAAGCAAGTGAGTTAAAAAGGAAGAAAAAAGTACATATATTTAGTTGTGATAAACATTAGTGGGTGTTGTTCACCATGATAATTAACAGCATATTAGCAAATATTCAAAAGTATTTTGATACTTTTAAACCATTTCAAAAAATAGGAATACATTTCAGGAAAGAATTATATGGTAAGTGAGCTGGAGTGTAAATTAGCATTGGCTGTAATTCTGTTCCATTAAATTTGTTATTTTGGGCTCGCTACATATGGACAAATTCTCAGAAAACTAGTGCTGCTTTACTGCTGCATTTGCAAATGTGTATTGGGGCAATGACAAGTTGTAGAATTAATACTTTAATATTCTTTCTTGAGCAGTGAAACTAGTTTCATATCTTGTTTGCAAAATCTACATGCAATGTGCAATTGCTTCAAACATGAACGTTTTTCGATACAAATGAACAGCCTAAAAAACATCGACCGGAGGGGCAAAACGAAAGCATTCTCCGTGTTTTGCTGTAATTAGCAAATCATTTACTTTAGCTCAGTACCATTGTTATCTTTTGAGATATAGCTTCTACATTCCTTCAATCAAAGGTGAATTTTAACGCTTGCATACAAATGAGCAAACACGGCAGAAGTTCACCAAAAGAGCAGATTTGGCTTTCAGATTCGGCTTTCAGATTCTCAGCTCTGAAGTAATTCTGTTTTAGCACATATTCACAATTTTCATTCCCCTCATCAATTGCCCTTTTCCCACTCCGAATTAGACATAATTTAGTGGAAAGGTATTGGTGATATTTAAAAATACCTGTTCTAACATTAAAGTCACTATATTAAGAACAGCTAATTTTAAAATCCAGAATGGCCAAATAGTAAATAGATTTAAAAAAAAGAGAAAAAGATAAAAACCAAGGTAGTTCTTGTATTGGAAAGCAAAATGTTGGTAAGTGTGTAGAAAAGACACTTTCAGGATTTGAAGTTGTGGATGGAAGATTAAGCTTGTGAAATTTCTTTTAGGGCCTCAAGTTATCTTATTAGTTTCCATATTAAAGATTAATAACAGCTCATTTTTATTTGAAATTTCAGATGATATCCATGCTGCAGTAAAACATGTGGTGCTGCTTGGCTACATCCTATTCTGATGTTAGCAGCACAGGTACTTATGTAGGACCAGAGGTGAGGCAGCACCGAGCTCAGCGCAATCAGGGACCCTCTGAGCTTGCCCAGGGACCCCAGTAGGTTTTTCAGCTTTTGCAGAACTCTTTGCTCCTTTAGCAATACTCCTACCAGGTGGCTAGTTTAAAACCTGCCTAGGTTTACACAAGTTTCAACAAGATTATGCATGTCTGCCAGGCAGATACAACCTGAATAGGAAGTTGGAGAGAAATCCCTGAAGGGATGGCAATCATACTTAAGTATGCATATTACTGAATCACACTTAAGTAAAACATTAATTTTAGCATGCTATAGTTTCTTTTAATATGACGATTAAGATCAACTCTTTACTTAACAGTCAATATTTCTAAGCATTCCCAAACATTCATGCTTTCTTAAGTTACCCTGAAATATGGTTTGGTTGATTGGCTTATACCTTCTTTATGCCTTGGATCTAGTCTTAGCCTTTCTCCTCTCTCCCAGTGAGTTCCGTGCTCTAATACAGGGTGTTTTTTTGGCAGGATTTTGGCTTAACTAACCGTTCTAGTCATGGTGAATACAGCTCTGTAGCTCAATCGGCAAGTGCATCCATCCCCTTTGTCAAAGCAAATTACTTGCAGGTGCCTGTATTCAGAAGAGGGGCACAGGGGTCGTGGCGACAAGCTGGCACAATTTCTCCCTGATTTCCTGATTTTTGAGAACAGTCATGCCCTTTCCTTGCAGGACAGCCCTGGATTCCTACCCCCATGGGGCCTGGATATCCAAAATACTCCTCAAAGGCATAAGCGCCACTTGGCACCAGTTGCCTGTATATGCTCTATGGTATGAGAAAGCTCATTCTCCCTGGAATGGCCTCAGACTTTGCTTCTGCTTTCCCTTGAGAATCCAGGTCAGAAGATATTGCTAAGTTAACCTAAAATGTAAACTCGAGAACTAGGTGACACAAAACTAGGGTAGTCACCATCCGTGGCTGTGGTGGTGAGGCAAGACATAGGTATTTCAGAGACTAACGAGATCAGAAATCTGTGTTGGCCAACAGCAACAGACCATGGGAGGTCTGGCCAAAGTTGGTCTGATCTGCCATGCATAATAACTAGCTGAGGTTAGTTATACACAGCCGTACGGAAAACTGTTACTTACAATATATGAAGGAAAAAGAGAGAATGCTAGACATCATGAAGCAATTTAGCAGCTCCCAAAATGTTATAAACTTAACAAAATAGAAAGACAAAGGCTGTGGTGGGAAGGGTGTATTTTGCAAAGGAAAAAGGAGAGCCTGCCCTGTCTCAGATCCTTCTGTAAGTTTTACTTTAGTTTTACTACAAAAGTTTTAGAAGTTATCACAAAAGCCGTCAACATTTCTGAACAAAGACTGTGCCTGATTCCTCCCTGTCGTCCTGTTTGCAACAATACAGTCCAAAGCATGACCAGAATATTCCAAAATAACAAAAAGTGAAGGAGGAATGATGGACTTAAACTACAAATCTCTGAGTAAGAGAATTTTCTCAGCAGTCAACCAACAAAATAGGTTAAGTAGCCTAAATATTCATTAAGTTCCTTATTTCTTTCCCTATTTTAATTATTTCTGCTGTTTAAGCAGACAAATCGGGACACTCAATGTAAAACATGTTAAAATCCTTTGTATAATGTCTTTTTCTGTGCCCAGTGGTACTTGAATTTACCCAAATGCCATACTCAGTGACAACTGTCTATATTAAAAAGGTTTTTCAGGTTTTATGTCCGGAAAACTGTAACTCTCTCCTTTATAGATCATCCAACCTCCGTAACACAAAATTTCATTCTGTTTTCAAACACTACTGGACCAGAAACTACCAAGCCTGCTGAACCTTAAGCCTGATCTACAGGACTGTTAAACTAAAACATGTAATCCAAGGCAGGCATGACTCCAGTGTGCAGGAAGCTTAGCTTTCCCTTGGGTCTCATTTCCTCCTCTCCTGCCACAGCAGAAGCAGCTTGCTCATTCTCCTGACTCTCACATCACACACTCATTAGCCTATTAGCCAGCTGGATCTGATAAGCAGGCTCCAAAACCACAAAAAAGCCAAGGGCACTCTGAAGTGGTAAGGCATGTTTCACCATGTCCCTGGCAGTAACCCGGCAGCACAGCTTTTCCCAATATCCACTGCAAATCATGAGGGGTGCTGTGTTATGGATACTGGGCACGCAGGGCAGACCAGAGAAGAGTTTCCCTCCCAACCCCACACTCTGTACAGCTCCGCAAAGTCTGACACTGACACTTCAAGTTTACCTGGGCTACTTCAACCAGTTTAGGAATAACAGTTCAAAAGACATTTTAAAGCAACTATGAGCTGTGGAAATTGGGGCGGAGGGGAAAGAAGTAGTAAGTATGCTCTAGGTGTTCATTTCTGACAAGCTAGACATAATGTCATTTTATTTCTCATCTTTTACACTTTTACATTTTACCCCTTTGAGGGTTGAAAGAAAAATATTGAAATACCATGAAAATAAAATGAAACAAATGCCATGAAAATATTGGCAAATCCAGAGAAGACCACCCATCTCCTCCTTTTCCCATGAAAACCTCAGTACAGGTGTTCTGTCTGCTGGCAGTAGCAGCACAGGAGAAAAAGCAAGGGAAAAATCACACGGGCTTCACCTGGTCCCCATGGGAAGGCTGAGCGTGATCTTTCCTGTCTCTCAAATACTGCCCACTGTCTTCAAATGACTGTTTGGATATTTTAAGAAAGCAGTGTTACAAAATATAGATCTCATGTAAGATGCTACCGATTAGTCATCATTTTAGGTAACTTCAGTCACCATTTCATGTGCAAAGTAAAACTAACTGTGATAATAAAACTTGTCAGATTGGCATGTTATGATGGCCACGGACCAGAACAATGTTAGTGCTGCAGCATGAAAACCAGATTCAGAACTAACAGACAGTATTAGTATCTACCTTTTCTTCTTTTAAGAGTGCTTTGTTTTGCTAACCATGTTTTCTTCTTTATCCATGTTATCATTTGGACAACCCTGCCAGGATCCTAAATGAAGGTTTACCCTTTCAGAATCCATTTCTCGGTCCGTAAAGTACTCCCTTCAACATGGCTATCATCATCTTCGGTCTCTTTAGTCTTAACCTTGCATACAAACACAGCACAGCTGAATTGCTGTAATTCTGCTGGGACTACTCAAATGAATAGTTACAGACATTTTTGTTTGCGAGGCTGGGATATAATGATAATGCCACCTGAATTTTTAGAATGATCAGAGCCAATGCTAGAGAAATTCTAACAAATGTGTGAAAAAATATTTCAAAAGCAGTTCAGACACTGGGGCTTTAGAGTCACTAAGGTGCTTTTTCAGCTACCCTGCAGCTTTTGAATTAAATTCTATACTTTTGTTTTATATGACAAAGACCACATCAAAGTTGCTTGTGCTGTGAAAAACAGGATCAGTTAGTGAAGGCTGAGATATTCAATAACAAACAACACAAAAGAGATGTCACATCCCTGTAGTCTGCACCACATTCAAACTGCAGCTTTGGAATGACTTTTTTTGCAATATTCTTCTGAAGGTTGTGAAAACCAGAGCCCACTCAAGCTAACCATTCATAATTAAGAAACATGAAGGAAAATAGCCTGTGGAATGTATCGGGTAGCCAAGTTGTGTTTCTCTAACATTAGTAAATACTCAAACCACACTGTTGGTAGCCTTAGAAGTAGCCTTCAAGAGCCAAATAAATGACTAAGCAGCTACTAAATCCTATTCAAAATCCTGCTAAGGGCATTATGAGTATTGACACTCAAGTAAAAGTGGTTTGGGTTTTTGGTCTTTTTTTTTTTTTTTTTTTTTTGTTTGGGATTTGTTTTGGGGATTTTGTGTGGGTTGTTGGGGTTTTGTTTTTTGTTTGTTGGGTTGGTTTTTTTCAACAGAAACTGTTTATGTATTCTGCCTTAATGTCATAGTTTTTCAAAGTGTCCTCAAAAGATTCAGCCAAGAAAGGGTTACACATTTTTGCACCTTAGAGTCTCACTGCTCAGCCAGAGGGGGGGCAAGAAACAAGGAATTATAGGGCAATCACCCTTAATAAAGTTACAGATGGAAAGATAACAGAAGCATGTTGGAAATGTACAGTCACAGAAAGATTTGTAATTAAATTTGTTCAGGGATTTTAAGAGTTTGAAATAGCTGACAACCTGACAGATCTACTATTAGAACTGGACTTAAAAAAAAAAAAAACAAACCCCAAAAAACCAGAAACCAATTTTAATTTTTACAAGGGCAAACTGAAGAGAGTGAAATCAGCCCGCTCTCACATTCCAACAAAATCCAAAGATTTAACAAGGATGAAGAGCACATTATAATTTTGAAAGACCACTGCTTTCCTGGATCAGGTTGCATGTATTGTAAATCACCCAACAGGACATAATTAAGCAATAACACATGCCAGGCATTAGTTTCTAAGCAGTCAGAAAACACTACAGATTTCAGTAATAAAAAACCCCAAAACAAAACAAAAAACCCCACGGTTTACTTGTTACTTATCACAGTTTGTACAGCTTTCCTACCGCTACTCTTGGCATGAACAATATATATTCACTCTGTTGCAGAGTTATATAAAACTATGTCCAATCATATCCTATAAGATCTTTTGCATAAATCAAGGCCAGTTCTGAAGACAATCCAAAAGGCAGAATCTTCTCTGTTGAGATGCCTGTAATCCTTAGACGAGGTGTTATGGGTGATAAAAGTGAACCCTAGCATTCATGAAACATGTACTGACACATTTTTATGGCTGAGAAGCCCTTTGTCCCATCCTGTAATCATTTGGTGATTCTCCTAACAGCAGACAGCCAGCCGACCACACCGCACGCAGGAAAAAACACCACAGTGTTTCCTCCATGGACCCAACAAAGAATGAAAACAACAATAAGACATTTTCTTTTTAAATTATGCTTGGTGCTATGCCTTGGAGTTTCATTTGTTACAAGTGAGCAGCAATTGTTCATTATAACTCAACCAATTTATATTCTACTGCAAAGCTATTACTCTGTATATTGCAATTTAGATTTAAGCTTCCATGGCTCTAGCACGTTCCTGAAGAAAAGTAACTTCTAAGCAGATCAAGATCAAGCAGCAGCACTACTGCAATAACAACAGTTGGATATGTGTTCTTAAATTAGATCACATTCCTCTCTGAATAAGGGACCTCTGCACAAAACAACACAACCAAAAATACAGATTTGTATACTACAGAATACCATTTCACTAGCCACTTTGGTGAATAATCACTCTGCAGGGACCTACGAATTGTTAACTTTTCAGCTCAACTCTTCACTCAAATCTTCACTCACCTGAAAAAGGCACCAAGAGAGACCCAGCTTTGTAATAAGCACTGCTTCTGGAACACTATATAAGTAGGGTTTTTAAAAAATTACTTGTGCTACGTGGAACAACTTCTAAAATCTAGGTGTGAAAACTGCAAGAAAAAACCTATAACCATTTTCCCAAACTCCTTCCTTCAGCTCCTCCCTGCCCACCAGCAAGGCTGTTTTACTTCCAGGAAGGGTTTTGTAGCAGTAGCTGAGATTCTGTAACTCAGGTTGTTCCTAAAACAGAAAACTAATTGGAAAGTTAAACACCTCCCACTTCTCTTTCCCATGGGAATTTGTAAAGGTGTGTTCTTGTTCCATCCCTCAACACTCGGGGTGAAAAGCTATGTGGGCCTCCAACCTAACAACAGTCTACAGAGATCTTGACTGCACACGTGGCCACCCACCACGGCCCCTGCATTTCAGAAATCATCCCCGCAGAGGTGCTGATACAACTGTGTTTATGTTGTGCTGCAAACACAGTCAAGGAACTCATCTGCCTTTCAAAAACCTGTAAGCAAAGACCTCCACTCCTACTCCTTAAATAGTATTGATACCAAACTCTCTGCTGTGAAACTCCACTACCAGGCTGCCTTCTGCATATTTGTCCTTCAATTAACTTTTGCTCAGATGTGTGTGATTACTGAACACAGGGATAATTTTTATGCTTTCCAATTTATGAGTTTCCAAGATACGATTTTTGAAGCCAGCACATGCACAGGACATTCAAATCCCTCAACAATCCAGCACAGTTATCTATACCACCTGGGAGATCTTCACTTTTATCTCTCTCTCCAAAAGCAGCAACATGCAGAGGTTGGATTTCATCACAGTTCAGACAAGAGCATCAAAGTATTCTTTGCTCTATTGCTCCTGGAGTAGGCGATGGGCTCCTTAAAATACACCAGCCACCACAACCAGAACAACAAGCTGTAGCTGAAAAACCGATTCTTTATTTGCTCACTAGAAGGACCTATCTAGTAACTTAGAGCTCCCCACCGACTTTACCAATTCTTTCGTAGAAATACAGGGTGTCATTTTGGTCTCAGGGCAGAGAATACAGCTATGATAATAGAAAATGGGCTTCAGTGCTCTCGGGCAGAAATGTGCACAAATACCACAAGGATCTGAAGGCAACGCTACTTTTACCTCCTGCCTGACTGTCCTAGTCCTACCGCTTCAGCCTTCACTCCCTCACCATCCCCCCAACAGAATTTACTTATATTTGTAGACTGGTTTCCAGGCTTCCAAAATGCTTCACAACCATCACCTAACGAGAACAATGGCCTACAAATATAAAAGATTTCTCAAAAAAATTTCATACACGAATTACTGCGGCACTCAATTATGCCACGGCCAGCATAATGGATACTGCACAATATGGACTGAAAAGTCTTTAGAAATAAACAATACTTTTATAATGTTGCCAGCCAAGATGGTATTTAAATCACTGGCTGGCCCCTAAATTCTGATCCTGAAAAATGTTTCTTCCTGAAAACCACAATGCCATCAAAATGTTGCAGACTTATCAATAAAAGCTTGGATCACTGTGTCAGAGAATAATAATTTAAGTTGCAACTGCTATGTATGGTAAAGAAAGTAATTTTCTTCTGCTGATTTCTTCAGCATTTTACACCAGCATACAGTGTGTATTGATTGGTTTGATGTCCAACCTCCTTTGGCAGGGGCAGAATTCCGATAAAAGATAGTGACAAACGCCGAAAAATAGACTGTGTTGACAACTTTAAAATATTAATTCTTTAGCCATGCTATAATTGGTCCTGGTACAGGCTACGAAACACAATGCAGTTTCATAAAACTTCATCCGTATGCCAAGAAACCCACCGAATAAGTGGTCCCCCCACTCTCCCTCAGAGGAGGGACGAGCCCTGGCAGACCTCAAGAGCGAGGCAGTTCAACTTGGATGAGCGTGCGCGGCCCTGAGCAACTGACCTGCCTTTGGTTCCAGCTTATGCACAGGCCAAGTTGCTCCTTTCCTCCTCCCTGCTGAAAGTCAGAGATTTCTGGAGCAACTAGCGAGGGAGGGACACCCTAACAGACCATTCAGATAAAACCTCCATCTAAGGAATCTGTTGGAAACAGATAAGCTAAAAACTTCAGAAAGATCAGTTAAGGGAACAGCTTGTGCCTATTTAGAAATTACAAAGCTACTTAAATAAAAATCATGGCTGTGAACCAGGAACTCACCACAAGTTTTTCTTTGCTCAGCTCAACATCAGCACCCTTCCAAATAAAAAGACACGCATCCAGTACACTGTGCTATTTATTATAAAAACTTCTCAGTTCCACAAGGGAACCTCAGAACCAAAAACATAAAGCTAGACAGAAGCCCCCCTCCCAAAGGTGTGTTACAGTAACTGCTGTTTTGCAAACAATATAGGGTGCCTGTTAGCTATAAAGCGGCTTTAGTAGTGGCATTCTGGTCTTGACTGATGTAAAAACGGCAGCTTCCTGCTGCTATATCAAATATATTGTTCATACGTATATAAAACATACAGCGTGCCTAATGTTCATGGCAGGACTAGGAGAAGAAAGTGGATTCTATGTCTGACAGATGCACACGTTTTGCAGCAAGTGAAACTAATTTCCTTTCTTCCCCCCCCCCCCCCCCCCAAATGCAAGTAATGTAGTCACTAACCTTTGAGTGTCCTTTTTACCCCCAAAAAAGTAAAAGTTTTCACACACGTATCCTTTGGTCAGAAGCAATCAAACTGATAAAGACTTTCTTTAAAAAGAGGAAAGGCAGAGGAGAACTCCAAATACCCCTGGTCCAGCCAGGCGCAGCTGCAATCCCCAAAGTACACATTGTAGATTGTGATCTCTGGATGAAAGATAACATCCACTTGCCAAGTTCTATTATAAATCTGTGTTTTTATGTTTGAAACTTGCTCTAAGCTCAATTTCTGCTACATTTAGCCTTTACGTATCTCCACAGAATAAGGAAAGAGGCAGGAAATATATACTTGAGATTATGAAACAAAAGCAGCAGATTTCTATGCTGTACTGTCCCTGACCTCGCCAGTTCGCCACTTATTTCTTACTCCTCTGGGTAGACATACAGGGTAGGGCTCTGAAACACAATACGTTCAATTTTAGAAAGAAGCAGCACCAGAATAATCAAAACAGCACTTTTCCAGGGCTTAATAACAACAGTTTACAAAAGGGTTATGTTCCAGTCCTCCTCACTTTTAGAACTAAACAAGAAAAAAAAAAAATCTGAGGGCGCCTCAGTATTCTATATGGCATCCCTGCCTTCCTACACAAGGAAAAAAGATTAGCGGCTGTCACAAAACTCTCTTTCAAATACTGGTTGTGCCTCCACCCGTAAGTCATTCACATGAACTTTTCAGGACAGAAGGTAGTTTTCCATTATCTCTTTTTATTTACACAGAGCATCTCTTGTGGGCAAAGCAAATTAGGTTCTCTTCTCTTATGACCCTTTATTCACAGCAATTCCCTGGCTGGATAGCAAGAGAGAGATACAACGACAAAAAGAACAGGGAGGGAAAGAGACCTCACAAACAGCACAAGACAGGCACTGCCTAGGAATGAAGCTGCTTAGTGAACAAAGTCTGCTTGGGAATCCTACAGATCTCTTCCACACACTAACATCCCAGTGAAGGCAGCTGTGCAGATTTTATCTCTCTCTCTCAAAGTTAGTTCCACCATGCACCTCGTAAGGCCCTCACACCGCGGGCAGCTTCCCACAACCTATAGAGTACCCCAGAAATTCCTAACAGTGGACACGGCATGAGGGGATAATCAGCAACTATTTGAGGGAAATCGCACTGGCCGCCTCCTTCCAGATTTATTCAGCTAGCTGTGCATCTTCGTGTTGTTTAGCTCCAGGCTTACGCAAAGCAAGCTTACCCATATAACCTATGTATATACGGTCTTGTTTCCCTCTTCTATGATGCTGTTTATGTTTGGAGTGCTCTTGGCAGTATGCCATAGCCCACCAGTGCTCCAAAGATACATGGGACAGATGTTTCAGAATGGCTTTACAACCACAGTTCTAGTCTACTACTACATTTACAGGTAACACCTCGTGTGCACCGCTGTCCTTCCTATTTCTGGGGATTGGACTGATGACCCTACTTGCCTCTCTTTCTCAACAATATAACTATTGTGAATTTCCTCTAGCGCTCACCATCATAGCTTTATTCTCCACAAGTTTTGGTATGCTCACAGTATTGTATTTTATTCGACACGTTTGCTGCTTTATCTGGGGTTAATTGCAAGTGTCCTAATAATTTACCTGTGTAAACTGGCCATGGTCTACAGTTTCTAACCAAAGCTGTTTTCTACCCTGTGACATCCCCTTCCACCCCAGTGTGGTGTTGTCCCCCATTCCTCCCCCCCAAAAAAAAAAGCAAACAGCCAAGTACAGCCAAATTCTCTATGCTTTTACCCTCCTCCTGAGCTCTCTTCTGGAGACGCAGCATGTCTTATGTGACTGCTGTGTAGTTCACATCTAAAATGCATTTTTTCTTCTCCACAATTCCCAGCTTCTTTATGGTTCTTTTCTACTGTTTGCAACTCTTTACTGCAGTTAAAGAACAAAGTGCCTGAAAACTCTGTTAGCTGTCCCCATTTCTGTTAGCTTTCACCTGGGCTGAACTTTTAAGATCTGATTTCTTCTATTCCCGACACTGACTTAGTTCATTCGTGATTTCCCGTTCTGTTCGGAAATCGCTTGGAAACAAGGAATTTGGGTGAAATAGGCGTAATTTAATGGTGAAGTTTAACTGAAGCCCTGCCTAACATAAGACATCATATAACGTGACTAGTTCTAGCTAACTACCTTAAAAGCCAAACATCATTACAAATCATTAATATTTTTGCTGACTCAAATGCTGACTAGCACTCAAATGTACAAGCAAAGCATTTAATCGTGTATTAAAAGTCACAAATGAATGTACAATTAATGCTGATATTCCACCATCAACTCATGTTAAAAATATAATTAAAAATAATTAGAATCAGTATTATATATAGCACTAAAAGTCACATGTGGAATTTAAATGCAATGAAGTTTTTAAGAATGCAAAATAGTCACCCTAATACAACACTTCCAACAATCTCTTTTTCTCCTTTCTTCATCAAAGATTTTTTACGTTTTTCACCTTTTCTCCCTTCTGAATCAGTCGACAAATGCAGAAAGCAAGAATTTCTGAAATACCCTTCATTTCCATGGCAATAGATTGAGAGATCAAACACAAGATATTCAATTCCTGGCTAAATTTATACAATATAAGAGACCAGGGCACTCAAAAAACCCCAAAGCCAACCCAACCCCACCCCCCAAATAATGATTAAAAAAATAAAAAAAATCCACAAGCACCCGTATTCAGATCCGGCATTTTGGAATAACAGGATAAAAACCAAAGGCTATGATAATCTAATCAACTTGTGATTTTCCTTTTCTGTGTGTGTGAGCTGTAGGTCTTATGATAAAAGCCTGCTTTTGACAGCTGACAATTGGTATGATAGATTTTAGGAATTCCCAGTTTGTACACAAATGCAAGCAAAAAATAATTTTCCCAGTTCTCACTCTGCTTCTCCACGTATGCCTATTAGATAATTATGCGTTTTATGATTATAGGAGGAAGCAATTTAAAACATTGGTATATTTTAATTTTTATTTAAAATTATACAGCGCCCTCACTGCTTACTGGGGTCTGTTATAATTATTTAGCTTAGTACCAGCCATTAAAAAGGTGGATCCATTACTTACCAAATGACATGAGACAAATGGTTTGTTTGTTAAATATTGTTTCCTTTTTTAACTTCTTCCTTTTTTGTATGTGTGTTCACTGTCACCTTGTACTTAGTATTTGGCTAAGCATGAAACAATACAGGCTCATGAGCCTGGCATTACAATTTGCATTAATGTCTGTCTTCCCATATAATAAGCAGACTTTCCCAAACTTTCGTAACGTCACATAACAAAACATTTTAAAAGTAACACACTAGAAAGAACTTTAAAAAGGCCTTTAGAACCTCTCAAGAAATGGTCAATAAAGTGGTGCATACCGTTTAAAAATATTGCTTTCTTTTCAATATGATACAGTGACAATTCTTTAAGAAATCAATGACTAGGCAAAAGTAGATTTGAGATCTCTGACATAAATTTCCGTTCTGATGACTACTATTTTGAAAATGGGCTTTCACTGTTCTTGGTTCACATAACTTTTTTTTTTTTAACCAGCTGTTAAAATACTTGCACTTAAAAATATGGCTCCTTTCTAGCAAGCAGCAGTCCTTCACAACAATTTCAGGTTCTAAGACTTCAAATAAAATGATTCAACAAAAAGGGCTATAAATCATAATCATTGCCCAGATCATCTTAAGATGTCTGCAGAGAAAGGCTGCAGATGTTAAGACCAAATTTCCTTCTGGTCAGAGTCCCTTATCTCACTTGCCAGGCCATCCACAGTGGAGTAATAAAATATCCTCAGAGGTATATTAGATGAAGCTACCAATTAATTACCAGTCAATAAAGCGATACTAGATCTACATGGAAGCACCAACTTTATATGACCAGTTAAACACTGGTTTGGTGGTCAGAGACTGATGGAGCGTCTCCACTGAGCTAGCCTGCATACAGTCACTGCAACTGCAATAAGGTTTATAAACACAGAGCTACGGAGGAAAGCGAGCTAGTTGGCTAACATAATAAGCGCCTAGGCTGAATGCTTCAGTCCATATGCACCTTTCCCCCGGGTACATGACCGCTGGTGCTGAAAAACCTTTTAAGCTCTAGAATCCCCAAAATTCCCCCTCCTGCTGCCCCAGGGTCTTCTTTTTCCCACCACAAGCCTCAAAATCTAGAATCATGAAGTTACAAGCAGTCCCCTGAAGCACATGGCAACAGTAGAAGCAAATACACTGTGATTCTGCAGGCAACCTCATGAGTTCAATGCCAAAGCGCAACTTCCCAGCCACAAACCTGAGGTGTTGGAGAGGGACTGACTAGCTGGAAAAGCTATTCTGCACTGGCATGGTTCCCTGGGGAGAATAAACCTTGTAGGGCTCATGGCAAAATCACCCAGGCACAAGGGAAACGCTGAAATGGGGCGGGCAGGGGGGAGCCAGCAAGCTTGTGAATGATGTCTTTGGTAATTTTGCAAAACATGATACATGATTTCCCTTTTCCTTTCAGAAGGAAAGCATTTCTTCACATAAATAACCTCTTTGGATATATGTAGGGCTTTTGATATCAAGCAGCGGGTGAAATCTTCAGTCAGAAACATGGAGAGGCTTCATCCTAAATGGTTATTCTCCTCTGTGTTTTCTGGTCCCCTGAAAATTACCAGTGGCAGTGAACTATCCCCTGGCTGTGAAACACAGAGGAAGGAAACAAGGTACTGAGATGTAAAATGAAAGAGTTCTCTGTATGACCCCAAGGAACGCTCACATACGGAGCTGTGAGGTATTTTCAGTTCAAAAGCCAAAAAAACCAAACCAAAACAAAAGAATATATAATAAAAGAGAAAGAAAAAAGGGGGAAGGAAAAACAAAAAAAGGAATAATTGGTTTCAGTAAAACTGAAGTAAAACTTTTTCTCTGGATGTCTCATAATATAATTGTTGCCAGGTAGTTTTTATCCTTTTAAAAATTTAGCTTAGCTCAATTTCAAAACAAAACATTGTTTCAAAATCAAAGAAGCGGAGCCATTTCATTTTGAAACCACTGAAATGAAATATTTAGGCTCCCAATATCTCTCCTCAGCTGAAACTACTGGATGAATCGCATCAAAACAAGAAAACAGCTTTGATCAATACAGCACTGTGTCTTTCAGTTAATACACTATTTGCATAAACAATTTCATCAAGCATTACTATGAGTGCAATGGAGACCACAGAAATAAGTCAATCTGCCTACTGGGTAATTTGCTGTGGAATGCAAACTACGCCGTTGCTTAAATTCAAGGATAAGAGATATAGCAGCCAAAGAGAAAACGACATTTCCACTGGTACCCTGCTTGCCTCCCCACTAGCCGGTGATGTGGCACTGTTACCGGTATCTGCTTTAACTGGCTGAAACAACAGGACAAAGAGCATTTATGTGGAAAATATTTGGGACGTATCTGCTTTTCCTTCCCAGAGAAGGATGGAGCCAGAGCCACTGCATATGATTGGAAGGTCCTGCTACTGAAGACTGACCAGACTAGCCGGAGGATCAAGGCTAGGAGGGGATCACCAGGATCTCTGGCTAGGAAGGGTTGAAAAGGCACAAAGTCACCAAGGGTGCAATCCCCAGGAATGGCAACCCAATCTAAAACTGCATTGCCACATTCCTGCCCCATGGGAAGTTTCGCATTCCTTCCCTCGGGTCAAGCATTAACCCCAAATGACCAGGTGGCTCCAGCTGAAACCCAGCGAGGCTGCACGGTGAGCCTTCAGCTGCACGGCCTGGGATGAGTTTCCACAGGCAGCCAGCCACACCTTAACGGAAACAAATGCCGGGAATGAACAACTTGACCGCCTGCCAGGAGGAGCCGTTGCCTGTTTTGGGTGGAGGGGAACTTCACTCGGAAGCAACAAAATGAGCTCTTGCTCCCCGCAGACAAATAAGCCGAGCCTGCGCACCCACACCAGCACCGTCGAGCGAGCAGCATGGCGCTCGGGCACCCAAGTCCTGGAAACAAAACGAAGGCATTTTGAAGCAGTTGGTTTCTGGCATGAAATTTCCGCAGAATAACAAATGGCGGTTGGCTTCATAATTAACAGTTTCAGGGGCCTTCTAGAATATGAATCGGAAGGAAACAAAATTTGAATAATGCATTAGTGAGAGTTCATGTTCTAGTAGCCCTATGTGGATTGTCAGTGTGCATTCCAGTAGCTCGTTATGATTTATCTTCATCAGCCATGGGCTGAAATTACCAGACTCCAATTACTTTGCTTCCCGTGTTCAAGAGGAAAAAAAAAAAAAAAATGTCAGGCCTACCACAGGAGATGGTTTAAAATGCCTGAGGTAAAGAAAGTAATCTACTGTTCTCTGACATTCGCTGCCTGAAAGTCATTCACATTAACAACCATTCAAACTTGTTTAGTGCAAACCAATTGCTTCTATTTTCCTCTTGTCAGTAACATTAGCTTCAATTCAAATTTAACTCTTCGAAAATTTCAAAATGTAAAACAAAATTCCGTGAGGCTTGACAGGGATGCGTAAGGGTCTTGGCAGAACATACTGCTACTGAATTTATCTTCCTTAATCTCTTAATTTTGAAATTTCTATTTTCAAGGGAAAAAAACTTGATGATCTGCACTTCTTTCACTATCTCAGGGAAGGTAAGAGATTTATGCTGATGTTTACCAGACTTGCATTTTAATACTACTCCTAACACAAAAAAGACTACGAAGGCAGAAAAATAGATGCTTTCAAATTAAACTAACAAATTAAGCGATTATTTATGAGCACAACTTGAGGTTTAGTTACACAGCAAAATACATTTAATAACTTAATATGCCATTCACCAGGAACGCTTAGACTTGTATAACAGGCCATTAACTTCTAAATACTTCGGGCTTATAAGGTTAATGTCTACAGTGGGAAGGGGAAGCAGGTTGGATGGTTAAACAACAGTAGCTGTCAGAGTGCTCAAATAGAGAGACCAAGGAGACTGGCTTTCATCAATATGCCTTCTTCATATGACACCCACTAGTAAAATGCTTTTAGAGTTTCTCTTATAGTTAAACAAAATAAACAAAAAAAAACCCCACTTATCCTCACTTTTTTGGTGTAACGTATTTAAGAATAAAATACACAGTAAGTTATATTACTAATGTGAATTCAGAATATGCTCCGAAATACAACTTTTCATATGGGTTAGGGAAGGGGGGAACTGCAAGAACAGAGCAGGGAAAAGTAGTTTTTATTTGCTTTATATTTGTGAAATCAGGCAGGAAAGAAAACACATACAAGCCTGTGCTGTCTGTGATAAATTCTACCACATTTCAAGCAAATTAGTAATGTTATAGTGCTTTACGGCACGGCATAATTCAGTCCAAGAAAAAACCAAATCATCTCCTAGATGCTACAGAAATGAAAGCAGCAAAGCTCCATACTACACAGTTAATTGTTTCTAAGCACTGTACATTCATTGTTTTTAAACTGGCAGTAAAAAAATTACAGGCAACAATTAACTTCGAATGGTTTGGGGGGCAACAGTTGGTTTACAGGCTAAATCAGATGGGTTGCTATGAGCCTCATGCCTACAGCTTAGACATCAGATCCGGTTACACAAACATGACATTTCTTTACCCAGCCAAATAATTTCCTGGTTTTGGCAGCACATGTCAAGACGCACGCTCCCTTGGGAAGGCTCCACTGTTGCTTTAAGACAGAAGGCTTGGCATTACCATAACACATCAAAAACCCAACACAGTAGTTAATGGTTATGAAAGAATTTGACCTACTGCCTTATATTAACATTAATATCACTTTTTTCACCGGTGGATTCAGCATGAAGCTGGGAACTAGAAACTTGACTTGTAAGTCCAGTTTTAGTGTTTGTGCCAATTAGCCTGCACCACTCTCTCTAGGCAGTTTCACCGCAAGTGATTTTAAAATATTCACATTTCATGATCTAGGCAGCATATACTCTTGCAGATATATGTCCAAGGAAAGAAGAGACAGATAATCAAAACCTGCGTACTGCCCCGAAAGCATTAGCACTCCAGCAGTTATTTAATTAATGCCTGTGAGCCAGCCATTCTCTCCCTCAAAATCTCTGCCAGTACAATGAGCAGATCTCATTTTCTTCAGTGAAAAAGTCAAGCAGCTCCGATTAAATTGCCAACAAGGGGGATTCAAGTTAACGTGCACGGCTGGCTTTCCATGGCAGTAGGCAAAGAGGCCTTGCGTGACCGCTTCCCCTCTCCCTGCTGAAGGGAAGGCAAGGGGGTACCATCCAAGAGAAATGCAATGGTAAGAAGATGAACAACAACAATGCCTCAAGGCATCTATATGTAAAGCAAAGTTTGCAGTCAAAATAGAGCAAGAAAATAAGGCTAAATTATTAGAAGCAAGTAAAGTAATGTAACACCTTGTTTGGTTTTACGGGAAGAACTCACCAGTACTTGAAAAAATATTCTGAGGTAAAAACACGTACAGGAAGACAATGGGATTTTTCAGAAGCCTAAAGACACGTAATTCTAATTACGTCCATACAACTGATGTACCTCCACACTTTTGAAAAATCACACTCTGGACGCCTCTGGACTGATTTTATCTACTTGCTCTTCTGAGTTAGGCTGTCTCAAGCACTCACGTGGCAAATCCCACATTACTTCTTGCATTACAGAACTCAGGGACCATTTTATGTGGCATAGATCACGCTGCTGTCATAAAGCTTTGCAAGCACTCTAGCTCTTTCGGGATTGGAAATGGAGAAAATGAAAATAAAATCTTTTTGATTAAAAAGCTCAAAATATTAGAGCATTTAAATTCTCAGACATCAGATACATTGGTACAATATTATCTTATTGCTGGTTTTCCACTCTTTCTAAGTATCAAATATTACTATTACTTGTTATTTGGTACTGGTAATAACTTGCAAGTTGATTATTCTGACTAATTAATTTTTATGACACTTGATAATTTTTACTTTTTTTTCATTTTTGACAAAAGGGAATATGTCTCAAAGGTGTTATTTAATTTTTGCTATTTCACTTTTCAGTAGAATGAGCAAACTTTCTCTTTCAAAAGGTAGGCTTCTTACGCAGGAAATGACTGCACTCATTTATTACCTAAATCACATTTCCAGTAACTCAATCTGTTCTCTTTCAATCAGTCTGTGTTGTTAGGTTCTTAAGATAACTGAACTTTGATGTTATTCTATACCCTTGTTTCAGCTCTAATTTTCTGTGGAAATTACACTGCAGCAATAGGAACTTCAGCAAAAACAAACTAGTTATCTGTATGATTTTCTTTCAACTGCCTGAACTGAGTATTTAGAAAGGCAACAAATGGCTTTTTGGAACTTATCAACTTGACACAAAGGTTTTACAATTATAAGCAGCAGAGCCAATGGTTTTTCAGAAGCTTACCGAAGCAAAGGTCTCCACTGCGTATATATAGAAACAACACAGAAATAAAATCCACACTATTATAAAGTATCTCCATTCTAACAGGAAACATAGAATAATACCTCTCAAGAATAATGCTGGACATTCAGTCTCTACATTTTGAGAAGGTATGGAATTTCCTAAGCATTTCCTGACCCAAGTTTGCATGCTGAAGGCTGAACTGCCAAACATTTTTGAATATTAATAGTAAATCTTAAGCATCATCTGAACATTCTACCCAAGGAATGCAATATTCTCTGAATACTGAATTTTCTAGTAAGTCCAATTAGAATGATTATTACCAAATAAAATTTCAAAACAAAGGGGTCATACGTGATGGCACTGTTATGCACTGAGGCCATCCGATTTAGCTAAAGCTTTGGTTTCACCAAGAATTCTGTGGCCACTGCAGACCATAAAGTGTCTGACAGGTTTATGTCAGGTTTTAAGCCAAGCATGCAGTTTCATTCTATTCGTGCTTAAAGCAAAGTATAAAAATCATAAAAATCACGTTACTGAAAGCTCAGGAAGTTGTGCCTTGGGAAGCTCTTTATTTTCAAGAAGTGCTGAACACATCCTTTAAAAATCAGGCACAACTTAAGATTCTCCAACTGAATAATAAACTGAAACAGTCAATCACTGTCCATTATTTTATTTTGAAGATGGTCATGTCCTTGTTTCTTTTGCATCCAAAATGCATTAATAAGAAAGCAAAGGATTGGCCTCCCATCTTCTTCCAATAATTTGTTTCTTCTGCCTTATCAACTGAGAACAGAAAACATATAAAATCAAGAAAAACACAACCGTTAAATTATATGTATTGCTAAGGCATTTTGGGGCAAGTGTTACAGAGAAGAGTGAATACAAGGAGAATAAAAGCAGACGCTAATGCTGGTAGGACAGAACTACAGCCTTCCTTTAATTCACAGTACTCCACATCCATAGATTTATTTCAATTTCCAGGTTCAGTATCAGATACTTAACTGGAAATTGAAATCCTCATACAACAGAAAGGTGGAAAGTGAATACCCGGGGGTCAGACAATTGATGAGAAAAATATGTGAAGTGGTAAAGCACATCCAATTCATTGCTATCAGCACTAGGGAAAAATGGCCGAAAGGCAGAAAACTAAGTACAACAGCCTTGCAATCCCCTGCCTTGTTTTATATTTTCAAAAGAAAACCAAACAAACCCACAACCTTCCTAAAAAACCCACCAACCCACCCATCACAAAACACCTTAACTTTTATCTTCCAGATAAAAAGGGACAAAGAACTGGGAGTTTAGGATAAGACCTTCCCAAAGACATACTTCCATAACTCACTTCTAAAACCGGAAGCTAAATTTATGAAGTGAATAAATCTACTCTTAAAAGAAAAAGGAAAGTGTATGAAAGCAAGCAATACTGCATAAGAGGAAAAGGCTGTGTGGTACCATAAATGACCGAGTAGAATATAGGATGAAACAAAGTGCAGATGGTTTTATCTTACATCCCTTCACTTTGGCGCAGATAACGTTGAGCAATGTTTCAAATGTGGGATATTTTCAATATTGTAATTAAGATTACAGCAACAAGGAAACAAAATCTATACAGAATTACTTCTACTTAATAATAAAATATATAAAGCTAAATTACTTTAATGCCAATTATATTTGCATACTTGGTAGCAAACATTTTTAAATTAAATGTGATTTTCAACTGAAACACTAACTGCAAGCATGCAAAAAATACAGCCTTATGGGCTGTCATAAGAAATAGCTCGAAGTTAGCACTTTACTTAATTATACAAAAATGTAATATGAAATCGATTTCTCATGTGTGTATTAGTGCCTTGCTTATTACAAAATACTTTTGTATTGCCTTTGTCAACATAAATTAGACTTGCACAATTTTTCCTAAGAACACTGTTAAATTAAATGTAAAGTAATGCAAAAATGGTATTCCATTTATGTGCTTTGCAAGTATAATACTAAGCTGATGAAGTAAGCTTCTAAATGCCATTAAACCATTGTATTTCCTTTTTATTTTATAATGAAACTTTAAAAATCAAAGTAGTTCTTAAAAGATGGCTTCAATAATCTGCACTAAGAGCAACTGAGCTATCAATATGAAATAAAAAAATTAAAAAGAGCAAATTTGCATCCTGCCTATAAAAACTTTAAAACTCACAGCAACTCTTTATTTATTAAAAATCAAACAGCAGCGAGTATGCTACCAGCAATTAATTTTTGGCACGGCTTGCATTATCATTTCAAGGTCAGGTTTCACTGGGCATGCCTCAGTGGGAGCTTGGTTTCGAGAAGATCACTAAACACCACTCGCAAGGGAAACATCATTAAACATGCTCTTGGAAAACTGAAAGGACTCGCAATAGCAACAACTGAAAGCATTCACAAGCTACCAGATATGCCACTGGCGGAATATTTGAGCCTACCCATAATGTAAGTTTGACCTTCTGACCACAGAACCAAACACTGGTTCAGTCCCCACGATGCCAGATGGGAAGGCAAAACCAGTGACCAATACCTCTGGGAAAGATTAAAAGCAGAACACCTGGAAGGCAAGTTATGCACCAAGGGAACTAGGGGGAGGAGAAAGGGCGCACACTCCTGGCCTGGAAGAGACCAGCTGCAGTCCTGACACACGGGATTACTACAACACTTGTATAACACGAGTAAGTCTGACCTCTTCGATATCAGCAACTGGGATACCCAAACACTCATGCCACGTGCTTCATTTTCCATCTCTAGCATCTCTTTTAGGGTTTCTCCAAAATCCTTTCCATAAACTTTCAAAAATTCTTTTAAAAAAATAGTAGATTCCTTCCCTCCACATCTTTCCTCGGAAAAACAAATCTTAAATTCTACTTCTTGGATTATTATATAATTTTTTTCTAACTTCCAAACTACATTTACTTATAATCTCTATGACATTTTTTTTTGGTTTATTTTTACTCCTAACGTAATTCTCTGACACAATTGTTAATGAAGGAGTTCTTTTTCTCACCACAACCTATCCTTATGACGCAGGGGTTTCTAAACCGTAAGGTGAATTCAGGTTGCTACAGGCATTCAGGTAGCTGGTGTAATCTATGTACCCCACTCCCACGACTGACTAAGACCAACACACGACTATGATGCAGAGACAACAATTTGGAAAAAATGCACGGAAAATAAGTGGGCACTTCTTTGCAAACGATACGTGGCAGGAACATACAGTTTGGTCTATTTTTTCAAATTCATAAAATACTGCAGGTATGGATTTTTTTCCTTCATATCTATCGTAATACACTGGGGAGAGAAAATAGTTCTAAATGCCTGACTAGTTATTAAAGATATTATATCACTGTAAAGAAAAATGTTCCAGTAAGCTGAAACCAATTTTTTTTTTTTTTACAAAGCTATCAGAATATTTGTCTTGAAATTGAGATATATTTCAACACATCTATGTGTTTGTGTGCATATACACGGTTTTAAATCTCAAAACAAAGTTTTCTCTATTTCTTTCATATCTTTTTGTGGAAAACATTGCCAGCAACACCTATGAGTGGTGACGGACATTCACAAGCAATTGCTGGAAGCCATCAGGGGCTGCAAGATTTCAGTTCAATACTGAAGTCCAAACAAAGCTAGATCTTTTCCCGTCCTTGAACACAGCAGAGAATACTGGTCTCCCTTCTTGTATTTTATTTTATTTTTTTAAAGCAGCTAAGCAAGATTGACTGATTTTGAAACATGTATTTCACTATGACTCCTTCAGGAACTCTTCATGTTGGTTCTTCCCTCTATACCTTGGACAATTTCCATACAAAAGGCAGATGAAAAGACATCCTACCTCCCATTGCCCATGTGCCATTTCCTTGATCCCAACCTTAAAGTATGAGCTGCCCCTTGTCTACTCCTGCTGCTCAGTTACGGCATCGCATTCCAGACCTTCAATGGCACAAGAGCAGCACAGATTTGCAAGGGACAGGTTGGTTCTCTTGTCCTGCAGTGCCTCAATCTCTTCCCCAGCTTTCCAATACAGTGGATCTTAGCTGCTAAATCTGTGTCTCGCCACCTTCATCTCCTCTAGTCCCTTCAGCCCACATGAGTCTCTACCCTGCGCATCTTCCCCTGAAGGACCTGGGAAGCCAGGAACTGCCTCCTCACATTAGTGGCCTCATCAAGGAAGAGCCAGAGTCCACCGCCTTAACAGACAACAGGAGCTGAACTACATGGCCTAGAAGCAGCTGGGAGAGGGGATCTTCAGGAACTACATGATGGTAAAGTCTATCAACTAGTTCATTCCTAAGATAGCAGTGAGCATGTCAAGACTTCTCTTGCTCTCCCCCTCCTTTTTATTTTTAAATAGGAAATGCTGTCCTCTTATATACAGACTTCAGTCGATGCTGACTCAGTAGAGGACGGGGAGGAAAGGTTTTGGTAAACAAATGCTGGCCTCACCACTTCTGAGATTTCCTCTGACAGTGTGTAACTGTCAAGGGAGCAGAAAGATCCTTCAGACAAAGCAAAAGGCCTGAGGGCCAGCAGCTACCGAGGATGCAGTCTGTTGACTCTTAGCCCGCACACAGCAGTACAACCAATACAAATCCAGATGTTACCGATGGCTATAAAGAAAGTGATTTAAAGATGCTCCAAGAACACCACGAAAACAGCAACAAAAGAATGTAGGGATTGAGGTGGACACTGATTATATGAGTCCAAAAGATAAAAAGTCACAGGGAAACAGACTTGGATCATGTCCGGTTTTATATCCAAGATCTAAATAGGAAGGGGAAAGATGTGTCGATGACAAAATATTTCTGTAGCCTTCTCAGAGTTGGAAGGCTGCTGCTTCTAATGTGATTTAGCTTACAAAACAAGTAAAGGTGAAGCTTGCTACACAGAAACCTGCTACACATGCCTTAACTTAGCTAATAAATGTCATTCAGAGAGTAATGCTCTAAAATGTGCAACCTCAAGCAGTATGCGTTTTTGCATGTTTTATGCATTTTAAGGCAAATAATTCTCTTTTAAATGTCAAAATGCATTTTTTATTAATTTTCTTTTTCTCCAACTGCCAGCAGAAACTTTCAAGTGAAAGAATTTGAAGGATTTTCTTGTCTGTTGTTGTTTATAGCAAATTATATGCACAAACCTATATTACAGCAAGAGAGCAAACCCAAATATTCAGAAGTTAAGAAATGCCACCTTTGAGATATCAGTAACCAATTTAATTCAATTTCCTTATGTATATGCATTATGACATTATGTTTAGATACATGATTTTCCTTAAGGCAACATGGAAAAATCTATACATAAAAATACAATGTCAACTAATGTAGGTGGCACAAGCTGAAAAAAAGCAATAAATACAACTGTGTGTGTATTTTTCCTGTGCCCCTTGTATACAGCTTTTAAATAATCAAACTAGATCGCAAAAGGTGTATCAGAGAACAGACATAACTGACAGCTCTAGGAAAAGGTAAGTGCAGCAGCAGGTAGGACACACGGTGTGTGTCTTACGACACAAGTCCTCACATGTATTTTGTACGTAGAAGTACAGAGTCCACTAGGCATTCACCAGAGAACATTCTGAAAGGTTTGCCTGGCACGTAAGTTACTGATGTTTGTCATAGTGTTAACTTCACAACCTGCCATTTCGTTCAGCACTTGCTAGGGTAGTTTATCTATCAGCTTTCTGTAGTGATGCAGTCACACTACAGAAAAAGTGTCCTCGATTTGCTCTGTAAATGTAAGAGCAAGCCATTTATCCTTTAACAAATTGATCTTGTAATTGCGGCTAGGATAAAGCTTACACTACTGCTTTAAAATGAAAAGAACTGAAACACAGGCATACTAAATAGATACTAGGTTATTAAAAATGTTATTCTGGTTATGCATAAGATAGCAATTTTTTTATTATTTTAAATTTTCTTGTATCTGATTCAGATCAAGTATTTTGAATATTCAAATCCTTCAAATATGGGAATAGTTGGTTTTTCCACCACACCACAGGTGTGCTTTTTTCATAAAAAACCAGTATGTTCCAGGATGGAACTGAATATTACTGAAAGGTTTTTTTTCTTTTATTTTGTTTTTTATAGTGCACAGAAGAGCAATTCCTCATTTTTATTGACAATAATTTAATTTCTCCTTACATACACAGAAATCTAACAGTTGGAACAGTAGTATCTATTACTTCAGAATTAAAGAAAAGTTTACTATAAAACCTATTTCATCAATATGCAGCATATCATAATGGCAATGAATATTGTCATTGAAAGGCAGGATTTGATGGATACAGAAGGTGTAGAGCCTCAGCTATTGCAAAAATAGGTTCCCGCTGAGAAGTTTAAAAAAAAGCATGAAATGCTGCCATAAAACCCAGCGCACACACGCACTGCTGGGAAGGCGGCGGAAAGAGAATGATTGCGTCTCTCCAAGGTATTATGGGAATTAGTACACCGCTAATAGGCAACTCAGCTCAGACTGGAAAACTGAGTCCAAAAGAGGAGCCAGTTTGAAGAAGGGCTTGAGGTTTCACTTTTCCTAACCGACAATAACTTATAGGCTACCAAAACCAAAGCCTCTCTCTTCTAGCATATTCTAGGCACCTCTGCGGCCAGCTTCAAAGGAAACTGGATAACTATTTCCCCATTTCAGTCAGTATACAAAGCCCATTCACTATATATTAGCTGAGCTCCAGGAGAGAAACAACTTGACAAGTCAGAAGCTGAAGCAATATGTGTCAAAGAGATTGAATTCCACTTTCATATTAGTACAGAAGACGACAGTGCATGATTATTGCTTGGAGCACATGGTTGTTTTGGGGATAATGCTAGCACCTTAACGCTGAGAAGTAATGGAAATTGTCTGTCTTGTTCTCATTCTTTCTGAGACAGTCACTTGTGATATGTCTTGTTACACTGCCAGGTCATTTCTCTCTTTAGGCTCCTTAAATATCACCTGTCCAAGTTGACAATACATCTCTCAGATGATGACATTATGCTTTGTCCCTTGCTAAATAGCTAGACACTCACTTTACCAAGTAAAGTTACACTTTACTTGCAGAAATTAAAACATTACAAGCCAGCCACTATCTTAGAGCTCTGCTTCTGTCGTGGTTTAACCCCAGCCAGGAACTAAGCACCACGCAGCCGCTCACTCATTCCCCCCTGGTGGGATGGGGGAATGAAATGGAAGAGTAAAACAGAAAACGCTGCCTATCTGCAAGGACGCTCAGCCCCCTGCCAGCATCAAAGCATCTTACTCTGCAGCAGCCCAGGCTCGTGTCCTCCTTTATGCTCTTGTTCCTCATAAAGGAGACTATTCCTGACATGGCTAAATTCAAAGAGGTGGATTCAGTTATTAAATTTTCAAACAAACAAACAACAAAAAAAAGGCATATATGATGACTTCCATGTTCTTTTAAATGCCATCACATCCACTGAGAGGAACTTCTATTACAGAGTTGCACTGCTTTGAGTACCCTATTTTCTCTCACCAGCAATTATTCTGTGCAGAAAACAACTCATCAAATCACCGCTCCAAAAAACAGACCTTCAGCACTGGAGACAAAAGAATTTCTTCATGAGCTCTCAGTGCTATGCAATGCTTAACCATCTCTACAAGCCCACACCAGCCAGAGTAAGGCATGGGATGAAACACAGAAGGATGGTGAGAGTAACAGTAGGATATTTGCAAATAGATTTTTGCCATCCAAGATAGAAACACCATATTGTAATGGCTACAGGATTTTTGTAGTTGTTGTTCTTTATTGTGATTGTTACATATTTGTTTCCAATCAGGAGTAACTGTTTACCCAGGTGGAAGGAAGGATGCCCACAACACCCGAGAGCCTTGCACAGAGCTACCAGTGCAAGATGGCTGCTCTTCAGAGGCTGAGAAAAAACCACACATGGGCCATATGTGACCACTGAGAGTAAAGTCTTTAACAGATTAATTTTAGGAGAATAAAGTGTATAATGGAAGCATCTGACATTTTCTTATTTAAGTCCGTCCACAAGGCAGATTCTCAGAGTGTGTTGAAAGGAGAGCATGGCTTCCACAGAACCCGCTCCCCGTGGGGCGCAGCAGCCCAGCTGAAGTCTCACACCTTGGAACCCACAGCATATCCATTTCCAAGAGATCTTTACATCACCTGGAGTCACCACAGAAACCACTGTACAGACTCAGAGTTCCCACCTCAACCTTGCAAATCCTTTCTTAAACACAGAGACAGTAAGCTGATTTGTGAAGGCAATATTGAAGAGTGGTAGTACTTTTGTCTCCAGTGTGGGAATCAGATCAAATTAACACAGGGAAAAAAACCTAAGTTTGTGAACTGACTTTATTTAAACCACATAGCAACTAGTAAATTCAGGACTAAATAATTCAAAGTAAGACATAAATATCATGGTTATATATGTTTATTGATTTCCATACAATATTACTGTTGTATATATTTTTTTCCCTCATTGTATAAACTATGGGTACATGCTCTGAATATGCCCATCAGTAAATTGACAATGAAAAATGTGACAATGAAAAATGCCTACCATCTTAATTTGTCTTTCAGATATGCATTCACCACCTTTTCTAATTACTGCTAGGCAAGATAAGTCATATCCACGGAACCTTTTACTTGTTTCTTTCCGTATAGGTTCTAATACTATATTCATCATGGTTTGACCTGCAAACCTTCTACAAGCACATTACGCAATGTGAATAATTTCTACAACATATTGTTCGTACCCTCATCCATTGTTTATACAGAAGCATCTGTATTTTTGCTTCTAACTTTTAAATTGTGTTTCATGGCTGAAAGGAATGAATAACTGGGGTGGAGGGGAGGTAGGGTTGTCTTCCCCCCCAAAAAAAACAAAAAGCAAAAAAAACTTAAAAAAAACCTAGAAAAAACCCCAAAGAGCAACAGAAAAAACCTTGGTAGCCTAAGAGGTAAAGTGGCGCGCACGCACACACACACAAGGAACATGCGTGACTACCATGATCCTTAATTATGGCCATTCAGACAATAAGAGACAAGTGATAAGGCAGCAAAAAAAAAAAAAAAGTTCAGGAATAAATTGACCGGCCCTGATTTCTATACAGTACGATTGCTGCATTCTTCCCACGCTCCCCACCCCATCCCTTACTGTATCAAGTGAACAACAAGAGTAGACTCTGCATGGACAGAGACAAAGAAATGTTGGTCACACTAAGAACTGATTTCAGAGCAGTTTTATATTTCCAAGGGAGGTGCCTCCACATGACCATAAAAATTGCATGGGTAACAAAATTTGTCACCGAATGAATAAAAATTTATTCTCTATTGTATGATCTTCAATGTGCTAAATTCTAATTACAAACTATGTATCTGCAGAAAGCGTTCAGACAGATAAAACCAAGATCTCATTGCAACCAGCACAATAAACGTAAAAGAAGCGTTTGCTCTGAATAAATTACATGAAGTAAATGAAAATGAGAGAAATTGCTGGAGAAACATGCATATGAACCCAGCTTTCCAAACAGCATCGAGATGCAAAGTGAACCGATTTGTCAAAGGTGACAAAACAGCAAACAGCCACAAACAGAAAGCAAGTTTCTCGAACTGCCATTCAGCGCTATCTCGGAAGGTCGTTAGTTTAGGGAAATACGGTGCAACTGGACTAGTTTACTTATTTGTAATAATCTAAGCTGCTACCTGTTCTAAACTGTGAATGCTGCACATGGTATTCCCAGCGGGTGCCCATGCTGTGACACCTCAGCCTAGTAGAGTTCATTTTGCAGAGAAAAGAAGGTACTTCGTTGAATATATTTTCACCAGTCCCTCACGTTGAGCATAATTCTATAAAATAAAGGTAATAAACTGCAAAATGTGTGCTTATGGAACTGTTAGTATCTGAAATGTTTAATTATCTGAATGATAGTTAAGTATGTTGCCATTTCCAAGAGTAATGAAATAGCTTTCAGCAGTTAATAATGACCTGGAAAACAAACTGCATAAAATGAAATAGTTTTAAAAGGTAATATGAAATAAAAATACTACCACACAAATGAAATTGTATGCTGTTTATGCAGTGGGGTTAGAGATGTGAAACAAGGGAAATAAATTTCAAGCACATGAGAAATCATTGCCTAAAATTACATCTGCATCTTTAAAACCAGTATTAATTCTGGTCACGTCCCAGCTCCTTAACAACAAGATTTTGTTTCCAGATTTTAAGATTCTGCCAGAATTCTTTTATTTTGCTCTCTTAATCATCCTGACAGTAACTTCTTGTGCAATGCCATACCTTTAATTCTGTAGAACAGGATGCTGAACAGATTTGGGGACAGGCTGGGGAGATGGGCATAAAGGGCTTGGGTCAGAAGGAAAGGAATTTGTCAAGCAATTTCAAACACGCACCTTCAAAAACTTTAAAACATTCTCCAATACTAAGGAAAGGGTGAGAAATTTTGCTCTGGATTATACAGGAGCTCTTTTAGTTACAGTGTCCCTGTGACAGCCCTAATGGCCCATGTCGTGCCAGGCCATGCCTGATGCCTGAGCCCCCCCTTTCCCCACACTGTACATATGGACCACACTAGTTTTATTATACTGCAGCTGGCCTGCCTGAAACACAGATTAGCAGCTCTCAGCTCAAACCACTGTAAATTAGTAACCCAGTTCTTTTTTGGAGTGTTTTTTTTTTTTTCCTACCACTTCAATAATCTTTTGGAAATTGCCATCTTTATCATACATTTTCTTTATATATAACATGGAACTGCTCCTGATAGGACCCAAATAGAAATGTTTATTCAATTAATCCATAAAAATGGGTTTAGATATATCAGCCAGTTCTTCTCCATTTGAGTTTATTTTATTCTGGTCTCTTAATCAAAATGTTTAATATCAAATTAAATGCATTAGAGAAGAACAATATCGCCTTTATTAACCAAATCTGTAATCATATTTAAAAAATCAAGTTATTCTGACAAGATCAGTATTCTATAAACCTGTTGACTGTCTCTAATTATATTCCTTTCTTAATTCTTCATTAATCAACTCTTGTATTGGCTGTTTCACAATTCTGTTTAGAATGAAAGTCAAGACGACAAGCTTTTAATTAATTGGGTAATCCTAATCTTTCATGCCAGTATTTTTAATGTTTGCTATCAGGTCATCTGGAACTTTCCAGGACTGCTCCAGATTTTTATTTTCACTAAAACAGCAATCAAGACCAGGTAACATTAAGAGTCTTGACAAGCCATTTTTGCAACTACTGATCACCTGAGGTGTAACTTGACATCAGCAGCTGCTTAATATGCTCCTCAATTTATTGTTATAATGGAAGCTATTTCTTTATTGTACCATATAAAAGCATCACCCAGTCCATTCCCCCTCTCAGCACCAGCAGGAGGATTTACTGAGAAATAAAATTAAGAAAGTGAAATTCACTCTGTTCTGCCTTACAGTTTAGGTTCAAATTAGGAGGAAAGAATTATGCTGCCCACTTTTAAAATGAAACGAAGTTGAAAAAATAAAGGCAAGCAAGAATTAAATTAAAAACAAAGATTCATCTAGCAGAATAAAGCCCAAAGAATCAATGTCGATGATAACCGGGGCTTTTGGGAAGCCTGTCCTAACCTTGGGAGGATGTTAATCTGAACTTTATCCAGATCTCACACTAGCATGAATGATATGAAATTTCTCTGTAATGGCTTTGGAGGAGAAAGGCATATGGGGGAGAGAGAAAGAATAACGAATGCATCTGGGAAATCTCATCAACATCTCCTCCCTCCAGCACACGCTGCTGGCACTGCTTTCCTCTTCTACCCTTCCACATCACCGCTCCTGCTACTCACGGCCCTCCCTCCCCACTCCACACTACTCCACCAAGAGTTCCAAAATAACAGTGAAAAATCAGTGTGCTTCCAAAAGTGTGCATTTAAGAAATGCAATGACCAGAGCAACTTTAAAAACCTTTTTAAAATTTTCCCTGCTTAATTTTTAGGAGAGATAAATGAAAGTACAATAAAAGCTAGTCCTAAAAAAGTTAGGTTTATTTAGGTACTTACCAACTCTCTAACACTATAAAAGGACTATTGCACTCCTAAACACCTTAATTATGAAAGCAAACTAAATTAAAGTATCAAGCACACTAATGAGTCATACCAAAAATTATTAAGGAGTGGAAATTAAAATAGAAGTTGCAGTTCAAAAAAGAGCTCCAGTCTTCTGAAAGGGTAAGATCATCTCAACCTGCAGTCAACGTTCTTTGGAAGCGAACACAGACCAAAAATCTGTGAATATCAGTCCCCAAACTCTGGAAAAGCTATAATCAGGCTCTGAGTTATCTGGCCCCAGTGCACCCATAGCACTTTCAAGTGCTGTAATATGAATTATTGCCCACATCCATTCTTTTACAACTGGAATGGGTGCTGTGGATTAATGTACTGCAATACATTTTCTTGCCACAGACAGTGCTCCTCTCGGAAGTGTGATCTATTGACTAGTTACACACACTTTGGATAAATCACATGGTCTCAGTGCTGTGGCATGCTCTGCTGAAAAAGCTGAGGAGAGACAGGAGATGGAGGAATCACTTGCAAGGCAAGGGGGCTCTGGGTGGGGTTGGCAGCTGCTACTTTTCCTCCCCCAGTCACTGTCACCCAGCTGAAGTGGTATCCTGACCTAGCGTCCTTCGCCAGAGAGCAAGCCACTAACTTCAGCTGAAGGACTTCCCTCAACTTGGTGGACTTTGCACTGAAGCCCAGACTGGCCAGCATGTTAAGTGCCAGTGACCATTATTATGTCTTGCCATAGGTAATTCGTCCTGCCCAACCCACTGGTAGGGACTTCAGAAAGAAGGCAAAGGAAGAGATCACTGCACACCACAGAGGCTTGGAAAAGTGGGTGGCCACACTAGAGGAACCCACCTACGTAGGTCTGTTACCCGAACCCCAGGTGAAGACCATCAGTATGACTGAATAGCCACAGTATGATTTACTGCTGAGTATGACCCTATACAATAAAGAACTAGCTGTGAACAAAGCTTATCCCAAAAACGAAGCACAGGGGAATTCAGGAAACCCACGACTCACTGGATAATATGGCACTTGCAATGTCACAGGAAGAAAGTTTCCAGTTAGTGCAGAGCGAGCTTGCAGCTGCAAATACCAAAAAAAAAATGATACTAAGCAAGGCTGAATATAGCGAACAAAAAAAGTTGAAAACTAATTTAGGGGAGGTCAGTGACTGAACTTGCAGTTTACTGCCAATTCAACTGAGTCATCAGCATTGCGCTCCTTTGAAAAAGAGGATACCATGCTTAATTTACACAAACTGACAAGAACTTGGCTAGGCAGTCTGCCTGGTCTCCTGCTAGGTAACTCAGCTGCGCTACAGTCCTTTCTTATGGATATAAGCATCATTAGGATTCTATATGTGGTATGGGTATCTGAACAGTGGCAAGCAGCACAATAAGAATATGGTTGCTTGTGCCAGCTGCTGGTCCAAATCAGATAGCTCTTCTACAGGATGCTCTCTCGGTAACAATTCTGGTATTCAGTCCTGAAGGGAATATGATTAAGTTCCTTAGTCCAGACTTTCTCCATTGTTTAAATACCCTTTTTAAAATTTCTTCATACCATAGCCAAGTGGTAAACCTATATGGAACAAGAGACTGGTGCATTTGGTATCTGCTAGTGGGATCTTAAATGTTTCCAATTACTACCTGGCTGAAATCCCAGAAACAGTCATGAGTGCCAAACACATTTGTAAAAACAACAGCAACTTATAAATATTGGTGTAATGTGGGCCTTTCTGCAATGACAAAATGTAAAATAATTTTTAAAAGTATCACATTCATTTAGTTTCAAGTTGTTAATCTTTAGTTTATTCCAACAAATTGTTCAACGTGTAAACATCAAAAAAATGAGTAATAAAAAGATGTAATTTAAGAGCTCAAAATGTATTTATCCTCCTCTTTAAGGTATATTTTAAGCCTCTAATGATATCTGCTCTGAGGGGAAAAAAGTAAAGATTCCATTTGAAACATTAAGATAAATGCTTTGCTGTTAAGGTAAATATTTTCTTTCTGTCCACTTTTTTAAATATGTAGATGATTGAAAATTACACATTTATCTGTACTTTTATTAGCTTTCAAAGACTTTAATAATGACTTAAGATGCACTACTGCAAGAGACATAAACAAAGCAGCACAGCTTATCTCCATTCAGTGCCTTATTTTCCAGAACCCTCCTGTGATATTGACTATACCCAATCCTAAAAGCCCACTGCCTCACATACAAACATCCTAAATTCTCATGTACAGCACACAGCGAAATCTATAAATCAAGCTCCCCACCTTGAACCCTCTACCTCCACTCTGCAAACAACACTGGCCGAAGCAGCACTGTATGCACTGCACATTGGCACAAGCAGATTCCATACTGCACCGTCCCTTTCACTTCATTCATTTTAAAAACAAGGTACAAATTTTATGTAACCAGAATAACATTTTGGTTCTCCATATGGCCATGCAAGGTCGTTTTCTCAATGGCAACATTGCTGCGGTCCCTCTATTAAAAATCTTAAGAAAATGAATAAAAACTTCAAGCTTGCTATTATATATATATATTTTTTTAAATCTTTCCCCATGTTTTGCCCTCCTTTTTTTTTTTTACTAGAGGGGAATTCACCAGTATCCTGTATTCTGTGTACACTGTTTTCAAAATTCAAAAATGTGCACATTGTAAACAAACATTCTGTGCTTGAAAAAGTCGAGCAGAAAGCAGCCCAGCTCCTAAGCCTTCAACTGCAGGCAATCATACACCAGAGCTGCACCACTGAACCAGCATCTCCGCTATTGTGCCTTGAGGCTGATTGTTACTGATAGCTAGGTCTCTGTGACGGATAACGATTTTGAACAAAATTAATAATAATATAATAATAATATCACCACATACTGTTCCGTTCTCAGTTCTGATAAAGCCATAAAGCTTCCCCCCCACCTTTCTCATTTTATTATCAAAACCAAGTAATAAAGGCAACAGTTTATTAATATCAAGCCATTTGGGGGGGGGGGGGGGGGGACGACACACACACGACCAAAACCACAAAAAAACCAAAAACACCCAGGACTTTTTTGCCAACTGCTCCATAATTCTTCATGCTTTACTGAAAATCACACCCTTGCATTGAACTTCAGTAAAGTAGGAGCGAGCAATTCCACTGTGTACATATATTAAGCTCTGGACAGGCTGAACTGTTGACCTCCTTTGCCACTAAAATATCAGTTAATCATAAAACCGAACTGTGAGCTGCTACTCGGAAGCAGCAGCCAATGGAAGAGAGTAACTTCTAACTTACAGTTGATAAAGCAGGCTAAGTGGACAATTTTAGACTACCACATATTTTCTATACCCCCCAAACGGAAGGCGATCACAACTCAGAGGATACACTCAGAAAGACAACACACCCCAACGCCGCAGAAAATAGCCATAAGGATTACTTTTGGTTTAAGTGCTACCCTCTGCCTTTGGTTTTTAAAATGCTTGAGAAGGGAATAACTTGAGCAATGACACTAGGCAAGAGGTGTAGTCATAATGAAATAAAGCCCAGGTGCCCCACAAGGATCGATGGGGAGGAAGGAGTCTCCAGCATCAGCAGCTTGAAATTATTTGTGTCTCTAACCACACACAGCTGGGAACACAATACTGCGCTTGGCACCAACTTCACCTGTGCTTACAAATGGAAATACAAAGCATACACCTGGCTATTAAGGAAGATAGTGTTGGAAAATAATGTTTTGCTTCACATGTTTTATAGGATCATAGAATCTTTTTGGTTAGAAAAGACCTTTAAGATCATCAGGTCCAACTGTTAACCTAACACCGCCATGTCCACCACTAAACCGTGTCCCTACGCACCACATCTATGTCTCTTAAATACCTCCAGGGATGGTGACTCCACCACTTCCCGGGGCAGCCTGTTCCAGTGCCTGACCACTCCTTCAGTGAAGAATTTTTCCCTAACATCCAATCTAAACCTCCCCTGATGCAGCTTGAAGCCATTTCCTCCTGTCCTACCACTTGTTACTTGGGAGAAGAGACTGACACTGACCTCCCTACAACCTCCTTTCAGGGAGCTGTAGAGAGCAAGAAGGTCTCCCCTCAGCCTCCTTTTCTCCAGGCTGAACAACCCCAGTTCCCTCAGCTGCTCCTCGTAAGACTGGTGCTCTAGACCCTTCACCAGATTCCTTGCCCTTTTAGTCTTACTTCAGCCATTTAAAAATACCCAGTGGTTTCACGTATTTGACTGCTCAGCGCTATCTTTAATTGCAGACTGATAAAAACAACACGTAAGTTTTCTAGCAAAATACCATCACTCAGCTTCAGCGCAGGACAGATTACTTGGGAAATGCCGAGTAGACAAACAGGCTGGTGGAGGACTTTTAACTAGCAGAAGAATTATCACTTAATTAGAAAACACTTTTGTTTAGCATTAGCAGAAACATTTACTAAACGAGTCACCAGACACTGGTTTTGCTATGAAGAAAACGGAAAATGATCTAAATACCTAATAATAAACGTGCATGTCTGATACCAAGGTAAGTATAACCATCGCTCAAATTGCTCAGAAGAAAGATATATCTCCAGCAAAGCACAGGCCAACTGATCAATAATATGTTATTAAGAACTGTCATGAAATTATAAATACTGCATGAATTATGGAAAAATCGTTTGTAATCTTCGTATTAAAACAATGGTAATATTCGCTTAGATATTACATAAATAGAAAGCAGAATACTAACCTATTCTTATTGACACGTCAGTGAGTTTGCTATTGCTGCTACTTGGAATGTAAACATTAGAACCTCATCAGATCAACGTTTGCTAATGTATGCTTTTCAATCCATATAAAGAGCAAACTGCATGCTGAAAATTCATTTATTTCCCGCCACTCCATTTGATGCTGAGCAGATAATCAATTATAACTTGTTTTAGAATTTGAACTAATACGTGCAAAACTTATGGAAAGACAAAATTGACAAAGAACATCAACAGAAAAGAGAGTATCTGTCTGAAAAATAAATGATCTTGTCAGAAACAAGAATTAGGAATAAATGAAGAATCTCCAGAAAGACGATATTGCTGCAGAGCTGTCATCTAATATAGCACAGTAAATCACCTGCCAGTCACTCGTACAATACCAGCAGCAGCAGAGACTGCAGGGTGAGCTATTCCATTATTAGCTGTACCTTTCCTTATAAATCTTCTCTTCGGAAGAGACTAATTTTTCTGTTTATAGTTTGCCTTTTTATGAGCAGAATATTTAAAAAAAAAAAAAAATCACATTGACTTGGGCTTGCAGTTGTATTACAGAAGCCTTGGGAGAACACTGCGGAAAAGGAAAGTCTGTCTTCACTTTCCAGACAGGTGAGAATGCAGGAAGGCAACCTGCCACGCAACTCCGTGCTGTCCCTGATGCTGGGCACAATCCTTCAGTCTCCAGAAACCATTGCTGGCTTACCTTTTTCTAACTGAAACTGGTTAATAGTAATATTTATTCACCTTCACTTTCATGGAATAAGAAGAATCAGTCTTACTGCCAGGTAAACAACTTGAAATTTTATTATTATTTAAATAACATTGTCACAGAAGTTCAGGGATGTTTTTTTTAAGTATTTTTTTGATCTGCTTCATTTCATAGTGGATTAAATTGAATTGAGAATTTGTCTCAAGCCAGACTAGATTTTGGTGCCTTATATGTGAGTGTTAAGTTAAAAACAAATTAAATATAAAATTACACTCACAATAACGTTGTTTCCCCTAACTGGCTTCTAAAAATATATCACATAAATTGTCACTTCCTTTGCCTTCTTTGCCCATTAAAAAGCTTTAGTCTGTCACACACTGTGTAAATGAAAGTATATTGTTTCAAGGGCTAGGAAAAAGGACCAAACATTTAGGATTTGTTAGTCTCAGCTTTTTAAAAGAGCAGCTGTTTTCAAATTTCTACTTTTTCAGAACAAAGCCTAAACTGATTCAGTGTGATAAACGAATGCTTTAACCTTACTTAGATCTCAATGACTGTCATCTTAACCAAGACGCACACGCATATATTTTTAGTTCACAGGAAAGACAGACTAAATTATAAATAAGATCACAAATTCCAAAAAATGCCTTCGGTTTAGGCTTGCTCCAGCTGTGTGCCTCAGCTTCCGACAGTACTGTACCTGATTTCAAAAAAGACTGTCTGATTTTCTGGGATTCATACTTATTGACCTAGTCTGTCTGAAGTTCTGGCTTGTGATCCAGACACTGACCCTCTTCCTTACACAAACAAAATGAGTGGTCATCCATGCTTAGATGAGAACCCGAATAGCTATGCCACTGAGGTCTGTCACCAACTAGTGAAAAAACCATTTCATTTATACTTCCATTTTATATGCACATACATATACATGAAACATGGAAATCTGCAACTGCAGCTCTCCTTTCTTACTATTTTAGTGCAGCTTTGAATAGACGGTTATCAGCAGTCTTTGCTAAATCTAATATAGTGCAAATTTTAAAATACTGTAAGTCAGGCCCTAAAAATTCTAAGATTAGGAAAAAAACCCACAATTTTATTTCCACTTATTAGCCTCCCAGTCTGACGTTCAAATCTGTAATTTTTCTCCTCTGCAACTATGAGACATAGGCATTGTCTTTCTTCTTATGCAAGCTGAGATTAAAATAACTTTAAGTAGCTTTAGAAGGAACAGCATATAACGCAAGTTGGCAGCACTTAATCTTCTTGGCGCTGGCCACGCAGGGGCGCTCAAAAAAAATGGAAGCAGACTGCAAGAATCTTGCACATGATTTTGGTGGTGGTAGGTCAAAAATGGAGAAAACACTATTAATATTTGCTATTGCATTTTAGGAGTTGTCAGAGACTCTGGCAGGCCATGCATGTCTGCTTGGAAAAAGAAAAAATACACTACATTTGTTTGTAAAATTCTATTTGTTAAACAGATTCTTTTTCCAAGCAAGTACCTTTATGTGCAAGTTTACTCGAAGTACAAGCAAAAACATGAAGGCAAAAAAACAGGTGGCTTGCCCTGTCTAGAAATTATAATGTCTCCTTCCTTACATGGGGAGAAGTAAAATGTTTTCTTAGCTTCCTAACATCCCGCCTCCTAACGTACCCCCCAGGGTTAGCAAACAGCAACCTAGACAGTGACCAGGCAGAGCAGGGGACCCAGCAAATCCATATTGGCCTGGATGCCTGGAGAACCTGTGGGTGCCAAGAGAACCCTTAAGTTCTGCTACAAGTTAATTAGAACCAACAAGCCTGCCAACCAATTAGATCATTAAATAAATAGTTATGTTTGATTATTCATTCTTCCAAAGCAGCACTCACCTGCACATTTGGTCCTGGTGATGAGCGGTGGTCCTGGCTGTCCAGTCCCACCTTCGCCCGGTCTGGTGAGAAGGACCCGAATCTCATATTCAGTGTCGGGGTCCAAGTGCCAGAGCTTGTAAGTTGGTGCGTTGACGGCATGGGTTTCGGTCCAGGTCCCAGACGTCATTCGGTACTCCACTTCTTTCAGGATAATGGGTCCATCCCCAATGATTGAGTTGGCATTCAGCTGAATGAGCAAGTACGTGGGCCCAACGCCCAGCAGCTGCGGGGGTGCTATCGGCCGAGGCGGCTCTGTAGGGGGGTCAAAAAAAAAAAAGGCAGCGCTAAAACAAAAGCTGGAAAACCCAGTAAGAGGAGGGCTAATTCCACAGAAAGTTGTCAGGTCTTGGTCAGCAAATATTTCAAAACTCAACAGCAAAATAGAACTGACATAAATGAAGAAGAGCTGAGGAGAATTTCAACTGATGGAAGCAGTGGCGCACCACTGTACATCTGGCTAGTACTATTTTTTTCCATTTAGAAATCTCAGCTAGGAACCATAAAATCCTATCTGATTTATATATGGTTGTTACTTAACTTTTTTTTTTTCTGGAAAAAAACTGGGTTCATGCTCATTTATGTAATTTACTATGGCAATAACTTGAGGTTTTCAGAAACATAACTGATTTTCTTTTATTGACAGAAGCCACATACATACTTTCCTTAAAGAAATTGTTGCAATAGTTGATACACTAGCCCTGCACATAATATTCTTAAAAATGAGTATCACTGCAGTTCATTCGAATCCCACCACATGCAGTTAGGGTAAAAGACACAAAAGCCTCTTACAGGGATTCACTCTGAACTGAGCAAAACTGCCAGGAGAATAACAAAATAAAGACGTATAGCACAGACGTAGAACATCACTTTATTCTTCAATGACTTGCTGCTAATTTAGAAACTGAAACAGTAAGATGTATGTTGCCTTTTGTCTTCCTCTGTTCTCATCAGCTTCCACCTAAATATTTCAACACAGCTGCAAAGTGAAAAGGTAACGACAGACCAAATGGGAAGGTGAGGTCCCCCTTACCCTGAGAAATGTTTACCTAGAGAAGTAGCACGTTGCCTCAGTGTGATTTGTGAAACAAATCACAAGCAACGTGTACTTTTGTAACAAAATGAATCCGCTGATAAACACGGAAGGTTCATTTTCATTCCAGATGGCTCATATTTCAACTAATTTGTTGCTCTTAATTAGGCAACAATGCTAAATTCAATGCACACAGGGGTTTCACACAGCGGCCATGCAGAACTAACAATGCAGCAACTCTGAGCAGGTAGAGGGATCTCATGGCCAGTGCATTAAAAATAACATTTAACCCCAGACCATAAGATTTCCCTAGAGGGGACCCTTCTCATCCCCGCTCCCCCCCACCCCTCTCCAGAAAAGAAGTTAAGATGCAGAAGCATTGTACATATTCTGCTGCCCGACAACAACCCCGCCAGTGTCACTGACGGAGCCGTGGGGGGGACTGGTGATGGAGGGGCTCCCAGTGGGCCTCCAGACCTCTGACATCCTACCCATCCTGCATGGTGAAGTTCGGCCAAGAGCTCCCTGGTTCTCTATATCCAGCAGTTCAGCTTCCCCTCCAGATACCAGAGCTGGCTCCCAACAGTGTATTTACCAGCTCTGTAAGCAACTCAATTTCCCACGTTTTGGTGCAAAAGGATTTCCTGCAGACTTTTCTCTAAATTAGCTGTGTCTTGAGCCACTCGGTTTGTAGGCCAGGGAATCTGTGAGTGTGCAGTAGTGGCTGCAAGTGGAGCTCGTTTTCTTCTCCTGGAGTGAAAAGGTGAATGCTCCGAGGTGTTCCCGTTTCTGCTTTGGGATATACAAAACTCCAGAAAGTATCTCAATTAATTATTAACATATGTTACCCTGTTTTGGCAAGAAATGTGCATATGAACTAATTTAGATCCCTACCTGCATCACCGCTCAGAAATGCAGTGGGGCTTAATGAGGGCAGTTTATTTGCTGCGGAACTAACACATTAAATGTCAAACTAATGAATTCTAAGGTCAGTGTATATTACAGCAGAAAACATAAACGTTGATGAGCATGATACACTACCAAGTCCAAGTTATAAACCTCTAAAAAGTAAGGCTATGTTTAGAAGTATACACTTTGATTAAGAGCACGATTATCACAACTAAAACCTCACATTAATGAGACTAATATACCATTGCATATTAAATTTTTATGTTAAGAGGTAAAGTGTATTCTTATATTAGCATATGCATTTTGTTTTTAAGCTCTTGAGGACAAGGAGACTTATTTATGAAGTCTCTCCCAGTTCCAATAAATTATGCATGAATTTTAATCAGTTAGCAAATGAACAAGTAATTGTTCTGTAGCATTATTAATATTCTTCATAATACAATATACTGTCAGAACCAGAGGTGAGGTGCAACCAGAAATCCCAAAAGTACACTAAGTATCAACTGAAGCATGCAATCCCAATATACCAGGATAAACTTTTCTGATGGTACCCAATTAACTTTCTATTAATTATTCTCATTTGTTATTCTATAACCAGATCCATCAAATATTCCCCAATTATAATTTCAAATCACGTAACTTCCTTTTATATATAGAGCAACCTAAAACTTTTACCATTTAAAAATTGCCATTGATAACTAAAATACAGAGCAAAACAATTAATAATGTTTTGATTGCCATTCCCATTGCAAATATTGCAATTATCAACAACACTGCTCTTCTGGTGTTTTTTTAAACACAATTCGCATTCCTTCAAGGTAGTGATGTTGCTGGCTTTTCACTCTAGCAATCTGGGTCTGCCTAGTAGTAAGGAACACTGTTTTGCAGTGTCCTGGGAAGTCAGTCTGTCAAAAATGAAAACCTCTTACATGGGGGCGGGGTGGGGGGAAAGAGACATGCATGAGAGGGAACCCCAAAGAAAACCACCCTCTCAGAAGTTTGGTATGGTTTACAAACAATAAAAAAAACTCAGCTTAAGCCAAGCGACAGCTTTAGAGTTCAGAACTTGGATCAGAGGCAGTGTTGCAGGAGGCTGAGGCTCACCAGGTACCCATCACAGCAGCCTCCATCCTGCCGAGGCACTCTGCAAATGGCCACTACGGCACATGCATATTGTGGCTTCCAGTCACCCACAGCCGCAGGCAGGTCAGGCAGCACGGTGACCTCCCTCTACCTCCCCACTGCCCCGGTCACTACAACCAAACTGGGTAACTGTTTCTTTTATTTCTGTCAAAAAAAAAAACCAAACAAACAACACACCCCCCTCAATCATTCTGAGTAGATGTGGCTAAGGCATACAGTATTCCCAGCAAGCAATTTTTATTGAGCATGGTTCCCCTCTTCTTGGCCATGAAGCATCTGTGAACAGCCATAAAGGTTCTAAACAATGTTTTATGAAAAAAATATTTCAACCCATGGATGGTTTATTAACTCATTGGTAGAATCATGGTTCCAATAGGTATTCAAAACACACGTGCTAAACAGTTTGAACGAAGACCCTGCATGGTGAGTTTCACTTCTTCCTTTGGTAAGCACAAACTTTGTAATTCCTTTTCCAGCATGACTAGTTTAATTACTGACTCATCTTCTGACTCTATTTTCTAGCCACTGCTTAAAGGTGTTAAATCTGATGAAAACCCTTCCAGTATGCATGGCCCCTAACATCTCTGAAGGACTATATAAAAAGAACACTTGCACATCTGCAAGACTTTAAAGAAACTAAAGTATCTTCATGCATAGGATTTCGCAGTATTTTGCCAGTTCTGGCTTTGACGTAAAATGCCCACAGCTAAATTAATCAAAAATTAAGACTGACATCTCATCAGTACAAAGTTCCCATTCTGCTGAGCTACTAGCAGTACATTATGCTCACATCAGTATGTATATGCCATTATGTATTAAACACACTGTGATATTTAGGCACCAAATGACTGGAGTAAGCATGCAGCATCAACCCCAGCTAGAAGTCTTCCTACAGTTAAGCAGTTGTGTCATATTCTTAATATTAAATACTGTATGCAAATAATTAGGTATTCATAGACAGAAAAAAACAACTGGAGAAGGCTGTTATTACTACAGTAACTAGTATGCATGAAACTTCCTATATGCCCAAGTAACGTATGCATATCCTATGTTGCTTAATACTATTTACCTAGCCTGGGTGACATTAGCCATACTACATTGCCCTCCAAGACTAAATATCTCCTAAATTTAAAATAAGGGAATGGAGTTTCATCAGTATCTTAGTGGTAGTCTGGTAATGATAAGTTCAAAGCGCGAGAGGGGAATCAGACCAAACCAGAATCCTACATGTTCCACTTTGGAGGAAAAGCTGAAACTGGATGCACGTTTGATAAAATCTTATTTATTTACATGAAGTCATGTTTTGCTGAGCGTAACAGGTATCAGTCACAGGAGATTGTTGCCTTGCTCACAGCAGAAGGGTCTGGGGACGTGGGGAGGTGAGGGCTCATCACCACACAGCCCATGGAGGATGGGTGCCTGCCTTCATTCTTGCCACTCTCCGTCTCATCCCTTCCTCATACAAAGCCTCCAGACATGCAAGCTCCCTCTGTTCGCACATGCAGCGTGCCTTCCTTCTGGTGACGGCACATTCAGCCTTCTCTGTCAAATACCTTACAAGAAGCCATACAGTTGGTATGCTAACGAGTATCAACAGTTCAACCATAGAAAGCTCAACTTTTACAAGTATAACTAAGCATTCATTTATTAGAAGCCGCCCAACATCAGCCTCACCCCTCCAGAAATTTAAACTGGCATGTCTTAACTATGTCATAAACTGTCAAGAAAGCAGGTAAATCAAAAGAATACAGATTGCCTTTAAAATTTTTCCTAATTCAGAGAAACAAACAAATCAACCCACATAAATACAGCTAATACGGGATGTTCCAAGGACTACAGTGGAGATGCTTCCCCAAATGACTCAAGACTCACTCAGCTCCCACCTAGATCAAACTCATTTCCTCTTCTAGGGAAATTTCTTGCAAAGCTGTTTAAGAAATTTCTGCACGTTCCTTGCAAGCACTCTGGGTTTCTAGTTGAGGTTCAGTGCCTGACCTGTACTGGCTATGTATAGAGCACAATCTTTGCCATACAAAGCCCCCTGGGACAAGGGGCCCTAGGAAATGCAGCCTGAAACACCCAAGGTTTCTTGAAGGAGCCAGGGCACACATGCCTGCGTGCCAGGAGCCGGCCCTGTGCAGAAATGCTGGTGCCTCTGTGCTAGGCTCCAGATTGCACACGGAGATGTTGCGGCAAAGCTGCGTCAGAAGACCCACGGCACGGAGCCAGAAGAGTGTGGGGAAGCAGGCTGCCGATCCCATGCAACAGCTATGCTGTTTCAGTACTCTTCCTGTGCTGGAAGATTACATATGGCTTTAGGGATTCACAAGTTTTAAAAAATATTGAAAAACCAAAGAACCAGGAACATTTGTTTAAAAGTTGGAGAAAATATATGAGATTTAGCAGAAAGAATGATGGCAGTCAAGTACTTGCAGAGAAACAAAATTCTCAGTCTCAAAAGCTGGTTAATCCAATGGAAAAAAGAATTAAGACGAAGCAGTGACTGAAAGCTTAAATTCAAATATGGTATTAAGCCACAAATTTAACAGTGAGAATAGTAACTGAAGAACAATAACTGGTAATACGGTAGGAAATTCTGCATTCTCTGAGTGTTTTCAGTCAAGGCTGGATGTCTTCTTATAAATTATACGTTAAGGGGAAAAAAAAATAGAAGATTATAACAATATGTAAGGCTCCAAAGAAGTACAACTGAAAGAAATTACGTGGTTGTGAAGGTGGTCACAAAATGAGCTATGAAAAGTTTGAGGATGAAAACAAACCATGGAGGCTTTCAGCACAAATACTGGGTTCCTTTTATTTGTAGAAAAATCATTCCACATGCGGCATATCTTTAATATGAACTAGAAATATTTTCATTTGGCTCTCCAAAATGGGTGGGAAATACTGCTCTGCTAGGAAAAAAAATATACAGAATTTATGGCAAAACAATTTATTTTGGACGTGTGCCTACCTGAAAGGACACCTTGCTGTCTTCCACACTGACAGCAGCCTGACAAGACCTGTTGCCCTCAGAGCCAACAAAAGCTGTATTAATACAAACGGGCTTTGCCAAGTAAGGGGAGAAGCATTACAGAATATCTACCTAATAAGAAATTCTTCTACTCAGTTAAAAAAGCAGGTTAATGCAAGGGATTGAGGGATCCCAAGCTGAAAGCACAGATCTGATTAACAGCAGAGGTATCCTGAACCTTAGTCACAGAAAGCCTCTGCAGTTTATGTTTAGATTTCCAACAATATCTCAAGTTTTCACTTTCTCTGCATGACAGACTACACTCACAGCTCAGTCTGTCACCCTATACATGCCATCTCTAGAGAGTAGTTAAGTCCTTAATGGTTTTGTTGTTTAACACATGGAAGACAAATAAAAAACCCAACAGCCTATGAATCAAAGAGATTGCCCAGCACACTGAAGACAGTTCATTAATGGGAGCTGAGTATTCCACTGGGCTTCTGAAAAGAAAGAAGAAGAAAAAAAAAGCTGTCACTCTTCTAACTTACATTTTATTTTTCTGCGTTACTAAGAACACAACTCTAGATACACATTGCTCTGAGACCTTCTAACCACTAGCTAAGACTTTATGTGGGAAGTCCAATATACAAAATTACATTAGGACAATCTTAACTAACCAATTCAAAGTTGCAGACAAACACGCATCCTTAAGTAGAGAAATGCTGTTGTTAACAGGCTTAGCTCGCTGGATTCTTGCTTGCACACTATATAGTGGAGTGAGAGGCAACAGCCACAACAGCCTTTCCTGTCCCGGCCAACTCCCAACCCCTTTTTTGCCCAAGGGTTACACTTTTGTCTACTACCTTCCCATACCCTCAGTTGTGTAGATTGTACCAGTTCCACACCACCAGCTGAGCATGAGCCACCACTGCCCAGCCCATGATGCTCCTCTGTCTCACCTTGAGAGATACCCAGGCACGGGGCAGTGAAAAACAGCCTTCAGCAGGATGAGCTTGACTGCAGGCAGTGCATATTGCCTAGGCTGCAGGAGGGCACACTTGCTTAGAACAGCTGCAACACTCAAAATAACACACAGAGACCTCAAGAGGAGTTTTAGAATCATGTCCTCTACTCCAGGACCAAAAAACGCTGGTTATAGATTCTTACAATAAAAATCCCATCAGCTGCAAGCCCTTTGGAGGTCTCCCAAGCCTTGGCCATTCTTTAGGTTTAATTACTATTTCCCTAAGCCATTGCTTGGCTTCTCTACTTGTTCATAAACTCATTTACCATTTTGTAACAAATTTGTTTGTTTTCCCCAATGGTCAAAAACTTCTCTCTGCTCATCAAGTTTAACTAATTTTAGCAGCTGCTTTATTTTTCTACTTTTTCTTTTGTTCCTAATAGAAAAGTTTCTATTGCTCCCACCTTTGCCTTCTGCAGACAAACCGGAAGAAGCACTTATTGTGGGTTCTTGCTGCTCATGCAAGTTAACAACATCTCTCCCCAAAAGTATACTGAAGAGAAGGCAGCAAAAACCTTGTCAGCAAATAACTGACTTCCACATATTACACCAGATAATGATTTAATGTAGAAAATCATGTAGAAATTGGTTGGTTTTTACAGTTAAGTGTTCCAAATAGTCACAAGCCTCCCACTACATTTTTTCAAAAAACAACCAAAAACTAATTCAGACCTATCTCAGCTGCTGTCCTGCAACTGTAAGTGATAGTGGCTGCATGGAGAAACTTGAGCAGCTTGTGATCTAGTATACTGCCACAAAGCTTTTTCTCCAGATCTTTTTCTTTATCTTTAATGATGTTTATGCAGACTTAATTCCTGAGACTCCAGAAACATTCTCTCTGTGACTTTAAAATACAACTTCTGACAACTGTTCAGAATCTGGCACTAGTTTCTAGTCCTGAGGTTGAGACATAACACCTACAAAACGTTACATTTTAATTAAGATAGTTAGTTGTCTGGAACAAAAGAACTCATTCTAAGCAATAGCTTAGTGACCAGGTCATATCAAGTGATTTATCGAACTCACTTCAGAGAGTCTGCAACACCATTTTCATTGTCTTTTATTACTTGGAATGGAAAACCTGAAAGAATCTATGTTAAACAAATGTTCAAAATAAATACCTATAACACGGTGAGATTCAGGTTATTACCTAGAGAATCAGTTACTGGAAAAAAACCAGCAACATACACAAATGGCAAATTGAACAGCGAGCTTACGGCACTGGCTTAGGAAGGATACTGACGTATTTCACCGTAATATCACCTCTAACTTTGGGTCTGCAAATGGTGATACTATGTCACAAGCTCAGCTCAAACTACTGATTTGTCTTTGAGCACCTGCCTAATATATCAAGTTTGTGTGGTAACTACAAGTCTGCAAGCTCATGCAGCTAAAATGTATTTAATTTAAGTGGTGTGGCAGTTACTGACCACCTGAAGTGCTGAAATATGAATTATTTCAGTGGTGAAAACTGCTAACTTCTGCATAATGATTTTATATCCTATGCATCACTGTGGCATTTTATTCACCTTGATTTGAAACACCACTGCATTCATTTTATTATCTTTCTTTAAATAAAAGGAACAGTGTGCAGCTTTAGCTTTGTCAGCAGAAACCGTAAACAAGGTTAAGCTCATGCCCAGCTTACATGTTAAAAAAAAAAAGTTTTTCTAAAAATTGGAGCATGTCATCCCTCTACACAATTTATGAACAGAACTGATGCCTATTTATGGAATGACAGTAGGCCATGCTACTCTGGGAATCAATTAGAAGAGTATGACACATCGTCAAAAAGATTGCATTGTGTTAAAGACGTTTATGTAGTACACTCCTACAGGAAAAACGAATGCACGTAAGTAAAAGAGGTGCCTGTAATAAGACAACATTAAAATCTTTAAAAAAAGAGTTTTTAAAAAAATCGCTCAGTTTAAATGAGTCACCTATAGAAATGTCTTGGGCAAAGCCTGGACTCAGCGCTTGTCGGGCCACAGGTGGAGCACTGTGTACATTTCTGGTCCCCGCTATACAAAAAGGATGTGGACAGGCTGGAAGGGGTACAGAGAAGGGCCACCAAGATGATCAGAGGACTCGGAAGCTGCCATATGAGGACAGGCTGGGAGAACTGGGTTTGTTCGGCCTTGAGAAAAGGAGGCTTACAGGCTTACATCACCATGTACCAGTACTTAACGGGTAGTTACAAAGAAGATGGAGACTCCCTTTTACACAGAGTCACATGGAGAGGACAAGGGGGAATGGACACAAGTTGCTCTTGGCGAGATTCCAATGGGACATGAGAGGGAAATTTTTCACACTGAGGACAGTCACCCATTGGGATAACCTCCCCAGGGAAGTGGTTGTTGTGGTCGGCCACGTTGGACACTTTGAAGAGTCGGCTGGACAGGGTGCTGGGCCATCTTGTCTAGACTGAGCTCTTCCCAGAAAGGTTGGACTAGATGATCCCTGAGGTCCCTTCCAACCTGTGATTCTGTGACTTCATTATCCACGTGTCAGTAATTAATTCCCTTGAGATCTTAGCATTGAGATTATTGTTGGAAATAAATATTTTATCTGCTTCATTGTCAGGAACCAGCAGGTTAAGAACAAAACTGAATGCCTTCTTCAAAAACTGGTACTTCCCAAGGAAGAATTACTCTCAACTCTACAAGGTTTTGCAATGGGATATTCGACAATACTGAACTCCTTATGCACACCCACATGCTGTCAATGATGAGAAGGAATAAAACTTGAGACTAGGGAAAGAGTGGCTGAAGAAGGACCAAAGGTTATTTCAGAGACTCCAGGATTTTCTTTTACATAGTTATATATTGAGAATACAATTTTCTTTTTCTTTCTGCTCCTCAGGTACTTGGATTTTATTTCTTTTAATTTCAGGCTTAAACTGGCCTGATACACTGACGTTGCAAAGATTTTTTCACTGTTGCTGTATCTGTTGATGCTATAGTCACACTCACATCCAGTTTACTGCCTAAACAAACTAAGTGCACAAACTTTCTGTTGGATGAATATTACAGTGACATACTTGTAACCAAACTTAAATACTTCAAACGCCCCTCAGCAAAACTAGAGCATTTCAGTAGAATTCAGTGACAAAAAACCAAAACAAACAAAACCCAAACACAACAACAACAAAACCACCAAAAACCCGTCACAGATTTATGCCTTACTAGCTCTACAACTCTATAAAACTTGAACATTAAAAAAACTCACCCAGCCAGCACTACAGTTCAGTGAAAGCCATGTACCCTACCTGCATGAGGCCATTGATAACAACTTGGAATTACCTACACACAGGCCAGCTGTATTTCTTAGGTAAGGTGAAGCTTTCTTTGAGTGATGGCATGACCGTGCTACCTGGGAGACCTGCACTTTCTTGTAGACCGACTGACCCTCCTGTCGGAGGTGTTTGCCTGTCCTAGAAGACTCTAGTATATCTCACTTTGGAAGACACATTATGTCCAGCCAGTGCTTATCCAAATTTCTATCATCAGCTTTCCTGCATGCCTTCTGAATGACAGAGAAAAATGTTTCACATGCTGTTGGGACAGTATCACGGCCAGGCAGAATTCAAAACTGATGCTCTTTAAGTGCAATGAACTTCAGGCATCGCTGCACCAGAAAGGAACTGAAATATAAAGTACCTGCAGCTGAGAGGAATAGGTGGCACAGCTTTGATTACCAAGCATTTGCCTTTTTATTTAATAGTAATTACAGAAACTTCAAGCATGTAAGAGGGGTGTCATGGACATCTCACCTTCCCAGCCCTCCCCATACTCTGTAATATACCTGCTCACCTGGCATCTGAGATATCCATTAGCATTCCCAGCACTGTTCACTGCCACGTAGTACCTGCACTGGTTAAGTATGACAGCCAGCCTCCTGCAAGCTGTTTGCACGCCTACAGGGTTACGTGCCAATCACTTGCTTGAGGCTTCTCCTACCCCCCCCCCCCCCACCTTGCACTGTTCCTCCTCAATTTCATCTGCCCACCAGCATCCTGGGCCCGTCTAGGCAGCCCCAATTCATCCTCCTGTGTCTCTGTGTCTTTCTATTTCTGATTATTTGATCCATCAAATGAAGAAAGTTTAAATACTTTAAACACTGATTTTACCCAAACCACGGACCTTGACATGCAGAGGTGGGAGAAGGGAGGAAGGGAGGGACCTCACACACTGTATTATTGAGGGAAGATCCTTACAAATGTGCAGAAGACAGAGATGAACTTAAAATCTTCCCTTTCAGACAGGCAGGGCACCCAGGAATGCCTCCAGAACAGGATAAATAATATCTTCCTTCTCCGAAGTTCTTCCTCAGGTATCCCATTTTGCTGAAGTTAAAAGCTTTCTATCAGCATTTCAATACTACCATCAAAGGAAAAATTGATACAATTTAGTATATGGGTTATACATTAATGATTATCTAGAGATTTTGTGTGTGCTCAGACTATTCAAGTCTATGGTGAAAAAAATGTCAGAATCCATCACTTTTGAGCAAGCCTATTTTTAAGGGACTGTTTCCTTGCTCAAATCCTTCAATTTCTATTCCTAACCTTTTCCAAGAAACATTTAGATGTTCCCACCAGCAACGTCTTTACATTTCTTATTACAGCATGCCCAAATATTTCTTGCCAAAAATGCCAGAAGGCAGCCCACTAGAATGACAGAGAAGGGGACTAATTTTAGGAGGCACTGAGACACTTCCCTCAATCTATGCAATGAACCAACACAAACCAAAATGGACTCCCACTTGGTTAATTTTTACACCACAGTTTTACATCACAGATGTGAATTACACATCACCTAATGCCCACCTGAAAGGGCAACCCTACTGCTCCACTTCCCACCACCAGTGTCCATTGCAATGCCACTCATCTACTCTACATCCATGGCAGTTTAGGTTTAAAATTGACCTTGGGGGTGGGTGTACATGGAGGTTTCCTGCTTTCCTGGGCCACTGAAGCAGCTCCCAGTGGCTTTTGAAAAGAGCCAGTGTTGTCACAGAAAGAGGAGCACAAGTCCAGGTGCTTGAGAAAGAAGAAAGGGGAGGGAAAGACTGAGACTGCCTTTTCAGTAGGTGCTGGCCATTAGTCTGCTTGGCTTTACCATGAAAGCCAGCTTCAGAAAGGGGCAGGGGGAATAGGGGTAGCCAAAAGGAACCAACATCCTTGCCACAGCACCTAGGCAGATGGTAAGAAATACCTATGAAATGAAGTGAATATGTAACAAAGCAGCTGCCCACTTTCTTGTTGCTAAATGGATTTTGACTGTGATGAAAAGCCTGGAAGAGCTTTCTAGAAAAACAAACCAGAACAAAAATCCTCACCATTTCCTCTGCATGCAAATAAAACACATTATATCTTTTTTTTTTTTTTAAAAGGAATGAACAGAATATAATGATTTATTAAGAGTTTAGATAATGCAGTGTTGTGAAGTATGAATGGAATAGTGAAGCTGGTCATGAAATTCTTATGTAGTTGACGGAGAGGGGTGACCATTTCATTCATATCGTGAGAACAGCTTCACTCCTGAGAGGCCAAGTTGGTATAAGGGCTTTTTTTTGAGCTGGTGCAACAAAAATGGGGAATAAGCATATTTACCTTTGAAAGAGAAGGCAGCACACTAGATTAGTGTGAACATAGAAATATAGAAAATAGGGTAGCTTTTTGACCTAACAAGTATTTGGACAGTTTTTATTGGGATATTTTCATAATCTACTTTTCAGTTGGGGCTATTCTGTTAGACTTTGAAAATGTGTATATTGTCAACTATGACAGTGTTGCTATGAGGAGGGTGTTCTTGTCATTAAACTGACACCCAGTGTACTGAATCCCAAATTCACTACAGGATGTAAATGCATAGATAGCCTAAAAATTAGTATGTACGTTAGATGATTTGGACTGTAAAAATACGTTCTGAGGAATAGTTCACAGAAGCTTTTTATGAGTTGATAATATCCTATTATCTTTGTTTTGTTGTAACAAAGATTCAAAGTATAAATATGACAAAAAACTTGTTTTTCAGTAGTAATATTTATGTGATTAGTGTGACTGCTTACACTGGGAAAAATCTGGCTAGAAAGTCACTGATTGTCTTTCTGGTCTCAGGAGAAATAGACCCATTCAGTCGTTACCTAACTGGACAATCAATTAAAGCCAGCTCAAGTGTCTGTAGATCTACAGCACAACTAATCCACAGTGCTCGATATTCACTCATTAGCAATTTGGTTAACTGTACTTTAAGATATGGATTGCATATCGTATCTATACTAGTCATTTGGGAGGCAGAAGCTCTTGCACTTGAGTTTGTAGAAATGTTCCCTCAGAACAAATGGACAACATGATGGTGGTGTGCTGGGGAAGCTTGACTTTGAAATCCGGTCTGCACTTCCACTGTGTGGAAGGATAGGGCAGCACTGTTAAATGCTGTGCTCATCACCTAAATAGTACCATCCCGAACAACCCTCCAGATCTGCCTGTTTATGTCGAGGCATCTGCCTATTTATGACTAGGTTTCAGTAAAGGGCAACATTGGTGACTAAAATCACAGAAAACCCCCAATATGAGAAACAGCTGAGTAGGGTAGCACCTTCACATTGGAAAAGAGATGATCTAGGGGTAATACTGTGACAAAGCTCTACAAAAATCACACACGAGAGATGTCAGGATTCAGTTAATCTTAGCCTCTTATAATACAGCAAATATAGGTCCATCAAGTGAAGCTACCAGAAAGCAGGCTCAAAAATTAAGAAGAAATGAAGGGGTCTTCAAGCCAAAAAAGGTGGTAGTCTGATTGCCAAATGGTGCTGAGCGCAAATGAAGGTTACTCCTTACTAATCAGACAACCACCAGGCTCAGCACCATTGTTGAAAGGAATCAGATGCTGAGATGGTATCGGGAAAAGTCGTGAACGCTTATTAAGCTCTTTCAGAGAAGTCCTCCTCTGGCACTGAATTCTGATTTAGTTGGATCCTTGGTTGGAACAGCTGTGATTGTCCCTTGTTGCGCTCCTGTATTCTGGTAATCCCTCTCTACTTAAATTCAGGAATTTTGATATTGAATGGCTAAACCGAAGACAGGGTTATTAAATATGGTGCAAGGTAAATGACAATTTTTATACACTGCCCTAATTCAGGCAACTGAGCTGATTCCCACTTCTTCACAGCTTTAATAGCTGAAATAAAATACGCTTCTATTATAGCCAAAATAAAAGAAAAATTTCATTCTTTTTTGCTACCTTATTTTAACCAAGTTATCTCATCAATTTTTGATGAGCAAACCTCAGAACATACAGCTTCTTATTCTGCTACTGTATGTTTTAATTCTTGAACATGGTGCGAATCAACATTTCTTCAGGCTGAGCTAGCACACTGAAAGTTCAGTAACTAGCCTTGTGTATTCACGTAAGAAGGCAAACAAAATCAACAATGCTACAGAAATAATGAGGAAAGAAGAAATTACTAGGGCAGAAATTGGACAGTACAGCTTTCCTTTCCAAGTATAAGATCCACTGCTAATAATATAGTTTATAATAATATACACCATTATGGAGATTGTTACCTTCAAAAATTACACAAGTAAATGATGTTATTTATTAACTTCAGACTGCATTTTGTCTAAGACTGTGTTTGCTGGTTCTGTGTGTTGAACCAAGCTGATGAGAGCACATAATAATATTTGGAGACAAAAACAAATCAGATGTCACCATATTACCAGCTAAAAAATTAGGAACAGTGCCTTAAAGAAGCCCTTCCATTTTACATAAGTATTGGTAACAAAAGCACGTAACCATGGGGAAAAATGTTGCATAACTTTGTCAGCAAGCTCTGTTGGCCCCAGTACACAAAGCTAGTAGTATTTTTTTCAGGAATTTTAAATACTGTTTTTCATGGAGACAAAGAAAGTCATGACTCTTCCTGCCAGCTCCCAAAGTCCTGCCTCAAACTTTTGATGTGTGAGTGAGTGTTCTTTGAAGGATTTTTTTGTTTGTTTGTTTGCTTTTAAATAACTGCAAGCACCAGGAAACCTCTCTCATGGGACTTGCTACATTTCTGATAAATGTGGTTTCATGGAAAAAAAAAGCAGTTCTGTTAACTCAGAGGACTGGTGAAGTTGCTCCACTGAACTCTATTTAGGCTTCTACCTCTGGATCCATATAATTATCTTGCCTGTTTTCAAGAGAGACTGCCTGTTATTCACCCTCCTCCCCACCCTGTAATGGGAAAGGCAAGCTGGGTTTGCAGAAACATTGAGAATAGGTGCACTTAACTGTTTTCCAAGCATAATGAGCCACAATACAGCATTTGGACATTTAAAAAAATCCCCTAAAACTTCCCCTTTTTATTTAAAATAGCTTTTCCTTCAAAAATTCACTTGAGTTTTACTTTAAGAAGTTAAATGGTTTGGCCACTGAACTGAGAAGTCAGTGATCAGCTAGATGCGTATCTGTAAGCTCTTCCCACCGGCACTCTGTCACAGCCTCTTTTCCCAACTTCTGAGGCACGTTCGCAGGGTGCAAACCCTTCTGTTTAGTACCCACATCCTGCCAGTGAAAATTCAAGGGCTGGGTGATCCTGAGCACAAAGCCAATTCCAACTTTTTCTCCAGTCCTCAAATAATTCCTTTCTCAGGGCACACAAGTGCAGGAAACCTATTTTATAGTTAAGTCTGGTTACAGCCAAGAATATAGTGGTACCACAAACCAATCTCACACACACATATGTCATACCTTCCTAAAGTGCTGAGGCTTAGAAATTGAAAACAGAGTAACTCCACATACAAAAACCTTCCTCCTTCTTGGGAATGAAATGGGCTAGATAGGCTGAGGTTGGGGTTGAGTTTTTTGTGGGGGGAGGAGGGGGACGGGTGTGTGGAGCAAAACACTCAATGAAAGTTGAGAGGGTTAAGATTAAAGTTTTAAAAATTCATCCAAATTCAGCAAATAGCTGCAATAAAAAACATCTACATTAGCATTTCCAAAATGACATGTTTTGACTTTTCAGCCTGGTTGCATGTGGGGCCAATAACATGGGGCATTCAGAGGGTAGTTCTGTGTCTATAGAGAAGTGGCTTATTCAATCTCTCAGCATAAGGACGTTCCACATCCATTCCTTTTGTCTGACTGAACTGGGCCAAGGATTTGAGCAGACACTTCCCATTTCCCAGGACAGTTCCTTAACCTACAAGCTCGGGGTTCTCAGAGGAGTCTCTACAGTCTCTACATCCACCGTTTTGAAGCTGAATCATCTTCTGCAACACATTAATTAAGTCATAGGTCTATTTACAAGGGTCAGGAAGAACACGGGGTTTTTTTGTGGCTCCAATTAGCGCAGCAGTATTTCTGTCTGCGGTGGTAGTATAGAACAGATTCATCCAGCTTATCTCATTTTCCTTAAGAAACTAAAGAATTAGGAAATAAAATGGCAAATGAAGTCAAAGCTGATAAATACAAAGCAGTGTATGGGGGGCAGGAGGGGAATCCCTCATGGACTCTAAATCAGTATAACCAGACAGAAATATCTCTGTAGGGAATTTCATGACCATCACCTCACTCGGACAAAAAGCCAGATAAGATATCAGTGATTATTACAAACAGACCACAAAAGAAAGCACAATATCTTGTGCTACTGTGTAAACTCATAATATTCTCACATCTAAAAGAAAAGATTTAGATCTGGTCTTCCTACCTCCTGCTGGATGGGCTAGAAGACAAGACATAGGAAAGGTCAAAGAGACCTTATCAAAGACACAGGATAACTGCCGTACGTGGAAATGTTAAATAAGTCTGGATTATTCAACATGAAAGAATAGTGATTGAAGGAATACATGCTAGAGGTTTATGAAATGACAAGTGGCATGAAAAGGATTAATATGGAATGACTTCTGCTATTTCTTGCAGTGAAAAAATGACAGTGCATAACAGTTTTATAAAAAGAGAATCCTGCAGCTTCAGAAGGAAGTACTTTCTTCTCTAACTCAAGTTAACAGTGGGAACTCATTACTGCAGGATGATGGGCAAAACTACAAGTTCAAAAACAATTTGACAAATTCATAGAAGGTCCAAAGATGTTGCACACAAACATGTTGAGATAGTCTCTGGCTTGATAAATCTTAAGCTGCAGAGTGCTAGGTGCTACGACGACTCATGAAGGAAGCGTATCACTGTGTGCCTCTCCCATTCTTGCACCTTCCCTAAGCTCATATACTAAACTAAGCAGATGTTTTGCCTAGTAGCAGTATTTTCTTAAGTTACTATCATGTTCTCCTAAGGAAAAAAAAATCAGCAGAGGTCAAGTTACTGATTGAATGCTGGACGAAGAGACATGAACATGGGTTTCCATTCATTCTAGGTGAGTGCCCTCTGCATAAAACTATAAATGCTCCAACTCACCACTTCTTTTAGGGTGTGAATGGTGCATGGCTGCATTTTCTTTCCATTTTATTATATATGATCAAGTTTCTTTTTTTTCTGATGCATGAATGGAAAGCTCTTTGTTTTAAAAGAAAAGCTACTTTGCAGAGCCAAAGTAGTATAAGCTAACCAAGTGAAAAAAAGATATTTTCTGTTGATTTACATCCCTGAATAGTTACTATAATACAGATGTAGTAAGAAGAGCATAATTATGTTGTACCTGCACTAAGTCATCCCACGTACATAATACCTTATTAAAAACTTTCTCCTACCCCATCATCCCTTTAATGTATGAGGAAAAATAAACAGCAAAGGTAAACAAAGTCAGCAAGTAAAATAGCTTGTTTGAAGTCCTTCAACTCCTCCTCTCTGTGCAGGCCAATCCATGAGTGTTACTGGGCTCACAGTTGTTAAATACCTTAAAAGAAGGTAAAATTACCACTTATCTACACAGCCTCTCCTGCCAAGGCAAAATGTTTTGCCCTGCTGTCTGCCTTTGTTTCACAGTCAGTATAAACGGTTCCCCCACTGGTAAGTATTCTAACCCTGTGGTGTTTATACTTTCCTTGGCCTGAATTATTTATCATTTCTTTCTCTACAATACATAAAAGACAAAATATGTAATGGAAGGGGGCAGTAACATTGCTGAATCTCAAAGTACCCTTTGAAAACACTAAAACAACCCAGATATCTTCCTCTTTGATATGTTGTCTAATACTTCTCAAGTTATTTAATAAGGCGTTTCTGTTCATGCCCTATGCCATTTACACCATATATTAACTGGCTATTAAAAAGAAACACCTGTAATTCCACCTAAAGGTCTTTAGCCTGGCCCTTTCCTCATCCAGGTTCATGATCCTTTGCTCTTCAATAAAATATTTTTGCCTTTGTATTGCCTTCTCCCATCTTGCCTGAATTATGAACACCTTAAGAGTGCTCGCTCGTTGCCTCTCTCCTTTTAAATGTCTTTTGGAGCGACTAGAATTACTTCTAATATTGCAACCTGTCACTTTCTTCAGAAAAGGAATTTTTTTTTTTAAATTTAGACTCAAAACAATCATTTGAGAAGAATCCATTTCCCCCCCTCTTTTTTTCTTTTTAAGGGTTTAGTGTGGATGCAAATTTCAAATATACCGTATAGCAGTGTAGTGATGTGTGCATAGCTGTCTATCTTGTCATTCATAGATTAATACAGGTATAAAAGCTACACATATATGTTTGCTTTCCCACACTTTAATTGTACCTATACAAATCACACTAGCTTAATTCATTGGTTATTATGGAAAAGTCACTCCCAAGTGTTACTGTATTTATATATTTAAATTCTCTGATTAGCATTCTGATCTTGAATGGAATCAAACATTCAGTTTAAGAGAGATATTTTACTTTCCTTTCTCAACCATTCTTCCATTCTTTTCATCTCTCCTCCTGCCCACTCCCCGCTCCGCCTCCCCCCAGCACAGTAGATTCCCTCCTGTTCCATACTGTTATTTTTCTTAACAATCCAAAGATGAGGTTTACTGGAGGTTTTTCTACTCAGGGCTATTACATTAAGGCCCATCATTCTGGTATCTGGTTATCTCCTCTACTATAACAAGATAATGTGGGCTTGAGGGAACATACTAGTATCTCCTGTCAGCCTCCTTCTGTTGTATCAACTCCTCTAAGGCATGTTCATACAAGGAAGCTACTACAGGAAAAAAAGAAAACAAGACAACGGTGTTTATCTCAGGAACCGTTCCACACTACATTTCCCTGTAGGCACAAAGGTTTCTGCCGTGTGGTGTAATCCACTTGCAAACCAGACTGGGGATGCGGTTTCACATTATAGCTAGGCCAACCTAAAATTACCACATCGTCATGCGGAGTGAACTACCACCTCTTCCCTGGTCTTTCCATCTTTGACAGACCAGTGGTTCTACTGTTCGCAAACTATCCTGACATGAAAATACCCACTTCTTTCTACAGTGTCTAATTTTTGTTAGTTTAGCTCCCCAGTCAGCTGACTGCACAAGGATATAAGTATGGCTCTGGTGGAAAAAAAGCAGGAATAGCATGTTGCTGGGAGTGGGAGTGGGAAGTAGGACCGTGTCTTTTGGTACATCTGCTGTAACACCAGACACTGATGCGCATACACGGCCCTTGCCATGCTTTTAAATATATATATTTCAGGGAGGGTCCAACAAATAAATAAATAATCTGTGTATGAACCTGCTCATGAGGCACAGAATCGGTCAAAACCAGAATGTGTAGAAAATTCCTTCACAGATTAGGAAGCTTCATTAATTATGGCAGTATGGAGACGCATCTTTCAGAAACCAGGTTGAAACCAGACCAAACAGTGACTGACAGGCTAAAGCTCTTTCCTGAGTACAAATCCCTCTTGAGGGCCTCCTCTCTACCCCAAAACTGTAAGTCAAAACAAGATTCTTGCCATTAGAAGATCGCTTCAATAATTCCCTCTTAATTGCTTCAAATTCCAGAATCCTGTGAAATTTTTAATTCCCCACGGGAATCTCATGAGCTCTGCTAAGCAGGTGATAAATCCCAGCAAATTTCAATAAGGAAACCTCAGGTGCCAAAGCCCTGAAAGTTTGCAAAGATGGAAGTGCAGGAAGCGCAAGGACACTGAACTGACACCCACAGGAAACAGACTGTAGGTACCTGGTCCATTAATTTCTGTTAATTGCCTGAGAGCTCAACCTAGTTTCATTTGCTTCCACTTGGCATCTGCTTAGTCAGTTGGCCAGAAGGCTGTCTTCTTGCTGAAATATAGTTCATCTTAATTATCAGAAGTCCTAATGGTGCAAATGTCTTAGGGGACAGAGTCTCCTTATAAAAGGGACAGCTTGCACATACCATGTACTGTTTGGCAGACACTTCCTACTCCCCCCCCCCCCTTTTTATTATACGCAATAGCAGCTGTACAAAACGTTCAGCTTCAAAGCAAAAAGATTTTCCTCCTTTCATTACACATTTTTAACAAAATCTTTGTTCCAGCCCCAAAGCACTGACATACCGTTAAAGTCCTATTTTGGGGTTTGTTTTATTTTTACATAAAGGGCAACAAAATTTGGTCAAAAAAACCCATGAATTAAACCACTTTTACCTGTCTGCAACTCCAGAAAGTTGCTTGGTGAACTCCCTGAAACAGCCACTTGGTTTGGCCCGAAAAAAAAGCCAACCTGTGCTCTCTCAATCAATTCTTTAACCTTTTGTATTATTCAAAGAATAGGCTAAAGCTGCTCCTGGAACAACTGGAAGTAAAGCAGGAGGATCACTTTGTTTCTAATTGTGAAAATGTCACTGATAACAACAGTAATTTGGAGGGAGAAGAAGTGCCACTGGGGCACAATTCTTTCTGTAGCAAAGTCCACATACTTAGAGGCCAAGTATTGGAGGTGTTCCCAGGAAAAATAAAACTCATGAAATATTTCTTCAGGCAGCTGTGTTGAATGAAAAATGCAAGAGGAAGGTCAAACAGATTCCTGAAATGGCATTAAGAAATAGATGAAGTTAAAGAACTGAAGCAATAAAAAGAAAAATTCAAAAGGTGGAGCAGGTTCTTACAAAAACCAAAGACAAATCTCAGGAAAGAAGAGTCTGTAAGCCTACACTCAAAATGTGTCTTAAACACGTCTGCAGCCAGCCAGTTGGCATAGTCCAATCTTCTTCCTAAAGTGTCCAATTGTATTGCCTTTACAAAACCTATTGGAAAAGGAGTTAGTCTTTCTAGTAAAATAGACTTTTTAACCACCTTTCAATTACTATTGTCATTTATTGGCACATTTAACCTGACAGCATTTTCTCTGCTCCACTCATAAAAGGAGCAACCAGCAGGCAGGGCACAAAAGATGGCCAAGTTAAATCACACTGCAGGAAGTCCAGAGGGTCTACTGGTGCAAAGCTGAAAAAATATAAGAGAGAAAGCGGTGGCAAAAGTGGGGACTGCAGCATGCCATGCTTGTGAGAACTAGCAGAGAAGGGTATTAATGGCAGCCTGTATGCATGCGTCACATCGCTTTGTTAACTTTCTGGACAGCCAACGTAAGGAGTCAAGAGGCATGAGACTGGTGAGACAAGTCCCTCCCTTGCAGAACCTGAGAGGAGAGGCACATACTCGTTATGCTGCATTAATATGATGCCAACTAAAAATTAGTAGCAAAGCTGATTCAGTTGTGCTTTCTTGGGTGGGAGCATAGGCCAAATGGCCTGGTTTGAGAGGGTGACAGTGGGACTTTGCGGGCAGCAGCCAATGAGCTGACAGAGTCATCACAGGAGTAAGGTCCCTTGCTTCAAATAACAGGCTAGAGCTGCTCCTGGAACAACTGGAAGAAAAGTACCTTTGCAAAATACTGAGAGCAAGTTTGCAACAATGATTCTTCCCCACAGTTGTCTACTCTATCTGCTTCTTGGAACATATGCCATGTTTCACCTAAGTAAAAGCAAAAAGGAGAAAAACGTCACAGACAAGGACTCTAGCTTATCCACTATCAAAATGCTGAGCTCCACTGATTTCATCCAAGCTTCTTTAACTTTTTCAAGAGCTGAGCAGGAGCTGTTGCCTCAGTCATTATTATACTTAGAAAATTGTGCTTTTGTCTTCAAACATTGCAGAGATAAGAAGAAGTTGGTTTGAGGGCATGGGAGGGTGATCTGCAGAGACGCTGCTTTTCTTCTCCCTATATTCTGAACTCATCCCTTTCCCCTTGCCCTGGGGCAGGGGCGGACTAGACTAGAAAGGGGCAAAAAGACACAGAAATACTAGAGGATGCTTCTGGCTGGCTTTCAAAGGGAAAACTCTATTCTGTAAGATGACCAAAGCCTTCAATTACAGGAACATGAGATCTCTCTTCTCCTCCCCACATATTAAAAACAAAAAAAACCCAAAACCCCCAAAACACCTTATAGCTGTACCCTGGAAGTATCTGGCTGCCAGCATGAAGCAGCGCTTCATACACTTGCCAGAAAGCTGCTCCTTTCTACCCCCAATAAAGGGAAGGGGAAAGTATTCCCATGGCTGGTGATGTAACCCATAGATCACAAGCTTGATCACACTGACTGTATCTTGTTTTCTCTAGAACATGCAAGTCATCCAGCCCAAGACAAGTGGAAAGACAAAGAATAAATTATTTGTCAAGACACTTCCAACTGCTGGCAACACATTTCAAAGTCAGAGTGAAGTTCAAAGCAGACATTAAAAATTATGAGACTACAATCTCAATTTTCAAGCCAAAGAAAAGCACTTGGTTTAGTCATATCTCCCTTCAAAAGCAGTAGCCTTTACATCTCCAGTTACTAAAAAACACAAGTTATGTTACTGTAATAATATCAATGTAAGAATAAAACTAAGCTTTTCACATAAACAGTGAACTGCAACTTCAGCTTTAAAAAAATTTTTATAATTTTTTATTTAATCCTTATTAGATGTTAAATAGGTCAGATAATATAATACACTGATCGTGATTTTCTCAGGAAATGAGTAAGCTGGTCTACAGACAGCTTTACAAAAAACATGTGTGGCATTAACACTTTTAGTATTCTTCTTTGCATCCACAAGCAGATACAGTTCCATATAGATCATGGGATTTACCACAAAACAGACACAAGGAGCAAAAAGCCAATATAAATACTTAAAAATTTGAATAAACATTCCACTAGGTTACAGAAATTATCTTATAAGATGTTCTGCAATTCCAAATAAAGCTTAAATTCCGTTAAGTTATTATCCATTTATTTGGGGAAAAATCTAAACAAAAACTATAAATTGAGCAAAGTATTTTTACTGTTATTTATTTATTCAAATTAAATAATTCACACAAAGTCAGGACTATCATTCTTAGTAACACTAGAACTCCTCATTGGATGTTGACCCTACTTTTTAAGCTTTGAACCAACACTGCAATGTGTAAGCCTTTCAGATATGTTAAGAACATATTTTGTACTTAAATCCTCCTTTCTTGGAGGATAAAAAGTAATGCATGTAAGTTGACTCTTGAGAGGTTTTTCTCTACCATCCCTCCTAATCGTTTTTGTTAGGCTCTAAGGTTTCCTAATATAAGTAAATTCTAGGCAATTTTTGATTCCTAATAAGGTACTCTCCATTTTTTCTAACACTGTTCACTCAGGTTTTTCTCTGTTTAGTCCACAGCTCATTACTGGATATTTCGTCTTTCGTTTACTAGTAAAGAATCCAGGAAGTGAAAAATTGCACTTATTACCACATACAGACATCAACTGGGATGGTAAACTCAAAATGTCTGGCAGTACAAGATACGCTGCAAGTTTTAAAAGTTAATTGGCTAGGAAAAAGGGACACAGAACAACTATATGAAGTGTAGTTATTCCAGGATGAAGTCCTGGAAACAAAGCAGTTTAGAAAATAAATAAATAGATAGAAATCACACAAAGTTTAGGAAAGAGCTGAAAATTCAAACTTCAGTCCCAACATAACAATATCTTCCTTCCTCTTTGAGGAGGTAGGTCACAAACTCTGCCATTAGCAACATGCACATACCTGGGGAACAGGAGAGAGGAACACAATCCTTACAACACCCCTTAAATCTTCTCCAAGACATGCCTGTTTGCAGTTCCATATCAGTCTCAATGACAAGCTTTCCAGCAAACCAGCACATACAAATTCAACACTGCATCTCAGAAGGAAGAAATCTTCCTTTCTGCACGTAGTTAAGCTTCTCACTTCTTTAGGAGAGACCAACATGTTTCTCACCATTTTCTATATAATTCTGCAAATATACTATCTTCCAGCAGTTAACACTGCAGGATAATCCTGCAATATGAATTATTAAACAAATATTTTAAAGTCTTTAGGAAAGAAAAAAACTTCAAACTATTCTGAGTAAACTTTTTTTAATCCCTTTAAAATTATCCTCAAATAACTCCCAGCCAAGATGATTAAAGGTCACTAGTACATTGCAAAGCATATTTTTATGAGATAAGTTCCATTATAATTGCAACAACTATTCCAGCCACAATTTAGACATAGAATCCAATTATCCATTTCATTTTCATTTACACCTCATGGGCTAGATCATTTATCATGTTTCATGATAATGATCAGAAGGCACATGGAAAGTGATTTCTGGAGGTAACAAATTACCTACCATATTAGCATAGCTTACAAGATCCTGTCAACAAGTACTGTGCATAAATATGAGGTAATTAAATTTACAATGTGCAGGAGCATTTGATATGCTACTTGCTTTTCTAGCAGCTGCCAAAAAATCTGGGTTACTAAATTCAACATACCAGTTTAGTTGCTTAAGTACAGTAATTTAGCTCTTCATAACACATCAGGAATCATTATGCCACTAGAACACCAACAGGTAGACAGCATGCAGCGGGCTCAAGATCTGAAGATGAATCTCTCATCATCTGGTATTACTGCTTCTTGCCACCGAACCATCCATCATGTCTCCAAGACAGCTTGGAATGATAATGCCAGACCCTCACATTACCGCTCCTTGAACTCGGTCTCATTCGTCTTTTGCATCATTCCCCATTTGCAGCTAAGTACCATCTCCCTGCTGCAAAACTGAGCGTGAACCTGTAATGCCTTTAACCTGCAGTGCCACTCTAATAGTAATTGATTTCTTTTTATTGCAGAGACGGTGCTCAGTAAGACTACGTATCGCTGCTGAAGCCAGGAGACGGTCAGAACAGTACTACAATGCAAGCATCTTATGCCTTTAGGAATATGACCTGCTTCCAAGGAAATATTGCTATATTTCCATAGCTAGCTATTTTATAACACATGTATATTTATCAATACACACAATTGGTATAGGAATATCTAAGCAGTTTGTGTTCCTGCAGTTCATCTACTATTTAATAGCAAGATTCACTCAAAAGCAGCTGAAAATTAATGTCAGGGGTGGCTTCACTTTGTATTTTTCTTAAGTGATTCAGTATTAGAACACCACTAGGTTTTTAAACACATACTAAATCACACAGGTGCACCTGCATTCAGAAAGGAACTTAGATTAACTCTACATTGATCATGGCAAGACTTCACTAGCATGATGACTTGTGTACCGTAAACCACCCAAGACTAAGCGTTTTAATTGAGCTTCATCTGAATGCTGTTACAAAACTTTAATAAATCAAAATGATCAAAATGCTTCCAGTGGCAGGCTGGGATTCAGTTTCCAATTCAAATTCCCTTTAATATATGGCTTCTCTGACATCCTGCATTTTCTGCCATCTATGTTGAATTCCAAATGCACTCCTTTCATCATTATCATACATCTACTCATCGGCACACTTTTTAACAACCCTGCACAATACACAGATGTCAAACCTAGAGGGATTTTCCCCTCACCAAACTGGAAAATGATGCAGGTAAGGGAACTTTGTCTGCCTCTCCTGGTTTCAGCTGGGACAGAGTGAATTTTCTTCCTAGTAGCTGGCATAACGCTGTGTTTTGGATTTAGAATGAGAATAATGTTGATAACACACTGATGTTTTAGCTGTTGCTAAGTAGTGCTTACACTAAATCAAGGACTTTTGAGTTTCCCGTGCTCTGCAAACCAAGCAGGCTGGAGATGCACAAGAAGCTGGCAGGGGTCACAGCCAGGACACCTGACCCAAACTGGCCAAAGGGGTGTTACATTCCACACCATACAATCTCATGCTCAGCATATAAACTAGGGGAAAACTGGCCAAGGACCCAGTGCTCGGGGACTGGCTAGGCATCAGTCAGTGGGTGGTGAGCAACTGCATCGTGCATCACTTGCTTTATATATTATATTATTATCTTTATTATTATTAATACTATTTTATTTTATTTCAATTATAAAACTGTTCTTGTCTCAACCCATGAGTTTTTCTCACTTTTACTCTTCCAATTCTCTCCCTCATCCCACCGTGGACAGGGAGTGAGCGAGTGGCTGTGTGGTGGCTCAGTTGCCAGCAGGGGTTAAACCACAACACTACTCTTAAGCAAACATTTTCTTAACCTCCCTGCTAACATCAGTGGCATTTAAACTGAGACAGACCATCCTGAGATGCAGTATTCAAATGAAACATTTGATTTAAATAAGTGTAGAGACAGACCAGATACTGGAAGAGAAATTATCCAAGTGAAATACAGCACTGATGTGGTGGGGCAGTCTGGAGACATTTCGAATTAATATGAGAAAAATCATATTACTGCAAGTGATCTTCATGTCATTGTACTTGGATAAAATACAGATATAAGAAATAAAGGAATCCCCTTATTTTCTCCCTGAACTGACACCTGACAAGAGCTTTTTCCTCACCTCTTTCTTTCCTTTGCACTGCCTCCCATCAAGTCTAAAGGCAAACAGGGATCCCACTATTCAGAGTAATTACATTTTAATTTCCCAAATGCTTTACTTGCTGCTTGAATTCACTTATGTACTTACTCAATCAGGAGGCACGAGAGAAAATGACAGAAGTATAGGACACACCTCAACAGCGAGACCACGCTAATGCAATCAATCATTAACGACACATCTGTGGTATCGCCAGCAACAGAATTTTGAACCAGGCTGAGTGACACCACATCATCTTGGCTTTGCTGGATTAGGCAGAGCAGGTGATACCCAGCTTACACTGCCTGTAAGGGGGCTGATAATACATGCCATAGAGGCAGAAGACCCCAGAGGAACATTACCTAAAGCTGGCACTAAGCCTGCTGGCATAGAGCTAAGTCCTCTGCAACTGTCAGCTGTCTGGCCAAGTTCATCCCAGGTCAATACTTCCCATTACAAGCTTCCACTGATTTTGACTGACCCTACAGCTGTATTTATTTTACTGCCAAAATCACAGCAAGGTCTCCACAAGACCCAACAAGAACAAGTAGCAGCCCATTGCCTGGCAAGGAGAGGGCCCTTTTCCTGCCCTCCTCCCCACTCCAAGCTCCTGGGCCTTAGGCTAGCTCTGGAGAGCTGACTGCACCCCCCAGTAAGGCAGAGGTATCCCAGACAGGCTGAGAGCGAGCAGCTCGATGCCCATTATGTTTGTTGAACCAGCCCACGGAAGTGACACAGACCTAGAGCCAAGAGAAGAGGGACTGTGCGTGCCTAGGGGCATGGAAGAGGAGCAAGGAGAGGAGCAAAACTTTTCTCCCTGCCAACAGCTGCCCTTTCACTGACACGTTACCTGAAGACTTAAACTCAATAATCTTTTAAAACCCTGCCCAGGCCCAGCCCTCCCTGTCCCTGCGCTGCTCCCCCTTGGGCCAGCACAGGCATTTCTCTTCCATATGGTAAGAGGGATGAGGATTACAAACCTAGCTTCAAAAGTTCTTTTCCTGGGTTAATCTTGGTGGTGGGGAAAGAAAAAATAAAATTATCTTTTATCGACCAATGGGATTTCCCTAACACCTTGCTAGCAAGTGGTGTGGGACAGCAGGAGCAGACCTGCAGAGTGAAGCTGTTGCTGCTGAGGACCCAACGACCCCACTACGTATTTCAGATAGTTTTGCTTTGCATGAGCTTTAGTCATAACTGAATGTCTACTGGCAACTGGGAAAACATTACGTGCCTACCTTTTGGTTTACTTCCCTCTGAAAGAAGGGTAATTCCCTTGTTCTAATGGGAACCAAGGGCCAGGAAGCAGGGATAATGTGGAGATTTGCTTTGAAAGCACATTCCTGTGTGAACGTTTATGTACATGGTTGAAGGTGACCTTCACAAAACCAGTCAGGCCCACTACATGTTCATTCCCAGACATAAAATACTATTGCACCTAATGGCACACAAAACAGTGTCACACTTAATAATTAATAAAGATACAGGAAAAACTATTTGTAGTTCTAAAAGTGATCAGATGTCTAGAAATGTGTCAGTTTGAAATATAAAAAAGCAATGCTCAAAAAGAAGAAAAACCACCCACAGCTGGTAAACATCAATCTGGCTAATTACCAGCATCCCTGGCCTTCCTCCTCCTTTCTTCCTTTGTCCTGCTGGTTTCCACTCAGAGCCTGTGCAAAGTGAGTTCCCATCACGGTTTCCACTGAGAAGTGCATGGAGAAGAGAGAAGAGGACTTCCACAGGGTTTGCCATCTCATGTGCTCTCCATACAGGCTGGATGAAGACTTGCAGGAAACACAACACAACCACTGGCTGCTTGGACTCACAAACCAAAGCACCACACAGCATCAGCAGCCACCACAGATGGCGGGAAGAAGTATACACCAGGCAATGGAAACCATAAATAGACAGTGTCCCTTGCACAAAATTAGTTAACTGTGAATCTGTTTTGGTTCCTGCATGGTTAATTTTTCATAGGTGATTTTTAAGTTACCTATGATTCTTACATAACAATATTTAGCAGTTACGCAAAACTGTACATAGGTTATAAATCTATGCCTTGGCACAACAGGTTAGACACCATTCGTTCTTACCTGTGAGCGATAACAGGATTGAGGTTGATTGTGTAAGAGATGATCTAACAACAAAAAGATTAAAAAAACCCACCTCATATCAGGTCAATCACCTTCCATGGTCACTTGTCTTCTCTGATGTCACTATTAATTTTGTGTTTTGTTAGTATCTGATAGACTCTTTCGACAGGCTCTGTGACTTCGCATGTAGAGTATACTTTCAAGAAGAAACAAGATGAGCAGATGAGCAGTATTCTCTCTGTGCCTCTGTACTTTGCCCCTCGGCTCTACAGTCACACATCACCTCTGTGAATGAGACGTGAAGTCATGACACTGATGTCCAAGCTGAGAGGGTACTGCCTCTTACTTAAAAGATGCCTGAACCACGGGCCCCTAGAAAGGTAAAATCTTATGCTAGCTATCCTTAAAGTTCAGGGAATGCAGTAGGACAATGCACAGAAGAGGCTAGCTTTTGCCTAATGCGAATATTAATCTAGACTATAACAAGCAGTACAAAACTCGTGTCTTTTGAGATGAAAGCAAAACGTGTGCTTTATCTTACATGTTTCAGATCGTCCTGAAGAACAAATCACAGAACTACAAAAAAGCAACAGCTCACATTAAAAAGAATTCAAGACGATTTTAAGTAGATAGAAACACTCTTCATCCAAACTAAGACCACACTGGGATGAAGCAATTGGATAGGCAGGATCAATCGTACCAAACAGCCAACTAATCTTTGTCAAGAATACAAGGGTTTTAAAGTGTGTGTGGAAGAAGTAAAATAATACATACATGAAAAGACTTTGAAATAAGAGCACCTTGCTCCCTCCTTGAAAAAAAGTAAGTAAACCGCCAAAAGACATTGTGGCATTTCATGTTTAATGATTTGGATGATGCAGAGTATACCCTCAGCAAGTTTGCAGACAACACTGTACTGGGAGGAGTGGCTGATATGCCACGGGGTTGTGCTGCCACCCAGAGAGACCTCAGCAGGCTGGAGAAATAGGCTGACAGGAACTTCATGAAGTTCAACAAGGAGAAATGCACAGTCCTGTGCCTGCGGAGGAAGAACCTCAGGCATCAACATATGCTTGGAGCTACCCAGCTGGAAAGCAGTTTGGCAGAAAGGGAACTGAGGGTCCCGGTGCACACCATGTACAATATGAGATAGAAATGTGTCCTGGGAGGGGGGAAAGAAAAGGTAACGGTGTCCTGGGCAGCATTAGACAAAGCGTTGCCAGCAGGTCAAGAGAGGTGATCCTTCCCCTCTATTCCGCACTAGTGAGGCCACAGCTGAAGGGCTGGATTTCCTGCTGGGCTCCTCAGTGCAAGAGAGACGTAGGCACACTGGACAGTCCAATGAAGGGCCACGAAGATGATGATGGGACTATGAGGAAAGGCTGAGAGAACTGGGACTGCTCAGTCTGGAGAAGAGAAGGCTGAACAGGAATCTCATCAATGCGTATAAATCCCTGAAGAGAGGGTGCAAAGAGGACAGAGCCAGGCTCTTTTCAGTGGTGCCCAGTGACAGGTCAAGAGGCAATGGGCACAAACTGAAACACTGGAGGGTCCATCTGAACCTCAGGAAACAGTTTTTTTACTGTGAGGGTGACCAAGCACTGGCACAGGTTGCCCAGAAGGTTCTGAGGTCTCCATCCTTGGAGATATTCAGAAGCCATCTGACCATGGTCCTGAGCAACTGGCTCTATGTGGTTCTGCTTGAGCAGGGGCATTAAGACCAGATGACCTCCAGAAGTCCACTCCAACATCAACCATTCTGTGATTCTGTGATTTCAAATGCAGCCCTGCACAGCCAAGATTGCTCAACACAGAACGACGGAATAGAGCACATTCCAAACCCTCTGCATTTCTGCTATCACCTGTGAATTCTCAAGTCTCTTTGGCTTCTTTTAAGAATGCAGTCAAAACTATCTTCTGCTTCTCCCAGAAAACCAATTTTCTTGTGCTTTCTAACAGAAGTTGCCTGATGGGAAAATGAGGCTGCTACTCCTTCCAGTATAGTAGAGGCACAAAGAGCTTGGAACTCCTATCTATCTCAATTTATTAATTACAAATATATAGACTTATTGAGATATTTTCCTATATTCTTGTTTCATTCTTCTTATGTAAAGGAGGCAGGATTTGACTTCAGGGTGACAGCCCCTCTTTACCTGCTGCAGGAAACAGATGATTGAAAACAGGAACATTTCTGTATTAAACCTGCTTAAAGAAGATAAGATCTTAATATGATAGAGAAATTAGAACCAGAGGATGTCACAAAAAGATCAAGTTAATTGGATCCTGGACTCTTTGAAAAATGCTTACACCTAAATATATACCCAAAATATATCTTATGTTTTATTAGTGAGGTTTAGAAAAACTTCAAAGAATCATGCATTATTTTTCTGACTGCTGCAAAGTCATTAAAACATTTTCATCTCCTCTTCCTACAAGGATACAACCATGAGAGAATTATGCTTTGGCTATCAAGAAAACTTCGGCTATGAAGTGGTTCTGAGGGTGGGCTGAAGGCCCAAAAGAGTAACGGTATTAATATCTGTACTCTAGGAATGCACCTCGTGACCCTGGCATAGCAGCCACATGGCTCTTCCAACTCACAACAACTAACATGTTTGCATACTCCTACAGAAGTCTTGGCGATGGTTCAAAGGGGCTCTTAGCCAAGATCACAATGTAAAGCCCACAAATATCAACAACTTAGGCTGTGGAATCTCTCTCCCCAGTTTCCCCTCTGCTCTGAAATTCAGCGAGTTCAGAGAAAGACACACCCAAAGACCTTGCTCAAGACTCTTCAAAGACATAATCCAAAGCCCTATTACATAGCACCGTCTCCTGGAGATTGAATTTCTGAATATATTACAAAGTATTACTAATAAGCTGATTTGTCTAGCATTATGGAACTGATGGTGGGTGATATGACTGGGGCAGGTGGAAGTGGGTTGGGTGAGAATCCACCATTCATCAGACAGACAACTTACTGGAGGACAGAGATAAGGGTCATTTGGCAAAATCGGTACATATACAGTTAGCTTGTTTGCAGGCAGGGACTATATATTCAGACTACCTGACCCATTTTCTTCTATCTGCCACCTAGTACTCTCCATGTCATTAGACAGGCATATTTTTAAGTCCACTACTACACTGAACAAATAAACCAGGTAGAAAAATTGAGGACACACATCAGTAGCAAGCCCAGAGGTTTCACTTTTTTTCCAGTGATTAGTGAAACAAGTACAAGTGAAATTTGGAAACTGAATTTCAAACTACAACTTTCTCAAAAGGAAAGACTTTGGTTTTCTTTTAAGAGAAAAAACGTAATGCTCCTAGAAGAAGCATTTGTCAGGGGCAAACTCCATCATCACAGTGTTCTGGCATCACCAGGAACCAGTCAAATTGCTGGTTTTCATACATAAAATCCTTAAAGAGATTTCAGACAAGAAAGGCAGAAATATCAGTGCCAGACTTATTTCCATAATAGAAACTGCTCCCGATGGCAAACTAAGTTCAGTAAGGGAAACAAGGAATAATACCACCACACACCTGACCAAAACTTGAATCAAATGAGACTTAGAGAAGAGACTGTTTGCCAAGTCAAAGCAAATACAAAAAACAACTTCTTTCATATTAGTAAACCCATACAAACAGGTCAGTTTACCAGAACTTGTGATTTCTGCGTCAGAAGACAGTAGAGGAAAACATGTGAAAGAAAACTGCCTTTCTTTCATTTCCTGTTGCTAACTTGGATTTACCAGTACATTTCCATATTGGAACTATAAACCAAGCTGTAGACCTCCCCTTGCTTTGACCCCACCATAGAAGAGCTGTTTGGGTTGGATAAAGAAATGTTAAAAACTATATTCACCTAGTGAAAACATCAAAATTTGTTATAATTTATTACTCTGATAAAATTTAGGAATTATCAGTAGAACCAGACATATGCTAGAGCTATTCACAGATTATTAACAAATGTTACAGTTGATTAATAGAGCCTTCTTCCTTATTTTTCTTCCGTCTTTAACACTAACCTACATCTTTTTCCAAATAATCTATGCAAGATCCACTACATAAAATAAAACACACCATATTTCCTGCTGATTTTGCAGTATTTTATAGCGTAATAGTAAGTTTTGTACAATTAGTCTGTTAACACCACATAGCTACTTTAAAGGAAATAAAACTTGGGAAAGTGTAGAAACATTTTATGTAAAGTGTAATTCCTTATCATATCATTTGAGAGAGCGATTTCCTCAGGAATTTTTTACAATCAGAGCAACAAACTGCTGTTTCATTAAAATAAAAGAAAGGCTTAGCAGTCAAGTAGATCTTCCAGATCCACTGCAGCCAAAGAAACTGCTGGTTTCATTCATCATACCTGCAGGACTGCCTGAGTCCATGACATTCCAAACAGGAACAAACTAAATTAGGATTATTCTACGAAGTTCTGCTAACGAACCACATAAGAATGCAACATCAGTTTCATCTCCTCCTGATAGACACTTTCAACATGCCAAGTCAACCAAGAAGTTGATCACAATTGATGTGATGAAAACTAGCTTGTTTCTTGATGCACAAAGTCACTTTTTCTGATAAATATTGCCAACTTCAGACAAATATTCCAGTAGTTTTTAAGAGCTCTGAACAATGTACACAGTACAAGACTGGTTAAAGGGCAAAGATCTCTACTGACTGAAGAGAGCAACGCTATCTGGTACTATAATTTGGAAAACCTACACAATTGTATATATCAAGTATATGCTTGAGACAGAGCATGGATGATGTCTTGGAGCACTTAATTTCTCTATTTCTATGTTAAGTAGTAGAAGGAGGAGGAAGACTTTGAGAGAACAATATACTTGTTTTCAAAAGCAAGTAAGAAACAAGTAAAAAGAAACTGTCAGCACCTTCTTGTTTGCTCTCACTTACATAAGACAGCTACTGTTCTTCCCAGCATCTCCCTCAAGTTCTAGTGCAGACAACCCTGGAGACTTCAAGAAATTACCTTCCCAGAAATTGCCAATTTACCGGCCACCAAGGGAAAATATAAATAGACAATTAATCAGATGGACCTATTCAGGAGGATAAGTTAACTAATAGTAATGACAGCACCAAGCTTCCTGTAAAAGGAAGGAGAAAGGGAGAGTTCCTTCTACATGTATCCAAGAATGACAGCAATGCCATAGAAACCATGTAAGAAAATCAATACTATGCAGCCACTGAGCTGGGAGCTAAAGACCAGCTCTAAGGAAAGGTGAGATATTAAATCATTGACTGGAACTACTTTTGGTAAAATGTCATAATTGAATTACAAATCCTACCTTAGTCTGGTTTTTCTTCAAAAAATTAATCGGAGTAATTGGGTTATCCCTTTCAGTGTCTTTAAATGGATACCATCCCTCCCAAAGAACTACATCTGCAATAAAGTTTAGAACTCCACTGAAAGTAATTCTTCCGTTAAAGCTCAAAATGAAATAATGATGTTTCAACGTGATGCACATTATGTAACTGGAAATTTTCATTACCAAGACTAACTTATGGACAGCCCATCAGAAAAGTATCAGATGTCTCTACACCTATATTACGGTACCACACCTGTGTACAGATGTAGCATACATAAGGATCTTGGCCATGTACCTAAACACCCAGATTTTGAGTTACTGGGCAACAACTACTGTTCCTCATCCCTCACTCTCTAATAACTAGTGTTGTCAATAAAGTTTGGCTTATACAAACCGAAGACCTTATCATTACTCAAAAAGATCTGGGAGCAATACTAAAGCCATGACAAAGTAAATTGTGTTTCATCCTTTTTTTCCCCTCCTCTGGCTGTGAGAACACACAGATCAATACTCTTCAGCATGAGAATTCTGCAGCGAAATTTTCATTTGTTACAAACAGCAACAAAAAGGCCCCAAGCATGCCCTGTCACTTCCAGTTTAGAAGGAAACGCACTAATAAACTCTTCCCCCTGGGTCATCTTTGACAATGGGCAATACTATGCCAGCTCTTATTAAAGGCAATTCGTATCAGTGGCCCAAAAATTTCCTTTAAAATTATCATCTTTTGTATCCATGTAGCAGGATGTCAGCTTTAAAGTGCCACTGAGATATAGGACCTGTCATTATGGTTAATTTTCAGTACAGTTTTAACACCAGGGTAGCTGATCCCTAAGGGTATGCTTTTTTGGCTAACAAGATTTATTTAGTGGTTATCCAGACAAACAAGAAAATATATTACTGTATACTGCTTTTCAAATACAACAGCAAGCAATAAATTCTACTATAAAAATAAATCTTTGTTCTCTACCATGATGTCAAATGGATTAAAATATTTTTAGAAGAGTAATCTTATATTTCTCTCTTTTTCCTTTTTTTTTTTCCTTTTTTTTTTTATTAATTGTAGGTGTGTGTGTATATATAAAACATCCCTTAAAATTCTTTGGCTTCCAACGCAAGAAGCACACAAAAATTAAAATTAACCTGAAAATATGAAACCTATTCAGCTGTCATATATATAGCTAGATATCAAGTTTATGTTTCGAGCCATAAAGATGGTATTCTCTATCAAATGACCCAAGCTTCTCAGCAGAACAATATGCTGTATTGAAAAAGAGAGTACTATGAAGTTTGATATTGTTATCTTGTTATTTTTTTGAGACAGAAATACTGGTTTAAACACCATTTTGTTGCTCTATTATAATAGAAAAAATAGAAAACTTAATTTATTGGATAAATACATCCATTTGCCCTGCTTTTCTAACAACAAAACAGAAAGTCTGTTTTCATGCTCTAACAACAGGACTGAATTCATTGTATTAGCATGAAGACCAACTTGCACTTTACTAGACAAAAGGTATATCTAGAGAATAGAAAAGCTGTTAACTTATTGTTTAAATCCTCATATGGTCAGCAAAGCCCATTTTTATTGATGTTACATAGAAGGCATAAAACCTAGTTGACCTCAATCAACTGGTCTTGCAGGGAAAAGTCCTCTGCCAGTAAACACCAGATACCAAATACCTTAGAGCATTTCCTGTGCTACTTTTATTTCTACAAGCTAAGGATGAACTTGCTTTTCTCTGTTACCCCAGGTGTGAGTGACCAAACAGCCAATTGCTGGACCAACGAGTCAAACGAGAGCCTGTCATGTGCCCGATCCCCACACTTACCTGGCCAAAACCGACCCTGCACCAGGCAGCGGCATCACAGGCAAATTTTGTACACCACTTCTTTCTCCCACTTCAAAAACATTAAGCCTCATCACAACTAAGAGTAAAATGGGAAATTTTGCAGGTGACACAATTAGGCAATGATAGACTTCATAGCTTATCCCAGGCCAAACAGCAAGCAACTTCTGGAAGCAAAAACTGAACCCCTATATTCAACCATATCCTTTGCCAGTCAGATGACGTGCTTCCAGAACACAAAATGCATAAATAAATCGCCAACCTGACATCGCCAGACACAAGCTATGGTTGTACCCCAGCAGGCTTCTCAATGATTTGCAACAAAAAGGTATTTCAAGTAGAAAAAAGCAAGTTTTTCATTTTCTTCCTCTCACTTCATCACAGAAATCTTCATAACACTCCCAGCCCTTGGGTAGGTGAAAGTTTACATCTATTTTTATATACCTGTCTTCCAGGTAACAGAAGAATGTATTATTACTTGCTGTATTACCAGTTTGCTCAAGGCAACAGGTTTTAAAAGGGAATGTTAACTAACTACAGTGGATTCTCTCACACCTGTAAAAATATTTATGAAAAGTTATGCAGCTTTCACCTTAAGTTCAACAAACAGCATCCACAGAAAAGCATACAGGCATGTTACACACATTGCAAGATCAGGGTTTTTACACAGATTTATTCTATGGAAGCAATTGTAGGAAGTTTTGCAAACCAGTCTTTTGTTTTATAACCATTTCAGAAGCCTCATAGGGCTACTTTGTGTGATCGTTTCAGATCAAGGCATCTGCAGGCTAAATAAAAGGTATAAGTAGAAAGCAGTGGTATTAAGAGCTATTGAATGGATAAAATGAAAGCAATTAAAACTTTACCTCGAACAATAAGTTGAGCAAAATTTGACACTCCCGAACCTCTCTCTGACTGAGTCACACAGCGGTATAAATCCTGGTCGGTTTTTGTCACCTCTTGCAACTTAAAGGTAGCAGCAAATCTTCTGTGATTGATATTTTTAGTCTGAGCAACTGGAATATCTTCCCCATTTCTTCTCTGAAAATAAGAGAAACCAAGGCATGTTATCTCATAATAATACAAAATACATTTATCATGATCATCACACAAAGAGTACATAGAAATACTAAATGCATTCGCCCTGTGCTGCATTTCCATGGTAGAAGAGCTCAGTGCTGAGGTCCCACCAAGAGACAAGCAGTACTTAAAAGCATTTCAGAACCACATTTGGGGGTGAAAAGCACCATCAGGCTTTCGCACTGCCACAAAATGCGACCATGACTGCTGTTGCTCCATAGCTGGAACCTCAGGAGAGCCTCGCAGTAGCTATTGTACTCCTAAGAAAATTCATTCAACTTTAAATAAAATTATAACAGATACACTGGGTATATTGTAAGAAATATTTAAACAAACCTGGCATTGATGTATTTCATAGGTTTTCAACAGCTCTTTTTCAGAAACCAGCCAATGTTTCCTTTTCAATGTTCCCTTTTATCTGCCCAAATTCAATACCTTCTAACATTGTACCTTTATTATACTAAGCACCACCTATCCACCTGAGCTAGTTGAAATAAAAAGGGGAGGGAAGGAAACTGCTGAAAGAGGAATGATGTAGATCTCATTTAATGGAAGGAGCTTAGAGAGTTCTAAAAAAATCATAGCTACCACAAATCACTGAAAAATTTCATGTGTCCATAGCTGTGGGCAGAGTGAGAGGTCAGTAAGGTAGAAAGAGTTTAAGCTCTTGTGTGACCCCTTTTCCTTACTCTCATTCATAGTAAATGCTCAATTTTGATTTTAAGCGAAGAACAGACCCTCCACCACAAGTTAGCATTAAAAAAAAAAAAAAAAAAAAAAAACCACAAAACAAAGTAAAAAAGTCTACCAAAAAACTCCAAAATCGAAACACTCAACAAAACCAGAAACATGCATCAAGTGAACAAATGATGTTCCTGCTTTCTCCCATGGATCAACTGAATGTTATTCCCTGACCAGGATACAGCTTCTGAGCACTCAGCTTTAATCAGTCATCAGAAAGATATCATTTCCTTGTAACTGCATTGCCTGCTCTGCTCAATACATAGCAAAATGCGACCTCCATGGACATTTTTAGCTCTAATCAACCCCTGGAATAAGAAACTTCACTGAGGTCTTAAACTCCAAGCTTTCTGTCTAACACATGAAGTGGCACTGCTAAGCCACAAATTTAATAATCTGAAAACCTGTGGCAAAAAAGGAAAGGGGAGAAAAAGGAAATGAGTTAATGCTGCATGTGTATATTAGCCGGCCTCCTGTCACAGCCAGGAGTACTTCAGAATACCCAAACACTATTTCACTTCTACCCTTCATGGTCTTAGCATGGGTTAGTCACTCTCTAAACAGTTCTGTGGTAGATCAGCCAGGGGTTCAGCACTGGTTCAAACTCACCGAAACAAGTATTCATTTTAACTATAAATATGTTTAAACAACAGATTAATTTTAGCTTCTGCCATCTTTCTTGCAGCTGTTAAAGCACCCATCCCATGTTTCACTGCAAGCCTTGAGTGAAAACCTTCATTTCTACCAACCTGGCAGATTTTGGTCACTGGTATCCCACTACAAAGACCATACCATCACCTTTATCAAAGGCAGGTTTACTGGTGTGTGTCTTCCTCATTTCATGAAGATACCACCCAGTTTTTTCAACCCCAGCCACCACCACCATTACACCAAAAACAGCTGGGAGCTGCTACCCAGGGGTAAGCTCAGCCTGCAGGACCAAGCCAGAAAGTACAGTGAGATAGAGAGTGAAGCCAGATGTCCAAGAGAAGATGGCACATGAGACACTTCCAAAAGGTACTCTCACTGCTTCACCCTAGAACAGTCACCATCCCATAGCATCCATGGGATAAGCAGGCTTTTGGTGGTTATCCGACAGGGTGTTCACAGGGCCAAAGCAATGGCGGTTGAGCGCATGGAAACCTGGATCCACCACTGTGCAGCCAAGTCACCCTGCAGCAGACACCTGCTCCCTCAGCTCTGCAAATATCTGCCTCCTATTAAGAATAATTGAGAAAGTTCGCTGAGGCCTGCAAAGACTCCTACAAATGAAAGGCCATATTGAACATCAGGGATCAAGGAAATTATTAAATTCCAATATCACACAAATGAGGGGTGATGTTAAAGACTTTATTTCAGTACTGCTCAAGCTACAGTAAAATTATATTGTGGGAGGTGCACCTCCCCCTCCAGTTAGCTGGCTTCTCCTGATAGCAAAAACTAAATCCGAAAGCAGAATTTTCAAGCTACTTTCCCCCTCCCTCAGTTTCAACTCTCTGGAATCATAACTTAATACAAAACTTTGATCTAGTGCCTTGAAGTAACCAAAATAAGTTCATGGTACTTTCTTCCTCTCATGCTTGCCTGTGCCCTCCCCCATGATCTCATCGCCACACCACAATCAGCCAGCAAAAGGAAGTCAAGCTCCCAGCAAAAGGAAGTCAAGCTCCCCCACTAAACACAAACTTGCCATATAATTGTTAAAATGACCAAGCAGCATATAATAAAGAGAAGGCAAATTTTTTAAAATTATATGAATGCAGACTTGACAAGTAACCCAAGTAATGCAGTCTTTCTTGCTCTCCTATAAAGGGAAAAATAAGTATCAGAGTTTTCTATAATTAAGGACACATTTCAGTATGTCCAGTGCGTTAAATTTGAATGCCAAGCACTCAGTCTGCTGCAGAGACACACATCCAAACTTGCTGTGTAGAATAATTTACCCTCCAAAGCTCAGAACTTGCTTACTTAAGCTGGTCTGTGAGTTTCATGTTAGAGAAACAAAGTGAATTGGGCTCCTACTTAAAATGAAATATTAATGCACTTTCAGAGCAATTAATCAAAATGAAATTTAACAAGCTTTACAGTTCTACTCCAACAACAAAACCTAGGATTTTATTTTCTATTTACATCAGTAATTTCCTACTGCTTCATCTTACAAGGCTTAGAGTAGTTCCTCAAATTTCTCTGTATTAGGATTTGTTTCTTGGGAATCCAAATGCACAATTACATCTTCAAAGACTATCTTCATGTACAGCTTATCCATTAAAATATTTTTCCATCATTAAAATGATAAAAAGTTCAAACAGAAAAGAGTTCTCACTTAAAAATGAATGTTAAAGAAAATACCCTGCATTCATTTCAGTGCGTATCCCTTACACCGGTAAGCCATTAGCCAGTCAGAGTTCAGATGCACTGCCACAATCTCTTAATTAAATTCTTCTTTTTAATGTCAGGGCATTACTACTGATTTTAAAGCAGAGGAAAGAAAGGCAGCAGTGCTCTCTGCTTATTAGAGGGTTCCTGGTACATACTGTTTCAATTTATGTCCTGCTCACACTGAACAGAGCTTGAAAATGCTGCTCAATTAGGTTTTAAAAATTCAATTTAAAATTAATGTGGAGTTATACTAATAGGTAATGGCTGTACCCTGTGCGATCCTTGGTTCCTCCAGTCCCTTGCTGTCTGATTTGATAACCCTGAATTGCTCATTTAGGAGAGGTCACCACCAGGCAGTCCTCCTCCTTTGTGGAAATAACTCGGGGCTTCACAAACAGCTATGCTCTATAAACACTTGATAAAAAGAAATATAAGCACGTGGAAGAACCTCCTTTAATTCTGGCATTTCAGGCATTTAAACTTACAACCATAAGTAAGTCTGTATGACTCAACGTTATTTTTAATTTGACAGGAACCTGATTTTATTAATATTTTTTTCAGGCAATGAAATGAGATCATCTATATTTTAATCAAAGTCAACAGTAAAGTGTACACAGCTTAAAAAACGATCATAGGGAAATTAACAATTAGCCTTAAATTTATCTTTTCTGTTTCATGAAAGAAACCAATCATTTAATAAACATGAAGTGAAATTTTAGTGGATCTTCCAGAGCCTGAATGAAACCAGAAGCATCTAAACCCCAACAACTTATTTAATTGGTAGCATTTAGGTGCATTTTTAATTTTCTAATACAAATTTGTTTCTCTCTTAACTTCTCAGGTTGAAAAGTAGCAGGTTTTACTTTTTTGTTTAAATGATGTTCCTTCTAAATTTTCCTGAACTCTTTTTTCTTTTTTTAAATACCAGTGATTTTTATCAGCCTGGACAGCTCAACCTTACACATCTCCATCCCTTCCTTAGTGTAAACACCTTAAAATAAGTCCGCTCCATCGCTAACAAATACAGTCAACTCTGGTTGCCTTCTCGAGCTCTCGGCTGGAGGCCGGGATGCCTCCAGAGATCAGATGTCATCAACACTTCAGCTGCAGTGACACACATGTTACTCTCGCAGCAGCACCCACTTCAGCTGGCGTTCAATTGCTCCCTCCCCACTTTCATTCCTGTGCTAATACAGAAAACTGACCTGGAATAAGGAAAATACCTTTCTGGAAAACGTATTCCCTCCCCATATATTATCATCACCAAAAGGATTAGCTCATGATCCGATTCACTGTACAGCCACAGGAAGCGGAGGAGAGGGCGGGAACTGTGCAGGGAGCAGGGCACAAGCTGAGAGTCTGTCTAAGCAACTTGGTCCCCGAAGGTGCAATCAGAACTTCACCAGACAGCAGAAAGGCTACAAGGATGCCCCCAGAAGCCCTGGGAATTACACCTCTGCTGCCCTGAGGAAAAGGGAATTTGTGAATTACGTGCTCCAAAACGGTCTTGGCTTTACTCATTGTGTAAAGGCAGAAATGTCATTTTTTGCAAGAGGGAAAACAGTTGAATGGGGATAGTTTAAATGCCAGCGATAACATACGATCTCTGCCAAAAGATGTTTTGAAAAATAAAACAACGTGAGGGGAACAAACAACACAACTACACGTTTTAAGTTTTACTAACACGTAGCTGACTGGCACTTTTCGGCACAAACCGTATATGCTTTTACAGCATTTAGGACACAATTTCCAAATGGAGAACAATCTATTTTTCTAAAATACTTATTATTGTTTTTATTTTGTTCTTTTACACAAATGTCTCAATATATTCTTGGGACTTTAAAACTTATTAAACATACTAGAAGCATAATAAAGCATAACATCTATTTATTGCAAGAAATTATAAATAAAATTTTAATTTTTTCCCCACCCACAAGAAAGCAAATGACTGAACAAGTAGGATTTTTTCCCAATTTAATTTACAAATACATGATTCAGGACTAAGAAATAATTTTTTTCAAGCAGAACATGATCTGAAACTATAGCTTAAATAATATACCTACATAATCCTATCTTTTTCTTAGAATACAAGAAGGTGAAGTAGCAATTTCTTTTGTTTGATTTTTAAGAGAAAGCATGCAGTTGGGAGTTAAACTTTTTTTAGTAGGAAGTTAATACAACTTGCTTTAACTTGCTGGTCTCTCTGCATGCATGGCAAACTAAACTAAGATTCTACTTTCCAATGAACTACACCTTCATTTATTAGCAGGAAAGGCCACACAGCTTTTCCCATGCAAACATATACTAAAGATCTTGAATAAATGTGACAAGCCAAGTTTTATCCCACATGCTGCACTGCAATACAGAATAATCCATGATTATTTTAAACATCTTGGTTACATGCACTGCTGTTCCTCAAAAACTTGTGTGCTTTGAAGTAGCTCAATTTCTCTCACGTTGAACTGAACCTCCTACCAAAAATAGCAAGGATTCTCATTAAATAATCTAATTGAGAGCCATCTGGCCCTTCAGAGGTGGCAATCCTGATTTATTTTATTACAGTAAAATCCACCGGAGGCAGAATAGCAAAATTCATACTACAGTGTCCCTGGACGTTCCACTAGACAAATTAAAAAGACACTCTCTTACTCTTATTTTGAACATAATCTAACACATGCCACAAAAAAAAACCCCAAATTATATTAAAAAACAAAAAAAAGAAGCTTTTCAGAAAGCTATAGTTCTTGAATGCAGTGTTGTTGACTTTAAAAAAAAAAAACAAAACCAAAACCACCATAATTCACAGAAAAACAAATTCTGGACACAGTGATTAAAGTCCTATATCACCTTGAGCAGAGCATGCTGAACTACAGTATTCATCCTGCAGCTTTAAACAAAAAAAATCTGATTAGTTATACGACAACAAAGGAAAAAAATCTGAAAAAAAACCCACTACTGAAGACCATCATGACACAAGACTGTTCCTCAAACACTTCTCAGCAGACAATTTTACCCTTCTCTAAAAGCAGCCAAGTATACCAGCTGCTCTTATTCTTCCGCAATTCATTAAATGCTGCAGCTATCTGAGGTACCTAGGGCCTGGGGTGTTAGGCTACCTACCGCACACCACACCGCTCAGGAAGAGATGAACCTGAATGCACGTGTTAACAGACAAGACTCACGGGACTCAACGGTCCAGGAATTTCTAACAACCTATGTTTTTATAAACACTATCTTAATTTCAGGTGTCTGATTTATATGGGTTGAAGCCACTGGCTGGCTGAGGAAATACCACCAGGACTACACAAGAGTGACCAAACTTCCACCACAGCTGGTCTAGGTATAAACTACAGAATGGCAGGAGGAGAAGGTGGCGCCAGTGTTACAGGTGGTCACTGAGCTGCCCCCAGCACCACCGTGGGCACGGGGCACGGCAGCAGCACGGCCCCCCAAGCACCGGATGCTCCAGCCGCCGCGGGAGCAGCAGCATCCCTAGGGAAGACCTACAGGGATGACAATCCCAAAGGCTGCCCTGTAAAGTGAATGACTGGTAGCTACACAGGCTGGAGGACTTAGTTAACTGGGGCAGAATTAAATTAAAACCAGGAGGATTACAGTATCTCATGTTGCTGAAACCTAATGTGACTGGGCATCTAGGGAGAACTGCCGTATTTATCCAAGAAGCCAATAAATTGGGGAGGGAAAAAGGGATAATGGTTCATTCAGAATTAAATGACATAGCATCAAAGGTGAATACAGAGTGAAAAGGTAGGCGGGTGGGGAAAAAACCGTTTGTAAAACAAACAAATTAGAAGAATATCAAATATGAAGTTATGAATACTGTATTTTTCATTGGTGAATATTCTTTATAACTGTGTCAGTCAGCAGAGTGTGATACAGAATAAACTACAATTCAAGCAATTTACAAGTAGCTTGATATATCACTTCATGGCAGCTTTTCACACATCTTTGAAAAAAAAAAAAAAATGTTTGGAAAACCAGAACATCTATCACAGAACATAAATATGATGAGGTGAAAGTGCAGGTAAAATAGACAAGTGACTGCAAAAGATTATTCCTGTCCTCTATGCTTCCCTATTCTGTTGCTTGCTTTCAAGAACATCTTTTCTATAAGTACAAGCAACCGACGATGAGAAAAATGAGGGAAGTGAAGTTTCTATGCAAGCCTTAAGTGCAACAAAAAAGGACCTTATACGCTGCTTGGCCACTGTCAGTAATCACGATAGAGGTAAGATGATGTAAGACTTGAGTGGCATTTTACTGGCTGAGAAAAAAAAGCTTTAGTATCAACAGACAGTAATATTTACTGTTAACAAATCAGCGCTTGTTTTGGGCAGATGACAGTGATGATCCAAAACTCTGCTGTCTCCCCAGAGGCTCTTCAGAGGTTCACCCACCTCTCCTGCCACCTGAGGAGGGGAGCAAACCCAGAGGGATCAGTCCTCTCTCCTCCCACAGCCTCCACAACATCCTGGCTTTGACTCCTTCTCAGGGCGAGCAGGCCTGACTGACTTATTTCAGTTTAATAGCAGAAAGCACCAAATTTGACAGTTAACTAGTAGCAAAAAGGGCACCAAAAATCTCTATCACAGTAAAACAGCTGAAACCCTGCGGGTGCTGACAAGGCACCTCCTCTGAACTTCCTTTAGGCCCCAGAAAGAAAAAGCAAAGCAACAAGGCTCTCTAACTATCAGAGCGTACTCACTTCCCCTTAACTTTCAGGGGTCATAAAATCTGTGCAAACCAGCAAAAGACATTATTCAGATGTTATGAAAATAGCAAACAGCCAGGTGTACTGTAGCAGCAGATGTTTCATCATCAAACTAAAGAAACAGTACCTTAAGTTAATTAACTGTATGCAAATACAATGGGATCTCAAAATGCAAAGTTACATTAGAAAAATTCAAAGTAGTAAATGCATGCAAACTACATGAAAAAAATTAAATTAGACATGACGCTCCTATCACAGGCGAGCAAGCCTCCCAACACTTCACTACGGCTAAACAGTTTACCCCAAAGGCCCACAGCCTGTTTTCAAACCCTCCTGTCAAATACTAATCTTTGCCTTCACCTTCTGGATAGAGTGGGTAGAGAGGAATTACACGGCACAACCACTTTTCTCTGAGAGAAAATACTGTCCTTTCAAAAAACAAAACAGTCAATGTTGTGTCCCTCAACCCCCTGCTAGAGGCATGGGTTCTTGTACAAATTCTCCAGTCTAAATTCCTGAAATACTATATTGGTCTGCACAATGATGTGCCCAAATGCATCATCACAGGATACCGTCTGTATATGCCCACTCCAAAGACTTGTTAAACAGCATGCATACACAGTATCTAGCAAGAAAAACAAATGCTAAATACCAAATCACATTCTGTGGCAACTAGCACCAAAACCCAAGGTGCTGGCAAACAGGGCATTAAGGATTATGGCAGTTTCCTCAAGAAAGGGAGTGGGTTATGGCCAGTTGTTTGAGCCCAAACAGACAACCATGCAGACGCTCATTCATCCTCAAGCAACGGTACCACTGCGAGGTCAGCCCAACTCCATTGTTTCTACAGCAATTTGCATTTTATTTTCCATAATGCTTTTTAATTTCACTTTTTCAATTATTACTCTGAGGCAATTGCTTTAATTATCTGTTATTCCACAAGGAATGGCATTTTCCTCTGGCGGAGAGAGGGGCTGCATCAGACCGCATTAACGCTGATGAGCCTCTCCACGGGCGAGAGCGGGGCTGCCGTGCCAGCCTTGGCAGCCCAAGTGGAGCGGCAGTTAGCCAGCACCCACAGCTTTTGCCGACAGATTGGCCCGCTCACCGCCGCTCTGATGGCAATCTGCACAGGATTACCAGGCACGTATTAAAACTTTTAAACGCATGCAGTACCCCCTTTGAATTTCAGATTCACCAAAGCAAATGGTATCACCGCAGACCGTAGCAAAACACATCCGACTGCAAAGCAGCCAGAACAAGCCGCTTTCCCTAATCCAATGCTATGTTAATGCAACGCTCAGCAATGATGGATGGACTCATTAGTGCCGCAGTTATCGCCATCTGAACCAGGTGCCAAGACATATGGTTTAACAGATGTTCTAGCAAAAAGCTCTATTCTCCGCACTGTGCGAGTGTCCAGTTCAACTGGACATCGATAAGACACTGAAAATCATATTGGGCTTCTGGGAACCACAATTGTTCCCAGCCGTTAAACACAGCCCGATTATGCAAAAAACCCTATTGCTCTGATATCCCAATTAGATCCACAGAACAAATGCTGGACAACACGTACGCTGCTTTCCGGAGTCTTTGTGTACCCAAATGTTATTTATTCTATTCAGCCGATTCTATTTCTGCACTGTCTCAGTAAAGAAACAAAGCTTAAAACCCCAGAAGCTTTCTCCATGCAGAAATCTCCCAACCCAACAGGCAAACAGCCCCATATCACATCCCACCCCACCCCTGCATTTTCATGTTTAGAACGCCCTGTACACGCTATTTTGTCAAATATTTAATACTTAACACTTATCCACCCTGAGCATAGGATTAATGTGCAGAAGTGACTCTTGTTTGCAAGGTTATTTATTGACATAACTGCACTGGAATGCATGGCATTTCTCAGGGAGGGGGGAAATAGAATAAAAAGGTGGCCCTATAAATACTAATTCAGCAAATCAATGTGAACAAAGCAGCAAGATGCAAACTTTGATAAATGAAAGAACCCTTATTCTTTAAATGTCTTTTCAAAGAAAGAAAATTCATAGGCTTCAGGAAAAAAAAATCAGCAGAAGTAGGCAACTGATCAGTTATGATGTCTATACATGCTATATTCAATCTTTTAAGATTACACACACACGCACACTTATGCTCACCTCCGACAGGAAAGAATTTTTCCATAAGAACTTCTGCTATCTCCTGACGCTTATAAGACAGAGCATACCAAAGCATAACAGGTGGAAAGGCTAGGTTACCCCTTGGGTTTGGAACTCCTATCACATGACCCAACTGCCTCAGCATGTACAGTGGCACCAAACTACAGCTATTGGTGGGTGACATGTTACAGTCGAAATTTTACTCTTACAGATTCTAAACTCGGGAATACTGAATGTATTTCAGAAACAACATCAATGCTCACTTTAAACAAAAACTAAGGCCTTTGAAACTCTTTCAGAATTTGCTACTAATTGGAGCTAATTCAGCTCACAACTGTAACAGATTTGATACTAAAGTAGGTTGAAAAGTTGAAGAGCAAAAAAAAATCTGAGAGCTGCATTTTGTCCCGCACCCACACCTACTATTCACACTGTCACTGAAGGTGAGTTTCAGATCTCGTTCAACCAGTTAAATCTCTTTATCTGTGCAAATATTTGTTTCATATTAATGTAGCTGTGACTTCTAAAGACATCTGTTATCTTTGCTGCTTATCTTTCAATCCCAGAGCTCTGACTGTCCCAGATCTTTGTCCAGTGGGGCTGCAATGTGCAGGGGTGGGAGGGAAGGGGTACGAAAGGGGACAAGAGACCAGATACAATCTAAAAACAAAAAAACAACACGCCATGAGTCAGGAGAAGTTCAGTTCAATGTTAATTCCTATTTGCCTGAAATGTTTACAAGATGCCCATTTATAGAAAATGGAGTTGATGAAAAGACTGTCACTACAGCAGTAACACACAGGAAACAGTGCCTTGAAATGCTGTGCCTATTTTTATCCATTTTTATTTTCAGACACACAAAGCTATGTGCACTTAATTATATATAAACTGAGAAAAACATAAGCACAGAAATGTGCACATTCACAGATTATCTAGTATATGATCCATATACTTTTTCCCCAATAACTAAAAAAAATTAAAAAAAAACTTAAAATTTTACACAGGACACTAAAATGAGATCCACTACTGAGATCCACTTTTACTTCAGTTCATGTTGTTATAATGCTTCCTCCTTCCTTGCTTCTAACCAGCATCCCCATCTTTTTCCACCTGCTGGCACTATTTCGATAGGTAATTCAGACATGAATGACGCTAAAAATTTTTAAAATAATTAAAAAACCAAAACAGATAGTCTTCCCCACCCCCAAGAACAACAAAAATCCAATTTGGCCCAAAATCTTTTTCAGTCGAATCACTTCCCTGAACTGACTTACTGGCAAGCTCCAAAAGCTCCAGCATCAGTGCAGAGAGGCATGAGGAGGGCAAAGCCGAGACTGCGGCAGCTCGGACTGAGCCTGGCTGAAGCAGCTGTGGGACTGCACCCAGGGACAACACAACTCTGAACACAGAGCAGAGCGGTTGCTATTTTTTCTTTCTCCTGCTGCCAAATTTACTATAGCCTCTCTCTGAAACAGGGGGCTGGGAGAGCCAGAGAGCACTGGTAGAGTCTGTAACAAGATCTGTGCTTGCACATCTCTATTCAATGCAAGCAAACGAGATCTTAGATCATTTCAGATACAAAAAGCCTTAGCCTCCCAGATTGCACCTGGGATCTTTACTTATCAAAGAACGTGTTTTAATAGCAAGTTGTTTCCTGCATTTTCTTCCCCCCCCCCCCCCCAAAGGAAATACCTTTTCTTTTTCAATAAGGACATAACCAAAAGCTATTTTTCTCTAACACAGTGTACTTGGAAAGTGTCTTCTCCCCCACCACTCCCTCCCCTTCGTTTTTCATTTTTGCACTTTTTTTTTTTCCAATGGCCTTTCTTGTTATGAGAAAAACACATTCCTGGAATGTTTCAGCTTAGGGCTCTCAAAAACAATTACTTAGGCATTTGATTTGATCTGCCAGTTCTTCCTTGCTGGATATTCAGGCTTTATGAATCTCTGGTTTGGTCAAAGGTTAAAGTGAACCTTTTCCAAGTCACATTCCAGATCCCCACAAGGCCCATACATATCCACCCCAGGGTTTAAGGAAAAGGAGTGAATTCCCTATTAGCTGAAGGAAGAGAATTCAGAGAGGGAACGTTGCTGATCCAATGCTTATGTTGGGCAAGTAGGATGGAGAGGTGTAATGATGAGAGAGGAAGAAAAATAATGGGTCACCTTTAAATTTGTGAAAAATTGGTACTGTTTAAGAGAAAACAAGAAGGGGAACAGAAGTTCAAGTATATCATTTTAGTAGCAAGGTATCAAAGCACTTCATAAGCACAGGCAAGCAGAGTTACAACTACAAAGGGACCTTATCTTTCGAACTGGGAGAAATTACCACATCTACGCAGACACACACACACAGAGGCGCGCGCGCGCGCACACACACACACAGAGGCGCGCGCGCACACACACAGAGGCGCGCGCGCGCACACACACAGAGGCGCGCGCGCACACACACACACAGAGGCGCGCGCGCACACACACACACAGAGGCGCGCGCGCACACACACACACAGAGGCGCGCGCGCACACACACACACAGAGGCGCGCGCGCACACACAGGCACGCACCACCAAAACCAAAACCAAAACAGCAGTCAAAAAAACCCAACCCAAAACAACAAACCAAACCAAACCACCCTTTAAGTATATGGAGGGACAAAAGGGACAAAACATACGTTTTCTGCATTGTTTTGGCTGCTAACCAGGCTTCTCAGGGGAGTGAAAGTTAGAAAGGATAATCTGTCACAGTTATCTGACTCCAAGGACTGAGTGATAGGGAAGAGATTTCCAGCTGGCTGTCTCCATCAAGCTCTGACCCCTGATCAACCGAAGGTGGTGCTTCCCAGGTTTGCTGGTATGCTCCTATTGCTATAGTCCTACCTTTTATATAGCAAAACCCAGCTCAAATTAATTTTGTGTCCTTTGTGTGCTCTGTTTGGCAAGTCTCTGAAATCAAACTCCTCTTCCTCAATGAGTGCATTATACGTTTGCTCAATTTAAACAAGTTACTAGTCAAAGACATGGAGTACAAATCATTCCTACTGCTATGATACCTTTTTACTGAATGCAATGCAGTTACTGCTAGACTTGTGTTCCTTTTTTAATGTTGCGTATTTGCCCAGTAATAGATTTTGCATATCTGATTTTTTCTAATCTCATTCTATTTAATAAAAACTAAAAAATTCTCTTTAGAATTTTATCACGTGCCTATACGTAACTGTTACTCAAGGTTTGTCAGCTCCGCTCTCTATTCAAAAGAAAAATCAAACAGATTGAAGTAACTGATTATAGTTCATTTCAAAGTACAATGTTTCCCCAAAGGTATATACAGTTCTGAACATATACAGAAATACACATTTTAAAGTTTTAAAGGGCGTATTTAGAAACCATTCTAAAGGAGTGTTGGTTCTTAAGCTTTAAACTAAAGCATAAGCATAAAGGTACACATACAACTAAAGTGATTTTTTTTTTTTAATCCTTATTAAATGGCAAAATTTAATTTTTTAACAAGCAGCTGTGAAACTTTGCCATACTTCTTCTAAACTGGTGGTCTTAAATGTAAGTAACCCCAGCCCCACACCACAAAGCAAAGCAGTTTTGTTTTGGGGAGATGGTGTTTGTTTCTTCTTTTTCACGTTTTTTAGAGAGAAGAGTTATCTTCTGGTTTTAGTCATCTCTCAGATTTTAACATACATACTACTCACAGTTACACACAGGTAGAAGCTGAAGTCCCTCCTATTATGAAGACAGAAAAAAGGACATGCAACAGTCCTTTTATGTCGTCCCATTAAATACGCTGCTGAGTAAATCTGACACACGCACAGAAGTACAGCCACATCCCTCCAGCCACCACTTGGACAAAAATTTGTTGTAATTTATATCATAAAATTTATGACAGCTCTGTTACTCCTGTGTTTTACTAGATCCCAAATGCCAATTATCTGCATTTAATGATAATAAATTTTGATACAGAAGAATTGATTTACAACAAGAGAAGGTCCACAATGCCTTAAAGGCCAACTGTCCACAGACCTCCACTGTCCACACCAGTTGTTCTAATTTTTAATCCAAGCTTTTTAACATTACAAAACTGATTACAAGTTTCTCCATTTAACAGAGATAAAATTGTATTTAAACTAAATATTTCACAAGCAGAAGAAAAAAAAGGCTTAGGAAGTTAAATATTTCACCTCCAGAAAGCAGCTTGTCCTCTAGCCAAATAGACTTGCATTAGATGGCCTTACCTGGAGCCATAACTTGTTATTCACTGCATCCCTCCCCGTAGCAATGCATTGAAATGTAGCATTCTGCCCTGCATTGACCTCTACGTCCCCCAGCCTCAAGAAATGTGGAGATTTATCTGCAGAGGGGGAAAACAAAAGTTACAAATCACACTTAGTGCTAAAAAAGGTGCCAGCAACATTACTGTCTCCCTGAAGATGCATATTGTAACAACCTTTGGCTGAAAAACAGAAACAGAAGAGAGAAAATTATTTGTTTCATCTCTGTTCAAGAAGAAAGAGTGCTTCAGTCCTTTCTGCTCTCCCCTGGTGATTCTACTAACTTTACGTATACATGAGTTATATTAAAGTCTCTTAAAAATCAAAGCCAAGAGATGGAGATCAAATGCCAAACTGTCAGCAGCACTTTACAAAAATTATCCCAGACTTCCGATTGTATGAAACCCATCATACTGAGAAAACCCAATTAGCAGGATACTGCTTAGGCAAAGAGAGAGATACTATTCAGATTATTTGCAATGTAACTCAGAGCTCTGTTGTTCTACTAAATGAAATCATTTGTGCCACTGAATATAGTATTTCAGGAGCTGACAAATCTATTTCCCACCCTGACAAAGCCCCTAGGAAAGCTCACTGGCACAACCACCTGAAGGATTTATTAGATGTAAGAAAGCCGACAGACACATTTGAGGAATGGGTATGCTACACAGCTCTCACGCATCCCTTTCTCAAGGACTTGTAACAAAAACGGTAGCTGAACTGTTATTCCTTTGTGCTTACTTAAAAAAAAACCCCACAGGAAAAAAACAGCAAATTGGAACAAACAGGGCTTAAACATCCATAACAAAAAAGAGCTTATCTGAATACTGTATCATGCTGATAATCTGCCATCATGGCTGTAACCAAGCACCTTTTGTTTTGGCACTTAAAAAAAACACAAATGAAAAAAAGAGCCAGAAGAAAAAAATGAAAGCCAGGTTCTGAACCTGAGTAGAGCTTTGCTGACTACAAACATTAGATAGCTGGGCTGGCTGAAATATAAAGAGGTAACTCACTCAAATACCCTGCAAGCTTGGTAGGCCAAGAGCTATGGTTATAACAGGTTTGGAGTAGAAGAATGCAAAATGTGAGGGTGCCATTGCAATTTTCTGATTTGGCATCATTTTGCAAATTTGGGTGAGGGAGTTGTTGCATCTTGACCATTTCAGAAAGCAATTAAATTATTAGCCATGAGGTACATTACAATGCAATCACATTTTAGAAAGGGGATGTCTAGGGGAAGAGCAGAAGAGTTGAACAGAACCAAATTACCAAAAAATGTGATCACAAGTGACAGAAATGCACAGTAGTAATTTCTTCCTCACAACTTTTTATCTGTAGAATATTTCCCTTATTGCAGCTCGTGTTTGCACATGTGTAATCCTTCCCCAGGATTAAGCAGGGAAAGGCAAACAGAAGTGCCCAAAGTCTGTCCACAAAAACAAAACAACAAAACCCAATCCTTCAGTAGCTCAGCAGCCAGAAGGGTTGTTTGGCTGATTTGGTGTTTGTGGGTTTTTTTAAATCTGTTATACTTGGGGGGGGGGGGGCCGATGACACAAATTCTGACTATAAACCTCCTACATGTATCTGCCAATTCAGTTTTCTTTAATCAGTGAGTATACACATTAAAATTAAAACCCATTTTGATTCTGCACACCAACTATGGTATGGCTAAAAAGACACTGAAGAATTTCTGCTTTTGTATCCCGGCACACTTTACTTCTGGCAGACAAAGTTCTTACCCAGGTAAATCACTATTGCAACACTACATTTTCCCCTGGAAGCTGAACAAAAATACTATTGAAAGTATGAAGAACTTCAGTGATCAAGTGATGAAAACTCAGCAGTCTACAGCAATATCAAATACGTCCTGAAAAGACAGAGAAAAATGCACCTTTTAATCATTACTTACCACAAGGGTAACTCAGAACCTGGATGTCATCAATGGCAATGTAGCCATTTCTCCCATCTGAGACTTCAGCTTCAAATATTACCTGTCAAAATGAAAGAAAAAATGTTTACAACAGCCATTTCTACAGAATTCCCACAGTGGCAAACGTGTAGATATAAGACACATTGCCTTTTTCATTTAGTTGAAGTTCCTACAAGGTTTGACGACTGAATGGAATATTTATTACTCAAGGTATTGCAGTTCCATACCATTCATATACATGACTTGCTTTGGATTTGCTGCTTATGGCACACCAGAAAAGCAAGTTTATTCCCTCAATTAACGGCATACTGCTTTCACTCGCTAAATGTATAAACATGATTCAGTTCTGAAAAAAATGCCTTTACTTTCAGACAGGTTCGACATCACAGCACACAACTGATCGACCAATTTTAACAAAATTTATATTCTTGTCGGGGGTCACAGTATAGTCCACAGTCTCCTGTAACCTTCTGCAGCGTAATTGCACAGGAAAATATGCAGCAGCACAGAAATAGTGCAGCACTCCCCAGTGGCAATGAAAAGAACAGCTGTAGCATGAGATTTATGTAGTAGTCGTTAACTTCATTCTTCATTCTTGCAAGGCAATGGGGAAATTGCTGTGCATGAAGGAAAAGATGAGATTGTCTTCACATCTAACTACTTGTCCCACCACAAACAGGCAGTAACAACAAAGAATTGCTCTTGGACTGCTCCAGAGCACAGAGCTGTCTTTTGCTACAGATGTAGCAGAACAAGACCAACTGACCAGAACGAATTTATTGTCAAGATTCATGCTTCCTTTTATGGACAAAAAAAAAAAAAGTAGAATATGGTGAAAGTCAAATAATTAGGAGGAAAAATATAAAGGATGAAGCACAAATGTCTAAACTAAAAGGAAGATATGAAAGAGGAAAGCACACCAATAAAGACTGATATGGTAGAAACTTGCTATCATGATTCCCCAAATTAAGTACCTGTTGGGGTCTTCTGTGCAAGGCAGGCTTAGAGCAAGTCAGCTGCTCTATACCAGCGGTTCATGATGTGGTTCACAGGGTCCCACAACTTGTGCTTTGACTGCCCAAAAAGGAAGCCTGTGGGGCACATATACTTTGACAGCACCAGGCTATAACCCCTCTTCCAACTTCTCCAAAAGTTCTTGCTGAGGTTCTGGCTACACTTCACTTACTTTTTTTTTTCTTTTGATTGTATTTGCACCCCAATGCAATGAAGTTGCATAAACCACTTAATTCTCTGCCCCTTCCTCCTGCCTTGGCCAACAGCAGCTTGACGGAAAGGAATTTAGTGTATGGATCCTACTCTCACTCCCTTGTCCAATGACCTCTCTGATCAGAGCACTATTTGATACTATCCACAAGCTCCTCTGGCATCTTCAGAGAGCTGGCACTTGTTCCTTGTAAGGAACATCAACATGAATATCTTCAATACTTTAATAATTTGGATTAGTCCTTTTTTTTTTTAATGGTTATATAGTGTAGAAGACAACTCAGTAAGAAATACATATAATATTTAAAGCCCTTCTGACAGACCAATTTCTTTACAACACAATACCATTTTAATACAGCATACACAAACTCTGAAAGCACTTTGTTTCTCAAAGTCTAGTTAAGAAATTTGATCCTCAGTGTTAAAAATTGGACTAAATTTACTCCTCGCTCTAAACTGGCTTGTTATTAATTCATTTGGAAGCAACTTAGATCCAGTTTCTAGGGAAGCTTGGCCTCATGTAAGTGTGTCCTTCCCCTGTCTGTTGATGCCTTCCTACATTGTGGGCAGAGGAGAGAAAGTTACCTTTCCAGGGACTGAGCTGGGAACTATTTACTTGGCTTTTTCTACATCTTTGAGATTAATTTAATGAATCCCCACCCTCCAAGATTAGGAAGCTATCAAAAAACAGAAGTTCACAGGAAAGAGTGAGATTAAGACATGGAGATACATGAGAAGGAAAAAAAAACCGACACAACAAAACAAAAAGCAGAAACAGAAATACAAGCAGCCTACAAAACGTTATAGGGAGTAATGTTTATGAGGTAAGTAAGAGCTTACCTCTTAAACAGCTCAGTTAAAAAATTCTTATCAGGCTTTATTTTCATAATATCTGTTCACATTTAAAACAGGAAATGGAAAAAGGCACTTGCATATATTGGTGAAAACAGCAATTTAAAATGCTGACAAGTCAGACCAGAACCTGAGGTAGTTCTTTTCCTGACATACACACACACTACTTGAGGAAAACCAGACTGTTGAGATATTCCTTTCACCTGAGAAGGTTTATCCTAATAAGGCACCAGTGCTTTAGGAGTGAATCCTGCAGTTAGTCTGCACTGCTGTTGAGTTTACGGTCCTAGAAAGAATGGCTTAAACACTTCCATTTTAGCTGAAAAATAATTCAGATTATCACTCTAGCCAGAAAACGTTAGTTGCCTGTGCAACAATAAATGTCCTTCCATTTATTACAATTTAATTGCATGCTCACCTAGTGCACTTCTGAGAGATGCTCACTTTCTTTAATGGAGAGGAGACACTGTTCTGGGGGGATGAATCGGGCTTGCACAGAGCAGGGCTGTGGAGACAGCTATCCTGTCTCCTTTGTACCAGCATCACCGCAATGAATGAAAATGGGAAATGCTGAATAGCTCAGGTAATTCAAATGCTACTCAAGGGAATTAGATTTGATCCCTGAATTTTCTACACAGTTCCAAGGTGATACTCAAACAGTTACTTACTTCTCCAAATAAAATCGCATGTTCTTGTTTATAAAGTGCCTGCATTCAGATGCAAATGAAGATACAGTGTCAGAACTCCCTGAACAGAACATGCTCCTACATATTTAGCCATCCCTAATGCATCTCTTGTCCATATATTTGTCCATTTACCCCCCTAAAACCATGCAAGCTTTTAGTGAACACAGTATCATTTGGGAAAATCCATGGTTTTCCTACTGACAATATTAGGAGCCATTTCCATGTGTCTGTTTTGTAACTGGCTTCCTTTAATGACCCAAATCAGTGACAAATTGCTCCTAATCATCCTGCTATATTATTCACAACTTTATAGATCTCTATTTTATGTCCCTAAGTAATTCTGTCTCAAATTTGAAGAGTCCCAGATTATTCTGTCAATCTCATATAGAAACCATTCCCTTCTCTTTGATTATCCTCCTCATCCGCTAAAGCTCTAACTGTTACATTCTTTGAAGATAACGAAGGCAGAGCTGGCACACAGTAATCAAGATGTGGGTGAGTCATAATTTATGCAACAGCATTATATCATTATCTAATTTCTACTGAACTTCTTTAACCATTCTTAACACTTCATTTGCCTTTTTTTTTTTTTTTTTTTTTGGACCATCACAACACTCTAAACTGACATTTTTATGAACTCCACGATCTTGCTGCAGAATGACAAGGGCAAGCTCTGAATCCATCGCTCTGTGTGTGGAATTAATATTTTATGCAGTATGCATTTTTTTTATATCTCTTTATCTACACTAAAACATGCCTGCCATTTTACTGCCCAGTCACTCACAGTTGGTGCTGTGTGATGGTCTTTCTACAGGTCCGCACAATCACATATTGCCTTTTCTATTCCAAAGTAGTTTTTACCTATAACCTTCTGTCTTTGCACTGTTCTCTGGCCCCGTATGAACATGCTGAAAGGCACAAATCTCTATATGATGCCTTGGTGACTACTTCTGGGCATACTGACAATTTATTCCTACCTTCTCCTTTTCGTCTTAAACAATTAGCTATCTGTGGAAGCATCTTTCTCATAGAATGGCAGCTTATGTTCACTACAAGCTTTTGTAGAGGGATATGCTCAAAAGCCTTTCGGAAACCTAACTAACCTGTATCGATCAGATCACCCTTACCTGTATGCTTGCTGACACCTCTAAAAGACTCAAAGGTTGAAAATTAAATGTATGATGTGCAACATACAGCGAAAAAAAAAAGGGGCGGGGGGGAAATCTAGTTGTTTTGTCAGGCACTGCACAGTAGCATACGCTTTGTTTTTGTATCCCAGCTCTAAAATGCAAGCGATGCCGGTCACCCTTCACCTAATATTATTCCAGAAATAAATATTTGTGAACAACTTAAATAGTTCAACAGTATTTGAATGCAATGGAAAAAGTAGTAATTATTACAGCAGAGACCCCTAAAGGGATTTAATTGCTGAAGTTTAATGCTTAAGAAATACTCAAACCTTCACATTCCTACACAGCCCCAACATTGGATCACCATGAAGACTAAGCCTGCACTTGCAGGGATATACAAAATATGTGTCTTAAGGACTGGCCTCACTGAATTTTTAACTCTTTTCAATATCCAAAAATTTAGGTATGGTCATTATTAGCTCATTTGAGGCACTGATCAGAATAAGCATTCCCAAAGCATACCTAGTCAATTAAATACAAAATACCACCAGGAAAGAGGTAGGACAACCCTGTAGCCCAAAGCCTACCCTTGAACATAATTCTCCCTACATTTTGTAAAAACTGTTTTCCTGTAAATTATACACCATGTTCACCAAGCAGGGTATTTTCAGTACACTTTGAGACCTTCCTTGCCCTTCCTCTGCTTGACTAGTTCTGGCTACTCGCAGTACTGAAGGCGGCGAGAATCTCCTACAGTTTTGACAGCAGTCCTGTCAGACCATCATATACATGAGGCAAACATCCATACATCAGTTAAATAAAAGTGAGTATTAACAGGTTTAGTTACAACAGAAATGTAGTGTTTTACTGACTATTTTTTCCTGCTAGGCTCAAATACACATCATTAGAGAGCTGAAAAGGAATTTGACATGGAAATAGGAAAAAAAAAAAAAAGATCTTGTAATTTCCACAGAGCATTCAACTTGCAGCACATTTCTGTTCAGCTACCAGAGGGCTTCCACTAGTTTAATTATCTGAAATCAAACTTGTAAACAGATGAATTCCAGTGCTTGGTGGAAAGGTGTATTAGAGAGCTGTAAGCAAACAGAAGGTATCACGTGTGTGATAAATTGCAAAACGAAAACAACAACAACAACAACAAAACCAACACTACCACCACCAAAACCTGTTACAAACAAACAAAAAAACTTCAAGTAGAGCCCAGAATTACGGGAAACTTTCTGCTCTTTCCTCACTGTTCCAATACACGTAATCCTGATGGTATTAATTTTATTTTATTTTTGGCACCTCCCACAATTTCTACTCAACTTGTGAATAAAACAAATTAATAATTACTTAGAACCAAAAGAAGCAGCACAGTTATAATTTTCACCAGATATAAACCCTTAAAGTCTTCCATAAGAATATAAAAAGAAAACATTTTATTTTTTCTACTTCATGCACATCTCCTTCACAGATTCAGTTTAATTTTTGTAAAAGCATACTAGGGTGAACCCAAATACACTGGAACGTAGTATTTATACTAGAATTGGTTAAGATTAAACAGCACTTAGAAACAAGTGTGTTTTGTAGTAAAATAACTTTCTGCAGACAAAAAGCCATAAACAAGACCAGTTATACATAAGATAAAACACCGAAGAATCCTATTCACTGACAAGCTTCAAGTCCTATCCAATGTTTTTGCAGTTTTAAAGGCATTTTAAAATATTAAAACAACATTTTTCATTACCAAGAAACTAAAAATTCATATAAACATGAAAATAATATCTTGTTACAAAAGAAATACTTAATGGAAGCTAGCTGAAAGCAAGGGACAGCTAAACAAATTTTTACCTAACATATAAAAATTTTGTTGACATAAAAAGCATTTCCCTTGTGAAAGTTATAGATAATTTTGCTGAACTAATTTAGAAATCATGAAAACATAATTACTTCCATTTGGATGCTTAAGTAATGCTGTGAGGCAGCCTTTGCTGCTGACAGGGCCCAGGAGAATTTCCAGCACAGCAAATCAAACACTTGAGTGAGAACTTTGGGATCTCAATTCTGCCAAGTCAGCTAACACCCTATTTATTACTACTTTTTTCCTCAATAACACACCTCCTGAGATTGAAACCCTAAGGAGTTAAGGCTACCTTCTCGCTAGTATCCTTACCATCAGAGCTGGTCAGGTCCCAGATTCTTCAACCGTCTCAGAGTCACCCACAGATACATACACACCTCTTTTCACCCCCAAATTCGTATTTAAGGTCCAGTCAACATGGCTGTGCTGGTTTTGGCTGAGAAGAGGTTAATTCTCCTCACTGTGGGGGTCGGCTACCTTTCCAGCTTCCCGCGCTCTGCCGCGTGGCGTGGCAGGGGGGGCTGGGAGGGGCAGGGCCGTGGTGGGGGCGGCTGACCCCGACTGGCCAATGGCAGGTTCATTCCGTACCATGTGACACCATGACCAATATATTGAGGGGGGGCAGTGGCAGCGCGGGGGCGGCGCGGCGCCGGGTCGGCGAGCGGCTGCGGCGCGTGCGGTTGTTCCGGCGGTTCGTTCCCCCTCTCCCCTCCCTTCCCCCCTCCCCCGGGGCTTTGCGCCTCTCGTTGTTCTCCTTTACATTGCATTTCTACTGTTGTTTCTTTTAATTTTAATTATTAAACTGTTCTTATCCCAACCCACGAGCGTTACCCTTCTGATTCTCTCCCCCATCTACCGGTGGGGCAGTGAGCGAGCGGCTGTGTGGGGCTGAGCTGCCGCTAAACCACAACAGTCATTTTGGCGCCCAACGTGGGGCTCGAGGGTTGGAGATAACAACAGCTGCTGGTCACAGCACCATGTTGTCCTTTTTGCAGTTGGTGTTAAAAATCGGTGTTGGTTTGTTGAGTCTGCTGTGTTCTGCTGTGATTAGTAATGTTTTGCCTACAAGATTTGTTATACAAACACTCGTTTTCAGCTTTATCTGGTATTTGGGGTTTTTGCTGAAACCGTTACTGTACTTCGGATACCACCTTGTTGAGGCAATTAGCAATTATACCTCCTCCTCTGAGAGATTTTATATGGAGGAAATACAGAATAGTACCTTTGCAACTTTGTTCTATGATGTCTGTGCCTTTGTTACAACAACGTTTTTGTATCTTGAACATCCTTGGGTGGTTAAGGTGCACTTATTGTTAGTTTTTGGGCATGTTGTTTTGGTTTTGACTAAGCAACTTAAGAATATCACCCAGAAATCTGCCCCGAGGCTTGATAGTTACGAGTGGCAGGGCATGTGGGATAGCATGGGCAAATACCTAGGGCAGTGGGCACCCCCAGTGTTTTGGAGTTTCACCCCCGAGCAAGTGCAGAATCCTAAAAAACTAGTAGAATATTTGGAGAAAGTATGTTGTTACGCTGGGAACTCCAGAGAGACACAGATAACTGCAACGTGCTGGGGTCTGGCCCATGCGTACCGAGCCCTGCTCAACAGTATTCAGTGCCCCCAGGGGGAAGAGAATGTCTCTGGATTGAAATGCAAAGTGACTGGCACTGTAGACAATCCAGCCCTGACAACAGGCACTGCAGCCCCTCAAACCCCCACAACAAGCACCGGAGCTAGCTCAGAAAATAAACCCGTACCAGTATCAGTTGCCCCCATACACAAGACGAAATATTGGAAGCGGACATCAACCCGTTTAGAACGGGATGATGAAGAACCAGGGCCATCGCGGGGAGAGGAGGGAGAAGTAATAAATGAAATAGAGACCACCCGATCCCTGTCCTTAAGCGAGTTGCGAGATATGCGAAAAGATTATAGCCGTCGTTCAGGTGAGCACATTGTCACCTGGCTGCTCTGATGCTGGGATAATGGGGCCAGTAGCCTGGAACTAGAGGGAAAAGAAGCCAAACAATTGGGATCCCTTTCTGGGGAAGGGGGCGTTGACAAAGCAGTTGGAAAAAAACCACAAGCCCTCAGCCTCTGGAGGCGACTCTTGTCTGGAGTGAAGGAAAGGTATCCCTTTAAAGAAGATGTTACATATCGCCCAGGAAAATGGACAACTATGGAGAAAGGCATCCAGTATCTCGGGGAATTAGCTGTGTTTGAGGTGATTTATGGTGACCTGGACGATCAACGGTCATCCAAAGATCCAGATGAAGCCGAGTGCACAGGACCCACGTGGCGGAAGTTTGTACGGAGCGCACCATCTTCGCATGCAAACTCATTGGCAGTGATGTCCTGGAAAGATGACGAGACACCAACGGTGGCAGAGGTGATAGATAGACTCCGGGATTACGACACAAATATCTCTTCCTCGCTTGTCTCTGCTGTGGAGAAACTATCCCAAGAGGTCCAGCAACTCAAAGAAGATCTGTCCTACTCCCCCACCTCGACAGAGCAGTGTCTCAGCTGTTAGGAATAAGCGTCCTTTGGCTCAAAGAAGGGGATACACACCACGGGCCACCCTATGGTTCTACCTGTGTGACCACGGAGAGGACATGATGAGGTGGGATGGCAAGCCTACTTCGACCCTATAGGCACGAGTACATGAACTGCAAGGAAGAACAGTCACTCAGGGAGGCTCTTCCAGGAAAGCTGCTGCTCCAGTTTCCAGCGAGCAAGTCCCCAGACAGAGGAGTAGAAGCGCAGATTTTATTTCTAAGTGTAATAGAGGGACTCCTGATTCACATTTACAGGAAGTGAGTTGTGACTGCCATGATCAGGACTAGAGGGGCCCTGCCTCCAGCCGGGTAGAGGAAAGGGATAACCGGGCTTACTGGACTGTGTGGATCCGATGGCCTGGCATGTCCGACCCACAGGAGTATAAAGCTTTAGTGGACACCGGCGCACAGTGCACCTTAATGCCATCAAACTATATAGGGGCAGAACCCATCAGCATTGCTGGAGTGACAGGGGGATCCCAAGAGCTAACTGTATTGGAGGCCGAAGTGAGCCTAACTGGCAATGAGTGGCAGAAGCACCCCATTGTGACTGGCCCAGAGGCTCCGTGCATCCTTGGCATAGACTACCTCAGGAGAGGGTATTTCAAGGACCCAAAAGGTTACAAGTGGGCTTTTGGTGTAGCTGCCTTGGAGACGGAGGAAACTGAACAGCTGTCTACCTTGCCCGGTCTCTCAAAGGACCCTTCTGTGGTGGGGTTGCTGAAGGTCAAAGAACAACAGGTGCCAATCGCCACCACAACAGTGCACCGGCGGCAATATCGCACCAACAGAGACTCTCTGATCCCCATCCATAAACTCATTCACCAACTGAGGAGCCAAGGAGTCATCAGTAAGACCAGCTCACCCTTTAACAGTCCCATATGGCCAGTCCGGAAGTCTAATGGAGAGTGGAGACTAACAGTAGACTATCGTGGCCTGAATGAAGTCACTCCACCGTTGAGTGCTGCTGTGCCAGACATGCTAGAACTTCAATACGAACCGGAGTCAAAGGCGGCCAAGTGGTATGCCACAATTGATATTGCTAATGCATTCTTCTCAATCCCTCTGGCAGCAGAGTGCAGGCCACAGTTTGCTTTCACATGGAGGGGCGTCCAGTACACCTGGAATCGACTGCCCCAGGGGTGGAAACACAGTCCTACCATTTGCCATGGACTGATTCAGACTGTACTGGAACAGGGAGAAGCTCCAGAACACCTTCAATACATTGATGACATCATTGTGTGGGGCAACACAGCGGAAGAAGTTTTTGAGAAAGGTGAGAAAATAGTCCAAATCCTTCTGAAAGCTGGTTTTGCCATAAAACAAAGTAAGGTGAAGGGACCTGCACGAGAAATCCAGTTCTTAGGAATCAAATGGCAAGATGGTCGTCGTCAGATTCCAATGGATGTGATCAACAAAATAGCAGCCATGTCTCCACCAACTAGCAAAAAGGAAACACAAGCTTTCTTGGGCGTTGTGGGTTTTTGGAGAATGCATATTCCAAATTACAGTCTGATCGTGAGCCCTCTCTATCAAGTGACCCGGAAAAAGAATGATTTCAAATGGGGCCCTGAGCAACGACAAGCCTTTGAACAGATTAAACGAGAAATAGTCCATGCAGTAGCTCTTGGGCCAGTCCGGGCAGGACAAGATGTAAAAAATGTGCTCTACACTGCAGCCGGGGAGAATGGCCCTACCTGGAGCCTCTGGCAGAAAGCACCAGGGGAGACCCGGGGTCGACCCCTAGGGTTTTGGAGTCGGGGATACAGAGGGTCTGAAGCCCGCTATACTCCAGCTGAAAAAGAGATATTGGCAGCATATGAAGGGGTTCGAGCTGCTTCAGAAGTGGTTGGTACTGAGGCACAGTTGCTCCTGGCACCCCGACTGCCAGTGCTGGGCTGGATGTTCAAAGGAAACATCCCCTCTACACACCATGCAACTGATGCTACGTGGAGTAAATGGGTTGCACTGATTACCCAGCGGGCTCGAGTAGGAAACCCCAGTCGCCCAGGAATCTTGGAAGTGATTATGGACTGGCCAGAAGGTAAAGATTTTGGATTATCACCAGAGGAGGAGGTGACACGTGCTGAAGAAGCCCCACTGTATAACAGACTGCCAGATGAGAAGCAATATACCCTGTTCACTGATGGGTCCTGCCGCCTTGTGGGAAAGCACCGGAGATGGAAGGCTGCTGTATGGAGTCCTACATGGCAAGTAGCAGAAACTGCTGAAGGAGAAGGTGAATCGAGCCAGTTTGCAGAGGTAAAGGCCATCCAGCTGGCCTTAGACATCGCTGAACGGGAAAAGCGGCCAGTGCTCTATCTCTGTACTGACTCCTGGATGGTGGCAAATGCCTTGTGGGGCTGGCTGCAGCAATGGAAGCAAAGCAACTGGCAGCGCAGAGGCAAACCCATCTGGGCTGCCACATTGTGGCAAGATATTGCTGCCCGGGTAGAGAAACTGGTTGTAAAGGTACGGCATGTGGATGCTCACGTCCCCAAGAGTCGGGCCACTGAAGAACATCGAAACAACCAGCAGGTAGATCAGGCTGCCAAGATTGAAGTGGCTGAGGTGGATCTGGACTGGCAGCATAAGGGTGAACTATTTCTAGCTCGGTGGGCCCATGACACCTCAGGCCATCAAGGGAGAGATGCAACATACAGGTGGGCTCGTGATCGAGGGGTGGACTTGACCATGGATATTATTGCACAGGTTATCCACGAATGTGACACATGCGCTGCAGTCAAGCAAGCGAAGCGGGTAAAGCCTCTGTGGTATGGGGGACGATGGCTGAAATATAAATATGGGGAGGCCTGGCAAATTGACTATATCACACTCCCACAGACCCGCCAAGGCAAGCGCCATGTGCTTACAATGGTAGAAACAACGACTGGCTGGCTGGAAACATATCCTGTCCCCCACGCCACTGCCCGGAACACTATCCTGGGTCTTGAGAAACAAGTCCTGTGGCGACGTGGCACCCCAGAGAGAACTGAGTCAGACAACGGGACTCATTTCCGAAATAGCCTCATAGACACCTGGGCCAAAGAGCACGGCATTGAGTGGGTGTATCACATCCCCTATCACGCACCAGCCTCTGGGAAAATTGAACGGTAGAATGGACTGTTAAAAACTACACTGAGAGCAATGGGGGGTGGGACATTCAAGCACTGGGATACACATTTAGCAAAAGCCACGTGGTTAGTCAACACGAGGGGATCTGCCAACCGAGCTGGCCCTGCCCAGTCAGAAATCCTACATACTGTGGAAGGGGATAGAGTCCCTGTAGTGCACACAAAAAGTATGCTGGGCAAAACAGTCTGGGTTCTTCCTGCCTCCGGCAAAGGCAAACCCATTCGTGGGATTGCTTTTGCTCGAGGACCTGGGTGCACTTGGTGGGTGATGCGGGAGGATGGAGAAATCCGATGTGTGCCTCAAGGTGATTTGATTTTGGGTGAAAACAGTCAATGAACTGAATGGCACAATGTGAACTGCTATATAATACTGTGTGTCACCTCTGTGTTGTATCAATGATATCAGAGTACAAGCCTCCCAACCCATGGAAGATCAACTATGAAACAAGCCGTGCAGCAGTGATGGAAGGATGACTGACTCGGTATGCAGCAACCCAACGCCACACACCATCTCTCCCACCCGGGAAGACTGATACAACAGATGGAGCCCAGAGTCATGGACTGGGTGAACTCAATGGACATTTTAATGGACATTTTACAGGGAAGGTCCATGAACTAAGGGAATGATGTCTGTGTATTATGTTAAAGGATGGGAAGGGGAGGGGTGGTGGTTGGTACGGTTGTATTGCATCATATGGGACCTGGGCATGGTGTAAATGGTATGGAATAAGGGGTGGAGAATGTGCTGGTTTTGGCTGAGAAGAGGTTAATTCTCCTCACTGTGGGGGTCGGCTACCTTTCCAGCTTCCCGCGCTCTGCCGCGTGGTGGGGGGGGGGGGGGGGCGGCTGGGAGGGGCAGGGCCATGGTGGGGACGGCTGACCCCGACTGGCCAATGGCAGGTTCATTCCATACCATGTGACACCGTGACCAATATATTGAGGGGGGGCAGTGGCAGCGCGGAGGCGGTGCGGCGGCGGGGCGGCAAGCGGCTGCGGCGCGTGCGGTTGTTTCGGCGGTTCGTTCCCCCTCTCCCCTCCCTTCCCCCTCCCCCGGGGCTTTGTGCCTCTCGTTGTTCTCCTTTACATTGCATTTCTACTGTTGTATCTTTTAATTTTAATTATTAAACTGTTCTTATCCCAACCCACGAGCGTTACCCTTCTGATTCTCTCCCCCATCTACCGGTGGGGGAGTGAGCGAGCGGCTGTGTGGGGCTGAGCTGCCGCTAAACCACAACAATGGCAAAGTCTATACTCCCAAGATTCATCTCAGTTCATACTCTCTGGTGAGAAACCAGACAGAAAACATGCCTATGAAGGGTCCCAAAGGGTAATCCTTCAGAGAATTTATTAGTTGTAAATGAGCTAGCTCCACTCCTCAAACAAAATAAAACCAAACCTAAAATTGTCTCTTTACATGTAAGCAAGAACTGTAGATGAGCTTTCGGTGAGCTACAAAATTGGAACACGAGGAGAGTTAGTAACAATATTTTACCTCCACAAGCAACATACATGCTGCATGAAAACACATAATTAAGATGAAGCATAATAAACCCTAGAAAGGGCCTATACAGTTATCTGATGCAGGGGAAGCTAGAGACCAGACTCAGAGATCCTGGAGACCCTTGTGTTAGGAACACCAGGAAAAAACTCACATCCTTCCACTTATCTGTGCTTACTTCTCTTAAGCTGCTTATGCCAAGTGTTTCTAGGCTCATGCCTAGAAAATGTTTGGATGAAGCACCACACACAGAAGAGTTACAGCTGCTCTGGCTTCAGAGCAGTAGTAGTTTATCATCTGGGAATATTTACAGTCTTGCAAAAACCCACCCTGCTCTTGACTGACTGAAGAAGTTGAAGAAAAAACATCCTTACATAGTCTGTAAACACAAGATCTTCAACAAACCAAAACATTTGTTCAAGGGTAAAAATTTTTAAATGATTGAGATTTAAAAATAATAACACTGCATGCAAAGGCATGACAATGGGAAACAAAAAACCTTGACAGCATTGTAAATCATGACATTTAAAGGCTAAAACTGGGACGGCAGCAGTAAGAGACAAGCTAAGAATCAATAAGAAATACTTAATGCTTTGCTTATTTTTATGATAGACCAGAACTTTAAAAAAATACTTTCCAGTAGGACAGCAGTCCCTTTGAACATGGGTAGAAAATGCAGCAGTACAAGTTTGGCATGATGCCACTGTTCTTTTCTAAACCTAGAGCAGAGGTCAGTCCTTTCTGACTTCCAGTAACCCTTGGGAATTCCCTACCATGTGGGGATTATTATTTTTTAAAATATGCTCCATCTCAAACCATACAAATTACTGATACATTTGAACACACTCAGTAATCATAACCATTATCCCTTGAAGTAATATCTGCATGAATACTACACAGATAAATACAATTCTTAGTTTCCCAACCACAGGATCTTTTCCATATTCAATTAAAATAAAAGGCGACTTCATAGAATTAGCCTATGAAGAACTGCGAAAAACCAAGCCAGTCTGAACGCAGCAGACAAAATTCAGAGGTTCATGTTGCATCCTGCATATTGATTTCTAGAACAACTCTTTCCAGTCCATATCAGAGTAAAATTATCTAAAATTGCTTATTTTCAGAACAGCAACCGAAAGAATTTGAAACACCTATGCATAAAGTCAAATACATATCCACACACTTTCTTGCGCCAAAGATGCTGTTCAAAACCACTTTTTAATCCCAGCAATCACCAGTCAAGGTGTTGACAGGTACTTGCTTCCTTTCCTCTCCCTTACCTTTTCCACTCCTCCATAATAAAACTCACATAACTGTAGCCATCACCCTCTGCCACTTCCTTCAGAAGTGTTCCTACTAAGCCTGCTTGAAGAACAGCAGAATTCAGTTGCAAAAGACATCCAGTTGTCATAAATTACAACAGTTGGTAGTGTCAGGAAGGAAGCAAACACCAAAAAAGCAAAATTGCACAGTATCTCCCACTCTGTGTCACCAGAGCGTGGAATAACACCAACACGTCTTAACTCAGGAAGGTATTAGAACATATTTTGCCCTAACAAGCGGGGGGCAGTTTAATAGTTTAACAGATATTTAATGAATACAGATCAAATACTGTCAAGGGAAAAAAAAAATTAATAAAAAAGAAAAAGCAACTCAAAGCAATGGACGGGTTATGTCAAACAGTACTGTGGAGATATTCGCTGCATCAGCACCTGCCTACATTAATACTGAGACTAGCACTGTTTGTGCAGGAAATTACTCTGACATGTTCTCTCTAAAATGTATTTCAAGATGCAATAGCAATAGTTCTATCTGCAAATTCTCTATATCATCTTACTGTATCCTCTGTATTTTTGCATTAATCACAACACATTGGTGCTAGACAAACACAGAAAATGACAGCCATCTGTACAAACATCTTATGTCTAAAGACACAGGAGGTATGACGTCTAAACATTTCCTTGCTCTCAGTCTTGTCTTGTACAACTTCCACTAAACTGAACTGAATCCAGCAAGGAATGCCAAGGGCAACAAGGAGGACTTCTGAAAGTATGTAAGGAGCAAAACGAACCTAGTGAAAACATAATAATAATGTATCAACCAAGAAAATTTTTGAGCTATGAAAGATTCTCCAGCAACCATTTTTAGCCAGGACAAGTGTTACCCATAACCACTCAAATTTAACAGCTGAAGTCCATGGAAAATGAGAGACTCTCTAATGGGACAATGCAACATACCTCAAACAATCTTACCCTACCCTCTGTGCTTGTAGGGTGAGCCAAATGGTGACATTATAAGGAAGGTTTTTTAAACCCAAAACCTCGTGTTAATTCCCATTTGTTTCCATGTGAGAATCCAGGCCTAAAGGTTCACGCTGCCCTGGATTATGGAGGAGCTACCTGATACGGTAGCTCCTAACTTACCTTGTATAGTCTTTTTGATACTTCCCTGGCTTGTTTTTTGCACCTCAAAGTTTTTCTGCATTTTTGTTTAATGAACCAGAAGTTTAAGAGAGCAGTTGTTACTGCCATTTTGTTTATCAGTAACGACTACAGAGCCAAGAAACCGATATTTATGTATGAGAAAGATAATCCTAGGACCATAATTTACAGGTGGAACAATTGCATGGAGAAGGCAGCACATGCAACTTCTCTAGAAGCACATTACAACAAAGAAATCAAGTATAAAATGGCTTCTTGTCTCAGTAAAGCAACAGAATGCAAGCTAAATTGTTAACCATGCCCACGTTAATCCATTGCTCCATAGCAGTTTTGCAAAGATCAGTTTAACAGGCAACACCTTTATTTTAGCGTAAGTAGCATAATACCCACATAGGGTTAGGACAGAAGATCAACCCCCAAGAAATACCTAATAACTGTCTCAACTCTGTTCCTACCACAACTGAAAGGAATAAATTGCTCATGGTTGCCAAAGTGACCGTGAAGCGTATCAAATTCACATTTGTGAACTGAAAAAACAAAAGAACAAGGTGGTTTCTCAAAAGTATGATGCATTGAAAACATGAGAACCTGAAGAAGAAGAGATTAAACCAACTTGTGCTTCTGCCTGCATAAACTAATATCCCCTTTTAAAAAATCAGAATATATCTCCACAGATACACAAGGGCATTCACAGCTTCCTCTTAACTTTACACGAAGATCTTAAATTTAAAAATAAAAAAAACCAACCAAAACAAAAAAAAACCCACACCACCAAACAACAACAACAATTAAAAAAAAAAACACCAAACAAATAGAAGGCAGAATCACTAACCAAATCTTTCAAAGTACACTGACATCCTCGTACATGTCATGCCTACGGTGTACACTTGGGACCAAGTTTTGGCACTTTTGCCTCCCACAAGACTACAAAGAGAAACCTTGAAAAGGTTTCTAGATACGCCAGATATGCCAGACCTCCAGACACTCAGATTCTATTTCAACAAGTCTCTCTGAGAATTATCTTCCTGCTTCTGAAAACATTTAGATCAGTAAAGTCAAAGCCATTTAAACTGTCACTATTACTTGGTTATGTGTAACATCACATGCCTTGCTTAATGAAACCAGCCAAGTCAGATTAATTTCCTGATTTCCCAGTTAAAGCAGCAACTTGTATTTGAGAAATTTTGAAAAATTCGAATTAGAAATATTTCTTTTTCGAAGTACTTCTACATCAGAAATGGGTAGTAAAGATGATGAAGCACCAAAAGTAATGGCTGTGGAATCTGAAATCAGTAAGACAAACACCAGTCAGGAATGATACAGATCTAGCGTACCCCACCACTGGCCAAGGCTAATATGTTCTATTAACTCAGAAGAGATTTTTCTGATATATTTTTCTGGGACATTTTTAGAGCTTCCAGGCATTATATCATTAACAATAAAATAATTAAATACAGAATCTTTGTAGTTTCTTCCATTTATTTGGAGTAGAAAGCTACAGCTATTCACCTTATATTCTCAGTTTGCAGGGAGAAGTATGAAAGAGCTAGGTGCTATTAAGAAGCTGAACAAATGAAACTGCATCAGACTGGAGAAGACAAGTTACTGACAAGTCAAGTCAGGCACATCACAGGAAGACAAAAATCAACAAGACAGAGACTTGGAGGCAAAGAACCTCCTCTGTACCCCTTAAAAGCCTTATCTTGCATACACCTACTAAAATCTTATTAGTCCTTTTTCCTTCTACCTTCCCTTTATTGACCAATCTGAAAAGACGTCTGCTACATCGACTGCCTTTAAGCAAACAAATTAAAATGAGAAGTCAAACAAAGGAATAATGGATCCTAAGTTCAAGAGAGAAGAATCTCTCCATTCTGAAACAAATCCATTTTCATTTTTTAAGTGTTGAAGATGAATACTGAGCAGACATTGTTGTTTCTTCTATAGGTGTACCTTGTAAGCTATTTCAGCAGTTTTGGCTACCAAAATGAGCGATGCTGCGATCTCTGTTACTGCGCATAAACTTATTTTTCTCCATAGAAAGAGGAAGGCAAAAAGACTCACTACCATAAAGAATATTGTCTCTTGAAAGACAGAAATAACCAAGAGCCATTCATACTGGAATCCTTTAAACCTCTATCAGGATGAAGCACCTACTTTTTTTTTAATTTTTCAGAAATATAGCTATGAAACACCAAGCAATTACTATTCTTGAAAGAGCTTAGGTTTTATAACTGGCAAAACAAACCTTCTACCATAGCTTCTTTTAATTTGAGACATATATTTTTAAACATTCCTATAAAATAATTTTCTAACAGATGGATTATTAAATGGCAGAAAAATATTGCATAGATGAATACTAACCTTTCACCTCATAAAATTACAATTTTTATCTACAATAAGCAGATAAGAGAGAAGGACGTCCTTACTAGTAACCTTCTGAAGATAAACTTCAATCCAAAAACAAACACATTTTACAATCTTGCTCTCAAGGTTCATCATTCATTACTGTAAGCCATTGTAACGTATTAAAGAATGTGCCACTGACAATTGCAGGAAAGTCGAAACCTGTATTTAAGCCGCCCTTCTTTCCAACAGGGGGGCGGGGGCACTGGCCCAGCAGTGGATCCAGTTATATCTGTATCACAGCATGCTGCATTATGCTCAGCATGGGGCTTTTCACTTATATGGTATTTTATAAAAGATGACAAAGGCAATTCTTAAGTGGGAGTAAATTAGGGATTGCAATTGAACTGGTGATTCCCTCCTCACCAGATCCAGGCTTCTGCAGTCACAGGCAATCATCATCACATTCAGTTCACAAAGGTTTGCAGATCATCTGTACACTCTCCACAGGCCACAAGAAATTCCCAACATTAAAACTCAACTTTAACAACCACAGACAAATCCCAAGCAAAAGCCAAGAGCACAATGCTTCACCACAATAGATACTGCAGGCAGCATCAGTGTCTGCAAGAAATTCTGTTTCCTACTGCAAAATCCATGTAAATTTGAATTAGCAAAGATCGCCACAGAATATACATTTATTTTATGCTCACACCTAAATACATAGGCAAAAACATTTATTTTCACAATTTTAAAGAGCAGCTAGAAAAATTACCCCACATTAATCTCTGTGTGAAAAACTACAGGCCTTCCTCTGCTTATTCTTATGCTTATTCTTATGCTTATTCTTATTCTTCTGAATACCAAGTCTCACAAAACTTTTAAATAAAGTCACAAGACTGAACTGCAAAGCAAAGTACAAGATATATATACACAGCATCTGTATACTAGAAGAGAACAAGGCAGCTGATTGTAGCCCAGTAAAACATTTTTGTATTTAGTAATTGTTATACAGACATATGCATGCATGTGCTTACATGAGCCCATATGTTCAATGAATTTGGCAAAGGTATTGATCATGCACCATGACCTGGGCACGGTGTCCTAGCAAACTTTATGTTTATCCAAAGAATGCTGATAAACTGTCAGAATGCCATTTTTAGGTAGAAATATTCTCAGACATTCTCTTGTATATTCAGCCACATGGCATTTGGAGCAAGTAATCTGGATTGCATAAAAGTCTTTTGTGAAGAGGTATCAAAATCAAGCTTTCTCTAACTGCTCAGTTGATCCACGTGGAAGTGTCAGATTCTTCCCTCTTCTCCCTCGGTTGCAGCAGACCCAGATCTCTCCCACTTAACTCTAGGCTCTCCTCCCCATGCTTCCTGGCGGCTTTGGATTAATGGTTACTGATTTTATGTTTTTATACCTGCACCTGACCTATAGCACTGAGCAGGTGCTTTCACTCCACTAAAAGAAACACCCACTTAACGTAAAGGTACATGGCATGATATTCTACCAAAATAAATACCGGCATCCTAAAATAACTTTCAATGCATGCTTTATGTTAATACAACCTTTAATAGCTCCTCAATATTTTTTTTCATGTCAGACTTCCCGACAGCCTCCCTAGGAAATAAAATATAAGAGAATTACAGGGGAAAAAATTAATGTGGAGCTTTCTTCTTATGCAAACTTCATTTCTCCTCATTTTTCCTTTCCTCATCAAAACATTCCCTTCTACCAGACATTTCTTGACAGCTTCTTTTAACATGCCTTCCATCTCCTACCTCTGATGGGCCATACTGATACGGCAATGAATCCCAGAAATAAGTGCAAGAAGTATTAGCTCTTTGTCAGTACACACTGACTGAAAAGCCATTTGCTACCTTCTCTGAAGAAAAAGTGGCAAACTAGTCAAAGTGCAGAGCTCCATCAGAGTGATGTGCTCCATCACTTGGACCACGCTGCTGATAACAGCCAATGAAACAAGCACAGCAACTGTTAAGAGTACTGACACCCTCAGGCACTAAGATAGTTATAAACTGAAACATATTTCTACAACTTTTGAAATAGAAAGCTAAAATGGTGGGTAAACTTCTGGTGCAGTATGCAGGCTTTTTCCATCTCAGGCAGCTGAGTGAAAGGCCAGTGCATGAATAAAATAAATGGGACAATGAGACTAGAAACACAAGCATCGAGGTATCACAAGGCAACAAAGACACCAAAGTAAGATGCAGTTAGCACTAATCCCAAGCTCCAACTGATGAATCTTTCACATCAGCTGTGACGGGCGTCACCATCACATCCGGTAATGCCCATTACTGTCATGAAAATGGGCATCACCAAATCGGGAGGAAAAAAATACACACAGTGCTTCCAGATCACAGTACAGGTAGCCCTCACTTCTACTTTGCTTCCAAAACATCCATTAATATGACAGCCGGTACCTAAAGAATTTCGGGAAGAAAACAGCCACAAATTTCACCAGTTATTTGTATTGTTCACATCCTTCAGATCATCTTCTAATAATCTGTCTCTAATCAGTTCGGAAATCAGAGTGCTGTACTTCTTTTTGCTGCTGCTTCTCTGACATTTTCTCAACTGATACTACTTTTCTAAATTATTCTGCCCATTTCCATTTCACCCGCAGATGTAAATTGAACTTGCCCCACCTACATACACACTTTACACTTTAAGAAGGCAAATTCTGCTCTCACCTGATATGAGCAGACTGTGAGGATAAAACTTAACATAGCAAAGTAATCTTTTAAAAAAAAAAAAACCAACACAAAAAAACCACAACTTATGCACAGTATTTCCCTTTGCTTCCAAGTGCTTCAGCCACACATTTCAGACTGTCTCTCCTTGTAGCTGCAGACCAGATATGCCAACCCAAATCTCAGCCTGAGGTTTCAAGGCTTTCCCCCAACACTTCGGATTCCAGAGCTTCCAAACAGATCTTATCTCCCCAAGGTGTTTATACAGAACCAACAATCATATTCCCTTGGCAGAGCATGTCAGCCCCGTTCTTGCAATCACCATCCTGTTGCAAACCAGGGCTTGAGCTGTGCCAACTGCAGAAGGCTAATAAAACGTCTCCATTATTAGAAACCAGGTACCAAACCACACACACTTGCATGCAAAACATGCCGTCTCTTGCACTGCACTTTTTCCTCAACTGTCCTGACCTGAAATGACAACCAGAGATTTTTTACTTAATTCCTCAGTCAGGTAAGTTATATTTTGGCTAAGAATACATAAAAAATAATATTCAGTAACCAAATACTTATAAAATATTAAATAAGAAGCACTTGGGAGATTTGAGACAACTGGTGTGATTAGGTCTTCTGTCTCATGGTGGTATAATGCTCCAGAGAGGTTTAGTCAGTCATGTGTCAGCTAAAGCAGCAAGACTTTATTACTTCTGAAAAGCAATCTGGAACTGTAAACCTGAACAGTAGATTTAGCTCGTTGCCCAGGTTTACTTTAGACCTCAACTCCTGACATTTCAGCACAGAAGCTCTACCCAGATTTAATTCTTTTAAAACAAACACCACACAAAACCTATCCTTTTTAATTTATTTCGTATTTGCTAAGGTTACTTTCGCACACCTTGCTTAGAGAACCATAAATATGAGTCAATAACTTTTATGGCCAGCTCCTTTACAGGCAGTAAAGGGAAAATGTTTCATTAAGAAGACTAACACCCCAAAATATTACGAAATATTCAAAGACCACCTCTAGATTATCAGCATTTGCTGATAGATATAACCCAGTGATATTCCAGAGGATAGCTTCTCCTCTATAATTTGAATGGGAAATAACTGACGTACCTTGGCAAAAGCTGACTTTCATTTCAATCATGGCAAACAGTGATAGGACAGGGCTATTCAAAGCATTTCTGTTCCCCTCCCTTACAGCGATTACTGTTTAATAATGGCAAACACGACATATTGAATAATAGTCATTTTGTCCTTTGGCACATCCAGCTATCCTTGGCTTAAGTTTAGTCAATCCTGTGCACAAAAACAAAGTCAAACATCACAGTCCTGACAAAAGTAAGTGATGAATAAGGACAATACAAACTAAAAGCAGAAAAAACTGTGTGATCCATCTCTGTGCTGTAAACAGGTCTTTGGATGTGAAAAAATTCAAGGTATTTGTAGACCAATAAATTCAGTGAATGTCAGAATATCTAGGCAACTCAGGTGCCATTCATCTTCTGCCTGAAAGGTATGTAGAACAAGCCCTTCCTAACAGTCATGACTTCTTTTCCTCCTTCCTCTTCATCTTTTACTACCTTACTGTAAGTTGTTGGACACCTCAATTTTTAAATCCGGGTGCGCTCCGATTAAAATGCTTTCATTGTAAGCTCAGCAATTTATTATTTATGTGGCTGCATCTTAACACAAATATGCATGCATGTACACACAGATTCTGTCCCCCACTCCCCCCTTACTGTCTTATTGCCACTATCTCTGGCAACATATAACATTTCAAAACACTGTAAGAGACTTTCAATAAAGAATTCCATGTTTGTCCTAAAAACTTCATCCACACACTATACCAAGGTCTACAGGAGAAAAGAAAGTACACAGTTCTCACCACAATTTACTTTCTGAATATAAGGAAATATTAACAGGTGGTTTATAAAATTCAAGTAGAATTTATTCATAGTGGGACATTTTAAAATGTCTTGGCCGAATCCACAAAACACTTCCTGTCTTGTATCCAAACAAAACCTTTGATTAGCACCAGAAGGTAAGCCTGAGGTACACATTTAATAGCAAAAATTCATTAAGAAGTTCCAGGGCTTTAAAGCACACTTCTACAAACTGCAAGACCCAGAGATTTACCAGCACCTCTCACTATGCCTCAAATACTACCCTGCTGCTATTATGAGTTAAAGAAATGTAAAAATAGATAAGCTGGACATATGCTGAAAGGCTATTTTTAATCCTTATGAAACAAACTAACTAAGCATATACTTAGCAGGTACCAAAACCAAACAACTGGTGATACAGCATAGCACTTAACTGTAATGGACATATATAAGACATACAAAAACACCTGCTTTGTAATTACCAAACATTTTATTTTAAAAGGGGAAAACCCCAGAAGTATCATTAAAGGGAATGCTCCTGACGCAGACACAGGGTGCTTATTTTGATGAAGCTTTTCTTCAGCAGACCTTTGTGTCTCTGCACGATTAAGTTATTACAGCATCTCATCCTTTCACCAGTTTACAGAGCTCTAACATAAACCATTCCATTAACTAGCATGCAAAAACCAGCTCGTTCATTCTGAAGATACTCTGAGTTGCTTCCTCTAGTATATCCTCAGACATATGCTCTTAAATATTCATTCATCAAAAACTATCAATATTTACTACGTAGTCTCATTTGTTCAATTTTTATTTAGTTCCAAACCCTTCTTCTCAGTGAACAGAGGAGCTAATCAAAAGAGAAACCAGAAAATAAGTCAAGGTTTGGGGTTTTGGGAGGTTTGGGTGTTTTTTCCCATTTTCTAGCAGTACTTTTACTGGAAAAAGATAATGATTGGATTAGATAAAAATTGTTACTGCAGCAAGAGCTCTTAAAATTGATGCAATGTGAAATCAAGCTCACAGCAGTTAGATGAAATTAAGTTTCTTAATACACATGGCCTGAGGAAAGTGAAAATAAAGAAAAAATGGAGTATTACACCTATAGAGATTTTCATGTCATCTCTATTCCAATACTTACGTCAGTAAGACGATTACTCGTATGTCAGGAAAGAGTAGCTAGACAAGCACATGCTACGCTTCATACAATGTGTAAAAGTTGAGAAAAACACAATTATAATAGCCCTGTTTATAACGTGGGCTACCACCACAGATCAATACAAATAATTTTACCTCTAAACTACATGAAAGTAATGACTACAATACTAATGGACAGACTTATAATGTTCTTTTAAATTTAAGCAGTATCTAACACACTGAAAAATGAATACTTCTTATATGAATTTGCACAGTCCTTGATTTTTTCTCTTTTTTTTTTTACTTAGCTGCCTTTTTCACCTGTAAGACAAAAGAAAAGAAAAAAAAAAACACACAAAAAAAACCACACACACACAAAAAAAACACCTCCTAGGCCACTAGTGAATACTTTTGGCAATAAAATGAGGTCAGGTCACTTAACAATTTCTAATCACTGACAAAACAAAGGGTAGGATCCTTTTTCATAGGTTAGTGGCCAAACCAGTTGTAGTAAGTCACTTCATCAGAAAGACGTTCCATAAAAAACAGAAAAGCAACCATTACATGCAAGATGACATCTACATATATAAGTTTGCTCAGTTCAAATCAACTCAAAGTACAGATAAAGATGTAGAATCATAGAATTACAAAGGTTGGAAAAGACCTTTAAGATCATCAAGTCCAACCATTAACGTAGCACTGCCAAATCTACCACTAAACCATATCCCTAAGCACCACATCCACACGTCTTTTAAATACCTCCAGGGACAGAGACTCAACCACTTCTCTGGGCAGCCTGTTCCAATGTTTAACAACCTTTTTGGTAAAGAAACTTTTTCCCAATATCCAATCTAAACCTCCCCTGGTGCAGCTTGAAGCCATTTCCTCTTGATCTATCACTGCTGACGTGGGAGAAGAGACCAATGCCCACCTCACTACAATCTCCTTTCAGGTAGTTGTAGAGAGCAATAAGGTCTCCCCTCAGCCTCCTCTTCTCCAGGCTAAACAACCCCAGTTCCCTCAACCTCTCTTCATAAGACTTGTTCTCCAGACCCTTCACCACCTTCCTTGCCCTTCTCTGGACACGCTCCAGCACCTCAATGTCCTTCTTGTACTGAGGGGCCCAAAACTGAACACAGTATTCAAGGTGCGGCCTCACCAGTGCCCCGTACAGGGACATGATCACTTCCCTGCTCCTGCTGGCCACACTCTTCCTGATACAAGCCAGGATGCTGTTGGCTGCCTTGGCCACCTGGGCACACTGCTGGCTCATGTTCAGCCGTCTGTCAACCAGCACCCCCAGGTCCTCCTCCACCAACCAGGCAGCTCTCCAGCCACTCTTCCCCAAGCCTGTAGCATTGCATGGGGTTGTTGTGACCCAAGTGCAGGACTCCGCATCTGGCCTTGTTAAACCTCATACAGTTATCCTTGGCCCATTGATCCAGCCTGTCCAGGTCCCTCTGCAGAGCCTTCCTACCCTCGAGCAGATCGACGCTCCCACCCAACTCAGTGCCATCCGCAAACTTACTGAGGGTGCACTCAATGCCCTTGTCTAGATCATTGATACAGATATTAAACAAGACTGGCCCCAAAACTGAGCCCTGGGGGACACTGCTCATGACCTGCCATCAACTGGATTTCACTCCATTCACCACAACTCTCTGGGCTTGGCCATCCAGCCAACTTTTTACCCAGTGAAGACTATGCCTATCCAGGCCATGAGCAGCCAGTTTCTCCAGAAGAATGCTGTAGGAAACGTTATCAACGGCTTTACTAAAGTCTAGGTAGACAAATCTACAATTATTTTTTTTCCCTGAAGTAGATTACTTCACAAACCCATCTTTTTAGTTTTTCCCCCCTCCAAAGTTTCACTGACCATCTCCTCTCTCTCTCTCTCTTTGCTCCCTTTTTTACAAAGGATAAAGTACCTTTTGCTATCCTCTGAAAAGACCTTCAAGGACAGTAATTTGATTCCTTCCATATAAAGTGTTCCACTTCATTCATGAAAAGCCGTGAGACTTCTGTCAAAGGCTACTGATACATGTTTTTAAACAGATACCTGAAAACTTCTTACACAGACAATATCTTAATTTGTAGGACAGTACAGTAAAAATAAAAGCCAGTAGCTGAAAGTGTCCCATAGCTGGCACCAAAAGTCTGGAATAGAAACTTTAATTACTTAAAGCTAAGATAAATCAATATTCTTAAGTCACATGCTTATCTGAAAATGCCTGTATAATGTCCCTTTAATTCACTGTGGCTGAAGCCTTTGTAGAACAGTTAAGCATCTTTGCTGAAAAAGAGCATGAAATCCTACTTCTGAACTACTACACCATATTTTCTCCCAGGGAGGTGGGAAAGTCTTGTAATTCATCATTTGTGGTTGTCCTTGCCAGCAAAGCATATGCTTTGTCTGGTCTAACCAGTAAGACCAATTTACCTTAAAGTCACTTTTCAAAGACACGTGTTGCTAAATACTCAACTGAAATAAAGAGTCTTCAGTGTTTACTCGGCAAATTTCTAAATGACTGAGCGACCAATTCACTAAATGACTTCAGCAAATCCAGCAATTACATAGATCTCCAAGAACAAAGCCCTTAATCCACTTCTAAAAGACAAAATAAAACATATGCAAAACAAAAATCCATGTGCACACAGTATGTCTGAACAGCAGGCAAGCATTTCTTGGCAATCTCGCTGTGCTGTTAATAAAAGCATCTTGCTAAGCATAACTTGTACAACTACAGCAAACTCTCAAAGGATTTGAAGCAATTTTTTTCCTTCTCCTACACTCCCTGCTGTGTATCACCTGTTGACATGGCACAAGAATGACCACGTTCTCCACACCTTTCTCTGTGTTACACAGTAACTTATTCAAAACCTCCATTTACAGTCAAACCATACCACACTTTGGCCCTTGTTCTGGATATATTTGCAGCCATCACTGGTTCGTTTTCTAGTCCTACCTTCCTGAACTACACATCTCTGCATATACAGGACCTTTCACTTATCTTTTCTACTCATTTTTATTTTGCATTTATTTTCCATGCTCGCATTCTCCAAACATTATAATCCATCTTAATTCAGGTCTGAACTCCGACTTTCTCCGCTGGATAGGGAGCAGTTTCCCAGACCAAGGACTGGAAATGCAGCCTGGTACATTGCTGCCAACAGATGGGGCAGGACTTCCTAAAGGAGCAGGTTTGCGGCTTTGCCCACAGACATGGAGAACCTACATGATTTGTATTTGGAAGCATGAGATTTGTTGTCTGGACAATGAAGCCTTCTTTGCTCCTTTACTAATCCTAATTCACTCTAGATCTGAATTACAAGTTACATAAACACTGTCTTATCTCCTCCACAATGCCACCTGCAAGTCAGAAAAAAAAGTTATATTATTTAACACACTTATTAAAGAAACCTAATATCTCACATATAACTGTGAGGAATTGTTAGGAATGCACTTATGTCTTGTTATAACAAATGAGCAGTTAACAAAGGTTTCAGTATGTGTTTCAAAAATAAGCATTACACTACAGGCAAGGAAATACACTTTCTTAGCCTAAATCTAGCACATTTTGCCAGCTTAAGACAAAAAGACAAATGTACTGAACTTAGCTGTGACACTAACTTAATACTGACTTTTTTAAAACTCTCTTGTACACAGGTTTTAAAAAAAAGGAAAAACAGGGATGAAGAGGAAGTGGTCAGATAGTATCACTATAGCAGCAAAGACTTCAAGTAGTGCCAAATTTCTCCCATTTAAAAGGAAAAACAAACTGCCAGAGTTATTGGGTTAGGGACTACTATGAGCAAAATTGTACAGTCTGAAAAGATTTACAGAAATTCACAATAATCACTGCAAAGGTATTTTTAAAAAAACAGCTAGAAAAGATGAAAAATTGAAAGCAATCATGTTGATGTAAAGACTTTCAGAAGTAGAGCCCAAGTAAAAACCGTTAACGAAATTCATGCTTGATGCACCAAATCACCTATGTTACCAGAAGTACATAATTATTCTTGAAAATAAAGAGTATTTTTACTGTAAAAGAATTCACAAGGCCTGTATCTAAGAAAGCAATTATTTTATCTGGTAACTTTTACCTATAAGTGATATAGTTCTTACAGTGCTATAAATATATATATATGCATGCATAGTAACAACCACATTATCAGTTAAATGACCAAAGTCTGTTCAGTTGTTGGTTTTGCACTTCTTAAATCTCAGAATCACATTCTTCAAAGAATAGTTCATAATCTGTCTGGAGTACCAGCTACTCAGAATTATTCCTCCTTATCTAAGAAGGTCCAGTGTGTACACTTCAGAACATACTGCAAGCAAACAGTGTTTATTTAACTGACATAATTTTGTTTGTTTCTGTCTTTACTTCGCAATATCAGGCTGCTCATATTTCTGTAATGCTTCTTTTGATTTACTGTCATTTACGTTATGTATATTCACTTTGTAAATAAGCTGCTTGCTGCTATAACAACATGCCAGCTACGAATCAATAAAATATAAATCTATTTTATACAAATCAAAGAGCCATCACATGTCAATGACTGCAAACAGCATTGCCTAGCATTTCCATTTTCAGCCCACCCACGAATATCACACGCAGCTTAGACTCTGCAACCTTATACCAATATATTTGCTGTAAACTACTACTTTTTAGGAGGCAGCTAGTGCTTTACACCTCTTTCAATTTTTTACATTCTATCTAAAGAAAATTTTTGGCCTTCTTTATGCTCCTTATGCTTGTCTATTTTCGAATCCATCACGCAACTGAGGAACTCATTTATTCCTTCTTCCTTGAAAGCTGCCTCAAAAGCTCTGAGTCCGTCCCCTGCAGGTAAGAGCACCTGGTTTTATCCAGGTGTTCTGAGTTCGCTCTTGCTTTTACAGGACTAGCTGTGCTTGTGAAATATGTCCCGGAGTGATGTATTGCATCTGTACAATCAGGATGGTGTGCAAGGTGCAGACTGGGAAACTAATAAAGTTAAACATACAAATGTTGGCATGAATGTAAGACAAGTCTAGAGCTGAATCATTCTGATGCTAACACAGTCCCATAGAGAAATGAACAGGATTATCTCTGTATGTAATCATTTCATAAAGATTTGCTCCACTGCTTCCAACTTAAAAACACTGTATGAGCCTCCCCTTTCCAGTTCACCCAAAACTGAACAGCCAAAATTTTCTGCAGCAAATAGTTCTCCTTGGGTGACTCCAGTAGTGGTGCATAAGGCTCCATACATGAAATGCTGGGACAATATCAAGACTTATCATTCCACCTACAAACCCCATCCATGAAAAGGCACGAGTGAAAACATATCCTTCTAAAAGCTTTCAAATCCAAGTCATAGTTGCTTTGGAACATCCAATACCTTCCTTAATCAAGAATGTTCTACAAGAACATAGTACTTGCAAGGATTACCATTTCATGTGTTACTGCCTCCTCCCATTAAAAAAACTCGGGTAGATAAAGGTGCTGTAAGTAGACTTGTTCCTATAGTTTCATATAATGATTTAGGTTGGAAGGGAACTCCGGAGACCCATCTAGTGCAACCACCTGCTCAGTGCAAGCCAACCTTAGGGCCATGAGCACCCTGAGTATGCAAACAAGTTTTGGGAGATGCTCCATGGCTGCTCCAGGCTACTCACTCCGGTGCTTAACTACTCATTTTTCCTTACACCCAATTATAAACTCCTAACTGCTGCCTCTTATCCTTTCACTGTACATGTCTCCTTTAAGCAGTAGATTCAAGGTCAACACTAGGAACTTTAGATACTTCTATCTATTTGGCTTGCAGCTTACTTTTCCGCATATTTTTGGAAAGTATGCTATATATCTATATACTTATCCACATACACATATACTTCGTGAAAGCCAGTCACAGAAAGAGGAGAAGGTCAGAATCCAATTCTACCCACAAGAAAAAGGAAGCTGGTCATCCAGAGGTTTCTGATTATTAGGAGGAGAGATCCCAAGCTCTATTAATTTTCAAATAACATTTGCCCTTTTAAGCAGCAGTTCAGTAGTTTCCACCTTCTAGCTAATGAGATGTATGTTTCCTTAGCCAGAAAATGCTGTCAACAAGATGACAGTGAGAAAAGATGATATCTATACAATTTTTTTTCCTTCTCAGTACGATTACTTATGGGACACTAGATGATGGGACCCACCCTTCCCTTTCAGGGTCAAAGATGCTTAAAACAGAAGACCAAAAACTATTGTCCTCAAGAAGACATCTTCTCTAATGTACTAAAGAAAGAAGTTAGGAAGAGAGGATTACACTTGGCAACATGGATAGCATTTGATATCTGAACACCCCTTCAGATTAGAACTTATTCTGAAGTATTTGAAAGTTGAATAGGTTGAGAGTAGACAACTTTGCCTTTCCAATACATGGCTTAAAACCACAAAGGTCCACTAAATTATTTTCATTTTTACCACTTGAATACCTATGGCATTGGTGTCTCTTGCCTCTGTAAGGATGTCAGAGATTTATAAAAGATAGTATCCTATTACATACTTTCCAAAGCAGAAGCTCCAAAATACTTGTATTTTGATCCAAAATAGCATTTTCATTGTCAAAACATGAGCTCCAAAATGAAATACAATTCTAACATTACTCTTCACACTTTGATGAACATTACATTTATTCATAAACCTATGAGTCAATCAACTGTTGTTAAAGTTATCAAATATAAAACAGGCAAAAAAAAAGTGAATAAAATTATCCTACATTTTATACTACTGCACCCAAAAGTATTTGTAGGAGAGTTTACCCGATGTACCATACACAGTAAGAAAATACTCTTTTCTCTAGTCATTATGATATGTACACTTCATGAAAACACATATTCACGGTATTTCCTGCTCTTTAGGGATCTTTTTCTATCCTGAAGATTTGGGGAGCTCTTTTTCTTTGTTCATTGCCTTTTTTTTTTTAAACCAGTCTACAAAGACGTATGGCAGGCACCATTTCAGAATAGTCAAAAACTGAGGCTATTAGAACTATTCCCATAATGCTTTCTGCTTCATTCTTTATGTATTATTCCTCTCTCAGCAATTCCTAATGTTCTATTTTTCTTTATGATTACATTTTTAAGCAATGAGATTTCATGGAACTATCCACAATGACTCCAATATCTCTTTCCTCCTGGCAACACTTTCTTTGCCATCATCTGTGATCATCATGAGATACAAATTATTAGTTGGAATTTCCCCTCAAACCCATCATTTATTCTGTAGTATTGTTATTATTAAGTTTACCTAGCTCACTCTTGTCCTGGAAGAGATTCTTTTGCATATCTTTGTAGGCAATTTTAGTTTTGACTCTCCAAAATAATTTTGAATGATCTGAAAAAGATTACCACTTCCGTAACCATCCATTTTCTAGTTCATTTGTGAAGATACTGAACTGCGTGGCTTCCAGAAGAAATCTTTCCAAAACCTCAGTATCACCTTTTCTCTCACCTTCCCAACCTATGACCACAAATTTTACTCCTACCTATAATTTCCTATTTTATAGGTAACTGACCTGTAAGTTATCTTTTTGACATATTTCACAAGCAAATTTAAGCCTTGGCAAAGAACCTTTAGTGAAAACTTTTCATGTCACGTCTCAAAAAATATCAACTGAATCATCCTTATACATTTCCTCACACGATTCTTTTCTAGGAACTCAAGGGTCTTATGAGGAGTAACTTATTTCCATAAAGTTGATGAAGAGTTCGGTATACTCCATTTTTGTACACTTAATTCATGTCTTAGCTATTTGTACTGGCTTTGGGGAGGATGGAGTTCATTTTCTTCACAGCAGCTCATACAGCACTGCATTTTGGATTTGTAACCAAAACAGTATTGATAACAGAGAGATGTTTTAGCTATTTGCGGAGCAGTGCTTGCGCAGCATCAAGGCTTTCTGTTTCTCACACTGCCCCACCAGTGAGTTGCCGGGGAGTGGGGGGTGCAAGAGGTTTCGAGGGGGCATGACCAGGACAACCAACTGACCAAAGGGATATCCCATGTTGTATGACATCATGCTCACCAACAAAAGCTGGGGGAAAGAAGGGGTGGGGGGGAAGGTGTTGGGTGGGAGAGAACAGTGGGTTTATTTTTCAGTTATTAATGTTTTGGGCCTGGGATGTTACCGTTTTACATTCTCACCCCTTTTTTATTACTCTCATTAGGACGTGACTTGCACTGTTTAAAAGACCCTCCCTTCCTTTTAATAGTCACGTTTACTCTGGTCTTAAAATCACAACAGCTTTTGGGTTTAGTGGTGTTGGGATATTCTTGGTGCTCCTACATTTATTCTTCCTGACCCTCTTAGAAAGGAGGACTGTTCCATGTTACCTGCAATTGCTTTAACCTTTCAGCTGCTCCTTTCAATGTATTTTTTTGTTTTGCTGTAGAAAGGCCTCACTTCTGTGAGACTGCTCCTAAGGATTGCAACAGGGTCACTCCTATGGAATAGCTACAGAGATGATAATTATTTGAATTTTCCTCTGCTAGACAGAGGTTTCTCTTTGATAGGCTTCCCAACTAGTTACCTCAAGGAATAACCATTCCTAGAAATGAAACCTTACACTCCACACTGCATCTCAATATTTACCCCACCAACCAGTACTACTGGCTTAGATATTATATCCCATTATTGGTAAACATGCTGGCTAGGTCAGAGGTACAGTCCTAGGATAATATTCCTCCTAATGAGGTTCACAATGCCATTCAAATTTTGAGGGAACTTCTCGGCGGGGGGGGGGGGGGGGGGGGAGGGGGGGAACACCACAAAAAAAAAAAACCCAAACCAAACGCTACCCCCAGTTTTAATACTTTTATGGAGCTGACTCAATTTTTTAAGAGCCTGATGCTGCCCTCTGAACAGGAACCCCTGTACTCAGTTACATTCCTTCCATGAGTTATGGGACAGCAAGCTGACCCTGAGCCATCACTGTGCCCTTGTGGCCAAGAAGGCCAACGGTATCCTGGGCTGTATTAAAAGGAGTGTGGCCAGCAGATCGAGAGAGGTTATCCTCCCCCTCTACTCTGCCCTAGTGAAACCACATCTGGAGTACTGTGTCCAGTTTTGGGGCCCCCGGTTTAAGAAGGACAGGGAAGTGCTTGAGCAAGTCTAGCAGAGAGCTACCGAGATGATCAGGGGACTGGAGCATCTTTCTTATTAAGAAAGGCTGAGAGACCTGGGTTTGTTCATCCTGGAGAAGAGAAGACTGAAGGGGGATTTCACCAATAGTTATAAATATCTGAAGGGCAGGTGTCAAGAGGATGGGACTGGACTCTTTTCAGTGACTCTTTTCAGTGGTGCCCAACGACAGGACAAGGGGCAATGGGCACAAGTTGGAACACAGGAAGTTCCACCCAAATATGAGGAAAAACCTCTTTCCTGTGTGGGTGACAGAGCAGTGGCACAGGCTGCCCAGGGAGGCTGTGGAGTCTCCTTCCCTGGAGACATTCAACACCCGCCGGGACATGGTCCTGTGCCCCTGCTCTAGGTGTGCCTGCTCAAGCAGGGGGGATTGGATGAGATGGTCTCCAAAAGTTTCTTCCAACCTCTACCATTCTGTGACTCTCTGATTTGCTTAGGAGCAAAAGATTCTTCCAATATCTCCAAAAGGACAGACAGACTATTACTGGAATATTTCTTACAAGGTTTAATATTTTTCTTCATCTGCATATCTTACCCTTTATTAAAACTTTGCTAAAGGAGATAAAAAGTAGACATGAACCTACAGATTCAGCAGAATAGAAGATTCTGAGCTTGTCTGAAGACTCAGGGGAAAAAAAAAAAAATCACTCTCATATAAAGTCACACTAATTTAAAAAAAAAAAATCCCCAATTAAGTGTACTTTGACTTCAGTTCAACAACAACAAAAAAAACATACTCCCCAGTGTACTTTATCTTCATTTTAACAAAAACCTTAGCAACCAAACATCGTAAGATTTGGTTGCTATGACAAAGATTATTATAATTAATATGGTTGGAAGCAAAATAAAAACTGCTGTGCACTGGAGAAGGTATCATAACAGGCCACAATGATAAAAGGTCATTAGATACTGTAGCTAATAATAATTAACTTCTCTGAAAGGTCCCAAGAGAAGCTGCTTTTCAGTTGTTTTATTCTCTAACATTCCTTGAATCACGAGTGAATCTTACACTAAACTATGGACTTGACATCTTACCTACCTGAAGCAAGACAAAACAGCTGTCTACTGCAAAACTCTGGTTTTCAATCCTTCAAGCATTCTTCAAAGAAAGAGAAATGCAATTTCCCCATATTTAACAAATTGGCTCCATCACTGGAGTTGTTTCTCTTTACATTCTAATATGAAAAACATAAAGCCGTCTTTTGAAAACTTACAATGCAGCTGTTAATTACAGCTTATTCCATAAGATCCTTCCCATCTTTTACTACGTGATAAGTGCTACTGCCAAATGCTTTTCGAGGTTTTCAGGTTTTAAAAATAATTTAAATATTTTTTTTAAATAACCATTCATAGATAGTAGTACTATTAGGGTAGTTACTGGAGGGTAAGAGTAACTCTGAACAATAACAACTTGAGCATCAAAGTGGAAAGTGAAGACTATATTTAGAAACTATGATATCATATACAGAAAAAATTATTTTTCCAGACCAATATATACAATTTGTTATCAATTTAATGGAGCAGATTTAAATGAATTTTTTTTTTTTTGAGAGTAACCAGTCAAACTGTTAAATTAAAGAGTGAGCAAGGTTTTGAAAGTGAGTACTCTAACGTAAACAGTGACTGACACTGATTAAAGGGATCTCTATGACACAGTACACATAACAAGTGACTTTAAGTTAACACAGAATGCCTAGCTTTTAATATATAAACCCATGAAACAGCATTTCATTTTCTTTCTGAACCATAAGAACACATCCCTACTTGTTCCAAAAACACTGTAAAGAAGTACTAGACAATACAGATGCTATTCATTGGGCTATTTTCAGATCCTTCATATATTTGGTGTTTAACAAGTGTCTGTATTGCAACCATCTGTAATTTTCAGCTTTTGATCATGTTAGGAAACACTCAGGATTCCCAGATAACCCATTTCAAACATTACTTTTACCTAATAAGTTATAATGCACAAATTTCAAAGATGACAAAAAAAAATTACTTTCCTGAAATTTGGATAGCTTTGGCAACATTTTAACAAGCAGCTGACCCTATTAGCACTTTCCTATCAGCAAGGACAGGTTTCCCTCTTAATCTCAATGCTCCTGCCTGCACAGTCCACATCCCACCTTCTGCCAACATCAAATTTCATCAAATCCTTCCAGAAGCCAAAGCAACTCTGCTTTAATGGCTTTTATTGCAGCGTTAGGTTTTTTTGCCAGGCTAACAAGAGTCCCAAAGCATGCAGAGCACAAGCAGTGGTCTTAACCACAAACGGGAGAAACCCTCCTGGGGCTCCAGGGCTGGCAAAAGCACCCTCACCTCTCCTCTAGCCCTGCCTTCTTCCAACGCTCATGCAATAGAGGTCTACAGAACAAGGAACCAACTACATTAAATAAATTACAACTGTAATAAGTTCACCTTTTCAGGGCAATAACAAAACTGAAATCTCAGACAAAGCAACTTCATACTTTCCTGTGACCTAGAAGTATTTCCCCTGCTAAACACTGGGAAGCTGTCTGGGGCCAAGGTGATGCTGGGTGAGCCATACTAGGGATGGTGGGGAGGGGAACACATTCGTAAACTCACATGAAACTGCAGGCAGTCTTGACTGCCTCATTTTACAACTGTGCCCCAAGTGTGTTCCTACTCCTTCAGTAAGTGAAGTTATTTTGTTGTCTCCAGTTCAAACTTCAGTTCCTGGAATTCCCAAACGTCAGTCTTCTGACAGTTTTAATCTGTGTGTACTACTCTCCTATAGATCCTACCCACAAGGTTTCCTGCTCTTTAGATGAGCAAAGTGGGTGAATTAAGTCTTCCAATGGAAAAAACAGAGCTACTTCTCTGAAGGTGTGCTGTAATTTGGGCAAGAAACTGAGCAAAGAAACCACTGAATGTTTCCTAACATTTTTATCCAGTATTGTATACTAAACCCACTGTTAATCCTAAATTCAAATGAAAAAAGAGTTATCATGGGGAGATAATAAAAAGGTAATAAAAAACAGAAACAATTCTGAAAAAGAAAACGAATCCCCAGTGAAATAATAAAATAAAAAATAGATAGAAGCCACAGGGTTCCCAAACCTCATGTCCGACAGCTAACTCTATGCAAGTTGCTTAAGAGTAACTGCAGCTCACACTAATGTAACAAGATGACAATAAACATCTGAAGTATTTGTCCTTTCAAAATTACTGTCACACTGAATCACCCCCAAATATTTCTTATTGAAAAAGAAGCACTTATACTTCCAAATGACCAATGGCCCTAGATATACCTTGAAAACAAATTAAGTATTTCCCTAGTTCTTCAATGGGATGGATGTTTTAATAGGGAAACAAAAAAAAAGCAAGGTTCCAAAATTGTATATGATCTCATTCACTTGCTGCAATGTACAGAAAAATGACCCTTTAGGCAGAGTAAATAAGGAGGAGATGTAGAGCTCAATATACTTCAAGGAAGGTTCTCCCTCATCCTCTTACAAAAATAATTAAGGGTTCAAATAATCAAGGGTTCACATACTCACCAAGCATGTGCAGGACAAGCAGGGGATCAGGCCCAGCCAGCATGGCTACATGAAAGGCAGGTCCTGCCTGACCAACCTGATCTCCTTCTATGACAGGGTGACTCGCCTAGAGGATGAGGGAAAGGCTGTGGATGTTGTCTGCCTGGACTTTAGCAAAGCCTTTGATACTGTCTCCCACAGCATCCTCCTGGTGGCTCATGGCTTGGACAGGTGTACTCTTCGATGGGTAAAAAACTGGCTGAATGGCCAAGCCCAGAGAGTTGTGGTGAATGGAGTGAAATCCAGTTGATGGCAGGTCATGAGCAGTGTCCCCCAGGGCTCAGTTTTGGGGCCAGTCTTGTTTAATATCTGTATCAATGATCTAGACAAGGGCATTGAGTGCACCCTAAGTAAGTTTGCAGATGGCACCGAGTTGGGTGGGAGCGTCGATCTGCTCGAGGGTAGGAAGGCTCTGCAGAGGGACCTGGACAGGCTGGATCAATGGGCCAAGGACAACTGTATGAGGTTTAACAAGGCCAGATGCGGAGTCCTGCACTTGGGTCACAACAACCCCATGCAATGCTACAGGCTTGGGGAAGAGTGGCTGGAGAGCTGCCTGGTTGGTGGAGGAGGACCTGGGGGTGCTGGTTGACAGACGGCTGAACATGAGCCAGCAGTGCGCTCAGGTGGCCAAGGCAGCCAACAGCATCCTGGCTTGTATCAGGAAGAGTGTGGCCAGCAGGAGCAGGGAAGTGATCATGTCCCTGTACGGGGCACTGGTGAGGCCGCACCTTGAATACTGTGTTCAGTTTTGGGCCCCTCAGTACAAGAAGGACATTGAGGTGCTGGAGCGTGTCCAGAGAAGGGCAAGGAAGGTGGTGAAGGGTCTGGAGAACAAGTCTTATGAAGAGAGGTTGAGGGAACTGGGGTTGTTTAGCCTGGAGAAGAGGAGGCTGAGGGGAGACCTTATTGCTCTCTACAACTACCTGAAAGGAGATTGTAGTGAGGTGGGCATTGGTCTCTTCTCCCACGTCAGCAGTGATAGATCAAGAGGAAATGGCTTCAAGCTGCACCAGGGGAGGTTTAGATTGGATATTGGGAAAAAGTTTCTTTACTGAAGGAGTGGTGAAATAGAAAAATAGTGAACTGGCATTAGAACAGGCTGCCCAGAGAGGTGTTAGAGTTGCCATCCCTCAAGGTATTTAAAAGACATGTAGACTTGACACTTCTGGGCATGGTTTGTTTAGGAGACATGGTAGTGTTGGGCTGACAGTTGGACTTGATGATCCTGGAGATCTTTTCCAACCTTAATGGTTCTATGATTCTAAGATTCCTTAACTCCCTCAAAATTGTTTAAAACTCACTGTTCTGCACAGTAAGTTAAGTGATTTAAGATCTTTATAACATCAGCAGACTGAGTACTTCTCTATTCAAATGGACAAAAAAAAAAAACACACCACTTCAAATCCTGATTGACATCCTGTCTTGCAAATATCTGTGTTCTGCTCTAAATAGATGACAAGCAGTTGCTATGATGTTTTTCTCAGAACTGTTATTTAACATTTTCCAACTCTGCAAAGGCATGAGAACATTAAAACTCTTTTGTTGGAAGTGGAGTGTTTGAAAGCTCATTGGCAGAGCAGTTACATCCACTTTCAAGAACACATGATAATTCTCTCTCTGGTTTCCCCAAATAGAAGAGGAGGGAAGAATGCAGAAAGAGGGAGCAGTGCACACAATATGTTTTTACTTCCATCTGCCATCTGTTAACAGCTTCAGCTACTTGGATAAATATGTATTTATACTCATCAGGAAAGATTACAGTCTTGTCTACATGCAGTTACTCAGTACAGCTGTTCACAAACAAGTCCAAGGTGAGGGCACTCTTACAGAACCAGTAGTTAAGAGTGCACAGAAATATATTTTGAAATGAGAATACCCAAATAAAGAACTATTCAAAAGCAGGTGCTTATGAATAACTAAATATAAATCAATCCTCATCATTCATCATAACAGGGTCTACTTATGTGCTACCACTATCTATACAGTGCGGAATCTGTGACAGCATGGCCTTGTCCTTCAGAAACTGGAGGGAGAAGAAGAAATTACATGTCTAACAAGTGTATCTATGTGGACAGATACAGAACCTTTTTACTGTTATGCTTCATATTAATTTAGGAAGTTGGATTAAACGTATTGAAAAATCACATCTCTATCAAAAGGTTCTTTTTATCTTCAGAAACGTAATTGCTTTCTCACTATAGTTCAGCTGCCTCTTTGGCAGACACTGTACAACCTTCGCAGCTTTGATGAGCTCAGTTTAGCACCACTGTCATCTCAGATCCTTCCTGCCTTGGCCTCTTGAATAAGTGAAAATAATCTGAACTAAGATGACATGATAGTACACTACCTCTAACTACACCCTGGGAGTAATGATCTTTTCTTTCTGGTGGAAGCGATTTTAAGATGAAAGATGGCAATTGCAGCCTTGTGAGAATTTTTCAGTTTTCTCCTGAAATTGCCGTTCAGCAAGAACAACAACAAAACACACAGGGCACTGCTGAGGTACACTCGTCCCAGGTAGAAGCAAGTCAATATGGCCCTGACTCAAAGTCAGCTCCTCCTGAAACTGGCCCAGAAAAGCCCCATCGGAACCAGAAGGCTAACTATTTTTAACACAAGTATGTTCAAAAGGCATGTAGGAATACCAGACTACATAGCGGTTTAAAGCGTATACCTGCTAAGTGGGAATTAAGTCCATCTCCAATGTTCATAATTAGGGAAATTACAGTAGTAGATTAAGACAAACAAATATCATTGGGTTTTTTGGTTGTTTTGGGTTTGTTTGGGTTTTTTTTTAATTATATTCTTGTATTAGAAAAAACCACTGAAGACGCCAAAAAAAGTTAAGCCTCAGAGCTGCTTAACTGACATTACACATGCAGTATTGGCTTTGTTCCATGGACTCCAGTTCCATACGCAGTTGAATATACAAAATATACTCATCATGTTATTTTCAAGTAATATGTCTCATTAATACTCATTGTTTACTGTATAAAAATGCATGCTAAGTTAACAATATGTCTATCAAAAATCTTCAGCATGCAGGTTGCCTTAGTATTATGAATAAACCCTGTATTCTCCAGCTGTGCATTGCGCTCACTGCATTTGTATTTGAGTCCTTTGATGGACTAACATGTGCAGCATGGACCGTGTCTCCATCTCCACTGTGACGCTAAGTAAACTGGAACTGCTGATTACATTACAAATTTGAGCATGAGAGGCTGAACATGGTTAGCACAGCAGACTTTGGGGACTTCTTGAACTTCCAGTTCCACTGTAAGACTGTAGCTGTCCGTCGGCAGTCATGTTGTACTCAATTCTGCAAGCAATTTATTCCTGACTTGGCTTTACATACACCCAAGTTGTCAGGTTTGATTTCACTGGGAAGGTACCTATAGACCACTTTTAACATGCCCTGCACTCCAAAGTTAAGGATGATTTGCATCCTGCTCACTTAACAGGCCTCATCCTCTTTTCTGACAACCTATAGCTGCTGCAGTGACGCACAAGATATCAAATCTATGTTACCAAACACTCTTAAAGGGCTGATTTCAGTGATGGATACATGCCTGCAAGACGTGACAAAGGTTAATGGTGCACAAAATATCTAAATCAGCTACCAAGGACCAGTTCTTAAAAACAGATTACATTTCACTTCAGGAAATGCATGTCCTGGGATGCTGCAGCTAACCAGAAGAGACAGGCCAATTCATGTTCAGACTGAGCTGTGACTTGTTTTCAGGACCACTGTTTTCTGTGGTCTGCACCAGCGGTAGCATATTGGCTCAATATCAATCACTCTTAAGAAAGACAGCTTACAACTAGCACAATACCAACAGCTTGTTTACAGGAAAGGAAACAGGTCTGAAGGAACAAATTACTCCTTTGAGAAAAATAGCAAAGATTCATTTGTAAAATTAAAATACTGAATGCTCTAGTATGCGTGATGAATTTGCAAATTAGGTAGATGGTAACGAGGAACACAAGGTAGAAGAAAGTTGCCAGAAGTTTGAATCTCCCATTATCTGGCAGAAAAGGTGTCTCATATTGCCTACGAAGCTACCACTAAGCATGGTGGAAGAGAAGAGATAACACAGCAACTCACAATCGGGGGATGGAGGGGAGCAGATACTTTTTCATTTTAATTGGCTTGGGAAAGAAAAACCTCAAAAAGAAACTAAACCACCATCTTTAAAATTGCCTTTAATTACTGCTACCTGCCATGTGAATAAAAGTAAATAGGAAATATTCCCACTGCTATGTGGGAACTTGCATTTAATGGCAGCCACTTGATACATCCTCCTAATACTAAGAAAATCAAAGCTTAAGTACATTAGCTAGCAAAAGAAACAACAACAAGTGAAAACATACTAAAGCCTGCTAATAACCACATCTGGATTTACTAATAAAACCTACAAAACCTAGCTTTCTTTCAAATAGGGTTTGCGAAAATTCTCCCTGGAGAATGTCAGAAGAATATCAATCCCTTCCTGAAAATTTTTAGACCAGAACAGCACCCTCCAGACTACAGGCTCATTCAGCACCCTTTCTTCATGATTTATTTGAAAATATTGTACACTAAATTATACAAAACTTTCCTTCCTGAATACTTACTATATTTCTGCAGGCAATCTGTATCAGTTTTGCAACCAAATTTTCTTCCTATTCTCTACACAGCCAACTTCGTTTTGTAACTATATTAGAGCAGAGATAAAACAGCTCCTACAGGTCTAAACTGTAAACTTTAATTATATCTTAAATATCATCACTGTGGAACTAAAGGAGGAAACAGCTGTAAAAATCTCAACACTGAATAACATAGGTAAAAATTACTTATCAGCTAGAATCACAATATTTATGAGAAAACAAAGAATTCAGGAAAGCAATTAAGATCTGCTATAAGGCTCCTTTGTACACCATGAAAATTTACTACATTTAAAATTACAGTAATTGAACTAATAAAAATGAAGCCATATTTTAACTTAAACTGTGTCATTTTCTTTAATAAACTAATCTGATTTTAAACTATGTGAGTGATACCAATGGAAAATTGGGAGTCCAGCTTCAATGCTTGATAAGTTTTCTTGGATCATTTTTCACATGTTCAGCTTTAGTTTCATCTAGCACTTTCAGAGAAGTGTGGGACGGGGGGGTAGGAGGGAGACATCATTTCAGCTTAGGGCTTTTACACAGTCCACTTCCATTTGCAGCTGCACACCTCTCCTACATGATTTTTGGAGGCATGAAGTATCTGGCCCTGTTCTCACTCTGCACTAAATGGACTCTACCAAATAATATTCAAATTATTAAACTTCCCAGTTTATATGGTCTGAAATTGACCTGGGATTCCATTCTTATGAAAACTATACTTGATTTTCTGTTACAATTTTTAAAAAGTTAATCACGAATTTGTATTTTAGGCAAATAAACACACAAAACACATTGACTACACTTAAGGAACCAGATCCTACTCTCATTTTCACAAACATCTTCTGAAAGCAAATATCTAATCGCTAATGATTTTTGCCAAAAAGAAATTCTCCCTATAAATACTCATGCATTCACTTCTTGTGGCCATCTGTGCTCCAGAGGCAATTTAACTGGCCATTAAATAATGCCTCCAGAAAGATTTTTTGCCTGTTACTGATGTCCCAGCTCCGGGAAGTTGCAGCTGAGGTGACAACTTTCCATTGTCCTCCCTGCCTTTGCTGTCTGGCGGTGACTGCTCAAGCAGCTTGTGTTCTGCTGACACTCGCATTTGGAGCCAGCCTTCCTTTTGATTTACCCCTTCCATATCCTCCTGCAGACTTCCAAGAAAAAGGCCCTACAGCAGTTTGCATTTGTTACAGGTTCAGAAAATTCCCTGCCCGAACACAAAGAGTGAGTCCTGCCTAAAGTAAAGCCTTGAAACACTGCTGGCGCAAGCTTTTCTACCAACTACCCCTGAGAAAACAACCTCCCAAATCTTAAATGGAAGTAAAGCCTTTTGCTTCCCCACAAATCAATAGTGCAGCGTCACGTTACAAGTCCCAGGTAGTTTTGCCGCAGCCCTGGTTAAGCAAGTGCAGGTCACAGCATCAAAGGCAGCACCACGCTGACCTATGGGCTAAAAAGTGCGGGAGCCTCCGGGTCCCCAAACCGCTGCTTCACTTCCCCCCATCGCCCCCAGCTATGTAACCCTGCCTGCTCTCCCACAACCCCTGGGAAAGCATCAACACTCTGCAGGGACCCTAGGCAACTCACCAGCCTCCCATGCAAAGACCTCATAGTTGCTGTGTGGTTTCATTAAGCTTTGTTTCGTTTTTTCTTGGTTGGTTGGTTGGTTGGTTGGTTGTTGGGGGGGGGGGGGGGGGGTGTCTTGCAATTTTTTAGTTTTTAAATTTTTATTTATTTTTTTTTCCCCCCTCCACTGACATAACAAGAACAAGCTCGGGGAGGAAGTCAAAGAGCACCAAGGGAAAGAGGGAGCACTTGCAAAATGACACAAATTATTTTTCATGTGCTGTGCTTTGCCTCCATCCTGGCCCACGCCAAAGCATTTTTTCCTCAAACTTACCTGAAAAGATTGTTGTGAAAGTTAAGTATTTGGAATGCATTAGCCAAATCTTGCCTGTTAAGTGACGCTACCAAGGTGGTTCTTGTATTTTTGCGTTACAGCAAAAATACAGCACTTACAGAACTGGTTTTTACACTACAGTAGACTTACTGTAGCAAAATTACTATGGATTTAGAAAAGGACAAGCCAGTTTTCCCAACTTAATTAACAGTTTAATTAAACTGGAGAAGAAAATTACTTACCTTCATTATGATGTTACTTTTGAGTAAAATTATAACCCTCTATGTGGTTAAGAAAATCTGTACCTGAACTGCATTGACATTTTCAGATGCACAGAAAAATAAATTAAACTTATTGCCTGCACTACTGATCCTGCCACTCCTTTTTGAGAATGAGCATGGATACATATGCTCAAAATAAAATGTTCTCTAACTTTAGAGGTAGCAACATGAAGACAACTGTATTTCAGCAGACTTCCCCAGTACAGATCTGACCACAGCCAACAAGGTCCTGAAGTACGCACATTTCTCAGCACTATCTTACCACACATAATAGCTTTGACAAGAGATAAGAGAAAAAAAAAAAGGGGGGGAAAAAAAAGAAAAAAACACACCCAAAAAAAAATCAACAACCATGAAACAGAAAAAAGGGGTAAATTTACAGAAAATGAAAGCTCTGTTACAATTTTGAAAAAGAAAAACAACCCCTTTCAAATTTGGGGGGCAGTTTTCTATCAAATATATTGAATCTAACCAATGGTTCTGTAAAGCTGCAGCTGAAGAAAGCACACGTGTCCAGTTTAACTGTTTTGTTGTGACAAAATACCCACTTAACACATTTATCTGTTTCAACACGCTATGCAATATTTATCTAACATATGTAAACAATTATTAAAATGCATGCCATGTTCTGTTTCACTAGGATTTCTGAATCAGGACAAACATAAAACTGAAACTACTCACATAGCTTTTTGAATATATAGCATGTAGTATAACCAATATTTTGGGCAAATTAGTAATAAATCAACACTTGAGCAATGTAATTCAGACTGAATTCAGTGCTACCGAGATAAGTATAGCTGATGTTCCAGCTCTTTATGGAGGAACCAGACAGCTGCTGTTAAACTGTATTCCCTTTCATTGTTCAAATATATATGGTGTTAAGATCTCATAATTACATCCAGGGCCAAAGATGATGCTTTTTTAATTTTTATCCTTACAAAAACAAAAGCAAAACAAAACAAAAAAAAAACCCTAAGCACACGCTGATCACATGCACAGGCTGATACAAAGACAAACCCCATCACATGTACACCCATCATCACATTTCTTGTTTGTAATTTTTTCTTAAAAGAGAAACACGCCAAACAAGCAAACTCCAGCTTTGTTCCATGATTTCTATGTTAAGTAGCACAAAAAGCCAACTGGTCTCCTGTCAAGATCTATGACAGAAGATATTCTTTTGTATCCTGCAGATTTGACTAAAATGCATTGCAAGCTGCTTGATATTTTAACCTGTATCAAAAAACATGTCAGCTCATTGATAACTTACTACAGTTTTCAGTACGTTACAAATTAGTTTAATAATTCCGTTCATATAGGAGAGAAATTTGTTCAACATGGTAGGCTCACTCTTCTCTCATTAAGAGCAGTAGAAAACCAAACAACAGATTGCTACCCCACTTTTAAGATTTACATTAAATACCACTGGAAACACAGTAACAGGAACTGGTTGTCTCCTTGCCTTACCATTATGGAAAAGGGGAAATGGGTTTGTTGTGTTGGTGGCATTATTATTCATTATTATTAATTATTGTTTTATTTAATTTTAAGAAACATGATGTTCTTTGGGTTTGTGTGTTTTTCACAAGTACAAGCATAATGTAAAGGGCAGCCCATATTCATCCTGCCAAAGGAGAAGCCCAAATATCACACTGGAAGCTTGCGATTACACAGCAGGGAAGGGACCCGTGCCAGTCAAGGGGGAAGACTGACACCGGCCTCCCCTAGACCCTTTCCAAGGGCAGCAGCTGGGAAGCCTGGAAAAGGGGCGGTGGCAGGGGGAGAACCTGTGTTGCAGTCCTCTTGCCTGCAACCATGGGCGCAGCAGGAGAGGGAAGCAAAGACCACAGTGCTGCCATCCTTCCTTTCTGAGGACAAGTCTGAGATTAAGGGAGGACCTCGCTGGTCCTTGGCTTCCCCTCCAGACATGCAGCACAGTGGCTGCACTGTAATGAACCAGAATTGGAGGAGTGCCGAAGTTCAATTCACCAGGTCAAGCACGTGCCTAGCTGCAATTGATTTTTTTTCTTCTTCTTCTACTACAAAAAATGCAGACACACAAGGGTGCACCTATATTTGATACAAAAGGTACCACAACTCAAAAGAAAAGGCAGGGTGGGTGGGGAGGTGGAAGACATACGCACACAGGTGCAACTGTTTCTTAACTCATTTTCTGAAGTCTAGGAAGTTTACAGCAATCATCTAAGCACGGTAGAGAAGATGGGGATGAGAAGTAGATGTTCACTCACATATGAGAAGGTGAGCATGTGAGTCTGCCCTTAAATTCACAAAACAGAGAAAGACAAAAAAAAAAAATCAGAGAAAAGAAAGATTATTTGTCTCCATTCCTGCCTTAAAGTCCACAAAGTCAGTGGACTTGAGTTTTTGTGAGGGGTTGGTTTTGGTTTTTTGGGGGGTTTGTGAGGTTTTCTTGGGTTTGGTTGGTTTTGTTGGGATTTTTTTGGTTTATTTTTTTGTTTGTTTGTTTATTTGTTTTGGGGGTTTGGGTTTTGGGGGTTTTGTGGGTTTTTTTGCATTTTCAGATGAAATCCAATTCTGAAGTTAACCAGTCAACCACAAATTTCAAAATTAATCAGGTCCAACCAAGTCAACTAATGACCAGACCTACCAACATTATATGACATGAGCATAACACATGGCCAAAAGGCAGCAATCAGTTGCCACACACACACTAGATATCAAGTATTTTGCTGCTGAAGTTTGGCAGCTGGAAGATACGATATACTCACTCCTTTCTCTTTCTCTTCTATTGCTTCTTTTCTTGTTCTGTCTTACAGCTCAAGCCCACCACCACTTGAGTGCCACCACGAAATGCCTAATATTTGATTCTTCTTCCAGAACTACCCAGTGCACTGGGAAGGCTGGCATGATAGGATTATTAGTTTTTAAAGGCTTATTATAAAATCATTCAAATTGAACAAATACGCTTTCCTTGCTTGTAAATGATTTTATTCCATAAATAGCAGCAAACCTCTACTACCTCCAGGTAACAGACGTATGTCTCTTGTAATTGAAGAACTAAACTGCAGTACTGAAATTTCAGTCACCACATGCAGTACAAAAATAAAATAAAAAATATTTGATACGTTAACAAAAAAAAAGAATTGACAAGTTATTTTATTCCAACAGACAACACCTACTCAGGAATGCACAACCTATGAGATAAATTAATTGCCTGGCAAGCATCTCAAAGACTACATTTTGTTGTAATTGGTAATTGTCGATTTTGTTATCCAAGCCAAAAAGGTGGTCTTTTTGGATCTACCAACACTACAAAAAAAAAAAAAAAAATCAATGTTACAAAATTTCTAAAGGTAACAACTCACATAGGTAACAAACAGGCAAACACCACTACCCCTGGTAAAGACAACAGTCGTCACAATACAGCGGAACAGTAAAGTGACACCGTCACAACCCCACAAATTCCTCTGCTCTGCATTAGCAGGGATGCCCACACAATCTGCCCCCTCTACCAGAGTGGAAAATGTTTCTTCACACAGCCTGGCAGTTGTCAAGCTCTAAAGCACTGTCCCAGCTCAACACAGAGAAAGAGCCAAGGGCTAGTTTCCATTTGCTGCCACTTGTTTGAGACACAGGCAGAGACATGGTAATCCTGGTGCGTGCATCAACAAAACCTCAGCAAGCAACCATAAACCCTAAAACCAAAAAGGTTTCTAGCTATACAACCTATTCTAGCAAGTGAATGGTACATGAGAAGGTCTCATGGACCACATGCAAAAGACTCCAGAAGACCCTGAGGCCACAAAACAAACACACACAAACCAAAAACCCCACCACAACCAAAACCCAACAAAACAGCAGGAAAAAACCCAGCCTGGCTCACAGGATTGCACTGGGTTTCTTCTAGGTAGCCACGGTACTTTACTGAAGTAATCCACTCCAACAATTTTTATACCAATTCTTTAAACCTTTTGGGAGTTGCACATAAAGACACTTAAAGAAAATAGTGAAGGAGCTCCACAACTGACTAAGAATAAAAGAGAGAGCTCTCAAAGAAAAAATAATGTATCTGGAAAGACAATGCAACAGTTCCTGACTTTGAGCCCAGAGCACTATTTGCGCCATTGCCCTTTATACCACGGGGCAATTGCTAGTTTGCAAACTTTCCATCACTACATTAGAGCCACAAAATCGTTCTACTTCAGACGGTGGTTCAGAATGCACAGAATAGGGGTATAATTTGCTTCACTTGGTAGGAGGAGGCAAGGAGGGTGGGGGTGTCTTTAAAATACTTTGTAACATCTTTTGGGCAAAGGGGACAACTCAACAATACTGGTTTGTTTGCCTGTTTAAATACATGGTCCTTGAATAATTGATCAGAACGTGATCCTAGTACAAAGTAATTGATACCCATCTTCCCTCACCTTGGAACTGGAGTATTTTTTCCTTCAGAGCAACAATCTCAGTTCGTTTTTCAATGTCACCTCAAGCTAAGTCTAAACTGAAAAAAAGAAGTACACACAGGGTAGAGAGAATTATAAAGATATGAGGCATTTATCTCCCTATGCGGAGGTCATATCACCGGTCAACATGGGATTCCTATTATATACTACTCTGGATGAAGAAAACCTTTTGACTTCACTCCAAGCCTCAACCTTGTTCACCATTAGCATTAGAAAAAGAGAAGCTATTCAAAATACCCCACCAAAACAACCAGCACATTGTAGCATGGTTTGCACAGACTCAAAAAAACAACAACAAAAAACATTTCTTCCAGAGCATTTCATCTTGCCCTAAATACTAAGATGCAGGAAAGGGCAAAAAGAAAGATAAGTGGATGCATATTTCTCAGTAATTTTTTTCCCCAACACATGCATTGGTGTGGGAGGTGGGGGTGAAGAATCCAGACATCTAGAAGCATATAATGCTTCGCAGGAAAAACTACCTAAGAATACATCCTATCAGTGATGAATTGATGAGTTCAGACTTTTAAGTCAAAATCCCTGACTCTTCAAAGCCCATAAATTTGGAGGCTGATTGGTTTCCAATTTTGGAATTGCAGACATTTTAGTGAACTTTTTGATAATGATTCAGTACTGCACCATTATACTTTTTCTTTTATTTACCTTCACTTAAGCATAGTCTGGAAACCCCTAGCAGAGCACAATTCATTACTCAATCTTTTCAGAACCTGTATAATGAAAAAAAGTATTACCAATGTCTGCTTTCCTTTAACCATCTACTTCAAGCATATATCACTGATTTCTGCCATAACCCTCTTTCATTCATTTCACTTTCCCTGTGAACAAAAATGTATTTTAAGAAGAATATATCATTGCCAGCTCCCTGATAGCTTGATATTCACAATTTTTCTTAAAAAGGGATGAGACCTCATACTTAATCCAAAACACAGCACTATAACAGCTACTAGGAAGAAAATTAACTTTATCTGAGCCAAAACCAGGGCACAGAAGCTGATAAAAATATTACTATATCTGAGCTTCTTACATAACAAGTAATTATGGTTTCCAACTATAGACAAAAATCCTAAAAAGGAAAAATCTTGACAAAAGGAATTATCTAGACCTACTTTATTTACACACCATGATTTAAGTCAATCTTGTATTTCTGAAAAATTGATCAGGCCCTCCAAGGTGGCTGATTAGTAATACTATGTTTTCCACTTCACTGCCTGGCAGTGCCTGCTGTATGACGGGGAGGGCTTTTCATAATCTTGGTAATCAAGGTTAATATAAAATTTGCATATCACCTTGCTGATGAGTGGAATGTTTCCTGGAAGAGCGCTGAGGTTAAAGTCACATATATTTAATCAGAAATTAAGCACTGGCTAAAAATATTACATATTTATTCTCAAAGTTAGTCTTCATGTGTTTACAGCCAGCCAGTTTTCCACCTGAGACTTTTAGGTAATTAAAGAAAATCTGTAAATTGGACTCATACAGCACATTAACCTCGAAATCTTTCATTGCCTTTGGAAATGACAAGCATCTACTAAATTTCTGCCACCTTGCCCTGAAGATATCTACTGTTTTGCAGGGAACAGTGAAGAAAGTCAAAATGCTCATCAGCTTCATTGACACTACATTATTCAATAGAAAGAGAATTGAACATCTTGTATGTATAGCCATACAGTTCCTTACAATACTCCAGTGCTTCAAGTATGACATTTCTACCCTAGTTTTAAGTTCAGAAGATACATTCAGTAAAGGAAAACGTAGAACGCAGTAGAACAAAAGCAAGCTAATCCAAGACTGCAATATAATAGAACACAAAACAGTGGAAAGACAGCATTGAAAAAAATTAAAGGAAAAGGGAAGGAGTAAACTTAGAAGAGAGTGCTATTTTCTGAAGAGCAACATTATTGGTGAAATTTTCATTTTAGACACTTTAGCTTCAGAATTCTGCAAATTCATTTTTTCTTCAACACCAGACTAAGGACAGATCAACATCAGTGATTGCTCTGTCCCCAATTCATTAGCCTGTAAAAACCAAGGCATCCAAAGTAATTTCTTCTCCTCCCCTGCTGGAACAGAGTTCTCGGCATCTTGTGGAGGCAGAGCTGTCTCTGCTGGCAATGGAGAAACACATCTTGGGTCACTGACTTAGACACGGTTGACATATTTTACCTGATTATTGTTATTGTAAAAATTCTTTTATACTAATTTATCATATTTGCTCTTTTTCAATGTAGCTGACCCCAAAACAAATTAGGTATCTCCAGAACAGGCTTACAAAAATGAGATCGACCAAGCTACGAAAGCTATCACATACATCTCATCAGACAATTTAAAAGTTCTTAAGACCTCAATTTCTTAAGTTCTTAAGATGCTCACTTTCACTCTGTGCACCATGATTTTCCAGTTTGAAGACAGGAATGAGACAGTATTTGCAGAAGTCCTTTGAGAGCTCTAAGTGCTTTGTGAGCCACAAAACTAAATTATTAATATGTTGCTGGTAATCACTCTGCTGGCACTTAATCTTTCTTTGTCCGCACCAAATTGTTAAACATCTTGGAAGAACTGAGACAGAAATGTGACAGATATGCTTGCACACTTTCATGTTTATCCTAACAGTTAAAAAAGATGGTGTTTTGTTTGTACTAACAAGTCTTGGAGAAGCAATAAGAAAGTTCATTATAAAAAAGCATTTCTCTGAGTAACTGTTCAATAAACTGTATAAAGAAGGGAAGTCTTTTGATTAAGTGCTGTCTGGCAAGTAGCAGCCAGGAGAACACTTAGGGGTTTACAAAGCACTTCTGACAAAAAAGCAACATCATTCCTATTCAGAGATATTTCCAAAAAGGGTTCAATCATTAGTGATAGTGGTAAGCAGTCAGACAGTTAAAAGTGCTTTTAAGGGATGAAAACTATGGAGAAAAGAAGGAGGAGGAAAGAAGGAAACAGATGTATAAGCCATTTCATTGTATATTAATGAACTAGGAACGAAAAAGTTTATGGACAGCCACATCAAATTCTTAAAAGCCACAAAGTATTCTCAAAGGAGTTATTCCACAAAAGGAGTGCTAAAGAATGATGCACCTATACAAGGAACATCTCAGTGACTTATACCACCTATCAAACACAAGCTGTTGCAAGTTTAAGAAAAAAAGCTATCTGCCTCAGTTTAATAAATATTACCCTAGTTTTACCAAACAATTTTTATACCTCTGCCAGAATGAAGTTTTAGCCGCTCACCAAAACAGAAGTTCTAGTTTGTACTTTATTTATGAGAATCTAAATGCTTAATTAATAAAACCCAATATTAAAAAGTCTAAAAATACCTGTTACCCCAAATTAGGTTGAAAGGAGATCGCATGAGGTAAAGAACCCAGAGAAATGGGCATAGGGCTGGTAATGGCAGATGAAGTTACTTTTCATTTCAACAACCAGAAAAAAAAATTTCACAGAATATGACCAGACTGGTTTAGGTAACCACAGAATATAAAAATTACATTTAGTCTGCCTAGGAATACAGAAAACAATTAAGTGCACATCTACTGGAAAGGGGGAGGAAGGGAAAATAAAAATAAATAAATTTAAAAAAAAAAAAAACCACACCAAGAAAAGAGGCTTTTGCCCTTCATATAAAACTTAACAATGGCTTAGCAGTTCAGGCCAAAGCTCTGCTTACCCCAACATATTTTCTTTAACAGTGGTCAAAGGGAAAGATAAGAACAGGGCAAAAATGCACAGCACTTGTCTGTTCCCCCAGAACATTCTCTGCTCCTCCAGCTACTTTCAGTTCATGAGGCTTACTGGACTTGTTTGCCTAATTACTGATTTTTTAATAGTTCTCTTCCACAAACTTGCCCAACTGTCTCCTTAAGCCTACATACTCCTCTGGAATCCAGAACAGCTACTTCCAACAGAGACTTTCATGGGTCCACACCCTGTTGCGTGACCCACCTGTTTGCTTCTTTTCAGCCTGGTTCCCTCGCTGGGCCAAAAACGTCCTCAACATTGAACTGTAAGAGGATTCCCCCTTCATGGCAGAGATGGTTTTGCAGACCTTTATCGTAAATTGTGTCTTTTTCTAGGCCAGAAAAACAGCCTATTGAAGCACTGCCTCTCATGCACGTCTACAGACTGTTCCTCTGGCACTGAACTCTTGCTCCTGCCGAGATTTCCAAAACAAGACTTTCACTGTCTTGCAATTCAACATCCAAGCCTTACAGAAAGTTTTAACACTAACTGGCTGGCTGCTTATCAGTTTTTCTTTAAATTCTCAAGTATAACATTTTCTATATTCAATTCTTATCTATTTAGTCAACAAAACTACACTATTTCCAAGTACTATTCGTCCAGTATGTCTTTGATATTAAGTCATTTTCTGTATTCCAATACATTTTCAACAAGGGGCGATGGTACAAGTTGGAACACAGGAAGTTCCACCCAAATATGAGGAAAAACCTCTTTCCTGTGCGGGTGCCAGAGCAGTGGCACAGGCTGCCCAGGGAGGCTGTGGAGTCTCCTTCCCTGGAGACATTCAACACCTGCCTGGACACGGTCCTGTGCCCCCTGCTCTAGCTGTGCCTGCTCAAGCAGGGGGGTTGGACGAGATGATCTCTAGAGGTCCCTTCCAACCCCTGCCATTCTGTGATTCTTAGCTCTACCAACAGACCAATACAAACCAAACTGCCTGCTTTCCAAAACTTTTTTGCATACAGCTGGTTTAGTGTCTCACATGTCTGCAAGTTTAGAATAGTTATCTGATATCCAAAATGGCAACAAATTCTCATATTTCACAAGAAATCTGTTTCCTACCTTATCTGGCAAATGTCCCAACTGTACACACCATTAGACCATTAGTGATTCTTCAATCAATCTGCCATCCTCCTGTAATAATTCTATTAGAGTTTCAAGACCTTTTAAGTTCATAGAGAAAAATAACATTCCAAGATCTTTGATCTATTTAAACTTTTATAAATCCTATAAATCATCAATATTAAAATAAAGAATGGATTCATTATGGATATCAGAATTCACAATTCAGCAAGAAAATGATTTGGTTTTCTAGATCTTTCCTGCACTATTTTAAATGGTCACGCATCATCAGTCTTCCTGAACGGACAAAAGAACTTCTGCTTGGTGCAGTTCAGTATTTTTTGTTTGCTAGCTATACTGCCAAGTGAAACCATCGCTCCCATCAAGCAGGTATCCTAGCCAGCCTCTCTGTTAAACTTACAGTGCCCTATTACTGTATGATGAAGTTTTAAAGAACCATAAAGAAAGCAAGTAAGTAATTTTTCACATGTTTGCGATTTCTGGTTCTAACAGGAATTTCTTTATCAGTTTCTGATCAAAGGTCACAAAAAACAGAGAGATGTAATATAAAACCAAAACCAGAAAGTCCATGGTTCACATCACAAAGTGGACCTCACATGTGATCAAGCAAGGATGTGACCCAGTGGGAGCAAAATTAATTTGCTGGGGGGACACAAAAAAAAAAAAAAAAAAGGAAACGAAGGACTTTTGGGGGATAGCGTGCAAAAAAAAAAAAAAAGAAAAACCCCAAATAAACCTACACACACAAAAAAAGTTCAAGGATGACGACAGTTCGCAAAGGAGGAGAAGTGGAAAAATGCCTGTGACAGAGCAGAAAGGAAGAAACAGCCCTCAGCAGTTGGATAATTCCTACTGTGCAAAGCACAGGAGAACTCGAGGAAATTAACAGAAGCATTAGACAAAACAATGCATCCAAACAGGAATAAACATCTTAACTAAAATAAATTAATGAGTTACAGGAGTAACCAACATAGACAATAGAAAGACAAGACTCCCAGACAGCTACAAAAGTTTGAACAACAAAAATCCTGTAATATCTTTCCTTTGAAGCAAACTTTAGGCAGGTCAAAGGTGGCATATTTGCAACGGAGTGATAAAAAAAAAGATTCCAGAACTAACAAGGACCAAAATCAAATCATATCCTCGATCCAAGGGATTCTCTAACCGAACCCTTTTTCTCGACAGTTCATCCACATGTTAAACAAACAAAATAGAAGATACAGATGCCTTGCTAGCAGGAGAGAGAGAAGACAGATTGTATCATTACAGGACTGCTGAAAACTTCTCGAATGCAAAATATGACAACTGAGGAATCACAGGCCCCATGCTTGGAGAAACCCACAGGAACTGTCCTAATGTGTAATTAACATTAGAATTTCATGTCATACACACTGTAAAGACTGGAGGCTTAAACCAGTGCAAAAAGCCCCCATGGAAATACAGAAAGGCACTACCTTGCTTCTTACACTCAAAGTTCCTGAGCCACAAATAGGCTCAAGGCTGGAAGTGTATTCTGGGGGAGGTATGACCATGAGTTTGGCCTGTTTGTGAACTCCTCTGCAAGCTTCCACTGCTATCTGCCATCAGAGACAGGATACGAAGCTAAACAAAAAATTCAGCTTGCTCCAGTAAAGCTACTGTAATAAAGTCAGAAAATTGTCAGAAAAAAGTAAGTAAAAAAAAAAAACAATCAAACAAAAAAAAAAACCCCACTCAACACAATACAGTTAAAGAAAGGCAGGTAAATGGATTTAGATACATATATATACACACAGACACACACACACACACACACATATATATACACACATAAAATCTCTTGTAGGTAAAAAGAAATGCGAAGTCCATCCAAACATGCTTAAGCTGTATCTATAGTGTTGACCAGTGACACGCAAAAACACCATGCCAGTTTTGAACAGAAATGCTGTTTAGCAGCCAATTAGCCTAGGTGCACCACTTCATTAGTACTATTAACACCACCATCCTGCTAACTTGCAAGTTACTATATGAGACTTCCTTATAATGTAACCTGTGCTATTCAGCCCCTCCTAATCTCTGTTCTCTTCCCTTACTTAAAAGTGAAGGAAATGGCACTGAAGCTGACCTGATTAACGAAGTACATGCAAACAGCTGTTGTCCGCAATGATCGTTAGCAGTAACCTTGCTTGTACAGGCAAAGATCCAATTCCCAGTTTAGTAAAGAACCTCTTCCATCACATTTTAAAAACCGATGTGTATTTCCCTTCAGGGCTGGCTAAACTCATGGACCAACAGCTAGATAAAAGTGCCAAAATCACAAGCCAGAGCTCTAGAGCAAAGAAGTCCCATGAGAAAAATTTAAAAAAGACTTTCCATGCAAAAGAATAACTCAACTCAAAACTAACACTACCAACAACAAAAAAAAACCACACAAAAATACCCACCCCACACACCACCAAAACAAACAAACAAAAAGAACAATGAAGACCAATGTTGTCTCTGAGACCTCAAAGAACCCCTTTAAACCACAAAAATACCAACCCTGTTTATGCAAACATGCAGGCCTGCACGGACAGCATGCAGATTTCCCCTCCAGTTCATAAAAGCAATTGTGCAAGTCATACACAAATCACAGCAGGTTACATTAACAGTTCTCCAGTCCTACTCCAGATTTATTTTTAATTTAAAAATAAACTGTGTTACACATTATTTCAATATTCTGCTGGATAACCGAGCAAGGGAAAGAATGAATTTAAGTGCAGTCTGTAGAGAGATAATATGAAGGCTATAACGTAAGTGAAAAATGGCCATGTTGCTAAGATAAGGCCCCAACCACCAATCTCATTGTCAAGCCTGGCCATCTGTCAGCAGAAACCTGATTTACTGCATATAATACTGCTATACTTGATTACTACTATACTGCTATAAAAGGCTCCTGGTTTTTTAAGCACACCAAAAGCTACTTTCTAGCGACATAAAAGGGTTAATAAAACACCTCCTTAGAAGCCAAGCTTTATGAAACCAGGTTTCAGAACTTTAAATCAAATTTCACCCAGCTTCAACGTCACTGAAAGATTCAATTCCTTTATAAATAAAAATATTAAAAACAGGGAAACAAAAACTGAAGAAAAACATGAAACGATAGTAAATTACACCAGTTTCAACCTATAAGTACGGCTTCTTGCATTGACACTTGTCTTTTTATGGAGATTATTTTGATGGTGAGCAGTTGCAAAGAATTTTAGAAAAGGCACTTTAAGAAACATGCCTGTAATACCACTGCTCAAGAAAATCATTAATAGAGGCCACCTTGCTTCATTTCATAACTAGTCCAGACATTCAAACTGTTAGCAAGAGCACTAATAGCTCAAAGCGTCCTTAGACAGGGGCCTGTAAGCACTATGTACAACAATGACGTAACACCTCATGGTGTAACAACTCAGATGAGTGCACCTAACCCAACTCTTCCCCGTCCTACATGCCAGGACAAAAATGCCTGTGTATGAGACTCATCCTTCACATCAAATACCCACTGAGCAAAAGAGCTGCAGGTACTTTCTCAGGTTAATCAAACAAATCAAATAACAGCATCTAGTAATAACAAGACTATTTTTCTCTCTAAACAACAGCCCTACACTGCAGGTGGTTTTGTCCCATAGCGAGCAAACAGGAGAAAAACACGTCCTGAGCAGCTGCTCATTAAGTGAGCACCATTCTGCCTGCACAGCAAATGAAGCAAGTGTCATGTGGAAAAAAACACAGTTTACGGTCATGTAATTAGACACGGTAACACAGGGATATCCAAAAGAGGAGGGAAGACAGGTACAAATTACAGTTGCACAGGCAATTTATTTCTGGGAGTTTATAATTTTTTGTGTTCCCAGAATTTAACCTTACCATTTCTTTTAATGAGGCTTGTTTTCAGCTTATTTTTTTCCTATTATAGAATAACAGATAACTTTGAACGATCACCTCCTATTGAAAAATATCCATCTCCAAATAATTTTATTCAGAATGGAACACCTTAAGGACACTGGGAAAATACTGTATCAGAACAGACCAAAAGGAATGCTGACTGTAGAGGACCTCGCTGCAAATGCTATAAAGCAGTTAAGAATTTACTGCAAGCTTACCTGATACTCATTGGGCCAAAAAGTGCTGACAGCCAACTCTGCTCGAAGCCAGTCTTTGCCAGTGGAGCTGGTGACGTTCCAGATGGGATTAGCCAGCGGCCCTTTGTTCACCCTAACCAGGATGTTCAAAGTGCCCGGGTTTGCTCCGTTCTTGCTGTACAGAAGGTAGCTGAAATCGATGCAGTGAGTATCATTTTCTTTCATCGTTGGAAGCTGGAGTCGAGTCTTTTCTCCAGGGTCATGGTCTGAGGAAATCACTATCATATATGATCCTAAATAAGGTGGGAGTGGGAAAGGAAACAAAACAAAACAAAAACAGTAGTAAGGAAAAAGATAAATGCCAAGAAACTGACTGTTCAACTGTGAAAAAGTATGGAATGCAAACGTTTTCATATCCCAAAACCTCAAATTTCAAGTAGCAAGAAATACAGCAAGGTATAAAATGCTAGAAACATCACTGAAGCAGTATCTACAGAAGATATCAGATATATCTGAAGGCCTATCTAGATGCTTCCACCTACAAACTTTTCTCTCTCCTGTTTTAAAATCAGATAATTGGAAATAGGATCACAGACAGACTGAATAAAAACAATGAGGGAAACAAAGGATCATCATTATTCTGAGGTCACTGAGGCCAAAATTCTCTCAGTTGCTCCACGGGTTTACTAAAAATGAAAAATATGGAATAATAACATCCTCAGCGCACCTTTATCACACCTTTCTCTACCCAGAAAAAAAGGCGGCAAGGCTTGAATTTTAGATGCATTAGCAATAGAAATAGTTGACTTAGGACACCAAGTCACATTTTTCCTGAAAAGCTGGGTTTGCTGCTCCGTTTGCCAGTGGGGGGGGTGACAGAAGTTTCTACATCTGGAAGAGAGCCCATCTTGTAAGTTTATTTTACAAGTATACAGAAGACAGAACAAGCTCAGCCTGTCTAGCTACTAAGGCAGAAAGCAGAAATCAGATGTTTGAACAGGTTATACAGGACATTATACTGAAACAGTTTGCCCTGATGTTCTGCAGAATGGACAATAAAGACAGGGCTAGCATATCCTAGTCCTAGTGCACCCCCATTTCTTCAAGAGCAATGGCTCCATACCAGGTACTATATAGTGAATAAACCCCACAAAACAAAGCTTCTGAGACACAGCGTACCAGGCAAAACATTACAGCCAGGTGAGAAAATCCAACTCTGAATCCTTGCCGCAGGAAAGTTTCCTAACCTGAACTTACCTACCCTCCTGCTTAATGATTCCAGAAACTTCACATTGACAGACTTTGCTTCTACTTCTAGTCCTAAAGAGCACCATAACAAAGAGCTCTTCCTCCCAAAGAAAGCTTAGGTGAAATCCATCAGAAATACAGTTCTAAAATTAGCCTAAACTAAAAAATAAATAAATGAAAATCACAGCATTGTGAGCACCTGTCCAAATGAGTAGCCCCATAGAAATTCTGAAAGTATGTACATGACAGAGCATTTATTGATGGAAAATCTTCTCTGAAGTATGTATTTGTATAAACTATTACCATTCTGTACATGAAGTTTGTCCTTTGTTCTTTATGTAGCAAGGACTACTGTGTTCTAATATGTCCTAAAAAATTGTATTAATTGTTCTGAAAATTGTTGACAAGCTGTTGCTCAGGAGAAGATGAAAACTTATGTAAATGGATTAAGTTATCTGTGTGACATGCTGATTTACTGGCCTGTAAAGATATTCTGTGTTTAAAAAAATTTATAACAAAAGAGAAAGCAATACTATACAATGAAAGAAACTCGAAGTATAGTGCCAGGATTTTGTTTTTTAATACTAGACTTAAAAAAAAAAAGTTTAAAGAAAATTCTACTATAATGTTACATAATTGCCTAGTTAATATTTAGAATTGTATGCAGAATCCGTTGTTGGATTCACTTTTTACTAGAGAATGTGGCAAAGTATCAGTTTCTGATCATCGCTTCACCATTAATACCCATTTATAAAGACACACAGGAATCATATTATAATACTTAGGTTTGCTGTTATTAGAAGTCTTTAATGATTTTGGTCTTGAATCAATTGACAATTCAACATGAGATGCTCAAAAATGTATTTCTAAGGCCATGTTCACTGGTCTGTAGTTATCATGCCCCTTGACTCTAGAAAAAACTTACTTAGTAATAAGTGTGTTTGTAATCTCTATCTTACTAATACATATGCTCTTACAAGTACCTGATTATTCATGATTGATGCACTACAGAATAATACTTTCAAAATTTTTGGCAATAAATACTATGCGTGTGGCAGGGGAAGGCTGCATGTCAGCAATTTGGGTGGGTTTCTTTTCCTACGTGAGTGTTAGAAAACTGAAAACAATCACTGAAAAACTACAAAGACCGCTCTCCACACCATTAGCACAGATTCTCCATAGGCATTTACACTGCCTCTGAGCCATATCTGACAAATATTTCTAAGCAATAGACAAAAAGCAACTGATTTTTTCCCTGCACAAAATAAACATTAACATTTCTAAAGCTAAGATCAGGAAGCAGATAAACCCTCCAACTTTTTCTGTAGGGAACCTGTGGGGGGAAGGAAGGAGTAGAATAAAAGAGCTGAGCTTTGCAGAATTTTTGAAATGTCATTTCTCTCAACTAATTTTAAGGTAAAAACATTGGGGAGAAAAGAAAATCTAAATCATATTACAAGAAATAAACTAGATGTATTTTAAGATCTAGTTCCTATATATCCTTATATATCTTATAAAAGATAATCCATAATAATCTTTGGAAGCACCAACATACATTTTTCTGCATATCAACACATTTTATAGTACTCTATCTTTAAAACCCCATTTTTCACCATTTAAAAATATTTAGCAGTAAACTTGCATATATCTAGCAGCATGTGTTAGTCCTACAGCATTTCATGAAATGCTCCAGACAGCATTCATAAACCATTTGTCACGAAGCCAAAGCATCTGTTCAACATCTCGCAAACTACTTCTCCTCACCCTGCTTTTTAAACTTCTTAAGAGGCTATATCCCATGAATGTAAACAGCCTCACTCCTTCCTCAGTCATCTACCTACTCCAAGAAAATCAGAAGCCAATGCCAAAGTAAACTATACATCAAATTTATATCTTTGAAAAACACAGAAAATATTTTCTTATGCCTTTTATAAGAAAGTCGTCTTTATCCGTAAAGAAAGACTATGTACTAAAATAGGACTGAAAGAGTTGGGGTTTTTTTCCCCCCATTTATACATGCTTGTAATTCTTACGTCAAAACTTCAAGCCCTTGTACAAAACTTCAGCCCTAGATACTCCATCTACAGCTTTTTTTTTTAAACACGCGTTTCCTTTAACACTAAAAATTGTATTTTGTAGTACTACGTATGTGGCACCAGTTGCTGTGCCATCCATTAAAACAAATGAGGCCACATAAACATGAATAATAGAAATTATAGAAAGAATAGTATTTGAAACAAAAGATTTATAATTAGATGTCCAAGTAAGTTTGAGGCAGCATAGCACTCATGAGAAGAAGTTATAAAGGTTTTAAATTTGGAAGGTATTCACTAATACCAGACACTACTTTTATAAAGCAATGCCCACTGGAAGAGGGATCACAGTGGGGACGCATCCCTCTGAAAATACTTGCTCTCAAAATTAGCACCAAATGCCCCTTCACATACCAAAACAAATGTATTTCATAAATGTTATTAGATACGAAATAAAAGGAGTAAATAAAACCACTGCCAAAAGATTTTTCCTTTAATTTTTAAATAATTCATTAGCTACAGTGAACGGGAACTGTCCTGATATGAAATAGTAATTTATAATGCTATTCAAATAAGTGTCAAAATATATGTGAGTATTAAAAACAAGACTTTCAATGGTAATGTACACTCCAGCGTACACTTAGATATTAGCGTACAGAGATCCCAGGTGGTCAGGCAAATATCTGACCTGCTTCCACATACAACTACTGCAACACTCAGCTGACTATGTAAAATGAGTGGACAGCATTTATTTTTATGGACAAACAATGAAACATAGGCATAACTGCATATGAAAAAGAAATCACAAAGATCACACACATATGAAACAAATCTGTAATACTGTATTACTACTAAGTCGAAGTTTTCAATTAATAGGTGTATTTAATAAAGAGGTGACAAAAAATTCCAATTTGTGGAACTAACCAACACTTTGAATTATTATTAGTGGCTATATGGGCACAGTACAAAAGCAAGACGTGCTAAACAAACCTCAGCAAACCACTTCAAACAGGGAACAATTACCCAGATATTTAACACAGAACCAGAGGGCAACAGATCACAGGCTAGATGGTAAGATACTGTTGGACTTGGCAGAAATGTGAATCACAAGTGAGGGAAATGCCCAGAAACATATTAATCCCCAAGATTAACTATCTATTTTATATTTTCAATGAGAATTTACAGTAACTTCACAACAGTGCTCCAGGCTGGAGCAGGGAACAGGGTGAGCAGGAAGGACGAGCAGAGACCAAGTGCTATGGACTGATCACAGCCCCCAGTCCCCATCCCCCTGTGCTGGTGGGGCGGGGGAGGGGGAATTAAGTTGATTTTTTCCCCAAGGCAAGGTTTGCTTGTGATGGTCGGCAGTTGTGATTTCTCCCTGCCTCTGTCTCAACTCCTGAGCTTTTTCATCTTATTTTCTCCCCTTGTGCTCTTGAGGAAGGGAGCAAAAGAGCAGGCTGGGTGGGGGTCTGGCCAAGGTCAGCCCGCCACAGTTGCCAAAAAGGTAAACGGTAGCAGTTAAATAGTTTTACCTAACTGCAGTTAGATACTGCATATACTAGCCGGTTTTTTAAATCCCAGAGGAGACAGGCTCTGTGACTTTTGCCATCATTACTGGCCTAAAAGATCAAGCACAAGCTGATGTAAAACACGGCATATACCTACTTCTCTTGCAGACCAGAAAGAAAAAGATCTACTGACCTGTGCTCTATTTCCACTAAGATTTTATAAGGAAGCTGCAAGTAAGTTGCCTCATTAAAAAACAAAATTAATTAAAAAAAATTTAAAAAACATATTTAGGGCACTGAAGGAAGAGAAACTTAACATGAAAAAGCAGAAGTTTATTTTTAATTTTTACATGACAGAAAGAATAAATTTCATCTTTGGATGATGCTGGAAGGAATTAGAGGTGAAAAGTATCCAAAGTCATAATTTACACCTGGACAAAGAGCCATGGCTCCTAACTATTCCTTTCACTATTCTTTTCACTGCCTGTTTTTCACCATGCCCAATCACAGTGTCTTTAGTTACTCTGGCAGTAGGGCTGTTACAAAATGCATCCCAACTTATCGGTAACATTTTTCTTGAAACATGTAATTTGACACTTATGTTGCTTCACCCTCCTGTCAGTAATTCCCAGAGGAGTCTTTCCCATCTTTGCGAGTTTACAATCTTTAGAACTCATACGGAATGTTCTTTCTCCCAACCACACTCAAGTGTTTGATTTCTTCAAAGCAAGCTCCACCCTTCCATTTTGCTTCTCTCAAGTCCCTTCTATTTATTTGCCAGTTAATAGCTCCTAATACTATTCCTGATGTAAAACGCCAATCAAATTCCCTCCTGCACACAACAGAAACATCAGAGTATGAAATGACTAAATAACACTGCTTCCTAAGCCTTTACGCAGCTCATGCCAAGAATTCAACTTCAGGATCTGACTTCCATGAAGAATTTGATGTCTATTCAGCACTTATTCATGAAGAACCTGCTAAAAGGCATCTACATAGATAAGGAATAAGAGACATCAGGCTTTTCTTTAGCCATATTATTAAGTATGTCTGTATATTCCTCACAGCTTTCACTATGTACTGTTTATTTTGATAAGCATTGAACTTGATGTCCTAGCTCAGTGGCAAGGACAGATCATTTCAGAATAAATTAATTCCTTAACTAATTACTTGTGAAAAGCCTTAGTTTTTATCCCTACTGAAAACCAAGTTTGCTTATCATCTAGCAGTTAATTGCAGGTAAGAAGTCATGTTAAGATTTAAAAACAACAACAAAAAAAACCCACTTAACTAAAATACGCCTGCTGTAACATACCAATGTGGCAGATCAGTTTCCTGATCAAATTATTTTCTCTCACTTCCTTGCTCCCTGAAAAACGGGCCTCTATTTGAAGTGTGAAACTTGTAATTTTCAGCACGCTGGTCTTTGACTCCTGCAATACTTTCTTCCTTCAAACAAGCAGAATCATAGAATCACAGAATCATTAAGGTTGGAAAAGACCTCTAGGATCATCAAGCCCAACCATCAGCCCAACGCTACCATGTCTCCTAAACCATGCCCTGAAGCGCCAACGTCTACACAGTTTTTTAACACCTCCAGGGACTGTGACTCCACCACCTCTCTGGGCAGCCTGTTCCAACGCCTGAAGTATTAACTATCAAACCATCTCCATTTTGAGGGCACACTGTGGTAACTTCTCTGCCTGCTACTGTGCTCCTTCAGTTACTAAGACACGATTATGTCATCTTCAAGTGAAAAAATATAATTCACTAAGTTCTGAATGTCATATGCAACTAGATTTCTGGGTACAGAAAGCGATTCAACTTTGTGGTTTGCTGATGGTGTAAAACCATGATCTACACACCATTGCAGTAGGCAGTAACATGAAGATGCTTAAACAGTTTAACAGAGAAAGACCAGGTTAAAAGTCTTCCCCATAAAGTCAAAAGAAGGGGTTGTCTTCATTTCATGGCGATGTCAATGACATGAGGTAGAGAGCCAAGTACTTAAGTGCATTATCCTGAAGCTCAGGACTATGTGACCTTTTTATTTCATTTTTAATAACTACTATATAACATTACAGGCCCCAATTAGGTTTCAGGCAACCTTTATGAGAGGACAATGAACTCACACTGAAATAAAGAAATAGGCTTGCAACTGGAAGTAGACTGCAAACAGAGGAAGTTCACAGAAATTCACAGAATTCTTATTAATTCACAGAAAACTTACATTTTCCACACACTAGTATTTATGCTTATTTTGTTCCTCAGAGTAACATCCCTGTGATCATTTCACAGAATGCCCTTTACATGTATTTCTGTAATTTGCAGGAGGGAAAAAATAAAGGCTAATGATAAAACCTCAAAAGCTACCGACTTTCTCTTCTTGCAAGAAGGATATTCTTTTCAAAAGAAAAAAACAAAGCCAATGAATAAATTAAATATACTCTAAGTAAACCTCTACCTTCTGGGGTTAAAAAACCTCAAACCATTATAGCCTCCTCCTCCTCCTTGTATTACTCAACACAGAGTGAATATCTGCTATCCTAGGAGAGAGAAAAAACAATATTAAATAAATTAAGAAGAAAAACTAGAGACAATAGTAAGCTTTCTAATTCGAATGCCCTGCCCCATCAGGTCAGTTTCACATCTTAAGGAGCGTAGTATCTAGAAATAAATGTAAAGACACTATAATCCCACCTAAAATACACTACTTGATACGCACACAAAATATGTAATAACATTATATCCTGATTTGCCTGTCATTCATCTGCTTTCATTAAAAAAAATTAAAAAATGTTATTGCTGTAAACAACACAAGAGTTCTCCAAAATTTCTTTAATTGGTTACAATTCAGAAGTATCTTTCCACACACCTCGCTTGCAGTATTTAGCCCTACACAAGACTCAAAGTGTTGAAGGCTTGATTTAAACTCTTTATAGACTGTCAAAAATGAAAGGGAAAAAAATCAGGATCAGCAATTTCAACCTCATTGTATAGCTTACTGCCAATGCACCACAACTCACATGCAAGTCAAGTCAAGACTCTAAATTTACTACAAAGATTAAAAACAATAACAAAAACACAAAACTCGAAGACAGGAAGTTTTTCTAGAGAATGCAAATCAAAATCCTTTTTTTTTTTTCCTTCTACTTCCCATAGAGAATGAGAAATATTCAAATAACCAATCCGAAACAGGTCATTGAGCTACATCATGTAAATAAAGGCAGAGTACTCGCTCATTCAAACAGAAACTCAGCCTAATGGAAAGCAACAGCTCATCAATTTTGCACAGCCACTGCAATTTCATGTGATGACAAAAGGTGTCCTGCCCTCCAGCCTGTATTTGATCACGCCAAAAGCACTGTTCTACAGCAAGGTCATGTACCTGGGATTCCCCCATTTTCCACACCCACAGAAAGAAAGCAACAGGGAGACAGCTTGTCAAGGCAGCACAGAATAAGACTGACCCAGGCAAGATACATCAAAGCAGCACCCAGTCAGCCACAGAATTAGTATCACAAACGCCACCACACTTTACCAGTATTAACACCTACAATACCACTGGCATGATACTGCTATCACTCATAACTCGTCTATTCCATAACAACAGGGAAATGTTTGCCAAACAAAAAAAAAAACACCACCACACACACACAAAAAAAAAAGAGGAAAGAAAGCCCCACCCCGTGTTTCAAAGGTATGCCAGTATTTGCAACAAAGTTTATGAATTTTTGACTGAAAATCATTCTGCAGGCTATAAGCAGCTACAGAAGTTCTGTTCCCCTTATCAACATTTTACATAGTAATAAACATGAAAAATATACACTATTGAAGTGTTTGAATTTCTAGTTTTCTTATACGTACCACTAACTTCCTGTGGATTTGTTTGTGCCAATGCAGAGAAAGAAAACATGATGAGATACCAGTTTCTGAGGTATGATAATTTAAACTCTTTCACCCTGTTTTTTCTTGTGATGGATCTTTAGCAAATTCATAGGCTTTAAGCACTCCAAAAATCTGAGATGGAAAAATGTCAGCAACTGAGATTTGTAATGGAAGCTTGCAGCGTCTGTACAAAACAGCATTTATCTTATGATGTGCTCCTTTGAACAGTCTCTTCCAACAAAGCATTCAGAAAATGACATTTGATAGGGCGCATCAGACAAGCTTATGAAAGGACAGTGTTACTGAACAGTAAGCTGCATTTAAGTAACAGAAAGGCACATGGAATAGTTTCATATTTATTTGGGAATTAAGTGAGGCACTTGGTCATGTATTTGTAACATCAGTGTCCATGAATGGATAGCTACGATGAAAGTAACAGCTTTGAGTTGGCTGAAATTCTATTGTAAAGCCATAAATATCCCACAGGTGGTGGCACAGTTGACATGGGGATGTTTCTCAGTGACCCGGCGGCTGATGTGGCTGCCCAAGAAGCAGCATACATCGGTGCAGCTATCTGTCTGAAAGAAAATGTATTTTCTAAACATGACCATAGAGACACTTCCAACTCTAGAATAATATCAACTCAGGATGAAGCTATCCAATGGGGATATCAAATAACTGGGTAGCATTAGTGCCAGCATAGCCTAAATCCACTAAGATGTTCCAATGTGCCACTGCCCCCTGAGCAGCGGCTGGCACGGCCAAACCTCAAGGCATTTTGCACCTCCTGGGGAAAATTCAGTCCCATGAAAATGGAGACACCTACAAACAGCTGCAAGAACTTCACTGTAAGAAATACAGGTGCAGAAAAGAGTTGAAAGCCATTTTTCTTCACCATTGCTGTGAACTGCTCTGATATTACTTGGCTGGATAAGACGAGCAGTAATGCACAAGCAGACATCTCCCCGTGTGTTAGGTTTGTTCCACCCATTCTTGTGGCAGACCTTCCAGGATGAAAGAACAGTGTTGGCCATTCTGCGTCCACCTACAGGGCTACGATGACACCGTTATCACCACTACTGAACATAAACTGAACACCCAAACAGACCCGCAAGCCAAGGGTCATTTAGATTTTCCAAGTGCTTATTAGAAAGACACACTTTTCTTTACTGAGAAGTTTGTATGCAGACAGAGATTCCCTCTGCAGGGTATTGTTTACTTGGAAAGAAATTAAAGCAAAATTTAAAAATATTAAAAGCATTCTAAGGCAGACAGTCTTACAGAAAATATAAGTGCTGAGCATTTGCGTACGTTTTCAGCATACTGTGCATTGCTGTGGCACACAACAACAAGTTCATGCAGAATTCACAAATGTCAGCCGAGGTGACCTGAAAGCCTGCTGCTGCTGAAACACACAGGGCTTGTCTTCCCAGCACACAGATACACCCCACGTCCTCCTCCATCTCTGCTCATCAGACCCTTGCATGAGCCAAATCAACACACAAACCCAGCAGAAAACAACCCAGGTCTCCTGTCCCCCTCTTCAGAGATGCAAGGGGACAAAAAAGTTTTATTTCTTCCCAGGTGAGGGAAATTAGTGAACTCCGGGAACAGTCCAACAAGCACCGGAGTCTGATCAAGATATGAGAGGAAGCTGAAGCTGCAATACCCACACAGACAAGGGGTTCTTTTTCCCCAGAAAGAAATAAGTTTAGTCAAGAGTAACTTATTTCAAGTAGCTGGAAAGTCTTCAGAGAAACACAGCTCAAAAAATAGCTTTAGGATTATTTTCTCTTTGTTGCCAACTAAAAAAAAAAAAAATCCTGCAACCTCTTTAGTACTTAGGAAGGGGGAAAAAAACCCTAGGTGGCATTTAGATTTTAACTGAATGAGAAAATATGATTTTTGAAGCAGCAGTCATATTCAGAGTGTCTAACATATTAATCATTCTTCCAAAAGCAACAGTATTTAAAGTGTATTGAGAAGATACTTATTCCTATCAGCTTAAGATATTGAAGTTAAAAACAGAAAATAAACTGGTCATTCCCTGAATGAGTGTGTGACAGCAGAAAATAAGAATTAGCAACCTGCTGAGAATACCACTCCCAAGCACCACCAAAAGTTAAAAGAGGCTCAATTGCCATAATCATGACCATATGCAACAGCAGATTACAATTGGTATTACAGACCTTTCAGAAGAGGAAATTATAGGCCATGTATTTCTTGAAAGTAGTCTTAGAATTTATTTAAAGCATGGGAGGTTTCTTTCGGGCTTTTTGGTGGGTTGTGGTTTTTTTGGGGGGGGGGGGGGGTCGTCTTTTTTTTTTTTTTTTTTTTTTTTGTAACTGGAAGAATATGCATTCCTTTATTTTGGATCACTTTTTCTTGACATCAAATAATAATTTTTCCTGGTATGAAAACAGTTTTCCTCATAACACTGCTTTGTGCAACAGTGACCTGAAGAATCATCTCTTACTTTCAGATTTTACCGGTGTAGGACCTACACTTAAGGAGCTTTCATTAAATCAACATCAATTAAGAACCAACTACTAACAGGAGTTACCACTGATAAGAGTTTTGAAAAACAATACAGAATATTTAAATCATGGAAATACTACTTACCTATACATTCAGAAGATAGATCTAATAGCAAATCGTTACCTTTTCTTCAAAATATCACCCATCCTCCTCTCTGAAGTACGTACCTTACTCTGTAGCGATTCACACTCAAGCTGAGAACAACCAGGAGTTATGTCTTTATCAATGCAATTGCAGCACTATTTAGAGAACTTAAGTACTTGCTTAAGGAAAAAAAAAATGCTGGAAACTTTGAAGTTTATTATTTTGGAGGAAGTCTTCAATCTGTCTTCAGACCATGGTTATGCATATTTGTAAAATAAAATGTTAAGCAATTTAACAAGTGTAGTACATTAACAATGAATGCCCCGTAAAGCTCTGAATTTTACACTGACGGAAAGGAAAAGGCTAAAGGAAAGGAACATCTACAGAGAGCTTCTGGAATTTCTTTTCATTTTCCAGTTACTGACTGTGATTTTGATCTTGCAAGTGTGAACACCCTATAATGCATCTCTATGATAATCATAACAAATCACTCAACACCACCTCTAAAGCAACAGTCAAAATCCATGGATCCTACATACCAAAAAAATGCATTGAAGAATCCTATCCAAAAAGATGTGGATGCATAATCCGTCATATTAAATACCATGGAAGAAAGATTAAAAGCTCTAAATATCTGCTGTGCACCAGAAATAATTCATATAGGCAACAAAAACAACAAAAAGACAAAAACCCCACCCAAACCACAGTTAAAACATTTGTCTTGATACTCTAGGGAGGCTTAGAAAATACATTAAAAATTTAAGTTCAGAAATTAGAATTCCTCTGTCTCCTAGATGCCATCCGTTAAAATGGACATACGGGTTTTATGGGGGGTGACAACTCTCATCATGCTTCAGCTCTTGGTAACAGCCCTCCCTTCCACAGACATCAACTACTCTCCCAAATACTTAAACTGATAGGCATTAATCCCTTACATCCAGAGTAATGGTTATAACCTGTACTTAGTTTGATGTTTGCTGCATCTCCATCAGACACAATGGAGGTTAGGATGCCTGAGAGGCCATCATATTTTCCATCTGAATTAGTTCTTTTAAAATAAATTAATAGGTAAATAAATAAATAAGCTCTCCCTATAAACCCTTGCCCCTCAAATTATATTTGCAGCTCAATTGGTTTTACACTCTAGTACACACCATCTTTCTTATACAGGGAAATACTTTTGAGATGGATGGAAACAACCCTATCTGTTATAAAAATCACTCATGCTAACATACTAGCATTTTTTGACACTGTTTGGAGAGAAATAATTGGGCTCAGTGTTCAGCAATGGGAAGACAGCAAGGAGAAAGACTGCATATAAACAAGGATTGCTTTTCTTTCAAGAGAAAACTTGGAAGTTCACAGCTATTAATGGGGTTTGGTAGATTTTATTGTTGTTTGGAGGATTTGGGTTTTTTTTTCCCCTCACTAAACATCTCAGTTTATGAAGATCAGCATCCTTCCTTCTGACACCACACTTTCCAAATTAATTAAAATTTGAAAACTGTTCTTTCCTTCCAAATAGCTAGTCTGTACATGCTAATGCTATTTAAATCCTCCCTTATTTTGAATACTGAAATTCACAATGCCAACAAAATACACTAAGTGTATTCATCCAAGCCCACAAAACATTCCTCTACCTGCAAGAAGTTACCAGCTAATACTTGACACCAACTACTGTGATTAACCTCAAGTTCTAAAAAATACAAAACTGAGAAACCTGCCAAAAGATGCACCATATGACAGATGAAAAGAACCTAGTCCCAGTTTCAGACAACTTGTGAGTTTTTAACACTAATATTCATTAGCCCAAGCATCGTACTTAATTTGTACTTAATCGTACAAATTGAATCCATGTTCCAAATGTAATGTCATACAAATTCCTTTTGTGATTGAGTTACTTCATATTTTGGTTTCTCCGATGACAGAGTACAGATACTAGAGTACTTAGTGATACAGGGAGCTATTTCATTTTCTTTTCTTTTTTAAATGGCAATTAAGCTTTTAAAGAAAGTTTTTGCACTTGTACTTCCTCAGGGAATGCATAATTTGTACTGAATTAAGAGGATGTAGCAATGAACGGAGTATAATTTCCATCTCTAAAACTTTTCCTTCAAAACTGGAATTTGCAGAAACCAAAGGAATTCTGAAGTTGTTAACACCTATGAATCCTAATATTGCCTCTAAATGTTAAAATTTCCAAATAAGATACTCAGAGTCAAGTGTCAAGAGGCATCTCAGAAAACAGAGATTAATCATACAGTATTGTATTCTAACATTAAACTTTTTCTTTAAAAAAATCTCTTTCTATGAAAGGAATATTTAAAAAAAAAATTAGGAAACGAGCACAACTGTTAGCCATGACAAAGTGGTTTCTAAAAAAGTTTTTGAAGTATTTATTCTGTCTTATGCTTTAGCTATCAACCCTCTTAAGACTGATCAAGGGCTAACCTATAGAATCTTCCCTATACAGAATGCAAATTCACAGCAAATAGGGAAAGAAAAAGGAATTTAGACTCTTTCCAACAAAATAGATAGAAATAGGCAATAGAGTCTGTGTATTGTTAGTTGACACTTTTTTTTCCCTCACATATAGAAGGCATGCAACTTTTTCTGGCCTTTATACACAAAGACATTTCAGGGGGGAAAACTGTGACAGTAGAGAACAGAACACTTATGACTCTGTTAAGAGACAGCTATTAAGCACGCAATTCCAGAATTCAATTAATGTTTTTAGCTAATCACCAACCTGAACCTCTCTTATTGCAATTTAAGATTATTACTGCTTAACCTATCACCAGCTGACACGAAGACTAGGTTACCACCTTCTCTGCACCAAAGTTTCACCTTTTGAAAAATTCCACTTCCTTTTTTTCTCCTGTAGAAAAGATAATCCTAATTTCTTCAGTCTTTCCAGAAAGAATATGCTGCTTTCTAGCCCTCTGTCATTTCTGCTGCTTTTGTCTGAGCTTTCCCAAAATGGGATTTCTCCGTCCATGCTCCAAACTGAATACAAGTACCTGTTCTTCTAAGTGCACTTAAAAAAGAGAAACAAGAGAAAATAAAAAGCCACCCATTTTATATACTTTTATACAGGATATCTTACACAAAGTGATCACAACAGCTGCTTTTTTCACAACAGCTTAACAATGAGGACTCACGTTTAATTAGTAACTCACAATGACCACAAAAACTGTGTGGATCTACTACTTCATCTTGCACTCATGCTGCTGATCATTCCATCCAAGTGTAGTTGCAACCCTGCCCACTTTCACCAAATCATTTCTTTACATTGTTTTTCAATTCTTCTTGATAAGTAGTACCCCAATCCATAATTTTGATCCCCAGACTACCCTCAAATAGGCTTGCTGGCTCAGTAACCTGGATATACTCAGCAAGTTCAAAGAACATTTGTTGTTCCATCATCCATGGCACTAATGAAAATGTTAAGAACGACTGACTGCTATCAGTGTTTTCCAAGCAGCTTTTCACCTACTGTAAAGCAGTTTCAGTTTCTTCAAGATGTTTCTTCCCTAAGCTTAACAGCTTTCACTAAGCATCGTGGGTTAAGTTATGTAGTAGCTACTGCTTAACTCTCTTCTCATATATTTAGAGAAAAAAAAATTGCCCTTCATTAAATACCATAGAACTTCCTTCTCCATATTTCCCAGAACATGTACCTTTGCTCACTACCACATAAAACACACTGTCATGTTGAGAGGTGGTTAAGGAGCTGAAGATCATCAGCTCTGCTTGCTGGACAGAAGATACATCATCTCAACAGGAACCCCTAGGCTGTCCCGGTCAGCAGCCGGAGCACCTGATCCCTGGCCCACAGGGACTGACAAGGACACCTGCCCCCAGGGCGCTCATGGGCAACTCCACACAGGCCATCCAGCCCCACCAGGCAACCTCCACACACCTGCCTCGCTTGCCCCGGAGCCCTGTGTGTCACCTCCACAGCTCCCCAGGGCAACGCTCCCCACGCCCCTCCTCGTGTTTGCTCAGTTCAAAATGCTGGGGGTGGGAAAGTGGGGGAAGGGGGTTGCACTTCAGCAGCCTTTGTAGCACGATACCAAGGCTATCGCTGCATGACTCAGGCTGGCCTTTTGGAAGGAGAAGCCATGCCGAAACACTGGCGACAACATAAGGCATGAACTGGAAGAGGGCAGCACCCACGCTGCCGGCAGAGCAGTGCCCAGAACTGCACCTTGAGGGCTTGGCAGTCAAGGAACACCAGACCAGCAGAGGAGCCATGAGAGAACACAGAGATCAGCTGATGGCGTGCACATACCAGGTTTTCTTTAGGTGCATCTTACTGAACTGCAGACTATGGTAAGCAAGTAGACGAACCTGTAGCTCTGGAAAATGGTTGCCCCTATTAAAGCAAAGTTTACTGCAACACAGCTATTTCCATTCTGAGTGTGAATTCATCAAGCAAAAATTAGAAACTAACAACAGAAATTTCTTACACACATTATCATGATTTACCTTATATAGGTATCAACTGTTCGGGGTTTTTTGCTTGGCTGGATTTTGGGAAAGCTGCTAGTAACTGAGTGCGTGGCTGCAGATGGAGACAGGTTAGATGGAGAAGGATTCCAGCGGCCATAAATGCAAAAAGCCATTCTGGCTCTATACATATGCAATCTCAATTTCCCCCATTCCCTACTCCAGTGTTCTCATTATTACATAAAACAGACAGACAAACACACACAGAGGAACAATTGGGCTGTAGAACTTGGGTTAGCATAACTGCTTTATCTGAACAAAAAGCAAAAAAAAAAACCCAAAACTTAAATACCTTCAGAAGCTAAAAATAATTTTTAAAGTCTATACAGCTAATAGAAACTGTTCATTTCTTTCAATGGCAGGTACTAATTACCATTTTAATTGTAAATCTACTGAGAAACTTATCAGAATAAAAATAATACATTGAGAGATATAAGATATATTTTGAAAGCAAGCAGGGTTTTTTTTTAATATAATAAAACATTTTTGTAATGTGCAACATAGCAAGGGCGAGGCAAGGCTTGAAGAAACCTTATGGCTCAGTCATTTAGCAAAAGAGGAATTAAGGCAGTGCAGGTGGCTATGGAAGTATTCAATGATATTTAATTTTAATGAACAATTTGAACAATGTGTGATAAAATCAGCATATAAAATGATGCATATTGCTAGAATTATCAAGAGAAATGCCTCTCTCCTGCGAGGCTCAGTAGTGCTACACAAAAGGCACCTTCAGAGATTGCGGGTGTACAGGGATATGAAGCCAACAGAAGCAAATTAAAGCATCTATCGAATGCATGTAATATCTACACCTATGTAATGCCAGACACCTGTAGTCTATCTACAAACTCTGTCCTTAATTTTACGCTCCTGTTTTGCCAGAACTTATTCAGTTCTGCGTCTCATAGCAACTAATCAATTGTTATAATTTATTTTTGTAATTTATATTCAGAGAATATATTACTTTTTGACAAATTAGCATTTGCTCGAGAATGTTAACACTTTCACATTACATGATACCCAATGAATCAATAGTTTCCATGAAAAAAGTAATGATAATGTTATCTAAACCATGCTACTCAAGTTCAAAACCACAAACAGGCATAACTTTTGGGAATGAAAACTAGCAACAGACCATAATTTTCAATATCTGCTACAATTTCTCCTTTAATTCAAAAGGTCAGCAAGCACATTTGCTACTCTGAGTGATCAGCGCCTTACTGTCTTTATAAGGTACAATTACCTGGACAGCTATTTATCATCTCTAACAATTAAAAAAAATTGCTCCAGTCTTAAAAAGAAGCAAAGGTTATAAAGTTTCACCTCCAGTCAAAGCCTTAAAAATTTGATTACTTACTCCAGACTGATAGGGGCATCACATTAGTATGATAAGAGGATTCTATACTGTATATATAATCTATACTGTCTATACTATAAATCATAACACTATTGAAAGTGTCGTCTGCCAGAAAGACTCACTTTAAACAGCATACTGGAAAATTTCCATTCGATGTAATAGTGAGTCATATAACAAGGCTCTTACTCTTACCCTTTCATTACAAACTAAACACACACCAACCTGCAGTACCTAAAGTAATGAAAAGATCTGGAGTAATCCTACATCACCACCAAACACATAATTGTCCCATCAGATTCAAGATAAACCATCTTCACCTTTCATGAATCATTTTGGGTGCTGTGTAGTTAAGCTAAGGAAGGAACAAGACAATAACATCCATACCCACACACAATTACGTAGGCAGAAACCTCAATATTGCTCTGAATTCTATCCGAGCGATGAATAAGCAAAAAATTCTTCACATTTAAGACCTATTCTGCCAGCTACTTCACATTCCTATGACAAGGACCTTATTGCCCAGAACAAAATAAATGCCGGGTTGGGGGGAATTAAAAAAAAAAAATTTAAAAGTCAACAAAGAGAAAATTCAGTAGAATCTAACATATGGCTTTCATCACCCTGAAACTTTTAATAAAAATCACATCAAATATGCTGGTGGAAAAAAAGCATCACAAAAACAGATGGAACAGCAGAGATTAAAATTAATATTAAAGTGTGAAAGGAAAGCATAGCTAAACAAAAAAAAAAAAAACCACCCTACACTTTGTTAAAAGGGCAACCATCAGGCTACGGAGAGGTTAACAACAGAGTTCTACGGGACCAGCCCTAGAATACATCATAGCACAGAAAAGCAGTAACATTCTGCAAGGCTGCTTGTGATACAACATTGGGAGACATCTCAACGTAATGGAGAACAAAAGCACTACAAACAAAGAAGGAGTATCAAAGGAAAGGAGATTAGCAGGTGAAACACAGTTGTAAAACATGAAATATCAGGAATTAGAGACTTGAGATGTAAGATTCCAACAGCTGAAAAGAGAGAGAAGCAGGAAGGGTTCAAGAAAGAAGTAGCTATAGCTCAAATAGCACTAAGTGGTGTACAACTTCAAGTCCAGCTACATGTTATGAGTGGCTGAAAGATGATGCTACATGATCCTAAAGTTCTCTTAAAACAGAGCTCTAACTGAATGATTTTTGCACATTAAACCTGGGGAGGATCTTTTTCCCAAAACAACATGCCCTTGGAACATTATTTCAACAGTTCCAGGATATGTTTTCCTTACATACAGATCTCCCACATGTTTAGAAAGCAAAACCTTCCACTTTTAGGCTACCAATTCAAGAACAGGATTGCTGTTGTAGCAAATATCTAGCACTATAGTCCTTCAGTAGAGCGCATCAATTTGGTGACTTCAGTACACTTATGGCCAATATCTGTTTTACAAAAAACTCTCTATAACTTTAATTTCAGCAGAAATGCCTTTAGGTACATAAGCAATAAACACAAAGTACTTAAGGGTCTTTGCTGCACGTAAGTAGGCACACTAGCAACACACAGAATACTAGACTGGGAACAACTCTTCCAAGTCCTTGTCTGTAGATAGCTAGCTAATTAAGCTTCCAAACTGTGAAAAACTTCAAACATTTCATGAGCAGTGAAAATAACCTTTAAAAAAAAAAAAAACAACAACAACAAAAAAAACCCACCACAAACAAGCCCCATCCAGGGCTCTCCTCCACCTCCCCCAAGGAAAGACTGAATGGAGAAGAATGCACACATCGAGATGGATGCAGGCAGGTCTTCTGAAGTGCTCTATCGATCCCAGAGTCCTTGAGGAAAGGCCGTGGAAATAACTAAAATGGGCTGCGAAGCTTGCTTTGCAGCATATCATTCGGAGATTAACATGATGTTTGGAGATTTGCCTTCTTATTATTTTCCTCTCATTTAAAGTTTTGAGTTCTCTTATGAAACTGATCTGCTTGTTCAGATACAGACAAGGAACACCCGTAATGTTCCGGTGGATTTAATTCAGAGGCACACACGCAAGTGAAAAGTTTTATTATTTATTCCACTTCTAGCTCAATTTTAAGATGAGAAAAAAAACCCAAACATTTTCCTATCTTTCATATTAACTGATGTTGTTATGTATTTCTCTAAAGGGCTTAGCTGTAGTGAGTATGTGAATGGAGGGTATACGGATATATTAAAGAAGAGTAGGGGAGTGTTTGACATTGTCAAAATAAAATCACAAGGATGCCGTGTTTGCCTCTCCAGTGTCTTCTGTTTCTTATTAAAATTTGATAATCATACAAAATTAAATTTTGGATATTTTTGGATTTATGGTTTTGAGGGGCAGAGGAAAGAAAACAGTGTCTAGTAATTATGAGAGGCTAGAACCAAGGGCAAAAAACAGGAATTAACTACCTGAATCATAGAGCGTCCTGAGTTGGAAGGGACTCACAAGGATCATCAAGTCCAACTCCCGTCCCTGCACAGGACAACCCCAAATTCACACCATATCTCTGAGGGCGTTGTCCAAGTGCTGCTTGAATATCGTCAGCCTTGGCACCATGACTGCCTCCCTGGGGAGCCTGTTCCAGGGCTCCACCACCCTCTGCGGGAAGAACCTTTTCCTAACACTCAACCTAACCCTCCCCGGCACGTCTTCCTGACGTTCTCTCGGGTCCTGGCGTTGGTCACCAGAGAGAAGAGATCAGCGCCTGCCCCTCCTCCTCCCCTTGTGAGGAAGCTGCAGACCGCGATGAGGTCTGCCCTCAGTCTCCTCCAGGTTGAACAAACCAAGTGACTTTAGCTGCTCCTCATACAGCTTCCCCTCTAAACCCTTCACCAACCTGGTGGCCCTCCTCTGGACACTAGATGAAGAGAAACTGTCACTTCATTCACTAATAATTCTGATTATTAGGGGTTTTAATAACAATTCTGAGGTTTTAGAAAGACTGTTCGCTCTTGTAAGTACGAAGGGAAAATAAGAACAAAAAAGTAGACCTTTTTCTCACACATTTGATACAGCTGTAATGTGCAGTATTAATTGAATGTTATGAAGCAAACTGGCATGCTACTTTATGATTATTATTTTCCTTAAAAATGTTCAATTTCAAATTCTTGATTTAAGATACTATAGTAAGTCAGCTTTTGAGGTACTGCCTCTGTCTTCTGGGATTAGGGAGGCAGGGGTGTGAGGGGAATGAGAACGGTTGATTGCTGTAAATTCTTCAAATAAAATATGTGTTATATCCAACCCACATTCACAAAGAAAACCCCATATCCATCCCTGGATGGGGAATGGGGGTGATGAAAACTAATTTTTGATTCCTCCAACATCAACCAATCATACTGAAATACTACCAACCCTTTAGAATATGTTATCGTTCACCTTTGGGGGAGCGGGGAGGGCAGAATCATCTCAACAACTGTGAGACCAGCACTAGTAGTTAAGTACCTGAGAACTGCAGTTGGAGAAATGGACAGCACAGCCCAAACACACCCCTGACCTCCTTAATTCTGTTTGTCACCAGACCTTTGACTATTAATGCAACGTTTCCCACTTATCTTTAGATTCCCTTTTTGTGAGACTGAGATAAAATCTCTTCCACCACTGACGAAGTATCCATTCCATCATCCATCTTCTTCCTGTCCACCAGCACGTATATTGTGCTGCCATTTTTGCCAAGCAACATTTTGCAATGCTGATTAACTGATCCAGCCTGTTGTGGCTCCTTTCTAATTCATACAAATTGCACCAGGTCTCTTATAAAAAGATTTTGTCCATGCATGCTGCTTCCCTAATACAGTCTGCTCAATACACAGTGCTTTTCTAGTGAAGGCAAATGCAACATGACACTGAGCTGGGCCCTATGTATTAACCTCAAATAAATAAAATTATTAATACCTCTGAAAAAAATGCAATTCCCAGGAAACTAGACAAATATTAACCCATATCCACTGTACCCATATAATGCATAAAAGACTACTTGCATGAAACTCAGCTGTTTTGCCAAACCTGGACTCACTTCTGAATTTCCACTCCTTCTGAAAATTATCTAAGAACATGCATTCTCAAGAATATCTAAGAATTTGCACCCCTCTGGAAAGTTGGGGCATAAAGACACCAACAAGGGCTGGCAACAATGCACTGAAAGCAACTTCGTGTTGTTCATGACACTCCCCAGTGATCGAGTCTATAAAAACTTTTAATCTAATAGACAAACTGATTACAGCTTAATTTTATTACTGGATGAGGTCTTTTTGCAAAAATAGCGCAACTAAGAACCTGTGAAATTGCCACTTTAAAAAAAAAAAGGAAGAAAAAAAAAAGAAAAAAACAAGCCAAAAAATTCTTGTGTAGCACAAACACCCTCCAGACTACTACAAATGACAAGGAAGGAAAACACTTGAGTTTTTCAAGTACTCACTGAATGCAGAAAGCTATTGAGAATGCAGAAAACAATGTATTTTAAAATTTATTTTTCTTACAATTTAGTACTTCCGACTGAGTGATCAGTATGTTTCACTAATTCAAGAAATGAGACAAATCCTTCAAAACACACATGCACAGATCTAAAAGCAGTGAGTTGCTTGACAGCTCATGTTACTGAGCAGACTTACTAGAGAATCATCTCCAGTGAGCTAATGCTCACCTAGCTAGTTCTACACTTCCGATGTTTCCCCGGCATACTCTCCAGTCCATGCAACACTCAGCTTAAAAATATTTATTTAGAAAATTAATTCTATGAGAATCTAAGTGGATATGGCTATTTCTGTACATATAAATTTGTTCCTTAACCTGAAGAAACTACTGTGTAAATTTAGGGAGAAATATAGGAATGGGAAAAACATGTACTGAAACAAAGAGATAAAAACATTCTTTAGGAAGACCATATAACTTACAAGGGAAAGACACTGATTTTTGTTTCTTTATTTTCTCAGTGCAGAAGAATAGGGAGTATACGCACAAAAGACTTCACTGTTTTTGAAAGCCTATACAGGGAGATGCCGAAGAGGTATGAATGAGCCAACTCTGCTGTGCATCACTGCCTAGAAGCTGGCAACCAGACTCCTCTCCCTTGCTAGCACTGTACTGCTAACCAGGTTGATTGAAGATGCATCTCTCCAGCATTCCTAACCGCAGGACCTGTCCGGTACTGCCTAAATTTTCAACAAGATGGAAGAGATACTCGTGGGCAGAAAGACAGCATCCATTTTCTTCTCATGAACTCTTTCTGAGACTATTCAAACAAATATTCTGTGCAGTAGAGAAAGGTATGCAAAAACATGGTTGTCCCTTTACAGCTAAACAGCTTGTCAACATGTTTGTAATTTGTTTATAGAAAATTTTTGTCTAAATCAAAATTCACACCTATATGAATGAAAAACAAAGGTAGTTGTTGCTCTCCTGCTTTACAGTGCAGAAAGAGGAAGAAAAGGCAAGAAAATTCTTTTAAATGCTCTTATTAATTATGTTTTGTTTCAGTTACATCCTGTTACCATAAAAATATTAATCAGTTCTAGACAGAAAACAGTACTCTTGACTATATAAAGATGTTAATCAGTGATTCATACCTTTCTGATTACTCAAAAAGGTTTCTACTAATTTGAAGGCACCACAGAACTATGTAACTTACCACTCAGAATTTGAGATTGTTTCATAAAATGAACATAACCTCAGTTCCCTTCTGAGCTGCTTCTACTTCAAGAATCCCTAATCCAAGATGCTGAAGGCGTTATGCAAATTAACGATCACTAAACCCAAAAAGGCCCCACATGTATCAGAAAGCGTAGTCCTGCAATAATCCAGGTTTCCCCTAAAGAGCAGACTATGAGTCAGTTCTCCTTGCTCAACTCTTCACAGTCAGCCTTTTCAGCAACATCCATGACTACAAGCTAGTCCCCAGCACACCTCTTTCAAGTTGCCACAACGCATGAAACTAAGAATATTCAGGTCCCGTTATTACCCACCACAAACAATCATAATTTCACAGTCGTTTATACCCCTATTGCCCAGAAAAGGGCAGAACTTTCAGGAAGCTACTTAGAGGGGCATCTTCACAAGCCACTCTAAAGTTATATTTACTATCATTTGGTCCATTTGTGGGCTGCTCCACACCAGGCCCATCCACCTGGAAAAATCAAAACCTGAATATTGATCTAGCATGCCAATGCCTCTGCTTCCAAAGGTAGTTTAGAACCAGCCACTTTCTCTCCAAGTCATACCTGGATAGAGCTAGAGAAAGTAGTGGAGAGGAGCTTCTGAAATCATCCCTTATGTTATTTAATGAAGCATTAAAATAACATAATAGTTGCGACACTGGCTGTTTGGGATGTTTAAGGAACAGCACAAGAAAAAGCCTAATCTTTTTCCCACGTTCATTCTTCTAGCAAGCAGATCAAGAACTTCACAAGCCACACTTTGTAACTGAACTCTTGTATCAAGAGTCTTATTGGTCATTAATTCCTCAAGCACTTGTTTTAATCCAGCTATACTTTTATCTGTCAAGACATTTCATCACATGCAAACCTACATATCCATCTTCATTATTGTGTGCTGCTTGATTTCATTGTCTCACCCTACTTGTGGTATTCTAAGAATACCTATTCTGTATTCATATATACTGTTTCTTCCATGGTTTTATGTAATGTGCCACATATATGCCCTCTCACTTCTCCTGTTCAAGTCACTCCAGACTACTTGGTTTTCAAAATTCATCATCTTCAAGTAAATGTAGGAAAAACCTCATCACTTTCTATCCCCATTTCATTCTTTATTCTGCTTTTTTAATATTTTCAGATCTGTCATATCCTTTTAGATAACAATCCAGTTCTGACCATGTGAAGAGATGAAAGAGTCATTGATTTATACAGCCATCATCAACCCAAGCCCACCAGAACCACCTGACCATGCTCTCCATATACCTCCTGCGTGCTCACAATAACAGCAAAATGGCAAAAACAAACGCTATGCAAGAAGGTTTACAAACTACTACAAAGCTAAGGCTCTTTCCAAGAGCAGGATTTTAACACATCTATAACAGCAATATACACATAACTGTATGTCTGCAGAGGTAATTCTAGTAAAACTGAGTTGGACTGGAAGACCATGCCACCTGAGCAAGCACTGACCAACCTACAGGCTGGCCATTCCCTGCAGTCTGTGGCACGGACATACTGATATGCATCTAAACGCTACCTGAAATTGCCTAGGACGAGGAAGTACCAGCAATTGCAGGTTTTTCTCCCTGTTTAGCAAAAGTAGTACTAACGGAACAACCAGTCTTCCTTTACTACCTCTACACTCCACTGGGTAAGGTCCACATGCAGCACAAGGCTGCAATTTTCTTGTATCCTATATATGCTTTCCATTTTCCCATCCAATGCCTTTCTCAGTAACACAATATTTGACTGTTTGCTAGGCACTCTCTATAGTGAATGAAAACTTATTCCAGAGTTTGGACAACTAAATTAGTGCATTGTGTTCTACACACTTTACTACTTAGTTTAATATCATCCAGCCACTGAATGAGAGGATTCTGCAACTCTCTGCAATAAGCTACAGGCTTAATCATGCTAACTAAGTTTATTTTACATGGCAACTTTTTAGCCCCAGAATTCACCCCGTTTCACAAAACATTTCTGATGTGGCAGAGCAAAGGTCACAGGACATACTTTGGAAATCCTGCTGATAACTTTTCCCACTGTGAAGACTTGCTGGTTTTCCTACTTCCTACTCTAGCCCTTTTCAAAGACTAGCACCACACTTGTCACCTTGTAGTGTCAGCAATCGTCAGGATGCAGTCCGATACTGCCATAATTTCACACTGAAGTTTCTTTTGGATGTCTGGAACATTACTGCCACTGCCAGTGATTCCTTGCAAAGGACAGCATCTGCTACAGGGACCTCCTATAAACACAGCCACAAGATGTTCTCATATGAAAAAGTTCCTCTATTTTGTATACACAGCTTAAGTAACATGTTCAGTTTCCCTGTAACAAGGTGACCTGAAATGTTTTTAATTTTTCAATATGTGTTCTCCCCAACAGCCCCCTCTAAGCTCTTAGCTTCTGACCTCTCACAAAAAGTTGGGTTTTCATTACATTCTAAGCTTTCAGCAAGTTGCTACTAAAAATCTGTCTTGGATGGCCATAATGCAACATTGCATTTCATGTTCCAGGATATGTACTCTTTCCTGTTCTCCTCATTGGTATTTAATTTGCATTTGTAATGCATTTGGTAAAAAAATAAGACCTTCAGCATTACCAGTAACCTCATTCTTCAAATATGGCTAACAAAGCTTGAATTCACAACTCAAGCCCTCTCTGTCAGGCTGTCAGCTTTCTTTCCAGCTTAATTCCCTACTTTTCAATTTATCTGAAAACCTGGTGTCACCATTTTATGCACACATACCTATGATATATCAAACACCACACTTACCAATACCAATTCTCTTTATCTTATTGTAAATACACCCTTATTAGAAAGGCAGGAGGGTAAATAGTTTTCACTACATCACACTAAGTAACGCTCATTAATCTGGACTTAGGAATATTAAGCAATTGCTTGTCCTTGCCATGGCAGGAATATAAATCCAACAGTTCGGTGACATTAGTAATGACCCTCACAAATCATGGAAGACCATAACCTAGTCTTCTTCAACACTACAAGAATTTTATGCAAGACTCGAACAATTTAGGGTCCACTGATTTTCCAAGCAAGTTATACAACTCAGTCCTTGCACACGTGTGAAAAACTGAAGGGTTAAAGAACTGAAGACACCACCGTGGAGTAATCTTAGATGGAAGAAGAATTAAGTACATCCACATTGCTTCTTTCTTAGACAAGAGAACCTTGTCAGCCAGTGAGCAACACAGTGAGTGCTCCAAATGTCACGAAAGCACTTAATTAAGTTGGGATGAGAGTTTCACAATTTTTGAGATGGGCAGAATGACACCTTTCCTTAAATATCCAGTGCCTTGCCACAGCTCCACAGCTGTACCTAAGCATGTCTTGGAGCAGTTTACTTTCCTTGGTGGTTTCCAACATCTTCACACTCTTTTCAAATAACTGAAGTACCACCTTGCTTCAGCCCACTTGATTTAATAAAAAAAAAAAAAAAGGGGGGGGGGGCGGTTTGTGGAGTTCTGGATTACAGCAACTACCTTCCCTTATTTGCCTCATCCCTCTTGCACAGATGATGCATCATTGAGTCCAACTGGAAACCTAACACTGCGAAGCCCACCATTAAACCATGTCTCTAAGCATCACACCCACATGTCTTTTGAATACCTCCAGGGATGGTGACTCAACCACTTCCCTGGGCAGTCTCTTCCAGCGCTTGACAACATTTTTGGTAAAGAAATTTTCCCTAACATCCAATCTAAACCTCCCCTGGTGCAACCTGAGGCCATTTCCTCCTGTCCTACTGCTTGTTACTTGGGAGAAGAGACCAACACCCACCTCACTACAACCTCCTTTCAGGTAGTTGTAAGAGAGTGATAAGGTCTCCCCTCAGCCTCCTTTTTCACCAGGCTGAATGACGGCAGTTCCCTCAGCCACTACTCATATTCTTAGTATTCATGTTCTCTAGACCCTTCACCAACCTTGCTGCTCTTCTTTGAATGTGCAAATCCTGCTAAGAAAAAAGCTTGTACTTAAAATCTTTCTTCATTCTTGGAAGAACCGCAACTCTAAGTCTATTACATTTAATTTGTCGTATCATCTATTACATACACTTTCTGAAAAACTTGGCTTCAAGAGGTGGCAGGAACAAAACAGATTTGTTCTCCCTTTCGGGACATTTAGGGCAAGTAACCACACAGTGAATTCTCATTATTAGTTCTGTAGGTTTTCGAAGGTTTTCCTACAAATTGCCCCAAGATAGGAAACAGCATTATTAGCTTGATTTTAAAAAGTTAGAAAAAAAAAATATTATTTAACTTAAAGTTAACAAATAGTACTAGGATTTATAACTTTATACCAGTTTTGCAGGTTTAAGAAAAAATAAAAAAAAGAGCTTTGGTATCAAAATCACACATTGTTTTCCTGTATTTTAGTTTTTAGATTTATTCCATTAAGTTTTATTTTGTTCACTGTAGTTCTACAGAAATGACAATATACGGACTTTACATAATCACTGACAGAGCATTTCAAATACTGAATATTTCAGAAAAGTATTTCAAGATTTTTTTAGAAAATATTGAAGAAAAACACACAACAAAAATGCAATCTATTTAGGATTGGCAGCGTTGTTATTATGTAATTATGGGTCTAAAATGTTAGTTGCCATAACAACTTGGAACAGTTTTACATCCATTATAAATCTTTTGCTCTCTCTTCATATGTATGCTTATTTTTAACCCCGACTTCCTCCTGATGCACTTTTTGCTAGGCAACCTCATTAACTAAACTCCTACTGTGTCAGACTGGCAGATACAATTGCAGGCATTCCCATAGCCAAACAAACATATTATCTTCACACAAGCTGCCAGATGTGCCATATATCTTATAAATGTGGGTTTGCACCTCCTTTAATTATGTTCTCTTCTCTTAGATAGCAAAAAATCTCCAATTTCTTCAACCCTTAAAAGTGCTTAAAGACTGGAAATTACTATATCGTGCCAGTTAATGGCACAATGCACTGCAATTTATGCATACACTTAATACAATATGGCAAGTCATAAACCTCCAACTTTAAAAACACTAAAATTATACCTACCTTCTGTAATTTTAAAACCTTGTACTATATCAAAGTAGATTAAATTTTTGAAAATTATTTTATTTCCAGCTATATTTAAAAAAAAAAAACTTAGACAAAGATTGAAGGAAATTTGAATAAATCTACTCCTCCTTCCTCTCTCATAAATCTCCAATATTGACAGGCATGCTACTTATTTATAGAATTTTCATTATAATGAAAAGCCATAACAGTGATAAAACCATCTGTGTTACTCCAGGAAACTGTATATAAATTAACACCACCAACATGAGAAATCCATCAGAAAAATCATCCAGTTTTGTGATTATTACAAAAAAGTGGCATATGATGAAGACGTTTTGCTTGAGCCACATTTACTGTGAGCAATAGTGCCTGTATCAGGTAGGAAAAATAACACAGGAATCATGATAGCTGTGTGCAACATTAAGAACAGAATCATTTTTTTCAGTGATTTTCTAAGTTTTGTTCCCAATAGAGGTCTAGACAAAACCAAATCTGCTTCCTTATATGCAAATCACAACAATAAAATAACTGGACAATACTTTCAGATCTGTAAAGTTCCTATGTCTTGCTGTTCAGAAGCAGTGAATCTTATTTTAAGAGTATTTCACAGTTACAGAAAATAAGAAAACCAAATACAAAGATGTCACAGAATAGGAGAAGGTTAAGGTTGGAAGTGATCTCTGGAGGTCATCTGATCCAAACCTCCTGCTCAAGCTGGGCCACCTACAGCCAGTTGCCCAGGACCATCTGTCCAGATGGCTTCTGAATATCTCCAAGGATGGAGACCTCACAATCTCCCTGGGCAACCTGTGCCAGTGCTCAGACACCTGCACCAGTAAAAAGGTGTTTTCTGACGTTCACTCGGAATTTCCTATGTTTCAGTTTGTGCCCATTGCCTCCTGTCCTGTCATTGGGCACCACTGAAAAGAGCCTGGCTCTGTCCTCTTTACACCCTCCCTGCAGGTATTCACATATATTGCTAAGATTCCCCAATTGCCTAGTTCACTGATGCACAAGAGTATACATTTGTCCAGGTTCAGAGAAAACATACTGCTAGTGTTAGGCACGGTGCATACCAGATGAAAGAAAGCCCATGACTAAAAATGAAGCCTCATGTAAGAGCTGTATATTTAAGCAGGCCATCAAGAGAAAACCCTTCAGTAGAGGAACTCTTTTAAAAGCAAAAATATCTGCTTTCAATAAAAACATCTAAATATTTTCATTGGTGGTCTAGCCTTTTATTTCATTCAGAAACAGAATATCTGCTGTGCTCTTATGAAGCTCAAAGCATCAGGAGGCTTGGCCTTCATCACACCAATTTCAAGAACAAAATCTGAGCCAGAAAGCCAAGCCAGGACAGTGTCTCTGCTCTCCCTCAGTATGATAGGACCACAAATTCCAAATCAAAGACATTCAACTTGAACTTTGCCATATACCATGGCAACATCTCGTTGTGCTCTGGCTTGTAAAGCAATAGGAGCAATTCTTTATCATTATACATTAAGTCAGCGTTCCGTAAATAAAAAGCAAACAAATCATCCTGCAAAATCTGGGTTATTTTACACACTCCTTATTTACACTGTCTTCCAACATGCCCACCTACTCACGGAGAGTTTCATCTTCAGGACTTCTTTTCAGGAGAATTAATTTGGTGAGTAACTCCTTGATTTATATTTCAAAGGTCAGTTAAGAATTCTGCAAATGGCTGGCATCTCATCAAATTGAGAGAAGATTAAAACTTGAGCCATTAATTTTTTTTTGATAAGCAGTGTAAATATGTATGAAAAATGCTTGCTTGTTCTTTTGCCTCAGGCTTCCTTAGTGCATCACTCGGTCTCATTTAGCACATAGGAAGGTACTTGTAGGAGGGAAAGACATGAAGGGAATAGTAGAATCCTTAAGATCTTATGCATATGTATTAATGTAAACAAACAAACTGATTGCAGCTTTGGATGTCCTTTTATTTGTATGACCGTGTGCCTATATACATATGGGGAGGTTAACGCATTTCAGGAGGGTGGGAGAAGGAGGAGGAAGAGTCACAGCAAAAAGGGGAAGGGATGGCTTGGAAATCACAAAGTACAAAATCAATGCTTTTTATCATTTAGGTGTTGAACTAGAACTAGAGATAGTTACCATTTTAATTAACATGGAAGGTCAAAGACAAACACCATTACATGTCTTTTTCTTCCTATTATAAATTTCGATCAATTACAGAGAAGTTAGAGAAGCATGCAAATTACCATAGGTTTTTAAAAACATTAACATTGCCTTGCTTATGTAATGCAAAAAATATTCACTATCCTATTGACTCCAAACATGGGAAGAATTAGTATATGTATTTCAAGTTCAGATCTTTGATCAAAGTTTGTTTTTTCAAGATCAATAGCATTTTAGATATTACAGAAAACTAATATGCTGATGACATTACAGTACGAAGACTTTGCTGTGGTAAATGCTGAATTAAAAGCAACTTTAACCAGAAGTTTAGCATAAAACATACCCTAACATTCTTGGAAATTATCTGAGGGAAGACTGGTATAGGAGCTGAATTGAGTAGTGGAACATACAAAAGTGTAGTGGTCCACATTAAAAAATACTTCCATTTTAGATTAGATCATGCCTTTGTTTTGCTTCTCAAACTTTATTTCAAAATATAAACCTTTAAACAAAATTATAAAGTATTTATGAAGCCTGCCAAATAATTTAAACATTCGGTCCATCAGCTTCAGATCTTATAATCCTGTCAATAAAATTCCTTGACACTACTTCCAGTTTTATATTAACTCTGGATTTTCTTTTTCTATGCAACTGTCCAATCTCACTTAGAATTGTAAAGATAAGTACATCACCAGACAAAGAGTTTTTAGTCCCATGTTTACAGTTTATATTTGGAGGAAGGGGTGGAAGCGCATAACAGATTTATTTTCAGCTGACACTTAGTCCTCTGTTCCTTTAAGTCAATTTTCTTCATTGTAACTCCCACGTACCCCAAAAGATTTCAAGTACATTTCTAACAAGTCTTGCTGAGTCTCGAAGTGAAAGAAGAGAGACAGATCATGGAGATGTAACATCCCCCACACCTCCAACAAAGCTTTTATACCACTAACTTAGGAATAGCTGTTTTCATATTTGTTCATCTTCAACAGAACCCAGTGACCAAAAGAAGAAAATTACATTCCAACGGCTGTATGATTTCTTCTGCAAACATGCTGCAGTATCCTGAGCAGTTATCTACAGGATTGTGGGTAGGTAAATTATAAAAACCCTCATGCAAATCTCAGAAGAAATTATCATTTCCTATGCCATTTTGAAAGTATCATAGGTTTAATTCCACAAGATTCTGGTTTACATATTTTTTTTTTCCCCTCCAAGAAACAATGGGTTTTCTTCAATATTTTTACAGATAATGCTTTTTTTTTCCCTTCCTGTTTTACCTAACTTTCTAAGTAGAAACTCAATGGAGGACACCTGAATAAAATATAAAACAATGTAACCTATTCCACACTTGAAGAATATAAGATCTTTAATCACCAAACTTCATTCATCTGTTAAATTCAGTACCTATTCATTATGGCAACTTAAGCATCACATTACATCTCTCTCCAGTTCAGTAAAATACTGTTGAATAAAGGTGAGTAAATGTTGACTAAATGCTTTCCTATTCCCCATTTAAGAATGTAAACATGAAATTTGATTGCTTGTACAGATCAAATTTTTACTGAAGTTAAGTAAAACTTCAACTTTACCTTTTCAAATGCTGCTGTAGTGATGTTAGATCCTGTCTGAATTATATCACAATTTACTTGAAGAACAATAATAAATGCTATACTAATTAGGATTTCAGTTAAAGATCAAATAGATGAAGCAGATGGGATGCAAGAGACAAACATTTAAATGCAAATATCTTTGTTAACAGGAAACTTGTTAAGAGGAGCTATCAAAGCACATGGAAGATAAGTGTTCATCTATTTAAGTCAGATATACTTGAAAGTTTCTCCCAGCAGGAAAGTCAGCTAAAGTCTCCAAGCAATCCAGTAATAGTCAGCACATGACTCAAAAAAAGAGCAAAGATCCTTCCCAGTTGCCTTGTCAGAAGTCGATATGGAACACTCAGCAAAGATCTCTGTGAGTACCACTACACTACTCTTCTTAGTGCTATTGCTATTTGTTGCTCACATTAAGCAGAGAACACTGAACATTGTATTCCGACAACATGTTCATCACCCCGCAAAGCTACTATTTCTGATTTATTAATGGAAAAAATGACAATCCTCACTAACCCCTAACTGCAATTTTCACTTTCTTTTTTCTTTTTTAAACCCGTTAGCTGATACTGGGAAGCCTACCTGAGGGATCTGGTCAAATCCCTAGCTTAACGAAGGTCTGCTCACCAAAACACACACCTGCCACAGCTGTCACGATGGCAAATAAAATACTCTTTTTGCAACTCTGCCTTAAAAAGATTAAATTTGCAAAATATTACTACCTCTAAAACAGATTGTCGTACGTGAAGCTCCAGAACCAAGAAGCTAGCAGTACTGCTTGAGCAGCTTTGTCTAGTTTAATAAGCAGTTTCATATGATGTTTCTTTATTAAAATCTTACCAATTAATACCTTAAATATATAGATATTATACAAATAATATATAACAACATACAAATATTGCAGGTCCTGCAAAGAGGCATGCAATCTCTCCAGCACTGCTGCAACCTCCCACACCCCTGGGGATCGCACCTGTAACAGCCAGCTACACCAGCCACAATGGACCAGGGAGAAAGAGAGGCTGAAACAATCTATTATTTCAAGCTATATATGCTTTCAAAAGTGACCAAAGCTGTAGCATTAGGTGCCGACTCCACTCATGGGACCTGCTTGATGGTGCACATGACTGAGCAGATGGGGTCACCCCCTGAGATCTCAAACCTGAATGAGGCTTGGAGCAAAGGGAACCCTTCTCAGTGAAGTGGGGAAACAATACGGGAGGGGTGGTTGGTTTTAGGAGATGGGAGGGACAGGCTGGCAGAATGGAGGAGTATTGGGCTAGTGAGGGGCGATCCTGGTCTAGGGAGACAATGCTGAACTCTTGGCCACACCACAATTTCCCAACATGCAAAGCAAAGTTTTGGACATTCCTGGTACAGATTTTAAAATGCTGCCACCCTCTGAATAAATAAAAATAAACAGATTTAAAAAAAAAAAAAAATCTTTGGACCAAGCAACTCCTGGAAACTTAATAAACTAAATTCTTCCCAAGACAGGCAAGGACAGGCCTAGCTACCTTCAGGGTTTTGCATTCCATCTCATTACTCATTTTGCACCTTCATAGCACACATCCATGCAGTCACTTCACTTCAGACTGAACAAATAGCTCTTGTTTTGGATTGCACATGTGGAAACTAATAAATACATAAAGAAGCTACAAAAATAAGATCTGCAGTAGGGCAATTTGAGTCACTGAAAACCAAGAAGTGGCAAAACAAACAACAAAAAATTTAAACTAACCAGAACTGTTTTAATGTTAGCTTCTTACTGGGGAAAGAAGTGTTTAAAATAGGGCTGAGGAGAATTTATATCACTTCTGCTTACAATCACTAGATAATATGACATCTTTGTTGGCTGGGTTAAATAGCTATCACCAATTAAACCTTTTCCTCATGCAGCCACTTCCTGGTCATCCTCACAAGAGCTTCAATTTCTTTCACATCAACTGAAAAGACCGTCACTCTTCAGCCTGCCCAAGAGGCACTTTCTGAATCCTTAACCTTGCTCACTGCTCCATTCTCTGTTCTTTCCCATTTGTCAGCATCTGGTTTTGGAATCTGCGATATTGCAAGGGCAAAAACTCACTGCAGATGCAATTGCATCTGCCCACCAACAATTTATACTCCAACTTCACTTAGACACGTACATGGCTATAAGACTGCCTGTGACCTCCAAGATCTTTTGAGTCATTGCTTTTCAAGCTGCAGTCCCACAAATACATTTAGTCATAAATGGGTGACTGAACACAGGTACCAAAACAAAGAATACTCTCTGAATAAAACACTACCTTCATTTAGCAATTTAAAAAAAAAAAAAATCTACTTATGCTACCACCTTTAAGCCTCTTCATCCCATGGTACTGCTCTGCTGACAGTATCACACCAGCTGTCTCTGAAGGAGGCTATTTTAAATGGCCCCAAAAGTTTTGCTTCATTTCTAGTCTTCAAAAAAAAATTCTAACTCATACAACGACAACATTACATCAACAAGCTCACAATCAGATTAAAAAATAAAGAATAGCACAAAAACTTGGAATAATGTATAGCCTTTTTTAAAAAATCTAGCTCATATTAAAAAAAAGTAGTATCAACAGCTTGGAAGATTCTTGAATCAAGGGTTTGTTTCAAAGGGTACTGCATGCAAGTTATATCATCCTACAGATTTAATATGTATATTTTTCAGTAATTGCTAATATCCCAATTATCAGTGGGAGCAGAAAGTATGTTATTACCTGAGTAAGGAGTGTTGCACCCTGCCTATACCTGAGCAGAACTTCCAGTTTGCTCATATCTGTACTACTGCTGCCTAATACTGATTTGCAGCAGGCAGAAACCCACATAATTTTCCCTCTATTTTGTTCAACTTGCTAGTCTATTTTTTCTGTTTAATTTTCATTGTCTTCATTTTCTAATCATTGATTTATATTGATTCTTAAATCAGCACCTCCATGTACTTGCTTTCGTGCAGAGTGGTTCAGGTCAGAAGGGACCTTTGGAGGTCAATCTAGTCCAACCCACTGCTCAAATCACACTAAACTACAGCAGGCCTATCAGGTCTAATACCTCCAAGGATGAAGATCCCACACCCTCTCTAGGCATCTGCTCCAGTATTTGCTCACTCTGATGGTAAAAGTTATTTCCTAATATCTAACTAGAACTTCCCATATTCCAACTTGTGTACCCTGCCCCTTCTTATCACTGTGAGAAAAGAGTATGGCTTCACCTTTTCCGTATCTTCTCATCAGGCAATTCTAGACAACAAACAAGGTCTCCCCTGAGCCTTCTCCAGGCTGAACAGGCTCAGATCTCTCAGTCTCTCCTTGGATGTCCTGTGCTCCAGTCCCTGATCAGCTTGTAGTCCTTTGCTGGATTCATTCCAATATATCCATGCCTCTCTTGTACTGAGGAGCCCAGAACCAGACGCAGCATTCCAGATGTGTCTCACAAGTGCCAAGCAGAGGGGAAGGATCACCTGCTGCCTACTGCAGCCCATGAGGCTGTTAGCCACCTTTGTTGCAAAGATGTGCATGTGCTGGTGCTTGAGGTTACTGATCCTCCCCAGGGCCAGCACTTCGCATCTCCCTTTGTAAAACTTCATGACGTTTCTGTCAGTCCATTTCTGCAACCTGTCCATGACCCTCAGAGTACAGTATGCTGGAGGGCAGAGCTGAAGACATTAAACTGACCAGCAGCAGGACTTTGCACCCCTGATCACAACTTTTAGTCTGTGAGTTCAGCCAATTTTCCACTCATCATCTACTTGCAGAGCCCATATCTCACCAGTTCAGTGATAAGTAAACTTGGAGAGACTATGTCAACGGCCTAGCTAAAGCCAAGGTATACAACACGCTCTGCCTTTCCCTTGTCCACAGCATCTCATATCACAGAAAGCAGTAAGGCTGACCAGATATGATTTGCTCTTTTCAAAGCCATGTTGGCTGCTCCCACCAACCTCTTTCTTGTCCTTCACATGTTTAGAAACGGTTTCTATAATGATCTGCTCCATCACCTTCCCAGGGGAAGGCTGCAGACCAGCCTGCAGTAGTTCCCTGTATCCTTCTTCTCACCCATCTCAAGGATGGGTGTGATATTGCCTTTTTCCAGTCCTGAGAATCCTCCCCCAAGCGCCATGACCTTTTGAAGATAATGAGCAGCCTCGCAATGACATCCGCCAGCTTTTGAATGCATCCCAGCTGGTCCCACAGACTTGTGCATGTCCAAGTGGTTAACTGATCCCTAACTCTGTTCTCATCTACTGCAGGTGCAGCCTCACTCCCACAGACTCTGCCAGGTTTGGGGATAAGCCTTACCTGTCAAAACGGAGGCAAAGGCAGCATCAATTACATCCACTTTTCCCTTGTCAGTAGGTCCTCAGCAATAGGCCCACATTCTCCTCAGTCTCCCTCTTGCTGCCAATGTACTTATGGAGGAAACCTTTCCTGTTTGTCCTCCACCTGCCTTGCTAGCTTCAACGCCAGATGAGCTTTGGCTTTCCTGACTTTATCCCTGCCTAAGCAGACAATGTCTCCGTGTCCTCTCAAGTAGCCTGCCCCTGCTTCTGTCTCAATGCACTTTCTTTCTGTGCTTGGACTCAATCAGAATCACCATGTTCATCCAAGATGGCTTTCTGCCATGCTTGCTCAACTCTCTGTACAAGACAACAGTCCATCCCTGTGCTCTGAGAGGCTGCCTTTGATCATCCAGCTCTCCTGGGCCCCTCTGCCCTTCAGGGCACCTCCTGATGGGATCCTGCCAAGCAAGTCCCTGAACAGGTCAAAATCTGCTCTTCAAAGTCCACGGCTGTAATTCTGCTCTTCATCTTGGTGATTCCTCTCAGGATCTTAAACTCAAATCTCATGGTCATTTCAGCTGAGGCTGCCCTCAACCATACCCCAAGAGTTCTTCCTTGTCTGTGAAGGTAGCACCTTTCCGAGTCTGTAATTGTGAGGCTTTCACCAGCTGCATAAAGAGGGCTTCATCTATATCCTGTTCTTGACAGGCTGTAGCAGACACTATATTACCTGTGCTGATTCATCCTCTGATCCTTACCCATAAACTATCTACTGTTTTGTAGCTTTGCTTCTTTCACTCTCCTTAATCAAAATCTTTATATAAATTCTACATGAATATTGCATGAATATAATTTTATATAAATACAAATTATATATGTAAATTAAATTGTGTATATTATGAGTAACATGAATTTTATACAAATATAAGTAAATTTACATGGTAATTTTAAGGAGGTTTTTTTCTTTTCATACTAGATCAGGTGAACGGATTGCAAAATGTATTTATTCTAGACAGAAACACCTGATTTTCTGTTCAAAAAGTTTTTTTTATGTTTTTACCCATGATTGCTTTAAGCTATAGTACACCACTCATTGAGCAGGCTGCATTTGCTTGATACAGCAGTTGTCTTTGTGCAGTCACCTGCTCTTAGGTAGTCATCACTTTTTCATTGGTGATAACCTCATCTTCCTTATACACTTAATTAAGTCCAGTGGAGAATGTTTTGCAACAATGGGCTACCAATACACTCAAGAGGTCTGGACTATACATCCGACTGAAACCTCCAAAGAAGCTACTTACATGGTTCTCCACATTTGGAGAGGGCACTTACACACAAATGCATATATCCATTGTCTGATTAACATGATGAACGGACTCATCTCTTGGTTTCACACAAGTTCCAGTGCAAAGGCACTGGTAGGACCATGCAACAAAAATCTCACGGCTGACAGGATAGAAATCAGATTGTTTTTATCACAAAACTCAAAACACAAGCTGCTGTTTACCGCTTACAAGTGGCATGACCTAACAACTCCCTGCCTGCCCCTCCTCTCATTTTTATCCCTCTCTTCCTTCCAGCTCCTTCATTCCCTTGTGCTGCTGGCTCTGATGCTTGTCAGACCTTTCCATGAGTCAACTCAACTTACTAAGCCAGACGAATCCTGAAAAAGAACAACATTTTCTCTGGGATAATGAGTTCTATCAGCTCTCAGTAAGCTCTGATGAGTAAAGCTAGCTAGGGAAGCTAGCTGAAGCGTGAAGGCAGGGGAGGAGAGGGAGTAAAGAGCAGCAGAATAATCCCTTTTCTGCAACAGTAAGGTATTAGGCCGGCTCACTGTGACCTGTGAAGCTGCAGCCTAATTGGTAACTTATATTGGCTTAATATCTCCCTGCAACTGCAGTCTAATTAGAAAACAGAGCTGTTACTGCAAGTCAGGAGGTAAGTGATAAGAGCCCACCTATAAAACCTGGAGCCAAAGCAACCTGCTCCCAAGTCATTCAACAGGCACAGAGCATGGGAAGCCATCTCCACTGCCTGCACAAGGGACACTCACTACTGGCACTGCAGATGTCACTCGGCTACACGTTGCCTTTATTTCTTTTTTAAAAAGTCCACAAGTTCAGAGACCTCAAAGCAATCCATGAGCCTGTTACAAACACACAGAGCGGGAGAAGCCAACACAGGTAGAGGCAGAGACAGCAGACATCAGCTACACCAAAGAGGAAAAGTTAATGATAACAGTTTCTTCTGTTTGAATGCCCCACACTTGCCGATCCCTCATTCATGGGAATTAGTTAAGAGAAACCAAAAGCACAACAGAAATGCTTAGTTCATGCTGTTTGTTGACTTTCTCTAAAACAGTACAGTATGTCTGATTTGTGTTTATATGTGGCTAGGTTTTCCTCCTCAAGGGAGTTAAAAATGTTTTGATCCAAATTAGAGTAAATAGCTGTTATATCCTGACAGCTGCTCTTTAGAAAGACAAAGGAAGAGGAGGAAGTTTTTTTTGTTTTGTTATGTGTGTTTGTTTTTTTAAACTGCAAAACACTGAAGCATTGACTAAGTACTCAGAAATCCCTTGGTAATCACCATTTTGATGCATACATGGTTCCACAATGTATTAGATGCATAAACACGAGCATGTCTTCCCAGTGTCATGCAACACACACATCCCTCAACCAGTACAGCTGCCCCAGTGCAGCATACAGCCAAGCTAACTCAATAACAGATGGAGAACCAGACTATCTCTCCTACCTCAGGAGCATACGGCTAGCTGGAGTATCTCTGGATAGTCCAGCTTTGTGCATTGTACGTGTACCGATAAGTTCTGCACTTCCACCCATTTTTTTCTGAAGCTGTGATTTTATATTGTAGAATAGACTGAAAGCTTTAAAAGCCATTTCCACTGAAACAAAATAAGAGCAAAATGCATCTTCTTTCTTCATGAAATAAAGAGCAAAACCAAAAGTGCACAAAAAAAAAAAGAGAAAGAAAGCAGCAAAAAAGGAAAGGAATCCTGCCCTTGTGCTTTTATTAGTCCAGACTATTTCTGTTATACCTCCTGTCCTGTCACCAGGCTTTTTTTTTTTTTTTTTTCCTTCCTTTTTTTTGGGTGGTTGGTTTGTTTAGGGTTGTTTCTCTTGGGGATTTTTTAGGTTGTTGGTTTTGGGGGGTTTTTTTTGTGTTCTTTGTTTGTTTGGAGGGTGGGGTTTTCTTTGTGGGTTTTTTTTTTTGTGGTGGTGGTGCGTGGGGGTTTGGTTTGGTTTGGTTGGGGTTTTTAGTTTGTTTTTCCTCTATTCTGGCAGGACAGGTTTAAAGCATTCAGTGAAAAAGACTGGCATTTTCATAGCTGTCTGGCAGGATAATTGTCTTCCTATACTTTTCCACTGAGATGTAGACTCTGCTACAAGCAATCTGTTTCAAGACCTATCAGGAACCTCCCTCCTTCTGCTTGCACTTTGAGAACTTGACCTGGGTAGTGCATCGCCATGCCTATCCTGCCATTGTGGATGGCATAGGGAGTGAACCTTAACCTCTGAGCTAGCTTTGCCCATGTAGGCCAGGTTCATCACACTCTGGAGAAGACAGGCTCATACCTGGCTCACACCTACACCACATCATACCTGGCCCAGCCCTTCCCTCTGGAGTCCTGCTGACAACCACTGTCCACATGATGTCTATCAGAAATAATAAAAGGGATATTCTACATCCACCTGAGAGATGTATTTATAGCATAATGCCTCAGGCATAACACATGATATGTAAACAGCAGGATGTGAGGGGATGCTTTGGGACACAAGCACAGATGCAATAGCATTAACAAGATTGCCCCTTTCGGGGAGCGGGAAACCCGAGGCAATATGGCCACTACGTAAACATCCAGAGAAAGCTCTCAGCACGTAGATCCAGGTTTCTTCTTGGAAGAAACTCAATGGCTTGCTCAAGCAACAGACCCTGAAGAAACCAGCATGTGTGCCATGTCGATAACAAAAAGGACTCAAACTCTTGCACCGAAGTGGGAATAAACCAAAGTGACACCGCAAGTATATGAACTGAAAAGAGAGGATAGGAAGACATCATATCCCTTCCTGAAACACACTCTGGCTGCCCCGTAAAACACCCACCATCTATCTTTGGGCAGATGCAAGTGCTGGCTCTCCCTACAACATGTACTCCAATTCGTACCCCTTAGGAAAGGAGGAGTTTGGGGTTTCAAACCCTTCAAAGAAAACTCAGCTTCTCACCAAGTATTACAAAACACAGGCATCACCCTCAACAGAAGGCCATGTAACTTTTGACAGCTAGGCCATCTGAGCCTGCGGAATGGCTGACAGCTCTGGTGAATGGCTTCTTGACGGAGACAAGAGTCTTAAGAGGGAGAGTACAGGGGAAAATCACATTACTTTTTTTTCCTCCAAAATAGACACTATGTATAATGCAAATCAAAGTTGAAAATGTATGATCTAATTCAAGTTTTCTTGCTTGCTAATTTTAACTACAGTTTAAATCTGATTAAAATCCACCCACCTTTGGACTGAAGCAACACATTTTGGAATGAAAAAATGCACTGCATTTTTGAAGTAATATTTTTTCCTAGCAGGTCGTGTTCCTCATGGATTTAATTTCTGAATAATATCCTATAATCTACACTAAAGCATATTTAAAGGAGGTTACACTTTCAAGTCCAGAAGGAGATGGGAAGAAAGGAACACAGCTTTGGATGTCACTGTATCTGTGGGAGCGACATTACCCACGCTAATGATTAAGCAAGATTCAGAAACAAACACAAACATCACGTATGAGGCAAAGCAACACAACTGAATCTGCTCCCCTACCAGACATAAGCCCGCTCCTTCCCTAACACATCCACCTAAGCAACTGCCTCTTCACAGCCTACATACTTGCAAATGAGGTTTGTGTGACCCCCAATGCGCAGGATTTGTCTTTTCAAAAGTATCTCCATATAGAAAGGTGGGAAATGGAACAATAATCCCAGCAAGAAGGGGTGGAGGGAAGATGAAACAAGCCTTACTTATCATAACTAACTTGATAACAGCAATTTGAACAAGTATCTGTACAAGTAAGGATAGAAATGCCCAAATTAAAAATGTCACTGTTTCCTAAGTTTTTTCATTAGTTCACCATGACCTAAGAAAAAAATTTTTAAACCTTCTCAGTTGATTCAAAAATCTGTTCTGTAAAATAATATAGTTTTATTATTACCACAGCTTTAGTCACTATTAACAAACACCAATGATGGCTGTATCAGCACGGACTTGCAGCAAAAGCACAACAAGGGAACACAAATTACATACTGAGCAGCAAAAGGGTTAGAGCTCATAAATCAATATTTAAGTAGACAGGAAAATTTCAGGCACTGTACATGAAAATATGTGGAGGAAAGCATCACTTCCCTTTGTTTTGTTGTTACTATGCAGCTTCCTGAATTTCACCTCATCTTACTTTAAGGTTTTTTGTTTGTTTTCATGGGCATTGCTTCTTCTGTTCTTGGGGTTGTCACTGGTAAGGTTATAGATACATCAGGAATTCAGATATCAGTTTCCAGTTAGCATCGTAGCTCCTGTATTACAAGTGGGACTTGGAATGCCCTCACTCTGCCATGAATGCAGAGTAGCTCACCATTTCACTTCCACTTCTAAGAGGTTTCACCTCTAATGCGACAAAAGTGAAATGTTACACAGGGAAAAGGAGATAGTCTCTCATATAGTGAGGTACCCATGCACAGAGGGTTCCTAGAGTACCTTGACTGCTGCCCGTACATGGCATTTCTGAAGCTTAGTGCTTCAGAAATAATAATCTGCGTTAGCAACCCCTCTACACTACTCATTCTATTATAGGGCTTTTTCCCACATCTTAACACCATTCTTTTTCATACACCATGGCGTCATTCCTTCACTCCCTCCCCCTAATAGTTCCCAGGCCCCGTTTTTATTTTCCTCGTTTAAGCAGTAAAACAATTTTACTACTTTCCCCTGCTTCTAACCTGGCTTCTTCCACATCTCCAACAGGACAGCCTGTAGTTAAATTGTTGCTTGAATCTGGCATTCATTGGACTGCTAAAAATTGCACACAGGTAAGTGGGAGTGGAAAGCAGAGCAATAAGGTTTCCAGTCAGGACAACCTACAGAAATGTCAAAGCTAAAGAATAGGACCAGCCAGAAACCTGCACAAGGCAGGGAGGGGAAGGGAAGGGAGGAGGCCACCTACACTCAGAGCAAATTGAAGCAGCCGTGCAAACACAAAGTAAGTTCTTTTATCTTTTCTGCAAAAGGGTGCAGCCAAAGGGTGCCAAACAGAGGCTACAAAATCACCAGATGTGCAGAGCCCATGACACGCTCTGTAGACAGGCATGAGTGAGCTCTGCCCATGCTCTGAGACAAACAAAGCCACATGAGAAACAGCAGTACGATAGCTCAGGTCTGCCCCTCCACCACACTCCAAGATTGCCAGGAAATTTGAGGGCAAGGCAAATTACTGTTATACTGGGGGGGGGGGGGGGGGGGATTAAAACCACCACAGAAATATATATACAAGCAGGCTGAGAGAAAATAAGGCTAGGACAATGGCACAACAGGCAGATACAGTACTCAAAAGCAGGGCTGGCTTGCTCCTCTCTATGCAGAGAAGTGGTGAGAAATCAAAAAGTGCTACTCCTCAGCTGTGCTTTGGGCTCCCAGCCTTGCACACTCTGAACACTGAATACCTCAAATAATCTGGAACACCTTCCAAGCTACCAAGTGCTATTCAAACCCCATTTTCCCTCAACTCTGAAAGGCTGGCACAGTATGTTTTTGCTTTTTGTTCACCCTTCACAATGCTACCAAAATAGCAGCCTCTTACTGGCATTCACAGTTTCCCAAGCAGCAGCTGACTCCACATAGGCAGTGAGACCCTTCCACTTACAGCCTGGACTCCTGACTAACAGTGGTAAGAGTTGACCAGAACCGGTCATTTCTTCCCACCCTGACAGTGCTGCAGTAGTGGACAATGCCATCTGAACTTCTCGTGATACAGATACCAGAAGCTAGAAAACTGCATCATGCAGAAGGCGGCTGCTTCGTGAGCAACAATTCTATCATGAATGCTGTGATAGCACTAGCACATGGTAATTTTAGCAATTCTCGGTGCCAGCATGGCAAAGGTTGATTTGCCCAAGATTAACCTGCTACTTCTATCTGTAGCAAACAGATTTCTCCCCTTGATTCAATACATTCCGTGAGATCCAGAGAAGTAAATTAATATTCCTCAAATACCAAACTAGGAAAAAAAAAAAAAAAAAAAAGAGAGAGAAACTAAGAAAGAACAGTTTCTCAGAAGACAGCATTTTCACTCCAGCTTTCACTGGAGTTTAGTTACGCTATACTCAAAAATAACAATCTGACAGATTTTCTAGAACTTAACTGATACCAGTAAAATACACTCATTTGACACATACAACAAGCGAGTAAAAAGATAAGCTATTCAAGAACAAATGAGCTTTTTGGAAATCCATATTGCATGGAAGAGCTATGGCTGAACAAAATAGTATTATAACTTTAAACAAAAAAAAGCACAACCAACAAAATATCACTCTACATACACAGATACAGCAGCTGGCCTTGAAGGTGAAATACATTTTGTGCAAATACAGCACGTAATTTTTTTTAGTGTTCTGTCTTTCACTACCCAAAGGAAACAGAACAAATCCATCTGTGTCAATGAGGGAACAACCAACACACAGATGTTACTCATATGTAGAAGTCACTGCTATTAGTACAAAAACCTTACTTTTCCTAATCCCATGCCTGAATTTCCTGATTAAAAATGGCTTATCTAAATGTACAAAAGCACTGCTACACTGTGCTTTATCTATAAAGCCTTCCGTGCACCCCCCCTCTCTTCACTTCATACCAAGTGAAGTGTGCTTGAGAACAACAGGGAACCCTTGGAATTAGTCAATAGATTGATTAATGCACTGTACTGAGCAAGCCAAATAAGATCAGGATGTTTACAGGTGTTCTTTAGGTAGACATTAATTGCACTGCACTAACAAGGTAGGCTTCTTTCTTTTAAAGATGCTACTAACAAATAATACAGACAATAAACCAACCATAAGGCTTACTGTATAAGGAAAGCAGTAAAATACGTTTTTCTGATCAAGGAAGTGCTTGAAATACATTGAGCTCTATAGTATATTGACCGGTTAAACAGGAAACAAGTTTCAGTCAATTGCTGGGGTGAAGGAGTCTATGAAGACTGAAGTATGTAAGGAAGAAAAAAAAATTCTCAGTCACCTTAAATAAAACATATCTACACCATCACATAAAGAAACATAAAAAGAGGGGAAACAACCAGAATTTCTTAACAGCCCTTAACACAGATCCAGGCTTTTACAATTTATTTCATAATGTAATGAACCAGATAAGCTTTCAATGATCAAACTTTAAAACCACTACCTTGCTGAATTGCATTTGCCAATCCACGGACTAGTCAATGAACTCCCTTGCGCACAGTTTCTCTGATCTATTACCTTTATACCAGCAATTTGAGCCATACAGCAGCAAAACCTTGAAAAGTCAGTTCTCAGCTGCTCAGTAGACTGGTAAACTTTGTTAGCCTGTCTATTAAAATAAAGAGGTGCAGAATGCATGCCATTTGTACTTCATCCTTCTGTAGTGCAAAACAGGAAACTGGTGCATTGTGTGTGGATGAGCGTCTCTGTGGAAGAGCACAGTAACCCAAGGTGTGGAGAGAGTTCTGCTGCTGCTCACAGAGCTCTCTTCTTTCCAATGCCTCAAGAAACACCCAGCCCTCACCAGCCGCTGCTTCCTAGTAACTTATGTCTGACTGTAGCCATACACATGTACATAATTTAAATATATTCATGGCTTGGTGGTTTCTTTTCTATAGGAGAAAAAATTCAGGTTTAAGTGAAGTAAAGGGCCAAAAGTCTCATCTATAAGCCCTCTACATTACAGCTTTCCTTCCTGAGCCACGTTCACATGAAAGATGTATTAAAATACAAATTTCGTGACCTTCTGGCTCCCCTCTCTTATTGTGCTGGTTTTGGCTGGGATAGAGTTAATTTTCTTCATAGTGGATAGTGTGGGGCTGTGTTTTGAATTTTTGCTGAAAACACTTCATAAACACTTACATTGGTCCTGTGCTGAAATCCATTTTGGGTCATGCAGGTGACACAAAAGCTATTTCCTTTCTGTACAAAGCAGAACTTAAATAGCACACAACTGACCTTCCAGATCACAACAAATACTCAACACTATTTGTACAGGAAAATTAAAGTTGCATGCAAATCTATGGGTGTAGTTTTCATGTGTCTTTCAGACACCCCAGAGTTTTATACAACCCCTGTACCCATCCACGCCACCAGCTCCCATGGTCTTCATCAGCTGCACCACAGTAACAGCTATTTTACAGCTGCACAATGAACTGGGTTAACGAACTGACCCATGCTATATACTTTTTTTTCTTCCCCTGTGTTATTTTCAGTCCACACCAATTCACAAGCACACACACATCAGAGCAACTGGGAGAAGGCAGCAACATGAGAATGCCACTGGGAATGATGGGACACGGGAATGAGCAGCCAGAGACATTCTGCCCAAAACCCATATAAAAGAAATTACCATGAAAGTGTGGCCTAAGATTACTTGTCAGCACACTTCCTCCCATCTCCATTGCCTTTCACCATGTAAGTTCTCCATTCTGAAATAACTGCGCAGTCTTCCACCAGGGAGCCTGAAACATCAGCCTGAACCAGAATATGTAATGTTTTACTTAACAACATGTAAGGTCATATGTAATTTCGGCAAAGTAAAAAAAAGATTTCTGCAATACTCTTCACTGTAAAAAGTGAAGTCTGCATTTGTATAACACCCTCTAATATTAAGGAACATCTTTAGAGATATAATCTGTTCTCCTTTAGTCGTGCTAGATGACAAGTGCAACTAAGGACTACCCCCATTACTGTTAATTTATTTTCCCTGATTTCTAGAAAACCAATTTAAAAAAATTAGCACACATCCAATCCAGGCACATTACCCATCCGAGAGATCAGAAGCAAGATGTCTATCTCAGCACGTCACTATTGTCCACTATAATTTAGACATTCTTCAAATTGCATTTGTATCCAGGAGGGTAATAGCCCTTACATTAAAAAAGCCCTTCATTAAGTGGCTCCCTGTCGCGCAGCCCATTACAGGCTCTCATGCCCTGACCCTGCATAGCCGCAGAATAATGTTGCTTTTAACAGGCAAACCAAACAGGGTAAATAAACTATCTTCTCTATCTAAGGGTAAAATCATCAGTAAATGTATTATTAATATGGATAAAACCACCCTTTTGCACATCCCCAGTGATATAAGAAAGCACTATTATTTACTTTAACTCTTCTGGAAAATGAAGTTATCCACACACAGTGAATAGTCCTCTAAAATAACTGGAAAAAATGCATAGCCAAAATTGGATTTCATCTTAATAGCATTCTCTGATTTCTGTCTTCTATAGTATAATGTATAAAAATCATTCACCTGAAAACATAATGCATGCTCTAAAGGGTTTGCTTCAACACATAGGTATCTTTCTCCAGAGGTACAAAGACCATCTGGGTAAATACTTTGACTTCATTTTTGTCACCATGTCTACAAAAACATATCACACACAGTTACCAACCTTGCCTCACACAAAATGCAAATCCACACTCATGGAACCCTTCCTATATAACAAACAACTGAACAGTCTTGGACCATTCAACCTAGAATGATATCAGGAGAAGGGCATGTATTTTGTTTAAAAGGTATTTTAAAAAACTGAATGGGTTGGAGAAGGTGATTAAGAATTGGCTTTACTCACTTCCCATAGAAGAGGCCAGCATGTATCGAACAGGAGTCATGTGCAAGTTCAAAAAGTAAGGACAGCCACATCTTCCCATGGTTTGTAACAAAGCTGGCACTCTGTTATAGGACATAGCAGACACCAGAAGGCTTCAAGGAGCCCACAGACAGTAAGACAAAGCTGACTGGGCAGAAACATGAATTCATTGAGAACATCATGAATAAAGACCGCTTCTAGTTGCAGAAATTCCTAAATGCCAAACAGCTGGAAACTGGAAGAGCATTCAGGGCACGATCACCACTCATGTGTCCTACCTCTGAATCTTCCCTAGGTATCTGCTAATGGCTACTCTCAAAACCAGCAGACCTTCCGCTCGACCCAGCGCAGCCATCTTTACATGTTCTTAGAAACCTAAAGTTGGACACCAGGTGTTTTTCAAGGTTTTAATAAGTAATCCAAAGGTTTTATCACGTAAGCTCCAGTCCAAACATTTTACAAATTGTTATTTGAAGCTGTCACAGCACTTCCTCTAAGTGTTCACTTTATTTCAAAATTCATCATTAGATACTGCATTTATTTTTCCCGTAACAGAAGGTAAGTGGCTTTTGACTCTGCTCATAATTTGAGAAATACAATGTAGCTCAGTATAAAAAAAATTCTGAAGTTGCATTAATTACTCAGAGGTAATTACTCTTGCCTTACCAGTAGTGTTTACTATTGCTATACCTGCAAAAATGCTTTCCATTAGGACAAGTTTTCACATTTTTGTAGCACTCCAAAGCATGTGCCATTCAGTCTGAAATTTCCCAAGACTTCTCCTCCTCCAAAGCACAACATGGAGTTAAACCCCTCCCCTTGAATTAAAGCAAACTCATCAAAATTTTCCTTTTTCCTGTTTTTAACAACTCCTTTTCTCTCTCTCTCTCTCTCTCTTTTTATTAAAGATGACTTTCTGAAGCTACTGAAGACTAAAAATTGACATTTGAAAATTGAATATAATCCTGTGTGACTACAATGGTTCTCAGTGAATCTGGTAAAGTTAGAGCCCTGAAAGTCACATACTCAGTGTAAGGGCATTATCTTTTCAACATGCTGGTAAAACAGTGCTCCTTCTGAGACACAGCTGTACTGGAATATATATTTCCCTTACTATGGCCAAGGCCAGGACATTTTATTGGATTCCAGAGAGATGTAAGAGACAAGGACTCCAAAGAAGATGTCAACGCATGCCTTAAGGACCTTTGCACCTAGCTGAGGGATTACAGAGCCTGAGAAGAAGAGATGGAGAGAAAACACTCCCTAGCACTGCTCAGCTTTTCTGGACACCTCTTCTCTCCTCTAATTCTCTGACTGAACAGGAAAAAGTGGGCTGGCTCTGGTCACTGGGGGATCCCTGGCTTCTACAGGTTAGAAAACCCAGCATTTTTCAAAGTGAAAACACTAGTAGTTTATTTTTACCTATACCTTCATTACCACATCTTATTCTACTTGGATAACCTCTTCATGAGCGGTGGACTGCTTTCTAACCTACAGTTTCAACAGTAATCAGGCAGGGTCAGCAATGTTAAAAATCTGCACAGAAGATGATTCCACGCAGTTATTTCCCTTCTGCTTTTGCTTGAACTTCTTGCTGCTCCGCATCCTGCAGACCCACTGGAGGAATTCAGCAATTGTTTTAGAGCTGTTATGTTCTTAGATTTAATTTGAAATGGTGCTATTTCAAACACAAAAGAGCTTAGGAATTTGGATACACCATACGTCTTAAGAATCTGAAGACTGTGAACTACTTTAGCTCATCAGATGCAACTGCTCACTTTTAGTCTGGATATCAGTTACCAAACACCCAACTTTTAAACAGCAGTCCAAGAAGCATAGAATTCTAACCAAAGGAAGAAAAAAAAAAATAATTAGAGCTTCTGTATCTGTTTTGGACTATCTCTGAAACATGCCTTTGTTCTGCTAGATTTTACTAAACAGCCACAGTTTCACATATGCAAAAAGAAAAAACTTCCTTGAGAAGAGTCCAGGTGTTACACTTAGAGGAAAAGGCTCTGCAGCAGAACTGAACAGAAATCAGGTGCCAAAGACAGAGAGCACTGTGTCAATTAACTCTGAAAACTGCCTAAGGATGACAAGTATGTTATTTGGGAGAAGTAAGAAGCAGGTATCTCATATTTTGAATGAATCTAAATGACAATTCCTCAAATTTTTCCTCTTATATAAGGTGTGTCTGAAGTCTGAGAATACAAAATTTTTTTACAAAATAGTACTTCCATCACAATTAAAATACCTCCAACATTTTAACAAACCGTGTAGACTCTGAAAAACAGAAACTGAGAAGTAACTAATTTCTCCTCTCCTAGAGGAGATATCATTTTGAATTTGTCAGTAAAACAATTATGCAGGACAGGCCAGGGATCAGGCCCAGCCAGCATGGCTACATGAAAGGCAGGTCCTGCCTGACCAACCTGATCTCCTTCTATGACAGGGTGACCCGCCTAGTGAATGAGGGAAAGGCTGTGGATGTTGTCTGCCTGGACTTTAGCAAAGCCTTTGATACTGTCTCCCACAGTATCCTCCTAGAGAAGCTGGTGGCTCATGGCTTGGACAGGTGTACTCTTCAATGGGTAAAAAACTGGCTGAATGGCCAAGCCCAGAGAGTTGTGGTGAATGGAGTGAAATCCACTTGATGGCAGGTCATAAGCAGTGTCCCCCAGGGCTCAGTTTTGGGGCCAGTCTTGTTTAATATCTGTATCAATTATCTAGACAAGGGCATTGAGTGCACCCTCAGTAAATTTGCAGATGACACCAAGTTGGGCAAGAGTGTCAATCTGCTTGAGGGTAGGAAGGCTCTGCAGAGGGATATGGACAGGCTGGATCAATGGGCCAGGGCCAATTAATTGTACGAGGTTCATCAAGGCCAAGTGCCGGCTCCTGCGCTTGGGTCACAACAACCCCATGCAACCCTACAGGCTTGGGGAAGAGTGGCTGGAGAGCTGCCCAGCAGAAATGGACATGGGGGTGCTGGTTGACAGCTGGCTGAACGTGATCCAGTGGTGTGTCCAGGTGGCCAAGGCAGCCAACAGCATCCTGGCTTGTATCAGGAATAGTGTGGCCAGCAGGAGTAGGGAAGTGATCGTGCCCCTGTACTGGGCACTGGTGAGACCACACCTCAAATACTATGTTCAGTTTTGGGCCCCTCAGTACAAGAAGGACATTGAGGTGCTGCAGCGTGTCCGGAGAGCTGGTGAATGGTCTGAAGAACAAGTCTTATGAGGAGCAGCTGAGGTAGCTGGGGCTGTTTAGTTTGGAGAAGAGGAGACTGAGGGGAGACCTTATCACTTTCTATAACTACCTGAAAGGAGGTTGTAGTGAGGCAGGTGTTGGTCTCTTTTCCCAGGTCAACAGCGATAGAACAAGAGGAAACAGCTTCAAGCTGCACCAGTAGAGGTTTAGATTGGATATTGGGAAAAGTTTCTTTACTTAAAGAGTCATCAGGCATTGGAACAGGCTGCCCAGAGAGGTGGCAGAGTCACCATTCATGGAGGTGTTAAAAAAAAAACCCTGTAGACGTGGCACTTCGGGACATGGTTTAGGATGGTAGTTTAGCATGGTTTAGCATGGTAGTGCTGGGTTGAGGGTTGGGCCTGATGATCTTATAGGTCTTTTCCAACCTTAGTGATTATCCTACAATTCTGTAATACAAGATCATCAGCATCATGAATGCTGATGCTTCAGGGCTTAAATTTACTCTTCCACATGCATAGTTGAAGCACCAAGCAGTCCATTAAATAAAGTGTTCCTTAATTTACCTATTTTGTAAGATATGGGGCACAGTAACAGTTGCTCCTATCAGTGACTCCAAAGCAGGGGGAATCCAGCTAGTTAGCACTTAAGTAAAATTACATACACTAAGAACCATAAATAATGCACAACAATAGAAAAAATGCAGGGAAGGGAATGGTGCAGAGGTTAGGTTACTTCTGTCTGGCAACATTTCCCACCACTTCTCCACACATACCTCACTTCACAAAACCTTTTAGATACAAATAAAATAGCCATGACCTTTTTTCCTCCTCTGCATGATTAATTACTTAATGTACTATTAATTGGAAAATGTAGCTGAATTTCAAATGCTTTCATTTTCTCAGCATATCATGCTGTCTGGGAAGCGCCGATTAAGCTGTTCATCAAAGGTGAGCAGGCAAGGTCATGTAGGCTGTACCTCTTCAGTTATTCATTACCTGTCCTAAATAGTAATTAACAACGGCAATATTTCCATAAATCAAAGATTTTCTGATTACCTTCAGATGATGAGTGGGTGGGGGGAGGGGAGGGGAAGGAATCAGTGTATGGGTTTTTACATGTATCCTTTTTTCCACCATTTGTTCTAATGCATACCTGAATAATTCAAATCAATACATTAGCTGTCATTTAAGACAGAGAATTTCACTGCAAGTCAACAAGAATTCCATGCAGGATAAAGTAGTTATGAATTCCTTTCTCCCTTCCCTATCCCCCCTCAACTTTAAAGGGGGTTGTGATCTAAGAAGGTTTCTCAATTATCAAGATTGTTATATTTTTGTTTCTTTCTTTTTATTACCTCCATCATCAGTTTTGAAGTGGAGATGACAGAGTGCAGCCTTGAGGCACATTCAGTAAGGCTCTGAGTTTCTTACCCCTTTCAGTATCTGGGAGGGGTGGGAGGAGGTGGGGTGGGGTGTTCTCACCTTGAGGCATCTCGGGCGGCAAATAGTGAGGCTCTTGAGCACTGACATGTACCCAGTCAAAGTCATCATACAAGTCTTGGTGGTAGTCACAGGGTCCAGGACCATCGTCGAACGTACAGCCCCCTAGGGAATAAACTTGTTATTAGTTTATTTAAAAGCAGACATTTTCCAAGAGTCAAGCAGTGGTGTTCCTCCTGGGCACACCACAACTACGGAGCCCTCACAGCCTGTGGCACTGTTCACAGGCTTGCCTGCGCAAAGCTAAAACCCACAAGCAGCTCATCCATCAGTGTTCCTCTCTCTTTTTAAAATGCCTCTGCTTCACACAACCAACTTCCCCCACGAGCACCTTCTGTCAGAGCAGATCACCACAGGCTGAGTCACTGAGCTGGAGTGAAACCTGGCCCAGTGTCAGCGTGACAAAAAGCAAGGGGGAAACAGAAAAAAATGGACTAGGCTCAAAAACTAAAGGTGCAAATCAACAATTTCAATGCACTGAAAGCATAAGTAGTCCAAACACCGACAACAAGGATAGTGTGACCAAAACAAAAACAGTCAGACGAAATAATTAAAATTACTTAGAAATTAAATAATTGCTGCAGAATGAATTGGATAATCTTGCTTTATTAAATCAATCTAGCGTAACACAACACAAATTAAAGGCAATTTTTCAGGGTCACACAAACAACAGCTATGAAAACCTTACAACAAAAGTTGTGAGAAGAAGGGACAGGGACAAAGAAGGGGAGAAATGTAAAAGATGGGTGGGGGAACCCAAAAATTTGTGTAACACAGTAATGTCGGCCCTTTCTCATTCAGTATGTTTTTTACTACATTCTTCAAAGTCATTGAGTAGGCTGGGAAAAAGAGAGAAGAAAACATAACAATCATGGGAAGAGAACAAGGTTTGAGGCAGAAGTAGTAAAGGAATCAAAAGAGCTTGGTCAAAGAAAAAGTAGAGCGTAACCACAAGAAAACACAGATGTCACACCTACAACAGCATCACACACATACAATAGCATCAGTTCTCTCCGTTCATGGTACACAGGCCTTGAGTTTGCTCTTCCTGCTCAAAAATAAAAGGCATGACCAGGAGAGAGTGAAAAATAAAACACAGTGCATTCATCTTTATTTAGGCAGTATTTTTTAATCCAGAAAAGAAGTTGTAGAAGAACTCAAGAATTAAATTATAAACAACAACTGGAAGTCAGGGGAGATATTTCTTGCAACCTCTCCTCCCTGTCCTCAGTAGTTAGGGCATATCACTCCAATAAAAAAAAAGTTAAAACAAAAACCTCTCATGTTAAGAGGAAACTTCTAGAAAAACAGGAGCATTTGTGATTATTTCATTGTCTGACTTTTTGAACACAAAATATGGGACAAGTACTGCTGGTATCACGAACATACAAAAATCCTTATTATGGTAAAATCTAGTGTCACCATACAATGAGTCACCACCACTCCATCAACAGCAAACACCCTCCCGTGCCTGCCAGGCTCTCACCAGCCCACAGTACACCCTGAAGGAGAGCGGGATGGAGGTGGGAAAAGGGGAGAATGAGGACCATGAAGAAATACAGTCTGTGCTCATTTCTGTCCTCTGTACAAAACGTACATGGCCTAGAACTAGGATTGGCAAGAGAATAAGGAAAGGAGAAGCAGGTATGTGTGTCACCAAATTGAGGATAAAAATATTTTTTTACCTACCCAAAATGAGTATTCAAATATCACATAACAGGCAGAGAGTTTGCAAAAACAGTGTTCATATCTGGGGAAGGGAAGTCCCTTTTACCAAACTTCTTCAGAAAATCTAGACTGTGTCCCAAACAGAGCTTGTGTTTCATCTTCAGTAAGAGACAACTCAAATAATTCCCACAGTTCTGCATAAGTATTTGTCATTGTGCTTGTTTTGGCTGGGATAGGCTTAATTTTCTCCATAGCTGCTAGTAGGGGGCTATGTTTTGGATTTGTGCTGGAAATAGTGTTGATAACACAGGAACATTTTAGTTACTGCTGAGCAGTGCTTACACAGAGTCAGGGCCTTTTCTGCCTCTCAGCCCACCCCACCAGCGAGCAGGCTGGGGGTGCACAAGGAGCTGGGAGGGGGCACAGCTGGGACAGCTGACCCCAACTGGCCAAAGGGACATCCCACACCATGTGACGTCATGCTCAGCATATAAAGCTGGGGGAGGAAGAAGGAAGGGGAGGGGACTTTTGGAGTGACTATATTTGTCTTCCCAAGTATGCATGATGGAGCCCTGCTTTCCTGGAGACGGCTGAACACCTGCCTGCCCATGGGAAGCAGTGAATTAATTCCTTGTTTTGCTTTGCTTACGTGCATGGCTTTTGCTTTACCTATTAAACTGCCTTTATTTCAACCCACAAGTTTTCTCACTTACTCTTCTGATTCTCTCCCCTATCCCATCAGCAGGGAGCGAGCGAGCCGCTGCATGGTGCTTAGTTGCCGGCTGGGGTTAAGCCACAACAGTCATTTTGACTAAATAACAAAACAACCTAAGTTTTCACTAGTTCTTCATTAAGAACCACTGCCAGATACTCATTCCAGGGCACTCCTAGGACCACTTGTTAACCAGTGTTTTGGCTGGCAAGAATAACACCAGGAGAGAAAGCAAGCCCTACACTGCTAAATCCTTGTACCATAAAACCTGAAAACTCAATATTCAGCTCCATGTTAGCAAAACCTTCTCAGATGTTACCCTGTGACAACATAAGCACAGCAACAACAACAAAAAAGCTCCAACATTTGATATTCTGTACTAAGTTGGTTACTACATCAGTGTTACTGTCAAAAGACTGCAAGGCACAAGAAGAAAAATACTAGTGCATCAAAGAAACATTTATGCCTTTAAAAGTCCCAACTCCAATGCCCTATTACCACCAAGAGACTTTTCTAGTTAACATCTACCATGACAAAGCCAGAAAGGCTTAGAAGATAAATCTTGGTCTTTGATTTAACTTACAATACACTGCCATGATCACTCTACAGCAAAAAAGTACATTTCCTTCGACACTTAATTGATACATGAATAGCAGTTTCCCTTAGAGGGAAGTTATCACTGTCTGCTGTCCCAGCACCAAAATGACATATGGCTTTGAAGCACATGCCTGCAGGGCACCCATTACCCTTTTTAATGGTTTAAGTGCCCTCGGTATATAAATTTAAACTACCAATGAATCTTGTAGACTCATTTGGAAGATGAATGTTCTTAATTGCTCATCTCTGTGCCCACTATTAATTTTAGTTATCGGGGTTCTGATTAGCAATAACAACGTGCCTGTTAATACACAACAAGCAATCCAAACCTCCTTGTGCATAGCACATCACTGCTGCACCCATGGAACAAGCAAATGTCCATTTATCGCACACACATGAACGAAGTTTATCAGGACAAATTATCAACCCACTACAAAATCTGCGCTATAACAACCGCCTAAACCAATGGCTTTCTCTCACGGAGCACACCTCCTTCTCTTACCAACAGATCATGACATTTCAAGGCAAGTAAAGTAAAAGCCAATGCTGTAAGTGATTTATCCAGTACAACACAATGAGATAGACTAAGCATTTTAAACCCCCTGCAGACTACTCCTCATGACTTAAAGCATTACCAAATTTGGATCTCCCCTTCTCTGTTTTAACAGTCAACTGCCTGCATGCTATCTCAGTAACTCTGGGTAATAAGAGACAAAGCTCATGTAACATGCTGTGTGGAAAACACAAGAAGAGACAAGGAGTGGGTGAAACCTGCAGTGATCTGTTTCCAGTCATTTGTTCAAAACTATATACATTTTAAATCAATCTTTAACCACTCAAACATAAAACCACATCTGACAGAAATACACCGTAGGTCAGAACTTGTTAATACCCTAACTCAGCTACTGGGCCACTCTCCACAATAATGTGACAGTGCTGTTCAGGGAAGAAGGTGGAAGGCCTTGATCAAGGTTTAGTACCTTCCAGTGAGATTCAGCAGCTGAAATCAAATACATATTTGTATTTGTTACCCAACATTTTGACAATAATTTGCTAATATCCTACAAATGACAAGTTCAAAATCTCCAGCTCAGGCAACTGAAACCTTGTCTCAAGTCAGTAAGAAGATGCTTCAGTACCAACCACTGTCCGCTTACATATCATCACCATGTTCCTTTAGCTACAGCTGATGTATAACCCACAATTTATCTTCAATACTACCCTGCCACTGGAATTTGTGCATACCTACACCAACACACAAGCCATGCCACACAGTGATTTGCGCACCTCTGCTCAGTCTTCCAGCCGGAAGTGCACAGCGCTGACATTCAAATGCTCTTGGACCTTGCAGTACCTAAGTCCACATTTACCTTAGATTTCTAGTATCATGCTTCAGAAAAAGGCAGCAGGAAGGATCAAAGCAATACCCCAGACTGGTGTGACCTCAACGACCTGACGTGGGCTTGGGGACTGGCAACGCATGGCAGGCAGCACCTCCTCCCTTCAGACAATACTGCCATTGGGTTGTGCCCCAGAAGGGCTGGACGAGGACCAGCGGCATGCTTTGCTGGGAGGCAGCAGCAGCCAACAAGAAAGCATTGACAATCAATTTAACAAAAAGAAAAATCAGGCAGCCCATCTGAAACAAACACCCTATTGACAACGGGAACTGTAAGCTAGGAAGACAGAAGGGATCTTAATTCTGGGTAGTTATTTTGCCAAACTGCTGACTGTACTGTGGGTCAATCCAATTCATTCAGATGCTGAGGAAGTATCTGGGAAACATTTACATTCCACAGAAACCAAACAGATCAACAATTCACTGTTTCCATTATCTTTTCCCATAAGCTTCACTAAGTTATTAACTTCAGCTTAAACACACCTAGAACTCTCACACAGTGCTCTTCAACATCCTTCTAAAAGACAAGTGATTAATCATGGTAACCTCATAAAAATGGCCTGTCTACATGTCCATTTGCATTTATAAAAGAAAATGACTCTTAAATGTTCATTATAAAAAGAAAAGTATGAATATCCCACACTGAACTCTCAGAAAAGAAATTAAAGCTCCACTAAGTAACAAAGTCATTAAGATTAACATAAATTTAATCTTAAAAATTAATCTTAAAATCCCAAAGATTAATCTAAATTTAATAAAGATCTTATAACAAGGTTTACACATCACCTGTAAAAAGTTATTTAAAGATGCTTGAATTTAAAGACAAATTACAGTTTTTTAAAAACGTTACCATATTTCTTTAGCAGAAACACTCAGTACTGACACTACTCTGTGCTTTTGATTTATCCTACATCCTATCATCCTACCCAGGAAAGAAAAGCTAAACAGATTTTTCCCCACCAGGTTCAAATATAAATAAGCTTTAGACTAAGAGAAGCATGTGTCAGTAATTCCCACTGTTAAATGGATGTCCACTACAGCTTTAATAGTGGCCTCCCAGCTCATCAGCTCAGGACAGAAAGGAAAACTGATTCAGATTTTGAACTAATGATCTTTATTTAACAATTCTAGTGTTCTCACTACACTTCCTAGCGATCATGTCACTTTTACTATTTCAAATAGAAACAGTCAATTGCATACCAATATCACATGAAACTTCAGATACGCATAACATTTATTATGAATGGCATTATAGGAATGCTATACCGGACATCTACTGACTTCTAGACAAAAGAAACCATTCCCACATATCACCTAAAAATTCTGTATGTCAGTTTTCATGTTTAGTTAGACCTTTAACAGCTCCAGTGCCCTTTAAAATACACTCAGAAAAGCAATAATAGAAGAACAATTCAAAACATTCAAAAAACTGCTAAACTATGATAAATTAAGTACCTATCGGTAAAACTAGATGATGGAGAAGAATACACATTTACTGGCTATGCTTTACACCGCCTTTATTAAAAAAGACAACCTTTAGCATCAGAGGTAAGAGAACGGAACGGCTGTCATTCACTTTTCTAAATCTAACGAAGAATATATTTCTTTGTCTTATGTCACACTTTCTACAGAATTGAAAATAAAGAAAAAAATAGTTTAACAAATTACATGTAACAACAAGAAGAGGCAATTACTTTTAAGTCTCCTACAATAAGAATATCTACCCACTAGGACTCCTAAGTACATTCTCGCCAAAATCTGGCACTAAGTTTCGGGAACCACTATGGGAACCACTATGGGAACCACTATGGGAACCACTATGGGAACCACTATGGGAACCACTATGGGAACCACTGAAAGAAAACTGTATCTTCTGGATTTGGGGCAGGGGTAGAGAGAAGGGGAACGGGAGTATCTGATTAGGTTTCTGAAACAAATTGATTTTAGAAGTGTTCTTTGTTGCCTATTTCTATAACCTATCAGCATTGCAGAGGATTTTTTTTCAGCCATAGAATGGCATGTGTAGAAGGACAGTCGAAAGAACAAAACTTCACACTTTATTTCTGAGATCTGTTCTTGCATCCAACTACTTCTGGTGCTATGCAAAATACACTAGTAACGTCTTAAATTTCACACTCCTCAATTTTAAGGAGCTGGTTATAAGCCCAGAAATTCATCCACTAAGAACAAGCAGATCACCAGGACAGGAGAAAAAAAAAAAATCTAGCATGAGAGAAGAGTTGTACTACAGGCATACAACAAACTTTCACCATCACAACTCTTCCCTTACACTGGGCTCAGTTACCAATGGTTTCTTTGGGGCTCATATGCATGAAGGTGTCACACCAGTAAGGAAATACTCTTTTCTCATCCAGCTCAAATGATTAGTGGGAACAATCTGCTCCTTTTATTCAACAGCATGCTTTTATTTTTCTCCACCACCTGCTGTAAAAGCATAATGACTAGCTCTAAATCTATCAAAGTAGATAGCTCCATGGTAAGAACCCAGTACAAAACTATGTTTATCAGTGATGTCAGGTAAGAGTCCTGTGAAAATTTAATTTTTTCTCTTCACATTGACTGGTGAATTCAAAGCTTGAAGAGTATAAGGACCCTATAGCAGGTCTCTTGTCAGTCATAGATCCAGGAACAGGTTCTGCTTTTAAAATCACCCACCTACCACATTAATTTACCTGTTTCTATCACAGCATGCCTCAAAGCACAGGATGTTTTCATCTTCTAAAGGCGCTATGTTATTTCTGTTATGAGAATTTTAAAACACATTGATTGCAGAGTATTCAGGCACCTATTAAGAATATACTATGAGTTGCTGTTAATGTGGTTTGAGAATAAATTTTAATGACTTACGTTAAAATGCTTATGTTCAGTATTACCTTCTGGAATATAACTCTGAAATAACCTTAACTAACCTACGGCACCTAAAAGCAGGTGGTCAGAGGCCCTATTTAATTTTAAAAAAATAAAATAACCACAAACACAGCAACACTTAAGGAAAATGACAGATTCTCCTTCACTACAGGGAGCAGTCGTACTAAATACTAAGAATATTTATCTTCTTTGCAGTGGTATCTTATTTTTATAGTACTAGAATTCGTTACACAAAACATGACTGATTACAGTTAAGAGCAATAAGAGACAAGTAAACTCAATTACCTACAAACACCTTTTAAAAATTTTCTAGCCTTGTTCCCACTATCAGTATGCTTTAATCATCATCTTAGCTTATTAACTTGAACATGGAACTCCAAGTCTCATCCAAAAGCACCAAAGGAATATAAACACCAACAGCTTAATAGGAAATATGGCCGATTATTCCTAAATTCACATTATTTTATTTTCATTGTAGGACTTCTGTTGGTGCTGTTAGAAGAGTCAAATACTAAATAATCCCTATAAATGTAAAATTTTCAGAAAAGAGGATAACACCACTCCTAAATCACTACATGTGAAAAGTCACACTGACATTAAAAAAAAAAAATCCCATCCCCTGATAGCCATAAAGTAATACCATACCCAATATAAGAAAAAAAAAAAGTTCAAACAGGTCATCATCAAGTCCAATGTAGGTAAAATTTGTTTTCATTTTATATCTATCTTCCATATTCCTTATTAATAAAACATAGTAGTTTTTTAGAAAGGAAAGATGGGAACTTGAAAATATCAGGTGCGAGTTACCAAGAATGCAGGAAGACTCATGTGGATATCCTTTCCTGTAATCTTCAGGGAAAGATCTTGCTATTATTCCCAGCATTTATTCTAACCCCAAATTTTGGGAGAGCATGGAGATTCACAATTAGGTGTGGTCTACCTGGCCAAGCAATTTATTAGATTTCTTCTACTAAATTAGGTTCCTTCCCTTTATACCAGGCCTGGAAAAGGCTTCTTCATCTCCGATTTCAAAAAGCTTTATATTGACAGGCAACAGGAAACTTTTCCATGCTTTACCAGCAGTGAACAAGATGGAAAGAAGCAAGAGATGAAGAGGGGGAGAAGATCAGACTCTATCACACTATCTGTCCTTCTGTTTCCAAACTAAGTAAATCTAAACAAAAGTGTCTTCAAATTTCCTCCTGTTCTGCAGGGAAACAGGTGTTTTCTGTTCTTAACTGGAGAGGCAACAACAGGTAGCTGTGAATAGTCTCAGTCGCTTAATGTCTTTTTCAAGTTTTCTTCATCCTTCCTTGGCATGGGCAAGGAAACAGAGCAAATAGCCCCACATGTGCAGAACACTTTATATAACTGAAGCTGCCATGACAATTTCCATTTCAGTTCACATGATATTTCTGAAACCATGAAGAGATTCAACAGATTCATGAAATTATGAACAGATCTTCATTAATACGAAAGTGTCAACATCCACAGAACACAAAAGCTATCTCCTATTTCAAGTCACAGGCTGCAAGCTTCAGTATTCCTCTGGTGCACTGAGCAGACTTTTGACCAACTGCACTGGTGACAGAAGTTATACTATTTGAATACAAATAACTGGGGGGTGGGGGGGGTTGTGAGGGATGTAATCATGTACTTGAGATTAATAAATGACCATACCAAAAATAACTAAAACACCAGCAAGCAAATTCTATGACTTCAAGGACACAATTGAGAGCTCAAAAATGAAATTAATCATTGATTATTTATGGATATGTGGTCTTACAACACTGCTCCTAAAAATAACACCTTTTTCCAAGACACTGTTAGTGCTTATTTATAGAAAATCTTATGTAGATATCACTGTCTCTGGCATTTCTCCTAAATGTTCTCACAATATGCTGTTAAAAGTTAATGGATAAAAATGCCATTAAACTCAGTAGGAGTGCTGAATGAAGGCAGCCCTACAACCATTACATTAAATCACAAAATTTTCTATAGATTCAGAGTACTAGGTTATTTTCTAACTTGCTTTCCATGGGGGGGGGCGGGGGGGGGGGAAGCTGAAACAAGGACTTGGAAGAAAAAAGTCTATAGCTAAACTTTTATCTCTACTAATCACATCAGCAATTCAACCACAAAAGCAGGCCTAAGAACTACATCAGCCACCCTATTAGAACCTTGACAGTTTAACCCTAAAAAAAGGTGAAAGGGTAAAACCAGGGTATTTGAGGTTTGTTCTAAAAACCATCTCTCTTGATATCAGGTATCAAAATTTTGTTCAGACAAAAGCGAGAGTTTCCAGCTGGACAGGAGCTGCTCAAGGAACAGGGGGGCAAAGAGCTCAAAAGGAATACGGCCAACATGAAAGCCTAGGACCTCCTAGGGGGAGGTAAGCATGAGACTGTCCATGGAATTTTAAATGGTCATGCAAAAAGGAAGATCAAACTAAATGCAAGGAAATTGAAAAAGCTCTGATGTCAAAACTGACAGAAGCTGCTGCAAAAGGTCATTTCTGAAGCCACAGAAGAAAAGTCCAAGAAGGTGGAGAGATGACTGAAGAGTTTGGTCATGGTATAAATCCAGAGTCACAGAAGGATGATGACAAGAACTTCTCAGAAGAGATCTTTCAAGAAACAACATCAAGGTACGTGAAGAATTAAGCTAGTGGTGAATCACAGAACACAGGCACATGAATGAGAGTGGTAACATGCAGTATTGAGACCAATAATGTATCTTTACACACACAGGCACTGCTAAACTAAAAGCCAAATCCTTTTGTATTAGAAATGCAGTTACTGCTCTAGTTTCCCATTTTATAGTAAGATAATAGTCATAATCATTTTAATATCTGGCATATCTTTCCATGCAATCCAACAATATTCTCATGAAAGGATGGCTAGAAAGAACAATGTAACTGTATTTTCAACACACAGTGACTGTTTCTATAGCCATAGGAAGCAGCCGCGCCACCCAATTTAGAGAAAGACCTGCTGAGATACAGACCAACAAATAACAGATTTCAGATATACTGGCCCCCAATCTACAGAATCAGAGAACAGTTGAGTTTGGAAGGGACATCTGGAGGTCATCTGGTCCAACCCCTCTGCTCAAGCAGGGCCACCTACAGATGGTTGCCCAGGACCATTTCCAGAGACTTGGGGTTTTTTGGTTGGTTGGGTGGGTTTTTTGTGTGTGTTTGGGTGGGATTTTTGTTGTTGTTTTGGTTTTGTGGTGGTTGTGGTGGTGGTGGTGGTGGTTGTTGGGGTTTTTTTAGTATCTCCAAGGATGGAGACAGCACAACGTCCCTGGGCATCCCGTGCCAGTGCTGAGTCACCCAGCGTGTAAAAAAATACAAGAAAAAAAAAAAAGTGTTTCCTGATGTTCAGAGGGACCCTCCCTGTGTGAGAGTGGCAAAAAAGCCTTACTGATGTCTAGACAGATGATATTCGCTGCTGTCCTTCATGTGCCTGGAAATGGTTTCGAGGATGTGTTCCAGCTCCTTCCCCGGATAGAGGTTAGACTGACCAGCCCATCCTTCCCTGGTTTCTCCTTCTTGCCCAATCTCCTATTAAAATATTGTCTCATCTCAAACTTTTCTCAGTAACACTTTTTTTGGTATCAAAACAAAGCTCTCTGCACATCCTTACAAGTTTTAACAACTTTTCTTCAATCACACACACAAGTATAACATTGTCCTCTGCAACACTATGCTTAAACATTCAGAGAAAAGCTGAGATAAAACCAGAATTATATGAAAACTTCTCATATTAAAGAGAGATGCAAACACACAGAAATAGAGATTTATCTTTCCTTCTGATATATCTTTTACCTTTCTTTTTTAGCCTTACAAATCATAAGTCTTTCACTACAGGTGCCCTAGGGAATCAAATGAACATCAAATGGATGATTCATTTCAAATGCTACTCCTTGTACTAGTTGTTACTTCATTCCTCAGCAAAGTAAGATTTATCAAAATATTTCATAGACTATCAGGAAAATATTTGAGGTAGAATTCATTAGGAAAATGTCAGCAAAGCTATTTAACACACTCAGAGCATCTTACAGAAAAAGAAAATGCTAACAACTCACTTTCTTCCTTTACATCTTGTGGGTAAGTCACTGATTACTGTTGAAATAATTTAACATATAAATTGTGCGTGTAAGCTTATAGTTTGTCCTTCTCTCATCACAATTAGTCCTCAACAAGACCTCTGATGAACAGACAACACAAGTCATCACATCGTTTTGGACAAAGCTTACTGATACTCCACCGAACTTAGATTTGTTTGTGCAATAAAAAAAATACCCTCTACAGACAAACTGTAATAGGCACGTAAAGTTCTAGCAAGAAAACACTGTTTTAGGATAGAGATATTTAGTCAGAATTGTATTTCTACTACAATTTAACAAAGAAAATGTTGTTTTATGACTCCCCAGGGAATTGAACTCAAGGACTTGAAACTTGTGTTTTTATCTGCAAATCTGCACTTTAATTTCAATGGAAGTAACTATTACAAGAATAGAATACTTATCTGTATTATAGTATTTTTCAAGCAGATTCAAGTTGTATTTAATCCCTCCATTTCTTAAATGGAGAAATACTCTTACTGGGGTGGCTCTGTGAAATGGTGCAACAGATAAGCCTGAAGGTTAGATGAATCCTACTTTAGACTGAGCAATGAAGTCGTAGCATTTTGGAGCCAATCATCTGTCCATCTCCTGAAGGCATACTGCCCTAAGCACAGTAAGGAGAACAGAGAAACATGATTCCTACAATCTCACCATTTCAGCACACAAGTGAAAAATGTATCCCTTTATATTATACATTGCACAGAAGTCAAGTACAAGAAAAACTATGAAAACTGTCCTGGTAGGCACTGGTAGGGTACCAATAGCAGCCTCTGAGCAGGTATTTACCCCCCAGTCTTAAGGTTTTACGGCTGAATTAGATATTTTCATGAAAGCATCAGCTTGATGCTAAATAGTAGTTAAAAGGTAGTTCAAGTCATAAGGAAAGAAGTTTAGAAAAGAATACTGAACATTTATTTGCAACATTATAAGCCACATCCAGACATTATGCATGGTTCTGGTTTTCTGTCTTCTAAGGGTTATAACAGAAATTAAAGACTTAGAGAACATCCAATAAAGATGATCACAGGATGCTTAAGGTATTAGACGTGACTTAAAAGACTAGGAATTTTCAGCCAGAGATGACACAGAAAATGGGACAGATGCATCCTTAGTGACATAAAGAATAGAGATCAATTATGTTTTTTGCGTGTGTGAAAACATTACAGGGCTTCAAATGAAGCTACAGGGTGTCAGGATCAAATTAAACACCACAGTGTTAAGCTGTGTGACTCTGTCTAGGATGCTACGGCTGCTCCAGATATTGGGGGCAGGGGGGGATTGGACAGAATCACTGGTATCAGCTGAGAAACACTAACTGAGCAGGCTCAAGAAGACCACTGAAGATGACTGAAGATACTGAGCTCTATCAGTGTTTGGACAAACACATTGTATGGAATGAGAGGAAAACATGTAAGATGTGCAACAATAAAGCCATACTAACTAGTTGTCTTAATGAGGCTAAACTATCTCAGAGGGCAAAAATGGGACTCTAAGGAGGAAGAGAAGGAAGGGAATTATTTTGAATGGAAGAGAACGACATAGAAAGGGTGACAGAAGGACTACAACACAAGTCAGTAGTGAAGAAGTCTGAAGAAATCATGTCCTGAATACGCACTGTTATAAGTAGCCTAATATCTGAAGGTTTGTACTGGTAACGCCCCATCACTCTACTTTCTCCTACCACATGCAATCACCGATGGGCTCCATTAGTCAGTGTGTTGCCCAGTGCAGGGAAGCATACATGGGTCTCTGTGAGTAAAGAGCTACAGACAGCTCTGAGAATTAGTTAATGATGCAGATGTGCTCCTGATGTGATGAAATACAGTTATAAGATATACATGCAGTAGTTTTCTCAGCCAGTGTCAGCCACAGATGCGTAACATCCCCTAGTAACTTTTTTCCTTAACGCTTGAGAGCTTAGTATCTGAGGGCACAATCAAACTAGACTCTGGAAAAGATGCTGCATTTTATGATTCACTCTTCAGAGTACTGAAGTATGTTCTGTACTCCCCATTCCTAGGGGAAAAAGAAAAAAAAGAAGTCTTAGACTTTGCTCTTACACTAGCTTCTCTTTTTCAAGCTAGACAAGTCATTCACACATTCAGCTAGAACTTGTGCAAATATTACGTGCCCACGTTTTCACAACATCTTTTCAGTCATTGTTTGCTAGCATAGTCACAAAAATGTGACTACAACGCAGTGTTCACCTTTCAGTGTGCCATTACCTAAAAAGGGGCAGTGTGCTAATGAAAGGAAAGAGGGGCGGCAGCAGGATAAGCTTCTAAGAAGTATCAGTTAAGTTAAAATTCATACTGTATCTCATCTGACAATGAAAACCTCATGGAAGGAGGAAACATCTGAAGAGTTTCATGTTTGAGGTTTTGGTTTGTTTTTTAAAGCTGGGATAATAAATGTGAATTGTTCCAGTGGACAGTGCATGTCCTGATGCTTGCATCACTTGTCACTATATATTTAAAAAAAAAAAACCAAACCACAAAACAAAAAACCCCAACCAAACAAAAAAAACCCAACCCAAAATCCAACCGCTTCACAAAAGCATTCTTCTCTGCTGTATTCTTCTGTATTTTTTTTACTATAACTTAAAGGAAGCCAAAAATTGGCTCTGCACTGCAAATTTATCATTTTAAAGTTAAAATACTGAACATACTGTATATAGAGCAATACAGTCAAGAGAAAATAATTCATAAAGATCAAAAGCCAAGAAAATAATAAAAATGTTTAATACAATAAAAAATCAATATTTAATAACAAACATATAATCTGGATGCAATGAATAAAGCAACAAGCATAATAAAATTTTGCTGATTTTAAATTGAAACACTTTATTACCAGAGGAATATACATAATTTGTAATAAAATAACAGTGTCAAGGTGTGACCAAAAGCTCCCCCCCTCCCATTTTTCACCATATCACAGTCCACCCCACAAAAGTATGACAGTGGAAAAACAGAAATGTTTTGTTCATACCACCCATACCAGTAGGATCAATCACAATTTCATAAGGAACAAGAAGTGACTATTGAGACTTGCGGGTTTAAGTTCAAGTACAAATGCATGTCATCCACTGGCACATTGAGGTTCTGTCTTGTCTTAATCCCTGTAATTGTGAATATTTGCATACACTTCAAAAGGAAAAAGACGGACTCCAGGTCTTCTCGTCTGCATCTAATTTCTGGGTATCCTCATTTATAAATACATTTGCAAACATTTTCTCTGCAGGGTTGGCTCCATCATACCACTGATCTAGTGTGGTCTCCTTCTGCCTTAACTGAACCTTCGCCTGCCTTTCTGACAACGTCTGGCTATTATAAGCAGCACAACATGGTTACAACCACCCTTTTACTCTTTCACTCCAATCTTGATCTCAGGTCAGCATCTCTTTCCTCAATTATTGCAGACACCATCATCCATCATTCACATCTGCATTAAAGCCTCCTCTTGCGTCCTTCGCTCCAGCTATGCCTGATTTTTGAAGGGTAACTAAAAAGCTTCTCCAAGACACACTTTCTCTATAACTCTCTTGCAGGTTTCATCTTAACCCTTAACCCTATCACTTCAGCATCTCCTCTCTGCCCTTGACAAATGCATCTTCTCCCACTCTTTATCTATTCGCAGTACCGCTGAAAAGACTCTTTACAGCCCATCACTTTGGCTGCCTTCCACTTTCACTTCCTCTCTCTCCATATTCACAGAACAAACTTATTTTTGTAACCATTCACTGTTTATGCCCACTTACGGAAAGCCAGCCAATTCAACTCAACAGAACTGGTGGCAGCAACTGGCAGAAACCTATTCCTCTTTTGTTGTTGTTGGATTTGTTTTTCTCTGGTTTACCTGGTTAAAATGACCCAGAGGGTTAAGGGGGGTGGGGATTGAGGGCTCAAACAAGTGCCAAAAAAAGGAGATGACACAAGTCCGTTGCTAGAATAAGGAGTAAAGCAGATGTGCATAGAGGGAGGTGAGAAAGCATGGAGTGTTGAGTACGGGCAAGCAAACCACTTGGTTGGCTAGGTTTCCTGCTTTTGGCTGCCCACAGGTCTCCAATGCAAAAATCGCATACTATCCCACCCATCCAAGTTGCCAACGTCATCTACTTAAAGTCAGAACGACCCACCTGGCAAAGGCACAAGTGTCATAGGTAGCTAACAAACTGCAACTATTCTCTAAAGAGATAGTTTAACTATAGCTGCCCTGATACAGTCTCTGGGGTTGAACATGAAGAAGCACTAGCATATCTTAAAACTCACAGAACCAAATCAAGAGGCCAATAGCATTATTCAGCAGTCTTGCATTGCTTGCATCTCCTACCAGCTACGGAGAAAGGGAACTGAAAAAGACCAACTGTGCCAGACATGTTTTTCACTAGCTGAAGAAGACAGAGGCATTGATAGTACCTTCTCATACAAGCCACCTTCTTGTAATGTTACATGCATTTAATACTCACTTATCAGATTTCAGGGAAGGTACAATTCAACAGTGATCAGTCTGTTCTCAGATGGCAAGCAAGGTCTTCTGCCTAGCAGTGACTGTGGCACCCATGCATCATTACACCTTTGTCTTGTCCTTTATATAGTCCAGTTACATGGAAAACACTCATCTTCCAGTCCAAGTTAGTTTCACCTAGGGTTAACTTAGCAGGCACAGCATTACATATGCAAGCCCTGAGAGACAGCCTTCATTTTACCATAGTTTTAGAACCTCATCACATAGCATAGTACTTATTTTAAATAAATCTACAAGTGTACTGCAATCCAGGAAGAGATGCATGCCATGGTATGGCGTTCACTGGAGGGCAGGGGAAAGTTGAGCCATATCAACATCATTTTGATCCCATTAGCTCAACTTCTTGCTTGTCCACAGCCCCCTCACTAAGGTGAGCAATCACCTCCTGGTGACAGAACTAATGAACTTCAAATTAGGACAGAGATCAGTTATATTTTGTAGAACTAAATCACTGCTCAGAATTTGCTGCAAGGTACTCTAATAATCCATAACATGGACTAACCAACATGACAGAGATAGTATTTAGCACTGGCTTTGTTCTGAAGGTCTCGATTTGACATCCCATTTTGCAAACTTATAGAAATCGCCGATGACTGACGCCATGTTGTTCTGTTTAGAAGGTATACTAAGACAGTTTACTAACAAACCTATCCAGAATAACCCCTAAGCGATCTGCTTCTACTGTGCAATGCCCTTGTAACTAGCCACCGTAGTCTAGTTACTCCTACAGACCGTAGGAGTTGGTATAAGTACATATTTTCAAAGCCCTAATCAGTATTACCCTTCAGTCCATACAGTACAGTTATCTATGCTGATGACATCTGCCTAGGTACCTAATCTCAATCCTTCTCTAATCCTGAGGGAACCAGGAACTGCAAAGTGGCAGTTACAGCAGGCTTTTAGTGCGGTTGGCATATTTTCCATCTCTAGTAATGCTTTTGCGACTCTGTAGCACAGCGTTTCCAAAAAAGAGCTCTACCAAAACAATCCACATCTGTTCTCTCTCAGCATCACTCTCAGTAGGTCTCTGACTTACCACGGCCATCTGATAAAATTGGATGCAACACCCTCCCTGCAAGCCCAAAAATCACGATAATTGTCTACATAGCAGCAATATTGGATCTACCCAGGGATCACTCATACTCTCTGGACATCTGCTCTTGAGTGCTGCTACTCTATAGCCTGAACATCACATACCACTCTGGGCCCACCTACCATACATGTAGTTAGCTGTCATGCAACTCTGCACTACTATGAGTGTTATTTCAGACTACAGATGGCATCTCTATCCCAGCTGCCACTGCTGAGTCATACTGCTCTGCTATTTGCTCACTTTGAATACACATTTGCTAAAATAGTCTCAAAGACTGAAAGCTCATCTGACTTATTGTACCCAGATCTGTTTTGGTATCAAACCTCAATTTTTTCTGAACAAACTGCCAGCTTTGTCACGTTGCTGTTTGTCAGAAGCAACTCACTAGAAAAGGATAACACTCAGCAAACAGGTTTTTCTCTGCCTTGCTACTTCAGGATGCTCCCAAACTGTCTGTGTGCCGGGCAGAGAGGCCCTTGTGGCAGGAAGGCAATGCTGGACCCAGCTGGGTTCCAGCTGAGCAGAGGGGCCAGCACATCTGCATGCAGATACAGTGAGTGGCAGCCTCCCAGAGGACAGGCTTCAACCCACAGTGGTTATGGGCTAATGTAAGAAATTTCACTTCCAAAACTGCTGCAGCTTGGTTTCTGCATTACTACAACAGTAGTAATGAAAGTTGAAACTTGATTACCGGAAATATTTTCCTACCTCCTTCCTAAGCCATCTACTTCAACGCACTCAATACTACTACATTCAATCCATAAACTAGAGAACTAGAAAATCCCAAAGAGGAAAAATGCTAGAAATCAGAAGTATTAATTTGTTAGTTAGCAGGGAACACAAAATGAAGGAGACTGCCAGAAAATATTTTAATTCTTTCAGCGCTCATTTAGAAAAAAGGCGCACACACCCCAATCCATCACCATACTTTGTAAAGGAAACATCAGGCAAGATAAGCTCTCAAATATTACTCAAGACAAGTGACCACCTACCACGTTATAGTTATGCAATTAACACTAAAAACAACAAAAGAGAGAGTCTTCACTGACTCTGAATCAAAGCGCAAATAACAACCACTAGAAGTTACGATCCCACCTAATCCTCAAAACTCCTTTTCCACAGTAGGAATGGCACTACTAGGATACAGTGCGTTTTATGAAAAGCAACTTTCACCAGTTGCCCCCACCTCACCCTATCATCTTTATATTTGTACACAGCACAGAGGAAATGTAAAAGAATATGCTAACTCTACGCCACCAACACCAATCATACTTTTCAGAAATATTGAAAGACAATTAGAAACAGTTAAGAAGGCAGGAGACAAGAGAAAGAACTAAGGACATTTTTCATTAGGCCAAATAGTTTTTAGTATCAATGCTACTCTGATGAGGGTTCAAGATTTTGTGTTTTCTTGCCCTCAGGAACAAATGGACATCTTCATCCTTTGATACAGTCATTTATTTCTCTGCTGCTTTTAGGTCTATCAGACCAGAAATTCACAACTCCAATTTCAGAAAGTAAGCAGAGGAGGATCCAATTTGAGCTGGTTTTAAATTATACAGCCATAAATGAATTAACATTATGTTTATTCAATCAACATGTTCAGGTCACCTTTAAACCTCCTGCTACCCATTCATATGCTAGACTAATTGCTTCAGTTTCATTTTTCTTTCCTGTGAAGAGGAAATTCATATTGTAGCTGTAGACCTTGAAGAGCAGAAGGACAAACTCACATTTTTGGTTCTTTTAAAGTCTCAAAGCAGTGTTCAATTTGTACTATTTCCAGAAAAAAAAGCTAGGACCTTAAGGTTCTAATTTTTCTATTGAACCAGCAAGTTGCAATTTAAAAACTAATGGTCAATTTATACTTTTAAATACTGTTAAACATTAGAACAGACAAGATGAATATCAGAAATCTAATGAGAAGACAAAAATTTATTAAAGAACCTTGTCATCTAGGAATTGCAAATTATATCATCATCATCAAAACCCACACAGTGAGCAGTGACAGATAAATTATTCCAGCTGGCCAGTGACTCTGTAAGTCCTCCTAAAACTGCCACCTCACTGACATCCAAAATTCATCAGTGAATTATCACACAGCAGTCGTAGTCTGAGGTAACCACAGGAATACCTCTGGTTTAGACCTTTTACCAGCCGACATTTCACAATGTCATTTCATAATGAAAGTTACATGCTCTTACATTTCTGCAAGATGCAAACACTGGTGCTCTAATTTGTAAGCAACTAGCTGGCAGAAAGAAAGTAGTCAGAATTTTGGACAAACATACGATTCGGCCTATAGCAGGGAGTGCTGAACATTGCTGGTGATGTAAAGAATTCAAGAAGGAGAAAGTATCAGTTCAAAAAGAGTAAGAAGCCAAGGAGCAGCACTGGAGTGACACAGTTCTGCCCTAGGACAGGACTCTGCTGCAGAGTCCTCTCGTTAACTGTGCCTGAAATACATAAAAGCAACATGAAGTGAGCTTCAGCTGTTACTCAGGATTAAATAGAGCAGGGATACAGAAGTTCAGACTGATGCTAGATTTACAAGAACTTTTTAACATAGGGTTGTTTGGTTTTTTTTTGAGTTGAGAAGTTATGCATACAGGGGCTATTTACACACATTAATGCTTCTAATGCAGCAGCCTTCAACACAGGCTGTTATAGGCAGAAGGAAAAGGGTGGGAGGAGAGGTGCTCCTCTTTATCAGCAGCAACTTACTTAAAATGGATAGGACGAAAGGAAAGAATTCTAGAATAGGGATATGCTGTTGTACATTTCCTCCAGATGCCAAGCCCCCCTGAGCTGGAAGACAGGGACGGGGAGCAGAATGAAGCCCCCATAATCCAAGAGGAAACAGTTAGCCACGTGCTACACCACCTAGACACACACAGGTCTATGGGGCCAGATGGGATCCACCCAAGGGTACTGAGGGAGCTGGGGGAAGTGCTTAGGGCCATGGTTGAGTGGTGGACTTGGCAGTGGTAGGTTAACAGTTGGACTCTATGATCTTCAACGTCTTTTCCAACCTAGATGATTCTATGATTCTATAAAAAAAGGAAAATCAAGAGTAAGTATTGAAATGTGAAAGAGACAGATAGCAGTGAATAAGCATTAGATGTTACACTATTTTTTATTAAAGAAAAAAAACCTTGATATTGAATTCTTTTTACATAAGCCATCAATACAAATCAAACAGAATGAATACTTGGGGGAAAAAAATCAATAAAAATTATTTCCAGTTAGAACCACTGTTGATAATTACTTCACGACAAATTATCACAAAAAAAGTCAAACTTCCAATTTAGGGAGCAAGTGTTAAGTCATTCAGTGTCTAATGATACCCAATTAGAAAAGTGGAATAGCTTTAGTCAAGTTTGGACCAACTGATTTATACAAAGAAGTCTTCAAGTACTGTTCTGCAGAAAACAATACTTTATATATCCTCCTAATATAAGAGGGGATCAAATAGCTGCAAAATTTCTGCATCTCCTTTGTTAATTAAACATATAATATTTTTGAATGTATTTATTCATTCTAATATTCTTTCAACTAATATACTCAATAAAATAGAATGCACCCTGGGGTACTGGCAACAAGACACTTTCTGTAGCCCTGACAAATGCCACTGCTCAGTGTTTCACTCCCCTTCCTCTGTTACATAGAGGGCTGGTGATCAGACAGCAGCAGCTACTGCTTTGGTGCGATACGGCATTACTGTCTTGTTTGGGCTTTACAATAAAAGGCTTGGAAATTTTCACCTACCCTATTATAAGTACTCTGTTCCAGTTCTTTCTACTCCATTTTATTTTCATGAGAACCAAGTACAGTAAAAACTAGAACAGTTCCAGCTGTTATTAAGCACTACCTGTACCACAGTTGCCTTTCTTCAATAATATAGCATTGTGCTTAAAAACCAAAGTTATTCTTACAGATTTGTTTACTTTCAAAAATCTCGAGAGAGACTGGTAGACAGTATCTGCTTTCTGACGAAGCTATAAAATAGAGTGGATTAACAATTCCTAAACAATGGAGTTTTGTCTCACAGTTCATCTCTATCATGAGGTTTGCTGCCTTTAACTACTGTAACAGCTCCTTGCTGGGCCACTGCTGCTACTAATCAGTTTTTCTGCAGTATCAGAACATTAAATTTCCAGTGGTGATGGTCACTGCCATGCTTTCAGCCATGCATCAGTCATTTACTGTAGCGTCACAATTTGCTAACTGAGAAAAGAGCAGCTTTAATTTGATAGACAAAACAGGACCAATTTTTTTTTGTTTGTATTTTTATAGAACTATATAAAATTTATTTATATACTTTAGATGTTTAGGATGCTTGGGTATCGTGTCAAAGTACAAAACCTTCCTGGAAGAAAGTGCAAACATGAAGCTTCCACTACATACTTCCACTTTGTGAGGGTGCCAGAGCAGTGGCACAGGCTGCCCAGGGAGGCTGTGGAGTCTCCTCCCCTGGAGACCTTCAAAACACACCTGGATGCGTTCCTGTGCCCCCTGCTCTAGGGGTGCCTGCTCAAGCAGGGGGGTTGGACGAGATGATCTCCAGAGGTCCCTTCCAACCCCTACCACTCTGTGATTCTGTGATACAGGAGCATCAATATAATAATCTATTTCACCACCCACTCTTCTGATTAGTAAGTCAAAGCAACTGACTGGTCATTAAAGGACTCAAACCCAGCTTACTCTAAACTTGGCCCTTCCTGCTTGCTTATTAAGCAGAGAGAGGAAAGCACCAGGGAGTAACCATTACTTTCTGTCAAAGTTCCACAATCTCTCCTCCGCAATACATAGGCTGACAGGGGACCAAAGAGCTTTGATAGCAATCATGTCCCTCTTACAGATTTCTCCAATTTGACTTTTTCTTCCAAGTGTAGCACTTGTGATTGTCTTTCATCTTATTTGTCTGTATGCTAAGAATCGTACGTTTCCTTCTCTAATTTATTCTTTATACAGCAGTAAATGAAATGCAAAAACACAAAACAGAGGATACCTGGGGTTGATTCTGCCTTACATGCAAAATGTGGGCACCTAGAACAGCAGTTTCTTATACTGGAGGATATTAGCAGCTGGCATTAGCTTTTAATTAAAAAGGTTGGTATAAATTCAGCCTAGAAGTGAAGATACATTGACCTACTGCTAAAAAAATAGCAATAAGCAAGAAAGTTCTCATGCATGACAAATGAGATCTTATCGATGAAATGTTTTTAAGACTTCTTGTGAACTATAAAAGTGTTTACTGATATTTATCTCTCTTCTCCAGGAGACATTTTTGTGCTTTGTCCTGTGATGAAAAGCAGATTCAATCTCTCAGCAACATCATGTTAGTACTTTTCCAATTTTAAAAGTAAAGTGGACTTTTTTTGTGTGTGTGCAGGGGGGAAGTGGTGGGGGTTCTAAAACCTTGCCTGAAAAAAAGTTAGAATTCTAAATTTGAAAACTAAAAGCAAGAAGAATTTAAAAAGTGTCCAGTACAAGAACTGTAGCTAGAACTATGTTACATTTTCTCTTTGACAGTCAGTGTTGAAGGAACTAGACAGTCTGAACAGCGTAGCCGTTTTGGTTTCTGAGGCTAGAACTTGGCTAATGGAGTAAAGAACACAGAGCCTAACTATGTCCTTTATTAATTAAAATGCATATGCAAATATGCATTTTGTCACCATACCTGAAAACATCTATTCTCATACTGATGTGCAAATCCCACTAACTACTGAAATCTACAGTCTTTTTTTGAGGAAACAAAGCCAAGTCCAGGAAGAACAGTAAAATCTTTCTCTAACGAGCACAAATATAAAAGATTCCCTTTTCTAATAAGAAAAACTGTCTTCCCATCACCAAGTATAACAGTCACTGCATCACACAAAATTAACCCCTGCTTCTCCAGAAGTAGGTGGGCTCCTTATTAATTACTTATTCGAGGGACGAAACTGCCACTGTCATTTCAGCCATGTGCACAGCCCTAACGCCTCGCTGCAGGCTCTCCTCCAGCTTCTGCCACTTGGTGCAACCACAAAACATCAGGCGACAGGAGAGCAGTGATTTGTGAGGCTCGCTAAACACAGTCAGCGCATCCACACTGCACAGACAAGGACTTGCTTTGCCCCAGCTCCACAGCAGATGCAAGTTTGCCCTGTCAGCACTTTGAGCCGCTGGAAAGCTCTGTAACTGTGTTAACACAGCGGCCAGCCTGAACTAAAAAGCCTTGCTTGGAAAGAAATTGTATTAGTCTGGTCTGAGCACTGTGCTGGGTCAGCACAGCTCCTGGATGAGAGTTAACGTGATGCTCCTCAGGCTGAGAGCATGCTCCGCTGTGTCTGCTGCAAAATACTCTATGGGCATACCCAGCATTAGTCATCTGTGTAGGAAAAACTGCAGGGAGAGCTGTCGTCAATTCTGAAAGTGGCCAAAAATGGCTTATACTAGAACTTAAATAAATTCTGAAAAACAGCCATATATGGCTTAAACTAGAAATTAAAGCGGGGTGGGTGGAACTTTGATTGGGATGCAGTTTGTTAAGCACTCCTATCAAAATAAGACATCTGCCCAGGTCGGGCTCAAAGGGTCATAGTAAATGGGGTTACATCGGGCTGGCGGCCAGTCTCTAGTGGGGCTCTGCAGGGATCCATGGTAGGGCCAGTGCTCTTCAATGTCTTCATAAATGACTTGGATGCAGGGCTGGAAGGAATACTGATTAAGTTTGCTGGTGACACAAAATTGGGAGGAGCTGTTGACACTCGAGGGCAGAGAGGCCCTGCAGAGAGATCTAGACAAATTAGAGAGCTGGGCAATCACCAACCGTATGAAGCTTAACAAGGCCAAGTGCTGGATTTTGCACCTGGGGCACAGCAGCCCTGGATGCGCATACAGACTGGGGAACGAGGGGCTGGAGAGCAGCTCTGCAGGGAGGGACCTGGGGGCTCTGGGCGATGGCAAGTTGAACATGAGCCGACAGTGTGCCCTGGCAGCCAAGAGGACCAACCATGCCCTGGGGTGCATCAAGCCCTGCATTACAGCCGGTTGAGGGAGGGGATTGTCCTGCTCTGCTCTGCGCTGGTGCGGCCTCACCTCGAGTGCTGCGTGCAGTTTTGGGCGCCACAGTACATTAAGGATGTAAAGCTACTAGCGAGTGTCCAGGCGAGGGTCATGAAGTTGGTGAAGGGTTTAGAGGGGAAGCTGTATGAGGAGCAGCTATATCACTTGGTTTGTTCAACCTGGAGAAGAGGAGACTGAGGGCAGACCTCATCGTGGTCTGCAGCTTCCTCACAAAGAGGAGGGGCAGGCACTGATCTCTTCTCTCTGGTGACCAACGCCAGGACCCGAGAGAACGTCAGGAAGACGTGCCAGGGGAGGGTTAGGTTGAGTGTTAGGAAAAGGTTCTTCCCGCAGAGGGTGGTGGAGCACTGGAACAGGCTCCCCAAGGAGGCAGTCATGGCACGAAGCCTGACGATATTCAAGCAGCACTTGGACAACGCCCTCAGACACGTGGTGTGAATTTGGGGTTGTCCTCTGCAGGGACGGGAGTTGGACTTGATGATCCTTGTGAGTCCCTTCCAACTCAGGACACTATGATTCTATTAAGTGTCCAAGGTGAAACTGTAAAGCCAGTAAACTACGATAGGTCTGTATCAGACCCCACCCAAAACCACTTCCAGCCACAGTGACTTTTGGGGGCATTTTTGTTCGTGTTTTGGGTTTTTTTTAATTGTTTTGTTTGAGTGGGATTTTATTTTTGTTGATTGGTTTACTGTTGGTTTTTTGTTTTGCTTTTTTGATGTTGTTGTTTGGTTTGGTTTTTATTTCGTAGAGAAGGAACTGAGAAAAAGCCTCAAACAAAAGTCATGATGCTTCCTCACCATGAGAACTTAATGGTAAGTATCCCTCCCTGTCAGCAGGAGACCCAAACTTAAAGTGTTCTGCTCAAAGTCATAAAACATTCTGAGGCATTTTGCCACTTCAGGAAGAAATGAGTCTCACTGAAGTAAAAGGCCAACATAACACAGAAAAACAGCCCGATTTACACTAGCAATAATGACAGCGGAGGGAAGTGAACCCTGATCTCCCAATACAGAGTACTGTTCTATCAGTTAATACCAGATTTATGAATAAAGCTTTTGTCAGAACAGTTTTGTGGGTCTGACCTAAATTTATACGCAATTCAAGGCAACTCAAACTAAATATAGTCACAGATAAATGCATTAAATATACGTTTTCCACATTTGTTTCCCAAATTACCACTCTCAGATTTGTGCTCACACCTACAAATCATTTTGACCTTTAAGAAGGCGAGCTTGACAACAACATACTGCACTGAAACAAGAATAAATGCAAAGTGATTTTAAATCTAGAGTTGTATATGAACTCTAAGTAGAACAAGAAATTCCTAATGCATTTGAAGAGCAATAAGCAGTGTATTAACACTGCAGTCGGGGTATTTTACTGAGCTATTTCAACAGAAAACAGGACAGACAAACTAGTGCTATGAAGAAAAGAGAGCGTGATCTACACTACTGCTCCAACCAGTTTTAAAACTGGTTAGAAAATTCTCAATGTATACAGCCCCAAAGGCAAAATAATCCATCCTTAATGCCCTGGGAAGAAATTAAACAGTGATATTCAAGCTGCTGCTTCTACTGGCACCAGCCAGAGATTCCCAAATCCAGCCCTGCTGGTACATGTCATGAAAAATAAGGAGACAAAAGATTCTAACGACCAACAGGAAAAAAAAAAACTGATGAAACTGTAAAAGCCATCAGAAAAGTCACCATATAACAGATTAAGCATAGAGAAGTAAAACTGTACCTGAGCACCTTAAAAAGATATTTCAATTTTAAAAAGTAAACGTAACTTCTATGCCTCAAAATATGCATTTGGGTGTCAGGGGGAAGAAAGGCAGGGCAGGATATGACTGACAGCTCTTTACATGGAAGAATTCAATTAAAAGATTAATAATGCCCTGTTGGCAACAGAAAAGTTTGAAGCATATCATTTTTGGACTTCACCATGGTTTTAAAAAATTGCCTTTTCATACTTATTCTAAACATGTTATTTAAGAACTATTAGAACTGCAGCATCTAAGAAATAGTTATTAAAGTGGAGTCTGCACAGCTGACAGTCTCTTGTCCTACGTACTGTCACTACATGTCTCAGCACAGACTGTTTCAAAGCAAAGACCACTTTTAAAGCAGCTAATTAAATTTTAGAAAGCTTCAGTATTTTGATAGCCACAGCATCCCTTGAAGAACACAGAAACAAAAACCACACAGAAAAAAAAAAATCCATTTATTTAAACTTCTGCTCTATGTCAAAACACTCTTAAAATATTTAATTAGTGTATTAGGCCCTAATCAGAGTCTACTACATCTTTGTCTTCATAGTTATGTGACTAAAACTTCCCAAATAAAATTAAATTTCCTTCCACTAGGTTGTTCTGAACTTCTTGGATGAAGCCCTTCCTTGCCATTTCCATCTCTGAATAAACCAGACTTACTTCATGAAGGAAGGAATCGGATGAGAAAGATTCAGATTAAGCCACAAAAAAGATTAGAAAAGGTAGCCTACAGAGGTTAAATAACATTCTGAAATGATAATCACCTTAGTGTGGCAAGTGTCTACATTATAGCTGTGCACACTTTGGGTTTTTAACATCTGGTATATTGCTGCTGGTATATGAGACTACCTTGTCTCACAGAAACTACTTCCAGAAGCAGCTGGAGAAGACAGAGTTAAATGAACATACAACAGCATTGCCTATAACACAAGTGTAAAATTTGAGGAGCATTCATTGCAGCAGAAATCATCAGCCATGCAAAGAGGCTCAGAAATGGAAATGCCCACCTGGAATCACAACAGATTTCTACTACAGCTTTGCCAAACTCCGCTTCATCCTGGCATCGTTCTCTGTATTCACATCAAAAGTTAATCTCCTTCCATGAAATTCTTCTTGAATAAACCTGCTTACTTTACATACACGCTAATGTTTTTCAACTTTATAACCATGTTTCACATTATGTGAATGTTATTTTTCACTTATATGAAGTCCAAAAGTTTGAATTACTAGGTATTTTCTCCAACAGATTTTCAAATGACTAAGTAGCTTTTACAACAGTTTCAACTCCTTATTGCAGGTCTGTTTGTTCCATATACACAAACTCTTGATTTTGGAACTACAACAAGCTCGTAAACCAGTAACTGATTACTTACTGCAATACTGACATTTTTCTTTCACATTTACTGGGGGTGTGTAGCTATATGCATCATCTTTTTAGTCTGTAACGTTACACGCAATTTTTTTTTTTCAACTAGCCTATTAAAGCCACTGAAAGTGGTTGTCACATTCATTTAGGGATACAGAGATGTAACTTCTTAGCAATATTAACAGAAATCAATTACTGTCTCCAGTGCTATTGGTAGATCCTCCTGTTCTAAAAGGAGAACGTTAGAATGTGCAAATACACTGAAACATCTACTTTAATGTCTTTAAAAAAAAAAAAAAGCTGGAGGTTGTTGATAGATGCATCTAGTCTACCTATGGCTAGGCTATGGTAGGCATAGTCATTTTAGAGTATAAACTCAAAGCATACAGAAGATCCAAACATTGGAAACACTTCAATTCTAAACCAACACAGCCTTTGAAACATGCTTGTGAAACACAAGCATGCTTACTTCTTCCAAATTCAAAGACTTGCCCAAGAAGTGAAACATAAAAACAGAACTTTAGTTAATAAAAATGTAATAAATTATGAAGGTCATTTTATTCTTCCTAGTAGCAGGGGACAGCAGGGATTCAAGGAGGCAGGTTGCCCGGAGGGGTAAAAATGCACTCCTATCTACCATTAACATTTTTGCAAAGCCTGCACTCTTATCAGTATCTCTTGATATTGGCTGTCTCCAAGGGCTCAGAATAATTGACTGGAAGCTATGTTGAAAGAGTCATGTTGTGTCAGCTCTGTGATAAACTGGCCAAAGGGAGAAAGAGGGTTACACACACGGCACAGCCTGGGTTGCAACCTATGACTCATTAAGAAGCTATTCAGCACTTCTGGAGCAATGCACAAGAGAGGGGAAGAAAATGGATGTCTTTTGAAAGCTAGGATTATACTGCCTTACTGCACTATTGTTGATCCAGTCTTGCACTATAGCTAGCAATCTTTCCAAGTCTATTTGACCTGCAATTGTTGGGGTTTTGTGTTTGTTTTTTTTTTTTTGTAACTCTTAGCAACGATTCGCAACATTCTTAGCAATGGCAAAAAAGACAGAAAGCAAGTGTTCGGCAACTTAACGTGCAACCCTCTACACAAAACCCATACCTCTTTAGCTACTTTTGTAGCCACTGGCTCACTACTGAGGACGCAGGTGAAAACAAGGCTTTACCAGCTACCAGTATTTTCACCAGCAAGTCTATTACATTCACAGTGTTCTATCACTGAATTATTTCAACTTAAAGTCTACATTTTCTTTCTTTGATCCAGTTCAGCACTCTGGGATTTTCCAGCCAGACACTGGACCCAGAAGACTAACGAGCTGGGTTCGGCTCACTGCAGGCAGTGCCGCACGACAACCTCCCACCACACAGACTTTGGGACGCGGCAAGAGCGTTAGGAAAAGACAACAGCGTTAGGAAAAGAAAACAGCTTTGGTGCACAAAGTTGAAAGTGGCACAGGTTGCTTAAGTAACACACCTTTTTCTGTTGTTGTTGCTTACAAACAACACTACTAAGCCTCAAATTGAATTTCAAGTTCTTCAAAGAGCCTCCAGCTCCTGAAAGATGAGAGTTTACAGCCTGGTCTCTGCAATATATCCTAAGGATTTAGAAGAACAGCACTCAGAGCAATAGTCCTGATCATGTCTTATTGCTACTGCTTCTAGCATGCATCTTTTGATTGGTTTCAATAAAAAATAGCTTAAACAACTACTCTGCAGCTTGAACCTTGATATGAATGCAATACATCATTGCCACGTTGCATCTTATCTGAGTTTAGGGTAAGCATTTTACATGAATGCAGCGTAAGAACAAGTAATGCCAGAGCCTTAAACATATATAAACATATATGTGAGCGCCTTGACACGTATCTAATTGACAGAAAGACAGCGATACATGTTCACACATTTCCAACTCACGCTTCACCATTAATAACAGAATTTTAAGAGCTACGGGGCAGGACCAAACAAGGCTCTACTCATTCAACACAGTCACCATCTCCAATTAGCATTAAAAAAAAAAAAGAACAGTAAATGGCAATAACAATAACACTGAGTTCACTGACAGAATGTTTACAACTGGTATCCCTATGTATCACTGAGGTGTGACTAAAATTCAGAAAAGATTCCAAGGGTATGTCTGTTCTACACAGCTGAGCCAGTTCAGTGAAAAAGAAGAGAGTTCAAGATCCAACACACACATTCAATCATTGATTGACTACTGCATTTGCAAGGCACTCATTTTAGTAATTAGGGTGGGAAGTCCATTAATACACTATCCATTAAATAATGATCTGTAAGCCTAATGGCTAATTGGGAAAGAAAAAAAATATTTATTGCGGAAGGCATTCAAATTCAAGTGAGCATCAATAGGAAAAATACTGAACGTGTTACATAGCTAAGGTAGATTTATCACATACAGTTTAATATATAATCATTTTGGCTTACTATTCTCTAACACATGCCTACTGAAAAAACAGCATTTCAAACCCAAGAGTTGCACTAACACCAGATAAAGCTATTTCATAAAGCCCAAAATTCTCTTTAAATATTTAGGACAAGTTTTATAAAACATTGTAAGATCACAAGATTCCTTTGTGGGTATTTTAAGTAGTCAGCCAGCATTTCAAACACTCTTACCAAAAATGTGCTCAGAAGCACTCTGTACAGATGTTCAGTATTCATTACGCATTTTTATGTCTTTATGCATGCTGTATTATAGATGAGAATTGGCACGAACAAACCCAGTAAAGACAAAGCCAATAAACATTAACACTGTTTCCCGTGTTACGGGTGATTATACATCAATACCCCTGTACGAGCATGATTCAGGGCATAAAGGATAGAGAGGATTTGCCGCGCTGTGCAGCTGCATGCAGCACTGCTCCCTCAAACCCCAGGCCCTCTGGCCCTGGGGTACGACTCTGCCCTTTCACTTTCGGGCCCAAAAGAGGTCACAGGCTAGGGGTAAGGGGTGCATGCTGTGGAAAAAGCACAGAAGCAAAGCACAGCCACCGTACCTGTGGTCACTGTGGTGATGTTTGCTGTGTGAGGGGCCTGAGGGTTACAGTGGGACATAAAATAGAGGAAATTTTTAAAAAAAAAAAAAAAAGGACAGGAAACAAAGAGGGGTTTTATGGCCCACCTGCGGAGCCCCCAGACTGCCTATGGTACACGTCTTCAATCCAGTTCCTGCTGTCTCCTCACCCAGCAGGGAGGGTAGCAGCTCAGCAGGGTATTTTGGTATTGGCATTGCAGAATACCCTAACTCGAAAGACACCATTGTGACTGTGCACCGCCACTTCACACACCCACGCAAGCCTGATAACAGCAACTCCACCTGGAAGCCAATTGACCGTGTTGTCTGTTTCTGTGATCAAATGATCAGCCTTCAACATTTAAAATTTAACATTTAAATTTTATTTTGAAGAGTAATGCAGAAAAAAGAAAGGTGCATCTAAACCAGCCTATAATCTCTAAGCAAATTAGCTGTTCCTACCCTGATGGCGTAAGAGTTCATTCAAAGCCTACCTCACACCCCCTTTAAAGGGCAGAAACCTTCCCAATAATCTCTCTCTGTAACCAGGTTATGACAGACTAGACTGTTTCTTTGCAGCAGACTAGCAAAGAGGGCCCTGACAAAGAACACCAGCCAGTACAAATCTAACAAATTGTTAAAAAAAAAAAAAGGGGGGGGGGGGGGGGGAAGAACAATTAAGGGGGAGAATGTATTATTGGGAAAAAAAGACTTGATAACAATCACTGCCTTGCTTACTGAAGAAGGCTCCACGATTTTCAACTAAATAGAACTTTTAACCAGGAAAGGAAAGAAAAGCCAGTCCCGTGACAGTCCCCTGCTGCTAAAAGCAAAGGGGAGCTAGAAGCACACCTAGAAAAGCATCATCCTTAATTCACTAGTAAAAGATACAAGACCAATTAATCTTCAACATGACAGACTACCTTTTCCAGTTAAACAGCTGAGTCCACATGACTGTGAAACAGAGAGTCCTATCTTTAAGACTCAGGATGAAATTAAGATTGAAATTATTAACTCCAAATCAGACTTGGCCAGCTCCACCTATCTGCTTTCCATATTGCTGTGAGTAGATCATGGAACTGCAAACAAAGCAAGCTAGTTGAAATCTGTTGTCCTCACATTAAGTGGAATAGCAAGTAACAAAATTTCTTAAAGGCCTATACAAACCTTTGCTAAGCTGAAATGTGAATTAAGGGCCCATATCATCGCGTACATTTTCTTGATCTGTATAGGACTAACATTCCTTAAACACCTATACATTCAAACCTGAGAAGAAAGTCTTAAGTCAGAAAGGCCAACTCATAAGCTGTATATGAGCACACACATGCAATAGCTGTGTCCCTCCCAATCCAAACAAGAGGAAGACTCCTTGGAGTATGTTTTTATATATATATAAAATTCATATTAAATGACAAGCGTAACTAAATATTGAATATATAAATACATGTCTGTTTTGTTTTTAAGTGACAGAGAGAGAACTATTAGAAGTTGCTGCTCTGACAACAGTGTAGCAATAGACAAGAAAACAGGAAATTTTTAGTAGTAGTACAGGACAGAAAAAATTATGCAAGCCGAAGCAGGGGAGGAAATGCAGGGAAGGAGTACAAAGTACTAAAAAGACTACCTTTGTCACAAGGGACAGAGTAAAGCCATGAACTGCCAGTGTGGACAGAAGGAGGGAGAAAGGAGGAGACAACAGAACACAGAGGCCTTCAGTCTGCATAAAAATCAGGACTGTTATTTAGTCCAAGCCTGCTTTAAAATGCTTAGTTACAAAAAAAAAAAAAATCCAAATTAATATGGCTATAACAACTCACAAGCTAAGCTCAGATAAGGCATCCTTGTTTTTGTACGGGGATAAAAACAACACTGGTAACAGTATTAATTTATACTGATACCAGTTTAAATTCATACCAACTGGGCACACATGAACTTTGGCATTTTTAGAGAAGCTTACTCGCCACTCAAAATTATTTTAAAAGCTCGTCATAGCTTCAAGTCTATTAGAAAATACTGCAAGCATACAGTATCTACCACAGAGGCAGCACAAATATTTTTCAATATTCTAGTAAACTCAAATAGTAAGCTAGCAGGCATCAGAATTATTTTCCATACTGATTTTTAATATATCTGAACATATATTTTTTTAATCCAAAAATCAACTGGAAGGAACAGGAACTGGCAAAGTAAAATAAGCAAATTTAAATTGTTGGGAAATGTGGTCTAAAAGACTTCTTTTAAAGAAGAAAAATCCTGAAGAATTAATTAGAGACATTTCTATTTCCATGTTGCCCACGGAGAAGGAGAGAGGGAGGAAGAATCACTAGTAGGGTAGTCTCACCTCTTATTTTAACAACCACTAATGTAAGTCAAGACTGCACTGATGTGCTTAAGACAATTTTAGACTCTTCAAAACGAAACAGAAAGAAGCTTTTGTTTAAGAGAATTTTGAATGAAGTAGCTACACACAGGTAATTAAATTTTTTCTTATTTGTTGAGCTGAATTAAATACCAGCTTGCACTGCTGTATCTCTTTCCACCTCCCTGTCTCTCTTCTCTGTTAATAGAGAAACCAACAGATGGAAAATAAGTTTTAAAAATAGTTTTTCTACGTACTCTGAAAAAGAGCGAAAGCATTTGGTTTTGCAAGATATAAGATGATATAAAAAGAGTATGAAAAACGCAAACAACATTCCAAATGTGAACATGTGCAATGTTGTGCTTTTAAGCCACTCTTACAGAAATCTGCCTCCAGCCAAAAATAGCAAGAGCATCACTGTAAACTACAGCCATTCAAACTAAGATTACTATACTCTGCCCACCCATCAAGCTGCTCCAACCCAAGGTATTTGGAAAATTGAATGCTTAATTCCATACACAAATCTTAAATGAAATCTGTACAGGTGCTTCTATAGGTTTAAAGTGGCCCTAGTTCAAGCTTTAAATGCTTGTCTAAATTAAGTTCAAGAAAGCCTTTTAGTACCAAATGAGTACACGCAAGGTTAAAGCACTTCATTGTTTGTTCAGCCTGAAGCTAATGCACATAAATTAAATTACAAACTTCCCTTTGTCAAGCTCTGAGAATGTTTAAGAATTTCCATAAATCTGTATATCTACTTTCAAGACACTACGAAATCACTATTAAAGCTCCCAAGGAAATTCTGACATACTGCCAGTGACTAACGATGACTGGAAGCCCAGTGCACTATCTGCAAAGACAACAGGGGCATGGAGGGGAACAGGAGGAGGAGGTGGGGGGGGAGAAATGCTTGCTTGTCTCTGTTAGAAAGGTATGCAATGGTTTACCTGAGTGCTTGCAAGGCCAGATCATTCTTTTTAGTGTTTCTGTTGGTAAAGCCAATGCTATGTACCTGGCCGTCATGTTATTTCTTCCCCCTCCCAGCCCAAACTTCCTTGTAATACCTTTCACATTCACTCTAAAGCTGTGATTTCTGTAAGCCTCATAGCTTTTCTTTTCCCTGCTGATTCATCCTTTCATTCTATATTCCAGACACCGTCCCCTATGAATCATCCTCTTTTTATTTGTCTCAAAAAATCTTGTTGGCCCGTTTGTCCACACTTCTGGGGTCTGCCCAAAATATAACATGTTATTCCCTTCCCTCAAGACACTCAAAAGTACACGCACTACCTCACACACTCTCCCTGCCACCCATAAGTTGTTTTTAAATTTATGAAATTCAGTGTATCAACACTTCAAACCTAATTAGAATGAGGGATTGGGATATACAGGTGTCCTGTGGTACAATCATTCACTCCAACCTACTCCCTCAGCAGCATTCCTCAACACGTCATCCAGAAAGCAATGGGGGAAGAAGGAAGAGCTCAACAGTCTCATGAAGACCTCCTTCCCAACTGTTTTCAGTGCACACAGAGATGAAAAACATTATCACCATCATTTTAACTGAAATGTTTATAAACTATGAATAATAATGAAGTTCTTTACCCCACAGCTGGTCCACCACGCATTTTTTTAAGCAAGCCAGATGCTGCACTGAAAGGTTATGTTACATTTGTATACCAAAAATAAGCGCCAATGTCAAGGACGAAAGGTTGGCATTCACACTCCTGGTCTGGTCTTCTGTTTTTTCTGGGGACTGACTATAGGGGAGAGGGTGTTGAATGGGAGGAATATTTTATTTAGAAAACATGAATTGATTCTAAAACAAAGGACATTTTAAAATGTATTGCACGTTTTAAAGCCAGGGCAATTCAAATGGTTCAGGCTGTTTGGACCTTTGAGATTTTGTCAGACTTCTACCCAAGATCTCAGCCAGCTGGCGTTTTCCACTTTCTTGCAAGAATTCTTTTACCCTTTCCCAGTGTCTTGGGAAATGGTGACAGTGCACTGCTGTGGGTCCCCAGACATGAACAGCAATTAGCAGTGACAGCCCAGTCAAAATGAGAGCTACTGCATTGCTTTAGATAAAAGTTAGTTAGGAGTAGTCCTAGATTAACACACCACCATCCCTGTTATCCTCTTGAAATAAGATAACCCCAGAAGTTGACAAGTACAATATATTGAACAAATCAAAGCTGGCTACTCAAAACTAACTTGTCAGGGGAGGATGGAAAGCAAGTGTTCAGCCTATTTGATACATAACCATGGCAAAGCTCCATTGTTTTTCCTTTGAGATACACCTTTAAGAGTAAATGAGAACACAGGTTATATACCACAAAAGATCAGCATTTGCTTTAATTCTGAACTAAGGTTTAAAGATATGAGATTAAACCAATCTTAAAGTCCCTTAAAAGTGACTTAATCTCCCCTACAGTTATTTCCCAGTCTATTGAGGAATTTCTGCCAAGGCAGGTAATTTCAGTGCACTTCTAAAGAGAGGACGTTTGTAAATTAAAACCTCCCAAACATTTTCTGCTATTTGTAGGCTGATGTAAGAATGCTTTATAATTCTGGTAAAGGCACATCCATACCTGTCAGCTGCAGCAGATGACCTCTAACTTTCTGGGGCTACCCTGCCCTCCAAACACAGATTCGCTAATTTGAGCAAAGCTGCACAGCAATACAGTAATTTTGTGTGAACTAAGCCAAGCATTATATGACCGATGTTTATCACCATTTAAATCACTTCCTCTACAGGCAAATGTTTTTAACTACAAAGTTGCTACTGTGACTGTAATTTTGTTGTCATGTTAAGGGTGGGGTGGGAGGGAAGACTCAATAAGTAGAGAAACTAAGCAGAGGTAAATATATCAAAACAGTAAGTAAATGGAAACATTTGTTCCAAACTAGCTTGTACACATACTTAAGAGCAAGAAATAGCTACTAAAAAGGAAATACATTGTCTTCAACTATGGCCTAATACAGGGCTTCAGTGAGTGTTTCCAGTGCAGCACTATTGCAGCCAGTAGTCTCTCCTCCCCGCCCCCCCAAAAATCTCTTTATTTAAAGATAAAAATCCATCAAATAAAAGTGACTCTGGAACTGCCCTTCAGTATCTCTAAACCCATGTTATGTTGTATTATTTGTGAAGGGACTTATTTGTCTTTTGAAAATGACATCCAGGGTATTTGCTCCCCCAAAAGCTGACAGTTGGTTTCAAATTTGTGCCACAGCAAAGAGCACGGCACGACAAGATGCAGAACAGATCAACCTCGGGACAGTGCTTCAACCTTGAAAGGCTGCCTGAATTTTTTCTCACTCTGTCAAAGAAAACATCTGGCTCTTCTGCTGAATTAAAGAAAAAAAATACAACAGTTACACAATGTTAAAATCAAGTTATTTTATGAAGTTCAGCTACATTTGAGAGATGCATTTAACCAAGAAATGATTAGACAACAATTCTGATCTCTCCAGCCTATGCATTTCACCTCACAATGAGATCATTAACTCAACAGAAACAATAATTTCCATAACACTGTTCAGTCTTGTTCAAAAACTGTGGGTCAAGAAAGCATCATAATTCTTATTAAAAAAAACTAAGAGTGCTCTACAGTTATTGCAGAGGGCCTACTCTGGTCCACAAAGTATTTGTTGTCTGCAGTGAGATAAGCAGTCAAGTCATATCCCAAGTTATGCCCCATGGACTGAAAGTTAAAGACACCTTTTTTTAAAAGAAAAAAAAAAAAAAGATCGATCTATCTGATATGGACCCAAGCAGAAACACAATCAAGTAAACATTCTAGTTACTCAAAAAAATAATAAACATTTAATTTACTGTCATACAACTTCAGTTTTCTAGGAAAAAAGTTTTCATGTTCCCTCATAAAACATGACTACCATTCACTTCCAGTAGCCCTTTCTGATAAGATAAAATACCACATGCTTCATCAGCCACAAATTCTTCAAAATAGTACTATTATATACCAAAAAGCAATTTTTTCCCCCTCCCTATTGCTTCCTATCTCTCATACCCCTCCAAGATTCAGCTTCAGATTTTGTAACTTCCGCTAAGAATAATTTCATGGAAGAAAAATAAAACATTTCAAACTCGGGCCTGTGATCCCTCTGTTTCATGAGGAGTGGTGAAGGCTAACCTGGAAAGTGTTAAGATATAGGAACAGGTGTTTCTAGTGAACTGAAGAATTTGTTCAGTTCCAGAGAAATGTAAGAGAGACTACAGTTTTTGTTAGTGCTTTCTAAAGGCTTCCTCTTAGTAGAAAGACACCAATCTACAAACACTTACTTCTCAGGCAAATAAATAGTGAATTTGGGAGACTACTTGGGACCAAAAATATAAACTAATCAGACAATTCTATTCGTTAGAGAGAATACAACTACACAAACAGGTTCCATTTTTATCTTAAATGCATTATCTATCCATAAGACTCTAGTCCATATACCTTCAAGCAAGAAGAGGAGGTCTGGGTATTGGAGAATTTGAATTTGGTTTTCCAATTGCCCTTTTTTTTTTTTTTTTTTCCTAGAAGGGATTCATAGTTTTATTCATAAAAATCTTCATTTTAAATAATTACACACATTAAGGCAGTAGAAAATAAAATTCAGTAGCTCAAACAGGGAGCACAATATTTTTTTAACCTTTATATATATCCAGTAAAAAAAACAATTAACTCTGAATTTGTCCTGTAGTTTAAGAACTGCAGGTTCAGCAATAAAAACAGAGCATTTGCAGTACTGAGATCAAGCAGGGGGATGGATTCCCTCCCTGAAACCCACTGTAATGCATGTTACAGTAATACCTGCTGGGGAAGCCCCTCCTAGAACATTCAGGACTAGCAGGAAGACATTTGAACAACACTGCTTTTCATCCTTCTCAATGCCAGAAAAAAGATGCAATAAATATCTCTTTAAATCTTCCAATAAACTTTTTACAAATAAAACAGTCACAATTTCTCCAAGTTTCTATCCTCTCAAAAGAGAGCTAGAAAGAAGAAATGGACATCCTCCAACACTTGCTTTTTATTTATATATAATTGCTTTTATATATACACACTATATATATATATCATGTACATCTATTTTTTTATATATATTTTTTTTTTATACACGCACACACTTTTTTAGACTTCAAGAGGAGCTGACTTGGAATGATATTTAACCTGAATCCAGCCTTCTCTCTCTTTCAATAAAACTAGATGCCGAAATGTCAGCTACCATGTCAAAGCCTTTTCCAAAAGTAGGAATTAAGTGAACTTCCAGAAATATCTGTAACATATTATTAAATTATATGTAATTCCTTGAAAACTAATGGTATTTCAGGGAAGAAAAACTGCGTTCTTACTCTTTTCTCTCTCCCCATTCTATTTAATCCTTAGTCCTTCCTGAAGGAGTAATGAAGGTAGTATAGAAGAGCAGTGAACATTTAAATTTTCTTTCATTACCCTCAAGTGCTCTAACCTGCCCCTCCTGCCCAGGAGCGAGGTGTTCAGAGAGTAGGACCAAGCCAAGGAAAGCAGGCAGCTGGCACTGGCTATAGCGAGGGGCTGCCATTTGACCTTAAGGCCGCTGCTTGGATCCTTTGGTCCTTTTGCCTGTTTGGGAGCACTCAGAACTAGATGAAATTTGCTTAGCAAGTGGTGCCAAAAGGCTGCATCCACCTGCACCTGCCCACAGCTGCAAGAGGAAACGGGATTATGAAAGCTGGAAGCTCTGTAACACTGGTAGTCGACCTGAAAGAAGCTATGACACATGCCTTACACACTGGACACCTGACTGGTGTTCATGATGTGGGAACACAAACCTACCATGGCTTTTTGAAAATCACTTTTAGCACCATATTTCCTCAACCACTTTTAATAGAAAGGCTACCTAACCTTTTTAGAAAAAAAATACCCCCAAAAAAATAATCTGTATAAACTGTTGCCCTAATAGTGTTCATTTACAGCTAAATATTGATGAGGACAAAAGCAGTTTACGTTCCTTTGCTATTTTTATTCCCACTCCTTTTGATTGCTTCCATGCAAGGACACATTCAGGTACATTCTTTGGAGGAGGAAGTTTATAAACCATTTTGAGGACTATCCTCTGTTGTCATTTAGAGTACAAGCTGGGGGCAGGGGGGGAATGTCCAGTGGACATTCCTGAAGCAATACAGCAGTATTTTAAGCTTTAATACAGACCACCACCTAAACACAACCCTCCTCACCCATCCTCATCTCCCAGGAAAGAGGATGCAAAAAGGAGTCTTATGAAATAAGCCTTAAATTTAGATTGGAGGGTTGTTTGGGTTTGGGGTTTTTTTTTTTTTAGTGAAAAAGAAGAAACCCAAGATATTGAGAGATTTCATGTACTCTCAAGGGAAGAAAGGAGAACACAGATCCTGCGAGTAAATAGGAGAAACTAAATCCTCTGAAGAGAGGCAGGAGCCACCACTGCAAAACAGAAAGCAGTGTCTATCAGCAAAAGCAAATAAAACCACTGTACCAAGCCTAACAGGTTCCTGGGAAAAAGAACAGAAAAATATTAGGAAAAAAAAAACTGCAAAGCAATTGCTTTTGCCATCTTCTACTCACTGTTCCTAGCTCTTTTATAAAATATATCTGATAAGCCATTTTTAACCAAATCATCCAAAAATCAGAATCACTAACTTGCTCATAGACCAGATACTACTGATTTAGAGTGAAAACATGAACAGCTATCCTTGAAAAGCAAGCATACCTGTTTAGTATATTTTCACAAGGAAGCAAACGTGATTCAAAGGACTTGGGAACAACAAACAAAAACTGAACCTTGATCCAGTTGTATAAGTGTTTTCTCCCAATATAACCCTTTTTTCCTCTCCTCTTGTTGCCATCTTCAATTTTCCACCGTTTTCATTTAGGTTTTCTTTTTCAAGCAGTGCAAGCCAAATTTAATCGCATTTATTGCTTGCAATTTTTTTTTTTTTAATTGCTCCTGTGCTTTATAAAATATCTGAACCAAAGTAAGTTAAGGGGGAGCCAGAAACAGAGATGAAAAGTGAATGAGTTCAAAACCCAGAACATCCGTTCTTGACTGGCCACACTTCCTACCATCCTCCGACAGCCTCCCAGCATGTATGGTGGGAAGAAACTAAAGGAATGGAGATTTCTTGCCCCATGGCTCCAAAGCGACATGATCACCATCAGCCAAGAAAAGGGAATGTCTACTTTTGATTCCTTCACTCTTCCAGGTGACCTTGGTAAAAGTGTTGAAAAATAATTCAGACTATTTTTCCCTTATGAGCTACTCAATAAACAAAAATATAAAGAAAAAATTACTGCAATTGGAAAGGAACTATTATACCCATATACTTCATACATTTGTATAAACACATTGTAAGCCCTGCCAATTTAAGAGACTCTTCTTCCACCACCCACAACTACTTCCTTTTAACTTATCAGAAAAATAGCTCTTCACCGCTGTAGGCTAATTACACCATCTGCTTAGCCCCAGTACAGTAACACTAAGACATGGCACATTAATTCCTTAACTTTCCCACATGGAACTGCCTTGTGTTGCCCTCATATTCGCAAAGACATGGGCTAGGCAGAAGGAAGGGGCGGGGGTGGGGATGGTGTGGAGGGCAGAGGGAAATCAGCTTCATGTTATTTGTATTCCCTCTTCCTCCACTACAGCTCTGCTGCCAGGCTTCACAGGGATTTAAGCAATCTGACAATTTCTCTCTACCTCACCTCAGTACAATAGTGCCAGTTGTCAGGATCAGCAATGAAAAACATCAATCACGGGCGTGCACACAGAGGAGGAGGCAAAGTCTATGCAAGTTCGCACTGCTCATCATACGAAGTGAGCTGTCCTCCACAGTGGGCAGAGATGGCTGAATCTCAAGTTAGGGCCTTCCTTGGTAAATGGAAGATACACAGCCTTGCATTAAAAAGCAGGATGTTGGAAAGTAGGCCACCTCCCGCACCTCTTCAGCCTCTCCAAAGCCAACATGTTCTGGCCTTTGCCTGTGCACGAAGACCAGACACAGCACACAAACTGCTGGCTCTCCCCCAGGTGGGAGATGCTACCCAGTAGGCACCATTCATGCTGGCATGCTGGGAGACGTCTTCACAAGACACACACCCCCTTTTCTTTTTCCTCCTTCCCTCAACCCTTCCTCAGCCCCCAGCTCCGCTAAATAAGCCAGAACATTTAAGAACATTGCCACTTTGAATTCCTTATTTAAGTTAGTCCTAACTTAAAATAAAACAGTAACTTTGGATTGCAAACCACTGCAGGGTTAGGCAGACAGTGCAGGAGTTTGCCCAAGCCCTGAATTATCTTGCTCAATGTCAACAGCCTGGGTTCAAGAGCTTGCATATTTCTGCTGGAGACCATGACTCCCTGCTCCCTCCCAGACCCATCAGGCAATAAGGTTATTTAACCTCTCTCTATCTCTCAGATAAAATTGTATAGGAAACCATTTCCTCAGCTGATTTGGACAAGCGGACTGAAGACTGAACACATGAAGAAGGGAGGCAGACGACATGAGAGGGCAGTCACCTCTGCACAGCAGCAGTTACAAGCAGCTACATGCAGCTGCCTCTTCAGCCAGCAAAGCTTCAGCAAGAAGGAAACACTTGTCTGAATCCTTGCCACTTGTAATAATTTTCTTCTACAGCTCTAGAAGTTAACACACTTGTACCTAACTTCGAACACATCCAGGATTCTTTCTATTACCCTCCTATTACCATCTTTCCCCTTAGAAGTATTCCTCCATTTGTAATGAGTGATACAAAACCCCTATTGTAAAGACATGCCCCAGTTCAGGAATTGTTTTTATTAGAATAAAATACTTACTACTGATAACCATTAAGATTATACCAAAGGTGAAAGGAAAAATCCTTAGACATTTAACATCACTCTGCATTGCTCAGCCAGATAGCTTTATTAACAGTTATTTATAGATTCCTGTTTCTGCTGTCACAGGCTGGAGGGTTGTTTTATGTGTTTGGTTTTGTTTGGGTTTTATTGGGGGGGGGGGGGGGGGGGCAGGCTGCTTGGGTGGGGTTTTTTTGTTGTTGTTGTTGGGTGGGTGGTTTGTTGTTTTGTTTTTTAAATAAGGCATGGTGGAGGCTGAAAAGGGGAGAGTCAGAAATAAGACAATACTTCACCTTGCAGAGATTGCTCAAGAGGATATTTACATTCATCTACAGAACAGCAAGGGCACAGGTCACAGCAAACAAGCTGGGACACTGAGGCAGGGAAGAAAGCGAAAGGTGAATTGAGCTCAATTACGGACAATATCTCTGCCTTCAGGTCCCATCGAAAGCGAACATCCGGAGGTGTGGATGGGATAGTGACAAAAATAAAACTATTATATGCTTTCTTTGCTGAAATATTGCGCTTGTATCTTTGCATATCATTTCAAATTTAGAAACAAAGCACACAGCTATTCTTAAGGTTGCATACAGAAATTAAGAACATTTTCATCGCTATATTTCTCCTGACCTTTTTAGTGACAAAACTACTCAGAAGGAAAAAAAAAAGTGGTAAGTCACTTCAATTAGGCATTTGCAAGTAGAGAAATGGTAAACACTTGGCCAAAACCATCCAGAATTCATCCCACTATTTAGCAGTGCCTTACACGAACCTTGCCTATACAGAACAAACCCTAATACAGCCACAGCTCAGTGAAACTACCGGACAAGTGGGCTGGCTCAGATTCAGGGACAGACAGGTCAGGGATACACTGTGCAAGACACACTTCATGTAGCACTGTACTTGTTTCTATTCTCTGAGGCACTTTCCTATCATGGAGATAAAAATGTAGAGCCAAGCATTCAGTGCTATGACAGCCATATCTGCCCTTCCAGCTAATGGAAAAGTACCAAACATAAAACTAGCCTGTAGAAAGGAGGATCTCGCAGTGACTGCTGTCATTTAACATGCTCCCTTCCCACTCACGGTCAACAGCAAGGCCAGGGTAAGTCACTAGGTAACTTTATTAACCAGGTAATCCATTAACTTAAATTGTAGGATAGAAAGTACATAATCTGTATTTATCAGTTCTGAAGAGGTATTCAGTAGACGCTTTTCCTTTTCAAAGTTGCTGTGGTAATGTTAGCCTGAAAATTGTGTCAGATGATCCCCAATGGAAAGGCAATAAATGTTGCGAAAACAAATGCATTCCATAACATAAAAGAAATTCTACTAACCAGCCTATCACCTTCTCTCACCTTGATTTAACACATGTATCTTTATGCTTAACATGTGAACAAAATATTTATATTTTACTAGTAAAATGACAGTGGTGTTTGCTTAAGAGGCAGGTCCCTGCACAATGTGCCTTTCCCATATGAGCTGCCTATCTGCTGATATGAACAGTCCACACAGAACTCCTGTACCCCAATATATACTTGGTAAAAACCAGATATCCCAATACTGGTAATCAAAAAACCCCAAAACAAACAAAACAAAAAAACCCACAACCAACAACAAAACACCACAACACAAAAAACGCCACCACACACAATTCTTCCCCTCTCCCCTCCGAGAACATTGTCATTCAGAGATAAGTGAACGAAGGCAGTTTTGTTGTTGCATAAACTGAAGCTCATTAAAGCACAAACAAAACTAGCTTTAGTTTTACATGAAGAAAGGGATTTATAGCTTGATGAGAAACAAACTGCCAAAAACCCCACTGCAAAGTTGCAACCTAATTAAACGCCGTCTGTTACACATAGCATGAAAACTACCACCACTGCTTTTTATGCCTATAAAACCACTCTTCCTTCTAACTGTTATTTACCTCCTGTTGACCAAGTGTAGAAAAATGCTGCCGTGCATCCTCCAGGATTTCCATAAGCTCCTACAGACAGTATAGCTCTGCGTACTGCCACTCTTGTGCTAGCTTGCAAAGAAACATATCTGTATCCCCAAATACAGGTGTTTTGATTCTGGGTGGCACACATCTTTGACATTAAAAAGCATTGTCAATAACTTAAATGCCTTGTTAAGTCAAGTGTAATACATACCATCAAAGGTTAATGACATAGACCATTTCCTTCACCCCAAAAGCTCACTAGAGAAGTCAAGCTTCGGAAAGATGACTCCCTTGAAACATTTGGCAGTCATACAGTCAGATTAAGTAAGTATACACAGAATGCCAAGGACCTCTTTAGTATTTCATTACCTCCCCAGCACATAGCGCCATTCTATCAGATACAACACTTAATCTTGCACTTTTTAATTTTGAAAGCAAGTATCCACTAACATTTGAGATTATTTAAAACAGAACTCCAAACTCTTGAAAACAGACTAAATATTTCAACTGTCCATGAATGCTGTAAAGTATCAAAGCCTCTCAACAAACCAGAAAATGGAAAATAAGCGAAATACACTCAGCAGACAAAACAGTAGAATTCTTGATGCTTTTCAAGATCTGGCACATATAGTAAAATTCTGACCACTTCAATGGCAAATTTTCACTCAATATCTGTCTGCTAGCACATCAGCAAGTCTTTCAGGAAGGCTCCTTTCACAAAAGGTACAATAATTAACTGTAGAGTTCCAGGCAAAACACAGGACACCACTTCCCAAATTTCAAAAGTCCTTAGCAGAATTCAAACACCTATTATACAAATGCACATTCAATTATGTTTTCATATCTGGAAAACAACGTTCAGCCTAGCTACTAGCCAGGAGTTTTGGTAAAGAGTCAACTAAGACAAGGCAGGAGACACTGACTTACCATAGGCATTATAAAATTGATTGGGAACCACTAGAGAAGGGGAGGATGACAGAACCAGAAAAAGTTGCCATTAACTACTCTGAAAGTTTAAACTGTCAGTAGGGGAAGAAAAAAACAAACCAAACAAAAAAAAACCCAAACAAACAAAAAAAAATCACCACAGCTAAGCACAGCATAGACTCTTCCAAGAAGCAAACAGTCAAAATCATCTTCCAGTAGCCTGGTGGTAAAACAACACAAGTGTGACAAAAAACATGTGAATCTACACTCTGAAAGCAAACCTTCACATGAAATATTGTCCAGATATCAAGGCTGCTTTAAGTTACCTTTTGATAAATCTGAATTTACATCACAGATGTACCTACATCAGACTTTCTAATGCCAAATTTTTCATACACATTACAGGTTGCTCATGAGACTAATTTTTTTATAAGCTACGCACCGTCCCCTTCTGCTATCACCGCTACATTTTCTTCACACCTCACATTTTCTTGCATATGACAAATTAGAGCTCCTGTGGAGTTACCAAGACCACTCATCAGATAAAGGAGAGATTACAGGCATCTAGTAACAGCCTGTGTTAATGATCAGATCTTTAAAATTTTCACTGTGTTTTACAAACAATCTTGTGTTCTAAAAAACACCCTGTGTATGAATATTTTGGGTACAAGAGGACAGCCATAAGTCTTTCTATGGACACCATTTTATAATCCTACACGTATAACTACCACAAACTCACGCTATTCTTCTCCCCCCTATTTTCAAGGCAACCTGAAGAACTTTAAAGATGCTTTATCCAGGTTAGTTTCTCTCTTACAGACCTCTCTCGCAAACCATTTCCTTGGTAGACCACAAAGGCAATGCCATTTTATATTTGATTATGGAAGTGTCCAACTGTTTTTAAACCCATGTTTTCAAATAACCTCCATTTCAGAGCAGAAATAAATTGGGGGTACTGCTACTAACCCCTACGCAGAATCAGGCACAGCAAGTACAGTCCCAGGCCTCCCCCTCATCTCTTGCTGCTGTTGCTCAGTAGCTCCTCTTCAACTTTGTGCTACATTACAAGGAAGAAAACAGTTCCCAGTGCTTTTGTTCCTGATTCCTTGACTATCACTAAATCCTGTTTCAACATAACTTAGCTCCAGGTTCTTTCCACAAGTACCACAGCGTACAGCAAGTCCACAGCTGCTACAGTTATTGGCATGCTTGAAGTTCATGCCCTACCTTATCCTGTGACAACTTGTTCAAATGCCTGTACCTTTAGCTACACAGGGAAGTTGGAAACAAAGTGCTGCTAAGAAGGAGGGACATTAAAAAACAACTTAATTTACTATTCATTTTCTTTTTAGCTGAGGAAAGCATAGCACAGTCCAAGTTGTTCTGATCCACAACATGAGTTACCAAAAATATGCAGAACACAGTGCTTGATAGATGCTACCCTCTCCTACTACAGCACCTCTCAGCCCTTCATACAGCAAAAGATGTGTAGAAAGGCTTGCTTTGATTGAAGCCTACCTACAGAAAGAAAACAAATGTTGACTTGCACTTCCCCGATATCTAAATACTGAAAGCAAACCCAGTCAGGGCAATCACAACTCTCCAAAACAGAAATCACCACATACCTTTAAAAAGATTAGACACAATCTAACCCACCTGCGTGCAGTAATTGCCAGAACAGTCAAACATCAAATGCAGCATCAAGGCACAATCACCTCATCCCACATTGAGGTTTGTTTTTTTTAAAAAGCATGTAAACATTCAGAATTTCTATCTGAATTGGCCTTTTACTCCTCCAAAATGAAATCACAATGAAGAACACTGAATCTAGCACTACCTTCAGTTTACGAGGTCTAATCACCTGTAATAACTTTTTTTTTTTGCCAAAGTAATACTTCAGCTGTGAACAGCCAGAATACTTTAAAATTTGAAAAACTGTGATTCTAAGAGCCTAAATTTATCCGCAAAGTCTCAAACTAACAGTTTGGCCCAGTAAGGTCTTCTATATATTAAATAATCTCAATTAAGAAAGAATAAAATTGATGCTCTTAGAAGTTGTTTTTAAATATTTAGAGCTAGACTCCGATCTCATTGATTTTGGTTCATTGGTGGTATCCCATGATACCACTGTAGCTCCTAAACATAAGATATTACTTTTTAATAGCTCAATTAAACATGTTTCAAGATACAAAACAATCTTGTGAGGCCTGAGGGAATGAAAAAATAAAGGGAAATTATGCTAAGTGTGAGTCAATTATACTATCTGTGAGTCAACACTAGCTCCTCTTCACTCCTGAAATATCTACACAGAAGCCTGTTTCATAACTGCATTCTGCCTTGGACTTTTTGACAGCACATGATCATTAATTGTTTCCTTCTCCTAGACTCCAAAGGAAAAAACTACTAGATCTTAATAGTTTGTGGTAGGTGGTGTATGAAAAATCTAATATGTATTCAAACAATACTGATTTAATCTATGACAGAAGTTTATTATAAGGCTGGTCATTGCATAATCCACTAGCATCCAAATGGTTTTGTTTATGCAAGCAGCATTTTAATTGTAATTTAATATTCACAGTCATGAGAGTGACAGTGAGATTCATTCATTTATTCCTTAAAAACTAAAACAACATGGGAACTCTGAGACAAGAGCTCCATGTGCAATCTCCCTAATACAGTTTCTGGGAAGAGACTACTTCTAAAACAAAGAGGATGATTCAGCCTCTCTTTGTGTATTTATTCTTTCATTCTTCTGCAGTTGCACAGAAATTAGATTAACCAATCCAGGATTTTGCATTATCTTGTTTTCTATATCATGTGTTAATGACTTTTGGACTACTGAACCGGGACCACAAAAGCAGTTGTGATCTCAAAGTGAAAAGCCCAATATCCCATTAACTGTATCATAAAATAAGTTTTCATGAAAAGCAAATTTCTCAGAAATTCACACTAGTTTTGTCTAGTTGCTTTTGTCTACCAAAAATAAGTCACAAGTTTATATCAAGTAACTTTCTATACCCAGGTCTTATATCCAAGATGACTGAAAAACTAGCTTCTGAAGAGTCTGACAACATCAAGCAACACAGCAAGGGTCTTATTTACCTGTATTTGTTCTGAAAATTGCATGTCCCAAACCTCTTGTAACAGTTATTACAAAGAAACCGAAAGTACAGGCAAGAATAAGTAGCCTCATTAACAATTAGTCAATTTTACTTAGCAATCCCACAAGAGCAAATAATTGGCTGTCAAGCTAAACGTCCCGTACTAATTCCTCCTTTGAAACTACATGGCAAAACTGAAATAACTGCAGCCTCCACAGACAGCAGGTTCTGCCTCCAAAGGTGTTTTCCCCAGAATATTTGTCTTCCTTAAACAGTTCCCCAATTTCCCTGAAGTCACCATAGTGAAATGCAACCAGATAAATTTAGACAATATTTTGCATGCTTGCAGACCATGAACAAAGCCATTAAAATCCCTACATCTACCAGTTCCAATCCCCAGTTTGCAACACTCACCCTTAGCACAAAATGCCCTAATGGAAATAACACAGGTTAAACTTACCAATGACTACAGATCTGAATAATTAAATTGCCTGTTTTATCAGAAAAGTGCCAATATATTTTTTGTTTCTGTGTGAGATCGCTGCTTAAATGCTTATTAATCTGAGGTGTGATGAAAATGTATCATTATTTACAACTATTCTGTACGCCCTTACAACTTGGCGTTTAAACTGCTGATAATGGCATCTCTCCCTCTAGGAGGTCTGCAACCAATCTGTCAAGCATATCCTATTTCAGCAAAGTTTTCTAAGCAAGCAAATACAAAACTCTCAATTAGGTGATCTGCCAGCATGTCTTCTAATGCATTAGTTGCCAAATTTGAATAAAAGGAAAACACCACCAAGAAGCATTCAAGCCTGTAGCGATCTATACTAAAGCTGCATTTCTCTATACAAAACACACTTCAGTTCTGGCGAAGCCAACAAGCAAACAGGTACTGCGCCTGAAAAGGTGGCCCTGCCCTCAGACAAGCATCCTTCCACTGGCATCTGGGAAATTACACGTATGAGCAGGACAGAATTTAAAACCCTTCCTTTCTGGCAGCAACACACAGTACATGCTAACAAGTTTTTATTATACAGTAAGGACAGAAGACATGCTTTGGGCTCCTTCCCCACCAGTACCACCACGTCCCCAGTAAATTTCCTACTGCCGCAGAACTTCCTATATTGGGTTTGTTGTTATAAAGAGGAGAGATCTGCTTACAAACAACATAAATCTTTCCTTTTGTAGCCCTACAACTTCTTTCATGTTTTTCATTAAGGGAAAAACACAAGTCCCATACAGGCAAGTACAGAACAGTAAAATAATCCGGAACATAATCACTGGGAATAGACATCTCCAGGAAGAGATAGTGAGGAAGGTGGCCTGACTTCAGCACACCTGTCTCCACCCAGATTGTGGACTGCCCATCCTAACTGCTTGAGCAGAGAAAGGGAATTTGTTTCACTAACCAACACGCTAACAAAAGACTAAGAAATACAAAAACAAAACTCAGTATTCAAGAGGACATTGAAAACATTTCTCAGTTTATGCTTTCTCCACATGAACCATAGACACAGCATATATATTTTTGACCTATATCCAATATTTTGTAGTTAGAAGGGAAGAAATATATCCACACACTCAGGCAATCGCCATGAGTATTTCAATTCTGTTGGAAAGTATTCTGCTAATTTTAAAGGGTTGAGTTATACAATGTTGAAGGAAGAAATCTGGTTCTAAGCTTATTTAAAATGTTCTAAGCACTACCTCTAAAAATAGAGGAAAGTAAACATAGCTAGAAGCACATTGCATAAAACAAATATATCGCCACATCAGTGCTATGAGTAACTGGTAGGAAACGCTTTACTCTCTGTTAGCATCTTCAAACAGTCAGTGGGACTAGCTGTATACACTGCAAGAGAAGAAAGGGGGGAAAAAAAACCAGACAGTTTGGCAATTAAAAAAAAAAAGAAAAAATACATCAGAGAGCTAACTGCTATGTTAGCCCTTAGCCATTAATAGAATAGCCATTAGGATAGCTTAATAGTTAGCTGTTCTTCAGCTATTCCTTGATTAACATAATTAAATAAAATTCGGAGAGAGTGATTAAAAACCTCAACCCAATTTGAAGCTGACTTGAATACAAAACTTGAACTTGAATCTGAAAGCGTGTTTCTTTCCAGGTGCCTTCCCCAGGTGAAGAATATCCACTGCTTCATCACAGGCAGAATCCTCTCTACAGATCTGCATACAATAATTACTTTTACACATTAACATAATGGCTAGGAGCTCAATTTGGTGATGGGGTGACTGGGGGTGGGGGTGTAATCATGAGGGGGAAAAAATGGTCTTTCTTCTAAATGGAAGTACCAAGGAAACATTTTTTTCATAGCTTACCATCTGTATATCTGAGGATGGTAAAGATGAACAGTCTACAGTGATAAACATAACCATTGAGGCATTTCAATTCGTATAGGGCTTAGGTTTGGGGTTTTTGTTTTGTTTTAAAGATAAAAATCTGTTCAGAGATGCAATTTAAATCAACAGTTTAAAGCTAAGCTTTAATCTTTAGGTAACATGTTGTTGCAGTCTGTTTCAATGCATTTACACGAATATATTTGATGCATTCAGGATAGAAAAGGACATGACAAATTAAAGAAGAACTAGTGTTCGAATACAGAAGACAAAGCTATTTCTCAAGACAAGATTTTTGAAGGTTGCATGAACTTTTTAGTGAGTCTCTCAATATCACTCTAAAAATCCATATCTAGAGGTATATCAGACTTCAGCTCTTCAATAAAAAAATTGTTCAGAGGAAGTGACTGAATAAGGTCACAGTAAGTTTGGGTTTTTTTATATACTAGAATCAAACTATGACACCAGTTATATAAAAATGATTTTTTTATATTTTACTGATGAGCCCTCTCCCCTCTTTTTGTTTTACCTTGAAAACATAACACAACATAATTATATTTGTGATTTAATGACCTGCTTCACCTCTCCAGTAACACAAGTAGCCTTTGTATACCATGTTGCAGTACACAAACAATAAACTGATCACGTAAGAGTCCATAGCATTAGTACACTGTAATAATAAAAAGTAGTATTTAGTAATTCGGTTTTTCTACCCGTTATTCCCGCTTCACTTATTGTTTTAAAAGATGGTTAAAAGCGATGATTGGAAGAGTATCCTATCATGCACAAAGTAACTGATAGCTGGACTATCTAACAAGAGCCTTTCAATTGCAGGGTACATACAGCTTATTGGAGCACGCCTCTGTATTTCCATGTACTCAAGACTGACAAAAGCAATCATCTCCTGTAATTCACAATCAAATGTTTGCTGCTCTATAGCATGTTTTTCTGTACGGTGCAGTATATGACATTCTGATTTCCTGAAAACAGAGAGTCACTCCTGTTTTCCATTATTTTGTAGACAGCTAAGTTTCTCCTAAGCATTAGATTGTCAGCTACTCACGATTGTTGGTTCAAGTTCAAAAAAAATTTTAGGCTCACCATGTTTCAAAATATCAAGTAGATCACTTGCCCCTTTCAAAAGTAGTAATAACACTAATCATTTGATATTTCCATGGTCTGAGGCATAACTGATCACAGAAAATACACACCATTTTCAGCTATTACACCGCTTCCTCTATCAGGTGATAAAAACAAACATTGCTGACAATCCTTAAAGATTGTCTTTCGAACATATATAGTCTCTCTGGGATTAAGCCTTTAAAAAACTTTACTTCGTTTCCTATTACAGTCAACTGATTTATATACTAGATCAAAGTACAAACAACAGGATGTCAACTTTACGTTGCTTGGCTACTAAGCACCATAAGTTTTCATATTTTCACAGTGACTAGCAGAGGAATTTCAAGAACTCACTCTTACATTGAGGCATGCTGTCAGCCACCGTTGAAACAGGCCTGGTAATCCAGTCTGTTTACATGTTCTGCTACATGCAACAAGCATTTGAAATAAGTTCTTCTAAATGGACTAAGGTAAACTGTATCTGAAGGCAACTACCATTTCCCTCCTAATTCCATTAATTTCTTCTCTTTTTAAGAGAACTAACTAGGCAGGACATTCAACCAACACACACACTGTTGCAACCACAGAAAAACAACACGACCAACCACAAAATAGTGTCGTTCATCTGACTGCGCTGCAAACTTAAATGTATAGTATTTGCCCAATATATGCAAAACAAAACAGTAGGTAACCCAAAAATGAAAGCCAACTTTAGGTAGCCAAGGCTTAAACCTACAGAGTCACCCTAGTAGCAGTAATCTTCTAGATATGTTGAAAACATTTTCTGAAAAACAGTGAACTTGTTTTTTCCACTGAAGGAGTAGTTGAAGTGACAGACGAGTGGACACTTTGACACCAAACGTACTAAGGGTAACTCTTTTAGAATTGCACCATGCCATCCTGCTCTGGGCCTTTCTCCTCAAAGGTGCCAAGTCATCACTCCTCTGATCGATACCACCAAACACCACCACAAATTGCTGCTTATCATTGTTTTCACACAGCTGAACTCCTACAGTTAAAGACCTGTAATCACGTTTCACATATACACATAACACTGAACTATGACTCCTTTGGGGCTGACAAGGCCTTCTCCCTGGCTGTAGGGACCACAGGAAAACAGTGCTCTACAACTATTGTAAACTTCATTTTCTAGGAGATAGGACACAGGTGTGCAGGGCCTCCACAACTGGTTCCAGGTATAACTTTGCCCCATTTAATTTATGGTCTCATTAAAATTTATGCAACATGATTTCAGCAGCCTTGAAGACAGCACTGATGATTACAAGCGGACTAGCACAAGCATGGCAAAAGCTGTGGTGAAATCTTCCCCCAGGAGTTAGACACTTTTCAGTGTTCCCCTCAAAATCACCCACTTTACTGCTAGGCTATGAAACACACAGATTTGTGAATCCACTAACTACATACTTTCTCCAGGTTTATGGGAAACAAAACTTTCTTACATGCAGTTGTAAGACTAAGACTAATCTCACTAATAATAAGAGACTACAGCAACTCAGTTTACAGGGAGCAAAAGGCATGCCCTTCCATAATAACCTTAAAAAAACCACCACACCATACAAAACCACACAAAACCAAAAAATACACCAAAACCACCCAATCCCAAAAAACCCACCTCTCTGTTATTCATCTCATGCCAAAAAATGAAGTCACTGAATACACAAAGATAACCTGTGGGAGGAGTAAACTCCCAGCGCACTATCAAAACACTTCTGAGGATATTTTAAATCAGAACAAAATCCTGCTGAACATTTTTCTCCTTGCACTTTATGGAGTATGCCTTCAGGGCAAAGCTACCTAGCTATCAGTCCTGGCCAATATACATCGAAGTCTCCAAACTCTATGGTGTGGGAATATGGTGAATATTGCTAAGCTAGGCCATCTTTGGTTTCACACTTTTTCTCTACTATCTGACCCCAGATGGACTGTTAATAACGTGTTAAAGAACCACCCTCCCCAGCCTAAAGGGTAGTGCAGCACTACCCTTCATCATGCAGTTCTACTTATTCATTCGTCTTTGAAAGCCTTCTGTATGAGCAGCTGCTCCTCATAGTAACTACCTCCTTTGATTAACTGCTCTGAAAACCTCTATCAATAGGATATCTTTTTATCTCGTATCTTCTGACAAACTTTGAAAATCCTTTTACAGTGGACTCTACCCTCAAGGTCTGAGTTTAAGCTGCACCCTCCTTGTTAACTATATGATGATTGCTCTCAGACAAAACCTGTTTTTCTCCAAGCACCAGAGCTCTGCTAGACAATGCTGATGAGGCATTTGTGGACTGAAACATCCTGGCAGGCTCTAACAGCGTAATGCTTTACAGGTATTATTGCACAGACCCGATTAGTTCAAAACACTGCACGAGTGTGCGTAGTGTCTCCCTATAGACCCATCAGAAGTCACAAAAACAGTCCTACAAAGTCCAAGCTTGCCCTTATTAGCATGCAGCTCTGTGTCTCAATAACACACATTTGTTCTATTTATATCCTAGGACCTCCTGCATATGCTGGATAAAATCCACTCTTGATATAACACTTGAAAACACCAGTCACTACTAACATCAAGGGGGAAGGAAAAAAAAAAAACCCACTTCACAAATTGCTCATTTTGATTACAGCAGCCAGCGCTGAAACCAGCTAGTGTCTACGGTACACTTCCCCCACACATACTTCCAAAACAGTTTTCAGCAATTTTCCAGTCATGTCTCAAATACATATTCTTCCTTTTTGTTAAGCAGCCGCTGATGACAGCCCTCAGCATAAAACTTATTTTACTGGCAGAACTTTTCCACAGGCAGTTTTGCCTTCGTGGTCTTTGCTTCTACCCTCCAAGTTTCATCGGGCCTAGGAGCACTCAGAAGACCATCTCTGACCCACAGAATTCTTTCTACTGGCTTAAACACGTCTCCCATTTTTAGCCAGTTCACTAAATTCTTTAAAGTAATTACAATCAGAGTCAGCGTTAGAATTCAGCTTTCCCCCCTTCTTTTTAAACTAATTTCCCCACTTGCAATTTTGCATACCTCCCTGTAAAGAAACCTTGTTTTCTTCTTTATCAACACATTGTCAATGCCCCTTATCAACTGACCAATTAAACTGCAATTTAAATTAAACTTACATCTCTCACAATGTTCTTCAAAGCATTGCCACCAGGCATTTGTCCCTCACAGTTTCCTTCTGCTGTCTCCTAATTTTCAAAAGGACAGTAACTAATTCCAAGTAGTTGATGCTACTTGTGAAATCATCAGCAAGATTCATGTTTAGAAGCTGCTGAGAAAGACGTTTGGAAATTACAGTTAAAAAAAAGCTGCTAGATGATTTTCCTACTTCAAAACAAGTTTAATAGGACTCTCCTCCACACCACAAACACCAACCAACCACCAACAAAACCACACCATAAACCAAAACGACCAGCAAGAAACCCTTAGGTACCTAGCACAGTTAAACTTCTATCCCATCCTGCCTTAGGTTTCCCCTGTAACACAGGGGGCAGGTACCAATACAAATGCAGTAGCACTTCTCCTATAAAATTGTACCAAAATGGTTGCAAGTCTACTAAGTGGAATATAAAATTACTTATCAACGTGCAAATAAGGAAGTTGTACAGGATCCTATAAAACATTTATGCACAGAACTATGGAAGTGTTACCCTTGAAATATTATTCTTTCAAAAAGTTTAAATACCAAAACCAACCGTAAATCCCTTCCTCTCATAAGGAATTTTCTCATTGTATTTAGCATGTCAGAAAACACACAAATTCAACTGCAGCAGAGCATTCCACAGCTGCCAGTACAAAGGACACACAGCGAGTGTTAAGCATTAAACCAACACAAACAGCAAATCGATTTTCCAGAAGAGCCTTTTAGAGCCTTGCAGAACTTCAAAATGGAGGGGAAGAGGCAGGAAAGGGGAACTATGAAAAATGAACTGCTTTGCTCTTCTGTAGGTAAGTGATAACGCTAGGTACAGATGACAGAAAACGTATGATGTGACAATTATTAAATAATAATGTGTTATGCTAATTATGACTTTGACTAGGAACCTATTTCCAAAGTCCCAGAAGTCAAACAGACATACTGCCCAAAATACACAACACTTCTATGCAAATTAGCGCTGACGTTACTGTTCATACATACTGCTTCTTGAAGCGATGGTAAATGACTGAATCATTGGATATGCAAAACATTTTAAAAATCAGTTTATGCAACCTCAATATCTAAGAATTAAGAAGTGTCTGGACAACCGGAGGAGATCCCCTTGTAATTCATCCACCAAAGGCAGAGGAAGTCAGCTCCCCCATGCTTTGGAGGTGCAGGTGCACCTACGGCCCAGGCCCTTGCAAAGCCTGCGGGTGTCTTGCCACATGGACAACAGCAGTCCTACGGCACGAGCATCTCCTTCCTCATGCCCATCCCCAGAAGGGCAGCAGAATACAAAAATTAAAATTTAACAGCAGGACAGCGTGACGCTTTCTTCTACCAGGCACATTTCGGTAGGCAGCCCTTGCCACCGGCCAGACACACCTTTGATTTACTGACAGATGGACGTCAACCTTAGCTAGTAAAATTGTGCACAAGATGACCCTTGCCAAGCATGCCACGGGCTTGGGAAAAAGACAGGGTGCAAGAACTATTGCTTATACAGCACAAATGAGTTGCACAGGCTTGTAAATTGGTAGAATAAAATTTATGTTTTCGTGACAACACGAAGGTAGGAGTGGGAGGGGAGGAGGTATTCAAATTCCCACCTGTTTCAGCTTCATCAGCTTTTCAATAAAGCTAATAAGCTTTCCCTAATTTTTAACATTTCTCCAGCTTCACACCTCAAACTCATTAATTTCTATAGATCTTTGGGAAAAGGAGATGACTGGTAAAATGAAGTCCAAGAGATTCCAATTTTGCAGGTGACGGATAAGGAATTTAGGAGAGAAGTTCACACAGCCTTAAATAAATCAGTCACTCTGTCTACACCATACTCTAGCTTGAAAAGAATACTCTTATTTAAATTTAGACACAGGCATTGCTTATGTTGTACCTCTCTTCGCCCTAGTTTGGGCTAGTGAAGTCTCAGAACAAAACAAGAGCCACTTCCATACGTACACCGTTTTCGCAGCGGTTCCCAGGACGAGACGTAGGTGAACCAACGCCCGCTGTAAGGAAGTGACCCGTGAAAACTTGGGGTGGGGGGGGGTGGGGGGGGGGCAGGAGCGGAGGTCCCGGGCGGGAGGGGCGGCGAGCGCGCGGCAGCGCCCGGCCTCGCGGCCTGTTCTCTACCGCCACCTGCCGGCCGCGGCCGGCGCCGCTGCTCGCGGAAGGGCCCCGAGCGCGGCACGCTGAGAGGCGGGGGCGGCGCGGGGGCGGCACCGCGGCGCCGTGCAAGGAGCTCCGCGGCGGGCACAGCAAAAACAAAGCAAAAGAGGAAAAAAACCAAACCAACCAAACAAACAAACAAACAAAAAAACCACACACACAAAAAAAAAAAAACAAAACCAAAGAAACACCACAACAATATCTGAGGCAGTTTTAACATTTTCTGAGCAACCTCATCTAGTTAAAGATGTCCCTGCCCGTGGCAGGGGGATTGGACTAGATGACCTCTACTGGTCCCTTCCAACCCAAACCATTTTGTGATTCTATGATTATTTTTTTTTTTTTTGTTAAAATCTTCTTTTGTTTCCCCCGCAAAGGAGTAAGACGGGCTTGCTCAAGGCAGGAGGATAAACTCTTGCACTGAGGACACACAGAGATGAAGCGTCTGAAGTCCAACAAGCTCAGGCCGACCGATTCCTAACAGCAGCATGGTGAAGAGACAAAGTGTAAGGCCACAGAAGTCTCCCCCAGACTACATTTGTTTTTATTGAAACAGGAAATAATACAGCAGCTTCATCTGTGTCAAAAAAGAAACCGTAAAGCAACTACAAAATTCCTGCTGCACAGCAAGCCTAAGAGCCTAAGCTTAGCAAGCTGGGAAGAGCTCGCCTGGACATTTACCCGTCTGCCGACTCTTGTTGCCATCTGCGTTCTGAAGGCCCCAAAAGAGCCCCCAGAGCCTTCATGGGCTGAACTACCAGGAGGAGATAACGTACAGTGACCACCTCTACAGCTTTCAGTTGACTTCATGGCTACATGAGCTCATCTGGCAGAAAGCTTAAACCTCGCTGTAGCAGGCAACGTCTCCCCCATCCACCATTCAGATAGGTCCCAGCTAGGTGGAAAAAGACAACACAAACACCAGAAATCCCTTCAGGCCCGCACTGAAGCAGCTAAAGAAGAAAAGGTGCTTTTGTGCAAGGTGGGGAGAACCATAACACTCACCTCAAGTCTTTTCTTAAGGCAGCTTCTCCAAGGCTTCTTAATCATTTTACTTCCTTGCACATGGTCACTGGTGATTGACAAAAGGGATGTGCTTCTGCCAATAAGCTAGATGCAGCTTTAAAGCAAATTGCTCCATATATGAAGCTTGAAATTCAAACAGCATCAAAAGCTCGGAGTCAGAAAATAAAAACATTAAATTGTACGCACTACATACAAAAAACAAGATAATTTTTCTGATACAACTAGGTACAACCACAAGAAATGTACTTAAGACTACCACCCAGGGTTTTATGTCAACAGAAAGGAGATAGAATTCACACATGCAACACCTGTGTAATCACACTATTTAAACACCTAGCAAAACACATTTATTTTGTGGTTACATTTCAAGCTAGTTGTATTTATAATTAGTGCATGTACAATTACACAGAAGAGCTTTTTTCCTAAAAAAAAAAAGACTGCTACTCTTACAAAAAAAAAAAACACTTTTGGTATTTATAAACATGACTTAAAAGCATCTGAAATTATCTGATGTTTTCTACTACCTCAAACATAGGCTGCTTCTAGAAACAGATCTTATAACAACATCGCATGTAAAATAAAACGTGACCAACTTTGTTTGTTAGAACAATTTACATGCACTTGCGTGACACCACACTATGAGCAACTCGGCTCTACATTCCTGTCCAAACAAATCTAATCTCTTCCTTACAACGAGCAGTCCAGAGCCTTCAAGTTGATTTTAACCAAGAGTATTTCTGGGCTATCTACGGAATGCTTGCGGGGGCAGCGGGGGGGGGAGTGAGGGACCAGAAGGGAGTGGAAGAAACACCAGCAAGTAACAAGCAAATATGGTTGGAAGCTAAACCTTACTTTGGGTGTTGACCAAAAAAAATTATACTGTTCCTTATAAATCACTGCTTGGCTAACACTGACCTTCACTAAAACGTTTACAAAGTTAATGCTGTCCTGCAGATTCAAGCTCTATGAAAAATGGCACTTTCACCTCCTCTACTAACTTATGTTACTCCATTTATATGTGCTGGCACATTGGATCATAAATTATGGGGTCATAACCTGCTCTACATCCAGCTTTCCTATGTCTCATACAAACTGTTACTTATAATAGGTGAGTAGAGGTTTTCTACTAAGCTTTGACTAAAGAAAAACAAAACCACCTTTTAAAATCTGAAAATAAAATAAGGAATTTCATCTCAACTCAGATGCAGATTATACCTTTTTTTTCCAGCTCACACTCTTTTACCTCCTTGATTTGAGCTACTGCTCCACAGCTTGCCTTGTGTCTCAGATCATAAGATTTTTAGAGAAGGGAAATCAGACTCATTTTTTGTGCAGGAAAGAGCCATTCACAATTATAGAAACAACAAGCAGCATGCATACAAATTCCCTCACAAGTTGCTTTGTTAGAAACATTCAAAAGTTTAAACAAGTTACAAGTTTAAATCTGTGCCAAAACTCAGTAGTAACATAGTTTAGGTTTGCTCTTTCTCTTTGCTGTCACCACTGTTTATGGTAGAAATCCTCAGACTTTCTACTACTGCTCTGAAGTTAAACTTTGTAACTTGAAAACTTTACTACATTATCTGCAAGAACAGAAGTCAAATCGATGGGTCAAAAGATACAAAAATCAAGAGGAACATAAAAAGCATGTTGGGATCTCAAAGGGTTTCTTCCACAGATAAAAGTGTAGCAGCCAGTGAAGAGGGTGATTACTTCTTCACTGGTCTCAGAGGTTTTCCCACTGCAGACCCAAAAGGGAGAACTACTCTGCCTGCGATGAAGCACAGTACTAGCCCATTAATCAGAATGAGGGATTTTAAAGTGACTATTTAAAAAAAAAAACCCAAAATATATATATATAAATTGCCATTCCTCTGAATTCCAAAGTTTGTAACCACAGCTTGTAGGCACCTGTGATTTCATGTTTTTCTATTACCTCCAACACAGACACTTTGCATTTGTAATGTGTGAGATTACAAAACGCATTTGTGTAATGTAAAGTGTGATCAACTTTATTTCTTTTTGTCTAATGTGCATTCTGCTACTCATTTGCAGACATTCTCCAAGAGAAAGTATTAAATCCCACAAACCTTATTTAGAAACAGGGAGGTTAGAACATTAAATTTCTTCGCTTTCACAAAGCATTCAGCTATTATATTGATGGCCATGGGAACATTATAAATAATTTAAGTAAATCCTACTGGTCTTGTCCCCCTTACATGACTTGAACAAAGAGATCCACATAGATTTAACAAGCAACAAAAATTAATTAAACACGAAGGGTGAGCAAATAAAGGCATCTATTCTGAGATCTCCCAGAAGCATTAAATACCTTAGTAGTAGTGGACAATACTGTAAAACTTGATTCTTATGAGGTCTAGAACCAACTTTGATCTTTCAACAAGGTTCAAGATAAGGACAGTCTAAACTTTTACCTCCAGAAGTAATTTTGTAGCAAAATATTAGTTAAGAATGTCATATTTAAAATGCTTGCTGCTCTATCTACGCAGACATTGACCTCATCTTCTTCATAGCCCCTGTGCAACCACTGCTGAACGTCATCAAATCTCTTGACAGAGGTCCTATTTGCTTAGGAGTCTGACTGGTACAACAGTTAATGTTCTGATTAACACTGAGTTAATTTAAGACTAATTCAGAGTTAGTCTTCAGTGCATATTCTAAGGATTAAACAGCAACCAATGTTGTGTCTTTAGACAATTATGGGCAAAACCATATTTAACATGACATGAATATACTATTGCCAGTGTGGAATAGACCGTCAGAAACTCAACTAACACCTCTCAGACACGTCAGAGTGCCCCCTGTTCCTCCTATCAGGGCAGCCAAAATCCAGACTGTACTGACAAGCACACCAACCTCTCTAAGCTGCATTTATCTCTTCCCAGAGAACCCCTTTATTTTCCACAACTGCAGATTCAAGATGAATGACTCAACCATGAGAATAAGTCAACACCAGAGATTCTAGTTTGCCTGCACTATACAAAACGATAATACAAAACCCTTCTACTGTTTGTTCTGGATATAGCCAACACTACTTAAACAAGACCAGAAAAAGTGAAGAGTTTCAAATCTCTATCTTCAACTCTACTTCCCTTGTTTACAGTTAGGTCACTGGGAAGTTTCTGTAGAAGGATTCTTTTCTAAATGCCCTTGAAGCACCAAATCTGATTCTGAGCTTAGGCATAAGAACACACAATGTGAAAATCTAGGTGATTAAGTCAGGGGAAAAAAACAGATTAAAAATAATGTTTTCTAGGAGCAGCCTGTCAAATTCAGATACTTGTGTATTTACATCCCCAAGGTCAGTACCAAATATAACGAGTTATTTTCTGACTAATTTTCTACAAAGTAAACTTTAAAGGCCATAGCAGCCACTGGCAAATGGCCTTTCAATTTTAATAAATAAATAGATAGATAGATAGATAGATAGATAGATAGATAGATAGATAGATAGATAGAACCCCACAGCTCTAGTAAATGCAAATGTGGTAGCTGGTAACACAAAGAAGCTGTATAGAGCATTCCCTAACCATGAATTCCTGTTAATAGGACTATCAAGATTACTTTAATTAGTATCACTTGTCCGCTTCAAATCCCTTCAAAAAACCCAGAATGTCACAGATAAAAATCCTACTGTTAGAGACAACCATACTTTTTGTATTGTGCAGTTACTAAGCTCTGGGGTTTTAATTGCGTAACGCTCCTCAATTACTCCAGGAAAAAATACAGATCCGTTCAAAGTGTTACAGTTACAAACTGGTTTGCATGTACATCAAATGGTACACGGAACCCATAAAATTAAATTGTGATTAGAAGAGGCAGGCTATACCTCCACACAACATTGTCAGGACCAACAATTCAGAAAACAGAGCCTTGTAACCACAATAAAAAGAATAAATCTGCAGACAATAAATGTTGATCATTTGCATCTTTAATGCCACCTAATAATACTACACATGTAATTAGAGTGCAAGGATATAATTAGGATGATTTATCTACAATAGGTAGCATTTTCAGTCTTTTATGAAAAAGAAGGTACTAACCTACAATGGCATGCTATTGATCTGCTTTTACAAAGATATTCTCCAGTTTCAAATTCCTGAACAGAAATCACTGTAGAAACCTTCAGATGGTACTGATGCCATCCAGAGGGATCTCAAAGTTACCTTGAGTAAAAAAAAAAAAAGAAATTGTTTCACTTCAGCTATTTCATTAGCCTGCCCTTTTCAAGTCTTCCAGCATGAAATTAGTAACATCAGTACCAGACTGCCTCCCTATTTGCCTAACACTAAAGAAGGACTACTTACGGGGAAAAAAATTGCAAGAGGAAAAACGCATCCAACATGCTGGCACAGCAACTATAGCGTTTTCATGTTTATAAGAAGGTTTCCACATGCTATCCAAGTGAAGTTACAAACAGCCTGTCTACTAAATAATTTATAACAGGGGAAGCATACATTTTGAGTCCAGAAAGGGACACAGATTTGATTACCAATTCTGGCCTTTTACCACTTTACCATCACAACTACAAGCACGCAAAACCCTTTAAGGTAACATTAAAGCCTTTTTGAGCAGTTGAAAACAGATATTAATAAAGTGTCGAAGAGACCACAGGAGACATAACACAGGAGCTAGGGGATGTTTTCACAGCAGAGGCTTGCAGAGGGTACCGGCATGTGAGCTGGTCAAGCCAGCATGCAGCTGAATATGGGAGCACACAATCTATTGCAGTGCATCTAGGACTGGTAGCAACAAGCATTGCACAGTGTCTCAGCATGAAATAAATGGCATCCTTTCCCAAGAAGCCAATGGAGGATGCTGGGGCATTTCCAAACTTTTACCTGCAACTGTGGGGAGCCCAGGGACACAGAGTGGGCTTCACCCTTGCTAACCAACTGCAGGTGGTCAACCCAAGCTGAAGTGATACACACAGCCTTAACTCTGAAGCTCTAAAAAGCTACCCAGCCATGTCTGACAGCAAAAAAATTAAAAGGGTTGCCAGTAAACAGAAAGGCAGATGAAGGGAAACCCCAGGAGCACGATTTAAATTGGCCACACTGACGCTGGCTTCTACCCTTTGTGCCAGTACTCGCTCACCTGAGCCACAAAGCCTGGGATCCGGAGCTCATCAAGATCAGAGCTGGACCCCGTGCACCCAGGAATATGGCTGGCCCCGCTGCCTCCCCACAACGCAGCACCCCTTCCACCTGCATGGCACCTCAGGGAATAGTTTCCTGCTGGATTATCAGGCTGAACTGGCAAACCAGGATCAGGCAGGTTCATGCCAAGGAAAGGAAAAGAGAGGCACCAGGGAAGCGTCAATTCAGGTCAGCTGGCAAGGAACTGACTTCTTACCTCACTGAAAACCAGGAAAAGAAAAACTGCTTGCCATCTTAACACAAACGTGTTATTAACATTTTTTTAAGTTATTTAGACAACAATCAAAATCTACTCAAGCATGAGGAGAGGTAAAAAATACCCTTACTTCCACATTCCATTCATAGAAATGAAGTAGGCTTGGAGATGCAATTACCATAACCACCTACTTTCCAGAGCACTAAACCTATATGTAAAGTTCAGCTCAAACTCTATCCCATGACAGCCTAGAGCTACCATGAGTAATACTGCCTTCCACAGATGACAAGTCAGAAGCTTCACCCAGTCTCTCCCTACTTTTTTTCCAGAGTCTTCGTGGGGAAGTCTGTTACCACCCTCAGAGCAGGTTGAGCAGGAAGGTCACAGAAATACTGAAGGAGACAGGCAAAAGCACGAGTCCATGGTCCCAGGGCAGCCCCATACCTGCTGGAGTTACTATTTCAGAGGGACTCCAAGACCCTCAAGCACCTGCCTCCTGATGCTGGAAAACTTCAGCAGGGCTGGAAGTGACCCTCCAACCAGTCCCAAAAAAAGCACTATAAAGCCAGCTCTAAATTATACATTAGGCCAGAAAAATCTATAACCACACGATGGAGTCCAACTTGCAGTTGATTATCCCTGAAAAATGCGGGAACACAGCCCCCAAATAAAACAATTACAACTTGCCACCATGGAAAGTAACCCTTTCAGTTTACTCATGGTTTCTCTCCTGGTTTCCCTTCTGTTTGCATTAGCAAAAGCAATTGGAATAAGGGCTCAAGAATTAGGAAACAAGGCAGGCGATCATAATAATCAAATAGGCAGAAAATAAGTTTAAAAAATTATATAGGGATATATACACACACTTTACTGACAACTTTTCAAATGGTCCTTGTCTCATGTAAAAAGAGGAGAGCGAGTCATGTTTAATTCACAAATCTGATACAGAAAGGCAGGCATAGCTTCAGTGAAACAGGTGTAAAAATCTTGCAGCATCACTTTGGCAATGCTTGAAAGATTTCTTGTTTAATTAAGGTGTTCCTAGAAACACAAAGAGGGAGATAAAGTACCAATCTTCCTGAACATAAGCAGACTTTTCTGAGTTTTTAATCTAACAGTGCCAAATACTCTATAAAATTGCCTCTCTACATTAGAGGTTTGCATCAACCTAGCCTGAAAACAAAAATATTCACACTTCTCATTTTTCCCCTCCTTGTTCAAGCTAGAAGTATACAATATCCATAACACATATGGCTCCGCAGTGAACTGTGACTTCAACATACTTACTTGACAACGAAGAAAGCCTCAAGGCCCGTATTTGTAAGAATAAAGCAGATCACACTAATCTGGCTGTAGGAATTTAAAGACTGGTATCATATTGCAACTGGCTACCCACTTGAACGTAATTTCTCCTCAGGTTTTTCTTTCTACTTGAACTGCCAGCGGTGTTAATCAACCCATTCAAGCAGCACACATTACCACTACAGAATCCAAGGAAAGCTCTAGATCTTACACCGCATTCTCAAATTCTATGTGGTTTCATGTATTGAAGTTTAATTGGTTTTGACATCCTTCTAAACAAACCAGTTTCCACTAGTGAGTTGGAAGACTACACACTATATTTGAAATTATTTTACAAATGCAGTCTTGAAGGCTTGAGAATATTTTTTTTTAATTCAAAATAGTAAGCCAAAAATGGGATAGATTTTATTGGGAATTAGAAGTTTTAACAGGAAACCACAAAGTTTATGCTAATTGCTTTGGGTAGACCCAAAGTACTCCCTGAACAGGGTTGCTTAGCTTTTCTAAGCAAAGTCAGTTTAAGAAGCATAAGCAAGAAACACCCTTTACAGTTGAAACATTTTCCCAGAAATTCCAGGGGACTGTAAAAGTTTCAAGCATGTTAACAAGATGTAACACTGCCAGTATTTAAAAAGGGGGCCAACAAATACTGTCTTAACTTTGGGGGTTTTTTAATTCCTCTCTGACAGGACTACATCATGTATCTAATCAGAAACTGACCCCTGCCTAACTTCAAACTTCTTTTAAATCATGGAGTAAGGGGGGAACCAGAATGAAGGGGGGGGGGGGGGGGGGGGGGGGCAGCAAATCAGCCGCCTTACTAAACACAACCTTCTTGCTTTGGTGCTTCCATTGTTTGTTGGCTTCTAATTCTTTATTTTCATTAATATTGTGGGTTTCCTATTTAAAAAGGATCTCATTTATCATTATTCCTGGATTTTTGAATGGCAGGGAGTCATTAGGAGTGATGTATTGTACAAAAAAAAAGAAAAAAGCTAAAACATGTCTGGGTCAGCTGTACTATCACTTCAATGGGACATGTTATCAGCAACCAGTGGGAGAAAGGTTTTTTGGTTGTTCCCCCCCCCCCCCAATCTAAAAGAGATAAAGGTCCTGATCTTTCTCAGGGCAGACCTTTAAAGCAAGCATTTTGTGGTGATCTCCATATTTGCATTCAGAGTATATTTTTATGAAAACAGGTTGCTAGTGCTGTGCAGTTTTCTAGAGTGTGCATCAAATACCTCAGTCTGAAAATGCAGCATACAAATGAGGAACAGAGTGTGACAAAGCAAGAGGAACAGGGGATACCAAAGTAGGAGCAAAACCCTACAATCGCAGTGGTCTCAAAGATTAGCATTAGGTAATCCTGAACTGAATGCATTTTAAACGAGGGACTATTACTTCAGATATGGCAAACACACTATTAACTGCAGTTTTAATAACACTGAGAGCAATCCTTACACGTACTGAGCGTCCCACGACAGAAGGTATCTTGTCCACAGAAATTGCTGAAGAATTCTGTGCCGGACAAGCAAATGAGAACTCTTAATCTGCTCTTTTAATCTTCTAGTTAAGCACCAAGCAATAAAATAACCACTCAATATCACTTACTCTGATATTAAAACTTTACACTGAACTGCCTATACACTACAAAATTTTGTACTGATCTTGTACAAAACAAAGACTGAAGCTCTGGTTGCTCTAGGAACAGCTCACAGTTTTGGTACAAGGATAGGATTTTAGGATCATAGAACAAAGTTGAATGCTTCTGCTAAAAAAAAAAAGTAGCATGAAATACTTCGCAGTCTTAGCTATGACACCATTTAGAAAGGGGTAATGAACTTCCATCTGAACTAGTGAATTACATCATCACTCATGGGGCAAGATTGCACTACCTTAATACATACTCAATGCATGGTTAAAATTAACACAATTAAAGAGGCTTCCTTGAAAAATAAAAAGTTTTTTTAAAAATGATTAAAAAAATAAAAAAGGACAAACCTACACTTCTGGAACAGAAACTGCTTGTTTCGAACTCTAACTTCACCAAAAAGAGTCATTCAATTTATCATAAATTAAAACCAATATAGACAGGTAAACTACTTATCCCAAATACCAAATATTCTGAATATATTAGATCAAAAAGTTTTGACAATATGAATGAAGTTTGTTTCCTGAATAATGGTATACATCACATCAAATGCATCACAAAGGTGCTGTTCTGTGGGTTGTTTCGTTTTGAGGGTTTGGGAGAGAAGGCATGTTTTCCTTGGTAAGCAGGAGCTTGTTTCTTGGTTTTTAACCATGAGACGGTTGCCTATAATAACTTCAGAGCACACAGGTTCAAGGAGACTTAAACTAATCCCTTTCAGAATCTGCCGACACAGCGCACTCGCCATGCCAGGTCCCCGTGGATTTGGTTAAAGCAGCTGAAGGAGTTAATTCCCACTCTTTGCTGAGCAAATGCCCACAGAAACTTCAAATGGGAGCTGGGGAGGTCACAGCCCAGCACATCATCTGTAACCATCACCCCCTGCCGCAGTCAACCGCAGCCATAATGGAGTGGCCACACTTCCCTCTCCATGATCTGCCTTTTGGTTTCAAGCTCTTGATGGGAGTTACTGGAGCAGACAGTCGAGGATAACAACTCCTAAAACAGATCACCAGTTGCCTTGGGGACCTTAGCTATCTGAATTATTTCTGAGGCTAAAGCCAACCAAGTCCAAACAAAAGCACTGCACAGCACAAACACATAATGCACTCTTGCTGGTATACCTTAACGCCATACCTTTAGTTAAGTGACTGTTGTTTTGTTGGGAACACACCTACATACACATTTCCTTATTGATATCCTGAAAAGCAGCCTTGTCCTGAAAGCTACCCGGTCTACACAGCTCAACCTGAGTAAGCAAAATCTATCAAGTGAGTTCATTCCTCTTCTGATGTAACCGAGTTGGAGAACATTAAAAATGTTAACTCCCTGATACACCAAGGAAGGCGGCTCAACAGGACCTTCAGAGGCTCCCCAAGGAAAGAAGGATAAAATGGGGGCTCAACATTGGAAAAAAAAAAAAAAAAGTGATTCGAGACTTATCTCCAGCAGAGCAAGGAAGGGCTGGATCATAAACACTCTTTCGCCAAGATTAAAAGAAGGTATATGTGCCCTAGGATGACATATTGAATATTAGTCTGAATTAATTCTGAAGTAATTTATTTCACTTTGAAAAACTTGTGCAGTCTCTTTTTCCAGAATTAGTCTACTTTAATCCAATTTACCCTAATCCATTCCTAAAGTGAGTTATACTAAACTGAATTTTAATATGTAATTTTAATACTGAATGAAAGCAACCCACACAGAAGTTTAACATGATTTAACTGAACTATTTTAAATTCATTTTTAATTTGAATGTGACCTCACTGTCACATATGGACAAGTCACCTTCACCCGTGCTTCAAAAAAAAGCCTATCTGAAATGGAGAGTTTGGGCCTGACAACATGGAACAATATATCTACAGTCACTGCTGTGCCAGGCAGAAAACTTCACATAAGGTGTCCTCCCTGTTGGAAAGGCAGCTTCTCACTTGGCCGCCAAGGGTTAAACAGGTGTGAGGGCTTTCACCTCAGTAAGGGTTGCTGAATGCGACTGTAAGGCACCTTTTTTTGGAAAGGTGGAACACATATGGAAAAACTTGCAGACATCCTCTCCCTGGTAGAGCTATGCTTACTAAAGAACGAAGCAAGCAGTTCAATTCCAAACCCTAGCTGTCTTCATGCTTGACTTGTAAGGTAACTTACGTTTGTAAATGAGTCTGCATTAAGAACCATAAATCTTGCTCAATTCACAGTTTTAGAGAAGGGGGGTGGGGGGGGAAGACAGAAGCGCAAACCCATTCCTCATCTGCAACAAGAACTTTTTTAAGGTCTTTGATACTGGGCTAGTTGGGAATGCATCACTTTAAAAAAAAAAAAATCCCATCTGACCGTTCAGTAAAGGTGCAAAGGTTATGAAAGGTTATGAAGGTTATTAAAAGTCTCTCTGGAACAGAGACCAACCAGCCACTCTGCCAGGCGGGAGCATTTTAAACCTGCATCAACCTGTTCCCACACCCCATGAAACTGCAGACTGCAGTTCTACTAGGATTAAAGAATTGTTGCTTGTAAGGCACCTCTGGAGGCCATGTAGGCCAAATACCTCCTTCAAAGCAGACTATCACCAACACTACAACACCAGCCGTGGTTCTGCCTATCTGACACTTGGAAGCCTCCATGGACAGGGATTCCCTGGACTCTTCTCTGTTCTTCTCCACCACCCTCCTCCACATGAGCGGTGTTTCACAGCACCCAATCTGAGCCTCCCAAGCCGCAATCCGTGGCAACTACCCCTTGCTGTATTGTTTGCTGCTACGAAAAAGGGATCGGCTCTGTCATCTTCGTAACTGTTCTTCAAGGTCTTGCAGGCTCGTTAAGATTATCCCCTTACTCTTCATCTTGAGACCAAACAAGTCCAGCTCTCTCCAGGTGCCCCTTGTAGGTCACACCTTCCAGGCCCTAACCATCTCTGCTTCTCAACATCCTTGACCTAGGAAGAGGGCAAGAGTCCCAATACCCAACAAAAACACTCCAGACGTACCTCACTAGCACTGAATAGAGGGGGACAACAGCTTCCCCCAATCTGCTGGCTACAATCCTCCCAGTGCAGCCCAGTATGCCATTTGCTTTGTTCACAAAAAAAATAATTAAAAAAAAAAAACCCAAAACCGAGAAAACCCAAACTGCCTCATACCCTCCTGCTGAGATTGGCCTCGGCACTGATGTTCTTGGTCCAGATGCCCTTCAGGATTCTATTCAAAATTAAATTATCAACGCCAAACTATTCTGGCTTCCAGCAATATACCACGTGTCATGACTACCAGAGTGGAATACAGAGACACCACAACTCACTTTGTACATCATGCCATTTCAACACCAGACATCCCCTATCAGAAATAGGAGCACTGGTCATCCTCCATTAAAAAACTGGCACTGAAAATGAAAAAGACAGCAGTAAGTGGTAGAGTGGGTATTGTAACTACAACGTGAATTACTATTATGCTCCTCTTCTGAGTGCCTAGTAAAATACACACCTTTGATCGTTGACATCTACATGACTTCTAGCAAAAGCAAAGCTATAAACCTGAAAGTTCTGCAGTTAAAAAATTGGGGGGGGAGGGTGGGGGTATAGGGGAGGGTTTGGAAATTTTTCCCCCATCAGCAGATTTTCCCCAGCGTGCAACCAAATACATCTCATCTGGAATTGTACTCCGAGATCATTAGTTTGATATACTAATACTTCCCTGACTTTTTCAGTGAGAACGTGCACTAGGAGAACTTGAAGGAAAAGGGGCATCTCATCTTCAGCGTTTGGAATTCTAAAAAGTGTCTTGCAACTAATGTCTATTTCTAACCTGATTCATCCATAATATGAACCATAACAATAATATTTTGAGTAAGAGCTGTCTCAAAGTCAATTTCTGCAGGCATGTAAAGGAAAGTGTCAAACACACACATTTGTTCTAATAAATTAGAATAAAGTTTAAGGAACCCTAAGCATAAGCACACACCTACCTTTTTACTTTAAAAAAAAAAAAGGTTGTGTTTTAACATTGAAGCGTTAAATACAAAAATGCATTACACAGTTTTCTAACAGATAAACACAGACTACGGAAAACTTGCACTTCCCTCCTCTCCAAGGGAGATCTGACTTCTGAAACTCTGTGCTTTCAGGAGGTGTTGAAATGACAAAGGTAGAAAGAACTGTTTGATACGTCAATAAAGACATTGATCCTTCATTGCTTAAGAAGAAACCTGATCTGCTTATTACTTACTGTGTAAGAAAGAGGATTAAATATGAGAAGAGTGAACTTGACACAATTTGCTTCACAACATTAATAAAACTTTCAACAGTAATTTTGTTGCTAAGTCTGCTAAAGTAAAATGTTCAAATAGCCCTGGAACAATCTATTTGACAACAGAGCATTAGTCTCTGAAAGAAAGTCAAGGCTACTTACTATGCAAGTGCTATAAGATCACCCCTTGGTATGGAGAATGCATGTGTATCTTCTTTCCAAATCAGATTTTTGTTATTCTGTGTGATATTAATCTCCATGGGGGTGGACACCTCTGTGAAGGTGCAATGGTTCATCTCCCAGTTCTGGTCAATTCTTGTTTTAATCTCATTTCAGATCAGAGTCTTCACACATAGTGAGATATTAATCTCTATGGGGGCAGACATCTCAGATGGCCTTAAAGCGCAGCTCCCCCTCTTCTGGTCAATTCTTATTTTAATTCTAATTTCTTGTGATTTATATTCCTCTTTCAGGTTTAATATATTCTATGTTGCTTTTCTCAGCAAGTCTCCTATCTCCCTCCTCTGCCTCTTTTCAGAGATTTTCACAGGAATATTACTGGTTTGGTCCCTTTCACCAACCATGTCCCTCAAAATCATCGTAGGTGTTATTGGAATTATGGACAGGTTGAGGTGTTACTGTCAATAGGTGTTACTGCCATCAACACTACTTGCAAACATACTGATAATGCTTGCCCCTTCTTAATGACTAGTTTTCTCAGTGGGGTTTTATTTTGTGCAGCCTTGCTTCATATAAAATTTCACTTGCCTGTTTCAGGATGGGATAACCCCACAGCTAAGTAACAAACTAGGATATCAGTTAGCATATAAGAAATTAAAGTCTAATGCTTTATCATAGACTTTCTGATTGACAGTCAAGTCTCTGGGCTCCATGCAGTCCTCCTCCTGCAAACTGAGGGACGTAGCACAAACAGACCTCACAGGAACATTGTGAAGCTAAAGTATTTCGGGTCTCTCAAATGTCAGTCTCAGAAGGGGCAACAGAATATCAGACGAGGAAGACAGAACCAACGTATTTAGCCTGCTTAGTATCTGGCCTCAAACATTTTGAGACCATATCTTTGCTCTTCCCACTAAATATAGAGCTTTGTACGAATACAGTATTTAATTTCACTATCTAAACAAGCTTTTGATTTCCCCTGCAAGGTTTGCTTCTCAGCCTTGAAAACATAATCACTTTCTCATCACCAAATTAACATATAATCATCATTTTCATCTCCCATTTACTCACCACTTGAAAAACCTACTACCCAAATGGTTAAATGCAAAACAGATAGATGCATGTTTGTAAAAAGGGCAAGAGACATTATTTCAAAAATATCACTACTCTTTCAGAGCATGGTTCTTTTCAATTCTTTGTCCCACTGATTTTTATATACTCTCTTGCAGAGAGCCTTTCTTATGTCCTAATTTTCTTTTTTAAATAAGCTGTACCAGTGTTAGGAATTTAGTTCAAAACAGCAGGAAAAAAGTGAACGCCCTGATTGGCTCCATTTACCAAGCATCAGTCCGTTTCTCAGCACAGTTCTCACACGCACGAACTATACCACCACAGAGAAGAGTAAACCAGAAGCTCCGTGTCTGAAGTGCTCCAACACTTCTCCGGGAAGGTTGGTTCAGAGTTAGTAGACTAGGTACCACGAGATCCCTAGGAATGCAACACAGCAGAGACATTCAGCCTACAGGAAAAAGCTGTCTAATCTGAGGTAGCCCTGCCTGGCTACACCACGTGCAATGGTTCTGAGCCTCACTTTCCATAACGCTTCAGTTCAGGGACCAGCATCTATTGCCCCAAATTGCTTGCCAACGTAGATACAGCCACAGACTTCCTAAGACACAGCAAAACAGAATTGCCCTGACAGTTACCTGTGTCACAGAAAACTGCCAAGATCCTTCCAACTTCTCACCATAGCAGCTCATAAAAGTCCAAGAGCAAAAAAAGGCAGTGCAACTAAATGTGCAGAAAACCCTTATTTTGCCTTTGGAAATATTTTTTGAAAATGTTTTTATTCGCAACCATTCAAGTTAAAAGCTTAAATTAAAAAAGGAACCTTTCCTATTTATTCAGGTGAGTGGATTTTCCAAGTCTTCAATTCAAATCTTTTTGGAAAGCAAACTGAATTCCACTTCAGAGCATTTACCCAAGCTTTGACTTCATTTAATTTTTCCGTACATTTCCACTTTCATACACGACCCTAATGGCCATCTGCTAGGCTACTATCTTCTGCACTCCATTAGTAAGTTTTCAACTACTGATTACAGTCTCCCATTAAGAATATCTTCTTTTCTCATGCACTTCATCTGCTGCTATTACAACGTTTCATCATGCCAGAATCTGTAAACTGTGTCTGAGAACAAACTCCTCTGTGTTAGGTAAACTGATCAATCATATATGAAAGAAACCAAAAATACTCCAGGGAACCCAGAAGTATTTAGACATTTTACCATGTATAAACACATTCCTCAAACAGCCACTGGGTCCATTTACGAGCTATACATCAACTACTGAACATTTACATAGAAGGTAAATATCAATGATTGTATCTTATATACTGCTAAAGGTAAATCCTCTTGATTATAACTTATTTAGACAGAAATCTTCAGTCTGTGCAACTCTAACGTTCTTAATGTTGTTACACTTTCTCTATTTTTCTCCCTTCCCCACAGATGAGAAAAAATCCGAGGTCTGATTCCACCACCCCTCCCCCCCCGCCTTTTTTTTTTTTTTTTAATTGGGTTCTAAGCCTCAAAAGTGTAAGAAAAGAGCAACTTCTCTGGGCATAAACATAGCCAAAATAATCTTTTACATAAGGAGGCCCTATTTTGCTAAAATACTCAGGCAACACACTGTCTTCTCTTTCTTAATTCTTACACAAAGAAATGTAAATTTAATCAGATGCTTGATTACTATAGTTGGGATATAGTAAACAAGCAGGTGAAAGAGAATGTAAAAGAAGGGCAGTAAGGATACTGTCACAAACAAGACAGTCATCTCAGACGCAGAATTTCTCAGAAAAGGATTCGGAAGTAAACAGAACCCAGTTTTACCTGAATTCCTCTGTGACAAGGCCTTTTTAATACAGTAGACTGGAAGATAAAGATACTGTGATCTGGGAATTTTAAAAACCCCACACCAATAAATAGAGGCTGAGCAGAAGCAAGGAAGAAACTGGAGAACTCTAAGGAAAGTTACCAAAACCCTCTGACCTGCGGGCTGGGAGCCTGGAAAGTGAGGTCTTAAGCAAGAAGGTACTCATCCCATAGGCGAGTACGCTGGTTTGGTTTTCTGTCCTGTTTAATCTGGTAATACAGTCAACATACAGCATGAGTGGTTTGGAATTTTACTTATTACTGGCCACACACCTACAACTGTCAGTGTAACAAGATGATGACAAAACATGAGTTTCTCCTGAAGTACCAAAAGCTGAAGAGCAGCAACAAGCACAGGTTTAACTTCTTTTGCTTCTCAGTCCACATTTAGCATCCTATAAGAGAGTAAAGCCATCTCCCATTGATGGCACACTAAAGAAACTCATCAACTTCAAGACTTTTGCAATGGATTTGCAGACCTTTCTGCCACTTTTTAATACTACACTTTCTTCTTCAAACCTTTTGTTTCATTTGCATAGCTGCAAGACTGCCACCATCTCAGGACTCAATCCTCAACCACAAGACAAGAACTGATGTAATATGGAAGAACATGGAAAAGGATCTGGGATCTTCACGATTTAAGGGGGTTTTTTATTATAAAATTGTGACCCCAGGACCTAATTTTTTCCTCCAAACACAAGAGCAGTTGCTTTTCCTTACTAAATAATCTGTTAGGTAATCAACATCAGTACTGTAGTGCACCTCAAAAGTAAATCAAATTGTTATGTTATTTGGGAGATGAATAAATATTTACCAACTTCATTCATTTGTTCCTGTGTCCTCTAGGGACTGCCTAAATCATCAGCTTATTAAGTCTGAGCATTTTGTTTGGCATTTGCCTCCGTTCCCGGTTGCCTAACTTTTTTTAGGTTTAGGCTCATGATGCAAATGCTGCACATCCAAGTGTCGGGGGTTTTTTGTTTAGTTGTTTTTTAATCATGCATTCACTTCCATTGAACAGATTTTTCTTCCAATTCTCTTAACTTCAACATCATAGAATAAGACTGATCTATAAATTACTTAAGATAGCTTTCAGGTGACAAGTGAAGGACAGGTGTTTTAAGAGATGGATGGCCAAAATTCTGCCCTGAAACACACAACTATCTAATACTTGTTTTCATTCCCATTTCCATGCTTAGGCAAACAGAGAGAGAAGTTTATAGTGAGCATCTGGATACTATCACTATGCAAAGCCATCCAACAGATTATTTCAGTATTCCTAGGGTCTGCAAATGTCATTATTAATCACAAATGCTACTCTTTCAGGTTCACAGCCTCTTTATGCAGCCCACAAAGCTCAGACCAAAGATTTTCACATACACGGTTTCTGTCAAATTGAAAGTAACGTACAGTCTCCCCTCTTCTGAATGCTCATAAAGAACATCTGTGCAGTCTCTCTAAACAAGAGCATAATCTTGTCCTTCCCAAATGCTGGTCACTTAATGCAACTCCTTGTTCAACAGTGGACAGAAACACCAATAAATCACCAGAACTGCACATTTGGAGTATAAACTCAAAGAAATACAGATAAGTGAGCCAGAAGGAACAACCACCACCCCCAAAAAAAAAGCTGTTTAGTATATCTATGTCAACGTGTTTAAAACAACCTATAAACTGAGCCTGGTAGTTAACTGCTGCTGTGCAGATGCAGGATACACAAACGGGCAAGGAACTTGCTCATCCCTGGAAAGGACTGCAGACCTGGAAGTACTTCATGCCTTCAACATGACTCAGAAGGAGCTGTTAACTTACCCTGTAGTATTCAACCAAATCAGTATACATGGATTTCAAAGGAAAGGAAAAGGGAAGGGGGGGAGGGGGGGAGTACTGAGAATAACACACCACCTAAGAATGCAACACGTTCTCACTTAGGCAAGATGAATCAAAGCATTAAACTAACTATCAAAGAAAAAGAGCTAAACAGCTTGGCTATTAACAGCATCCAAATGCAGTATCTACTAATAGAATTGTTTTAAAAATATTACAAGTTAATATTAAAAACAAAAAAGGTAATTTGACCGACAACTTCTCACTGCCAGGTTTCAGCCACCTCAGAAATCACCTTTACATTCTTTGACATTACACCCACCTCTTTACCCTGTGTTCACCACAGAAATTATACTCCCTTCCATTTCCAAGCTTTGTTTCAACCAATTCAGAAATCCAAATCATTACACACTGAAGGTTTTGTTTTCAGCTGGAAATAGCCTGTCCTGATTTTACACTTACATATGTACGTACGTTACAGCTTTACGTATGTATGTAGCAAGGAGATGAAGGGTTTTCTGATGGGTGAGGGTTGTGAACAGTTTGTCATACATACTATCTGAAAGAAAAGGTAGCAAGGAAAAGGAAAGCCAACACCCCAGAGATTTACAAATGCAAGAAACTTAACATAAACAGACCTTTTGCACTAAACAAGGCCACACATACTAACTATTCATATGCTGAAGAGCTGGCAAGACTGTGGAATTAGTTTGCAATTTCTAGTATTTTCAAGCGTTGGGTCAGGATGGATTACTAGTAAAAGCTAACTGCAAAACGAATACCTTCGGCTTTTCTGAATTGACTAAGGAAGAGACTGAAAAGACCATTTCATTACGTGTCTGTTGTTGAAAAGATGTAAGCCTATTCACTGGAAATTTTCTAGCCTGAAAAATTGAACATTAAATGCACCAAACAATTCTGTCATGTAACAGAAGACAGATACAGCTAAATAATTAACCATATAAAAATTTCCTGAACACTCTAATGATATTTATACTCATTAACCATTTTTGAGTAAGCAATCTTATACACCTTGCCTCCCTTCAATTATGGCACTAAACCCCATAACATGGCCATAAAATTCTTCCGGCAAAAAACAAGGAGAGCCAAGGAAATTTAAGAAGAAAAAGAAAAAAAAAAAACAAAAAGAGAGAAGAATAGTGGGAATATGACAATCCACTTTTTTTCAGGGACGGTGAAAGGGCTATGGAATGGTAGGGTAGTTCTGATTTTGGTTTTGGGGTTTTTATTTATTTCATATTATTTTTAAACCAACGCCATCATCTCCTCTGTAAACATATGACAAAAAGCACTGAAAAGTTATACACCAATGTCCTGGTGTACTGCCTATGTGAAATTATACAATACTCAGATTTCAGCATACCAATTTGAGAGATATCTGAAGAAATGCCTTCAAGAAATATTAAAAAAAAATCATTTCTTCAAAGGAATCAGAAGTTGATCAACACACAAAACTGCCTTTGGTATATTTCAGATGAGTAGGTTTTAACAAATTGTCCCCTTAAAGCATTTTACAAAGGATGACTCAGTCAGCACTGAGAAGTTCTCTACCGTATGGAGCCATGAATTCGGCCGCATCTCTTCAGCACTCTTATGGCTGGTAAGTGCTTTCACGTTTACAAAGAACAGGCAAACAGGATAACAGAAGGATCAAGACAACTGATACACCCCATTTTGATCTTATTCCAGCCTAATACCACATAAAGATGACACAGATAGGACGAACTGATAAAATATCAAGCCAAAGCATTTTTCTAATTAATAGCTATGGGGGAAGTCTCCACCAGGTTTTATAATTTTTCACTGCAACAATCATTTAAAAGCAACAGGTATCCTAAAATCACACTATAGGATTCACAAATAAACATTACCTATATATAGAAATAACAAAAACCAAAAAACCCCAGTAGCTCAAGAAGTCAACTATCCAGTCAAAATTTTCATTCTGAGCTGCTTTGAATTCATTTGAACTACAGCCACAATTGTTCTTCATAACATTTTTCTCTTCTTGTTAATACTCATCAGTCATTTTTACTGTTACAGAACAAGTGTTTACACACAAAAGAAAGCATAGAACTCCACCTCAGAATAAATTGAGTAACCAGCCTGTAATAATTAGAATGAACATACCGTAATTTAATTGCAGCAGAACTTGGTTTTAAAGTGTACAACAGTGTCTCATAAGTCAGGAGAATTAAGTTCATGACATGGTAGTTGGGAAATGGCTTCTTTTGCTATTCAATTAATAAATATAATCACATGTTTTCAGTAAACGGTAGCAGAAGTAAATGACTTTCTGGCAAACTGAAGGGTCCAATCTTTCATATGCTGGCTAACAAAAATACCTTCATATTACCCGTAGTACTGAGCAAAGAATTTAATCTTTTCACAGCTCCAATCCTCAAGAAATTAAGTCTCTCAGTCCTTTTACTAAGGCGTATACTTGGTGCATTACCATAAATATCAGCCAATTCCATATACGTATGATCTCAAAAAGAAGAAATGCCTGACAAGCCTATGCACAGCACCTTCTAGTTTAAAACAAGTTTTTACATGTTAAAGTTAATTTATGCTTATGGAAAATACTGATTTTTTTTTTCCCTCCAGACTATTAGACCATTAGACCAGATAATCTCTTTCAGACCTCATCCACACTCAAGGGGTTAGTTTGTTTGCACACCGGCCATTGAGTAATTTGGGGCGGGGGGGATACAAACCTATTAGCAAAATATAGCTACACCAGCAAAAAAATCCTAATGCAGCCACAAGTTTTAAACCTACAGGAAAATAAGTTTACAATCATGGCTTATTCTGCTTGAGAAAGTGACTCAAAGTTATCGGTACAAGGTTGCCCGATTGCTGTAACGTTCACTGTGATTTTTGGGAGGCCCCCCTTCCTTTTGGCAGTGGCCAGCACTTCTCCCTCCTCTATAAGGAGATTCACATGTTTTTAACCAGAGACTAGTGTATCATTTGTATGTCATGTTATTATTCTATAGAGGGTCTTGCTGCCATATGCTTATGCTGTGTTCTTACCCCAGAATACAGTTACACATTACAGATGTTCCAACAAATACATTGACTCAAATTCCTGACCATCCACCCAGTGCTTTAAGGATTTAAGGACACATTGTCCCTGCTGAGGCTCAATTCAGCACCCTCGATTCTACAACCACTTTATCTATCAACAGCAGAAACTATCTTGAGTAACAACTTCACAGAACTTTTCATCTGCAGTCCTTCAAATAAAACAAAACGCAGCACTCTGCCATTAGCTCATTGTTTTCATACTAGGTAATATATCAGATCCTGCTGAATATTTTTAGACTGTTTAAAACAAAACAGTGCAAAGGCTGTCAAGGCAAAGATTCGGCCATGACAGCAATCACAAAATAGACTGTTAGATCAACAAATAAACGGTTCCTAACTGAAATACACATAGAGATTTGTTCATAAAAACTCCAACTTTTATGGAAATTAAACTTCTGTAACAAAAAGCAAACCTGAAAACTTCTGTTGTTTCAAATTCACTAATCAATACTTAGCTTTCACCTTTCAAGGGACAAATGCAGCTTATTTACAGAAAAATGTATTAGATATTAAGTCAACTAAAATGAGCTCAAGTGTGTAAATATTCTTTATAATGTATAATTTTAAGCTTATTTCCACAATTTTAATGTTTATTGAGCAGCTCAACATTCAGAAGTAAAAAACAGATTTAAAATATTTTCACATGCCACCAGCATCAGCTTTTCAAGTCTGAGGGTACGTGTGCACGTACTTACAAAAAAATCCTACAACAAGCAGCTATTCTTTTGTCATATTCAGTGTTTTGGGGGCTGGGGCGGCCTGTGGCTTTTTTGCTTGTTTGTTTCTTTCTTTAAACACAGCACTGAGCTGACACAAATACTAATTATGTCTTGTTCAGGAAAAGGTTTCAGTATGTTTCTGTTAGTGTCTAGTATTTATAAAACTTCTAGAAAATGTAAATGTTGCTTTTAACTATATAGCTTCCTGGTAAGATCAGAGCGTAAGCAACATAAAACCACACAGTAAGCATGCACTATAGGTGACTTCAAACTGGGTAGTTTCACAGTTTTAAACCACATCGTTTTAAGTCACCTGTAGTCAAGGCTTACCAGGAAGCAGCATGAGGCAACGGCCTTTCTGACCAACAAAATTAGCTGCAGCAGGACCTTATGCTCAACCAGATGCTACAAAATTCTCACTGATGCCATTTACCACTCCTCAACTGCTTCACCCCGGCCTTGAGAAACCACGGCCGTTTTTCCTCTTCCACCCACACGCACGTGTCTAACAGGCAATCCTATTTAAACATTCCACAGGATGGGGAAGGACAGATTACACAGGGAAGAAGGTGAAACCTCAGAAACTGGCTTTAGAATGGTCCTGCTGCACCCCAAACTGGGTGTCACAACATCCTCTAACTCTAGCCTGGTATCTAGGCATCACCTCCTCCAAGCCCTCTACTGCTTGCCATCCATCACACCTGCTCTCTACTAAGTGCCATTAATAGGCCACTTCTTGTTCATACATTTATATAATAGACTTAGCTATCTATTATAATGAAAAAAACATATTTAAGCCCAGTTTACTCAAAGATGCCTGTCAGGGGAAAGAGACACTAGCTCTGTGTCATGGGCTTGCATGCAGTCAGCCAGAATGCAGCCTCAACCACCTTCACCCAGTCTAACCCCTCCAGTTCCAGAGGGAATGCCAGGCCTCTCTTCCCACCCATCTCTGTGCCCTCCTGCCTCCTCTTTGCACTTCCTCAGGTGCATGAAGCACTGCACAGTGAACAGAGTATAGAGCCAACGTGACTCAAGACAGCACAGGTTCACCTTCCATGACCTATGCTGCGATTACAGCTTGTTGTCAAACCAAGCCATCCCACCACAAGCCCTCATCCTCCCATACATCAGATTTATGTGGCCACACGTCTGCAGGTCAGCTGAACTCACCGATCAGAAGGAAACTACACCCCAAGCCCCACCTTTCCCCCAAGAAGATTCATATAAAAGTAAACTAACTCACCCACAAGCCACATGGTGGCCAGATCTAGCACAGGCAAAGACCTGAAAGCCATTCAAGTGATGGAAGTGCCCCCCTCTGTGGCAGCACTAACATAAATTAGCTTAATGGCATCAGCAGATTGTAACTGAAGCTCCAAACTTGAGTGCACACTTCTGGAAGCAGCACTACAAAGGCATGTTTCCATGACAGTAATGAACTACGGCATATGGGATCCCATCAGCACATGAAAACACAAGGCATGTCCTGACTGACTCAGTTATCAGGACTAAAGTAGTAGTTTTGGAAGCTTCCTATTACACATTCAACAGGATCTGTGTTGCAAAAGGAAGAGCAGGGTTTTCACCAAAACAGATGCTAATGTAAAGCAAAGCTGACGCTTGGTGAGGCATCCAACTCCTGAGAGGTAAGATGACCTAAAGGTCTTCCAGCTAAAGAGATAATACAAAGACATCATAAAGACTCCAGAGCCAGAAGCAACTACACAGCAGTGTTGCAGATCTCTGCATGTTAATCCAGATACTGTCAATCTTTACATGTAAGAGGATATAAACTCTTTTTAACTCACTTGTACTAACAGCATTTCAGAAAGAGAAGACAAACCACAGTGGTAAGCATTAAACAGGTTAACTCTCCCACACATCCAGCACAAGGTCACAGGTGCTTCAAGAGCCCTGCTTAAAAGTTTCCCCTCCCCGCAAAAGGGCTGGTTAAAGACTCTCCCCTTTCCACCGGTCCTGCTGTCCACTGATGCCATCACCCCACAGACCATCATTTAACCTCAAGATATCGGCTCTTCAGTAAGGAAACAGATGGTTCCATAAAAGTGCCAGGTCACAACCAGGAGTGGGACAAATGGTCAAAAAAGCAAAGCAAATGCTAGGGACAATCACACTATGGATAGGAACAGAACAGAAATCATTACTAAGCACTGTATAAATCCATGAGGCAGCTGCCTCTTGGTTACTCTCAGCGATGTAGAACTGGTAAAGAAAGAGAAGGCTGGCAACGGATGGAAAGAAGATACGGAATGGTACCTTCATAACAAGTGGCTGACCTGGACTTTTCCAACTGGAAAAGGAATAGTTGAAAGAGGATGGAAAAATCCTGGGTGGCATGAAGCAAGTAAATTGAGAGAAATTATTAACCATCTCTTAATACAAGAGCTAGGAGATTTTAAATACAGCTAGCAATTTCAAAAAACAAAGGACTGTAGCTTTCTTCCCACACAACATACAGATTCCTTGTCACAAAGCGAGGCAAACACTACGAGCAATACAGGCTGAAGATGTTATTAGACATAAGCACAGTTGCAAGAATCCACTTAAAACATTAAATACCACCACATTGTCTCTGCGGACAGACAGTACTCAGAGGAAGTCACTCACCTTTGCCAAAATCCTGAGCGCCCACCATCAGAGACTGGATATTGGGCTAAGTGGACCTCTGCCTTGATCCTGTGCAGATTTCTCACCTCCCTTTTTTTCCTTTAATTTTAACTATCTTAAGTAGATCTTAAGTAAGCGCAAGATGTCTACCTGGTTTAAGATGCACTGGTTAGGTTGCTACCAAACTGATTAAGCAGTACCATGATTTCTCAGATAAAAGGCATTACGCAAGACTTCTGGGGTCACTGTGTTCTGGGTGCTTTCAATCCCATCTGAACCAAATAAGTTCCAGTTTAAAAATTTATATACCTTTTATAACCGTAATATTGCATCTGAAAATACAGATAGACAAGTGATCTGTGAACAACAGTGCCATGGAAGGAGCTGAATGTATAAAGGAAAGGAAAACATTTGGGAAGGAGGGGGTGAAAGTGAGAAAATAACTTCACTTTTAATTCCACTCATCTTCCATAATTTGTCAATACATTTTAACAGTTTGGTGGGAAAAAAAAAAAAGCTACTGAGAAGTCTCTTATACATAGACGCCTACCTGCACAAGTGTCTCTTGTATACCACATGCAAATTGTAGCACATTCAAGGATAAAATATGACTGAAGCAACTTTTGCTGTTCTGACAGCAAAGGGCCAATTTAAGTTTAATTATGTAAAAGTATTTTAAAACATTTTCAAAAAGCCCTTAATTTCTTCTACTACATGATTACAAATTTTAAAAGTAGATATGCTTATTACAATTTTCATATATTTCTCTGTAAGTATATTTAACTACGAAATCCTTATAAAACAAATAATATATTCTACTTTATAATATTAAATTTCTGAGTTAGATTCTCTACCAAAGCCCAGCTATAAGTGGGGGGGGGGGGGGGGGGGGGGAGGATATTAATCCAGAAATATTTACTCTTGCCTGTTCATTTGTGACACCATAACTACTTTTCATGAAGAAGTCTGAAGAATAACTATGCTAATAAACAACTTGAACTTGTAAAACATACAGTCCTCCCTTTTATGCTTTACTATCCCTATGGTCTGAAATACCATACTTAAATAACTTCAGGTAAGCTGATGCAGCTCTAGAATTTTTATCCTCATATCTTCCATTTAGCATTAAAATCCCCACACACTTGCACAGACGCCATCGGAGGCAGTGCAATGCATATTTCCATCAGCTGGTTGACAAGCCAGCAGCATTCTTAAAAAAAAATCTTACAAATTTTTTCAAAATTTGAAAACATGCAAATTGCTAAAAATAATATTCAAAATGTAAGTTTGAAGTGATTGAATTGTGAAAACAAGCTGAACTTGTTCTTTATCAAACTGTAGGAGTCGCAGATGAAAGGAGGTGCTATATAAGGAATAGCTAGACTTCAACAGCGAAAGCGCTGCCAAAACATTTTGGCCTAGATTCTGACAGGCACGCACCCAAGTTGAAGGGTCATGGAAAGCAGCGGTGTAAAGAAACAACCTACAGAGACCAGAAAACATTACACTGAGGATTATGGCTGGCTTGGGCAGGAGGAGGGGCAGAGGGAAGCTGCTTGGGTTTGTTTTTTTTTTTTTCATTTCAGATCTGTGGAGAAAGACGAAAGTGTTTCAACCATGTGCAAAGGGGGTGGAGATGATATACAAGCACAATTTTTAAGACAGCAACAAATTGCAAGATGCGTCTTGTTCCTTTTCCTAACTTGCTGCTTCTGCTCCTCCTCTTGCCTTCTCATTTGCTTTCATGGAATATGTTATGAGGAAGAACAGATAACGACCGTCACACACACACTCCCGAAGGCGTCCAACTTTCAAGAAATTCATACTCTGTAATTTGATTAGACCCTTAATAAACATGTCAAAATTTTATGAAGAATTCTGGACCTGGCCACCATTCATACTCAGGAATAGTGCAAAGCATCATAAAAAGGAAATAAAAATCAAATTACAATGAGAGAGAGTTGTGAAAGGTCCAGACTGAATTAATAGCTTCATTAATGGCAAAGAAAAATTAATAGTTTTAAATTCTTACAGTTCAGACAATAAGAATACTAATAAGAAGGAAGCTGAAAATTAGTTAGATTCAGTTTAACATGGAAAAGTACAGGCTGCTACATTGAAGTGAGGAGGGGAGAAGGCAGTCAAAGGAAGATCCTTGAAAAACAGTGTTCCTGCTAAACAGAGGAGGTGACTATGAAGAAATCAGATGCTTCTGTGTGCACCAAATACAGAAACATCTCATTGTAAGCTACAGAGAGGCCCTCACCAGAAGAGACGTTATGAACCCCAGCTCGTGTGTCCTGCATCCACTAACACCAGGATGAAGACATCTCAACAACAGACGTACAAAAACAACACACACACACTTCAGGGACTGGTTTAGAATAAGGAACAAAACTAAAGTTTGTAGAAGTTATTAAATCCAGAGCCTTCAGACCAAGATTAACTGTAAGTGTTCAGTAGGGCATAGCTCTACGCATGGCTGTTGAGCATATCTAACAGAAGTCCAAGCACCATAGCTTAAACCAAGTACACTGAAAGCACCAGCGACCACCACATCTGCTTCTCCAAACCTTCAAGAAAGTCTGAGCAAGTCTGCAATTAACAACCCTCTGACCGGTGCAACACATCAGTGTTTCTTAAACTTGGCAATAGAAACTAAAGATTCCAGCTGCTGACACGCTCTACAGAAAAAAAAAAAAAAAAACCACACCCAAAAAAATTAATCTCGTGTTTCCTAGATACAACTGTACAACTCTTTTAACAAGCTTCACCTGCTCTGGTCAGAAGGATGTTGAACATTCTTCTCTGCTTACCGAACACATACCCCACGCTACCAGCGCGACTTCTGTACTTGCAGAGAGGGCTGCATGCCACATCTTCAGCATAAAATACCACAGACCACCGTAAGTTATCATAACTGCCTACTCTTCTTGTGCCAGTGAACAAGCTCATAAAAAGACCTTTACATGAAAGTTACCTTTGGCATTAACATTAGCCTGATGAGTTACAGTAAAGCAAAAATCACTGGTTGATTTCAGTATGGTTTTGGATTAAAAGAGGTTACACTTACACTTGGGCATATTTTAGTTTCGCTATTCCTGCAACATACCAGCTGCATATATGGTAAGCTTCCCCTCCCCTGGTAAAAGGCTTGTAGGTGCTTACGTAATCTTACAATTCTGATACGCAGACATTAAATCACACACACCAAAGGCTGCCACATAGAAGAGATGTAATCTGTTCAGACCAGCACAATTTCTCATACTGCTTCAACACACTTCTTAATTGACGACCCATCTCAAATATCTCAATTAAAAACTAATTTATAGAAGGACCACGGAAGAAAACAAAAAAAAGCATTCTAACTACACATCAGTCCTTATGAAAGCCGTGATTGCAAACCTCCCGAGTGCAGATACTTTTTATTAATGTCAGTTTCCAAGTCAGCATCCTACGATAAAGGTTTCAAATGCTCGTCCAACTGATGCACCCGGTGCAATCGCGAGTACTATTGAAATAAATAAAGGAAGAGCCTGAAGTCTACTTCGGCTGGACCTTCGCGTAACACTCCACACGGCAAACAATAAGAAAAGCGCGTTCACGCTACAGTTTCACCGTAAGCAAACGACGGGAGCTTCGCAAACCACAGGGGAGGGGGGTTCAGGGTTCAGGGTCCGGCGCACCGGCCCCCCGCGCCCCGCACCGCGGGAGGGGAGGGGCTGCCCTCCCGCCCCCCTCCCCTCCCGGAGCGACCGCCCCGGCCCCGCCATGGGCTCTGCCCCGAGGCTCCCCGGGGCCAACCACTCACCGCCGCACCGGCCGCAGCTCCCACCGCCCGGCCCCGCGGGCTTTTATTCTGCAAAACCCCGTGGCGTGGGGCGGGGAGGGGGGAGAAGGAGAGGGCGAGAAATTCGAGGCTTTCTAACAGAACAGACGCCGTCCCCAGATGCTGCCTTCCCTCCCCTTTCTCGCCCACTTTATTTTTTTTTTTTTTTTAAGGGGGGGGGGGGGTGGGTGGATTCCGGCAGCCGCCGGCAGCCCGGGCCGTGCACTCCCCGGCCCACGCCGCGGGGCGAGGGGAGCTCGGCGCCGCGCTCCGCTCGGGCGGGGAAGGGGCCGGGGAGCCCCGTGGGCTGCGCCCCCCGCGCCGGGCAGGGAAACGCCGGGAAAAGTTTGAGCGGGGGAAGGGGCGGCAGCAGCCCCGGCCCCGCCGCCGCCACCTGGGAGGCTGGCCGGGGCGGGAGGAGGAGGTGGAGGAGAGGAGGAAGGGGAGTTTGTGCAGCCCGAAGCCCGCTCCCTGCCCGCCCCGCGCCGGCAGCCTGCGGACACGCGTGGGTCGCCCTCCAAGTCCGTCCCACAGAGCGGCGGCAGAGGTGCTCGCTCGCGGACGGGGGGGGGGGGGGGGGGGGGCGTGGGCAGCCCCTCTGCAGCCCCACGGCCGCTACCCGGGCACGGGAGCCGGGTCCCGGAGCGATGCCACCCGCGACCCCCTCCCCTTCCCCGGCAGGCACCCCGGTCGCGGCGCGACCCCGCCGCGCCGCCCTCCCTCCCTCCCTCCCTCACCTGGGCGCCGAGCGGCAACTCACCTGCGGAGAGCTGGGCCCGGGCCGCCCCGAGCAGGGCGGGCGAGCGGCCGGCCAGCAGGGCGAGCGCCGCCAGCAGCGGCAGCGAGGCGGCGGCGCCGGCCCCCCTGCCCATGCCGACTTGCGGAGAAGTTTCCGAAAGAGGCCGGGGCTGCCCCGGCCCGCGGCGGCGGGCGGAGCTCGCCTCGCCCGCCCCTCCCGCCCCGGCGCCTCGCCAGGAGACCCCCCGCGCCGAGGGGCGCCCGCTGGCCCCGGGGCCGCCCGCTGGGGCAGCCGTCTGCGGCGCGACGGGCGCGGCGGCGGCACCGGCTCCCCTCGTACTCCGGAGTTACTTTGCTGCTGGGCGAGCGGGGAGGGAGGGAGGAGCCCAGCGCGCACGTCCAACCCCCGCTCCCCGGCACTTGGCAGGGGGAATGTGGGACTCCGGCCCGCGGCGGAGCGGCGCCCGGCAGCGCCTCCTGCTGCAGGCGCGGGGGCCAGCACCGCCGCGCCTCGGCGCGGCTAGGCTCGGCTCGGCGCGGCTTTCCCAGGCACGCCTCGGCTCGGCTCGGCTCGGCTCGGCTCTCCTCCGCTCCCTCCGGCACGGCGCAGCCTGGCTCAGCGCGACCCGGGAGCCGCTACCGGCGGCTCTGTGAGACCCCCGCCCTGGGGAGCCCACCGCCTCCGGAGGCGAAAGAGGGGGCGAAAAGGGGAGGCGCCGGCGGGGCGGGGAGGTCGGGGGCAGGGAGCGGGGCCGGGGGGCGGCGAGTCCCGGGCGCCGTTTGCAGGGGACGAGCCCGGGCGGCCCGGCTGCGGTTTGCCGGCTGTCCCTGGCTTTTAGAAACGCGTTATAGATCGGGCGGCGAGCGTTGCGTTATCGCCGGGCATCGAGCTGCCTGGCTGCACATCTTCGAGCCAGGATTTGTGGTTTTTCTTTGCTCCCCTCTCTTTGGCAACACTTGTCTGCTTCGTAACGCCAGCGAAGCCTCGTCGATCGGAACTGAAATTGTAATAAAAGGTATTGCCGTTAATGCTGTCGTTTCCACATGTAATAAATAACCGACCTTTCAGGCAGGTCTGTATGCAGCTATACAACTCCGACACCCGTGGGCTGGGAAACAGGACCTTCTCGCTAGATCCGGACCCCAGGTATGCCGTATAATAAAGGCCCCTTTCTCTGTCTTTGAAAGCACTGGAGGTCCGTACCCTTTCCAGAGCTTAGGACCCTATAAAGCATTTGGAATAATGGATAAAGGCACCGGTGCTGGAATTTCTGTTTAAATAAATTGCCTGCACATTTTTTATCCTATTAGTTTTTCTTTTTTGCGTGGCAGCTTGAAATTGGAGACGTTGTATCGTGATTGCAACAGAATCTGAAACCACTGGAAACTCACAGGTTTTATTGCAACCTCGAAATTCAATCCAGGTTCATCAAAGGTTTGCTGTGATTCAAAATCCTTTCCAGCCAATGTGTGGTAATTGATACGTTTACCTCTAAACCCTGCAAACCCTCGTGTTTTCACAGAAAAATAAAGTGAAACGCAAGAGTTTGCTTTGTTATACAAACTAACATGACTTCACGCCCCTCCAAAAAAAAAAAACAAAACCCAGCACTGAAAAGGCTCTACACCTGGAAACCCCTGTTCTTCATTTGGGTGGAGTGGCTGAAAATCAACTTCCATGCTTACTGTGAACTATAAAATGATGTGCTTCAGTGAACACTGGCTCTTTGTTTGAACTTCAAGGATGGGAGCTGGGTGAGGCGGATCTCATGACACCGGTGTTTCAGGAAGGATGGGCCACATACTGGGTCCAAGTAAACACAGGAAATTCTTCTGAGCAAGGTGAAGGAAAGTAGTGTGCCAGCCCAGCTTCTGACACATTAAGCTATGTCACAATTTCTGTTATGTGGAAATTTTTAATGAGAAAGATGTACCAATTCATCTTAGTATAGGGGTGGGGGAGCACACAGGTATCTGATGCTGTCCTTTCTCCTGTGACCTATAGAGCCAATGGTGTAAAAATTACCTCAAGCCAGATAACTTGTGAATGGTTTGGGAGCGCAAGGGGAGAGGAGGACTAACGCCCGCTTCCCCTTAACCGCTGTGGCAGTCTCGCAGGTACCTCTGGTGACCAGCACTGCGGATCACCATGTCCAGACTGTGAGAGAGGCCATTAGGTGATGGTGGATGTGCAGCACCAGGATGCCGCTCCGTTTCACCGCTGTGAGGCGGTGGGTCCCACTGACAGTCATCTATGCTTTATCCAGATAGTTTCTGTATCTTCCAGGGGGAGCCTCCTGGGATTTTATCCTTTCCCGTTACTCACATTCCTATTAAAAAGCAACAAAGAGGATTTTGATTGCTATTCTTTCCTGGACTGGAGAGTTTGAGCTTGAGAGGTGTGGGCAAGATGCACGCGTGACCCCACTTTTCCTCCAGGTATGTATCTGTCAAGCTATTACATGTAGTTCACTCTATGTGTCCTTCTACTGTACTTGGCATCCTGACAAAGACTTAAACTTACACATCAGGTTTGAGATCATTTTTATGTTGTATGACATGAATGGATTTATTTTTGTTCCAGCTTTTACATTTTTAGAGCTCTAAATGTTTTCCAGTCTTTTGCAATTTCGGTTAATAACAAAGCATATTTATATTACCTCTTGCACATCTTTTAAAACCTGAGCTAACAACTTGTGTGCTAAATGCAAGCCAAATGCAGCAGCAGAAGGATGGAGAGACCCCACAGTAATGTCTTTCCCTCCAGCCCAAGGGGTATTTGGAACTTAAGGAAGGTACAGTCTTTATCCCGGTAATTATAACCTCTAAATAAAGTGTCAAATAAACCTCTGTCAAATTCAAGAAAGTTTGGTTCTGAAACTCTACTAGATGCTTCTACCCCCTTTGCATTCCCTGTTAAAACTTTCCCATTACACTTTTGGGTGTTGCTAAGCCCATCATAACATAATTTTTAACACAGGCTATCATTTAATTTTGTTCATAATGACCGACAGATGTCTAGCATAATATATCATCTCACAGTAAAATATCTTAAATTAGCAATATTCCAATGCTATATGAGAGAATTAATATCTAACATGGCATTTTCCCATGGTATTTGAATAGTATGTACAGTATGTTATGCTAAAATACATATACCTAACCAGCAAAAATATTTTCCTCTTCCCTCTTTTTTTTTTCCAGGAACTTTTAACTATTCTCCTAGAGTGAGAGGGGATTTTGAGAGATTAAGTGCCATTTTTCCAGCCAAAAGATCTGATAGTCAAAGATTCTCGTTATCCTGCTGCTCCCACCCAACTTTCCACCCCTCTGCTCTTTTGCTTCCTTTGTGAAAATCTGCTTGCTTATTTTATGAGCCTTAGCAAGATCCAAAGCCTTGAAGATCTGACTCTTCAAGGTTGGAGATCCTAGAGAAAATTGTGAATTGTATTGACTCAGATTTTCTTGGTGTTATCCAATAATGCCCATGGCAAGCCTTCATTGTATTTTGCTTCTGAAAAAAATACTTCTGTAAAATGTACTGCAAATTTCAGTTAAATGTATTGTTCTAGTGCCTAGTGCTCACAAAGGCTCTTTTAGAGCATACTAATTCCACAGACAATCAGCAGCCGTCATAACAAACCACGGGCACCTGGACTGGAGAGAAGGAGACAATGCTGAGAGTCCTACTGATGCCTTTGAAGGTCTCCCCTCTTACAGCTGCTTTTCAGATGCAAATGTGGGGCAGGTAGAGGGTCTAAAAAGGATGGGGGTTCACTGCTGCATATCATGTGTGCACAGGAGGACTAGGATGGTGCCTTCCAAATGGGAGCACCCCAGGTTAAGCAGCTACTTGTGGTACATGGTGGGAACGGGGCATGCAACAGGGGAACTGCCCTGTGACTGTCAGTCTCCAGGGGCACCTCTGCGGCTCTTGCTCATGTTCTCCAGCCCCACTGTCATCAGAGCTACTGACTATGTGCGATTATGGAGAGCTGTGTGGCATTTCCCACCCTGAGCCTCCTGTTCTCACTTGACCACCATTCTCAGTCATGTCTACCTTTCAGGCTAGAACTTTCAATTCTTTACCCAGAGACAGGATATTACTTTGGTCTGCTTGTCATTTCTGCAATTTTGATAAAATAGCCTGTGATTTTTAAAAAAGAGCACATTCCCTATTATTGACCAAATCCTGTCGTCTTTTTCCTTTGAGCAGACAAAATAGTTGACAACTGAAATATAACATGGGAATAGCCTTCAAGAAATAGTGAGGCATGGCCTTGTTCTAAAATAAATTCTTTTACTGAATTCCATCCCTTCAAAATTACGTTGTACTGTGCATTCCTTATGTCAGGGTCCCGCCCAGAAAGAAACTTGTCTCTGAGTTTGTCTAAACATCAACGAAAGTGTTCTGTAAAAGTATATACTTTAATAGAGTCTTGTTCTGTAAGACGCTATTTGGTTAAAGCATCAAAATCTGGTCTTTGGGAGGCAGCTAGTAGGTGAAGCGCAGTGTATCAGATCTATCAGTGATTATGAATGGATTAAACTCCTCAGAACTGTTTGGTTTTAAACAAGTTCTTGCAACACATTTTCTGTTTAAGCAAATACATCTTTCCACATTACCTAGAAGCCTTTTACTAGTCATCTTCTACCCCCATGCCATTCATCACAGCTTGATGCTCATATTCCTCATTAGAAACATAGGAGGAAATATAATTTTGTGCCATTGCGGAAGGTACCAACAAGAAAGACTTACGAACTTTCTGAGGACTCGCAGAGGTACATTGCATTCCTGTGCCGATTAGCCAATTCTTTTTAGATTGCTGTACCTGTACCTGCTGCTTGCAATGGTTTAAAAGCATGTAGAGCTTTAAAGTCCACAACACTAAAGCTGAGCTTGAACTCAGTTGAAGGTGTTTATTCAGGTTTTGGAACAGCTTGGAAAGGGCACTCAATGTGCCCTTCAAAGATTCCTAAGAAATTGGGAGAAAAATGGACAGATGGCCTTAGGGCATGCGTTGGCACTGAAGTGCAGCAGACAAAGAGATCCAACAGTAGAGAACGGTTGAGTTGGGTGAGGTCTTGCAGGTGTTAAGCTGATACAGTGAAAACTAGAAGCTGGTAGAAAATCTAATGTAAAAGGATAATATATATTATACATATAAATAGATATATAAATATATATCCCGTATAGGTGGACAACCTAGAGAGATCATTTTAGCGGTGGCTTTTGGGGGTAAATAGTTGGCTGTGAATAGCAGGATAAATCAGATAAATCACACAGTATTGCTTCTGATCCCATAGAAGGTAAACGTGCATCTATTTGTTGCTTAACTGGGTAAACATGCACATTTAAAATTCAGTGGTTAGAATGTTTGTGAAAAGTTAACAGATGAAAGAAACAAACTGAAAGTAAAATCAATGTGATCCAAAATCACATTGCACTTTTCATCCAGCTTTTACCCAGTCGTAGCATGTTGTGATTGGCACAAGCAACATGGTGATATTTTGTACATAAAAAGAAATGCAGAGCTGGGTAATTTCCTCTTGAAAACCTTTAAAGAGCATGTAGTTTGTGAATATTGTCAAGTGATAGGCCTGGAAACACTTAAACATCTCTTTCCTAGGGTTTGTTTTTATTTTTTTTCACAAGGATTAAGTGATTTGGGGGTCACAGTTGAGACATCTCATACAAAACAGACATCAGAAATACATTTCTACCCTGGTCCCATTACCAACAAAAAAATTCTACAACCTCATTTGAACGGTGCGATTCGTCTAGGGAGAGTAATGACACTCAAGTCGTCCATAGCCTCAAGACCTTTCACAGTGCTGCTATGTCCACTTGTGCCACATCCAGTGATCAGTTTATTAAGGGGCCTTGGAGGCAAATTAATTATTTAGAAGTACAATAAATTGAGAATTCAGTCGTCCATCCCTTAATGGAATTAGCGTTCCTGAGATTACCGTTAACTCCTCCATACCAGCCATTGCTGAAATCTTATTTGAGAAAACCTTGAAGTGAAATAAATAAAGCTTATAAATCAAAAATTACTTTTAAGTAACGCAGAGCTCTGTAGTGTTTAGCGGGTCTCCTGGGATTGGTAGTAACTTTGTTTGGCTTATCCGGGCATAAATGTCCAATATAGATTACTGCAAAACCTGCTACTGAAATTAAAGAAAGCTAGGCTTGGCTTGGAGGGCAGCAATTACTCGCCCTGTAATAAGTGTTGGTGTTACAGTGGTGTATTCACAACTTAGATGAGATCCAAATTCTTGAATGTTTCCACTTCTTCTTGTTAATTGGAAATTGATACGTATGAGGGTAGCTGAGGAGTCTGCCTGAATATAAAATGATCTAAAGAAAACAACCATGAGCATAAACAAGCACGAGTAAGTGACAATATAAAAAACATTACCCATTCCTCCAGCATATTTATCCATTAGAAAGGAATATATTCAGGTTCTTGCAGTTAACCAAGAGATGGCTATGATTTGAATAAGAAAGAGGCTCAAGAAGCCCAGTATATGATTCAACCTTACCTTCGCAAATTTTAATGATATCCAGGAATGAAAATTGGAATCTGCAGTCAATCAGTCCGTACTCAAGGGAAGAAGAATATGATTAAAGACATTTCCAGTCCAGCACTATACTCACATTTATTTTTGCAATCTCACTGGCTACCAACTGAAAGCAAAACTGGGGCCCAGGTATGTGCACTTCATACACGAGTCTACGCTGCTGACCAGTAACAGCCCACCTGAAAAGAAAAGGTCACATCTGGCACAGGCTTTCCAGCATTACCTGCAACAGGGCAGGAAAAGATACTAAACAAAATATAGCCTGCTCTTCTTCAGCCTACCGTGTAAATTTGTCTGCTGGGGTAGGGATATATGACCTCTCAAAGAAGGAGGAATAGATATTGAATTATTTCTTCATCTCATATAAAACCGAGGAATTGTTAATGCTCTGAAGATACTTTTGCAGAAACAACTGCTAAAAATTCATGGGTGCCATCTTGTCTGTAGTTTCAGGCAGATTTCATCCCCGGGGGAAATTAATCAAGCTACATTAATACATACTCAGCAGACTCACAAGTCATAACTGACGTCTGGTATAGTGATTGCTCATGTCATTCCACAAAAGCTTTCTCTATTAGAACAGTCTTTCATAAGCTGCTACTAAACTTCTCTTCCAAAGTAGAAAGTCTCATCAAATAAATCTTACAAACTCATAAAGACTTTGTCTCTGGGGTCTGACAGCTATTTTCTGGTTGCTCTTAGAATATTACTGCCTCAGTTCTGTGTACTTTAGCTCCAAGTTTTCAGTGTGACTTCCAGATATCTACCATAAAGCCCTAAGTTTCCACTTTTATGTTCCTTCATTTCAGAGCTGAAGTATTCTCTTCAATTCCCAGTTTTTAAAATAAGCTACTAAAATGGAAAAGGCTACCTACTCCAAGAATACATGTGTATATATCTTATCCAAAGTAGGTTAACTTCTGCCCGAAGAGTTTATCGGCAGTTGAATTACCATACTTTGTCTTTGCTGGATGGCAAGTGACTCACTCTGAATTACTGTATGTCAGGATGTTGGAGCCATGTATAAAGTTATTCTATTCTCCTTTTTTCCCCTTTTTTAGTTCTAAATTTAAAACTTGCACTTCTTATATCCAGTTTAAGTCATGTAATACCTGGAATATTTCTTCTTTCTCTAGAATAAGTTTATAGGAACAAATCAGAAAAGTTGGAGAAAACAGCATTGTGAAAGACAATGCTAGCTGAGACAGGATACTGTAATACATTTAAGAATAATTTTATAAGAGTCTAGAGAGTGTTGAAAAGTAAAAATTTTGTAGAGCAGAATTAATGGGGTTTACCTGGAAATCTGTTACAGTATTTGTTGTTTCCTGAAAAGAAGGTTCACACAGCCATTTATGTGAGAAAAATGTTTTACCTGGCCCGATTGTTCATTTTAGTTTTCAAAAATATATCTCAACTGGATCTGATATTCTTTTCATTTTAATGCAGGTCCAAGAAAAATGTCTTTACATTTTATGTAGAATAATCTGGCAGCTTTTACTATGAACTTGGATGCTTTATTTTCTGTCTGTACTGGGGTGATCCTTTATTATCATGGCTATCACACGGCTGAGCTGTATTGCTGTCTGTTTTATCTCAATGATGACAGACTAGGCGACAGAAGAACAGTCCAAGAATACATACGGCGAATGCAATGCCAACCTTCATCAGCTGTGAAAAATATATTGTACTACCTTACCATCCTTTTTTCTGCTGCAAATAAGGCCTTCACACATCCTTTGTTTTGCCTAATGCCTTTCCGATGCCACTTCCCTCAAACAAATCACGGTCCTCAAGGTCTCAGCAATATTTGCTTGCAGATTGAAATGTGGTCATGGATCTTCCTTTAGCCTAGAAGAAGGTAGTTTCTCCAGGTTCAACAACTGGATCGATACATCTTATTGTTGCACTCTGCATTGTCCCATCCTGCTCTTCAACTGCCATTTCTTCCGGGTAGGGGCATTTTGGATACAAACAGGGACCCTACACCCTTATCATACTGGTAGCATAGTAGCATTGATACAGTTTGCAAAGAGGTGTTCCTGTCTAAAGGATTGGATGTTTTTCATCTTTAGCTTGGGTTTAGGTAGCTTATTATCTTCCTAAGCCAAAACTGCTCCAGGAGACCTGAAGCAATCTGTAGGATTTCAGCCTGGTTTTCTTCACGTTCCAGTCCATTCCTCTCCCCTCTTGGCTGCTCATCCTCTGGAGAAGAAGGGCAGGGTTCTACTGGAGGCTCAGACAGCTCAAGGAGGTGTTTAAGAATGAATCTGTCCCATAAAAAGTCTATCATAGTAACTTCTAGTGAATCTGATCTTGAAGCTGTGTAGATCGGCAAGATTTTGGTCTCCAGGAAATTCCAAAACACTTTTTAGGTCCTATTCACAATAATTTGGCACATTTGTCTGATTTTTGGTGTCCCAATGAGAAGCAATGGTTAGTCCTCTTATAGTGCCCACCTGAGTGCCAGCACTTAAAGACTGCTGACTATGTGGCACCACTATAATGATAGCACTAGTGATAGCACCACTAAAACAACAATATCATTAAATCATTTCCCAGAGGAGATTATAGACAATGATGAAGTGAAAGCAGAAATCTATAAATACAAATTACGTTAGCCTCAGAGAAAATCACTAGTTTATTCAGCAGGAAGAAAAAGACAACACTTATCAGAAACCCTGCAGCTCCTGCTGATGAAGGGTTAAGATTCCCACAAACTTGGTCTAACTGCATGTTGTATTTGGACAAAATATAGATTCAGAGAGAACCTGTCCTTGCACAGCTGAAATGCCCTTTCGTCTGTTTCCTTTCCCACTGGAGTAATTAGCTATGGTAGCAGTTCAAACGTGGTTGCCTGGCATTTATAATTAGAATTGTTAATTCAAAATTGCTAAATATTTCATTTAATAAGGAGAATGGTCTGCTTAAAATCTCACTCTGCCTACATTTTTCCATTTGAGGTTACAAGTAACATCTATAAATTACTGTACCTGAGAGATTAGAGAGTATATGTTACCCCTATTTTTCAACGTGCACACATGATGCGTCTTATAGCACTTCAGGTCTAGTTATTTGGTCGTCTTTATATAATCAATGAGAGCCCTGTCCAGCAGCACTGGCTCTCCGTGTGGTACTGTGAATAGTCCCACTGAAATCAGGGCCTCATTCATCATGCCTGATGATAATGGCTTGCTAGATTGGGCCAGATCTCACAACTTCCCCCCAACTCTTTCTGAGAGTGTTTTCAAACCATTTGGAAGAGAAAAATGTATATTAAAACACCCAAACTGGTAAACGTATGAAGTACACATAAAAATTGATGAGATTTCAAGATTTAGCTTTTAAGGACACTAGAAGGGATCATTTGTTGGCTTACTGTATAACATCATCAGTAACAGTGTCATCCAACAATACCCTCTGTTAAGTGACCACACTTACGGTCAACTAAATCAAAGGTCTGAAAAGGCATTCAGTCTTTATTTTTGAAGAGTCTAAGTCTTTGCCTCATAAAGGATTTCAATGACTAATCAACCTAATTTTGAAAATGTGTCAAGCTTTAAGTTCCAAAAATTGTTCTTGACAGTATCTCTCTAAATCAGTCTTTGCTTTTGCCTACACTAATTATTGTTTTATGCATATACTATAGACCTCAGAGGGGCTTGTCAGTAATAAAATTATTAAAAATATATTGTAAGCAAGCACTTAAGTTAAATTTATTTTTACTGTAATTTTTTAATCATCAACTGTCAGAGATTTGAGTCATGCCTGATTTGCAATGAAATCTGCATTTCTAACACCAGGAGAAGATGGGTTATTCTATTGGCTTATGCTAACAAAGAGTACTCCAACAAGTCTTTGGGATCGCAAAATGGAAGCCTACCTATCCAGTCATAAATTATAAGCAGTCTCATTAATTTATTTCAGGTTAACACATGAAGGGTTTTTTATAACCATGGTTGCTATAAGGCAGGTAGAGTGCCTAGCAGCACGCATGGATTCCAGAGAGGTTTGTGATCTTCTCATCCTGCTGTGTTCAAAGTTTTAAGGATTGTCTTGAAGCGAATGTTTGATGGATAGCATACAGTGCTCTTCCATCCGGCACTGTGAGTCATAGCATTGTGTATTGTACCAGTTTATTCAACTTCTGCAGACCAGCATATCCCACACGGAGACCTAAGTGGTTTTTTTTTCCTTTCTCTAAGGACAAACTTTCTGATTCTACTTTATATTCTTTATCCACAGCTTGTGATGTGGAATAGAGTTCCAAATGTGGGGATGGTGACTTGACTCTGCTTTTTTTTTTCCCCCTGCCTAGAGAAATAAGCCTTGATTAATGATGAGTTTCTGTTCACAATGTTCTTTATTTTAAAAGGCAAAACCTGTTCTCTGTGTGTGTGGAAGATGACAGATTGACAGCCCTGGGAGACTGAAAGCCCTCTGTTTATCCCCGGTTACAGATACAACATAACTAGTAAAAATGCAACTTTCCATGAGCTACCCTGCCAATGTATTTCAGCCCCGGACCACACGGCCAGGGAAATATTCAGGACACTAGAGGTTATTTTAGTTATCCAGGCTACGCAGTCCTTTGTCTTTGCCGAAGCTACCCACCGCTGTGATGGCAGTTTCTGTGATCTGCGTGTCTGAGAGCATCAGCTTTCATTGAGCAGTCATCACATGGTAGTGACTTTCATTTAAGACTGATCTGGTCTGAATTTGAACTGTGTTTCATAGATAAATGCCTTAATGTCTGGTTTCCAGTCACCTGAGCTTTCCAGCTACTCTGTGTGTCCCTTGTTTCAAAGGAAAAGAGAGATTATATTTTGCATTTCTTTGACTTAGGAAAGTGGTCTTAGCTGATGGTACATGGGCCTGATTGCATTCATTTCAGTGCCTTGATGCCTCCTTGAAACTGGTGGGGATATGCCTTGAGTTTTTTGTGACTCTTCTTGCATGGCTATAAAACTCAGTGAGTTCAGAGGGAATAGCTGCGGGAGCAGCCTGAGCACGTGACAGTGAATAACATAGTGAATAAGTGGTTATTTGCACACTGGTTGTTGCAAGAGATTTTCACAGATGCGGATTAAGAGGATTATAGATCATAAAATGCTTTAGTACCATTTTGGGAGGTGGTACACTGGAGATGTAAATGAGGAGATATTGTTAATGATCAGTTTCTTAGCACATTCCTGTTTCAAGAAAGCCAAAATTAAACAGGCGCTCTGCAGTGGGGATAGGAAAAGGAATGCGTTGGCTGGGCATACGGCTGTCTCAGGACAGCAGGCGTTGGTGAGGGAGAGGATGAGATCGAGGCAGGAATACTCTTGCGACCAAAGAGAAACATGAAAAACATGCAGAGGAAAGGTGACCAGAGAAACTCCTCAGGATCTTTTTTTCATGTCCTATGCCTGGTGTTCAGTCATATTGCAGTACTCTGAAAGTGAGTTTAAGATATGCGACTGTGGTGAATTTTGGTCAGGGATCTGCTCAGGCAGCCCAAATGAAATTCAATCTTTTTTTTATTATTTTTTTTTTCCTGAAAATAAGGTTCTGTAGAGTCATGGTGCAAGGAGTTCAGCAGTTCCAGAAATTACTGAGGGGACATTTGGCCTTTGTGAACGTGCAGCGTGAAGTGCTACCTTGCACTACTACGGTGGCAGTATATGATTAATATTGCAATTAATAGCTCATGTTTCTCCCCTGTGCACCCAGATACTGAGCTGTCTGAAACCTGATTCAAGAGATCTTGCTGCAGCTGCAGTGTTCTTGGTACAACTCCCCTGTGCTTTTATAACACCGTAACTAATATTTCAATGCTTTTCTATTCCCAAAGTCCCCAAATCTTATTTCTTTTTTTTTTTTCTTTTTTCCCATTTTCTACAAATAACTTTTGCTGCAAGGATGTGAATATTCTCTCCATGTCGATGAAGGTCTACCTAACTCTGAGCTCTGTTATTTCTGTATTTCCACACTGAATTCTAGAGCATGACAGCAATTTCCTCTGTCCTCTGAGACAAGGAAGGAACTCATAGCATGAAAGATTGAAAGAGTTTGGGCCCTTGAAGGTCCTTTACAAAATCTTTCCACCCAGCTCTAGAATCTGCACAAGCCCAAACATTTCACATATATGCCTGATGGAGAATTTGACACTCCTTGCATGTGCCGTAGGATTTTGAGAACATTAAGGAGCTTTCTGGAAGCACATTTAGTTACTCACAAAAAGTGCATATTCAGGATAGCTGGGGTTTTTTTGGTAAGTTTGCTGAGAGTTTAACTCATCAGATACAGCTTTTTTTAATAGCTCCTTGAGAAATATGCAAGATACAGGCTGTGAGTTTGCTCTCCTACCAAAAGGGTTTTTTTTTTCCTCCCTGAATGGCCAGTACAAATATCTTCATGCCTCATCTATGAACATCATGTCCTATCAGGAAAATCTCTTTTCTCAGTAACCGAGAAAAATATTTGCTCTGTTTGCAATTTCATGCGCTATCATGTGATAACAAGACTGTTATTTGGAAAAACTCTGTTGAATTTCATTTTTATAATTACAGTGCTTACCTAGTTGTCTGTTGAAATGTTCTTTGGTCCCCAAGGCCATTTTTATATAAAGCCAAATTGAGTAACAAGTATTTTTATATCTTACTTGAATTGCTATTAGCATATGAAGTTTTTTGCTATTTGTAAACTTTTCTATCAGTTCAGTTAAAACTTGAAACATAAATCTAGTTCAACTAGCATCATCTGAAGTCTATGTACTTCATTTTTACATTCATTTTGTCAGCTATACATCCCCCATACCATATGGTATGATACTCTCAAAGAAAAGCTAAATCTTTTCTGCACAGTAATTGTTTTCATTTCTATTAAAAGAGAAAGGCACAAATAATAGGTACAGTCAAGGCATGCAATCTTTGGCATGTCAATAAATCCTTGATGTCTATTAAAACCCCACCTAAACTTGCAATTCCCTTGACAGAGCACGTAGGAAGGCCTTTCTCCATCTGCTGTTTTTGCTGATGAGATGCCAAATGTCTTTACAGATACTCTCATAGAAAAGGAAGGAAATGCAATTACAGGAATCATGCTCTTAAAAGCACCATTTGAGAAAAAAAAAAGAAGGTGAAGTGATTTTATATATACTAGATCACCTCAGAGAACGATTACAAATGATGTTCATTTACAATAGAAGAGTGATAACTGATTTTTATATATCAGTGTATATAAAAGATGATGTTTGAAATGTCCATCATTCTCTCCTAATTCAGATGTCCTCTTGCCTTTAAACTTACAGTTTAGCACAGAGTAAGAAAATAGCTTTTACAAAGTTTAAACAAATCTAGTAGAACTAACTGAACCTGATGATTTTATTAAGAGGACCAGTGCTTTAAATGCTGTGAAATGTTAAATCTTAAAATCATCCCAAATATTTGCCTCAGCTGTATCTAGAACAGCTTTATGCAGTGGCACGGTATTGTTAGATGTATGCACGCAGATGTGCTTTCAAAACAACAGCAAATTGTTACAAAAAACACACTACTTGTTTTGCTCATTTGCAATGCACTGGTATGGAATTAAAGCATTCCCTTAGAGACCGAGATGATAATTATACATTTATTTTTTTTTTGTAACACATCTAAACCAAAATGTCTGGAGCCAATCAGCTGGCATCTTTTGACATTTTTGTTGACTTTTTTTTGACACCGAAGTAAATATGACAAAGAGGATTCAAGCAGTTTTAGACAGGGATTTCTTTTATATTCACAAGCGTTTGCTTGAACCGAAGTACAATCTTAAGATCATCAAGTTGCTGAAAGAGTGTCTATGAAAATAAAAGTGTCTTTGTGAACCACAGGTGATACATTTTCTGTGTTCTCAAATATAGGTGTAAATTGAAACAGAGTAAGACTAGCAAGAGCAAACAGGAAAAGAATTAAAACACTATGTCTTTGTTGTTTCATTTCCTTTACTACAGACTGCAATCAATACTTTACAACAGGGTTAATATGGTCTCTTCAAACATGCTATTATTCTTTCAAAATAGCACAATAACTTTATTAGTTATGCTGTCTGCAGTCTTTCCAATGTGACAGGATTGTGTGGGTGTTCAGATTGTAAGTAATTTTCTTGGTGCCCTCTGTTGGAGTATTTTCTGTGAGTGCTAACAATAGCAGCTAGCACCACACAGCTGCAGGAAATTTGAGTAGTGGAAGTTCTAATTCTAATTAGTATAATTAACACAAACAGAAAAATGTCCCACACTGGGAGGCTTACTGTTTCTGCTTAGTAATTATTGAATATTCAGATTCCACATCTGCTGGTCCTTTACTATTCAAGTGAAGTTGTAGTGGTTGATTCCTCCCCCCACCCCTCTCTCCAGCTTCAGTGACATTCAGGTGCACCACTGAAAGGTATTTTAAAACATAGCCTAGAGGCTGATCTGGTAACTAGTTGTCTGCATTTCTTCTTGTACTTTACTTTTGCAAAGCATCTGTTTTGTAAATAAATAAATGTGAGTAAGCATTGGCCCCATTCGGTGTAGCAATGCCTCTTGCATTTGGTTTCAGATGAATTCTGTATCCATAATGCAAGAATAGAGATTGCTTCCTTTGCAAGAGAATGAAGACTGAGCAATTTTAGAAATATCCGTGTGATGAGCTACACCGCTGTATCAAATGCTTCTATCAAATGGTCAATGGCCAGCCTTTGGGAGGGGAGAAAGAATGTCATCAAACTCATCATTTGAGGAGATTTGAATATCCTAGTGACTGACTTCAGAATTGGCTTGGATCTCATGGACCCAGGGGGCTACCATTCTAGGTAACTTGATCAACATCCTAATCCTGCACAAAAATATATGGGGGATTTTTCAGGCTTGCTCAGGTCTTGGCATTCAAAGCACCTGAGCATCACTATTTCTGTTGCCGGTATCCTGGTAGGACAGTTTTTCATTTGTCTTTGGTGCTATGTATCATGCTAGCAAAAGGGCAGAAGTGTCATGCTCTTCCTTATAATGAGAAGTACCCTCCCTAGCTACAAGTAGCTGCATTTGTGTAGCAAAGTGCTACTCAGCACTACTTTGCTATGCAAAGTAACACTCGGTAGCATTCAGTACTATTGAATAAAAGTGTTACCTATATGGCTGGTCCCAATGGACAAAATATGGTAGAAATCATAAACTGAGAGGGGATTGGTTAACATAGAAAGGACAGATATGTTGGCTGGTGCTTATGAAAATGGAAGAATTGGGGAAAATATTATCTGTTGCAATTAAGTCGGTGTTGGGCAATCCGGACTGCCTCACCTGCCAAAGTTAGAAGTGGTCATATCTGCACAAAGTGATAATTTTTCTATCCCTTTTCTTGTCAAGATTGAGTCAATCATCATGTGACAGACCACCCATGTGTAAAAAGATATATGTCTGGTGGGAGCTGATATGGAACCTGCAGATGGGCTTAGTGGCTTTGAAAAGCAAGTAATTTTCCATTAATACTTTCTGTAGAGGCTAAGGCCCTGATACCTTTCAGATGAGCTGTAATTAGGCCATTATTTGAGGTCTCAGATACTGCTGCTGATAACTGTGCAAGTTCTAGTCTTTTTCTAAATTGCCCTTTTATGTTTCAGTCTGGCTTTCTGTCTGGATATAGCACTGAATGAATCACTCATGTTAATTAATAGTCAACATATTAGCTGCATGAGTTGTTTATAATTTTTTCTCTCTACATCAGCCTCACCTCAGATATCCGTTATTAATGGTAAACTGTTTTATAGAAGCACCCACTTACAGTTAGGTACTGTGCAAATATGTATGAAAAGAGAAACCTACAAAGCATAGAAACTAAGGAAATATAGAATTAATGACCTTATTACTCTAGTCTGAATCTCTGTAACAGCAGCTAATTCTCAATGTGGGAATTTTGCTTCTGCAACTCACCTCTTCCTTAGAGGTTTCTCATTCTTTGTATGCAGTCCAAAGAACATGTATTTTCTCAACTATTTTCAATGAAACAAGTAGCCTTTTTCGTGTTAAAAGATCCAACTTTGGCACTTACATAATTACTAGAATTTATGTCACAAATGTACATTGCTCAATTATAATATTTTGAAATATTCATTTGGGGTGCAGTAGTTCACCTGTGCTTCTTTTCAAGTGTTTCTTACATGATCACTTACCCTTAAGTAATTAGCAAGAATCAGCTGATCTGAACTAAAATAAATAGTCCTTGGTATGGATCTCAAAAAATGAGGTATTCCCCAAGGGCTACAGAGAAAAAAAAGAGTGTTAGATATACAGAAAGAAGAATTAAACATACAGAAGACTGAAAAGTGCACAAGCATCAATGAATTCGTAAGTATATGCTCTCATACACACATCTTACTAGGAGTTGTAAGGAGCTTGGGTGTGAGAGATCGAGATGTTTGCAAGAGTCTTCTGAAGGATGTAAATAGATGGGACACCATAAAAAGCTGAGAGCTGGAAGAAAATAAAAGAAAAAAGCTTACCAGGTTTTCAAGAGGGTGGAGGAAGAAGCAAATGGCAGAAGTTGAGAAGGCTGCAGGAAGATGGGGGCAGAACAGCCTGAGTTGCCATGGCTTTTGGCTTTTTTTCTGCTGTGGTGCTGAATGTCCAGTAAGGACTGAGGGACTGGGAGAAAAGAACAGAGGAATGAGATAAATCCCAAGAGAGGTCTGGAGAATTTCTTCTGAGATAAACAGGAAGGCAAAAGATTGAAAGACCTGTCATGGCAGAGTACTTTAAGAGTGGAACAGGACGCAGGGACAGTGCGAGTGTCCTATAGCAGAGGCGCATAGTGCAGTGGTGGGGGAGCACTGGATGAAGAACTGCCCTTCTAAAGCACTATGAAAAGAGTTTGTTAAGATGGTATTTTGTTTATGGTTAATCAAAGGAATTGTAAGCCAAGTTCTGACTGATTAGTCCTGTCAAAAACCTGGTTCCGTGTGTCAAGTGTTTGCTGCCTTAACAGACAGAAACATCCTGACTGCATGGGCTTTTGTGTTTGTTTTTCCTCCAGCTGGTGATGTCCTTGGTCTAGAGGAGATAAAAGTATTAGATGAGAAGTGTTAAAATGCATCTAATTACACTGCATTTAGCCTGATAGACGTCATAAAAAAAAAATCCAACAGACAAACAGAACATTCTTGTGGATTTTTTGGGGGTTTATTCTCCTTAAGTGGCTGATTGCATGAACCTCTGTCAGGGCATAGCTAACTGGAGCAGAAAGATATCACCACTTCACGCTACCTGCTACCGAATGCTAACAGAAGATAACTGCGCATTCTCTACTTCACTGTGGTACGAAGTCATTCAGGTAAGTGCAGATCACCTTATCTGATAGTCACCTGAAGCAGACCAAGTTTGCAGGGAAGCAGGGGAGGCACGTCGCCTTGATCCATGCCACCAGCTCTGTGGAGTGCCGGGAGGTGTCTTAAAATACTTCATCCATTTGAAAGTGAATGTATATCTGTGTCTTACACAGTGGTTGCGGTGGTGGAATACTTTCTGGTTTGTTCCTCTTTCAATCTTGGAATAGCCAGTAATAAATAACTTTAGTCAGTAGCAGTAAAGACAGAAAAATAAAACTGTAGCTAGTATACCATATGTTGATTGGCAGCTAGGATGCAAACCCTGCCTTCAATAACATCTGTGTGAAACAGCTCTGCTATCCAGCTGCCATCACAGTTTTCTCTTTGGAAAAAGGAAAATATGTTTCTACATCTGAGTTCATTTGAGGTACAAGCTCCAGAGGGGCCAGTTCTAGCATTATGTTTTCTGAAAACTTATGCCAAATGTCAGTGAGACTTCAGATGTACCAGTAAAGCTTGTTATATAGAATGTCACTGTTTGAAATATCTGGTGTGTGCTTTCTGTGAAACAAACCTAATTTTTGACCCCTTAGGTTTAGTTGAAATAGATATATGCCCCCAACATTGCTGTCTTCACTGAATATTTTCTGTTATGTAAAACTGATCCGTGAGTTCTGTGTCTTCATGGAAGGAGAAAATAAGTAAATAAATGAACAGACAAAGATTGTGAAAAGTCATGAACTTTCCAGAACAGAGGTTTTCATGCTGAGATTTACTGTACTATAGGGAGTACTTTTAGAATTACCGTGGAAGTGGATGTTACGGTTCTGCGGTTGAGCTGGTCACAGCATTTCAATATCATATTTTCCCTTTTGAAATATGTTGTTTCACAAGTGTGCTATTTCAACACATTTTGAGCGAGGCTCTCCCACCATCAGATGGTCATTAGCACAAGCACCTGCCATGGAGGAGTTCTAAGGTCAGTTCTCTTTTCTGATGACTCCGAGCAGAGGATTTCATGTCTGAATTTCACATATTCAGAAATCCAGAGATTTCTGAAAAATCCGCACATTAAACTTGTAGGAGAGATGTTCCTTGTCCCACGTTAATATTGCAGCAGATGGACTCATACCTGCTTTCTGAGTCAAGGTGCTTAGTAAGTCCAAACACCATAACAGTAACACAAAATTGTTCAGTAAGTGTTACCATGTAGGATTGGAATCATATTTTTAAGACACAGTCATTACATTAAACTAATTTCATAAACTATAAGTATTAGGAAAGTCAGGGCTATATCTGGATTTCCTCTTTCCAAAACACAGGAGAAGGTGCAGTAATAGAGCTATTGCCTCCTTGTTCTTTTTCAGAAACAAATATATCCAGTTCTTCTTATTGCCTGTGATCCTTATGGCAAGCATTTACACCATGCGTGCTTCCGTGTCTTTCTTTGCATGCTGGTTTTTAGGATTATTCAAAAAACAAAACAAACAAGCAAAACCACCCAACCTCAAACCCAACGAGTTATTTGTTTTTAAGCTAAACTCACCTCATGCCACAGTTACCTTTCAGATATCCATTTATTTTAAATGGAGCTATGCAAGGGATATTATTTATTTAGTAACTGCAGGCAGAACAAAGCTGTATTAGCGTGGCTTATGGGATGCGTTGGTAGTATTACAGCATCTCAGAGCCTTGTTATGAATTAGAGCCGTTTGGTGTTTCATGCTTCATCCTCAATGCAGGAAAAGAGCCCCTCCTTCAAAGATGAGATGGTCTGGGACAAAGGACACCAAACGTGTACAAACAGGTCTGGAAGTAAAAGGAAACGATGTCTTAGTGACTGAACACCAGTTACCCAGCTGGTTTTGAGGACACATTCAAATAAAAGAAATACTGGAACTGCGTATATACTTTGAATCGTGGTTTTCACATTCTCTGGAGAGGAAAAATAGCTTGGAAGCAGATTTATCTGTGCCTACAAGTTCTTGATTGCATCTAAAATCATTTGAAGACCAGAAGTATTTGAAAAATACTTCTTCCCTTCCTAATGTGAAGGGAACTCTTTGCTTATGCTGCTATTCCTTATTTTGCACTCCCAGATGCTTTAGCTCTCTATTTGCACAGAATTTCTGATTTTTTAAAAACTATTTTTCCATACAGAACTACCTTGAGCTTGCCAAGGGGCTGCAAATTGTAGAGAACAGCAGGATGGCATACCAGTTTATTGCTGCTCCTGCTGGTATTTGTGATGGGATGGCAGTGACAGTCTGGGTAAGGTCTGTGGTGCCCCTGCCCCCTCTTTCTGGCACTGTTGAAGCTGTAAGGGAACCCCCCAGAATGTCTGTGTGCTGCACAGGAACGTGCTGTCCCCACCCCTCCGCAGACTCAGCGCACCCCTGAATGTATATACACAGATGGCCCTGAGCTCAGCTGGCGTAAATCAGTGCTGCCCATCCAGCCGACCGTACGTACTTGCTGTGAATAGATGCTGAGCGTTATATATCTGTGTCAGTGTAAAACCACATTGCTGCAATATTGGGGCTGAGAACTTAAATCTATAAAACTCAGGCAAGTAAAATTAAAGTTGCAGTCACTTGCTCCCCTTGACATACAAAATATGGTACTTCATTACATGTTTATTTTTAGTGCATGTACAGTGCAACATGAGGGACTTAATGTTGCCATGGGAACCATAACTTTGAATTCCTGACTTTTTATGCATTCATTTTTTTTTCCTACTATGTTTTATTAAAAAAAAACGTACAGAAAGATCACAGACAAAAAAATATTGGACAGAACTCCAGTCAGTCGTAAACTGGTATGATTAGCATCGGCAGAGAATAACAAACCTAAAATAATGTCAGTCTTAAATAGCAAACAAAATTATAATTGGCAAATCACGATGAATTGGAATATAACTAAATGGATTTGGCAACAGGATGCCATACTGCTGCATATATGTGTCTCAGATTTTATATATCTGCCCCAAATTGTATTGAGCTAGCACCTGAGCACGATCATTTTTCTGCCAGTCTGTTGCAATGGAAAAACAAATAGCTGTCAAAAGCAACAGAAAAAATGGATCTATACTCCTGTGTGGAGATTCAGCCCTAGCTGCTGAACATGGTAAGAGGTTAATTTTTTAATATACGTTGATTTTTTTTAATTCTTTTTTTTCTCCCTCAAAACGTATTTATCCTGAAGCAGTTCTATTCTATCTGTCTTTATTGCACAGTCTACGCTGTAGCCTGTAAAGAAAGAGTGTTATGGCCACTCTACCATTTAGTAACTCTAGAAAGATAAAGGCACAACAGTAGATGTGTTAATAGACACTTCTGAACTGATTGTCGCTCATTAAGGAGGAGACTCTTCTTTCAGCTCCACATTCAGACTGCCTGGAAAATGAAGATTTCACTACTATCCTGTGGGCTCCAGGGAAAATGTAGCCGAGACCTATAGCTTGTCTCTGGTCTCCCCAAAGGAAGGGGCTGATACTGATGAAGAAGGTTCATTGCTGTGCCTTTGATTTCCATCCAGCCATAATCCCTGCCTGACATAACTCCATCTGTGTGAACTTTATGCCTTATACAGTTAACAGCAATGTGAAAAAGTCTGACGCGGTATCTCAGAAGATGTTATTTACAAGCGCTGGGCAAACACTCAGTGGCCTTGCTGTACCTATAATGCTTTGGCTGGTTTCTAAGAGTTTCTGAAACACAGTGAATAACTATTTACAGTGAATAAACTATTTCACAAACTATTAGAAGCACACTAGTTGATCCCTATATAATGCATGGGTATAATTGACTGGTCACAGAAAACTAGTGCTTTATTACTGCTGTGCTTTATTGGATGGCAAGTCAGCAAAGAACATCCCAGGTGGAGATAAGCACAACCTTTAATACAAAATGATACAAAAAGTTAAATATGCATAAAAGTTACTGGCAGATAAGCATGTTCTGTTTACAAAGATCAGAGATGCATTTTAACATCTTTCTGGATAACAGTGTATTAATATTAAAATAGTATCTGGGAGAATATGCAGACATGCATGCCTTTACCAGACACTCCCCTGAAGAGTTTAGGTCATTTGCAGTAGCTACTGGGACCTGAGTTTTTTTAGTAGCATCACAGATCTATTTTGGCAAGTATAGTGCAGGTTGAGTACATAAATCATACAGAAATAATATCCAGAACTGTGGTTATCTGTTCACATGTTTTCTCTATGAACAGTTATCTATGTGAACAAAAAGGACAGTGCTGGTTTTATCTGGTATAATGCTGAAGTAATCTACTGTAATCATTCAAGATATCCATGAACCATGATCACATCTGCTGTCTAAGACCCTTTGTTCCCCATGGAGCCTGTGCGGCAGTGTCTAACCACAGCTAGACATGTGGTCACGTTGTTTCTCTCTGAAGAACATCCATATTAAGACTGTACCTAAACAAGCCTGGACAAGATTTTAAATTCCCTCTTCTAAGCAACCACTTGTGATTGATCTGTTCTGTTACTGTTGCTTTTCTCTTGGACAGCATAACACTCAAGGTTTTGTTGTAAGATACATTTATCAAGAAACAGCAAGAATCATTTGCAGGTATTTTTTAATAAGTCTGTTGATAAATCTATCTTTGGGAAAACAGTAAGAGCTCCCATCTCCCAGTTCAGTGTATGCTGTTTATGGTTTTATTAACTTTACTGCAGTGATATCCACGGAATTGAGGATTACTAATTGTGATGGGTGTTCTCCAGGAGTGTGAAATCCTGGATAACAGGACTCCTGCTGGAGGGCATGTTCTTCTCAGACTGCTGCCCTGAATGCTGGTCTGTTACTCTTATTGGTGGTGCCATCAGTTTCCTTTATCCTTGCACACATTAAAATAGTACGAAGAAATCACATGGCCCTTTTTAAAATCTGATTACAAGCACCTGACCATCCAGGCTACTTTCTGTTGATTAAAAAAAACCAAGGCTATATATTAGGGATCATTAAAGAGCTCAGAGTATTTTAAAGGGATACAACTGTTTTTCTGTGCACTGCGATCCTTTTCCCTTGCATTCGTAACCCGAGGTCCAGCCTCTGCTGTGCTGTCGAGCCTAAGAAAAAGTCAAACAAAATGCTTCTTTGTGCTCTCTCCCCTCAGCCCTGGCTCTGCCCTCTGTTCCAGGCTCATGTTTGTACACAAAAGCATACATATCATTCATAGTGGCAGGAGCAAATCTGCATGAGCCAGGTCCCTTGCGGATGTGGAGCCAGAGGGCATGATCAAGCATGCAGTTGTTGACTGATGGCTTGTTCGCACAATGTGAAGCTGAAGTAATTCTTTCTACTAGATAGTTTAGCTTATTGTTAAAAGAAAATTGCTTGGGTTTTATTTGGGTAATGTGCCTGCTAGAGGGGGTGTGCATAAAAGTTTTGCGTCTGAGAGCACTGAGATGCATAATATTAGTGTGATCATGATGTTGTCTTATTAGTAAGACGACTTGTCCTTTTTTGTCAGTGAATTGCGAAGATCTGTCAAGGCCCAGTTTAATCTACTCCCTGTAATAGGATTTGTCTGTAGCTTGAGGAAACAGAAGCTTGTAATGCATAGGGTTATTAAGAGTGGGATGTAAGCTATTTGAGACTCTTTAATAAAATATAATATCAGTATATTCAATGAATATGGAAAGAGGGATCTAAATATTTCTCGTTACAGCCTTCAAATATCTTGGGAGAGGAGAATTATACCAATTAAAACAAGGGGAAAAAAATGCAATAGCTCCCTGAATTCTAGCCTTCCTCAAAGTTAAATATTGATGTAAGCTAGAGTTCAATTCAAGAATCTCATTGTCCCTGCTGTAACCATTAAGCTAAATCCCTGCCCCATTCCAAGACAAGGTTAATGTATTTAGGGAACCTTGCGAACAACAGCTTTAGTTGCTTTCATGTACACCCATGCGTAGCCCTTTTACAAACAAGGCAGTTTTAAACAAGGAAAGATACAGCTGCCAGGAGGTACAAAGTATTCTGCCCTGTGAATTGCCTCACTTCCTATGTAACAGGCTTTGAGACGGTTGAAAGTATTTGCAGTCCCAAACCTCACTCACCTCCTCCCTTGGTGCCTTGACAGGAAACACAAAAATCGAAAGCTTTAATTGCCTGTTTTTAGAGGGAGTTTTTGTGTCTGGAGCAAGCAATCAACACAAAGTGATTGAATTTATTTTTTTTTTATAGAGCCATTAGGAACAGGGCTCTGTTTTGTATGCTCCTGAGCATTGAGGTACACCGTGGTGGGAAACAGACTGCTTTAACATAACTTTCCTGATCCCTCTCCTCAAACACAGTTACACCCATCACATGTACAGTCATATCCCTGTTACTAGAGGTTCCTGGAACTGAAGTAACTTAAAATAAACTAAGGCTGACATCTTTTAGTCAATAAGCTCCTTGCAGGCCCTATAGTAGATCAAATTCATTGTTTACCTTGCTGATTAATATGACCTTGTCTGTGTTATATCTAGACAGGTTAAATACCTAGATTGTCAGTCACTGCCAAAATGTCACTACATTTATTGAACTGAAATCACAGATAAACAACTCTGGACACTTCTGCTCACTTGAGGTGCTCTACAAGATTGTGGTCCTCCAAAAGTACCGCAGGGCAAAATGTATATTTTGAAACAAAACATCCCGGTTCCCCTAATTGGTTGCCTCTGAATACAAAGTCTAGATTCAGATCGCTGAATGGCTGACTGACAGGCTGTGCCAACATGTCGGATACAAGTAGTCCTCAGTCTGTGGAAAGACAGAAGCGGGGGTGTGTGAAAGGGTCAAATTTCACTTTCTCTTTATTGGGGTTGGGGCTGTTTTGGGGGTGTTTTTGGTACCTGCAGAGTTTTGCAGGAATGGCAAAAGTACAGGAATAAGCACGGTAAGATTTTTTTTGTTTTAATCAAAAGAGAATTATTTGGTGTTTGTTACTATGAAATGAAAATTCTCTTTGGACAATGACAAAAGAATGAGATGAAACAAAAAGGGGATTTTTCCCTAAGGAATTACCCTTAGTTAAATGACTATGCCTTTGTTATTAATTAACCTGAGTTAATCCGGAAAACAAGGAAATTGAGCTCCCTTTGTAAAGTTATTTGCAATAGGCCTGCAACAGGCAATTATCTCAGATAGGCAGAAGGGAGAAGGAGTATAGGTCATTTCCCCATTAATTATATTTGAGACAAAAATCATACAGTGAAAGCATCAGAGAGAAATTTAGGCCAGTCCTGACTCAAATACATTCCACTGAGGCTTTTCCCACGGCAGGAGGAGTGTAGTGTGCCTTCAAGGAGCCCAGGACTCCCAAAACAGTTTGTAAAGTGGCTTGTGGAGAGACAGCAGATGGTTATTCTTGTGGCCGCACCCATCGTCCATCAGGAAGTTTATTCACGTTGGGAACTGTTGTAGCGGTGAGACTGCTCTTGAGGCTTAAATCAGACCTTACCAAAGCGCTGCACGTCTCTACATGTACTCCTTCCCTGAAGTGTCTCAGGTTACTCCTCTGAATCCTTCCTTCCAAAGCAGATATTACCTCTTTTTTATTAGAGAACGCGGAACATAAAACATATTTTTTATTGCTACTCTGTTTTGGGTCCCAAAGGTTTTGCTTATGATGAGCAACATGACAGCCAAAACGTTTCATAACTTCCTGAAGAAATTTGAAGTCTGTAGTTTTCAGTGACTTCTAACACAGCAGGGAATTGAACAGATTGAGAGCCCTGCTCACAGAGGGACTTGAGGAGCATAGCACTGAGCTGTGCTCGGGGGCCACCAGCAGAGTAAAGGTTACATGCCTGTAACCTAGGGAAAGCAGCAGGTCTAAGATGCCTTGGCTCTCTGTACAGTCACAAAACTTAACTGGAAGGAAACCTCAAAGAAAGGAATAAGACTTATTCTTCCCTCCTTTCACAGAGATGAACGTTTTTCCAAGCCACAAATCCTTCTCAGTTGTAGGGACCTAGCAACCAAGCCCTTCCCTTTCTAAGTCAGAGAAAGCAGAGATGTACTGTTTCCCTCTTCAGTAATTCTGATAGCCAATGGTAGAGCGATGAAAATAATCACTGCAGGCAGCATGCAGGGTACAGAGCAGTCCTTGGCCTGAGCTGAAGCAGGAATTTGAAAGTTGTTTCAGTTTCTCAGGTAAATGTGTTAACCACAGGCTATAGGGCAACCCAAGCAGCATCTGGAAGCCTCCCCAGACTAGGAGGTCTATAGGCACTCTATCAGGCAGGCTGCAGATCATGCTCTCTGACCCAACACATTTCCACATCTGTGCACAGGAGAAAATCTTCAAAGAAGAGATCAGGAGAGACCAACTTTAGAAACCACTATAGCCTAGAGAAAAATACACTTAGTGACAAATTAAGAGACCAACAGTAAAGCAAGAATGGGAGTTTGCTGTGTATCTTAAGTATGTTGACTTACTGGGCATAAGGGAAGGAGTTAGTACAGGGAAATAGCTTCTGCCATTACTGCCAGGGGTGTGGTATATATTCCAATATTGTCAAGTGCATTCATAGCTGCCAGTTCCCCATGCAGATCACGATTGTACCCAGGCCTGTACCTACCTTCCAGAAAAATGCTCTAATGGCACTAATGAGTTAGAGGGATTGCTTCTGTCCCTTCTTTGCCTTTTGCTTGCATTAGAAAACCAACATGATCAGGCTTTGCAAAAGCCATGTTTAGGGGCAGGAAACATCCAACCTCCAAATTCTACTGAGTTTTGTGGAAAACAGAGTTTTTCCAAAGAGTTTAAGCGGATAGGATGAGAAAGCGTTTGTGATCTTAATGCTTAAAAGCTGAACTAAGTGGCACCCTCGGGCATCCTTAGTTGAACTAAGGTGGCACCCTCGGGTCTTAATCATTAGATTACAAGAGAGATGAAGGTCTAAAATGTGGACATAAAAACAGATAAAAAAGCAGTGCTTTTTCAAAAGCAAAATAACCCTTATTCATTAATTTCCCACTCAAAATCTGAAGTCTGTCTCACCTCATAAACACTCAAATTGTTGAAAACATGTAAGTAATGAGTTCCAGTGGTGTGAGGAAAAACAAGGACTGACAAGAGAAGGCATGAACAAGGTGGCAATGAAGTTCTGCAGGTGAGGCTATTTCTGGTTGTAAATTATTTTAATAAGGCACACAAGAGAGAACCTGCTTCCAATATAATGGTGAAAAGGCACTGCTAAGGGTACTGTGTCTGACTAGAGCGAGAGGCTGCTGAAAGATTTTGGGATTTTTGAGCTATATCTTGTGCTCACCAAACCCCCGTATAATCTCAATAGCAGGCTTGCAGAGTGGTTCAGAGTGCAATCCTGTATGTTTCAAACAAAGTTTATAAGCAATGAGCCTGTGAAATCAAGATTCCTAACTTCAGAAGGTTAAACCTTCTGTTGACTTCACCTTTATAAAGGTTTCAGGACTGAATAAGAGTCTGTGGTCCACACAGGTGTAAGGGAAGTAATGCAGATAGATAAACTAGCCAGTCTTCATGTACACATACACACCTGATAGGCACTCAGTGCGATATCACAGACTATACATCAGATGCAGTGGTAACAATTCTAATAATATTGAACAAAACTGAACAAAATTAACCCACAGGAAAAAAAAAAGATCCCACGTTGCAATCTATTATTCTGTTGACTAATCTATCAAAGGAAGGAGCACTTGCACTGTTTGAAACTACACTGGCCATTTTTCTTCTCATATAGGATCAATACATATATAAATAGCTAGGTTACAGTTAGAAAATGGGTTTTAGATAACAGAGCTGAAGCCTGAAAGCTGGGTTGTTGATACAGCAAGTGCCAAGAACCCACAGATACACTAAAAATTGCACAGATCTCCAGAAAACAGCAAGAGGTAAGAAAATCTCTGTAAAAGTGAAATTTCTCTCTACTGTTGGATCCCTTTGGCAACAGAGCTTCACTTTGTGAGTGGTGCTTGGGGCTGGATAAGGAGCTATTTCCTGCAGGATTTCTTCTTAAAAGCCTGAACTTTCCCTGTGGGAAATTTTTGTACAGGCAGTAAATGCCTTGCAGGCCATTGTACACGAGCTTGCCAAATTCTTCCCTCTTCCTAACTAACAGAGATAAAAAGGTATCTGTGGTATTTTGAGAAAAGCAGTTGTAGCCCTTTTTCTCCCTCTACAGTGAACGTTAGGAATTTTTCACCTTTATTTTGATCTTCCCCAGACTGCTGCAGTTAGGAGGTAGATTGTGTCCAGAGCAAGAAAACTGTGTTGTCTAGTAGCCCACACTGTCCAATTGTTACTTTTCTAAGTTCCAGAAAAATATCTCTTAGAGTTTAAACCCAGCACAATAATCTGCACCATTGTTGGAAGACCAAGAATAATAGCAGATGGACAAAAGCAAGGCCTGCTTCCTCTCAGTGTTTACCATCTCTATTGCATCTCACACGCATTGTGGTAAAGAAATGGAGACCGCATCAGTGGTATGTGGTGTCAGGGAGAGGTTGCCACAGCATGCGTGGTGTTGCTCAGACAGCCAGTGTTGAAGCTCTAGTGCTAGATCTCTGGTATAGCCTAGAAGAACTTACAAAACAAACAGAAAAACCATTTGTCTCAGAATCCAGGTGCACAGACTATCCGTTCTGAGGTGGACTGCAGGTGTGCAGGCAGCCTGCTTTACAGCCGTCCTCAGCTTCAACCTGAAGAATTCAAAGAATGACGGCAAAATTACATGATATGATGTAATGGTCCATTATATTTTCAGTGCAAGAGCATACACAACAGACACTCTCAGGTGACGCCTACTGTCTGAACCTTGAAATGAGGGGATGGTGGGGAGGGAAAAAGAACAAGGGACTACATGTTCTGCAGAGAAACCCCTATCTTTAATAGAAATAAAACAGAAATTATGAATGCATTGAGCAGACTGACAAAAACAGTTCTTTGGACTTGGCCATAGACAAACTTTACATGGCTGTAAATGTACTTTTTTTAGATATTTAATCTCTGTAATTCCAAACATTAGATATATATACCCAGTGGTGAAAACCGCACATTCAGATAGGAAGCTCAGTCTCTTTAATTCTAACAGATCAGACTTGGAACCTCTCACACCTCCTCTGAAAACTGGACTGTAGCTGAGATGTGAGAATCAAGCTAAGAATCCCGTGACACCTCTGGTAGCATCAGAGTCCGTAGCGCAGGATCCAGGCTCAGAATTGCGTACCAGGGCAGCAGCCTCCTCACTAGGCACTCTCACCTCTGAACTTGCCTTCCAACCCTGTGCTTGTCAGCTTGTCAAGCAGCAGTCAGAGATCGACAGCTGTGCATAGAAACGCAAATGTTTGTTGTGTGTGCAGATATTTCTACACATAGTGCAGAAAATTCAGATTATTTTGCATTAATTAAAACTCTTGCTTAACAAGCACTTGTTTGCAATTCTGTAAACTTCTTTGCTTTTCATTCGTGCAAAATAATAAGAAATAAATGTGCGCTTTTGCAACATTTAATCTGAGGAAGTCAGAGCACTTCACAAATATGAATTAATCTAACACCCCATTTATTTATCAGAAGCGTTTATATGTGCTCAAGCCATGAACGGTGTTGTACTGTCAGTGCAGTTTGTGTTGGTGATCTCAGCCAGTGTGCCTGGGATTAATCACTGTTCTGAACAGGCCACGGCATATAATTTGTTCTAATATATATGTTTGACAAAGGTGGCGTAAATTAATATTATTAATTATTTTAAGTGGCTTTAGACCTCATAAGTGCAAGAAGTTTCCTTTTAGATTGTTGCTGAGTTTATTTTTTTAATAATGAAATTGCATTAAAGAAATGGAGGGTACAAATTATTTTTAATAATATAAGATACTTCGTATTTTAACATGTAAGGAAGGAGCTCCATGAGTTTCTAAGGAGTTACTGAAGAATTAAGCACATCAGACTTTTTCCCAGATTAGTCTCAAAGCAGTGAGGTTAACACCGTAATCCAATAGTCACTGCTTTTGATGATACCCTTTTATACTGGCTTCAGCCAGATCAGGATGGGATCTGATGCAGTATAGCCTCTTTTCAGCAAACCAGTTGTTAACACATACTTAAACCATGTTGTTTAAGAGCCTCTCAAGAGAGATTGCTTTGCAAGTATGCTTAAGGTTCAATATGTACTCAAGTACTTTGGTGAACTTTAGTACTTTAAAGAATTTAAAACATTTTGACAGGAATCCAGAAATTAGAAGGATTCAGGCAAGTAATTAATTGCATTTGAGAAATGGCTGCCTCATGTAACAAGCACAGGTCAATAAAAATAAAATACTGAATCTTTTTTAGAAATGCGGTACCAAGAGTAGTAAAATTATATGCGATGGGCAAAGAATAATCTTTAATCTAGATCATAAAACAAGCCTTTCAGTCTCCTGTTGCATGGAGGTATCTGGATAAGGGATGGAGATACCTATGGACAGTGAATAAGACTCAAATGAGAAAGCTCAAGTTTCTTGAAACAATCTTGTTTCAGGAAAACTCTGCCTCCTAGCCTTGAAGGTACCCAATATAGTAAACCTTCCTGTCTTTCTGTTAGACCTGGAAATACCGTGGAGTCCTGTACTTCTGCATCTGCATGAAGCGTCCATGCTCTGCACCATGCAGAATGGCCCAGGCTTCAGGACAGAGGCTGCCTTGAGGTACCCCGTTATATAGGTATGCCCTGGCACACTGGGAGTCCCTCACAAAGTGCAGAATCACGTGCAGAAAGTAGGAAATTCCCTCAGACCTTCTCCTGCAGTTGTGTGCCTTACCTCTCAACTGCAGAGCAACGTGCCCCCAGCCGCACAGGGACCGTGTGCCCCTTTGCCTAGTGACCCACTTCCATCAGCAGTGCAGGGGACGTGCAGCCATCCCAGCTGCACCATCCAGGCCATCTAGCCAGGTCAGAGCACTTCCCTGAGTGGTGGGAGATATAGGTCTGAAACCTCTAACCAAAAAGGTGTTGAACCAAACGTGTCCATTTCCTGAGAGAATGAGTTATTTTAGAAACCTACAAGTGCTTCTTCTTGTGAAGGTTTTGAGACTGTGGGTCCTGGTTAGAGCCTGAACATTAAAGAGGTGGGTATTTCAGATAATCCGTAGGACTCGTTGGTTTTTGGTATATAGGCAATTCCATGTTCACCGTATGACGTTTCTTGATAATCATTTGGGATGTATAATGATCCTGTATAGGCTATAGGGAGTGCAATTCTAGGTACGTGCGTTACTTGCAGATGCCTAAATAATTTTTTAGATCTAAGTGCCTGAAGTAACGTTCTTAACACGGCAAGTCAAATTCAACTTCATATCGCAAAAATCGAAGAGAAAAAGGTCAACAAAGCTAACTGTTAGAGTAAGTGGAAGGAAAAGTAGGAAACCACCTATTGGAGAGTTGGAGAGAATAAAAATAATTTTTTGCTGAAGGTACTGAAACCATTTTATAAAAGTGCTCTGATACGTCTTTGAAACTCCATTTCACATAGAGACAGCAATCTTGATTCTCAGCTGGTATAAACTGTCAGGGATACATCGAAGCCAATTTCCTCCAGCTTCTGATCTGGCCCAGAGATATCATCTACTGCTATCTATACTAGTATCATCTAGTATCATCTATACTGGCATCAGGATGAAATGTGCATGTCTGCATATAGCTTTGTATCTGACAAAGACACAGAACTGGGCCAACATAGAAGAGAAAAATAACTAGTGTAGAATAAAATGAATAACGATCACTGAAAAATTCTGTAAACATGATAACGCACTGATTACTCTTTAGTTTCTGTTTTTATTTATTCGAGGTGTTTTCTTCAAATTGGCTGATAGTTACATTAGCTTCATTTATAGACTTTTTCCAGGGCAATACAAGAACATATTCCCTCTTACTGAAGGCAGATGTTGTAGTAACATAGCTAATGTACTGCTACTGTTTCATGCAGAGAGGATAAAATAAATTATGCAGTCAGGGAAATGGTGGTTAAGTGTGATCGTTGCCCTGGGTTTTGGCAACAAAAAAAATGTTACGCTTTTCCTCCTTTAGAGATCCAAAAATTTGCAACAAGTCAGTTAGAATGCAAAGGCTAATGTGGGCAAGTGACCGAAGTTTATTTTGCAACATTTTGTCAACAGTCTTACAGAGCCTCACAGCTCTCAAAGAGGTTTTGTATGGTGTCTTACTCTTGTGGAAAGCATGCACATATGCATGTGTGCACGCATGCGTGCCTATTTTCCTAAGGAGGTTTTCCAAGAGTTCTACGTGTGGATGTAAGTTCAACGATGCCAGCCTGCAGGAAAGCAGGTCTGGAGATGTGGAGTGCGACGGTACCGGCCGCATGACTACTGCCTGAGGTGAGAGATTCCAGTAATTTTCCCTGCTGTTATGGGAAATGTCGTCTGTAATTGCAGTTTTGAGAGGGTTTTTTTTTGTAATTGGTATTTGGCTATTGGAAGCACCTTTTGCTGGAACAAGACACTGCCCCTCAGGCTGCGATCTGACAGTCTGTGGTAGTGCTGCTGCCTCTGCCTCTGTGCTAACTCCAGAGTCTGCGCAGCTCTGCTTGGGAGCCATGTGGGGAACTGACCTGGTTAAGATAAAAAAATCCCACCCCAGCATCCAAAGCCTATTTTTTTACTTGGATCCAGCACAGATTCCTGTGATGGATCAATGAATGGCTGCAGACATACTTGTGCCAGCACGGAAGTAGGAGAGTCCCGGGGTTGGGAGCAAATGCCTGGGAAGGAAGGGGCGGCAGCTTCTTGAGGTGGCGCAGCTGATGCAGATTTGCCCACTGCCTGGCTCTAGTGTAAGTGCGTGTACTTGCACCACCGCTGCTCTGATTCAGGTTTGTGCTCAACCAAGCAGGTTTAAATGACTGTATAAGGCACAAGCCAAAGGAGAATGTAACCTTTTCTTGTGATGATAAGCTGCAAAATATACCATTGGTGCTGGAATGCTGAAGCTGCTGCAGTGCTGCCTCCAAGCCCAAGCAAGGTCTTGATGCACTAAATGCAAAGGTAAAGACTTGTCATTGGTACTGACTTACTGGTCAACTTGCCTACTGTCTACACAGCACCATATTTTTAACATCTCTGCCACCATTCAGCCTACGGAGTGTGTTCTGGCATGCATTTCAAACTGGCTGTATCACCACTGCATTAGCAGGCAGGCAGGTTGAAATAATATTTGAAAGACCTGTAAGCAGACAAACTCTAAAATTTTAAATCAATTCACCTTGCATAGATTTGGCCTGAAGATGGGTAGAAATCCAAGCTGTATCAGTCAACCGTAGTTCGGCTTTAGCTCGACTGGTACTTGCAGTCATGCTCATTCTGGCATTAAGCAACCTCATTCCTGCACCTGCGATACAAGGGCGAGATGTGTATAAGTATTTCTTTAGTGTGATCTGACTCTTTTTAAAAGGAAGATTATAACTAGGAAAGGATTTTCACTAGGTGTTGAAAGTTTGATTCTTAAAATCACCTCTTCTGAAAAATTCTGACATCAGAATATGATTAACTGTGCTATTCCTGTCATATCTTATTTCAGAAAGTCCACAATAGCGCCATGGAAGTGGGAGAGTATTATTTTACATAGCATGCAGATTTAATTTTGAGATGTATGCTGACAGCCTGTGTTACTCCTTCTGTCATAATAAAACAAAGTAATTAAGTTTGGAAAACCTCAGATACTCTTTTTACTTGATCTTTAGAGCTGCTGAAAATACTTTTACAGTCAGAAACCCACCTTCTTTGCTTGTGCTGGTATAGTAGAGAGCTACTGGCTTTCCAGCTCTTTCCTAGTGTACCAATGGCTACATGGTGGACATGTTATCTGTTCATTAGTATAAGGTTAGGCCCTGAAGTCCATACACGCTTTTTGTTCCAGCACAGTTCTCCCTAAAGTCAAAAGGTTTTTTCTGAATAGGACTGATTGAACACGTCATGAATTAGATCTGTATTTGTTTACTGCAACACTGTTCAGTATTGTCAAGTACGTAATTGTTTCTATCTCAGGTATTTAAAATGCTTTATATACTTTAGTGTCTACAGACTAATTAAAATACCTCCATATTTTTTGATGAAAGACTCTTACAGATTTTCTGTAGGGCCATAGCAATAACCATAATTCCAGGATGGGATTTCAAGACCTTTGTGAACAAGCATTCTTTTTTTTTTTCCTCTTGTTCTACAATGAAACCCTGTGTGGGATTTCCTTTTTCTAATTGTGAAATTAAATTATTTCAGAGGCAAGGAAACACAAGCTGAAATTCAGGACCTACTGAATAGCAAAAAGCTTCCTATGGAAATGGAGTTCAGAACTTAAATTATAAACCTATTGGTTCATCTCATATGAAGTTCACTTATCAAAGGATATCCAATACTGTGCTATTTAGGATTAAAATAAATGCTAGAAAACAAAAGATCCCTGAAGCAGTGAAGAAGTAAGTGACCTCCTTACCACCTTTCAGATTGTGGGGAGGTTCTCCAGCACAGCTCTGGGGCAGAGTCAGGGCAGGTTTCCTTGGCTCCTGAGACGAAGGTTGTGGTCCCCAGGGCTGCAGAGGTTGACGGGCTCCGCCGTCCTGTCTGGTCCCTGTCCCCTTGCCATTAGTGATCCCTGTCTCAGTGTTTCACTCCCTCAAGCTCTGCCTTCAGGAGACAGAGCTGGGAGGCCAGAAGGGCAGAAGCAGTGAAGAGCTGAGCACCTCAGCCTCAGGATGCAGAAAAGACAGAGGCAGATCCACTTTGGACGTGACTTCTGAGTTGGCCCTGCTCTAAGCAGGAGGTTGGACAAGATGACCTCCACAAGGCCCCTTCCAACCTAAGTTGTTTATGACTGTACTTTTATGACAAAAAGTTATTTGCAGTGTGATTCATTTGAAAAGCATGAGTAATTTTTCATGTATTTATAGTTACTGGATATTCTCAACATTTAAAAGATATTTCAGAGCATTTCTGCTGCTCAGTTCTTCAACCTTGGATTAATGGCAAATAATCCTCTTTTGGCTTTACCTCTGAGAATCTTCATATTGTATTGAGACACGGAAATCAGCTCCTGATGTCTGAATAAAATGGAGTATGCATGTCCTTAATCAAGACCACAGTGCTCCTAATTCAGCTGTGTAATTTTACAGCCATTTTTTCTGTTATGCCATTAACTGAATATATATGACCAATAAAGATATATTGAAGTGCTGAAATGTATGCTTTAATTGATCCAAGCAACTACTAAGACTAACATTAAAGCGGTGTTTCATCTATACCAGAGATATAGCAAGTACCTGGTAACAAATACATAATGGGAAGAAGTGTGTGACAAACAACCAAAGAAAGTAAATTGTTTCCAAAGTAATAGTATAATAAATGAGTCAAATCCAGTCCAGAAACAAAAAGAGTTGTTTCAGTTCGTCCGTTGAATTGTAGTTTAATAATAGAGACAAAAAAGGCTGAGCAGGGAAATCAACCTATCAGTCAAACTGTGATACCTTTACTTTCAAAAAGCATTTTATTCCGCAAATAGTTCTATTAATTTGGTATAATAGATAGGAGAGTATCACAGTTAGGTCATACAGCCTTAAGGCTGTAAGTGAAGACCTGAGGCAAGGTTAGCTTTAGTATCACTTTTTTTTTCAGTTGATAAGCCGGAAATAAACAGTCTGCTCTCAACAGAAGCACTGAGGAGAGCAGGATGTTAAGTTTTATTTTGTATCTTGTTTTTTAGTCAGCTCAGTATTACCTTTAAAAACTTGCAGAGTCTTCTGCAGGCTTTGTGTGAACAGAAAATAGTCACAGACAGCTATTCTTTTGCTTGCTGAAAATTAGTATCAAGCACTTCTCCAATGTAGTCTAGACAGGAAATTGCCTTGTCCTTCAGCAGAAAATTGATTAGGTAATTCATTACATCAGTCATCTAAGACACTCCATCCTTTGAAAATTTGTTTTCTGGGGCTCTGATAAAGGTAAGATCTATAGGTCTTCTCTTCTAAGTAGATGAGTCATCTTAGGCTGGACATTTCACACAGGTTTTCGTAGGACAGCAATTCTTCTCTGTGGCTGAGCCAATTGAAGAAAACCATTAAATTTACCTGATGTTTATCTGTAGGGTGCTCAGGAGGCAGGACAGAATAAGCCTCCTATAAAGAACTTTTGGTACTTCTGTTCCTCTTCAGCTTGCAATCAATGGCTTTTGTTCGTGTCTGAAATGTTTGCACTCCCCCAAGAGAATGCTCCAGTAGAACCTGAACCTCCCCGAGGATTTTTCTTTTCATTGCTGTCTATTGATTTTCATTTAAGTGTGTAGACCACAGCATATACGTTAACTCTGTAGATCAGCTCAGAAAAATTCTTGCTTACATGATTCGTTCTTCTTCTGATGCATTAGTGTTTGCATGTTAATCACAATCACAAAAAGACTTTCAGCATTTGCAGTCAGCATGTGACACAGATGAACCTAAAAATGTGCCCCATGGATACCAGCTAACAGAAAAAAATAGATCAGGGAGTAAAGAAATGTAGCAATTTATACCAAATTATGTCCAGGAAGAATTCAGAGGGCAGGAAAGTATGAATAGAAGAATAAATGAGCTGAATGTGAGTATATGACATGGAAAAAAGGGAAGCAATTAATAAATCAGTCTTTAAAAAGTAGCAGAGAAAAGAAAGACAATAAAAGAAACATTTTAAAGAAAGGATTTTTAACAATGATTCACAAAAGGATTTTGCCCTTTTTTACCTCTAAATAGATAGTTTTACAAACTTGATTTGGGCAGAAAGCAATTCTAAAAAATGCTGGAAAATGTTCTGAAGAAACATCATGAATGATTAATGTATCCTTCCAACACCAGAAAATCTCTAAACTGGAAATTAAACCAGATAGACATGTAAAAGGAAACAAACTTACCACATTTCATTGCCAAAACCAATTCAGAATCTAGGACAAATTTACAGTATAAGTAATTAAAAGGAAGTTATGTTTTGTAACGAATTTTAAGGGAAAAACATGACTTAGACTAACTGTTAGCATTTTACCAACAGTGAAATCTACCTTATTTCGATTAGTGGTTTACATTTTTGCTTACTATATTTTCTCATTTGTCCACGCTTCAACTCAGTCTACAAATCAAAGTCTAGCTGCTTAAAATTAAAGTCAGGTGCTTCCTATTAAGTCACTGAATACAAGCTGGAAAAGAAACAGAAATAAGAAAGCATCAGCTTGGGAAAGTGAAGGAATGAACAATGAAAATAAATAAACCTAGTCCTGGACAACTGGCTTTAGGTGGCCCTGCTTGAGCAGGGTGGTTGGACCAGATGACCTCCAGAGGTGCCTTCCAATCTCAGCTATTCTGTGAAAACACTCCCTTTCTGCAAAGGTTTTGCCAGTAGTTTCTTACAGTAGATTCTAATAGGATATTCCACAAACAACGCCCCTTCACTTTAGCAATTTCCTACTTGTTAAAAATTCTTTTGTACATGTATGTAAGTTCCTCAGTCCTGAGGTAAGGATACATTTATGTTTTGTGAAGGTGACAGTGAAAGCACTGGTGAAAAAGCTGTGGTAAGAAAGTAAATGCAAATGAAACTCTCCCTTTAGCCATGTTTTTATCTCCTCACAACAATCAAGGGTAAGAAGCACGTCTCCAGTTTGGGTTTTTGCAAAGGAAATAGCTCTTCTCCCTGTTCAGTGCCAGAAAGGAGCAGATACCTTCTCAACCTTCCAAGCACTTGGTTACCACTTTCTAACTAATCTGGAGACATGACTTGTGAGTAATAGTCATAATCTGGGGCTGAAGCACCATGCTAGCACAGAATTATACAGAGCAGTTTGAGAAAGAAATCTTTGATTGACTTGATTTTCTTGACACTAGGATAAGGAAAAAAGAAATTTTTTTCACTAGGGGTGGATTGAGAGACCTTCTATCTGAGGGACACACTTCTCAATCACTCTCTCTGTTTCTTCATTTTAGCAGCAAACTGTGTACTGGAAAGAGGAGCACAGCTATGGCTCTTTCCTCTCTTGTCTCAGCTGAATTTCCAAGGGAGTACCACACTTGCAACACCTGCTTAGTGGAGTAAGCAGGTGAGAAAGTATCCTTCAAAAACTGAAGCCATGTCCAAGCAAGCAAACGAGAAGAGAATGTGAGAAGGGGCAAATTAAACATAATGACACAGATCACAGGCCGACACTAAATGTTTTAGGGGCTATTTGCTAAACGCATAAAGACTAACAGCAAACTCCTCCTCAAAGCCGTTAGGTGTGGGGACCCTCCCTTGGAGTCGTTAAGGCCAATTGACATATCAATGAGAGGATAAGTTACAGCAGAAAAAACAAAGGGATTCTTGCATGTTTCCTCATCCTGGAAGATCTGAGAGATTCACACTCCAGAAGTCGTCTTTACAAGGACATACCAGAAGATCTGTTTTAAACTGAAATGTCTGTGGAGGAGGTTATAGAACAAATTTACAAAATGAACAGTAGCAAATTGCCAGGACCATATGGTATTCACCCAGGAGATCTAAAGGAAATTAAGGATGAAATAGCTCAACTACTATCTTCCTGAAAAGTGCCTCTATACTAAAGGTATGGGAGGTGGTGACTATGACAATTACGTTTTACAAGCATCTCAGTTAGGGGTTCTGGGATTACAGACCAGTTATTTTAATTTCTGGGAAGTAACACACAATGTCGAAAAAATAATCCTAATTTACATGCAGGGCGATAAACTCCGTACTAGCTGCTACCACTCAGAAAAAAAAAAAAGGTCTTGGAAATGTAACACATAATTCTGTGAAAAAGTCAGTTTTATGTTCAGTAAAAGACAAAGAAGTAACTACAAAGTCAGACAGAATTTTAGGTATTACACTTGCTCTTCAGCATACAAGACCCTTTGCACAATGCATGCCAAATTTCTTCTTTTTTTTTTTTTTTGGTTTTGTCTGATAAACCTATTACCTCTACTTCCAAGCCACTTGCTTTCATATGTCCTTGGGCCACCAGAGCAAGAACAATGCTACCAGTAAAAGAGCAGGAAATTAATACTGTAGGAATAGAGAACAAAACAGTATGTCAAGCTATGTCCACTTTTAAATACTGTGTTATGTTTCTGGTCTTCTCTCCTATCTCTCATCCCCAGAAGGGACAGGCCAGAACTAGAAAAGGTTCAAGGAAGGACAATAACAATGATCAAAGAGATGAAATGGCTTCCATAAGGGAAACAACTACATTGTTTAGGACTGTTCAGCCAGGGAGAGATAACTTAATTTTGTACAGCTATCATGGCCTGGAGAAGGTGAACAGTCAATGACTTTACTTTTTTCCTACAAAAGCTAGTGAGAGCTCAAATGATATTTTTTGAGGGGTAGGTTGAAAATGAACAAAATTGTTTATACTGTGGAACTCTTTCCCACAGGATATTTTGATATTAGAAGTGTACAGCTGTTCAGAAAGCTAATTAACAGAGGAAAAAATCCACCAGATACTATAGGCGTAAAGATAATACCTCTTACTCAGGAATTTGCTGAACCACTAATTGCTGAAGATTGAAAAAGTATTGTGGGGAAGTATTGGCATATTTTAGTTTGGTTTTTACAAGATACTATTACTCGTATCATATACTTGTATTTACAAGATATCTGTTGCTGGCCACTGTCAAAGAGGTGTTACAGTTCTGGAGGGACTTTTGATCTTATACAATAAGCTATGCTTATAGTCCCTTATTTGCATAAAGGGATACCCCATACAAAGTTATAAGGGGTACCAAGGTTAATTTCTGAAGTGTCTTATGCCCTGGTGTGTGGGTATAGTCACAGTCAAAGTCTACCTTCTGTTTCTCTTAGGCATAAGTGTGGCTAGGTGTCAGGTAAGAAGGGAATGGCATGGCTACTACTAATATTTGGCCTCAAGAATGCAAACTATATCAGATCTTGAGTAAATGAGAAAAAATATTGGTCTGAAATAACAAATTATTGTTTTGTATTAATTGCACACAGCATCATGCCTCTGAGAAAGTGTGTAAAATTCCATGTAATCATCTTGAAGAGAAGGCAGAGCAAAAATAAAATATTCTAAAATGCCCATAAGGAAAATCTGTGCCCAGGAATCTTTCGAGTGAGGGTGAAAAATATAAAGAAGTAAAAAAATGTAAATCTTTCCTGTAGTTGGATTTTTTTTTTCAACATACAACAAAATCAGATGTCCTTTAAGGCTTAGTATCTGTAGATATTACAAAGTTATGAATTCCATCAGAAAATGGATTTATCAGTGCAATCCTGTTGCCAAATTAGAACTGACATTTCAAATTAGAAAGAGGTCCTCATGGGTCTTAGGTGTGGCCATTTTCCACACAGTTTCTGCTGAAGGTGGTGGGAATAAAATGGTCCTTCACTTTGCACTTTGCTAATAAGTATTTGACTTTCATGACAACCTTTTCTTTTTAAGGGTAGAAATGAATGCAAACTATTACTTTCTACTTGTTGCTTGAGACCTTACAGGAATTAATTGCATGCTTTTTGGTTTCTGGAATCAACATTCAAACAAACAAACAAAAACCCTAGCATGACTGGCAACTTTGCTAGCAGCCCTCAATTGCTGTGAATCAAACGACCGGAGTCTGATCTCACTTTTACTCCTTGGAGACAATCCTTATTAAAAAAAAATTTGCATGGACCAGTAGGTAGTGACCTACACATGCAGTTTAAAAATATGCCATTATAGGAAGAATTAATAGAGTATTTGGGCAGGAAATAGAAAAACAAGATTTCTTTCTCCAACCTTGGGTAAATAATTTACTTAGCCATTCCTCTCTTTTTCTCTTACTTTTTCTTTGCCAGATTTATATTTATGCCAGCAGATGTATATTGCCAGCAGTGTAACTCCTCTGCATTTCAAAAATTCTTGATAACTCTCAGGACGCATTGGCTCTAAATTAATACAATAACCAATATTGGCCTGGCTGGGCCTCACTGCTCCAGAGAGGTTTTACCTAGCCACGAGTCACTAATCAGTTACAACTTTGTAGCCCATTGTAACATAAAAATTGGAAAGCTTTGAATCTTTCATTGTGGTTTGGGCACAACTGGTGGCATTAAGTGTGGTAATGGGGAGAAAATTTTGATTTGTTTGCTGGATTCCATGTTTTCTGAGTCTCAAAGGTGATACGCAGGTAGCCTTTGCTTCTGGGACTGGGCTGTGTCCTTCCAGGTGGTTGAGAGATTTTCTGGATTCCATCAATTTTCTGAAGAGTCTCCTCAACTGAATTTATTTTTTCTCTCTAACCACAGCCCCCATTCAGCAGACTTACTAAAGAGAAGGCAGACAATAGCAACATCCGTTCCCTTTTGCTGGGAAAAAAGCACCTCTGTGAAGCAAGGGGTGAAGCTAGCAAAGAGAAATTCAGTTTACATTTTTTTAATGCCAACTAATGTCTGTGTAACCCAAGAGGGCTTAATTTCACAGTGCTGTTAGTTTGACTCATTTCATGACAACTGGTTTTTCAAGTTGGTTTTAAAAGACAAAAAATTCTATGAAAGGTGCACAGCTCTGGCAACAAGCTAATAGGGAACAGCCTGTTACAGCCCAATGTATATGAGCCCTCACTTGCCAGGCTAGCAGTCGTTCCCTGTTGGTATGATTGGATTATTTCATTGGATTATTTCCCAGATGGGCATTAATGTGTTTGTAGGGCACATTCAGTTAAAGGGTCAATGTTTATTAAAGCTGCAGATATTGCATTTGCTCCGAGCATGTAATTAAAACAGCAGATTGCTCTCTGTTTTGCCTTTCATACAGTAGGCTGTATCATAAAACAGATCTGGATGATTTTGCCACCTGTTTTTGTCAAGAGCTTGAAAGTAGAATATATTATAGGTTTCTTATATGAAATTAAATAGTATTTTTCCATAAAGCTACGGTTTTCAAAGATTATGATTTACACTGTAGGCAGGGAAATTCCATATTCCCTCAAAGACCTCTGCCTTGTTCTATGGATTTGTTGTACCTTTCTCCTTCCAGAGCTCCCTGCTTCTGCTGTTTAATTTTGGGGGGAGTCCTCAGTGAAATAAACATGACTCAGCTCTATAATTTCTAAATAGATGATACTGTACAGACCTATTCCTGCATAAATACAAGATTCTGACCACATTGTGATTCAATCATACTTTTTAATGTGACCAATATTAGCAATACTCATTGTCTTACAATTGCCCCTCCCTAAAATATCAATGGTGTCTATTTTCAGGAAGACACAAAATTATTTTTTCTTACCTATCTTCTTTTATCCAGTTCCATTCTGCACTTTATGTTGTATATTCTAAGCTTGTTTTAGCTCAATGGTGAATGAAGTTATGGTTATAATATATAATATATTATGTATTATGTATTAGAAATTAACCATTGAGATCAAGCTATCTTTTACCAGTAGTTTTAATACTATTAAGCAGTAAAGTACAGTAGTCCCAGGCATTAAAATGCTATGTTCATTGCTCAAATACAGCATTTCTACCATACAAAGTCCATATTCAAAGGCTTTTTTTCCCTTATTCTATTTTAAGAAGAAAGTGTCAGAGCCACATCCCCAGGTTAAGCCAAGAAGAAATCTGCAGACCTGAAAAATGAGGGCAGAAAGACTTCTTGGTTTTCAAAGTAACATTTTGGCCATATGTCATTAAGAGGCTAGATCTCTTCTAAGAGCCTCTTCCAATTGTACTGGCTTAGTGCTATTCCAGAAGCTTACCATGTCCAATCGCCCTAAAAGAATCCTAATCAGGCCTTAGGCTAAAATGCTGCAATGACAGGAAAGATGGACAGTGAGATGTTGCATTTGCTTCAGCTGATGGCCTTGTCAGATAACCACATTTCCAACTTCTGGAGTTAAAATAGATAAAGTGTCATTGAAAATCAAGGTCACTCTTTTGTTCCCAGGTAGGCAGACCAGTTAGGCCTGCAGGTAAGTCTTAGATTGTAGCCTTGACCCATGTTAAAGGACTCAGATCTGCAAGACGAGCCTGGATGGACAACATTCAGGAATGATGCTTAGGCATTTATTTAAGAAGCAGCCTTCAGAACTGCTCATATTGTCTATTCATTGAGAATAGGACTTCTTCAGGACTTCTGATCCAGCCCTTCCCGATCTGAGATCTGGGGCCTTAACAACTCTCAAAACTCCTAAAATTTGTCTACTCTTGCCCTGTTTGGTGGTGTTCCAGGGCCCTGAAAATAGCTGGGCTGTACTACTGACTCAATTTATTCATCAGACACTGGCCTGGAACAATCCGTATGGTGTGTTACGGCAAAATTGGTAATAAGGCTTCCAAGATACTGGGTTGCTGGTTTTTTTTCATTTGGGTGATAACAGAGTTTGAGAGCATAAGAAGGCATCATGCTTAACTGATTTCAATTGGTATTTTAGGCCCTGATCTTCTCACGTTTCATGAACACAGCCACTGTGAAATGTAAACTATCAAGCTCAGTTTGGGTTTACCTGAAATAACTCAAGAAAAAATATTTTATTTGGTAGCAACTTGCCCCATTTTGCATTACTTTTGTTCCTAAAGGAAGGTGGTTGAGCCCAAAATAGCAAAGCATGTGACTGATATGATTAGAAGAATGATGGGAGCGTTCACTTCTGTTTTTTAATTCCGATGACCACCTGTGGTAACCAGCCTATGAGTTTAGCTGGCTCTTTGCAGATTGTCATGTGAAGGCAGCACATTGAACCAGCACCGCTGAACTAGGAGAGAAGGCTTCCCATTTATGTTTCCTTTGCTTTAGCTGCTGCACCAGATTAAGAGCAGCCTGTGGAGGTTTGGGAAGTTGTTTCTTTTCTGAAAGCTGCTGAAAACACACAGGGGTGAGTTGCTTGTGAAGTGCAAGTGAGAGAGGCAGGGACTCAACAGCACAAGCAGAGAATGAGGGGATATCCAAGAAGAGACACCTCACTGGGCCTTAACTGTGTCGGAAAGAAGCAAGGGGAAACAGTGGAATTTGTTGCAGCCCAGTAAGTCTCTGATTTGCAGGACTGAGGGTGTAACTGAAGGAAGGCGTCTGCCCAATAATGACATCTGGGGCAGAGGAGAAATTTGGTTATAAATCTTCTGTTTCCGAACGACTTCACTATGTTCATTTAAGTTCCTGTGCTCCAATAAGACAGCTTTTGGAACACAGTTCTCCAGGAGCTCTGGGAACACTCACAAAAAGCTTGACCCACCCTTGATTTGGGTTGATTTAGGTTGACTCACCTTTAAAATTTGACCCAGTTTGGATTCCCACCACACCATTCTTAATAAAACTTTCTCCTGAAGTGTAATTAGCAAGCCTGTATGAATAAGATTAGTGTTGTCTAATAAAACTGATAACTTAATGCCTGCTCTGTGTTCCCATCTGATGCCTCAGCTGGCAAGACATTCCTCTCTGTAGCCATCACTCCTAGGATTAGTTACCAGCTGATTAAATCTCAGGAAAGCCCTTGTATCCTACAGATTGGGTGCTAGCCATGCTCCCTGCAAGCAGGTGTGGGAGCAGATATTTTCTGCTGATGGAGGGTTATGCCTTCACAACTGTGCAGATTGTCATGAGTAGTAGCACCAGAGATACAAGCCACAGATGGCAACAAGGGGATGCAGCTGTCTGCAAGGGGCTTAGTATCCCTGAAGCAGCTGCACTGGGAATTTGGTAGATGTAGCATGGCTTATGTGTGCTGAGTGCTCCCCTTTAATCCTCTGCCTTCACCTTATCTTTGCTCATTACATTATTATTACAAATTATGAGCATTGCTAAAGCACTAACAATATGGCAACCTGTTGACACAGCCCCTACATCCTGTGTTCTCTAGGTTTGTGGCCTAAGGTAGACTACACTCTGGAGTCATCACTAATTATTACTTTTCTTGTCTTTTTTGTTTTGTTTTTGCTTTGCTTTCCACTTTGAGTAGGAACAATTTTATGTGTGTTTAGGAGCCCTGTGCAGGAAGGGTAAATAGCATTTAGAATGGTAGCCCATGATACAAGAACACGATGCAAGGTTTAATTATTGAACTCAGTCCCTTTTGAATCTATCAGTGAACCCAGAAGACAAGGGTAAAAACCTTGATGGAATATTTAAATTCCAGCTATTATTTAAATTATGTTCAGTTTTGCACAGAGTGAAATTAAGATTATCCTTAAACCTTTCAATTTCATTTCCACTCAGTGTTTCTTTTTTCTTCCTTTGCTTTGTTTCTCCAGTCACTTCCAAATTTGTTCCTCAAGATCTTTCCCGTTGCATTTATTTATTTGATTAGCTATTAATAAATCCTTTATCTCTTATCATTCTCTGTGTCATCATTAGTGCTTTAGCATTAGCACAGAAAGCATACAGTCGAACTTCTCTTGATGTTGAAGCAAATCTTTTTCTCTGAAGTATCCAGGCAGAATTTGGATTAATACACACATTGCATCCTGATCTCCCACTGATGTCTTACATACTCTCTGGAGGGAAATGGATCTTGCTTCAGCACATTCCTGATTTTGGGGAAACTGACAGGCTAATTAGGTCCCTATTGCTGTGTGAACGAGCTCACAAGGATAGTTTAATTTGTATCCTGATAGAAACTGCCATTTTACATGTTGTGTCACTTAAGGAGCAACAGAGGTACAGCACAGTGCCATCTCAGTGTTATCTTTTCCCAACTCCTGCCTTACCAGAGTTTTCTAGCAGGACTTTTCCCATTTTAAGATCTTTTGCGCTGGCTTTGGGGCTGCAAGGCAATAGAATCATAATCCTATGGGTTGGAAAAGACCTTTAAGGTCATAGAGTCCAACTGTAAACCTAGTACTGCCAAGACCACCACAAAACTATGTCCTTAAGCACCACATCTACATGTCTTCTAAATACCTCTAGGGATGGTGACTCGATCACTTCCCTGGGCGGCCTGTTCAAATGCTTGACAACCCCTTCAGTAAAGAAACAATCTAAACCTCCCCTGGCCTGACTTGAGGCCTTTTCCTCTTGACCTGTGGCTTGTTACTTGGGAGAAGAGATCAACCCCCACCTTGCTACAACCTCCTTTCAGGTAGTTGTAGACAGTGATAAGGTCTCCTCTCAGCCTCATCTTCTCCAGACTAAACACCCCCAGCTCCCTCAGCTGCTCCTCAGAAGGCTTGTGCTCTGGACCCTTCACTGGCTTCATTGCTCCTCTTTGGACATGCTCCAGCACCTCAATGTCTTTCTTGTACTGAGGGGCCCAAAACTGAACACAGTATTTGACGTGTGGCCTCACCAGTGCTGAGTAGAGGGACACAATCACTTCCCTACTCCTGCTGGCCACACTCTTCCTGATACAAGCCAGGATGCTGTTGGCCTTCTTGGCCACCTGGGCACACTGCTGGCTCATATACAGCACCTGTCAACCAACTCCCCCATGTCCTTCACCACCGGGCAGCTCTCCAGCCACTCTTCCCCAAGCCCGTAGCGTTGCATGGGGTTGTTGTGACCCAAGTGCAGGACCCAGCGCTTGGCCTTGTTAAACCTCATACAGTTGGTCTCAGCCCATTGATCCAGCCTGTCCCTGGTCCCTCTGCAGAGCCTTCCTACCCTCGAGCAGATCGACACTCCTGCCCAGTTAGGTGTCATCTGCAAACTTACTGAGGGTGCACTCGATGCCCTCATCCAGATCATTGATAAAGATATTAAACAGAAGCAGTGCATATCTCTGAATCAATGCTGTAGGAGAGGTCAGGAAGAGCAATAGATAAGGACACACAGAGAAATAGAATTTGTTTATAATAGTATTTTTTAGCATTTTTTCAAATTCCATTGGGAAACAGAAACATTGAGCATAGAGATAATTCCAGAGAAATGAGAAGGATTTTACTTTAAATGTTCTGAATTCATGAGGGGCTTGGGGAAGTGAAAGAAATGAAATATATTGACTTGCATCAACTAGAGAAGCTTGAATTACTGCTTGTGCAAAACTGTAGAAGATGTTTACAGGCGATGTTATTCTTACATCAGATGATTTCCCCTGCTTTGCCTTTCCCTTCTCTGCTTCTGAGCTTTTTCCTTTCTATGATCTTTCTTCTCCTTTTTACTTGCTCTCAGCTTCTCATTTTTTCCTAGTTCCCAGTTTTCCTCTTCCAGTCCCTCACCACACTTTTTCTCCTCCTCTCCCCTTTTGCCTTTTTTGTTGCATTTGTTCCGTCTTTAATTTCTCTCCCATATGCCTTTTTCTTTCATATCACTTGCTGTTTCCCTCTATATATAATTATTTAGATACTTAATTTCCCTGAATCTCTTTATATTTTTATCTTAAAAGACAAAAAAAATTTAAATGGGAAAGGCAGCTTTCAGTTAATATTTATGCTGTATAATGGGCTGCTTGCTGTGTTACATACCTTCATGTTATCCTGGCACAAACTAGCAGAGGAGATAAAATGAAGGATGAAGGAGATAAAAAAAGCAGTGTTCACTCTATTAACCTAGAGCTTCCTTGGGATTCCCTTTTGGGTTAATCTAGATTCTGAGTATTGGCTTTGTGACTATAAAATGAAGATTTTGGAATTTCTCTCCCTCAGGAGGCAGTGTGAAAGCAAATACATTTGAAGTTTGAGGGGTGACCATATAGAAAAAGTAGTGATGCTACAGAATGAAAAACAGTTAACTTTGAAGTGTCAACAGCTTGACAAATAATTAAGTAGTAGACAAAAACACTTAAGTGGTTTTCAAACTGTGTATTTTTGAATTCATTGCCAGCTACTACAAAACAAATAATTTTCCCAACATTTTATTCCCCATATGAGCTCTTGGGCCAACCAAATCTCAGCATACTATCAACATATTTTTTGAGATACATTTCCTTTTCTACTCAATTTTGCAAGATAAATATCTTCTAAGACCAATATATCATCCAGATAATTAAAAATAATGCAGAAGAACTGGATAAATTATTTCTAGAAATCAGCTTTCCGTTTTTAAAATGTTGTCGTTCTGAAAAGAAACACTGAAAATTGAAACTTGATTTAACGAAGCATTTACAGGACATTTTATTTGTTCCATTTTTGTACAACCACATTTTCAGAGTAACCAGTTAATGCAAAGTGAATTTTGTACATGTAGTTCAGAACTCACTTCACAAAATAAAAATGAAGCTAATAATCAAGGGTGAAGAGTTAACGAAATAGTCAAGAACTCAAGAACTTATTTCAATAGCTCTTCTGACATCTCTCTAACATTTCAGTAGCTCCTACAGGGAAAACACTTATCTCACTGCTGGAAGAAGAGAAAAGATGTGATAATGTGGAAAAGAACCTCCAGTTATGAAGTAAAGTTACAACCATACTTTGGTGTAAAAGTAAATTAAGCATTATTAATGGACTATAGATGTCAGAACCTCGGTCCACTGAAGTCAATGATTATACTCCCACCAAGTCAGTGGGAATGAGGTTTTCACTCTACCTTCAGATTTAAGCTTTTGAAAGCCTTAATTAATAAACACTTAAAGTTCCTCAGTTTACCTGCAAGAGATACCTTAGTTGAACATATGTTTTAATTTTCAAGTAATCTGATTGACTTAAATCTGTATAACTACTGTCAGAACTAGGAATTCAGGGTTTGGTGTTGACACTGCAATCCCTATAAAATGGGAGAATCATTTTGGGCAATACCTGTGACTTTCTTGCTGAAAGGAAAGAGGTTCCTTTACGGCTACTTTTGCTTGCGCAACAAATAAAGCAAGACTGTTTGAAAATTATTTATTTCAGCACATAATTTGTTCCTTAGCATTTTCTTCATGTTTGCTACAGTTGGTTGTTTGCTTTCAGAAGTAGTTTTGATAAAGCACCATCATATAACAAAGAATAATCCAGGAGTGGCCAAAATAATAGTATTTTACTTTTCTAGCTTCAGTTATTCTAATGATTGGTAATATAAATTTAGGGACAAAAATTCCTGATAGCCATTATACAATAAATACAGTGCCTCCTGGTTTGTAACTGATAGTAATACCACCTTTCTAGATTCTCTGAACATATTCCATAAATGATATTTTAATGTCTAATATATACAATTGTAAATATTGTATGTACACTATTAATAGAATTTTGTCATTGGAAAGTATTCAGAAATAAGTCTATATCTAAAAATATGCAATTATATGTTTCAGGAATTTAATCCAGTGAGTCAGCCTTATATCATGAATATTTATTTTGGTCCTTACCATGTGCTGAGCACCACATTCAGGCTTGAACCGTAGGGTGTGTATATGTATCTCTGCCTTTCTGAGTTGGAAGGTTCATTTAATCTTAACTCCAGAAGACAGTTTCTCATGAAGATGTCTGGCCATGGCTTTAAAGGGAAGGTCATACAGCTTTTGTGTCCCACAACAAAGGCACACTTCAAAACTATTGAGTGCTGGCCACAGAAAGGGAATCTAGGATTATATTTTCTTTCATATTTTAGTGGCCTCTCCTAAGTGACTTCTCAAGGCCTTGCACTTGGATGACTTTCCTTTCACTTTTGTGCATTTACAGTTGTATTTATCTGTCAGTTATAGTCCTTGCTGTTCCCTGATGTTAACTGCGATCATGTAAATGATTAAGGACAATAATAACACATGTCTTATGACACATCTCCCCTTGTAGGAAAGAGCTTGCATAACTGAGAGCATGATTGTGTGGGGGAATGACCATCTTTGTCTTGACAGGAATAGGCATAGGCTTCTTGAAAAGGCTGAGAGAAGAAAGTCCAAATTTTGCATCACACTGATGAGCCAGGGGATTCCTAAAACTGCCATACAAATAAACCCCTTATCCTGTTTCCAAGCTTCCCTCAAGAGCATATGCACTGAGGAAATTCCAAGAATTTCTGAGGAGTTAGAGACAAAACACATTAAATAAAAGTAGGAGGTGTGAAAAATGGTGAATAGTTTGTGGTGAGTTTTTAAGTAAAGTAGCTTAAAAAATTTTAACAAAACTCTTTGGACAACCTCCCTCTGTCCTCAGACAGATATATAGGATAAATAGAACAAATACTGTTCCTACATGTTTGTTTATCTGTGAAACTTCTCCACACAAAAAGTAATTATACCTTTTCAGTGACATCATCCAAGTAATAGTATCCTTCTGACTATGTCATAGGGGTAATGTATTTTTGACATTCTACACAAGAATAAAGAGACTCTTTAAAAATACATACCTCCTGTTTGTTCCAGCACAAATCTCAATACAATAAATTAAACTGTTGTGGATTCAAGTGCAGAAGTTGACCCATTGTACCAAAGAAGTAATACAAGTTCTAAGAGACTAGATATTTCCTCAGTTTTCTTAATAATTTTATAATTACACAATTAATTTGTTTTAATAATCTTTTAATCTCTATTCCACACAACAAGCATACGTTATGAGACTAAGAAAGAAACAGGGTGACATACAAGGCTTATCAGAACTCCTCTCTTAAGTTTAATTGCATGCTGTTTATCATGCAGCAAATTAGCCTTGAGAGGTCACTGTTGCTTATGCAGGACAGAAGCATTAATGCTAAGATGATACATAGACAAATAGTTTAGCTAAGCACTTGCTACCAGGCTTTTTACTCTATAATCCAGTCTTATGTTGACAAGAAAAGACGTGTTCATATGACGCAGTAGAAGGATGTGTGAAATTATTCATAACAAAAATGTAAACTTTCTTCTTTCAAATCATTACTTTGATTACTTAATATAACATAGATTTAGTACAATAAGATGATATGTATTCATTAGAGTACTCTGATTAGATTGCTTCTTGTCATAATGTTTTATCACTAACGTGAAATACTTTGCAATGTTGATCTTTTTATTAAGCCGATATCCTTTAAAGCTAAAGATCTAGCAAGTCGCACAGGAAGTTAACTGTGTGTCTGTTTATTGAACTTGATTTACTTCATTGAGCTTTTAATGTCATCAGATAAAATACAAAGATCAAAGACATTTCCTGCCTAAGAGGGAAAGTGAACTGCATTTTAACTTTTTCATGCTACCAGCGAGACTTCTTGTAACCCAACCAATAGAATAACTGCATTGCAGAGGTATGAATCTTAGGAATTAGACTTGCAGAAAAGCTGCAGTCATCGGCTATAGCTTCTTTCAGAACAAATTCCCTTTTCCATGACTGTGAGCTGTTAGAATGCCCATTTTACTCTGACTGTATTCCCATTTGAAGTCATGATTAAAACAGGCTTTCAAAGCTGTTGTAAACTGAGTTCTTTTTTTGCCTACACATTTAAAAAACAAATGATAGAATTTGTCTTACATCAAAACCGAAAGTCACTGTTCTGTTCATGTGTTGAATTACATTCCGCCAATAATATGAAATCATATTTCATCCATTTGTAATGATAGCTCTCTCAAATTCTATCATAGCCTGTGAGACAGATTTGATGCCTTTGAGGCTGAAGAGTCTCTAACCCTGTGAGAAATTCTGATTAAATTGGTGGAATCAGTTGCGGTAACCATTTTAGGATGTGCATGTCATGTATGAACAAAACCATATATGATTAGTTTAAAATTATTTTCATGCTAAACCACCTCCAATACCTTATTTCCTCTCAACATTTTAAATAAGGGTAATTTTGTACTTTTTGGCTATAAAGGCTATTTTCCAATTTGCTTAGAGCCACATATGTTTACAGTTAAAGCCCTGATCCTGCAAACGTTTAAGCATATGCTTAATTTTACCTAGTGGCAAAATCTCTTATATACTGACTAACAGGGTAAAAACATTTATAAGATTTGAGCCTTATTTGACTTTCAGGAAATCTTTTTACACTCCTCCAAATACTGCAAGCAGCCCTTTTATTGAGCAAACTATGCCTGCAAGGCTACAAAGGAAACCCAAAATAAAAACAGAGATATCTGCACATTTCTCTAAGAAGGATAGTTTTTTCCATTTAAGTTTTAAATGGAAGAGAGAAGGAAGAAGAAAAGTCATAGCAGCACCTGTTACACTGCCTGTTAAACCCATCAACAGGGCAAAATGTGGTACGAACATGGCCATCAGCAGAGTTAAGAGGAGAAATGAGCCTCTTACACCCAGAGCAGATAGTGGAGATCTGTAATTGGAATGGTTGCCTCTAGAAATACAAGCATACACAATTTCTGTGGCTGAAAAAAAGGGCAAAGGGTAAGAAAGAAGAGCCTTGGTTAAGAGACAAAAATTCACTAGGGTTTGAAGAAATGATGGCAGGTTGTCAGTAATAACTTCCTTTGTCTCTTCACCCCAGGTCAAGAATGCAGTCAGTGCAAAGGTTGTTTTCAAGACACAAGCAAAGAAGTGAGTCCAATTCAGCATACATCTAAATTCCCCTGGGTTTTTCATGTTACCTTCAAGCGTGGGAAGAAATATTTGTGAAGTGTAACTGAAAATGATCACCCCTACAGAGACCAGGAAGTCCTCAAACTCAATGGAGAGTCTGAATTTTGCCCAGGACCACTGATGTGTTTGTGTGAGACAGTAGGTCATTACTACAAGGATGATAATGAAATGGACCAAGGAGCAAAGCTGGCTGAGTTTGGAAACAATTTTGAGAGTTTTGATAAATACACAAGGCAGCAGTGTAACAAATGCAATCACAGACCAAGTTTTCTCACTCATTGGTACATACGGAAAACTATGTGACAGCAAATTCCCACTAACAACCAGATACAAAATACACATCATGATCAGTTCTGTTACTTGGGTTACATTGACAACTATGCCACCTAGTTTGGGAGATAGCTTTTTGCAGCAGGCATTTGCAATATCTTCATACGTGTCTCTCACTCTTATGAGCTGCCCATCTTCATTTTCTTCATACAAGCAAGCAATTAGAATTTTGCCTGTGTAACAGCATAATGCTGCAGCCAAGATAATAAGAAACAGGCCACTGTATCCACTATAGAGAAGAGCATATGGCAATCCTAGGACAAATATTCCCTGAAAAGGAAAAAGAGAAAGAGAAGATAGCACAAAATCCCTGAGGCGAAATGTTTACTAGAAGCCACCCTCCCAGACCTGCCCTCCATTGAACATTGCTTTCACCTAACAGCACAGTGGAAGAACTGGTACATTTAGCTAAGTAAGTAACAATCATGAGAAATGTGTTTATTTATGATAAATAAAATTATCAGCAAAAATAACTGCTCCTATCAACACACATGTAATGATAAGCTAGGAAAAAGAGAATGTGACTGAATGATAGAGTAAAATTCCTAGTTAATATTTAAGGCTGATGTGATTAGAAGCACATTTTAGAAGGTTCATAGGCAGTTATCCAGTCAACATGCACATTAATGAAACAGGTTCACTATCAGTAAAATTAAGCAACTGTAGCATCATCTCTACAAATTTCATTCAAATTAAAAATAGCACTCTAGATAGACCCAGTGATGACAAGTCTCTTCAGTCTGAAAATTGTTAACAGACCTCTGGAAAGAAAATGGCATTAGACTGACAGCAGACTTTGCTTGTGTTTCCTCCGCGGCTTCTATATGCCTCGTGCAGCTTTTGCTCTTGTTAAGTCTACTGTGATTCTTCTCACAGCTGAGATTCTAGACTGTGCAAACTTATTTAGGTGATTAAAAATACATGCAAAACATACAGACATACTTTAAACAGTTTCTGAAAGGAACAGAATTATACTGTTTTATCCAGTAAAAAAACCATGGCATTTTAGTTTCACAGAAAACTGTGTGTATTTCTTTGTCTTTTTTCCCTCTTTCTTCTCTACATTTAAGGACAAATGACACTTTTAGGTGGTTTAATTTCCATCAGCACAAAAACCCAATGAAACTCTTGAACAATAGTTATTCATAAAAAGATCCAATTTAGGAAAGATGCTTCTGTGACATTCCCCTTTTTATGCTACAGAACTGAAATTAAGCAATGCACATTAGTCAGACGGGTCAGGCATTTTTGTTCTTGATGGCTGAAGAAAGGTAGGGAGGAAGCAAATACAGTAAACTAGTCCTACAGAAATTTTTACTTCAATGTTTCTTAGAGCATCAATGACATGATGAAATATGAATATTTGTGCTCTTGTTTGCTATTCTGGCCTAACAGAAGGACTTGATTTGCATCAAACCTATCTAAACTCTATTTCTGACCAAACTTGAGCAACCCCATCTGCTCTGCAAAACCCATGGATCCCTGACAGAAACAGGCCTCCTCACAGAAGGGGCGACCCACTCTTTTCTTACCTCGCGAGTGGGTAGTGCCACTGACTGCCTTCAGGAGCTAAAGCAGAAGAGATGAGTTTCATGGTCTAAATCTTAATTTCAGACTTTTTAATCCACAATAGTGGACATGAGGCCATGCGGGGGACAAGTGTTTCAGGCATGCTTCCGTCTTTGCTGTTTTCTATCAACTCCCTCAGGTTTTATACGCAGCAGACAACTCCTGTGAGGGCAGTCTAGGACCCCAGCTCTGCCAGAGCTCATCAAGAAGGCAGGTGCTTGTCTCAGCTTTGTAGGGTTTATACCTAACACCCCACTTCTAAGTGATACAAGTGCTCCCAGGCCTGATCCATAAGGTGGGCTCTAAAGAGAGGCAATTTTTCAAACATGAAGTAATCATCAATGTATAAAAAGTATTCTCTTTTTCTCTGAGCCACAAAATAGCAGTCCTTTTTGAGCAGATTGTGGGATGACCATCAACCAGGGAGGAACGATTAGAAGTCCTTAAATTAAAGCAGTATTTTTTCTCTAAGTCAATGAGAAAAATGGAGTGCCCATCATATGAACAAGCAGCATTACCTCTTTCACCAGGCTTCATTCTAGATGCAGATATCTTCAGCTTTCAGCTGAATCAGAGCTGGAAGAATCATATTAAATACATGCTGACTGAGTACATTTTGATTAAAAAGGTCTATGCCTTTATGTAGTGAAACAGAAGTATCTCAGTTATTATTACTGATAAAATAATAAAGTTATTGACTAGATACCTTTTTTGGTTGTTTTCAGTGACTTCATTTACAGCAATGGTTTTGTATAAGTCACAGGTGCTGTTTCATTTAGGAGCTGGGATGTTTGACTACATAGCTTGTGGTACCTCAGTGACCCAAATCTCCCAACTCCAATGGCTTAGCTCCATTCTAACACAGGTCTCATGACCCAATTAACTTGCAGGGTAATTAGCATTTCTTTTGCACATGAGCTTCACAGAAGTGTTCAAAATTCTACTGTTTCTGCCACCTAACAGTCTACTTTCTTAAAAAGACTAGATATCTGGCTGAATCCAGGCTGCCGGTAGCACACATGTAACAGTAGCTTTTGGTATCATGCCATTTTTAATCATGGCTTTGGCTGACTGACAAGTTAGGTAGTTGCTTAAAGAACAAAATGTGTTTTCTTTCCTATGAAAACAATCCTCAGAGAACATTTACATAACAGATTGAGTTTAAAAGCATCACAAATAAACCAAGTCTATGAAAAAATCAGAAGGATAAAAGCCAGAGAGTCATCTTTCATATTAACGTAAGAACAATGATATTTTCTCAGTTCCTTGCAGTTTGTAGCAAGTTTATCTCATTTGTCCCGTACTCACAGCATTATTATTTTGCCGCTTAACCTGCATTTGGGAGTTCAAACAGTATCTGCTGACCCAAAGGGTCACTGTATTATTAAACCACAGGTAAGTGTCAGCACAGGCCTTACACACAATGGCTTCTCCCCTGCTGAATTTAGTCTATTAACATTTATATGACTAGCCTCAACCTAAACCAAAGCATAAGTCTTTCAGAGAGGTTATCACATGAGACAGCCATTTAAAGTCCTCCCCCAGGTGGCTGCTTTTCCATGCTTAATTGTTAGTTTAATCAGAGCATAACATAATTCTAACCTCTAACATCTCCTTGCTGTTGTTTATATCAAATAATTTTATTTGGTACCTAACACAGACCACAGGATGATGGAGGTAGGTGTTTTTTCATCTTCTGATTTCAGACCTTATTAAACAAACCCATTTTTGCACTCTGTATATTCTTTCTTAAAATTATGTATCAGTAATTGCCAATTTCAAACCACGTACAGTGAGTTTAGAAATTGTAAATTGAAACTTTCTACAGAAACTGTAAGTTTTTCTTTCAGCTGATGTCTTTGACATCTTTTTCCCAGAGTTTGTAAATAATAGCTGGTGAGATTTGTGTAAGGGACTTACCATTTCTGTGTCCTTCAGGTTTCAGTTAATAATAGAAAGCAAACATTGTGGGCATAACTGGTTTTGCAGCTTTTTGGATACAGAACATGTTCAGTAGAGAGAAACGGGAGAACTCTGAACATGACAATACAGTAAGTATGTATGTGGTGAAATGACAGTGCTTCTCCTGCCTTGACAGAAATGGTTTTTCCATTTAAAAAAAAAAAAGTGTCACGTACCAGCAGGTTGCCAAATTTCTACAAAATATCCAAAAATGTTAGTGATGGCCCTGAGTGTTTGAAGAACAAAAGACCCTTTCTCAGACTTCAAACACTCATTTTGGATTTGATCTTCTGTTTTCACCTTTACAAAATCCATACTTTCTGGTAGTACCATTTCCTGAACACCTGTTACACCATTTGTCAATGCACATTCGGTCCAGCCTGGCCTCAGCACTTGCTCTTATTGAGTCTTCTGATCCTGTGTTCTCGCATCCAAATTATGGCACAGTCAGCCTTAGCTGTGAGGCGTCAATTAAAAATGAGCGGCAACCGTTTCTTAAATTGCCTCCCATCTCTTAGTTTTAGTGTTCTGTCTGGGAAGTGTTCCTGTCTGAGTGGTTTTATTTTCAACTGTTGTAGTGCTAAGTCAATGTTAGCTCTAAGTATGAAGTTTTAAGGGGATCTGTTTACAAAATAGAACAGCACAGGGAAAAAGCAGTCACACAGCTGGGTACAGGGAAGAGGGACGTTTTGAAACAGTTCTGTATCACATCTCAGCGTGAGCGGTTGTGCTATTTGCCATCACTCCATCCGCCCTGTATAGGGAGGGACTGAATCTTGCTCAGCGGGCTGCATCTTCCCTTGTCTCCCAAGACATTTGCAAGACATGGGTATTTTCACCCTAAACTGGGGATAGAAATGGACTGTTCTTTGTCAATGAATGAATACATGTGCCTGGGTGGAGGTCCTTGTCAAACATTCAGAGCAGACTTAGCCATAGGCAGCTGAGCCTAGAAAGAAGGAAGGACTGAGGGCTGAACTGGTGATCAGCCTTCGAAGAAATGGTAAGGACAGGAGTGGAAAGGGCATTAAGGAAAAGTCAGACTCAGCTAGAAGCTATTTATTAGCCTTGTCGGAATACCCCCAAGCGGAAGCAACCAGGTATGACAGCTACCACCAGAAATTACTGATACGCCTACGACACAAAACAAACAGATCTGGATTTCCAAATTACACCTGCACATTAAAACATTTTTGCATTTGTCGGTGGCTGGACTGCAATATTTGAACTACGTGAGAGTGTTTCCCACATCAGCAAGGCTGGCTGCTTGTTTAAAAATACTAGATATCTGGATTATTGTAGAATGTAAGAAGTGTGCCTTCTGCTATCATACCACTGTTTGACTTTACTTTACTTCAGGGTAAGCACCTCCCCAAGGAATAAAATGCATTTAGAAAAATGCATAAATGAACACAGTCAAGCACTCTTGAGAAAATATAAAAATTCCTTAATGTTCGGTTTTAAGTCTTCACTAATTCTTCATTTCATATGCTGTTTTAACCTGAAATATGACACTTCGAAAAACAAAGCAGATTGAAAGGTAATTAAAAAGTAGAGAAGGTCAAATCATGGTCAAAGTTGAGACATGCCAAAAGACAAAGAAATAAAATGGGGTAAAAAGCAACGCTACAAAAAAGAGAGAAAAAGATTTCACCTTAAGACTTAATCAGATGGAAAAATAAATTAAGAAATTAAGAAGAATTAAACTGAAAATTATTCAGTTAGTACAGTTCTCCTATATGCAGAATACATGCTAATATGCCAGACTACTGAATTAGATCTGATTGCCTTTCTCACCATCTGCACCTACTCCACTGGAACAGTTCATTTAAGCCTAACTATTTTCCCAGCTATGTATTTGATGCATGAACATTGATTAGGCATAGAAACGATACAGGAAGCCTCTGTTATGGATCTTCTAGGAAGAGTAGGGAGATAAATTCAAGAATCCTGCTTTTCAGTACACTTTCACAAAACATTTAATTATGTTGTAATTTAAAATAAATAATTTTCCAGAACCAATGCAAGCCTGTGTTGCCGTGGTATTTATGTGCAGATACAGTTTTATGAGACAAAATTTGAAAATATAGCAAACCTCTTAATCTCAAGCCATGACAACAGAGCTACTTGCTTGTTGACTTCCATGGTCTTTTTCCTTTCTCAGCCACGACTGTGATCACTGGTGATTTTGTACCTTCTTCCAGATCACTGTTGACTACATTGAATAATACTGGACCAAATGCCAATTATTCTACTAGATAACCTCCTAACCCTACTAGAAACTCATCCCTTTGACAACAGATCCACATTGACAGGTACTTTTTTGGGATCTGTCACTTAGGCAGTTTGTAATCCATTTAAGATGTATTCTATTGTTGCACTAATTTTTAAATCAGAATGTTGTGTATTAATGTGTCAAAATTCCTTTTAAAAGGTCTAAATATATTCTTTATCTTTCACTGCCTATATTACAATCTCATCAAAGAATTATATTAAGTATGTTTAATAAGGACTGTAAGGGCTTTTTCTCCAAAACCATAATGATTGGCACTAATTATATTCCTAGCTTTTTATTCAGTATCAATTAAAACCTGTATTAACAATTACACTTTTTTTTTCCTTAGAATTGTTGGCAGGTTTCACTAGTCAGGATTTAACTGGCTTTTTAAATACTGGAATGATATCCACAGTCTCCTGAAAATCCCACATGTAATAGCAATTGAAGAAGAGTACTATAGGGTCAGACGTACATCTCCCAAGTGCAAAGCTGCAGGGCATTCTTCTTTCAAAATATTATTGAGATAGATACATTTTAATATCCATTTTAAATAGTGACTGTCATTATCTAATAGTAAATTGTCCAAGTCTAAGCCTGGAAAAAATAGGCACCTCAATTTATAACTCACACCTATCTTAAAATAGGTCATTAGCTGAGCTGAGACAAATTTCCTTTCACAGATGCCTGTTTCTCTTGCTGGCTAAGAGAATATGTACATAACGGAGTGTAGACACACAGCTTAGAAACTCTGAGATTTAACTTTAAAATGTCTTATGCAGAAAAGTATGGTGCCTGTCCTGAAAATTTACAAAATGGCCCACTGTTCTCCTGTGCTATGAGCACATCCTCCTGATTCTCTACAGAGAACACTTACCAACAGTTGTGTTTTTTTCAGAGAGAAGAACAATTTTAGAAACTCCCTGTACTGCTAATGTAGGAAATTAGTGTAGCAAAATTCAGTGAGAGATCTCCGAGAAGAGGAAAACCTCTAAGTTGACTTTACCTGCTCTTACAGCCACATACTCACCAGACTGGGCTGTGTGTCCTAGTGGCTTGGCCAGGATTACCTACATGCACCAAGGAGGACAAGGGTGCCAGCAGTCAAGTGCTCACTGTGTCTCTGGGGCTCATCTTGACTAGTGATGACAAACAGCTTTTGGATTTACCCTCTATACTCTTTCAGAGTGGATGCAGTTTTGGATTTCTGCCTCATGATTTTGTCCTATCCCTCATAAATATTAGGTAAAATCCCCGAATTTCACAGTACTGTTGCTTTCCTTAGCTGCTCATTTTATAGATACTGTCCTCTACTTCATTCCCTTAACACTTATCTATAGGTCAGTTTTTCTACCTCTCCATTTGAATGAGATCACACAGATGGTGCTCTGTAGCAGTTAACGCATACCTTCCTTTTTAACTTTGTTCTGCTGTTTCTCCTGATGCTTTTAGACAAACATACACAGCGACATATAGAGACACACGCTCCCATTCATACTTCATTCATACCACTATTAGTATTTCTGTTTCAAATTTTTACTCTAAGCCTATCCTTTATTTTCCTAATCCCTAAAATTTGTTTTCTTAGAGTCCTAGTTCCTGAGAGATGCATTTTTTCCTAGTGTTTTTAGGTTCCTGTATCTCTTTGCTGCACGTCATAACTTATAATTTACAATGATTACTCTCACCCTCCCTTTCTCCCTTTTGCTATTTTTAATTTTTTTAAATTTTAATTGATACATTCACTTCACACTTGAAGTAGGAGGGGTTTTAACACATAGGCGTACTATTTCTTAATTGTGAGATGTGGCTTCTGGACATCTCATAAATTCTTGTTAAACAACTTCAAATTGCTGTCAAATTTGCTGTCTGTATTTATTCTTCCTAACCAATTATCTCCCATAATTTTCTCCAGGTTTGTAAAATTCACTCTTTTGAAGTACCAAGTATATGTATTACTGTCCTCTGTTTTCCTGTAATGAATGTAATTAGATCCACTGATCTGTTCATCTTTATTCAATGTAATGAGGCTCAAAATAGAATTACCTTATGCTAGTTTCAATACCTTTTGTGTTAGATAATTATAATTTATCATTTTTAGAAACTTCAATGATGTTTTACTACAGACTGCAAACAACCTCCAGCATAGGTCTTTAAAACTGAAGGCACCAAGAACAATACAATTTTTCTTTCCAGACAATAGCTCTAACACAGATAATCATCTCTCTAACAGAGTGCCACCCTCACTTCTTTTACCTTCCCTTTTTTTGTAAACATGTTTTATCTAATTATTTTAAAATTCCAGTCACATAAATCATCCCACAAAGTATTTGCTGTATCAGTTATATTCAGGGTTATTTCTTCTCAGCAGTAAGAATTTCCAGTTCTCTAGCTGACTACCCAGAGTCCTGGCACTGCTCTACAGACACCAGGAAAAGAATTCATCTGCTTTCCTACTCACTTCACAGTTTGTTCACAGCTCAGCTGAGTTTGAATTAAAAAATACTACAAGCTGTTCTCTGGAAAACTTCAAATATTGTCCAGGGCCTGAATGACCTTAGCAGCAGATCCATCTCCTTTAATGTCAGTGAAAAATCTTCCTTTAACTTCAGAGATTGTTGAATTAGACCCCAGCAAACTTATTTTTCCTGATTTTTTAAATTCTTTCTCTCTGCCAACGTCAGCCTGTTTTAGCTGCAGGGAAGAAAGTGGCTAAGGTGTTCATTCTGTGATTAATGCCTGCAATCACCTTATATACTGGGAGAAACTTCAGAAGTGTTGTTCTGTCAAACATTCATGTCCCATAAGCAGCTGATAAGGAAGGTAGACTGCCCAGGAGATACTGTGATAAGATAAGCAAGTAAGGAAGTCGCGTGGTCCACACTGCAAAATGTATGTGTCTGTTTGACAGAAGTCACTGATTTTGTTCTCCTTTTAGTGGCCAGATTAGTCTTAAGAATCTACTAAAGATTAGGAAAGGGAAAAGAGGGAAGAAAATGTCTCAGCAAAAAAAGGAATTGCTGCTATTGAGCGTGACAGCTGATCCAATTGGCTTTGTTATTGGTTTAAATAGTTGTTCTAAAACTGAAATAATATGCTTGTTGCTTAATTCTGCATGGTTTTGTGGAAATGTTAGTTTGCATAAATTCAGAGTTGTCTGCAAGAACGCACTGAATCATGCAAAGTAAATCTCCCAAGTAAATTACCTTTTAAGAAAATATATTATTTTGGTTGGTCCCAAAGGAGAAAGCAGGCTTTGGTAAAAGAATGAGAGTTTTATTATGTGTTATGTAGCAGAGAGGATAAAGAGATGAAAAAAGTAAGGCAGTCAAAACTAAAACAATTATTATTTTGAAAGTTAGTAGTGGCGAGCAATATGGACTCACTGGCTGCTTACCCATTTCCCACATTATAGCTTATCACAGATGCTGAAGTTTTCACCCGAAGGCAGCAAGTACTCAAAACATCCAGTTGAGCAACCTGTGAGTGAGTTGGCATGAAAGTGTGGTCAAAAGAGCTTGAGGGGAGGCACAGAGGGGACTTCGGGAGTCTAGAAGCAAGGCAAAGCAGCGGGGAGCCAAATAATTTTATTTGATTGTGAACTGACATAACAAAAGGAAGAGTTAAAGTGCATAGAAAGTTCAAACTCAGGCTGGGAGAAAGCATTTGGCTTGTTAGGAGTTTTTCTTGAATGCTACCTGTATGGGACAAGCCACAGTTCTTGTTACTTTTAACAAGCAAGGCTGAAGAGGAAATGGAAAAAAACAGACCCATGCTACAAAGCACTTTGCACTGGAACAAACCTTATGTACCTCTCAGAGGTGAAAAAGAAGCCAGGTTACATATTCTGGAAGCTGGGTTATATTTTCTGAACACTGGAATAGGATTTGTCATGACTGCATGCAGAATAAAAGGTAACTGAGTCCTCCCCTGTCTAATATTATCCTGTTCTTTCCTCAGCACAGACCCAACCACCAATTTTAGTTGGACTCTTACTCAAGCTGTAATGAGTCCCAGAGCTCAGTGTATAAAGGGGAAATTTGTCTTACAGCACTGCCTGGAGAGAATACAGTTAATAGTCTGGGTGAAAGACATAAATAGTGGTATACTATTATTTTTGGTCTCTAGGAATCAGTAAACTGATACGGAGTATCATAGCCTATTCTTCTGGAATACGTGAGAAAAGATGCTGTCTTACAATTAGGCTGGGTATAGACAACAAATTTCTACTGCTTTTCCTCTCTTAAGCTCAGTTAAACTTCAGTGACATCCCTGGAGGCTTCTACCTTTAGGATAAAAGAAGCAGCAACTGATTTTACTGATTATATTTCATCATGCACCAATACAGATAAAGTTGAGGTTGCAAATGAATTCCTGTAATGGAGGTGTCCCTCTCCTATAATGACATAAAAGATCACATCATTCTTAAAATTCAACATAGAATAATTTGCCTAATTTCAAGTAGGTTAGACAAACGTTCCCAAATGTGTATAATTAATAATAAAGAGAAAAACTAAAGAGTAGAAAAGAAATGTAACTAAGTTTTCTGGCATGCCCTGAGTACTCAGCATAAAAGCAAAGTTATTTAAGCTCTCCTTTTTTAAAAAAATAATTTTGAATATAATTATGCATTGTGCAACCTGGCATGCGGCGTATAAAATGCATGCAGAAGATATCTTTGTAAGGTCTCTAGATGTAAAACACTTGAAGAGTATTACATCTCATTCTGTTTGTACAGACTGTGACACCGTGGTTCTTGACATCTACTGGCCCATGAACAGAAGTACTGGAGTTATGAAGTAAGTCAAATTCCTTTTCTGTGTTTTTTTTTCCTTTTTATTTTCCTCTTTTTAAAAAATTTATTTTCTTGGTCTGCAGCCACACTGAACAGACTTGGAGACACGATGCTGTCTGAAAACAACAGCTGAGGATCTCTGGATGAACAAACTTGGGAACCTTGATTATTCTTGACCTTTTACAAAGACCTCAGGTTTATTCTTAACTTTTAGATACAAATACTGTCTGTATGGATACAGGTAAAAACGCTTCTTCTATTATTAAAACAAAGTTAGTTAAGTAATTGCTGTAAAAGTCTGTATATTTAAAAAAAGAGTTTAATTTCTTTTTCTTAACCTGAGCCATTCTGACAGTGCAGGGAAAACGTCTCAGCTCTACTGGATCTCTCCTTTGTTCATACTTCAGTGTTGAGAGCTGTAGTGATTTTGTATTTGAGAAATTTATTTTACAACTGCATTTAGTTTCTGTTCCTTTCTTCTAAATAACTTTCATGTCTCACATTCAAATTTTCAGACAAAATCCCAATTTATTAATAAGATGAAAATAATGGACTTTAGGTGAAAACTCAGTGACTGTTATTAAAATTACTAATGTGACTACTTTTTTTTACTGTCTTTGGTACCCAAGGAAATGATAACTTCTTAACATCTATGAATTGGATAAAACTCACCCAACTTTTTCTGTCTAAAACACAATCAGAATCACAGAATCCCAGGTTGGAAGGGACCTCAACGATCATCTAGCCCAACCTTTCTAGGAAGAGCACATTCTAGACAAGATGGCCCAGCACCCTGTAAAACAGACATTTAATGAATGAGTACACAGAGTAGCAGAAAAGACTTATGTGAAAAGCTACCTTGCTTTGATGCACACTTATTAGGAATGGGATTCCTAACTTCACCTATCTAAATACAGCAAAAAGTAAAGCTAATCTGCCTGGAAAGGATAGACAGAAATAAGGATCACCAGAGGACTATTAATTCCAACACTGTAGGGCAGCTATTTTAGGATTTGTGTATTTCCATCAGAGATGCCTATCTCTCTGTGTTGTCTATAGAGTGAGATGAATTCCTTTATAAAGGCCATGAGACTGTGAGGTGCCCAGGAAGAGCCAAGGAAGAGCAGGAAGGTGGATAACTTGGCAGCATGACTGCACCAGGGGAGGCAGGGACAGTGGGGAAAAGGTGTCATCAGAGGAACACCAGAACATAAGGTTGTGAACCATATGAGGTAGCAACAAGGGGTAGGAGAATATGATGGGCAAGAGGCTGTGAGGAAAAATGGCTGGTTATGAGAAGAATTTAGCTATAGGTATAAGACAGGAGTAAGTGGAAGGCTAGAAGGAAGGTATGAATTATGCAGCTGATTATCCTTTCCGATTAGGAAAGGAAACCTTCAGGGGTGGAATGGCAGCTCATCACAATTTAGGAGATAGCAAAGAGTCTCTGAAATCCCATCCAAGCAGCACAGGGAAGCCTACAGTTTTGTGCAGGTATTTTATTTTTAACTTGAGATGACAATGATAAAACGTACAAAAGGAAGCACTCAGAGCAGCTGGCTTTCCAGCAAAAGTGAAAAAAGTCAGCAGGCAAGCAAAAGCAACAAGAGCAGGAGTGGGGAACTAATTTTAAACTCCAGATCCCAATTAAAGCTTAGAAGAAGATTTTTAAGTCCCTATGGGGAAGGTGGCTGGGGAGATGCCATTTGGAGTTGCAGAAATCACGCAGACACTGAGACAAGAGAATGGCTTTAAAATGTAATGAGATAGAATAGACCTCATTGCCATCTTCTAAATATGATATAAACAGTAAAATGAGGGAATTAACAGTCATTATAAAAGAAAAAATAAGATAACTTCTTATAAATATAAATAACTTTCTTCTGAAATTATGCATCTTGCATCACATAATTCTTGGATACCCATATTTAGATTTCTTCAGGCTTCAGTAGAATTATTAATAATTTCTGAAATACCCAGATTTAGTTTGAAATAATTAAACTAGAATGGGTTTTAAAACTGGAAAAAAATCCTCTGCTTATCGGGGAGGAACTAGCCTGAATCAAACATGTTTCTAGAGGGGAAAACTGAGCAGTAAAAAAACCTGTCATGAATGGAAATACCCATGTACAGGAAAGGCAAAAGCTGAAGCTACCATTGCTACTGAAAACATAAAACAGCCAAAAATGTTTGCTTTAGGGAGCTACAAAACATAATCTGCTGGCGCTGTTATTTGTGTCAATTTAAGAAACGGACTGAGAGAAATTGAAATGGATAGCAGAGTATGTGTATATGAGTTGAAGTGAATGTTTCCTCACTTTGACTCATATGTTTACATTTTTGAGAAGTAAATATTAAATTTTTTTTTTTTTTTGTTAGCTATTTAGTGAACACAGTATTGTACATATGGCAAAACTAGTGCCACTGGCCAAGAATACAGAGAAACATTGCCTTCCAAGAAACATTGTGTGTGTGGGGAGAAGAGGGAGAATGGATGCAAATAGAAGTCAATTTCTTTTATTTAGCTTTAGGGGCAAAATGTTTTATATAGCTTACTGTGCTAAGACTAGGTTACAATATATCATCTTCAGTACTGTGTGTAATCAGTGTTTAAGTCTTTTTATTCTCTCAAATAGCTCCATTTGCTCATTCAGAGAGAGCTTGTGCCATTTCAGTGAATCTCCTGCTGTCAGGAATTATACACATTGAAGTAAACTGTGGATTAACCATCTATGGATTGTGTGGAAGAAGCTTTACCATTGGAAAGTCTGCTACAGAAATGTTACTACTTCTGATTCTGTCAGTACATTATAATAATTCAGATGTCCTTTACTTTCAGCTTTAAATTCTCATACACACTGTAGATGTTGAGCTTGTCAACCTTTATTCCCTGATGAAGCCTAAGGCTCACTCTTTCTTTTTATAAAAAAATGAACTCCCTTCTGAAAATCTGCTAATGGAAGTGAAGGAAGTTTTTAAAAATCAGGAAAGGAATGCTATCTGACAAAATATTTTACTTTCTGCTGCCTATCACTATGTTCTTGCCACCTTGGGAGGAATGTTATCTTGGGAGGGGTTATGTGTCTAAATATGGTTTGTTAAAGCAAATTTGCTGAGGTTACACACCTCATAAGTTTAAGAATAGAGACAGAAATAACATTTTTAAGAAGAATATTTTCCATCAGTGATAGCTGGTCAGTGGCATGTGCTATTGAGATGTACTAGTCTACAGATTATCTCAGCCACAGAAGGGTGGTAAATGATTATAATAGGTAATTTGGGCTTTGTTTTGAAAGGCAACTGTCAAACGTAATATCACAACAATAAAGGAAGCAGATATAACAGATCAGGAAATTAAAAGTTGCCTAATAATAGTGTTTTTAAATACCATGTGACCTGCCATGAATTAAAAAAAGGAGAAATTGTACCATCTGCTTTCATTCAGCTTGTTAAAAATGCTTTCAGGGATTGTTGGGACCAAAAAGAATGGTAGATTAATTTTATTTTAGTGTAGCAGGAAAGTACATCAGCTATTCCCTTCACCTGAGGGAGCCAGAGATCCTTGTTCTGCAACAAGTCATTGTGCATTGGGTTCTCCCATGGAATAAAGTGATCATTGCTTTCAAGCAGCTGACAGTTACTTGATCCTGTTTGGTAATATTTACTATTTCAAAGAGTATAATTTTCAAAACGCTACTATCCATTTATCTTTGGTTCTGTCACTCTCTTTCTTGACCATCTGTTTTTTTTAAGATGGAATAACTATTTTAATGGCTGAATATTCTTAAGGTAATCACCACGTTCGTTTACTGATTTATCTTGTGCTCAGCCCCTACAATGGGTCTCAATAGCAAGTAGAATTCATTCTATATAAAAAAGAGAGGAAATTGAATCAAATGTCAAGCTGATTTCTCACAGGCCACGTTTAAACAATCATTATTTTGTAAAGAGTTTCTGTAAAATAGAAAACATTTTGAAACTTACTTTCAAAATTGTTCTCGTTATTGGAGCAGCTGGAAGTCCTTGATAGGAATCCCATTGTGCAGGGCACTGTGCAAACTACAAAAAGATGGTCTCTCCTCCAAAGAATTTAAAATCCAGGGGTAAAATAACAGGAAATAAATACAGGCGGACACGGGAGTCAAGGAAACCATGAGTCAGTACCAGAAACTGTGAATTAAGAGAGTGAATGGTGGTTTCAATGTAGCATATAACCATGACATTTTCAGCAAAAGAACATTTCCAAGAGGATCAGAGGAGTGCAAATAAATATCTTCATAAGTTCATAGGAATGCTTATTTAAATATTTAACAAATTGACAATGGTAGTTGTAACTGGAAGAACAGAGATCAGAGCCAACAGGTGCAGAAAGATAAATGGTAGACTGTTAAAGATGAGTAGCTTACATTTGGTTTGATGGTTGAAGAGGGGCTTGCAAGAGCTGGTGGACACATGGGGTATGGAACTGCATCAGCTTTCCAGGTAGGTGTGCATGGGGCGAGCTTGGCAAGGTCAGGGAAGAGTGTGCTACTGGGACCCAGATGGGGAATTACTGGCACTCAGATAGGAGTTTTAGCCTTGTGGGTCAGTAAATCAGACTATGTATTACTGAGGCTTCACAGAAAGAAAGAAGCAGAAGTTGGACTGAGTGTCCATAGGCTGAGTGTGTGGATTTAGAAAGAGGCCTGACTGAAAGATGTTGCCAGTTGATAGGCTTGCATGGCATCAAGGACAAAGCCATCCACAGCCAGTGAAGAACGGTTGGTGTGGCCACACCCTGGATGGGAAGACAAGGAGCTCTGTTTAGCCGCTTCTACTGCCTGCTCAACAGACAGACCAATATTTTATGTGGGCAGCAGAGGGATCTAAATAAGATGTGAACTCGAACTGGCCCAGGAAAACACACTCTGCTGTTGTCAAACACTTCCACAGGCAGTGAAAGATGTGGTGTCTATCAGCAGTGGCTGCAGCAGCCCTGAGAGCCTGAGTCTGCTGCAGGTGATGACCTCAGGGAGGAAGGTGTGAGGCAGGCAGTCAGGAGAGATCACCAGCATTTGTTGTGTGCCTGGTTATGGACAGCAGTATAGAGCAGAGGACACTGGTCATGACCCTGTGTATTAATTCATGCAATACTTTCCCTTATGAAAAATTCTTGCAATGAAAAATACAGAGTGATGTAGCATGTGTGTGCTTGTAGTTATCTACCTACCAATGCAAAAGCTTTCTTTAGGCATTAACACCCCCAGAGCAGGCTATCTCCTGGGTGGTTTGAATACTTCCTAATGATGAAATGGAAGAAAAAGTGGTCTGGGAGGCAGAGATGCAGTCTTCAGTTCTGTGAAGTGTTACTCACCTGTACTATTTATTTTATATATGTCATGGCAGAAGTGCAAACTGACACGCCCTTTTTGCACATATAGGTAAATGTGCATGTAAATCACATCTTTGTCACTTGGCAGGCTATTAAGCTGTAGCAACGCCATTAACAGTTGTCCTTTGAAGAATGGCAGGGTTTAAAGCTCTTGGGTGGAGATGTGCTTTCACTTCATTCATGTAACTGTACGTAAGCTGACTGAGATATAGAATAGTAGAAATACTGATGTCCCCACTAAAGGCAGCTGTTGGCAAGCTGAATTTGGCAGTTTGCCAAACCAACTCGGAAATTACAATTAACATAATGGTTCGTGTTATTACTGGCTATAAAGCACCGCTGTAAGGAGAAGAGTTGAGCTGGTCACTCCCAGCTCCTCCACTGAACCCCGCACCAGGACCTTGGTGGCTGTTCCCTGCTCTGACTCCCTCAGACCCCATGGGGAGCTCCCTCTCACTGTGGGGCAGAAGGAGGAGGGCAGGAAGATGCAAGTGGGAGTCTCCCAGTGTGAGGCCAGGTTTATATTTGACGACAAAAGCTTTGTTCAAAGCCTTTCCTGACAAATGAGTTAGAAAGGTGGTTGAAAATAAGTGCCCAAGTATTCAGCTGTGTCTGTGAGTTTTCCTTTTCTGTGTCCTCAAACACAGACTGGGTAGTGACAAAACTGCCATTTTGCACTGGAAGGCAGCAGTTGTTAGGATAAGCACCAGCAAGATCATCGTGCTCTACCACTTGTATGGGTGCAGGTGCCCAGGCACTGGCGGCAGGCGCTGCAGGGCAGCCTCTGTGAGAGGCGGCCGGGGCTGCCCCGAGCCAACACAGCTGCTTCCAGCCAGCTCCAGCCCACCCACCGCAGGCGCAGCTGAGCCCCGCAGACATGACGGCAGTGCCTCAGCAAAAACCTGTGTAAGGAGGGGCCAGAACTGCCACAGAGAGTAGGAAGGCGACCATAGGAGTGAAGGACAGAAGTTGAGCATGGGAAAGGAGGGAGGAAGGGTGTTACTTTAATGTTTGTCTTTTTTGTCCCCAATACCAGATGCAGTAATCAAATATATACATTAATTAGCAATAAAGTTAATTTTCCCCATTTTGAGTCAGCTTTGCCTACAGCAGTAACTAGCAAGTGATCTCCCTGTCTTTATTTCGATCCACAAGCTTTCTCACTTCTGTTCTATTTGCCCAGCTGAGGGGAGGGATTGAGTAGGCAGCTGGGTGGGAGCATGGCTGTTAGCCAAGGCTAACCTGCCACACTACTGTATACTTACTTGCTAGTTCCTCTGTCCTTTTTACATGCACAGAATTTCAAGTAATACCAGCTTTATGTAGGACTATAGCCTAACACCTATAAAATAACTGTTCTAAAAGATTAATAGTATTAGATTTTCCAGATGAAAAGATTTTCGAACTTATATGACAAGTGAACAATCAACAAGAAGCCTCCAAGAAACAGGCACTTGCAAATTCTGCAAGACTTTGCTGACCAGACTGACAAACTGGACATCAGCTCCAGGATAAATACACCATGCATTGCAGTGACTTAGCTGTTGTTTCTAAGAATAACCTGCAAGATAATGTGGTGGCTTTGAAATTTAGATGCTGAGATATACAGATTTCAAAAGTACTAGCCAAGAAGAGTTTCACTTAAAGTAGTTGGAAATGATAGATAATTGACATTGTTAAAAATAAAGTGTAAAATAAATACTTTCTTGAAATGTAAGGTTATAGTTTGAGGTTCTGAACAGAAGTATTCAGATTTCTTCAAGCACAGCAGCGTTTCTGGCTACTGTTATCAGAAGGGTGTAATATTAGACAGCTGTGTCAGTAAAGCTCAGGTAAAAATCAGGTAAATATATAAAATAAAGGTAATGGTTAAGAATAAATATTTTAAAATATATCTATCTTACACCCAGTGTAATCAAGATATTCAGATTTAAGGCTGAGGTTGCATGTTAAATTCCACATTTGTGTTGAGTATTATACTTTAGAATGTCTCCCTCCCATCTCATATGAGATAATTATCTCATATAGAAATTAGCTTAAAACATACCCACATCATAAATTATCAACCATTGTATATCAGTTATAGCCAAACTATTGAGGTTATTAGAGTCATTTATGAAGGAAACACAGAGAGAGAGACACCTCCAGTAACTCTCTTGCAGCTCATCTATGAGGAAATGCAATTTTGGGCCCATGGTGCGGGCTTAAAAGCCCTTAAAATAATTCTAAAGATTTTCAATATGTCATTTTAACATCTAGAGGCTGCAAGAATTGCAATACTTTGATCCATTACTTGTGTAACCTATGTACTTGTTTCTGGGATGCTTCAAGAGCTAGTATAGCACTTTCTGAACCAATTGTCCATATGTTGGGTACTGTCTGTACATCCAGGGAATAATTTGTGGAGAAGTTATGCTATATCACAGCTCCTACTTGCTGGCAAACCTGACACAGAGGGGCTATGGAAAACTGACTTGCCAGTCCTAAGATTTCCATAATAGTTACACTAGAATATGCTGATGTAAATCCATTCAATGCCCCCTCCATCTGTTCATTGCCCAGATGATGTGACAAGCAACATAAAATGCAATACCTACAAAACAGCAACTTAAATCCCATGAGAACAATCCAAATATTTCTTCCTGGAACAAGAAACAATTTTAGATAAGCCGCCTCTCTATGTTCAGGAGTTCTGGCTTCATAACATTTTTAGTGTTTGCGGCTGACCAAGGGAAAAGTAGACTGATATAGTGCATTCTTTAACGCGATTTATGGGAATGGCAGTTAGTTAACTCAAAATCACTCCACTGCGCAGTGCTTACATGTCAAATAAAGAGATTTCTGTGAAGTAGATATAATTTCATTGTTGCAGGACAACACGTTTTTTATAAAAAGCTTTCATGATAAAAAGTAGGGTTGGGAATAGAGAGAATACATATCCTGTATGCAGCCTTCTCGGTGGTATATGAATACGTGCACAAAACTAAAGAAATCTACTGCAGGGTCTGAGCTGAAATAAAAGGTTATATGAAGTAGTGACATATGTTCAGAATCTTTCTTTCCCCAAGAGAAAATCCAAAGAGAAAACCACGGCACAAATGTTAGTTACAGGGTCTTCTCTAAAATACATGTTTTATCAATTGCATTGCATAATGGTGACATTCTGTCATAGGAAAAACAGATCTGAGTTTAGATGGCTCTCACCAGGTTCTAGGCTTTTTTGGGATCTCCGCTTGTGCCTATATGGGTTTGTGGTCGTAAACCTATGATAAATAAATTTGGCTAGTACTGCAGGTGCATTTCAGCTAAAATCATATTGACTGGCATTTTTATGTGCACCACAGTAGTCCTACAGTCTTGGAATTTTACTTTGTGCTGTCATTTTTTGACTAGCTCCATTTGGAGTCTTGAATTACTTGCTGGTCCTAGGTTAGATATCGGCATCAGGCATCTCCCTTAAATTCTCAATACCACCTCTTGATATGAGATGCAGCAGTTTGTTTCCCTCAGACATCTATAATTTAGTTCAGAGTATGACTTTAGCTTCAATGTATAATTCAAGGAAGTTACTGCTCTGGGCACCAGAAAGGATTGACCCTTGTTCTCAGGTCTGGAAAATAAATACTTAAGAAAAAGCACTGGAGTTAAGATCTAAGTGGTTATTTAGTTAAATGTAACTAAATTATTTAAGGTTGAGGACGAGAAGGTTTGTATTGTGGTACATCTAATGACCTGGTGGCAAAAACATTTAGCTTTCTAAGCACACAAGCATGTACATATTTATAGTTAGAAAATGCTTAAATATGGTGTCAGTAAAGCTTAATGGGAGGGGTGTTTAGACACCTTAGAAAGATGTTTGCCTTTATATCTTTAGGAGCATGTCTGCTAATTCTGTTTCTCAGTGTCACTGTGTTTTCCACTTAAGTCTTTGGGAGTTGTTGATATTCAGTTAGCACTCTAAAGATTTAGCCTGTATTAGGCAGATGAAGGCAGGTAACTCAGAGGAAGCATCATGGAAAAATAAATATTAACCACAAGATATTCTCAAGTGAATCTTTTAGAGTTACATAAATAAAAGTGAGCCAAATTTGAATCCAATACGGAAGTGTATCCATAATGGCACACCTTGAAGGAAATACAGATATACACTTTCATTTCTAAAAATGGTGGCTATTGAAGTGTTGAGTCTTTTCTAAGCTAATGTACAATATACAGAATATAAATATAACAAGCATATTTTTGATCACTACTGTAATAATTATTAATTTATTATTGACACAATTTTAAATAATTATTAATACTAATTGCATTATTGCTTTTCCTAGAAGCACTTGCAGTAGACAAGCACCCTATTGTGTTATTCTGGTCACGGAACAAGAAAATTGCCTCTGCCATAGGTATTTCTAATCTTTGTACAACCTAATCTCTGCAACAGGGGACAGGAGACAGGAGACAAGAGATGGCTACATTTGGTATCAGATGCATTGAATCAAAAGGCACATTCAGTCTGCTTTGATACATCGTGGTTTACCAAATGTCCAGGGAAGAATTGTGCACTTATATTACACTGTATTTTAAAGATTGTACAAGCATCATAATACTGAAAGCACTTTGGAGCTGTCTGGTAAAGTGGCTGACTTTTTTGCACTCTTAAACTTGCCATTATTTCACGTCTTCCCTTTCTCTCTCTTGGTTTTTCTCCGTTCTTTGTTGCCTTCATGATACTATAGAGTGAGTGCCTTTTTCTTTTATTTTGGCTTTCTCTTTCTTGGACAAACATTCTCTGTACTGTTTGCAACAATCCTCCTACATGTGGCTGGCAAATAAATAGACTTTATTGTCCTTTGGTTCTGCTGTGAAATGCTGTACCATTAGAATTTAACTACCTTCTTCCTTGTGACTGTGGCTTTGCTTATCTATCCAGCACTACTGTACAAGTCAGTATAAATTTTTTTGGCCTTTTACTGCTATATACAAACAAATGCAACTTGCATCACTCTGCCAGATGATGCTGTTCATTTTCCCTTTTGAATTAACTCAGCTTTATGGTCTCTGTCCTTACCTAGATTAAGTGGATACAGGTTTTCATCTGCCTGTGCAGTGTTTGAATACAAAGCGTGTTTCCCTGGAGACCTTAAATGTCTGAAGCGATCATTTACACGTACAATGTAATCACCAAAGGTGTACACTTTTTCAGTTGAAGTTAAAGACAAAATAAAAATCTCTACCTCTGTTTGAAAATACTTGCATTTAAAACACTGAGCGAAACCCCTTTCTTTAATTTCAGAGACTGAAGATTTAGTCATTCCTATAACAAATCCGGATTGTGAAATAATGTCACTTTTAGACTAATCATTTTCACTAGAATAACTGTTTAGAACACTTCAGAATTCTGCTGAAATGTTTACCTCTAATTGCCATGCAAAACACTTCTGCCCTTTCCTCTGGGTAGGGCAAAAACAACTGTCACTTTAGCATAGACTGTCTGCACCAGTCAAGAACATTTGGATTGTTTTAATCATTCTGTTCACAACTCTGACTTTCTCTTCAAAGCTATTCATAGAAATTTCTTCAAACTGTTATTTTTTACTGACAGATGCCCGTTCAATATTCTCTCCTCTCTCCTCCTCTGCTGCCTTTCTCCTTCCCTTTCCGTGCTCTCTACCCTTGTTCCTAAACCGAATGCCAAGTATTGGGAAGTCAGAAGAATGCACATGTGTGTATGTAGATTCACATATGTGCTCACATATGCACACATGAAGTTTCACAATGTGTCATTAGGACACTTTGGCTGTACTATTAACAAAACTGCAGCTCCTGGGCTTTGCCATCCTCAGCATATGTTAGAAGGGAAGCTCAATACAGCTGTAGCCAACTGCTCTTTTATTGCTGATTTCTAAAATATTTGACCAAATGAGATCCAACAGCAGTATGCAAGACTCAGCAAGCTGAGAGTTCTGACTAAGACCATGGTTACTGCTCTGACTGCATAATTCCCCTTAAATTTGTCCAGTTTTTTAAATTACCAACTGTATGTTTGATAGTGTTTTTGCACTGTGTTATCGGTCTACTTTTTAACTGGAAGCTATAATATTAATAATTAATGGTAATTGTGTACATAATGACATTCAGGAATTTTTAGGCACTTTGATGTGTTTACAGAGGCATTATTACTTTTGGTTTTCAGAAAGGAAAACAATGGGTGAGAGAGAACATGACTTGCCAAAAGGTCATACAGCAAATATTGACGAAATTGATTTACAGAATGAAATCTTGGCTTCGGTGAAATCAAAGGCAAAACTCACAGACACAACAACAGGCTCTCATCCCAGACTCCGGTCCTGACTAGATGCTGCTGAAGGAGACTGAAGTTAAAATGTGTTACTAGAATGCAGGTGGGTATTTTAGGACTTCACGCTTTTATTCACAGCTGAATACTTTCTGAGAATGATATGTTACTGTGCCCTAGGTGTTACTGCATTGGCTCTCATGTGGTGGTGCTCGTGCTTGAAAATACAGCGGGGTTAGAAACATGGCCTTTTTCTTCTCCTTTGCAGAGCTGAGGGATGAACTGGATACATAAACAAATGTTCATTGGTGTAATCACAGACTCGTGTAACACTGGAAGGATTATTTTTCTATAATTAATGTGCCATAAGCAGTGTTTAAGTAACAGTTACTGGGACAAGATGTGACTGTGGATACTGCTTTCTTCTTACCATGTCAGACAGAAAGTTAGTGGTAATGATGGAATTATGTATGGAAATGAATCATGAAAAGTGAGAAAAAGAATCTGAAACATTTAATGCTAAATTTAAGGATTCAGAAGGATGCTCAAATTCCACACAGAATGCTGGGACCAAATGCTTTCAGTCTTTTCAACCTGACTATTTTCTTTAACATTGACAAGTATTATTACACCTCTTGTGCTCCATGCTCCAATTTATATCTAGTCTAATTTATATGTCAGTAAATTTATGTCTGACGTCAGTCTGGCTCTTACTATCCTCTTTTTATTAGATGTTTACCTCACATTTCTATCAAACATCTCTGTCACTGAATTCAAATAGACAGGTGCAATCACCACCTTTTCATTTTCACATAGTTTAAATATTTTTTAAACTGTAGCTAGCATATATATCTTTTTTTTCCCCTTTGGAACTTTATTTTTTTTGAAGTGCTAATCTTACACAGAAGGGTTGAAATATGTTAGTAATAAATCCATAGAAACCTTTTAGAATATTGCAAAATGATGGTATGCTTCAGTAAAATAAAGCAGGTGAGGTGATGACCAGGTTTTTCAAATGCTGATTGTAATGAGTGGAGAAGTAAAAGGTTACCTGAATGGCATTTGTCACATTCCATCCTGCTTCCCAGCTGGTGATCTGTTTGACCTGGGCATTTGGCAGGGGAGCTGGGGACTTGTATTCTGGATCTTGGTGGCAAACATCAAGTTCAAAGTTCAGGGTTCCGTCTGGTTCCTCTCTCTCCTCACTGTGTGTTCTGTTCAGTTCATCTCTTCTGGCAAAATTCACATGCTCTCCATCAGTGTCTAGGCAGCTGTCCCATTTCACCATTCCCAAAAAGAGAGATGGTCTTCTCCTAAAGCAGTTGAAAAGAGATGAAAAGGTCTGCTTCAAGTGAGCCATCCTGAATACTGAATATTAAAGTAAAATGTTTCCTTACGTGTCTTTATTTTTTTTCAGCAGTTGTACATTGTTAATCCTTTTGTAAGGTTAGCCTTGATATTGTAGCTATGATTAATGAAGTTTGTTGTCCTTAGTTCATTTATTTGTGTCAGTTTCAAATGCCAGCTAAAGAAATATCTCCAGGGTCTTCAGCATACTGCCCAGAGTAGTCTGCAGTGAGGTTTAGTAGTCTGCAAGCTGCAATTTACAATTCAAATCCTTTTTCCATTTACCTATGGTAACTACGTAGATCAGTCATTCATGAAGAATCTACAGGTGGCTGCAAGAATCTCTTCCTGGAAATTATGCGTGTTTCTGATATAAATAAATAGTTCTGCCAAAAGGAAAAAAAGATGCTTCATTAAAAACTAGAGTTGATGGACTGGCTGCTAAGTAAATGCATGTAAACAAGTTCACTTTTCCAGATGTGAGAATTTTCTGCCATATTTTAGTGTCTACAGAGGTCAGTAGAACTTTAAAAATGTTTTCAGAAAAGCTCTAAGTTGCAAGAAGAAGAAGAAGAAGAAGAAGAAAATGTAGCTTGTTCATAACTATATCTAATTCACAGTTGCTGGCGATGGTTAGGGGAACGACAGATTTGTGATTATATGTTTACTGCATGGAGGTAAACGGTGATGCATTACAATTATTCACACTGCAAAATCCTAAAAGAGTATTTACCAAAGTATCCTCTGCTTTCCTTGCACAGCCTGTGGAATTTCTGAAAGAAAGGTAAAGAGAGAGTGTTGGCTTGAACAGTTGTAGGATTATTTATGTCCATTTTCTTTTGCTGTTTCCTATGTCTGCCCTACATTCCTCTTCCCTCTTTATTTATTAAGAGTACTGGGTTTTAACAGCTATATTTGTACATTAACAACTAAATAACTGGTACAACACTGCTGATCACACTGAAAAAAAAGCATTTGCTTATAACAGGTCTGAATTTGACCACGTGAGATCAATTACAGTCGTTGCTTGCACTAGCATGTCCTTCCTGTTAGCTAAAATTTTAGGAATTCTCAAAAGAAAATTAGAAGTTTACATTTCTGAATTAGAATTCTGAACTGATTACTTTTCTGACAGATATATGTGAACTGCAGTCTTACTGGTAACTCTCAGGTATTGCCTGCTTCCAAAATGAAATATCCTTCATGCAGGCCTTGCCCACATTTTTCTTATGTGCTCAGGATTAAATAAACATGGAGACAGCCTTCTCTGTTCTGTATTTTATGATCAGATACTGAAATTTCTCTTGTTCTTTTCACATAACTAATTCTGAAGCTGTCCACAGTTCAGAATATGAGTTATGTGAAATATACTATATATTTTATAGTTATGTGATAATATAATTATGTGATATATATGTGGTATATATCTCTATGTGGTATATCTATCTACCTATGTGATATATAGATAATATAGTTATGTGAAATTATAGAAACCTCTGTCCTAAAAAACAGAAATATTTCAGAAATACTACCAGTACAGAATTATGTTCCTGTGCCCACCTTGTTCAAGCCTCATTGATGACACGTGTATGTGCCATGTCCATGGGTTTATCGCTGGATGCTCTAGAGTATTTCTTTTACATGTTGTGAAATCTGCTAATGTTGAGCTGAGCTGAACGAGAAGTGTTTCTTGCATGTCAAAAGATCCATTTATTGGTATTTCTGAACGCTGAAGTGAATGTCACTAGCCATCTCAGAAACATATCATGATCTCCTGGAGTGACCTGGAAGGTGCTTGAAAATACAACTATGGTTTTTACAGGAAATTTTGACCTCAGTTTAGTCCTTCTCTCATCAAAGCCACTCCAATAGAAAGCTTCAGGCAGATTTCTGAGGGGAACTGCTCTATAACAGGTATATATACTGCTCACATTAAGTAAACACGGTAACAATATCTATACAGCAAAAATAACAACATAGGAATTGTGAGGTTGATTTTCCTAATATATACAGAATGGTCTGAGATACAGAAATGGAACCATGGGAAGTGATAAATATTAGTATGTATTTTCAGTCTATTCTAAAGCATTACTTCTGTAGGTGTTTACATTTCTGGACAGAAACATTTTGTTGTCATTGACTATCTCATGTGAAAGGTATAACCTCATATAACACACAATTAGCATTTAAAGGTATTTTTTTATTAATTAAATAGAGATAAGAGCCATTTTAGCATCCTGAGGAACTGAATTACATCGAATGCAAAATTTGTTGTTGTTCAGTTACAAATGATGCATTATATAAGAAATTCCATTGCTTATCTGGTGCTTGCAGAAATTTTTTTTCTGTCTAAAAGCATTTATTGAGACAGCCATCAGTGCTGCTTGGTGGGGTTTTTTGTTTGTTTTGTTTCTATAGCTTTTGTTGTTTGGGTTTTTTTAAGCTTGTTTGGTTTTCCTTGTATATTAGTCAGGGTTTCATGCAGCTATCTTAATCAAGGGAGGTGTAAGTAAGTTTAGAAACAGAGAGATACCTCTGAATATAGAACCATTTGATTTTGCTGTACATGGTTAGTGGGGAATTGTCCAGTTCTATCCAAGGTCCTCTGACAGCAGTGGAAAGAAACCCATTTTCAGATCTCTTATCTACCAGACACATCACATCTGGAAGTCAGAAGAATTAAATAATAGTTAAAACTGTTATTTCACAGCTGCACAAAAGAACTTCAAAAATAATGTAACATCTATTCTAAAAAATAACTTTTAGGTGGTTTAAATTCACTGCTTCCCTAATGACTATCAAATACAAGTGAGTTTATATGTTTCCAGGAATATCTGAATTTTAATAAAATATTTATGTTAGATCTCCCAAGCTTACTATACTGTTGGGACTATTTGTTTCAATGAAATATTATTATTAATCTCTGACATACAGCATAGCACAGGACAACAGAGATTAAGATTGTACAATATTTATTATTATTTATTTGTAATACTGCATAGAGATCCTAGCAACCACCTTTGGATCAAGTGTCTTAAAATCAAATAGTAGGAGACAGCTTCTTTATGAAAGGTTTACAGTTTAACAAGAGAAGACAGACAGAGACTTGGCAATCTGGGAGTCTGTCCATCTTCTTTGTCTACCGGGCATGGGTTTTTCATTCTATATATTACCTGCAGCTTTGATTTTTGCAGTCAGTAGGACAAATTATTATGCTCTTAGTTACATCACTGTATATCTACTGGCTGTTTCACTGACATAAATAATGAGCAAAGGAAGATATATCAAATCTGATTTTATTATTGCATTAAAAACTGCTGTCTAGATGACTGCAGCAAATTTCATATTTATTGTGCTACTTCCAGGCCATCAGAAATAAAGAGTAAAGGCAAGAAATGAGAACTGGACCCAGTCAAAGGGTAGTCCAGTTCTTCACTTTTCCCATGCACTACTTCTGCTAGATATTCTTTCTACAGATGTTCTTTATCCACACAAGCCATTATTGTAAGTTCAATTAAACCTTACGTCTTGTCTTCCTAATTTATGGTAGGCCTGGAAGTATGGTTATCATTGTCCTCGTCACCTATTCACCTATTTCTATTTCAGTATCTAAATTGAATTTAAAATTTTCTCCTTGTAAAGCAGCAGACTGTCACTGTGATTCATAAGCTTGACGGGGCTGAATTTCAGGAACAGGAAGAGTGGGTGATAGGCTTGGAAAAGACATCTTTCTTTGTCAGTAGGATTTCATAGTGCAGCTGCTTATGCCTGAGGGAATTAGGTCTTCAGTGCTGCCACTTGCTTTGACCATGTTTTCTTCAAAATTTATTTGACTGTAGGATCCTTCAGTTATACCTTTCAAGGACAGTGTTTCAGAACAGCAATGAAAAGCAGGTTAACAAAATAGTTTCTCAATGCTGTATGCTTTCATCTTACATCGCAGTGTATTTACAGATCTTTTTATATAATGGTCAATCCTATCTCTTCCTTATAATCTCACTTTCACTGTGGGACATGAGTTTGGTTCAAGTACCGGGGTAGTATCATGTCATGAATGCTTAGCATACTCCTTCACAAGGGAGAAGATCTCTCTCCACAAAACGGGTATCTTAAGTAGTCACGATTCTTAGCCTTGAGGCTAGCTGGAGCAAATACAGCACTTCTAGATACATAAGACTTTTTCTCCAGAATAAATGTCTGCTTAAAGGATATGCATTGCTATTACTTCTCATAATGGAATCAGTTCACAGCTAAAGGCCCTATGTGTAAACCTGAGTCCAAGAGCACAAAAATTTGAGAGTTAGGCAAAGACAGGTCTGTGGTGTTTTCCCACAGAACCCTGAAGCTGTATGATGGAGCAACCAGGAATGCAGGTGCATTGCTGAGTGCCCATGTTGCGCAGTTTAAGTACATCCTGGCTATCCCACTCTCCAGTACAAGCTCAGTAAGGTCCTTTTTTGGTAAAGAACCTTTTTTTTTTTGATATTAGCCTAGCTTTCAGTACTTCCTGAATGCCTTTAAATTAAAATAGAGATGACTGCAAAATGAAAAAATACCTGAAACGGACCGGTGTTCAGTTTGACAGGCATATCCAGAAAAAATATGACAGACTATCCATCCAACCTTTGCCTTCTGTAAGTTAATGGTGACTAGATGAGTAATTTTTTTTGTAGTGAAATAAGGATTTCAGTTTTGGTACTACTGATCCCAAACACAAACATTTGCAATATTTTTTCACACTTGTAAATGATGTTTCTTATAAATGCTCAGGATTCTTACCACAATTCATTTCCTCCAGGTGTTTCTGCCAATTATACAAATTTGGAAAGCAGACACAGAGAAGACATAGCACATGAGGAAAGATAACAATATTAGTAGTTGATTGTACATTTATGGAAAGGTTTCTTCCCATTCACTTACATTTATTTGTATGCTTTTGTAAGGTTTTCCATATTGTTGTATGTATGTAATGTTCTATGCATATTACTCTGACAAGCCTTTAGTTATTCAAAATTATGTTCATGCATGCACGTCTATGTCTGTAAACATGTGTGGCACTTTAGAAGTGTGTGAAAGATAAAGTCCCTCCCTTAAGAAGAAAAATGCTAATGCAGACATAAAAAAAATTAATGTGATACCAATTTAAAACAAAAAGGAAAGAATGGAGTGATTAACACTGAACAGATCAGTACTGGAAAGGTTCTTGAGAGAACTTGGTCATTGGCCAGAACTTGTAGAGGACAGTTCTTGTTAGAGAAGGAGAAAGAGCTATTCAAAGCCTAAGGGACATGAAGGGAATTAAGCCAATAGTGAGGGGTAAAGAAAACAGTAGGAAAAAGGATTGTAAGAAACGTACATCTGCATAGTGGAAGTAAGATAAAATAAAAACAGGCATAGAGGCAGAAAGGAAACTGGAAAGATCAAGTGTTCAAGGGCAGAATGTCATACTATGAAGAACTTTGTTACTTATTTACATAGAATATTGCCTAAGACATGCCACAGAAACCTCCATATGTAACCAGAGTTGTGAATCTCTGAGCTTCTCAAAGTTGCTATATGCTGAGATTGTTTCTATTTCTTGCAATAGAGGGAAACAGAATCAGTTCTGGTAATTTTCACAGTTAAGGATATTCTGTTGGAAAAAGAAATATAATTTGTAAGGATCAGAAAGAATGCCAAGGAAAAAGACAGAAAGCTACTTCATCAGGAGTGGCCATTTAAACATATCCCAGAGATGACCCTCAAGGAATATATGGTCTCCAAATCAAGCTCAGAAGAGGTGCAAACACCAGAAGTAGTCATTGAGCTTAATTCAGGCCATTTGTACACATGTATTATGATGTAGTCCTTAGTTGTACAGAGGTTTATTTCTTCCCATCAGTTAGCTCACTGAAGAAAAATCACCATTGTCTAGGAATGAATTAGTGCTATGGAGCTAAGATGACTGAAGGTCTCAAAAAGAGACAAGGTAGTTTTGTAGCTAACGAAGAAATGTATTTTCTCTCTGACTGCAACACTAAGTTATAGTTTGGTGAGTTACACGATAGTGTTTACGTGGGTTAATATGGATGGGACTCCTCTGAGCAGCAGAAAAGTTTTCTAGGCTACCCATTTAGGCCCCTTTCATATACTCAGTAAAATAAACCAGGTGCTTCTAGAGAATGGTTTGTCTCGGCCTAAAGCTGGCATGTGAAGTAGGTCAGATGCCATATGTCAGTTCCATAAAATTGACCATTTCCCCCCTCTGTATATAAGGGGTATCCAGGATCACTACCTTAGAGTTATATACCTACCTGTACTGTAGTCATGGGAGGGCAGGTGAGGTAAATCCCATACTATGTATTCCCTGAATGCTCATTTCAATTTGTGAATAACTGCTGCTGCGACGTAGCCCATCTTAGTGCTCTCACCAGATACTGATTAAATTTGGCATTCAAATCTATCAACATTTTTGGAATTTTTTGATTATAATCTCTCCTTTTGTTCAGACATGTAAATATATTGAAATGAAAATAATTAACCCTCTTGCAAAAGGTATAGTAGAAAAAAGATTAACTCCTTTTTTTAAAGAAATAAGGGCAAGATTTTAAACCTAATTTATTTGGAAGTAGTTTGCTTTTATTGATTTAGAAAGGTAGATGCTTACTTTTCTTAAATTATAGCCTTAGAGTAGGCTATAGTAGGAATAGTAGGATAGTAGGAGTTTCATGATTCTGTGTTCAAGGTGTGGTTTTGATGTTGTGCACTCTGTTTTGTATGAGCTTTCACAGTGAGAATGAGGATTAAAAAGAGATTTTGAACAACTGTCTCTTATGTGGAGACCACCCCTTAAGCATGGGATAAGACGGGGGTGAAAATACGTGATTGTGTAGTAAATAACTATCATAATGATGCATAAAGGAGCTGAATTAAGATTACAACAGCAAATAATAAATAGCATCTAGAGCTCTTCAGCACTGCCTTCTCAGGCTTACTTCTTAAACAGTTCTTGGGATACGCTGTTTTGTAGAGGTGCACTCATTTGACAGAACTAGAAAAGGATCTCAGGTTGCAGGGAAAATGTCAAGCATCTGTCACACAGCTCATGCAGAAACTGTACCTATACAGTGATTCAGTGGCATAATTCTACTGGACTGCTAAAATAACTCTAATTTCATCTGAAACTTCAGTCACAATGGTAGAACACATTAATTCAGTTTTTCTTGTTCTCCTGAATTTAAACGACAATTTTACAAAAATAAATATGTATTTATATTCTCATTTTAGATGGTATGGTAAAAGAACTATCAAGCCCAACACACTGCCCTTTAATGCAGAAACCCATATATTAATAGCACACACAAAGACTAATAAATAGTCTGTCATGCCTGAAAAAAATTCTGTGATGTAGGTGACTGGACAGTGGGTAGATACTAACATCCTCCCCCACTTCCTTATGAAATGAACTGTGAAGAGGAAAAGACCAAGAGTCTACTAATTGGAAATGTAACATCCAGATGAAGTAATGTGCCACTTAGGGTGAGGGATAGGAAGGCAATAAAGCATATCTACAGGTAAAAGGTGAAGTTGATGGCTACGATTCAAGTTCAGACAGTTGTTGAGAAAAAATTTGTCATGATAATGAAGACCAGCAGACATAAGCAATTCCTTATGTAACACATAAAATTATTTCCACTTCTTCAGAAATAACTGAGATGTACAACATGAAAACTCTGCTAGACATTTTTGTACATATGTTGCACAGCAACACAGGTTTTTTACTTTGCCTTCAGGAATGAAAATGTGTCTTCATCAGAGCTGCAATTTTCTGTGTTTATTTGTAGTCCCACAGGCCCAACTGTTTTGCTTCATCAGCAAGTTATGCTCCCTCAGTTCTCATCTGTAGCTTCTGTATTCAAGAATTCTTTCTTTAGAGGAAGAGTTTCTTCACTTATTATATGTCTTCATTATAGGTATTGTCTTCAAGGAATCAGGAAGATACAGGTGTAATTTATAAGCACGGCATTATTTTCATCTGTCTGTGCATTTTGTTTAGTGTTATCCGTGAAAACTGTTACTTTTAGGAGCAGTTGCAGTTAACAGAGAAGATGACTTAGTGTTGTGATGCTTACAGTCATTTGGAAACAAAATATTTTACTCTCGTTCTTGGTGAGATACATTTTAGACTTTGAAGGATGATTAGGTGAAACAGTAGTCTAGTCCTGTGACTTTCCTCACATTTAATTTTTTGATACAAAATTGAAGTATGTAGATAAATAGTGAAATCCCAGTCTCACAACACAGATAACCATCATTGTAAGTATATATGAAAAGATGAAAGAACTGCAAAATGTATCATTGTCCTTTGCTTTCACAGGTAAACAAATGCTCTGAGGTGCTAAGCTTGGTTGTATTTTCCAACTGTGATTAAATATCAGCACTTCTCCAGATTAGAATAAACAGTATGCGGTAATTAAATAAAATTAATAGAAAACATTACAGATGGTTAAATCAGAATAAGCAGAGAAAACAAAAGGTGAAGAAAACAGCTCAATAGACTTCCGTTGCACCTTACTATAAAACTGCCGTGGTCTGCTCTCTAGATTAGAAATGCATCAGGCTTCATTGGTGGTTTCTCTCTTCTGTTTTTGCCTTTCAGCAATGATCTTTCTTCAAGAACTCAATTAAAAACTGATGCATTTTATTTCTTTTTATCTCATCTTTTATTCTTTCAATGCTTTTTTTTAAAAACAAACAAACAAAAAAGCCCCACTGCTCCTTTGAGAAGTGATAGTGTCCAATGCCAAGAAGTATTTCTGATTAAATATAAATACCAAACGTGGGGCCATTCAACTCTCTAAGCTTGAAGTGTTATCATGTGAAATCCTCACAATATTTTCACATTTTGTGCAGGTACTGGTCAGAGCACATGGCAAATGAAATATTTTATTCATAATAGGATCATAGAATAATTTAGGTCAGAGAGGACTTTAGGAGGTCTCCAGTCCAAGCTCCTCCTCAAAGTCAGGTCAGCTGTGAGGTGAGACAAGGTTTCTCAGGGCTATTTCCAATTGAGGCTAAAAAACCTCCAAAGATGGACACTATACAATGTCTCTGGGCAACCTGCCCAACTGCTAGACTTTCTTCAGGGAGGAAAGTTACTCTTTATAGCCAGCCTGAACCTCTCTTGTTTTATTTTATGCCTGTTGTCCCTTGACTTCACATCATGCAACACAGTGAAGAGCCTGGCTTCATCATCTTGGTAATCTCCCGGTAGGCATGGGAAGGCTGCTCTTGGGCTCCCCCTCTCCCCAGAACTGCTGGAACCTTTCCTTTTCCAGATTGAACAAGCCTTGCTTCCTCAGCCACTGGATCATGTTCAGTTTGGTGCCCACCAGGACCCTCAAGCCCACCCCTGCAGAGCGGCTTCCCAGTCAGCCACGACCTTCCTGATTTTCAAAGTCCCATGAGCTGCTTAAACAAGTACAGGTCTCTGGAGGCTTCTGCTTTTGTGTGGTTGGATGATGCGAGCCTTTGTCTCTGAAGGATCTCTGTGAGGATCCTGTCAATCTTTTTCACAATCTCTGTCACTGCACAGTCTGCTCACCTTCTCCTGTTGGCAACACAGGACCTCAGCCAGAGCACACCCACTGCAGGAAAGAACACCATCTTCTCCTGCCCCAGCCCAGGGAGAAGCACCAGGCCCTTCCTGTAGCCCCAGACCTGGATGGCCGCATCTGCCCTTCCAAGATCTGAGTCAAGACCTCTCCTCTACTTCTATTTGCTCCAGCTGGTGGTAGGGACTGTGTCTTGTGGCACATGCCCAAGTTTATTAAGCAGACCCATGCTGTTTTAAGCAGCCTTCCAGCTCCCTTCCATGCACTCTTCTGCAAGAGCTACTGCATCTATTAGCTACTACTTGCTGCACTCTAGGTGTGGTAGTTACACAGATCTTTTGCCAGCACTAGCTCAGTGGGTGTTTGACACTCTGTAATTGGGAGTGAGTTGCAGACAAAAGGTCTAAGCACCTTTTGAGCAGGAAAGACTAGCAGACATTTTTACAAATCAAGTTTGTGGGAAGTAAAAGTCTCTAGTACCCACGCTTTTCCAGCAGCAGGCGGCACCCCAAATTTATTAATGAATTCCAGGAAGTCCTTCAATCATCCCAGACAATAAAAGAAGCCCAGAAACTGCTGTGCAAAGTGTCTGTTAGCTCCCTCTGTTTGCTGCATGCTGGGCAAAGGACGTGAAGTTTAAATAAATTAATATTACTTGTATAGTCCTATAATGCCTATTTTTTGAGTAAGAATTAGCCTTCTGCTTTATACTTCACTGGAGTACAGTATAAGGCATTCAGATAGGTAAATAACTTTACCTGTCAAGAGATTTATTTAAGCTGATTATCACAAAGGGGTTTTGCATCTTCTACATGAACAAAATGCCTGAGTATTCTGCTTTTCTTAACACTGTTATAAAAGTTGTGCAGAAGACAATATTGAGAAACTCTCACATTAAACAACTAAGATGGTTCCTCTTAAGCAGACCATTATTAATTGTTTTCAGAACTATTTCAGAAGATTGATTCATGCATAAAAATGCATTTAGTCAAGGATTTCAAGTTTCAGCAACTCTGCCTAAAAAAGCTTTATAATTTTCTTCTTGAAGAAAGATCTTTAATTACATTGGAGCAATAGAGTGGGATTTATGCATATATTTTAATTATGTACTAGTAAAACTGAAAAGCTCTTCGTTAAAACCATGTGGAGAAAAATCAGACACATGCCAGCACTTCATTACTGAGAACTTAAGAGGAATTGTGTGGTGGCTTATTATCAGCATTACATAAATAGAAAGGCACTCTACATATTGCATATGTCTACACAGTCTTTTAGATTAAAAAATAGGCTGATTGTGAGAAAACAGAAGAGGATACAAATTAACTCAGTTAATTAAACCAAAGCAATTAGTTCTACATAGCGATATTAGCACCTTACTACCTGTTTAGTAGAGCAAGCATAATAATAACCATTTTCCTTCTAAGTTAAATCTGTATATATACATCCATGCATAGATATATATGGAGAATAAAAGATGAAAGATTGAGGTTCATTCAACCACAACCTAATTAGATCTATGTGATCATCAAATAGTATGGTAGCTCATGTAATTATTCATAAGAATTACATGCTTATAGCACGAGCAAAATATATGACGTGCTTTCTGTTTAAACAGAAGTCTTTATGATGAAAGGTTTTCTCCTGTTATAAACAAGAACAGCTGGTGCACAGGCTGCGTTACAACACAGTGTAGTAACAATACAATAGACTTATTGTTACTTCTAAGATTGTGCATAAAGAAGTTATTCATATTTTAAACACAGAATTACTGAGCACTTCTTGCCAAATTGCAGACCCTCATGAACAATTCCCTTTGAGTCACAAGCACATGACTTTTCACTTCTTAGGGTCAGTCCAGAAGATGATAAAATAATTAACTAATGAGGGGGTTGGGTATGTACAACATCCAGCGCTGCTGACTCCAAATTCACAGAAGAGAACTGAATAAACTCTGAATCTGAGCAGGGTAGAGGGGATAACGGTAGAAGTAAGAAATGAGATAGGAAATAACAGTCTGTGCCTGTAGTGAGTTCTTCTGCTGAAACTCACATACGGCCAACTCCTGCAGCTCCTTTTTTTTCCAAGATCCTTTATATTATACTTCTACCTATAAAAAAGGATATTGCTGTACACACTAAGTGAACCAGCTTATTAAATGTAAAGATAGCTGACATGGTGGTTTGATTACAGGGAAGGTTTCTTGTGGCTGTGTGTCTGTAAAACACCTAGCTCATTATTTGTTAGGTTAAAAAGCATCCTAAATTATGCATAGGACACATATCACTGCATGATTAAACAACACAAATAATTTCCTAATACTTGCAATATCTGATTTCTACTTCCATCAGTAAGTATCTTCAATGAGAGGCATTACTGAATTTTTTTTAGGGTAACTTCAAAGTAGGACACATATGAAGAAGAGGTCAGTTCTAGTATTCTCTTATTATGGATAAATTTCTCATGTAATCTGTTTCTTAAACTGAGCAGATTTGATTTTCAACTTCTAAGGTTTCTTGTCTAAATTATTCCTATGAGAAGAAACACAGAATTACAGAATGGCTGAGGTTGGAAGGGACTTCTGGAGGTTGTCTGGTCCAACATGCCTGCTCAAGCAGAGCCACCTAGAGCCGGTTGTCCAGGAACGTGCTCAGATGGCTTCTGAATATCTCCAAGGATGGAGACCCCACAACCTCCCTGGGCAACCTGTGCCAGTGCTTGGTCACCCTCACAGTAAAAAAGGGCTTCCTGATGCTCAGATGGAACCTCCTGCATTTCAGTTGGTGGCCATTGCTTCTGGTCCTGTCATTGGGCGCCACCGAAAAAAGCCTGGCTCTGTCCTCTCTGCAACCTCCCTTTAGGTATTTATACACATTAATAAGATCCCCCCTCAGCCTCCTCTTCTCTAGGCCCTCCAGGACATATTGCTAGCTCATATTCAACTTGGTGCCCACTACGACCCCCAGGTCCTTTTTCTGCCAAGCTGCTTTCCAGCTCAGTGGCTCCCAGCATATGCTAGTGCATGGGGTTATTTCCCCAGGTGCAGGACTTTGCACGTCTCTTTGATGAACTTCATGAGGTTCCTGTCAGCCCATTTCTCCAGCCTGCTGAGGTCCTTCTAGATGACAACGCGACCCTCTGGCGTTATCAGCCACTCCTCCCAGTTTGATGTCATCAGCAAACTTGCTGAGGGTACACTCTGTCCCATCATGGAGATCATTAATGAAGATGTTAAAAAGTACTGGACCCCTGGGGAGCACTGTTAGTTTCTGGCCATCAACTAGACTTCGTTCTAGTGATCAGCACCCCCTGGGCCTGGCCATTAAGTCAGTTTTCAATCCACCTCACTGTCTGCTCATCCAGCCCATACATCAACAGCTTTATGATAGTATCTTACAGAGTACCCTATAGGACACAGTGTCATAGGCCTTACTGAAGTCCAGGTAGACAATATCCACTGCCCCGCCCTGCCTACCAGGCCAGACATTTCACTGTAGAAGTTTATCAAGTAGGTCAAGTATGACTTCCAGTTGGTGAAGCCACGCTGAGTATTCCTGATTATTTTCTTGTTGTTCATGTACCTGGAAGTAGTTTCCAGGATTAGCTGTTCCACTGCCTTTGTAGGGATTGAGGTGAGGCTGATTGGCTGTAGTTCCCTGGGTCCTCCTTGCCCTTCCTGAAGATAGGAGTGACATTGACTTTCATCCAGTCTTCAGATATTTCTCACAGTTGCCATGTCCAATGAAAGATTATCAAGAGTGGCTTTACAATGACATCAACCAGGTCCCTCAGCACTTCTGGGTGCATCTCATCAGGGCCCATGGACTTATGTATTTACTTTAAGTATTGCTTCACCTGACCCTCTTCCACCAATGACAGACCTTCCTTGATCCAGCCTTCTCCCTTCACCTCTGGGGCTTGGGATTCCTGAAGGCTGGTCTTGCTGGTAAAGGCTGAGGCATTAATTACTTCAGCCTTACCCATGTCCTGTGTAACCAGGTCCCCTGTCTTGTTGAGCTAATGGGCCCATGTTTTTCATAGTCTTCCTTTCGTCTCCTGAGAAGAACAAGTTATTTTCCATATTAGTCTAATCATGAAATTTGGAAGAAGGGGCAGCAACCCAAGATGCAGCAGTGGTGCCTCGCTGTCTCTTGGGGGCCTTCTGATGGTAAGAGAATATTTGCCTGCTTGAAAGCCCAGTGTCAGGCTGGTGGCATTTGTTTCTAATGGGTATTACACTGAAATTGCACTGTTGTTTCTAGCTTACTTTTATTCTGACTTATATGCCAGTTTATAATAACAAGAATTAGCTGTTTGCTTTGCCCTAACACAAATGTTTTCTTAGACAGTAGTCTAATCTTTTAAACTTTTTTTCCTGAAAGAAAACAGCGTCTCTTAGTCTCCTCCCATAGATTAATCTAATAATCTTTTTTCTCATTTATTTTAAAATTAATTTTTCTTGAATGTGAATAATCAGAATTGTACACAGTACCTCACGTGATATCTCTCAAAGCTTGAACAATGTTGTCAATCTTGCTTTCTTTTATGGGAAATGTTTGACATGTAGAAGAGTGTATTTGTGTTTTTCATGATATCACATTTGTGAATCATAGACATCTTGTGATTGACTAACATATACAAGTCTCTCACCTTTTCAGTTGTATTCTGCAACTTACCCTTTCACTGCAGACATTTCTCTTAGCCCTATGTGTGTAACACTGCGCTTCATACTCTGCAGGTTCCATCCCACTTCTATTGCCCCTGTCTTCAAGGTCATGCATTTCTTCCTGCAAGATACACAAAGTTTTTCTTAGTATATTTGTTTTACCTTGATGATTTTCATTTTTTTAAGTGTTCTTGGTTTACAGATCTTTGTGGTAGCTATATAGCTGATAAATGCACAACAATAGATACATACATTTCATTTTTATTATCCAGATTACAACTCTTCAATGTTATATACTCTTATCTGTCTACATTGTAAAAATTAGTATTTCAACAACAAGCACAAGAGACCTTTTTTTTTTGTTTTAAGACACTGATTACTTTTAAACCAGCATTTGCTTTAGAGCAAGGAACCTTTTAGCTTCTTGCTTGTGTGGAAACAACAAAAAAGTAAAGTTCAAACATATATTCTAGCAAGAGCTCCAAGTGTGATTACCATAGCTATAGCAGTATTGTATTTGTGTTTTGTATGTCTCCCATAGACAAAGTGTTTTCTGATAGAGATAGGCAAAGTTAAACAAGAAGCACTGCACACTAAGAAAGAAGGGAAAGGAGGAAAGGAGGGGAGAGGAGAGGAAAGGACTGATGAGCATCTATCGCTCCATGAAACCCTCAAATGTTTTCATCATCACTTTTCCCAAACAGAGATTGTTAGCCACAACCAAGAGGAAAAAGGTTGGAAAAGAAATGTTGGCCTTCGCACAATATGTTCCATGTAAACCAGACGAATGGGAAAAAAATTACCTATAAATATGGTCAGGACATATAGCTGTTTTGTCTGGCAGATATTCTCTATTTCTCATATTTGTAATAAGAAGAGACTTCTCATTATTAATTTGTAATTAAAGGAAGGTTTCCTTGGCGTATGCACAAAATCTATAATGAAAAGTTGTTCAAGTAAATTGCTGTTGATTTAAGGTAATACAGCCACAGCATAGTGTAAGTATCCCTACTATCTGTATCATGGATTTTCACAATAAGCTATTGAAAGGACTACGGCATGAATGCTGAAAATACATTGTGAATAAGCCAACTCTCTTTTCCTAGACAGAGACCAGGAAAATATTTACTTTTACTAAATACAGTTGTGTTGGTATAGGTCATAGAGTGTCTGTTTGCTGTAGAGTCAGATCTGGCCTTCTGAGGTGGATTTGTGAAGCAAACATTTTTCCCGTCTCTAACAATTTCCATATGTTCTGCTTTCACTATTCATCTCAGCAAGTTTTGTTCACCTATAATGCTCATTATGAACAGACCTAGCTAAGGGTCTTTTTCTGAAGAGGGCTAGGGGTTAGAAATAAGGTGTGTCCAGAGATATTTCTAAGTTGTGAGTATTGTATCTTTAGACAAAAGTTCATTGTATCTTGACACAGAGGTAAAGTTCATTCATTTCCTTAAATCTATTGATTCAGTAGTAGCACTTAAACATATTTTAAATTCTGTCATTGCAAGCAAAAGGGCTAGAAGCTTTTATTTTAGAGGAAGGCTGAATATTCCTTTACAGTACTGCTTCTAACACAAAGCATTGCTGGATCATGGTAACGAAATCCGAGAATGATTTAGTTAATTCAACACATGGAAACAATATGGAAGTTCATGACAAATTAATATTCTTATATATAATTCATTTGCAATTGTTTATTCTTGTTCCACTGAGATTTTCTTATTTCACAAAATAAGATGGTTTTCTTTTTCCTGAAGAAATGTGTATGAGCTGCCTCTGCAAAGGCTAACGTAGGGCTACTTTTCCGTCCCCGAGAAGAAACACCTCACTGCTGATTCTTTCTTAAAATATCAAGCCACAAGCATGGTCTGGGCTAGTAGACACCAAGCTTTGTCCTGCATAGAAAGATGAACCCCCTGTTTAGGCACAGGGGACGTTTCTGATGTTTTTGCACAGTCCTCAATGGAGCTGTCTTCTGCCTCAGAAACCTGTATTTCTTCAATCCTTCCCTTTCTCGCTCAAGCAGATGATGAGGAGGCCATCCTTCCCCTCACTCCACTCATCACATGTTTAGTTCTTGGCAAGGACCTGAGCTACTCAGGTCACTCTGTGTCTTCAGTCACCAGAGGTAATTCACTACCAAAGTCAGGCTGTCATTTGACATCCAGAAATCTTCTTCTTCCAAGCATTGCTGCTCTGCCGGTATCCATTAAGGACAAATGCCACCAGCCTGAAACAGGGCTTTCAAGCAGGCAAATATTCTCTTACCATCAGAAGGCCCCCAAGAGACAGCGAGGCACCACTGCTGCATCTTGGGTTGCTGCCCCTTCTTCCAAATTTCATTATTAGATTGATGTGGAAAAATAACTTGTTCTTCTCAGGAAGTGAAAGGAATACTAGGAAAAATACGGGCCCATTTTTTAGTAGAGGAAGGGATTCTAACACTAGCAACTGGTCTGTGCTTATGTAGAGAGGTGCTATAAAATGAAAAACATTATTTGGAGAGAGAAAGGGGACATAAGCCTATTCTTCATGGACTGATGTCTCAAAGCCCTTCTCCCTCTCTGTCCCTTCTCCTTGTAGTCACTGCAACAGAAAGCAAGTCTTCCATGGCTTTCTGCTGAGTGATGGAGACCTCTGCACATTCTAGCTGTTTTTAGCCTAGAAGTAGAGACCTCAGAGAAGATGATAAAAGAATAAAAGGTGGGGAAATATGACCTGACTTTAGGCTCCAGGTTCAGGCTAGTAGCAGGGTAGCAAGGGAGGATTGGGAAATGTGTGGGAAGTATCCTGTGGACAGAGTTTTGCACTTGCTGCATGTGTGGGCAGCCACCCACTATGCCTTATGTTAGGCACTGAATAGAATGACATTTTTCATTCAACTCTCACAGGACCCAGGCTTCTCTTAAAAGACTGGGCACGCACAACAGCATGATGTGAGAGGGACTTTGGACTTGGTGCTGTGAAACTTATTTTACAAGTCAGAGCAAAGCAGAAAGGTATCACTTAGGATACAAGTTTTCTTTCCCTACTCTAGCCAGCCCAGTCAATCTGCTGCCTGTTATAAGAAGAAAGAAAGAAATCTAGTGTCTTCAGGAAGGGAGAGGGATAAAGGATAGGAGGAGAGATATGGAAAAATGGGAAAGAGGAGGACTCTAGAGTAAGTTAGGGCAAGTGGAATCAATATAAGTGCAGATGATGTTATGGATAATATTTTCCTCATGGAACCAGATCCACAAGTTTACTAATACAGCATCAGGTGGGCAAAGGTCTGGGAAACATTCATTTTTACTGGAACTATGTGACTGAGAAAGATTCCTCATTTGCTTTCTGTAGGTTGTAAAGGGCACATGTCATCATATCAGTATCACATGCAGCCCTGGTGGACCTTAACACTTTAAACAATCAGCAATGGCAAGTACGTGTCAGTGCTGACGATGAAGGTAAGAACTGTCATGCAGTGAATATCAATACAGTAGGATGTCTGTTTGGCATTGCAGAAATCTTGGGCAACATAAACATGGCTGATGTGTGTAATGCTGATGGGATGTGACTGAGAGACCTCAATGTATAATGAGCAGCTATCTCTTCTTTCAGTTACTTATACTAGCCATGGATTCTTTTCCATGGATGTTGGAAGGAATGTGTATCTGCCTAAAGCTGAGAACAGCTGGGCATGTTCCCCATTGGAACACGATAATGTCATCTTAGGTTTCAAATGGGGGACCAGAAATAACCAGACCTAGTGTTAACTCCTGGAAGAGGGACTTGCGTATATTGAAACTAGTAGCTCACTGTCGATCACCCCAGAATTTGGAAGATGAAATGGTACTATCAGTAAACATTAATTCTTGATTTCCTCTCAACCACGTATGATCCTCACATCAGGTATGATATTCAGAGATGTCCCAGACATTTAAAGTATGGATGTGAATGAAGCTTTGAGCCCCTCAAAGTATTCTTCTTAGGACAGCCATTGGGACAGATCCAGGAGAACACTGTAAACTCAGATACGGATGTCTGTGTTGCAGTTGTTCAAGTGCCACAATCTAGTTATAAAATACCAGCTTTCTGATAAGAACTGTCGGGGAGCACCAACAGTAGGCTGTGCCACAATGCAAGGTGAACTAGGGGCTCACCGTGACAGAAATGGAGGTGAAATGCATTCAAAAAATGAGGGAACTCATATTGTTTGAAAACACAGTTGAAGCTAAAAGAAGACTAATACCTTGTTGCTGAGAAGATGAAGCAGTTTTTGCTCAGACCAGGACTGCAACACATTTCCTAAAAAAATCACTATAGCTCAAATGATATATTGAAAATTATATAATTCCATGCTTAATATGCTAACTAGAATTAAGAAAAGAGCACTTAAAATTTTGGAACTACTAGGTTCAACAAGAGTGACCACTTTTTAAGCATATTAAGTTTTCTTCATGAGCAATGAATCTTGAAAATCACAGTGGTTTGTCAAAATAATGAAACTTCATTTCCTTTTCTGATATAAATACCTACACATCTTGCCAAAGTAAACCTTGCTTGTTACTCAGAATCCTAAACTTTCATACATGGACTTTTTAAAACATATTTTTTCTTTTTCATTTATGAGGTAAGGAAAAAAAAATCATTGCTTTACTCATTATAGCCTTCAATGTCGTTCACACTGAGCCTACGAAGAGAATTAGTTTTTCAGAATCAGGTTCACATGTAACACAGCTGAATTTCTTTTATTTTTGACACTGCTAATTTCACTCTGATTTGCTTTCATGTGTTTTATCAACAATTCAGGCTACTGGATCCCGTGACTATAAAATGAAAAAGGCCTGGTGATTTCAGGTGACATTCCAGTATCAGTCTTATTTTGTAATTCCATTACATCTGTGGGTAGACATGTACATATATTTTTCTTCCATTTATTTCCTTTATTGATAGTAACAGTGGCAGTTAATCAAACATGGTTTTTTTGCTATCCTTTGCAAAACCTCTGTGATTTCTGCCATGACATTTCAGTACAGATCAGGAGCCTTTATTCAGAACTCTTACAGCCCTACACAGAAAGCTCCCCAAAAATCCCAGTGTCAAACCACACTAAAGAAAACCCTGAAACTAGTTAGTTGTACTGACACATAGTTAGACTACACTTACCCCATAGAAAAAGGCAATACATTTTCTCAGTCGTTGTCAAGGCTCTGAGTGCAGCCTGCCACACACCCTCCGAGACAGTAGGCTGCCTGCGCTCAAGGCTAGCTCTGACACGATGCAAGTGTGTAACCTTGGGTCAGATGGTGGTGATGCTGCTGTGTGAGCTGGGAGAAGCTCTCCTGGCTACTGCACAAGGGAGAAAGAAGTTAAGTTGAACGTCTTCCCAGTAAATCTCTGATCCTACTCAATTTTTTTTTAAGCATGGGTGAGAGCAAACTTTTTCAACAGGAACGTTTGCCTGCTTGAAGGATACTTTTTCTTGCTCCTTCAAATCCAGTCCCAGTCCCGAAATCCTAACCCAAATACATTTTGACTGAAAAAAGGCTCAACTTAGTGTTGGCAATTATGAGGACCCAGCATTCACAATCACCACGATTCACCAAATTTATAAGAATCCAATATTTTTTTAATATGTGTTATTTCATTTACTTTTTTATTATTATTCTTTTAGATGCACCTAGACCAAGTTTTCCTCTGCAATCAGTATGCCTGTTTTAAAATGAAGCTAATATTCCCAGGACATCACGTCCAGGAAGAGGACCTTCAAAGAAAAAAAATATTTTGAGACTTCCAATAATGTTTAGGCTTCCTGAACAGCTCTTGCTGAGGGCTAAAGCTAGCATAGACTGCACTATATCAGTGCAGCACTGACTATTGATAGTATCTGGCAAATGCATACAATATATTATATAAATTACTGTGGCGGTAAACGCATATATTTAAAAATCCTTCAAAGATCTTAACTGTTAAAAATCTGCTTTGCCAAAATACAGGAGGTTTTTTTCCCTTTTTCCCACTTCTTGCTTATCGTACCCCTCTTCATTCATAAAGTCTACAAGGCAAAGGTTGTTTCTCATTAAAGATATATTTTGTATTGCCTTCAGTAATCATGCTGGAAAACACTCTCTATGCCGAGTAATGTAAATGTGTTTGTATCTATATTGTTTATGATTCAAGTCCTTTGGGGCAAGGATCCACATCCATTCCAGCAAGATGTAATGGCAGGAGAGCACTGTGATTCAAGAACTGCCTCATTGTCCCCTGTACCTCAGCAATACGGTCCTTCCATCCATGGAGGGGGCTGTATCCCTAATTTGGGGATACAAGGCTTCCTGGGACATCCTTGGAGAACCATAGCAGGCTGAGCCTACCCAGGTCACTTTCCTACTGTATGCAGAGTTTGAATCCTTATGCACACTATCCTACCAGTGTTAGGGAGCAGCATGAGGGGCGTTGCTCCACAAGGAGAGGCAAACCTGAAACTGAGGATAACACCAAGGCAGGGAGTGGTACGCGCAACCATACCCGCAGCATGACTCAGGCGCAGAACCAGGATGATAGCCTGAGCTTAAGTCCTGCTCCCAGGAGAAGTAGTGGAAGACTCCCCAAAGAGGCTTCTCATAGCTCTCCTCAAGGCCTTCACCAAACCAGAGCTGGCCCTAAATCCAGGCAGCCAGATTCTCAGGATGAGGGCAGATCCCAGCTGTCCTGGTAATTAACCGATTTGATCCATTTTGGAGTGTGAACCCATTTTATGTTAACCCAGAGACTAGGAAGATGAACTGACTTGGCAGTGCTGTGTTCTGTATGTATGCATATCCTGCAGAATAGGATATCCTAAATATTACTTCAATACCCTCTACCACAGCCCTAAGGAATCAGTGATCTCCTCGTGGAGATTTGAGATAGAATTTAATTTATGTTTTAACATATTCAACTGGGTTTTTATTTATTTATATTTAATAATCTGAACTGGGAGGCTTTAAGTGATTTCATAAACAATAGATTAATCTTGACAAGTCCCTAGTGAGGTTTTGTTAAGTGGGTAGTAGAAGAAAATCAAAATATGGAGCTAGGAGACAGTTGCCGGTACTGATTTATCAGCTTCCCGAAGTCTGAAATTACATGTAATTTTCAAACAACTTCAATTTTTGTTTCCAAATCCATTCAGGTAAACTTTACACCAACTATGTTACTAAAACTTTTAATAGTATGGATAGTGTTTATAAGAGTTATCTATCATTTATTTACATACATTAATGGATGTGACTTTCATTAAAAAGTAGTATTTAACATACAGCAAGTGGGTGTATATGTATATCAGCAGAAAATTAAAACCATATATAGCAACTGTTAGAAGCATATTTATATGTACACATTTAATATTGTTATTTTGGTGTTATATTTAATGTTATTAAAGCATAATGCATGGTTTTAATATTAATTTCGTATTTATTTTAAGATTATATTGAGTCTAATATTCCAAACATAGCAAACAGTTTATGTCAAATACCTCATTATCCATTTGTAAAAACAAGTCTCTCATAAATGCAGTAATTGGGTAAGATGATGTAAAATACAAGTTTGAAAACTAGTTATAACGGGAATGGTTTGCAATACATTAACTATAATCTGCCAAGGAAAAGTATTTTTTTCTACCTCTTCCAGTTTATGAGAGACTCCCTACTTTCCTACAAGATCATTCACAATTTATGAAGGAAAGAATCATATTCTTTGAGCAAGAGCAAGCATGCCATACAAACGTCACAGGAATCACATACAGGAATGCTGGCTGGGTGAGGTGTTTGGCGGTCCGTTAGTCCGGCCTCCTGCCTGATGCAGCCCTTCTGCCAGCGTTATATCAGGTCAGCCATGGCTCTGCCCAGCTTCTGTTAGTCCTTGAGTTTCTCCAGCTCCCTCTGAACTGAAGCTCTACCAGATGTTGTGTCAGACACTTCGACTAGTCTAGTGTCATCTGCAAATCTGTTTTGATGAACGAATTCAGCATTTTGTGCCCCGGTTACAGCCCTTTGGTTATTTTGCTACCGGATGCCATTTGGATGTCAAGCCATTGATTATGACATTCTGAGCTTGGCAGTCCAGCCAATTCTCAGCCCATCTAACAGTCGATTCATCCAGCTTATACGTCTTCAGGTTTCCAGTGAGAACCCCGCAGGAGCTGATGTCAAAAGTCTTACTAAAGGAAAGTATATTACATCTAACAAATGTCAACAAATGCCAGTAAAAAGAAGTAAAAAGTACCTTCATTTGCCCAGTGCATATAGTAATATTTTATTTCCTTGCTCTGATAAGTCTCAAGCCTTTCCTTACTATTTATAAACCAAAAAAAGATAGCGCCCAAAACTGAAACAAACACATGAGCAACTGAATTCTCCACAAGCCAACTGTACATGGCAAAGAAATCAAATATCACTATCTCAACACCTTTGGCATAATAACCTGATAACAACAAAAAACATGTCTGATATAAAATACACAGAACTCTATTGTCTAGATTAATCTCAAAACACATTTCTTCTCATGTTTTTCTCATTTCTTTCATGAAGAAGCAGATTTTGGAGCAAGTTCTAGAAGTCTACAACTTTGGACTGAAGAGGAGAAACAGAATGAAGAGCCTTCTGTTCTGAATATCCACAGTCTCATATAAAACAAACCTTGGAATGTATCTTGTTTATCTGAGTCAGCTGTCAGGCTAAAGCTTGATGAGAGGTGATCTGTAAGACACTCAGTTTCTTAGCTATAAAGACAGATCAACTGTTTCATTAACAGAATTACTTTCCACGAGCCTCTTTCTTCCTGTTTTATTTGTTCTGTGCAGAAGTGGTATTATTTCGGATGTCTAGAACAGGTAGGAGACACTTTGGCACTGTGTGCACAGTTCTGCAGGATAACAGATGGGCAGCTATACCAGTAACGAAAGCACTTTGAATTCATGCCATAGACTAATTTTATTTGACTAAAATAATTGTCCAGCCAACAGTGATACAGTGTACCTATCAATACAGATTGGGTAATTGGATATTTATTTAATTTAAAAGACGGTTGTTTAATCTGGCTATTTAATTTTTTTAAAAAAAGATTATAAACTGGTAAAATACATCATTTAACTGATGGTACCAAGTCACAATTTTTCTTTGAGAATGTACATACACATTAGAAACATCCCTTAATTCTACATTCTAAGATTGCTAAAAGGAAAGTATTCTATCAGTAGAGAAATTGACCCCTTTACAGATGTTTTTGTAGGTGTACAGAAAGGCATTTGCTAAATAGTACATGGGATGATCTCTTGAAAAGGGCACTGCGTTCAAAATTCTTCCTTTTGCATATTTCCAGTTTCTAGATTTTAACATTTTTTATACTCTAGAAATAGGAACTAAAACTCAGGTGAGTCAAAAAGCATCTACTCTGCAACTACGTCTAAAATCTCAGTTTTAAGGCTATGGATGAGATCTGGAGGCTTCTTCATTGAATAGAAAATTATGCTACAGCTTAAATGAAGCAGTTCACTTTTGGCCACGTCCACAAATATGTAATTTGAGAAAAATATGACCTTCTCTACTCTATTATGATATTCTCCAGATTTTCCCAATGAACAAAATACACAGATTGACTTTTCATCAAAATAGGTATACAGTTAATATCTGTTGCTGCAGAACAGCTGCATGGAAGAAGTCTTTAGAAGATCTCTTGCTTGGCCTTTTATGTTTGGGAGTAAATAAGCTGAGAAAAATTCAGTAGTTTAAGGGATTCAAAAGCTTCCTCCCTCCCTCCCTCCCTCCCTCCCTCCCTCCCTCCCTCCCTTCCTTCCTTCCTTCCTTCCTCCCTTCCTTCCTTCCTTCCTTCCTTCCTTCCTTCCTTCCTTCCTTCCTTCCTTCCTTCCTTCCTTCCTTCCTTCCTTCCTTCCTTCCTTCCTTCCTTCCTTCCTTCCTTCCTTCCTTCCTTCCTTCCTTCCTTCCTTCCTTCCTTCTTTTCTTTTCTTTTCCTCCCCTTTCCTTTCCTTTCCTTTCCCTTTCCTTTCCTTTCCTTCCTTTCCTTTCCTTTCCTTTCCTTTCCTTTCCTTTCCTTTCCTTTCCTTTCCTCCTTTCCTTTCCTTTCCTTTCCTTTCCTTTCCTTTCCTTTCCTTCCTTCCTTTCCTTTCCTTTCCTTTCCTTTCCTTTCCTGTTCCTTTCCTTTCCTTTCCTTTCCTTTCCTTTCCTTTCCTTTCCTTTCCTTTCCCTTCCCCTCCCCTCCCCTCCCCTCCCCTCTCCCCTCCCCTCCCCTCCCCTCCCCTCCCCTCCCCTCCCCTCCCCTCCCCTCCCCTCTCCTCTCCTCTTTCCTTTCCTCTCCTCTTTCCTTTCCTCTCCTTTCCTTTCCTCTCCTCTCCTCTCCTCTCCTCTCCTCTCCTCTCCTTTCCTCTCCTTTCCTCTCCTTTCCTTTCCTCTCCTTTCCTCTCCTTTCCTCTCCTTTCCTCTCCTCTCTCCTCTCCTCTCTCCTCTCCTCTCCTCTCCTCTCCTCTCCTCTCCTCTCCTCTCCTCTCCTCTCCTCTCCTCTCCTCTCCTCTCCTCTCCTCTCCTCTCCTCTCCTCTCCTCTCCTCTCCTCTCCTCTCTCCTCTCCTCTCCTCTCCTCTCCTCTCCTCTCCTCTCCTCTCCTCTCCTCTCCTCTCCTCTCCTCTCCTCTCCTCTCCTCTCCCCTCCCCTCCCCTCCCCTCCTTTTTTCCTTTCTCCTCCCCCTTTCTTTCTTTCTTTCTCTTTCTTTTAATTTTTCTTTTTTAATAATTTGCTTTCTAGTTAGTCATAAGCATTTCTATTCTAAGCCAAAATTGCCATCAGCTTCAACTACTCTACGATGCAGAGTTCTAAAAGCCTTGATCCAGAAAAATGCCAGATTTTTCCTTAGCATATCAAGCCGCAGTACAGCTAGCTCAGTAACATGTAGTCATGTGTGTAACTTTAACCATGTAATATCTGATTGATTCTAAGACTTTACACTCATTTCAGTTGTCTCCATGAATAGCCAGGGAATGAAAGACATTTCTCTAAATACTTTTCTAAACTAACACCCATTTTAATTCCTTGAAGTCAGGAAGGAGGAGTCTGGACTGTGTTGCCTTTTGGACAGCGTGTATGGTTATCCTCCTTAGGGCCATGGTAGTTCCTAGTCAATCAATTCTGGTTTTGTAAAATGTAGCAATATTCCTAACTCATTTTTCTTTCATAAATTAAGTCATTGAGAATCTCAGAGAGGAAAAATAATCTTTGTTTAGAAATGTATCAGGGAGTGAAGAAAACATAATAACGCTTAGGCAGAGGAACTAAAAACTTATAGTTTACCAGATAAAGTAATATGGCCTTCAAATCTACAGAGGATCATCAGGAACTCCTCACATCTTAACTGACAATGACCTAATGTCACCAGTGTACTTATATCTCTCTTACTATCTTTGTGAAACAATGCTTTCTGCACGTTTTTACTTTATTTCTCTAATTTTTCTGGTTTTACTATTTCTGTAAAAGAATTTCAGAAGCAAACCAAAGTGTTTATCAAACAATTTATAGAAGATAAAATCTTTCCATTACAAAAGAGGGAAATTTAATGCCTGTATTTTTTAGGATATAAATTGGCAATAATTTAGTGAACTGATCCTTGCTCTCAGATTACTGTGTCAACTTGCTTTTGCCAGTCTTTGGGTGTGACGTCACTGCAAAGAGGAATATTGCCGAAGCAACTCTATAATGCTAAAAAGCTTATCGCTGAAACATGTAGAAGGAAACAGATGGGGCAGTATCTGGAAATTTTATTTGTCAGATATCGTCCATCTGTTTCTCTCCCTGACTGCATGTTTTGCAGTAATATCCATTTTTAGGAAGGCAAGTCAATATAATTCTACAGAATTGGTTTAATCTTCTGTTTTATTATTATTATTTAATTTTTATTTTTTACAATTCATTAACGGCTGGCAGGGAAACATAAAACCCACACTGATGATTCAGCCAAACAATCCTCATCGCCATTCCATGAGAGGCAAAGTTATACTTCAGGGCAAAATTAGTTAACTCTTCTTATTAATTGGTTTTAACAATTTTGGCAGTTTCTCACATGCAACAGACCTCCTAAATAAATGAATGATAGAGACTATTTTTAAATGCTTTCTAAAACTGAAATGATTATGTGTCATTTCAGAGTAAGTTCTAGTTTTTCTGTAATGAATAGCTATGAAAATCAGTAAGTTTTTTGTCAGCTATCTGATTCTCTGAAAATAGAGCCACAAAATGCTTTGCAACAGGTATATTATTTATGGAGAGTATATAAAGGCTTCAGTTGTAAAAATTAATTATGGACGAGCAACAATATTTGCTTTCTGATTTATATTCTTAGCTAAACATAAGCTAACATAATGTCACCACCATTGCTCTCCAAATTGTTTCTTTCTAACAGGACCAGAATTAAAACAAAAGCCACTTAAAGTAGCAGCATAACCAGAAAGGGCAATGGCTTAAAAGGAAGTTGGTAGAAGTCAAGACAAGAAAGGAGTGGCACTTACAAAGGGCATACAAAATCCAATATCAGGCAAGACCATGACTCCTATCTGTTCCTTATGCACAAGTACCAATAGCAAGGTGTTAACAGATAAGCATTTAGCTTTGTAAGAGTTAAAAATAATGGCAGTAGGTGGGTTGGGTGCATGAGATTCATAGTCTGACTGATTACAGGTGTGGTGAGCAAGGTAAAATGGAGGGTTTGAAACAAAATTAGCTCCATTCTGAAACAGGCTCCGTCCTGATGCCATTCGTAGCTATCAGACTGTAACAACACTGCTCTTGACTCTATAGCCTCTTCAGGATGCAGTGACTGCTATTGCCATCCTTCTCTACACAGCCTTTCCTGTCGAACTATTGTATTTACCCTCTCTTTACTAGCTAGAACCAGGTCTATCCTATTCCCCCCTGTTCTTTCGATTATTTTTCCTTTCTTTCCCCTTTTAATTTTACAGGATTACTTCCTGACCTGCAGTTATCTGCATCTGTTAGCATATCAGCCTTTAAAACGACAATACTCAGTGACCCTGGAACCAGAGGGCCCCACAAGAATGGCTTTCTACCAGTGTTAGATTCTTCCTTTTCTCTGTGTCTCCTTTGTCTACTTTGATCTTGAATTCTCTTCCCTGCTTTGATATTGATTCCTAGTCACATATCTAATTTCTTTATCCCTTGTCTGTCTTTATCTTGCCTTTTGCCAGCCTGTTCCCTAGTACCTGCTTTGGATGAACACAACCTTGGCACGAGGACATCTCTAGTTCCTCCTTACTTGGGTCCAAATCACAGATCATGTCTCACCTTGCCCGTAAAATGGGTTAATTCTTTGATTGTTGTGATTCAAGCATTTTAACTCATCCTAAGTGCTGTATCTGATTCTCCTCTCTATCCTTTAAACCTCTTTTCCATGTTTATTTGCTTTATCCTTTGATTACAGTCCTCTTAAGAACATAGTACAGGTTGCACAGGTCATCAAATCCATTCCTCCTGCCTTTTGCAGGCAAGATCGTCATGGAACTACTTCCATAAATCTGCCAAGCTCTACTTTTAAATCAATTGCATCTTCTCCCTCTGCTGTCCTAACAGAAGGCTGTTTCCATACCTAATGATTAGAAACTATGTTCCAGTTTTCCAGCCTATACTGATTTGTATCTTGCTTACGCTCGTTTCCTTTTGTGACAATTCCATCCATTAACATCCCTGATATGCTTAGAACTGTCTCACATCTTATTTTGCTAGGTTAAACAAATCAAACCCTTCTAATCTACGTGTCTCAGATAAGCTCTCCATTCCCCAGAGGCCTCTGCTCTGTTTAAATCTGAATTAATTCTTCTTGAACGTGGGTGATCATAATTCCCTAAGATATCCCAAGTGTGATGCAACAGTACAACAGTATTAATTTGCATACCTTCACTAGAAATATTTTGTCTGATCCTAGGCCTTATATATCATAGAATCATAGAATGGTTTGGGTTGGAAGGGGCCTTTAAAGGTCATCTAGTCCAACCCCCCTGCAGTGAGCAGGGACATCTTCAACTAGATCAGTTTGCTCAGAGCCCCGTCCAACCTGACCTTGAATGTTTCCAGGGATGGGGCATCTACCACCTCTCTGGGAAACCTGTGCCAGTGTTTCACCATCCTCATTGTAAAAAAAATTATTTCTTATATTTGGTCTACATCTACCCTCTTTTACTTTAAAACCATTACCCCTTGTCCTGCTAAATAGTTTGTCCCCATCTTATAAGCCCCCTCTAAGTACTAAAAGGCTGCAATAAGGTCTCCCTGGAGCCTTCTCTTGTCCAGGCTGAACAACTCCAACCCTCTCAGCCTTTCCTCATAGGAGAGGTGCTCCATCCCTCTGATTGTTTTTGTGGCCTCCTCTGGACCCAGTCCAACAGGTCCATGTCTTTCCTGTGCCGAGGGCTCCAGAGCTGGATGCAGCACTCCAGGTGGGGTCTCAGCAGAGCAGAGCAGAGGGGCAGAATCACCTCCCTCAACCTGCCGGCCACACTTCTTTTGATGCAGCCCAGGATACAGTTGGCCTTCTGGGCTGTGAGCGCACATTGCTGGGTTATGACCAGCTTTTCATTCACCAATACCCTGAAGTCCTTCTCCTCAGAGCTGCTCTCAACCTCTTCATCCCGCAGCCTGTATTGATACCAGGGGCGATACAGCAGGTCTTTACCTGTCTGTGCAACTGGTTGCAAATCATCCTCCCACCCACCGTGTCCGTCACCTCTATTTGGGAACTGACACTGCAGCCAGGCACATCTTCACTTTGTGGATGAGGCCACCCTACGTAACTAGATCATTTCCAGCAGGTCACCACTCAAGCATAGCTTCTGCATCCAGTCATCATTGCCTCTGCCACACATTGGGTCCACTCTCCTGCTGCACCAGCCATCCTCTTCATCTTCTCTTTCTTTTCCTAGACATAAAGAAGGGAAAGAGGAAAAAGCGTGCCTGAAATCCAGGCACATCCTCCTTGCTGCTGCCTGTTTGCCAGCTACTTGCCTGCTTGGATTTTGCTTAGTCTACCTCCTTTTCCTCCTTTCAACTTAGCAGCTCATTTCCCATGAGGTGTGACTAAACGCTGGCAGCCTTCCTTCACGGCCAGCTGCAGCGCCTCTGCTTCTTCCAAACGCGGGGCTTCAGCCGGCGCTACCTGGCGCTCCGGGAGCGGGGGCCTGCGCGGCCTCCCGGTGCGCCCGGCCGCGGTGAGCGCCGGGGGGGAGCCTGCGGCCGCCGCCGCCCGCTCCTCCGGCCCTGCCTCGGGCTCTGCTCCCCCTGGCCGCCCCCCGGCCCCTCTCGCTGTCGCGCCTCGCCTGCCCCGGAGCCGCGGCCCGGCGGGGCGGAGAGCGGCGGGGCTGGGGGTGGGGGGGGGGGGCGGCAGGGGTGTGTCCTGCTCCTTGCCCGGGCCACCGCGGTCGCCTCTCCTCTCTCGGGCGGCGGCGGCTCACTCGCCTGGCCGGCCCGCGGCGGGACGGGCAGCAGCTCGGCTGCCCAGGAGCCATGGCACGGGAAAGTTTGCCGCTCCTCCTGCTCCTGGCGGCTCTCGGCAGCCGAGGCCAGCCGCCGCCGCCGCCGCCGCAAAGAGGTACAGGGGAGCGGGGAGCCCGTGCCTCGCTCGCCCCGACCGGGGCGGCGGAGGACGTAGAGGGGGAGGCGACCTCGCCACCGGCTCGGGAGTCCTTGTGGTGACGGGAGGGTCCGGGGGACAGGGACGGAGCGTGACAAGTGACCCCCAGCCTGTGGAGGCGTCTCGGCGGGGGGAGCGCCGCCGGCACAGCGGCCGAGCCGAAAGGGGCTTCTGCGGCGCCGGGAGCGCGGCTCTCGCTGGGGGCCGCGGGGTCCCGGCCCGCCGAGCGGCGGCCGCCGCTGCCGCCCCGCCCCGGGGCAGGGCCGCCCGGCTCTCCCGGCACTGCCGCCGCCGAGCCCCTGGCCGCGTCCGTGGGGAGCAGCTCCGCGCCCCCCGTGACGGCCTGACTCCACTCGCTCTGCCCCCTTGACTCCCTCACACGCTGCTGTTGTGAGGCGAAGCCACGGGTGCGAGCGTGGCTGCGTTGTGACTGAGCACGGAGGGACAAATCATACTTACGATTACTATTGTAGTTTAGGGACGGCCGGGGGACGCGTCCCGGTCCCCGGGGCGTCACCTGGTCCCCGCGGGCGGGTCTGTTGGCGGCCTCTCCCCGCTCGGCATCGCTGAGCCCGTCCCGGCATCGCTGCGCTTCGGGGCGGCGGGGTGGGGTGGGGGGGCTGCGTGGAAAGCAATGCGGGCGGCTCGGCTCGGGCTGATTTAACTTGAGGTGACGATTTGAGGCGACAATTTGAGGCGCTCACCCAGTAACACAGCTTTTCTCGGTGTTAAAAAACTGACCACGGCGGGAATGGGAACAGCATCAGTTGTACCCTGCGCGAGCAGTGCGCGTCTGACACGTACAACCATCTTCCGTTACACGGTGTTTAGGTGTGTTGACACCAGGGTGGGTTTTGGTTTGTTTGTTTGTTTGCTTTTTCAGTTCGTGTTATGTGGAAAGATCAAAAATGGGGGATGTACAGATATGGGAGAAATAAACTTTATTAAATTTATCAGCTCTCACAGGAAGTCCTGAAAGCCATTCTTCAGCTCACAGTTTTCCTTCTGGTGCCTGCATTTGCTGCTCTTTACATTTTTAGCCTTGCTAAAAAGAATTCAGTAAGGAGATACCATGGGTGTGTTAAAATAAAACTAATTAAAGCTATTGGAATAAGAGCTAGCTGCTGTTTGACCCTGATGTCACACTGTAGGCTGAACACTGGATTAGGAGTTTTTAGGGTTTACTCTGGAAAACATGATGCATTGTCATTTCACGAAAAAAGAGTCTCAAGCAGCTGACTCCTTAATCCTAGTTTTACCGTGTGAGAATGAATGACAGTTGATCAAGTATCTATGTAGATAAAAACTCATACAGAATTCGACTGTGTTTAGATGATGACTTATTGGTAAACATTGAAGACTGAGATTTTAAAATAGAGCGTTTAAGATACAGTGCAGCATGCATTTTCCTCTTGCTTTTTTCCTTTTTCTTTTTTCTTCTGCCAGCTAATTCAATTTTAAGCTAGAAAAACACTGATTTGTCATTTCTTTTAATATTCTGTCACTCACATGCACATACAGAGACACTTTTGGAGAATGTCCTTTTCTTTATGCAGTATGTTGGCTTTTTTAACCTCTGCAGTGAAGGGGATATGATCATTATTTTCCTTTTAAATGAGAAGTGGGTGTCTTGGGTGTTCATCTGCTGCATCGTTGGTGTTACGTTATAACTGAGTTCTGGTAATTCCATGAGGAGCACTAGGACTTTTAATTACATATTAATAATGTGATGGTGGGATCTTCTAAACCTTACAGTTGAATTCAAGTGCTGGCCTGCCAAATTTTTAAGGCATTTACTGTCTTCTAAATTTCTTTGTAACATCTGTTACAGCTGCTAGGAGGTGCTAGCACTATGTAGACATCAGTGTGTGGCCCAGGCAAAGAGGCAATGAACTCCTTTCTAATGCAAAAAGTTTGAAAAGTCTGACTTCACTGAAATCCTGGGGGATTTTTAACATGTACAAGAGTATTACTAGACCCATGGTTTATACCTTTAGACTTACAACTTTTGTTTTCCCACTTAGTAGTTATTTGGTAATAACCGTAACGCTGGATGGTAAGTGTTGCTCTCTAATTGTTAGCACCGGTCAGATGTCTGCGGAGAAAATTATGTAACAAAGCTGCAATGCTTTGAAAAACAGTATTTGAGACATCACAATGAATTCCCATGTTGTTTTTTAGAACAGAACAGTTCAAGAACATTTTGCACCTCAAAGATGGGAACAGTCTGTAATTCTGGTTTTTTGTTCTTGGTTGGGTTTTTTTAAAATAATTTTTTTATTTTTAAGTTGGTGGAAGATTTACTGTGGTCAGAAACCTGGAGCTAATTTTAAAGTTTTTTTTTTTTTCAGCTACACATGTTATTTGTTCTTCTGCTGTTTGAACACTAAGTAATCATGTAGAATTTCTCATAAAATGGAAGGATCAGAACCAGCAAGGCATGTGGATTCTATAACAGTTTTTCTTAAAGGCATGCATAACTTGTGGTTAAGGGAAGCCTACTGAAGAGCTATATAATGCTCTTTTTGAATTTTGAACCTTGGTTCATCATCTCTCCTGTGGAATGTGAGAGAAGCAAAATAGTAGTTCAGAAAGGAATAAAAAACTTGCTTTTGATCTTGAAGAATTCATCCTTTTATTAAAAGGTCTAAGTATCATGGGAGAAAACTGTAGCTATGTATCTGTGAAAGGTGTGAATAGCAGGGACAGGGCTAAGGAACATACACTGCACAATAGCTTGATCTGTAGTGTCAGCTGCTGGCATCAGTGGTCATAACTCATGGAGTACAGGTGTTTCTTAGTATCTCACAAATCGGAAGTGTAAGTCGACTCCAAGAGCTGACGTTTATAGGATGCTTATAAAGTCAAAGTGCAATTTCTCAGTTGCAGGAGAAATGAGGCGTGAACGTCAACCTAGTGTTAGCAGAACATAGCCGGCGCCCGTCTGTTAGGCAGTGGATGGTGGCAGGTTGGTCAATATTTTTGCCTGTCTGTAGGTGTAGGTTTTTTTAAATAAGTTTTCAGAGCTTAGTTCAAAACTGTTCTGTGTTATGTCATGGAAACGAGGAGTTACAAGATCCCTTCCCACATATGTACATGCATGCATGTTGTACACTGTACTCTGAAAAGTCAAGAGAGATAATGGGACATAATATTTCACATACTAAGATTGAAGAATGTTGTGTGCCACTAGATTCTGTTTCTGGTGACAAAAAACCATATGCTTTCTGGTAAAGCAAAAGTCAAGTCTCCTATTTCTTTATAGGGACCTCTTTGAAATAAGGTCAGCTTTTAAAAATTACATACCCCCCCCCCCCCCGTAATCTTGATACAGAGAGCATTTCCATCATGGTTGATAGTACTTAACCATCAAAACATTCTGCTGACTTTATTTGGAAAATGGTGCTTCTAAATTATTTAGTTGGTATTGGAAAGAATAATGTTGGTAAATTTGCATTCTACTTTCCGTAGAGAACAAGACTTAGGTGATTGCTCTGTCTATCAGCTTGTTCTCACTTAAATAAATTTTGAAACTGTTGTCCAGTATCAAATTTGAAAGCAATGTAGAAGTCTTTAAGATAATCACTGAAAATCAATGGCTATTTGGGAGAAAGAACCCCAGGGTACTTTCTCTTCTGTGAGAGGAAAAGTAGAATTTAGCCATTATCTAAACCATTCAGTCTGGTTAGTCAACGTATGTGGGGATCTGGCTTCAAGAATGTGAAGGAGAATATATCTGTTGTGAGGGTGGGGTTCTTACGATGTGTAAAATTCTGTGTATGTTTTTTAAAAAAAGGATTTCTTTAATCCAGTTTCTGGATTTTACAACAGATGACAAGCCTTGTTCACTGAAGGTATATTACTGTATTCTATGTATACTGCATTCTATGTATACTCTTTTTCCATTCATTCTATATGCTACTAAATGTTTTTGCATTTGGTGATCTGGAGATTAGGATTTTTTTTTCTTTTTCTCTCTTTTTTTTCTTTTTACATGTGTGTATACAAGCCATATTGATAAATTCTAGTAACTCTTACAGGAGTATTTAGTGCTGCCTGGTCAATAGGGATTAACCAGCCTCAAAATTTTGGGAGATGCTGCTCTCAGAAGTATGTTGTAAAGTTGTTGTCCATATTATTTTCTTATAGTTTAATAACTGGTTGAGAAAGTGAAAGCAGAGGGTATTAATATGTTTTTCAGGTTTAGAGAGTGATAAAGGAAAACATAGTAATTGAAGGCCAACCTTAGGTATTAGAAATAGGTAGAACTGCCCAGACTGACTGGAGACATGAATTTGTGTGTGTTTTTGTGTACATGCTTTAACTTGAAATATCCACAGCCAAACTGAATGAGGTAGGTCTTGTACAAGAATGTGTGAATTTCGCCAAGCAACAAATAAAAACATAAGATGCACTTTATGTTTAAAGTCCTTATAATTAATTTTTCTCCTACAGTTTTTTAAAGAAGTCTTTCTTACTAGGCTTGAAATACTGAAGTCAGAACAGTGATTCTTTAACCTGTTCCAAACATCCGCTTTAAAATAATACAGCAAACAATCATTTTTAATTAATTCAGGCTGGAGGAAGGAATCCACCCACACATGTTCTAATTTCTTATCCAGCTACTTGGACTGACAGTTTTTGGAGATTATAGTATTTTGTAATAAGAGGCAGCATGAATTCCTGGTGCTTTTTTTTTTTCCTTTTTTCCCCTGAAGTCCAGGCTCCTTATATTTGTAGGTCAGGAATAGTAACAGGACACAAATACATGCAAACATGAACGACTGTGTACATCTGATTATCCCCTTTTCTTTCCCAACTTTTTTTAGATAATAAGCCCTTAATTACTGGATTTTTTTCTTCCTGAATGAGGGGTCTGTCTAGAATATCTGAGAGCCTGTACGTCGTGCACTGACAACTCAGGCCACCCTAACAGTAGTATAGACCAAATCTTGCTTACAGATGCAAAATACAGACAAATATGTTAAGTTTGCTAACCTTTATATGGACTCCATCCATGTCTTTGAAACATGAAAGGGAATTCTTTAATATTTGCCAAAAAAGCTAGTTCATGAGCTGGTTCTTGCTGGTGACTACATGTTATTCTCCTGTACCAGCTACTGTAGTTGATAGCTGATTTCTAGTTCCTGCTTTTCCGCAGTTTTGATGTTCTCCTCAATCTGAAAATATAGATGAGAAAATGAAAATGAAGAAAATGGCAATGATTTTTTGGATGACTTCTCAACTCCTGTACCATGGATAAGGTAGAGATTAAACCTTTTTTTTTTTTTTATTAATTTTGGTTAGAAAAAAGATCAGATTTCCAGAAAAAAGTAACTTGAATTTTTTTATTCTGAGAAATAACAAAGACCTCTCAGGATTCTTGCAAAACTCAAAACAAATAGCTGTTACCATGCTCAATTTTTTCAGCAGTTCAGTCTCCATTAGTTACATCTTAGCATCACAAGGATTTTCCTAGGACTCTGCTCCCTGCCAGATTCCTCTAGCAGACATTATCTTTGAATCAGACCTTGTAATAACATTAAGCTGTAAAGCAGCTGTAGCAGCATTATGCCAGGGAGCTCTTGTGAAACCTCAGGAAGAATAATGAACATTCCTGCAGAGTGGATTATCCAAATACCATTACAACGCCTTGCTCTGTCCCAACTGACATGTGTATCTACTACTGTCTTAATTCATGGATTTAGGATGTAATAAAAAAGAAAATTACCAAAAAGTGAACAAAATAGGATTTAAAACATATATTTTTATAGCTATATCTTTTTCTTTTTTAATGGCAAATTACTATATCTTGCCATTCTTCACCTACTCCGATGAGTGGGGGCAGTCTTTGAGGTCAGTTAGAAAGAAACAGAAGAATTCTTCATCAGAAAATTTTGGAAAATGCCTCTAAACATACTGTATATTTCTCACTGCTATGGGAAGATGGAGCAAAGCTGAGGGTTGGCAATCAGGAACTCAGGGGTGCAAGAAAATAAAAATGAGAAGCACTCTTTCTGCACACTTCCAGTGAAAGTGAGAGTTGGTTTAGGATTTAATTGGGTTTTCTACATATAGACCAACTCCTCAGATGAACTGTGAGAGTTCACTCAGGCTACCTTTAGGTTTTGGTGGAAGATGCCGAACATGGCAATATATTCCTCTGTTTATGCTAGCTGCTCAGTCCGGTTCCACAGAAATATCTGGGTAAACTCTATTATAGGGAAGTGCATTACATATTAACTTTCCTGGAGTACATCCTGCACTGAGAATGCAGAACTATTGCTGTATGTTTGTTGCTGAATAACGTTTAGGCTGGGAGAAGGAATAAATAAATAGCATTATTTGTACATATTACTATGTTTCGAAATATGTATGATAAAATACTGTGTTGCAGTGATAACTATTTTGTGCATTTTCTAAACCCGTCTGCAATGGTAGGGAATATGAGTAGTCTGGATTCCTCCGAAAGCCAGAGCGCTCCATGAAACAAGAAGAAATCCATGCCTGTTAAAGAATGCAAAGCAACATAAATAAAACATACAGGGCTTTTGAATTTGATATTCGAAACGACCAGGAATAGAACATGTATGTTTGTGCAAATCCCAGAGCTGGTGATTTGGCTGTGATGCAGTTGCACATTTGATTTAGTTGTGTAAATTATGGATGCATTTTTTGTAGTGCTAACAAAAAGATGACTGCAGAACATCAAAATTACACTTCATGTGTTTAACCTTGATCCATCATTGACAATACTGAGTTTGTTAATATTACCTGAAAAAATAAATTCTCGGTACCATTTCATCGCTGTAGATAATTTTTTAGTCACCTTTTATGACAATTATGGAAAAACCTCAGCTGTGAATGTAAGAATTCCCATGTACAGTACATGGCATAAAACCAAGTGTGTTTCTCATTGGCTTTTGATTTTGGTATAATTGGAGAATATTTTCTATTAATCATTCCTTTTTAAAGAAGAATGAGCCCTCATACCAAAACATTTTCTTTACCATGGAAAAAAACCTACACGTTTAATTGAAAAATACATTTGTAATACGCACACTGAATTATTCTCTTAAGCACAGTCTCTTTCTACAGCTGGGCACAGCCTCCTAAATTAGTTCCACTGTATTAAGGTTGTGTGTTGTTTGGGTTTAGGTTCTGTGCAAGTGTGCTTCTCCCTCCCAGTCACTTTTGGTATGCTTATATAGTAAATATGGCAAATATTTTCTAAATTCAGAGTAGGTGGGAAGCTTTTACATGCATACCCTATAATCACTGATTACACATGCAGCTTCAGTTTCCTCCCCCAGCTGCAGCTTTGACATGGAGAATAAGGCAGTCATTTGCCAGAAAAATTAATAGTTAAATGCTTGTATCAGCTTCATAGCTTGTTAACTAGAGAAGAAAATGCACTGAGCCTGCTTGCCATATTGCTAGGAATTATTTAAAGGTGACTTTGAAGCTCATAGTTTAATTGTTGAAAGAACTTTTGTGGCATAGAAAAGTGATGGGAAAACCAACAACAATAATCATTATCATCATCACCATTAAGAGCTTGAGTCAGTTCTTGGGGAAATTAGACACTGTCTCAGAAGAATGAAGTGGAACTCAAGTTGTTACGCTGACTCACTTGTCTATTCATTGAAGATACACCTTATCCTTAGGTCAATATTGTGACTCATTATTTCTCTTCTGGCTCTCCTTCTTAGATGATAATACCTAAAGGGATCAATGGATGCAGCTGTGTTGTAAAGTATTGGTTCTTCATGACACTAACACATCTGTAGCACAGTACTTTGCGTCTACTTACAGTATCTGTTTGTCCCAAAGTATTTATTTAAAACTTCTGTGATTCTGAAGTGGTGATAGGTTCTTATGCAACTACTTGTTTTGCTGGCCTGCATTTTGCCGTCTTTCATCTTGATTAAATCCCATAATATAACTCAAAATAGTAAAATTACATGTATGCCAGTAGTAAGAGAGAGATCAGTGCTTGGTTTAGTATGTTACTGTGGACAGAGAGTAAAACCGTGTGTATAGTTCTTTGCACAGTCTTTCTATGTTATTCATTACCTATACAAAATCTGTTTTTTACTTTAGTCATTTGTGGCTTTTAATTTGAACACGTGGCTTACTGATACATGTACAGTGTGACAGTGCTCATCTTAAAAACATTGCTTGAGGAACATAAGGTACTTTTCAAGGGGAAAAGTTTGGGAGAGAAGGCCATTTATGTCTGTAAGAATGAAAATAAAAATAGTTAGATATTCTGTGAGATGACTGCTAATAAACCAAGCTTTTTGCTTCAGGAATTAACCTTTGCTGATATTAAGCCTTCTCTTTGTATTCCAGGCTCTTCAGGATTAAAAAAGAAGTGCCATATATACAGAAGGTGATATGGTGCTGGACCACACGTATGAAGTAGTTAAAGAGAAAAATTGTGGTGATGAGCAAACTAATGAAAGATATATAGAAATTTCTCATTGTGTTTAGCATTATAGAGGACACAGGCAGCTAATGCCCTCAGGGTTTTAATCTAAACAGCAGATACAGGAGGATAGAAATGCCGATTTATTAAATTAACAACTCTGGGTATAGGATTTGTTGTTGGCATGAAAATGTTTGTGGAATCAGCTTAGATATAGATTGATTAAGGCTGATGAGTGGTATCAGCTCAGTAGCTCTAGGGGAAATAGGTATTTGAGATTTATGGAAGGATATAAAGAACTTGTGTGAAAGTGCTGATAAAGTAATGACATAATATAACTCATTGTTGAATGGGTTATATGAACAGCCTCATAGAGGGGAAATGGAAATTGGCAAATATGATGCTAATATTTAAAAAGGCCTCACACGATGATATTGTAATTATAGTTTTAGAATGAACGTATTTGTAGACATGACAAAGAATAGAGTTAGTAAGTGCATGGATAAATGTGTTGTGCTGGCAAGAGCCAGAGTGGCTTTTGTGTATTATATGGATAAGTCTTCAAAGAATTTGTATTAGGCATATTAATAAGGGCTATTATAGTAGACTTGGGTTTTCAGAAGAGCATTTGAGAATATGCCTGAATGTCTTAAACTACAGTATCATAGGAAAAAAAGGAAAGAACTCCATTTATGGAAGAATTTACAAAGGCTTTGATAAAGTATATGCCTGGCTGGGATGGAATTAGTCTTAAATTGAACTGATAGATATGAACATTAGTTATATTGGAAGCTCTTCAGTAATTTGTTGTAATACTAGTAGTGGTCTGCAGAGCCTCGATCCTTCAATTAGCATGAGAAAATGCAACATTCAGTTAAACAGGGTGCAGGCAGTTTCTTATGGCTCAGTTATTGAAGAACAAGTAAGTAGCAAGTGTTCTACCTTATCTAACTGCAAGCTGCTATGAGTCCTCAAGAATTCCAGTTCTAGAGACGATCATTTATAGACCATCACTTTTCAGTTGAATCTCTCCATCTCTATGGAAGATGGGATAATTTGTAGGCAGTCTGCTTCAAAAATGGTGAAACCTGTCATAGCTCAAAAGTAGACTCTGCTTTCAATCTTCTGCCTCAGTTCTGTGCTTTTGTGAAACAAAGCAATTGGACATTTCTCATGCAAGAAATCCTCATTGTCTCACTTTTCCTTCATTTTAGTTGTAAATATTTTCATAGGAAGACTTATGCCTGGAAACATGAATAATCACAGCACAGAAAATTCCACTGCATGGACAGTTTGAATAAGTTAGGAAAAGTAAGGCTTAAACAGGTTTGATGTAAGTTGTTGCCCTAGCTTGTTGGTAAATGCAGAGTGAAAACAATCCCTACTGTAATATGCATATTGTGGTCTTTAACTGCTACCTCTCTTCCTGTTATTACCAGCCTTTTTTTAATGTTTATATGTTGCTGTTACAACAGGAGAGAGTTTTCTTCCCAGTAACTGTTGCATCGGCTATCAGTTTTGTGCACAAGAAGCTGAGTAGTGTGTGTCTAAGATTACTTGACAGACCCCCAGGGTCAAATGTGATGAGGAGCATTTATCCTGCTCAGGTGCATGACTTGGAACACGGTGGGTGAAGGGCACTGTTTTACTCTTCTTGTCCCATAGAATAGAGTTCTTTCTAGGAATTAGAAGGAATTTTGGCTGCATGATATGAAAAGAAGTATTTCCAATGAGTTGAAAATCCATCGATTAACTAATCCATTAATTGATCTAAGTACCTCTGTAATATAACATTTAGTTTCAAAGTGAGTCGACATTATTGAGACAATCTAGAATGAGATGAAATCACTCTGCTCAATCTGTTTCATAAACTTGAGTAATTATTAAATTTCATGTTGAAAAGCCATGATATTCTTCACAGCAGATCTTTAAATCACTTCTGGAATTAGTTCAAAAATGTAGCATCTGTCTACAGTATATAGACAGTTCCTGTACAATTTTTTTTTTGAAGTGAAACAAAACTTATGTATTGCCTGCTAAAATAAATCCATGAGAGCCCAAGGAAATAATTTTCTCTCATTCACTACCTGGTTTTCCTTTATGGCTGTTAGTTGAAATATCTGAGTAAAATACCTAATATCATGTGATGTGTACTCATTTCAGTGTGGAAGTTAGGTTTGTTTGAAGTTACAGTGAAATTCTTATGGACTGCCTTGTGGCAAGAATTTCACTCCCAGTCCTTATAAAGGGAGCAAACAACCCAGAACGTAACATTTTGTTCTATCTTAATGTTCTGCTGAACATACGTGTGTGTAAGCCGTTTATTTCTACAGTGACTGGAAGAACAAGAGGAACCAGAGGGTCCCAGAGCTGTCAGAATGAATAGTTAAACTGAAGCATTAGCTATAGTTGAAAACCAGGGAGTGAGTCACTGCAGAGAGCTTTTAAGGAGCATTTAGTGTTGTTTCCTGTTTAAATGAGGCTTTGTTTCTATCTTTGTCTATAAAGTCAAGGGAGGTGATACAAGGTACCTAAACAGTGGACAAAAACATTAGCTTTTAAGACAAACCAATTGTAGAAATGGCATGCAAGGGGAAGTTCTTTGAAATGACATGTAGAGGCCCATAGTAATCTCTTATGTTAGGAATTAAACTTCTCTGTGTCCAAGCTGAGATGTTTTCACTGTATCAGCTGAGCTGAAGAAACAGCTGTTCTAAATCTGTGAGGATTAAAATATTGATTGGCGTGTCATCAGATGGTGCTTCTAGAATCCCACTCTTCTCTTTCATGAATATTATCACTCCTACACATGCACTCCTGAGTATATGTATGGTTTATGAAAAACTTGACCAGTGGTAATTTCGAATAGGTATGTAATTCTTTACGTACAAATAATTTTGCAGTTTTTACCAGTGCAAAGGAACTTCAGCCAGGGATTCAGGCTTTATTGGATAGAGTGTTGTAAGAAGTAAGCTCAAGGTTTTAGAGGCTTATTCTAAAGGAATTTAGTTTCATTGTTATTAGCAAAGCTTACTGTGTCTGGCAACTTATTTTAGATTTTAAGGTGGATTTAATGTGTAAGAGTGTATTTAGGCATATTGGACCTAAAGAGATTTTAAGATATGATGCTTCTCAGCCTTAGTTTCCACTAGGAAATACAATTAGCATGAAGGAAGATGAGTGTATTAGTTTTAAGTAATTTTTTTTTTTTAATTAGCAAACACACACAAGCTGCTTTCTTCCTGAATATCATTGCAGTTTTGTTCTAAAACATATCCTGAAATTTTAACCTATTTTAACTCTGGTTATTGTTAGTGGATGTTGTATCTTACTAAAATCTTCTCCCATATATCTTAACTCAATTTTTGTTCCCGATATGCTGTACTATATAACGGAGGACTTTGGTTTCATCACAGTGTATGTCGCTCTACCTAAGATGCAACATATATAATGTTTACAATTACTGCATATTACTAAGCTGCATTAAAATTCCAACTGAATTAATTATCTAGGACTTTCAGATTTTGGGAACAGTTTTGAGTGAATCTCTATTTTTGATGTGAGACTATGGATATAGGCCAGAGATACAGACCATGTAGTTTGAAGCAGACAGATTGGCTGCTAGGCAGGGCCTATCTGTGGCAATATAGACAGATTTAGTCTAAGGAGGAACAAATAAGGAGATTGTAATTATTCTGACGTACTTTGCTTTTTTAAATAGTATTTTTAAGAACATTCTAGACTAGAGACAGGTCATATTTCCCACCCTTGTAAGAAGCCTTTTGTGTTCCAGTATTATTGTTATTATTCTTCCATCCCCTTTCTCTATGGAATGTCTCTGTAGAACTTCCATTAAAAGGAAATTACTTGTATCTGTCTAGAATAGATGTGTACTTGGAAGGTGAGCTAAGCTGTTCTTTCCACATTCATAAATGAAGCTTGTACACTGCTATTTAGATAAGTGCATTGTGCTTTTGATATAGTGGATGTATAATTAAGTTTTTATTCTATTAACATTATTAAATCTAGTAGGTTCATGACTTCTGCCCACAAAAGAACTTCCCTTTGGATCTGGCAATTTACTTGGTACAAGACCTGAATGGAAAAGATGAGGCACACACACCTTGAATAGTTTGTTCATGGTTCATTCTTCAGCCTGATAAAAAAGGCTCAAGTGGATTATTTCAGTAGACCCAGAAACAGAAGCTGTGTTTCTCCTGGAAATATGTTGTTGTCTGAGAAGAACATCCATTTGTGCGCCAGCCTCTGTCTTCCTCAGAAAAAATGTTGATTTTTATGTTTTTTTGTTTTTTTTTTTTTCCCCAAAGGAAAAGGCACTCTTGTCCAGCAGGTGGTCTCCACTACTGGGTGGACTACTGTTGCATTCATTTATTTGAAATGTGTGATACGGGATTATTTGTTTTATTTAAAGTCTGTGATTGATCGGCTTGAATCACACAGACCCAAACAGAGAGATGCTGGGGTCAGGTTTCTTTCCCAGGTGTGACTATTCCAGCACAATATTCCAGGAAACTCTTCTGGCTGATGCTTTTTAAGCAATCCATGCCATCATGTACACATATGTATATTTCTAACATATCCTATTATTGCAGTCTTAGTGAATATGGATGATTAGCCCCCCACATATATGATTTGACTAGAAAAATAGCAGCACGACAAGTATGTGTTTTTAAAATGTGATATTTGTATTAAGGCAATCGTCAGTAGTGTGGAGAGGATGGTGAAGCTGGCCGTAGAAAGTGCTGTGTAAATAGTTAGAGATAGTGTCCTTTACTTAAGACTGCTTCACTTTCAATATGCTTATTCTACAAATGCTTACATGCTCAGGATGGGATTTTTGAAAAATATTCAGTTATTTTTTATTAGTGGAATGCTTTGTGTTTGCAGAGTCGGACCTTAGAAGGACAAGTAATGCATGAAGGATGTAGAAGTTTAGTGGCCTTCTAAATCAGGTTGCAGTATATTTTTTTGTCTTTGCTAATAAACTCTTGCAAACTTGATATTTGAACAACATAAACAGGAAGTTATAAATTTAAATGAAGGTTAAAAAATAATGTCCTAGATTTGCATCTGGATTTTGTTACCAATCTTAAGATGCTACCCAGAGCAACAGCATGCAGCATGGGAAATCTGATAATGTTGTGAATCTTTCAACCTTATGCATTCTAATCTGAATGTGGTTTCCTGTAGTATTGCTGATATGCCAGATAAAACAAGCTTGGATCCAAAATCAACCTCTGTTATAAATGGATGCTCTCTGTTATCCCTATTTGTCCTGTAATCTGTGATTAACTGTTCCCTATTGCAAAGGGAAAAATGTTATTTTATTGAGTTTTGTGTGTAGACTTGCTTCCAAATGATAAGCAATTGTGGTTTACATAACTGTTTAGTTCAAGTGCGGTTAGGTATTATTTTATGCTACATTTAAGTGTAGAAATACTTTTATTCAAAGCAGCATCTTTGGAGTAAGATGCTTTCATGTTTCTTCAATAGCAGTAAAACTTTTCATCATGATGAAGAAATTACTGTGATTTGGCTTCCTCAGAGTAAGTGGTTTTTTTTCATTTAGTTGAAAAGATGTACAATAGATTACATTGTCTGTAGAATTCAACAGAAAAATTGGTATGAACAAATAAAATGATTTATTTTGCTGCCTCTGAGTGCTGAATAGAATTTGTGAATAAAAATACCAAGATCTGGTCCCTTCCCTTCCTTTTTTTATGCCTGGGCAGGCTTCCATCAGAAGTTCAGATGTGAATTCCAAAATCAACATTTCATTACTACACTGAGAGCACTTTGGTGTCTTTCTGCTCTAGCTTATGTAGAGTTACACAATAGCCCCCCATCTCACTTAAGGATTTTCTATATGTGAAGAATCAAGGAAGTTTTGAGAGGAACGCTGTTCTCTCTTATGCTAGAAGTGTCTTAGCATTGTATTTCTCTTACAACTCAATAAGGCATTTCAGAAGCATAACCAAACCAGAAAGCTACCACAGAAGCCCAAGGCACTGAGACATAAAGTGCTGGGGGAAGCATCTATACCTGTTAACATTAGGCATGTAGCTTGATTAGGGAGATAATTCTTTCTGTCAATCACCAATAGTTATTTTGTTTCTTACCGCACTTCAGAGTACAAGACTGAGGTGCTCTGATTTGTCTTTGGAAGGAGACTTGCCCTTATCGAGAGAGATTAACTGCCCCCAGTTTAGGCACTTTCTTGTCTGGTACCTTGATACTGTTAGAAAAAAGGGCAGGTCATCAGGAAAGAACTAATACAAGTGAGTAGTAGATTATATGATTAGCAATTGAGTCCAATGCTGTATAGATAGAAAGGCAAAGAAAGAATAGCAGTGAGAAGATTATTGGTGAAGTTATAATATACCTCTCATGTTGAAGGACTAGACTAGGCTAGTCTCCATGGCTGAAAAATCATGCTTCCTTTTGTTCTCTGGGCCAAATCAATAATCAAGAATTCACAGGAGAACAGGTTGAATAAGAAAAGTAAGAATTCCTACTCTCTCCTTTTCAACTAGTTTGGAATTTGGGCTGGTGTCCTAGGAGATGGAAAACATGGATTTAAGTCCTTCTGGGCAAATACAGATAAATTCCCTGTACTGAAGCTACTCAGTTTGTTTCAGCAATGTACTTTTGAAGCCTTATTAGATGTGGAAGAGTGATGAAATTCACAAATCATGTACCACTTGGTGGAGGTGACAGTTACTGAAGTCTTAGAAAGTAAGCAATACTTGTAGAATTGCTAAGACTGAAGTTGAAATAACAGGAACTGAAACAAGGCAAAGCTGAGACCTACTTTTTTAAACTCCAATCCTGCTTTTTTTTCTTTAGTGCTGTCATTTTTGAGGACTGCAGGATCGCCTTATTTTGTCTGGCAAACAAACATCCATACAAAGTGATACAACTACAGTTTTCAGTGGTAAGACTGGTAATAGACATCAACTACCAATGGCTTCTGTAGCCCCTTTATTACACAGCCATATTCACTGAGAGTGAGAGAGGCATGGTTTTAATTTGCTTTCTAGCTCAGCTTTTCTGTGAAGAAATTGCATCGGTAAAATATTACTTGCAGCTATAGTTATGGTTCAGTGATATTAGCTAAAAACCTCTATTATGAAAGGAGGTGGAAGCATATTTCTAGCTCTCATTTTGAAATGCGTGTAGGTTGAATTCAGGAGATAAGTATGATTGTGACTTTTTTTGTAAACCCATGGGGAGATGAGAGCAGGAAACCCTCATTCTTATAGTGGAACAGTGTCAAAATGATAGTTTTCATCATGCAATAATTTAATTTCATCTGATCTAGATAATGCAGACAGTTCTGCGTGCACATAAAAAACCTGGGGTCTGTAAAATACTGCATACACTGTAGGGTTACAGTGTCACGGAGAACAGGATTAGGACACGGCAGCATTGATATAGTGAGAATCGCATGCCTAGGAACTCAGGGTGGCAGAAAGAAAAGACTTTCAAATGTTGCTGTGGGAAGTTTATTGATTAATTTTTCCCCAAATGCTTTAATTTCTATCTTTCTGAAGAATAAATTAGCCCAAGATATCAGAATCATATCTGGAACTTGGCTTCTGTATTTATAAGGCAAATACAGTGTCTAATGCCAAGTGGTGGTGTTTTAAAATTAATCAAGATTTTCTGTATTATTATTACTAGACCAGCCTTAAGGCATCCAGATTTGCAAGAACTGGGATATAAACCAAATCTACTAGAACACACATCACCAGCAGACAACTTTTCATGGCTATTCCCATATTTTTTTCCCTCTTCTCCCAGTGGAATCTTCCCTTACTGGGGGGGGAGGGGGGGCAGGGAGCAGGGCAGGGAGGGTGTTTAAAATCCAATAGGTTCCTTGTAAAGACTGCATGATTTTTAACACGGGGAAGGTTGCCATATGTGTCATGAAGCTTTTTGGGGAAAAGTGGGAAAGGGTTCAGTTCTTTTCTCAAATCTCCAGGGGCACAGAATATGATCAGAATTTTTGGAAACCTGATTTTATTTTGTAAAATGGAAATGTTGTGTACAGAAAGAAAAAAGATTGCATTTGTGTAGCATGACAAAACCCTGGTTTTGTTGTGAAAGGAGCAGCTGTTATCTCCATTACCTTCAGAGAATAGGTGTGGTTCATGCTTGCTACCTCACTAGATTTGTGCAGTTTTATTTGAAAGAAACTTGGCTATCTTGTCACTGAACTTCAATAAACAAAATGTAATGTAGCTGTTTTCCTTTGAGATTTTCTTGTACTTCCTATCTAAAGCTGAGCCAACAGAAGGTTCTTTGCCTCAATAGCATCAGACATGACAAGCACCTGGTTTTGGGAAGTCTGCTTATCCTTTTAAGTATAGGAATTGCAATTATGCAGGACCTGGAGGTCAATGTTGAGATCATGACCACTGCGGAGGGCTCTTTTGGTACATGTGGCCAGTTGGCTAGCACAATTCAGTGCCTTTTCAGCACGCCTAAATTTTTGGCATGTAGAGATTTGAGAAAGGACTTGAGAACTGGGAGAGGCAGGGTTTGTGGAGCCTTTCCTTAAACTCTCTGTAGCATGTGGAATAGATATATAAAGTTACATGATGAGCAGAGGATTCTATGAACATTTTAAAGTAATGTTATTAAGGTCAGATGAACTCCAGATACTTGTTCTTTTAAAGCCATTTGTTAGAATGTAATCCTTTTTAATTAGGCGAAAGAGCCACAATAAACTTATTTTTTAAAAAAATCCTAGGTCCTAGTGGGAATAATGAGGAATTGTGGACACTTGATTTACTATTTGCACTCCAAAGAGTTCAGATGCTGTTTCAAGATTTTGGGGGCCTACTGAGTTTCTGGATCCAACCTTTGGATGTGGTCTCTTTTCTTGAGTGAGGGAAGCCTTAGCTTGCATATAAATTTAGTTAGGCTCAGAATTTTGAAGCAGCTATGGTTTTCTTTTGCAGAGGAGAAGGACTCAGGCTTAGATGCAACAGTAATGGTCTTGGTGTCTTCTAAGAACCACTCCATTTATGCTGTTTGGTGTTTGGCATGAAAAAAATAGCAGTGTATGTCTGTGTGTTGTGCTTGCATTGGAAGTCATAAATTCAAGAAGATTTTATCCTTAATCCTTTGACTTGTGTTTTAATTTCTAAAAAGATATGGAGATTTTGGCCTTGCAACTTATTTTCTTACACTAAAACAGGAAAAGCAAATGCTGCTTGCATCTTTTTATTTTGCTGTAATTTGCTGTCTCTTTTTTTCCCGTGGTGCTCTTCTCCCCCTTCCACTATCTGAAATTAACCTGAAAATTATTTGGTATATAAATCCTATATTATATATTCAAAGGTGGGATATGGGAAACCCTAAACCTTACTTTAAGCCCAGAATGTTCACTAGGCCAGATATTTCATTCCTTGAAAACTAGACAGTATGAAACAAGGAGGCAGTAGAAGGAACTAGCATGTAATGCTTTCTTCCCAGCAGATTAGGTAGTGAATTAGGGAAGATTTGTCCAGATGATGCTATATGGCAACTATAGGCCTGATTTCAAGCTTTCTATTCTTCTGAACTCTGTCAGTAATAGGCCACAGCATTTTGTCAAGATACTGTCATGCAAGTTTAAGAGTTTCTTTGAATGGTGTTATCGACAGGAAATGATGAAGAGAAAGTAAGTTACACGGCTCTGAATTTTTTCAGGGACTGAACATCTGAACATCTTTTGGTCTGTTGGCTGAGAAAGTTTTCGTCACCTGTGTTAACAAGCACCTCAAAGGTAAAAATTGACCAAACACTTGGAGAGAAGTACTTTCCTCCTTCTCCAAGATCAGGAGCATTCCTACTTCCATTTACAAGGACAAAGCTCCCTTCTTTTGCCTTACCTTTGTCTTTCTCTCACTGTAATTTTTTCTGCCCTCTTCCGTCCCCAATGCTCTTCCTTTCTTTCTCTCTCTGTTTTTCTCTTCCTGTTTCCTCTTTCCTCTCCCTTTCCTTCTTTTTCTCACGTGTCTTGCATTGAAGCTTGCTAGCCAAGGGCAGAATCTTTGTTATGTAAATCTAAATAAAATAATGATTTGACAGTGCTTAACAGAACTGTAAGATTTCACTGCTCAGTCTTAAGTGAAAATACAACCTAAACAAATATAGCTAACAGAAATATTTAATCTTCTACCTTGCCACCTCAGATTCTTAGTCTGTAATTGGTCCTGTGCAGGTCAGATAGAGATTTTGCTCATCCCAGAGTCTCCAGCTTTAGGTCTTAGAAGTCATTTAGAAGTTTGATAAGTCCATATTATTAATCCTGAAACTTTTGGAAACTTGAATTATGATTCAGTTCATTATTCCATATCCATTTAAATGGATGCCCTTCATAGCCTGGAAGCTCCCCATATCCAAAGCCAAAGCAGTTTGGTCTAAGTTAGTCTTTGATATTGTAATACATCAATCTGATACTTAAGGGTAAGCAATATGAGGCTTATAGGAAGGGATGAGATAATTTATTAGACCAACTAGTTTACTTAAGGAAAAATGACTGAATTTTTGGGTGCACAAGTCTTCCTTTAGATACTAGGAAGAGGAATCTTAATAATACTTTTATCTCATTGAAAGACACAAGAAAAAAGTTTTAAGTTTCTGCAGCTTGTAAAAGTAGAAGTTGTTTGAAACCTCAGTAAGAACTTATGAAGTGACATCTGTGATCTGCTGATAGCCACCTTCCCTTGGTACAGAGCTCTATTCAGGAAAGCATGAGAAATGACTTGCAGGCTGGGGAGGTGAGGCTTATAGGGGTGGCAAGATCTATAAAGAGATAAATGAGTGTAGTTTAGGGGAGAAGTAAAAATTTCAGGAACATGAACTTAGAAGTCTTCTTAATGGCTTGTGAATAATGACAGGGGTCTATTATGGACAGAAGTTACCTTTAGTGCATGCTGTAGATCTGTCTAGGCACTTAAACAGCGAGCATGCGTAATTATTTTCCCTCTGGGTGCTATTGCTATGTGTGCTATCTGGGATGCCCCATATATTTTGTCTGTGTCTAAGGTACTCTTAAAAGCTCTTTTTTAAATATAAGACACTCAACTCTCTATTCCTGGTAGGATTAAAAAAGCAAGATAACTGTGGCCTCTGCAAAGACCTATAGATTCACAAAGTAAAAAATATTCAGGCTTTAAAACTCACATAGTAATCTAGGTTAAAATGGCTAGACTTTGTCAGGGAGAATGTTCTGCTACCTGTGATGTTACATAAACTGCCTTTTGGGAGCATGGAATGACTGCAATTACAGTCAATAATGTTTTGAACATTATGGCTGAACTACACTGAAGTTAAGCTGCATTTGGCAAAGTCAACAAATCAATAGAGTACAGATAACTCTTTCCTTCCCTCCTATATTTGAGTAGTGGTAAGTGAGTGCAGACGTGCTGTGAAAGTGCAGATAAAGTATATTTCTTTGCAGGTGAGCTCAGTGGTACTCCTATATGAAAGGAAGCTAAGCACCTCTGGCTTAAACTAGGCATGTTAATTTGTATCATGATGCATACACAAGGACTCTTCCTGGCAGTGGATTCAGTGTTCAATATATTGCGTTAAAATTTCTAGTGTTTTATGCAAACACATTATTTTTACATAAATGTGTGTATACACACAAATATATATTTATATGATTATGTAGTAATCTATATATAGTCTATACTACTTTAGTATAATATGTCTGTTAAGCACTGTACTCAAGGAATAGTTGGGATGTTTTTATATTAACAAACTAAAATAGGAAATGTATTTGTTGAAGCTTAATCTATTTGTTGAGCTATTCTTGTTATTGTCAGGTAGTCAGATAATTACTGGTGGTGTATATTCAGTAATAGTGGCATTAGAATATTCTAAAGGCTGACAATTGCTTGCCAGAGTATGGAGGTGCGGAGAGAGAAAGCACTAGCAGTTAAAAGGCTGAAATCCAAGACCTTCGATTTTGTGCTTGTCTTGTAAAGTGCACTGAGGCTACGTTACTCAGTCAATACCTAGCACCCAGGTAACCAGCCCCAAGCAGGTATGCTTAAAATGTCATATGTTTTTCAGTTCTATTTATGGTGCAGTTTGGAATGCTGATTGCTTTGACCAGCAACTGGGAGCTTTCAGATCACCATCAAGATGCCACTTTTCTGCTTTTTGTCTGCTCAAAACAGTAATTCTTTGACTACCTAAATCCCATTTAAGCATTGCAGAATAATTGAGTAAAATTAAGTTGGAGGAGCTTTTGTATCAGTTTATGGGTCTTCCTTAGTATGCTACAACATTTTTATCAGGGCAAGAAAATGAATTCTGACCTGCTAAATATTGTGTGCATATTGGAAAGAAAATGCAGTCAGCAGAAGGGGTGTACCATTCAGTCATGAGAGAAACACAAATGCTGCGTGGCTCGTCTCACTGTTAACTCTTTACTGAATAAATGAACAAGTAAGAACAATTGTATTTAAAACTTTGTGAACTCCTAGAGAAGAGGGATTTGGATTTATTTTAGTGCCTGAGGCAGAAGATGATGATAGGCACAGACAGAGCTGAAAAGCAGTTGTTCTTTTCTGAGAGGTAGGGACAGGACAAATGGAAGGACTCGAGCAACCTTTGCATGACCTGGTTCACGAACATATACCTTCCCTTTCTGCCAGTCTACAACATTCTGTAAGTTCAGTTACACTTACAAAAATGGTAATTGCAATTTGCTTTGAAGATATTTTGAACAGAACACAGTTTTCACAGGTAGATCTGTCCTTAGCTTTTCTGCTCGGTTTTTAAAATATGTGTATATTTTAGTTTTTATTTTGAATAGCTTTGATCAAAAGGGTTGTAATTTTGAGATTTGTGATTTAAGTCTGTTTTTTTCTTAAAGTCCTATTGCCTAGCAGAACATACTCCACACTTTGAAACCATATAATTATTTTCTAATATTATTTTGCTATGATATGTGTGAAGTTCATTACTATTGAAATTCTTGAAGCTGCAGTATGTATGTTCAGTGCTACATTGTGCCTTTGGAGTAAGGGTTATAATCAGGAGATACAGTTATGCTGAAATACAATTCCGTTAAAGAAGTGCATGCATATTTTGAGGTCCTGGTCAATTTATCAGGGCCAGTAGTCCATGTTACCATCTATCTACAATCTGAACTATAATTTCATGCACTTTATATTACAATACGTTCTATATAGTTTCTTAATTTCAGCTGTTATAGTTAATGTAAAATTTCCATATATTTCTACAAGAATTTCATATTGTCACTTCTTTTTAATGATTTTTTTTTTTTTAAATAAAGTAGTATATTTGCTGTTGGAAGGAAAAGGTTTCTAACAGCTCTTCAGTGTTATACAAGGTAGGTTGGACAGATGTCTTTCTGTTACTGCAATTGCAGAGTTTGTCACGTGTCTTGTAGATGATGTAACATGCTTAGATGTGCAAGTGGAAGGATTGACTTTGCAGCAAACAAGCCAAATATGATATTAAAGGACCTAGTCTCTGTATTTCACTTCCCTCACCACCCGACTGCACCTTGACTCAAAACATCACTATCATACATATGCTACAGGACCGATATATTATTCATTTTAAGTGCCATTTTTCACTGTATGCTCAACAACCCTATAGAAGCTGCTGTGCATGATGGAATGTATCTGTAAGGTTGTGCCATAGCTGTGTAGATGAGATACACGAACTGTGGTTCTGCTTATCCAGTATAACTTAAAGGCACAATGAAGCACTGAAGGCAACACACCATACTGTAATATCTGTGTAAGTGCACATCTTCACAATCAAATTCCACCTGAGTAAAACTATTCATTTGCTGTTTTGAAGCATTTCAAAAACTTCTTGCATGGCATTTGCATATCATAGTCAGTGGCCTTGCTGTGAAAAAGCCTTCTAGTTTTAAGTGACCTTGCTTTGTGCAGTTATTGAGTGATCTGCTGGTGTTTAGAAATGTTATGTAGAGAAAATCATTATTATACAGGTTATGAAATATTTAAGGAAAGAGGTGGAAGGTTACAAAAGAGTAGAAAGCAAAATAATTGTAATTTTTTATGGTGAAGTGCTGCATATAATCATAGCCTGTTGGGAAGGGATGGAATCCACCACTCTAGAAGGGGCAAGGGAATCTTTGGCAGCAGGCTGGCCAACTTGGTGAGGTGGGCTTTAAATTGAAGGACTCAGAGGTTGGGGTCCAAAGTGGCAATGCTAATGCCATCACATCCAATGGGGGGATAAGGCCAGGCCAACCAGAGCAGTGACAAAGGTTCCTTATCTGCCTCACGAAAGGATAACCAGGAGACCAACCACCTCAAGGGTGTGCATGGCTACAGCAGGTCCTTGTGTACCCCTCCGGGGAAACCTGCATGCTCAGTCACCTCTCTGAAATGCCTGGACACCAATACATGCAGCACGGGGAATAAACAGGAGGAACTAGAGATCTGTGTGCAGTCGCAGGGCCACGATCTGATTGCAGTTACAGAGACATGGTGGGATAGCTCACATGACTGGGATGTGGTTATGGATGGCTACAGGCTTTTTCGGAAAGACAGGCCAGCAAGACAAGGTGGGGGAGTTGCTTTTTATGTGTGGGAGCAATTGGCATGTATCTAGCTTTGCCTAGGGTTGGAGGAGTCGAGAGCTTGAAGTTGGTAAGAACTATGTAAAAAAAAGTACATACATATTTTTTTGTATATTATATAAGTAATGTATTTCATATATACAATACAAAGCATATTTTATGTACATACAAGAAATGCATAAAAATCTGGAAAAATTACGTACTTGGTAAAAAGTGGGTAAAAATTAAGGGGCAGGCAAATATGAGTGGCACTGTTGTGGGCGTTTGCTACAGGCTGCCTGATGAGGAAGAGGAAGTCAACAAAGCCTTCTACAGACAGCTGGACATAGCCTCACAATCGCAGGCACTCATTCTCATGGGGGACTTCAACCACCCAGATATTTGTTGGAAAAGCAACACGGTGAGGTGCGCGCAATCCAGGAGGTTCCTACAGAGCATCGAGGACAACTTTTTGACACAGGTGGAGGAGGAGCCAATAAGGCAAGATGTGCTGCTGGACCTTATACTAACAAAGAAGGTCTGGTTGAGGATGTGAGGGTTCAGGGTAGCCTTGACTGCAGTGACCATGAGATAGTGGAGTTCAGGATCCTGCGTGGTAGAAGCAGGGCAATAAGTAGGTTTACAACCCTGGACTTCAGGAGAGCTAACTTTGGCCTCTTCAAAGACCTGCTTGGAGGAGTCCCACAGGTTAGGGCACTAGAAGGTAGGGGGGTCCAAGAGAGCTGGTCAGTATTCAAGTACCACTTCTCCCAAGCTCAAGATCAGTGCATCCCTAGGAGGAAGAAGCCATGTAAAGGAGCCAGGAGACCGTCATGGGTGAGCAAAGAGCTTCTAGAAAAACTCAAATGGAAGAAAGAGGTTTGCAGTATGCAGAAAAAGGGACTGGCCACTTGGGAGGAATATAGGAATGTTGTCAGGGCATGCAGAGATGGAATGAGGAAGGCCAAGGCCCACTTGGAACTCTATCTGGCAAGAGATGTCAAAGGTAACAAGAAGGGCTTCTTCAAGTACATCAGTAGTAAAAGAAAAACGGGAAACTGGGCCTGCTGCTAAATGAGATGGGTGCCCTAATGACACAGGATGCAGAGAAGGCAAAGTTACTGAATGACTTCTTTGCTTTGGTCTTTACTGCTAAGGCTGGCCCTCAGGCATCCCAGCCCCCAGAGGTGAGAGAGAAAATCTGCAGAAAGGAAAACTTTCCCTTGGTTGAGGAGGATTGGGTTAGAGATCATTTAGGCAAACTGGGTTCTCACAAATCCATGGGCCCTGATGAGGTCCACCCCCAAGTGCTGAGGGAGGTGGCAGAGCCACTCTCCTTCATCTCTGAAAGGTCATGGAGGACAGGAGAGGTGCCTGAGGACTGGCAGGTAGCCAAAGTTGCTCCAATCTTCAAGTAGGACAAGAGGGAGGACCTGGGAAACTATAGGCCAGTCAGCCTCACCTCCACCCCTGGAAAAGTGATGGAGCAGTTCATTCTGGAGGTCATCTCCAGGCATATAGAGGAGAAGGTGGCTATCAGAAGTAGTCAACATGGGTTCACCACTCCTCCCGGTTTTGTATCATCAGCAAACCTCCTGAGGCTACACTCTGTCCCTTCATCCAGGTCATTGATGAATATGTTGAATGGGACTGGACCCAGCACAGACCCCTGGGAACACCACTAGTTACAGTCCTCCAACCAGACTCTGCCCCATTGATCATGACCCTCTGAGCTCTGCTGTTCAGCCAGTTCTCAATCCACCTCACTGTCGACTCATCTAACCCATACTTCCTAAGCTTACCGATGAGGATGTTATGGGAGACAGTGTCAAATGCCTTGCTGAAGTCGAGGTAAACAACATCCACTGCCCTCCGTTCATCTACCCAGCCAGTCATGCCATCACAGAAGGCTACCATGTTGGTTAAGCATGATGTCCAGCGTTCCCTTCCAACCCCAACCATTCTCTGATTCTGTGAATCTGTGATATTTTGCATCCTTGTGCAAGCTGGTTGGCAAACATAATTTTAATATTTGTAGTTTACTCAAACTACCATACTGTGCTCAATATCTTTGGAAAACCACATGAGGTAAATAGAACAACCTTGTACTAAGTATTCACCAAATACCTTCGGCATTTTAATACTATTGACAATACGACTGGTTTAAGTTTAAATTAGGTTAAAACATAAAGACTGGTGGTGGCTTCCCTTAAAGATGGGTAAATGAGGGTAATCATTCTCCATGCTTTAGTACAATCCAATTAATCTTTCCCACCACTAACTTGAAGGTTGACTTCTTTGAAGTACAGGAAAGGATACAGGGGAAAAATGTGAGGGTGGAAGACAGAGTCCTGAATTAACAGGAAAGGGCAGTGCTGCCAAATGCTGAAATTCAGTTATCTTTTCCACGTGTAGGTGCTGGCTTGTAGTCCAGGTCTATATGGCATTAAAATTTCTGGCCTACTGCTCTCTTTGTATATCTTTATTTTTCTTCTGGATGCAAATGGCAACTGCAACCTTTTCTTCCAAATGGCAGGTGTTAGAGGAGGTGTCTGACAGTGTCTGTTTTTTATTATATAGCTCTCTCACTTCTGATATGAAGACTGAGCTCCTATTTCTTTTCAGTCTGAGATGTGACAGTCTTGTCTCCAAATAGGATGTTCTCTGCATCAGTGTACAGACAAAGCTGGTGGGGAGTAAGTTCCACCTCTCCTGTTAGAGCTAGGTCACCAGTCAGTTGAAGAATATAAGTGTTTTGGAGAAAACTGGACTATGCTGTCTAGTGGTAAGGCAACTCATCTGGCAAACAGACTAGATCTCATATCTACTACTTGCTCCCCATGCTTTTTTAATACAGTTATGTACTTTCTTCACTGATTCTGTAATGAAAAATATAGGGGTGCTCACTTAAATGGGAACAGGACCTTATGACTCCCTTTGGACTACCTTGGCCTTCGACTGTTGCATCCCATAGCACTCCATGTGCATTTTCAGAGAGTCACGTTGTAGAATTCACCCAGTTCACCCTGTTATGCCTGATAAGCAGGACATTCTTCAAAAAGAAAGATAGTTTGGTTTTCCATTGCCTGTCAGAGTCTTCAGACTTGGATTGTGGAATATAAAAGATTGTCACCACAACCGTACCAGCATTTTTGAGTGCGAGTTGCTGCTGTTGTGTTGGTCCTGTGCATGTGGCAAGCTCACAGCTCAACAGTCAAATGAGACCTCTCATTTGGTCACTATGATGCCTACTTGTGAATCCTAAATGGACCATGAAGGTATTCAGTATCTGCTGTATAACACAGTGTATATTAATAATATTGGAAAATACAGAGGAAGAAAAATAAGTCTTAGATCATAAAAAACCTGATCTCTGTGAAAGAAATCAAGAGTAATGGCAACTTCAAGAATGCTGACAAACTGTTGGCAAAGCTGGTAAAGCATACGAAGCTAGTTAGTACTGCAAGTAGGTTGGAAAGATTGGTGTACTACCATATGCCGTTAGTCTTTACTAAAGATTATTATAATTTACAGTATTGTTTGTTTGCTACTGAAAAGCAGGAATCAATTTCTAAGTAGAAAATGCATAAATGAAGAACATGTTAGTATCAGATTCCATCCAGTCATTTAGACGAGATTAAAAAAGTATTATTTAAGAATCAATGTGTTGAAGAAAGCAAGTAGAACCAATATTGGTTGAATTCTATCCAGGCATATTAAGGAAGATGATACTGACAAAAATTATATCAAATTTGTTCAAATTTAACTGTAATAATTTGTGTTTCTTGCCAATTCTGTCAACATAATATTTTTCATGCAACATTTTAGTGTGATCCATAGTAATGTAAACATTAAGAGTTTTAATGTGCCTTTCAAAGATCCTGGTCACCCTACTATGAAGAGGTGCATAGCTCCTGTGAAGGATTTTTCCTTTTTTATCCTTGGATCTTTGCCAGTGCATATGATCTTTGTCTCTCATTTAATATATTTTATGTCTACTGAAAGGAGCTGGGTCTCTGTTTTAAGGCTCTGCATATCTAAATATTAGTACCTTTTTTTGCTTCATAAGTGACTAGAAGGGATGTTGTTATTTTCAACTACCTAACAGGAGGGAAGGTATAAAGAAGATGCAGACAGAGTCTTCTTGGCGGTTCGGAATGGTACAGTAATAGGCAGTAGATGTAAGGTACCTCAAGGGAAATTCTTTTCAGACATTTGGAAAACTTTTCCAAAATATGGGTGGGCTGAGATGAGTGGCCGATAACTACATGCTGTTATTTTTGATCTATGTCTGAATGAACAAGCAAACAGTATAGTTGCAAACGTAGAGTTTCTTAAAATTTTGGTAAGGAACTTCAATGTTAAAATATGAACTGTGATGTTCAGAGCTGGCAAAGAGACAAGTACTGAAATTAATGTATTCTGAGTATTTTTTGAGTTTAATAGATTTTTATTTGGCTACCAATTCTTAATGAAATCTTAAATTTCGGGATATGATAGAAGTAATACAAATGTTGATGAACTTAATCTGTCCAGTGTATCAGCACTCTTGCCTGATTAAATGAATAGAGTACAAAAACCTCTATGTCAATATTTTGATTAACTTTTATCCTTACTTCATCCTAAGTGTATTATTAGCATGATTGAAAACTCTTCTGAAGCCTTTCCATTGTCTGGTTGCAGTTCAGGAAAGTGAAAGACATCCAGAAAATAAAATCCATTGGAGAAGAGGCACCAAACACCTTATCACCGTGCACTTACATGTGGTCAATGGTTAACACATGGCATGGACATTTAGGAAGTAAGATTCTCTTACTTGTTTTGTCTTTGTATTGTTCCTTAAACAAGTCATTTTGCTTGCCATATGTTCTGCAGCAAAAGTGCTCTAGGGTAACTAGATAAACGCTGCTGTGTTCTCCTATTGGTAGGACTATATGTCTTTTAGAATCTAGACAGATTAAGGAGATATATAAAATGACCTGTGGATATAAAAAAATTTCCTGAATATAAAAAATTGAGAGGGGAAAAAAAAAAAAAGGTAAATTGAAACTCAGGCACTCGTCGTGAAACCACCCTAAAATCTGGAGATAATATGAACAAGTGTTTGGAGTCTGAGTATATTTTGGGGTATAATACTAATAAAAGGAGTATTGAAGGGAGACAGAAACTTTATACTGAAGACTTTCAACACTTCTTCAACTATTAAACATTAATATTGAACTAGGAGTAGGGAAGAATTATTCCTTATTGATTTGGTATGGAGTTTTCCTGTGTCTTTCTGGAACACCTAGTGATCATTATATCAAACCTCCTGTATTACATGAAATATGAGTTTGATGCAATAAAGCAACTCCAGCATTCCTAAAATAATATTAAAATGAGATCAGGTAGCAGTCAGAAGAAAAAAGCTACAGCAAACTGTTGAAATAGCTTCTAAGCTCTGCCTCATATACACCTGTTGTATAAATAAAGTTTCTTCCAGCAGAATAGTCTGAAGTCCCTCATGAGGCTTGAGGCATGATGGAAGACTGCAAATCCCCACCCACATAATTTGCTTTGATCACATAATTTACTTAAAAAATAACAGCATTCAGTCTTTTCTAAAAAGGCTTTGCTCCTGTGATTTATGTGCTGTTTGTTGTCAGTAAACCTTGGAGACAGGAAAGCTTATTTGATGCCTAGCAGGGTGCTAAAAATATTAAAATGCCTAGAATGCTAAATGAATGCTAAATGTTTAATAAAAAAGGTTTGGGTGTTGGTTTTTTTTTTTTTAATTTCTGTAACAATGTTACTTTACTTCTCTAAAAAACTTTAAATAGCCCTTATAAAAGGTTTTGGTCTGTTGAGCTGGAAACGAAAACTATCTTGAGTTACGCAAAGAACGCAAGTTGGAAGGACATGTTCCATTATGTTCCCCCGTCAGAAAGACCTAATCATCATCTGACTGTTAGGTTCAAGACATGAATTTTTATTTTCATTCAGTATTTAACCTCTTTGACTTACTGAATGTTAAAGGAGCTTATGCTATCCTTTGCCTTGTACAATGTCAGATGATTTGAAACTGTCTTTTTGTTACACAGCTCCACAGGCCAGCTCTGAAATGATAATGATCTTCAGTCAATGCTATTCTCATCTGATTTGTCTTAGAGATGAAGAATTTCTTTGGCTTTATCTAAAGCATCACTATTGTATTTTAAAAGTATTATGGAGTTACCACCTTTAGATGTGAGCTGTAAATGAAGGGAGGGTATGAATTGTAAAAAGACCATGAAAAGTGGACAGTACTGACTGAGCAATCTGGACAAAATGTCTGAAGTAGTTCCTGGCAATCAGAAAAAAAATGTTGTAAGGAAGGTAGGTAGGAAGAAAGGAGGAGGTGAATAAGAGGAGAAAATAAACCTGAAAAATTGAGGAATACATGGGTTCTAATTTGAATAAAATGTAATAAATTCATTCTATGTGTAATAAATATCTTCTACAAATTTCTTTAGGAACACAAACCAACAATACATACCTAAAGGCTAATAGGGAAACTCTTTGTAAGTCTTCGTAAAGTTTGAAAAATAGAGGGATGAATATCTTATTCAGAAAAGAAAGCACCAGAATGCTTTCCTTAGAAAGCAGAACTGATCCATAGACCAGTATGTACAGTATAAGCCAGTACAAAAATTAATTTCTTCATATGCAAGATGGCTACCCAGTTTGCAGTTAATGTCAACCATTTTACCTTTAAGGAAGCTACCTGCCATATCTTATTGAATTTAATTTTGAATAATATGAATGATTAATTTTGAATAATTAATGATTCCTCAGAATCAATAAATGTGCAGTTACTTAGGCATTGTCATAAAATATCCTTTTGCAATAGAGCAAGACAGTGGATTTTCACTTGTCTTAATATGTACATGTCGTACCAGCTACTTATGTTTTTCTTAATCAGTTTGAACAAATAGGCCAACATAAAAAGAATTACGTTCTCACAAAACTTGTAATCTTGCCAGGATGCAAAGATCCTAGGGGATCCCATGCTATTCTGTCACTTTGCAAACTCTTTGGAGAGCTTCATGCATTTTATAACAAATCTTGTATACACTGGTCATTTTTCATAGCAGTCTTTTTTTGTTTGTTACAGAAATTGTTGTATGCTTACACAGACTTGTATCAGGGACAAATGTAACGTGTTACATGGTACTGTGGATTTCATTCTATCTATGGGTCAGTTGTACTGTCCAATGCCAAGAAGGGATGGGGAATGAGGGAAGTAGTGTTGCCTTTTGCACTGCCAGTCTTTCACTTCTGCTAGGGTATTTTTCCTGTTCTTCTCAACTGTGAATTTGATACATGTATCTGATACTCAGTAATTCAGCAGCGTGCACTTGGAAGAGCCTGTACACATGCTTTGAGAATAATCCAGAATCTAAACTTCTGTCATCTGTTTTCCCCACTCCCCATCTATCCAACAGTTTAGCCGAAGTTCAGGAAATGTGAACAAATTTCTGTAAGTGTATCCAATGATGAAAACAAAATTTGGATTTGTAGGTGAAAGACAGAATGTGGAGTTGTAGCCTGCATTATGTTAACATAATTCTATTTAACCCTCTCACCACGTTCTGGTGGCACTGCCCTGTTAGTGGGAAGTCATAAGTCTGTATTAGAAGACTGTCATGGTGTTGGGCTCAAGAAGATTCCTTCAATAAAGAAAAATTGCAGCATACTGACTGTTCCACAACAGAAATAAGAAACAAAAAAATGAAGGGTTTCAGGAAGGGCTGTTAGAGTTTGGAAGGGGTTTGGTAGGACTTCCAGAGGAAAAGGGAGTTGGAACCTTGTTTGGGACTTGGAACTAGAAGGCAGAGGAAGGAAGCCACATGACAGTCTGTGGGGCAGTCTTATCAAGGGAAGTTTTTATATTTCTTTTGTGTTTGAACTTGGCAAGCTTTTTTCTGAGGTTCACGTTCTATTCTTAAACTAGACGTTATTTTTGATTGCTATTGTGTGCTTCATGAAGACGAACAGTGCTTTAAAAAGACAAAGAAATATCGTAACTGAGAAACAAGATAGTCCAGATGCCATATATCAGTATTTGAATTCTCTTTTATTGCAGACAAGCTGTACATGACAGCCTTCTTAAAGGGGCATTTTGCCTTTGGATGGCTTGCTTCTGATTTAATCTGACTGTGTTAGTGAATTAGGCTCATGAGGTATGCAGTAATGGTCTGTAGCAGAACTGCATTTCTCTGGCAACTACACTAAAAATGGGTCTTGTGCAGTATAAGTGCATGTCACTGTCAAGTTTCAAAGCTGTGTTGATTTAAGTTAGTTTTGGCATAGTAAAGAAAACTCCCTTCTTTTCTTTTTTAATCCAGGTAATAATTTTTCTATAAGTCTTTCTTCTAATCATTGTCACATTGCGCTCTTCAGATGTTTATTCCATATGAAACTGTGGACACAGAAAATCACCACTACCAGCAAGCAACAAAAAAAAGTAATTATTTTCCAAATATGACATTCTTTTTAATCCTATGGGTGCTTTTAAAAAGGTATTTTAAATTCCTTACCAGTTTTAGATCACTGGTCAGTTTGTTTGTGAGAAACCTAGAATTAATGTAGGTATCCAGGTTTGTCTGTCTCTGTTCTTGTCTTCTCCAACATATTGATGTCCTTTGGGGGATAATCTTGTATTATATTACTTCTTTTTTATTTTTTTTTAAGTGTTTGAGACATAGTTGCATGTTTTAAACAACTTTTCCTTGTTGGGAGCTGCTGTAAAGTTGGGGCAACTGGGTTTGGAGAGGCAAGGCAGAGGCCGAGATCCCATGTAGCTGCAGTGAGGATGATAGCAATAGGGTAACTCCTGAAGGATGGATAAAAATGTATATAAATAAATATACATGTGCCCAGGCACACACTGGCATATACATGCAACTTAACTCACAGCTCTAGGGTTCTTTCCCAATTGCTGTTTAGGTAGAAAGAACTGTGCTTCTGCATTCACACAGGACAGTTCAAAAGCCTAAATGAGAATGCTTGTGGTCATTTGCCAATCATTTGAGGCAATGCTGTACTAAAGATTGGATGTATTGTGCTATTTAGTACATTTATTCCTGCGTTAACAATGCCATGGAGGGAAGGATTCTTCTCCAGTTTATAAAATGGATGTAGAGAGTTCTCCTTATGGCATCATTAGCTTGAAGTACAGTGTTAATATTGCTCCTGACTAATTCCCATTTACCCACAAAAACCTGTAGTTTGAATTAAGAGGTGCTTTAAGCTTGAGCAAGTTAGCTGCTTGCAAGTTATCAGTTGAAGTTCTGGTTCTGCTTACTCTGTCTAATAATGCAGTGAAAATATATCTACAAGCCTGAATAAGCACACAAGCATCGAATGCTAATGAAATCAGTTTATTTATAAATTGGTAGCCTCCTGTTCAAGCTTGGCTTAGCTAATAGTTGTGGGCCTTAGAGCTTTAAACCACTCAAATGGAGACAAGTGTGGCTGGTAATTTACAGTGTTTCTGGGTGCCTTCAGGATCCTGTGAAAGGACACATGATTAAATTAGACCTCTGAGTACCCTAATCAGCTTGTGGGGTACATTTTGCATCAAAGGATGAGACACACAGCAGCTAGTACAGGGGAATGCTCAAGCAAGGTAGGATTTCAGTCACCTTGTTTTCAGAATCTTCTGTTGGCTAAGCCATCCCTTTGGATACAGCTGGTTCATGCTTTTGTAGTACATCCCATGGCCACTCCTTCTACAATCCCCCAGGGGAAGAAGGGATTCCAGACCCTCGTATCCTGATGAGGTTCAGTATTTTCCTCCTTTTTTTGTTTTCTTACCTATGTAGGGTAAGGCTGTGGGAGGGAGAATTTCCCATCCCACTTAATTCTGGATGGAGGAAGGCTCACAGTAGAGAGCAAATCTCCATACCTCTTCATCCTTTCTTATCTTTGGGAAGTGCTTTTATGACAGGATATTGCTGTTTTCCTGTAGACATTTTGTATATCTTGATGGACACCATTGCTTTAGTTTTCTCCCCTTATCTAGGAGACATGGGGCTTTAGACAAAAAAGATACCACGATTCTTTGCTCCTCTGGATTGCAAGGGCTTCTGGCAGAAATGCAGGTGTGACAAATTTTTAGGTGACTGATTTTACTGGTTAAAAATAGTAATGAAGCTGATAAAGGTGGCTGTTGTTGGCCCTAAGTTGCAGTAAGGATTTTTTGGACCTTGTGTGGACTTTCACATGTTAGAGGTCTGGAGTTCAGTTCCCTGCTTTATTGTTATTTCATTAAATTGTGGGATAGTAGCTTGATCTATTTTTCATATGCATGTCAGTTTTTTCCCCCCAAATATTTACTACTTTAAGTGCCACCACCATATACCCATTAACATTTTGTTGCAGTTTTAATTTTTAAAAGCACTCCTATTAAACACATTCATCTAGATTTCTTATTACATTTAATTTAGCTATACACACTTTTCAGAGTATCCATCAAACTAAATGATTTTTGCCCCGTAACTCATTAAAAAAATACTTTTATCATGCAGAGTTCTTTTATTTACTCCACTTCAAATTCCTAATGGGCACTGAGATTGTATATACTTCTTTTCAGTTGTCGCTGTGTAGAAGTGCAGAAGCCCTAAGAAAGTAATGGAAGTCTCTTAAAACCTCAATAACTCAAAAATTTGTAAGGTTTCTTACCCATGCAAATTTTCCTTCTGTTTTCTTTTTTTTGAGGCAGTATATTTACAAAATCACTTTGAGTGGGCTGTTATGTTAAACTATGCCATTCCTTCAGGTTTATTGCCTAATTTTGTATTGAGTTTGCTTCTTTGTAGAGATAATTTATGCCTTATTGTTACCACTCCATCTGAGTTTAAAAACTTGTCCCACTGACCAGTATAGTAATGTATTCTAATTACTCAAGAACACAGAAACTGTGTTAAAGAAGAAGCATATTTGAAGCAGTGGCATATTAACAATAATAAGCATAAAAGACATCAAAGGCTTAATTTGGAAAGAAAACCTGTGCTTTTGAGTGGCACTTTTTCCTCATTGTCACTGTGAAGAATGGCTGTCATTTTCGCTGTTAGAAAATAAAGGCATCGGTGAACATTAAAATAATATCAGCACTTAATGTAATATACAGTTAAGTGATGTGAAGACATGAAAATTAGTTTGTGATTGTGCATACTTAAATTACACTTCGGGGTTCTTGTGTATTGCATATCTTGGGAAAAAATTGTAAACGATGTGCTAATTCTTTCTATCCAGGAGAAGAAACCAACTTTGGGGCTTTATGGGTACATAATGCTTCTGTGTAAATCTAGCAGGAGTCAGCAGTGCTGAACTTGCTGAAAATGTTTTGCTCAATCCAGTTCAAGAAGAAAGCAAAGGAACAGAATCTTAAAACCAAACATGGTATATGGAAAAAACATCTCAACAAATCCTGTGTTGACATCTCTTGCCAGGTTGCGTAGGTACATGATATTTCCCTAAAGATATTCTTTTTTGCAATTAAGCTGCTGCTGGTTTATTTAGATTTTTATTTTGCATTGGATAAATTGCATTGGATACGGTGAAGTTTTGTAGAAGCCAGACGTGTTACATGCCAAACTCCAGAGAAGACAATGAATTTCTGTTAACATGAAAAAGCAAAGATTTTCCTTGGTATTTTTTCCCAGGTATGGTCTGGGATTTTAAGGCGTTCTCTGATTCAAAGAATTCACAAAGGTGCAGGATGTTGTCGCCTGTTTATCTTTCTTGGTAACATTTAGCTGTTACTGGTCCTGCCTGCTATATTTTCACACCGCTGCCTGTAAAAAGCAGTAGATTAGCCAAAGCACTGGAAGTACTGCTTCATTCCTTTCTTGCAGCTCTGCACAGTGTGCAGCTTTGCCCATAATCTGGATAGCCAGATATTTGATCAAAGTGTAAGGAGCAGTCTGGTGCTTGTATGTGAAGATGCAGTAGGTGACCTTAGTGACTTTTTTCTACATGAATCAAACTGTTCTAATGTTAAACTTCCTTATGAAAGTACTGTAGAACTGGGAAAGTTAACGTAGGAGTAGAGATCAACTTTCAAAACTTAAGGGAATTGGGTGAGACTTACAGTGTGCGCAGGCTAATCCAGGCTAACAGTGCTTGGGTAAAGTACTGCTGTGTCGTGAAAACCAAGCAAGATGTAGACATCTCATCCTTGTGAGAACCTTTCAAATCAGTACTGTTCAATTTTGTCTGGGGTGGGTATGGGAACCTTGTATTTTTGTGTGAAAGGGATGTTATTAGGATGGCAGTTTTGATGTTTGCTGCCTGTTTTTTTGAGTGTGGGTTTTCTGTTGACGTATTTATAAATATATTTGCAAAATGCACATACTACCAGGTTTCTGCCAAAACAGCTGGTTCTGTATTTTGCTGTCATTGAAGTGCTCCAGAGAACATTTGTAATAATAATCCAGTTGGGAGGAATGGCCATTTGCAATATATTTTGTAACTTTCTAATCACATTGAAAACACTTCTATGGATTTTAGGGTGAGTATTCATGAGAATAAACTCAAGCATTGTGAGAATAGGTTACATCATCAGGCCTCCAGAAGGAAAACAGGTTTTAACTGTCCAATTCAGTGAGGCCATCAGAAAAGGATGAAAAGAAAAAAATAATTTAAATTATAGAAGATCTCTTGGTAGTGCCCTTAATATTAGGGCTGAGCAGTAGTGATTAGAAATTAGCTCCTTTTTACTGGGGATGTCTTGAATTCTAAAGAGTTAAAGAAAATGTGACTTGTCTTCTTACATTCAAATATTTTGATATCATCACTATAGCATACCTCACAATGTATGTGCAATAGCTTTCTCTTTACAGTACTTTTTAGGAAAATTCTATTGACTTCACACTTCACAGAAGTTCTCCTACGAGATATTGCTCTATTAAAAAAACCCCAACAAACCAACAAGAACCCACATCATTCTTTTTTCCTTCTTTACATTAAGTGTTTTAGGTATTTTATGCTTAAAGAATTAAAGAAGTTTTCCTTCACTCTAGTGGAATTTGGGGGGAATATGGAAAATTTTAGTTTCAGTTCAGGTAGATACTGCTCCATTGGGTTCAGAGAGCTGACAATAACTCTTCTGAAATACAGTGGAGTTTGAAATAGTGACTGAGTTCATTCAACTCAGTAAAATCACACTCCACTTTCAGAGGGGAGGATGCAGGCACTTCCAGACTATTTTGCTTAGAGAACTCTGAACTGTGTGGTGGGTGCACCCTGGCTGGATGCCAGGTATCCACCAAAGCTGCTCTATCACTCCCCTCCTCAGCTGGACAGGAGAGAAAATAAAATGAAAGGCTCATGGGTTGAGGTAAGGACAGGGAGAGCACTCACCAGTTACTGTCATGGGCAAAATAGACTTGACGTCTCCTGATTTTCTCTACCTCCTCCCCACCAAGCAGCACAGGGAGATGGGGAATGGGGATTGTGGTCAGTTCATCAGACGTCTCTGCTGCTCTTTCCTCCTCATGGGGAGGACTCCTCACACTCTTCCCCTGCTCCAGCGTGGGGTCCCCGCCACGGGAGACAGTCCTCCATGAACTTCTCCAATGTGAGTCCTTCCCACAGGCTGCAGTTCTTTATGAACTGCTCAAGCGTGGGTCCCTTCCATGGGGTGCAGCCCTTCAGGAACAGACTGCTCCAGCGTGGGTCCCCTGTGGGGTCACAAGTCCTGCCAGTAAACCTGCTCCAGCATGGGCTTCTCTCTCCATGGGGCCACAGGTGCTGCTAGGAGCCTGCTCCAGCATGGGCTTCCCACAGGGTCACAGCCTCCTTCAGGTGCATCCATGTGCTCCAGCTTGGGGTCCTCCATGGGCTGCAGGTGGATACCTGCTCCACCGTTAACCTCCATGGGCTGCAGGGGGACAGCCTGCCTCACCATGGTCTTCACCATGGGCTGCAGGGAAATTTCTGCTCTGGCGCCTGGAGCACCTCCTCCCCCTCCTTCTTCACTGACCTTGGTGTCTGCAGTGTTGTTTCTCTCACATATTCTCACTCCACTCTCTGGCTACAGTTGCTGTTGTGCAGCAGCTTTTTCTTCTTGTTGAATATGCTATCACAGAGGCACTATCACCATCACCTGTTGGCTTGGCCTTGGCCAGGGGCTTGGAGCCAGCTGGCATTGGCTCTGTTAGACATAGGGGAAGGTTCTGGCAGCTTCTCACAGAAGCCATCCCTGTCACCGCCCGCTACCAAAACCTTACCAAGCAAACCCAATACAAACTGTAATTTTTGAGCTATCTAGAATACATGTAAGTATGGGGCAGGTCACTGCTTCCCTAGCTGCTCACTTTCAAATGTGAGTTTTTCATTGGCTAATGAGAAACCTCACATGGAGAACAAATGCAGCATTGTAAGATAATCTATTTTTTTACCAATTTCAGTTTTAGAGTAGAAATCTGCTTATTCTGAGTTGCCATCATCACGGTTATGGCTGATATTCACTATGGCTGATATTACACTATTATGGCTGATATTCAGAGATCCCATTTTGCTGGTCAACTTTAAGTGGTCATCACCACAAAGTGGTTAGGGATGTCTTCTATGGCTAGTTGACTCCAAGTATTAGCTCCATTCAGAAAGACCTGCTTGCTTTACTATTAATCTACACAAGCTGTATCACAGGACCACTTCAGAGCAAGACTTTTTTTTTTTCATTATTTTTGGTTTTGTTTTGAAAGGGTTTTAAGGGTTGTTTTAAGGGTTGTCAGGCATTGGAACAGGCTGCCCAGGGAGGTGGTGGAGTCTCCATCCCTGGAAGTATTTAAAAGAAGGGTAGACGTGGTGCTTGAGGATATGGTTTAGTGGTGGACTTGGCAGTGATAGGTTAGCAGTTGGACTCGATGATCTTAAGGGTCTTTTCCAACCTTAACGATTCTATGGTTCTATGATTCTATGAAATGTATAGCAAAGTTTCCACCTGATACGTAAAGTAATGGGGAATATGAAGAGGCTGAGCTAAATAATATGAGGGAAAACATTTAGTAAATGAGGCTTCAGAATATATCTCTGCCTTCTTGTTGTCCCTTCTCAGATTCCCCTTTCTAAAACCAGTGTTGCCTCCTTCTTACATTCTCCTATTATCCTGGATTCAGAATCCAGTCAAAACAAAATCTGAAACCCATATTTTCATGAAGTCATCTGTGATTGCCTTCAAACTAGTGATGCCAGTCATGTCCTCATTGTCTTAGTAACTGCTTGAAAAAAGCTTCACCTTTTCTGTGTAGTGCTGCTTTACAAATATATACTACACGATCAATATTTCTAGTAGAAAAAAGCACATTTCCCACTACCAGTGTCACAAGTGTGAAATAAATTGTTCTGATCCATTCAGATTTTACCCTTGTGAAATTATGTGGGAAGAAAATGTTAAAAAAACCCAATGCAATGTGAATGACTGGGTGTTATTTGAAAGAAAACCTTACTAGATACTTGAAAAAGCATGGTTTTCCAAATGGAAAAGATAATTTTAAGGTTTTTAAAAGGCCTGGTTAAGAGAAATGAAAATGGCAATGTAAACAAAAGAATACATAACAAATAATAGGGAAAAGATAACTGGCATGAATTAGCATTTATGACTACATATCTGACGCTAAATAGATCTGCAGAGGAAAAATAATCTTTTGATATTGTGGATAAAGACAATAAGAATTCTTTGAGAAAGAAAAACATCCACAAAACCATTGGAATAGCGTAGATTTTTTCTTATTTAAGGATAGGAATCAATTAAGTGCTTTTAAGAACATTGCAATACTAGAAAAACTTGAAAGTCTTTAAAAGGGCAGAAGCTGTACCAGCATTTGAAAAGTGGAAGTAAGATGTTGCAGATAGTGGTGGGAAGATTAGCATTACACTAATCCAAAGAAAAGTCCTGCTGAGGACTGATAGCTGGAGGCAATCAAGATGCGTGATACTTCTGGGATTAGTTAACAGGAAATGAGCTAACAAGAAAGCTAATGCTGGAAAATACTTTCATGTAATAAAATGTTTGTTAGATTATGCATTTTAACAAAGTTTACATATTTAATGCTCTAAATTATTTAGCTTCTTTGATCAATTTAACCTCATTAAAATTAGTAGTCTACAAAGACCAGTGTATCACTAATTTAATGATAACTGATATCCCACAGAAACAGTAAACAGGTAGTGGGGATATAACCAGGTCCAGAAGATCTTTTCTTGTCCTGAGGCTGTTTATCATCATTATAACATATCTGCAAGGAAACCTGAATTTGTTGCTAGTAAATGTTATAGGTGTCATAAACATTGGTTAAGCAACCATTAAAATAAACAAAATCAGATGAAGTTTTACAGCACAGTATAGATTGCATGGTAGCATAATCTCACTTGAACAGGGCATACATTTATGAACAAACGGTGTAAGTCATATGTACATACGTACTACACACACCCATTCGGAGAACTGAATTCTGGAGAAGTTGTCATGCAGCGAAGAATGTAAGTGCTATGTGTAGCCAACTGTCCATAATGCAGATTGGTGGCTACAGGAGCAACAATGATTCTGCAGTACTTGAGAGAAAAATCAAACGAGGAGTAGGTAGCTGTTACTGCACTGCCCTTAGTGCATTAGTGCACTGAAAATCTTTAGCCTAGGTGCTGCATGTGACCAGGCTAGATGAAAATGGGTTCTCTGTGCCTTAAAGTCGGACTCTGCATTAGTCCATCATTTAATTTTGGCATTGTCTACAGTAATTAATGGAAAATACATTAGAGACAACCGAGACATAATTCTGAGGGGTTTTTTTTTTGCTCTAACTTAAAGAATAATTTCTTAGTCTGTCTTTATGGCATTCGTTAATCTTCTTAAGTGTGTTTTACTCTGTATTAGATGTGTTCTTGATTTACTTATGAAAATAATCTCACTGCCCATTCAGATTTTTTGGTGAAAACATGTTAAAGAAGACCTTGTAATAATTTGTATCATCAGAACAGAATGTGTAAGGAATGGTCAATTCTGCAAAGTTTTCCTGATGCCCTTAACAAAAAACAGTACAGAGTAGATTTCAAGGCAGAACAATTTCAGCCAGACTGTTTTTGTTCATAAAATTCTGATACAAATTTAGGATTTGTTTTTCTAAATCAAGCGTGTATGAATTTGGAAGTGCTTTCTTTAGAAAAACCTTAGAGCTTTTGAAAAAGTTCCTGAAGGTTTTTTTGGTTTGTTTTCAAGTAAGCTGTCAAAATAATTTAAAATGAGTTGCATTTGCTTCCCGTGAAATTTGTACAACACAAAATTCCAGTAGGAGAGGTGATCATGACTTGCGAATAATGGGGGCCAAAGGAAGCTGAATTAAGCTGGTGTCTCTGTTGTAAAGATCTATTATGACTATCCTTTTATGGGATTTGATCTGCTGCTTGTCCTGCTGCAAGATAATCCTATTGTGCCAAAAGAAGTTCTTGCAAGCAGGAGCCTAAATTGAATTGACGCAAACTTAGAGCTTTTATACAAATACTAGTTATTTGTATTGCAGCTGAAAGATGGTGAATCTGTCATTCAGCTGTTGTTTAGCAATTTACTATGAATTATTTATTATTCTGACATCTTTGTTCTTTTTCTGATGTACAGGAAAATTGCTGGTGAAATGCAAGTGTATTTATGCAAATAGAAACTTGAGTTAGATTAACTCAGTGGGATATGTATCCTATAACAATAGCATGTTGTGTGGTTTTGGTTTTTTCTGTAAGACAGAATTTAATATAGATTTTTTTTCCCTAAATTCCCTTGTTTAAGTTCAGTAAAGCAGATAGATAGTTACAAGAAGGATATCTGTGGTCTTCTATGAAATGCATGATGCAGTAAACTAGATATAGAGAGAGTTCTGTGATCTTTCTATGTTCTTAAGTATTCTTTTTTAACTCTGGAGAAACTGCTGTATTTTTCAGTCTGGCTTCTTCTTTTATCCCAACTCATTTTTTGGGGCAAGTTATACAATTTCAAGTGAGGCATATGCTGCTTAATTAAAATATTTGCAAAATTACCTATGGCTCTGGGGTGAGAGTGCTCATTTGGCATGAGGATGAATGACACTACCTTCTCTCCCAAATGTACCCTGGGAAACTGCCCATTCTTTTAGTTAGGATGTGAGGGAATGGCTTAAAGCTGCATCAGGGGAAGTTCAGACTGGATGTAAGGAAAAAGTTCTTCACTGAGAGGGTGGTCAAGCACTGGAACAAGCTCCCTAGGAAAGTGGTCATGGTCCCAAGCATGTTAGTGTTCAAGAGGTGTTTGGATAACACTCTTAGATATGTGGTTTAATTTCTAGGTTGCCCTGTGTGGAGTTAGGAGTTGGACTTGATGTTCCTCATGGGTTCGTTCCAACTCAGGATATTCTGTGATTCTGTGATTTGGTTATGAGTCAGAGTACTTTTAACCTTCTAATTGGACTCTTCCAACCTATTTTCCTTTCAGTTATTTCTTGTGGTTATATAGGTATCACAATGACACTATACATAGCTGCTCTCCCTCCTTTATTCTTACTCTTCCTACTTAAATGATGCAGAGGTGTATTGTTTAACTAGTTTTTGATTGATTGCATAATTTGGCTGTTGTTTGTTTCTTATGTAAAAGGTGGAAGAGAAGTGTCATTCATATAATTACTATTTAAAGTTGCTCCCCTATCTGGCTCACTCTTCTTCAGTTGTTTTTTGTAAGCCAGAATTTTACCGTGTTTTGTAAGATGCAACTAAAGAAACAATAATCATGTAAGCATCTGGTAATGTTACAGAAGTCACCTCTTCCCTAGTGACTGCTGAAATCAAAACACAATGCATAAATACCATGAAGAACAAAATTAGGAATTTATATGTGCTTGAAATTGCCATTTTTAGTTGCAATGTGAAATTTGGGAAACATTACAGAAGTGCAGAGCACCATGTTGAGAATAACTACTGATTCTGTCATACTAGGCTTGGAGTGGAAAAATAAGGATCTTCCAAAAATCTGTTATATGAGAAGAGTGGGGAGGAAGAGGCTCTGGTTTGGTCATGCAGTACGAAAAATGAAGGGCAGATAAGTTGCACAAAATGAGCTGACACCCTTACACAAACAGTTTTCACATTCATGTCGCTGTAACTCCTGCTGAAGTGAAGCCAAACTTGCACTGCTTACCATTATGTTGTTGAAGTGGGAGATCTGCTAGTTATATTTTAGGACTCTGGAGAAATCCTATATCGAAAGAGGAAAAAACTGTCACCTTGGCTTATTATCAGAACTCCTAAGAAGTAATTTTATGTTAGAATCATTACATTAAAATATCTTCTTTCAGATGTATTTTAGAGAAGGTCTAGATAGTGAGAAGCCCAGAAAATGTGAGTACCTCCAGCTTCTCTATGCTAAGTATCAAAGGTGATATATGTTTTGAATTGTGCAGAATCCATATGAATTATGAAATTATTGTCTGTAGATGAGATAGAGTCTGCAAGAGAAGTTAAATTACTTGGTCAGTTTTGAAGATCATACTTTGTCATTTGTTCAAGGCTGTGCAATGAATCACTGGAGATTAAAGGCTAAAACTGCTTAATCTTGAGTATTTGTTGCTCGCTCTATCAGCTGGATAGGATTTTCAAGGAGATACTGATAGAAATATTTTAATCTGCTGGTAGAACATATCAAATAAATCAAATGATGGCAATGATGACAACATAGTATCTGTTCAAAGGATTAGTAAAGCGGTCACTTCATGTCATTTCCACAGTTCAGTAGGCTCATAATACTTGCCTGTTTAATCCATGGTCTCTATGTGGCTGAGATGTCTGCAAATTATTAACAGACACTGGCTTAAAGACAAGAACAAAAATAAGAGTTAAATTATCATATTTTGATTAAGGAAACATTCATTGAAATGCTACCAGTATGAGGAATTGGAAAGTTCATCATTAGAATGTTGAATATATTGAGGTATAGAACAGACAGACCACAATCCACTGGGGTGGTTTAAGTTCAACACCCTGTTAGCTTAATTTAGGTAAAACCCAGGTATTTATAATTCTCAGATGGGTGTCAGAAAACGGAAAAAAAAAAGAAGAAATAGCGTATTCTTCAGTTTAGCTTTTTGTGTGTGTGCTCTGAGGATTTCAAATCACAGATAAATTGACAGTGGTTTAGTTCATAGCTGTTTTTAATATTTTTGTGTATTTCAGAATGTATGGATAAAAGACAGTTAAGAGATTAATTAATTGTTTGCCGTTCAATATTTCCTTCTAATGTAAATAAAACCCCCTTGAAAATCACTTCCCTTCTGAAGGAGAATATGTCAAATCCAAGTTCTTACTAGAGTCACTAAATTGTATGTGATGCCTGATTACAGTAAAGAAGCAAAAGTAAGTATAAGTATGAATCCTCAGACACCTGCATCGGCCTAATCTAGTAAAGGCTTGCTATGAGTTCCTCGTAAGTATTTTTTAAGTATTCAGGTTGACTTTTCAGGTACAGTTTGACACATGACAGTTGTATAATCCCTCTGTAGTCTTCATTTTAGTTTCTCTGTTTTTGCCAGTACACCTTTCTTCCATCAAGCCCCTTCCCACCCCTTGCCAAGTATAGAATGTGTAACACTGCAAACTGGAACATTTGAAAGCTTGAAACTTCAGAATTAAGATCTTCAGAAAAAGCATATGCATTAACCTCTTTCATCTGTTTGCAATACCATCTTTAGTTTCTTGGTCACATCCTGTTTGTTTTTTATTACAGGGTGTTACGAAAGTGTAAGATTTTTCCAGGCTTCTTTTAATCCTCGGATGTGGTTTTTTGTCTCACATACTGCTTTCCATTTGTAGCCTGTCTTGAACACAAAATGACTGATTTCCTTCTTAATGTTTTTGTGTTCTTTTGTAAATATTTTGTATAATTGTATTTAATACTTAAATAGTTCTAAAGCATTAAGTAATTAAAGCAGGTAAGAATCCTTTACAAACTCAGGCAGTGAAAGGTATTACCTCCATTTTGTAGCCAACAAATGGAGTTACGAAGAGGTTGTAAGCAAAAATTTCCCATTAACTTAGTGCCCACATGAGACATTTGGAGCACATCTTTTCTCCAAATACAAGAAATCACAGCTGGAATCTTCAGAAAATTTTGCCTCCAAACTGTAACCGCTCTCTTCTCTGCTTGTTAGAACATGCACAAATGAAGAAAAGTACATGTGAAGAAGGTGATATCTGGTTACGTTTTCAATAGGGCATCAAAGGCACATCCTTTATAGCTGGTTTGCTCTACAGTAGCAAGTTGTTAGAGCTATCCATTGGGAAAGTTATCACTAACACTGTCAAAAAAATTTACTGTTACCAAATTTGTTTTCAGTATCCAGAGAACTGTTCTGACTTGCAGAATGTTTGACTAAAATTTTAATCAGACGTATAAAAAACTTAGTCTCCTTTGGTTTGCTTAAGATTTTCATTTTAATTACTTAAACATTTTCTTAAATGATACAGTAAGAAAGTTTGCGAAATGCTATCGCTTAGTTGGCTTCTTATTATTGTGTTTGCTTTTGTTCTTTTACAGATTTTTTGTTGTTCTTTTATAGATTTTCTGAAATCATTGTCCTAACTGAATGGATAATGTAAAAAAGCTATTGTAAAATTCCCTTCTTTTCGTAGTACCCTTGCAGGCATCTGAAGATTCCTCTTGGTCTGAACAGAACATCTTGAGTTCCTCTACTTGGTGTTATCTGGACTTCTAATAATTTCTCTTGCCCTCTGAAACCTAGATCTTTTAAAAAGTTCAGTGTCAAAACTGAACTGTTGCTCAGGTCTCATCTTGGACAGTCTTTTACACTCTTTCAAGGTTTTACTGCTCTTTCTAACCTCCAGCTACTGATAAAAGTTCTAATATGAATTACTGAAACCTAAAAGCTGGACACACTATACCTGTGATTAGATGCCACGGAATGATAATCACCTTTTTCTAACGGCATTGCTTGGGGACTCATGATTGGAGGTCCAATGTAGCTCCTATATGATTTTTGCAGAAGTGCTAGTCAGTAACTGCCCCCTTTCTTGTGTTTGTGGAGCTGATTATTCCTGTGTAAGTTTTGGAATTTGCTGGATTTCAAGCTTTGCTTTTCAGAAGTCTCTAGCTGCTAGAGGATTTCTAATCCTGTTTTCCAGACTGTGCCACTGTAATAAGCATACTCTTTGTTCTATTTGTATAATTAATGAACATATTAAATAGCATTGCATGTAGAACAGAATTTGCAGAGTATTGCTTTTTGTATCCTTCTGTTTCCATGATGAATACTGATAATCAGTCTGCAAGTTTCATACTCAGAAGAGCTTCAGTTGGTTGTCTGTCCTAGCTTTTGCTTTCTGTGTGTAAAAATAGGAATATATGTAATTTGTAATTTAATCTAAGAAGTGATTGGTGTTTCACTTAAATTCTTACCTTTCCTTTGCACTGGGGTAATTGACAGGATTGGCAGAAAAAAACATTTTAGAAAATTTTGTAATAACACTTTGGCTGTGGCTCTCTGTATTATATACTAATGAGTCAAAGGGATAGAAGCCACACAGCTCTTTCCCTACTATTTGAAAGACTTCCCTTTGGATGAGTTACACCTCCAAATAAGCTTTGTATTAGCTCTGCTATCCCTTTAAAGATAATTCAGTCTTAGAGCTAGCTCTTCCTTCCTTTTCAACCTCCCTAAATGTATTGCATAGCAAGAAGAGTCTTCTAGCTGTTTTGTCATCTGTTGAGATAGAAACAAGAGCAGAACAAGAGTACCATGAGTCCACATTGTTCAGAGTCTCTGGTTTAAAGGATTTGTATAAGAGAATATGACAATCTTATAATAAAAAAAGCAAGTAAAAATGAGTAGTGGACTTCCTGCTATCTTAGAAAAAAAGATCTCAATTCCTTGAGGGAACAAGGTTGTGATTATTGTTCTGTCCTTGCTCGTATCACAGCAAAACAATCTAATTCTGGTCAGAGATTTTGTGTATTATAGTAAATTCAGCTTAATGTAACAGTTTTACTGATGCTACTTCGGTGATCTATGTTCTTTGCTATAGAAGCAGAATAGTTTACTTAGCAAAATGCACAGGGTATGCATGAGTGGAAAACTGGGAAGAGGCAGTAGGAAAATACACTTTTTTTCTTCTCAGAATGATGATTAGCTTCTTTTATCTTAAAAGGTGTGTAATAATCACCTTTTTTCATTGTCAGCTGTCTTGTTTCTTTCTTGTTTAGATTTGAGGGATAGTAATAGAACTGTTGAAAACAGCAAGTTAGACTTAATTTAAAAATCAATAAAGCCAGATAAGACACTTGCCACTACACCAATTGAATATTTAGTTAGCGGAAACAATCAACATTTTCAAAAAATGAGCAATCGATCCACTCAGTCTATTATAGAAGTTAGCCACATAATAAAGTATTTTGAGTCTTTTTTTGTACCATCGTGATTTTTCTCCATGGTTAATTTTCTGTATTTAGCAAGAAATACATACAAACAGCTTCTAAATTTCATACACTTTCCTTTTCCCTCATGGCTTTTAGTGACCTTTTATTAGAAGACAGTCAATTACTGTCCTAAGGGGACATCTAAGTCTGTTGAGTGTAAGAAAAAATAAAAGAATGTATGCCAACATGGAAGAACACTTCCCAAAAAGCTGTAGGAGTATTTGACTGCTGAGATATTACAGAGATTATTTGTGATCTTGGGTATGAGAAATGGAGAACCTTAGAGCTTGATGAAAGATAAGAAGATTCTTTTCCTGAGAAAAATGTAATGCTTGTGAAGATGAAGCATGACTAAAAAAAGGATGCTATTCTAACCTTCTTATATTTTGATAGCCTGTCCTAGGTTCAGCAGGGGTTCATGCAGTTAACATGGGCATTGTTTGAAAAAGTAAATATTTGCAAAAGTTATTCTATGCTATTGATAATTTAATGTGTTCTTACCTACCAAGCATAAAAGAAGATGTTCTTTCCAAATGAAATTCCTGATCCCTAATTTGTGATTCTTATGCCAGGTGATGTTGTCAGCAAACTTTCTCTGATCAAGTAATTAGTAGCTTTCTTTTTATTTATTTGCTGAATTTGGAGGTCTGTTGTCCCACTTACATTATCAAAAAATCGTGTTGGGACAAGGAGCTTCTATTCAAATTAATATAGCAGTATTAGAGTCCAAGTGATTCTCATGTCAGATGAGAATGCCAAAGAATTAGACTCCATATAAAAGTAAGATTTAGCATTTCTTTAATTAGCTCTAAGTAATAACAGCTGTTTCATTGGAACAGGATAGTTGAGACTTTTTTTAAAAAAAAAAAAAAGAAAATGCTTTTTATTTTCAGTAGCTAGTTTGAATTTATCCAAGCGAACAAAACAGTAAATACATATGTTTAAAAGCAGATGTGAAAGGCCAGTGGTCAAAATCCAATCCTGTTAACACATTATTACTTTGTCTGTACTTAACAAACAACCCTCAAAACTGATGCTTTTATTTATAGATGCAGTTTGAGGCCCAGCATAGAATGGTAAGGTAACTACTCTGGAACTGCTTTTTCTGTGTCATACTGGGGGGCTGCTGTATTTGATGCTGCCTGCACCTACCTTGCAACTGGAAGAACTGACCAAGTTTTTTTCCATTTCGCAAGCGCAGTGGATCAGATTTTATAAAATGACTTAGATGGTTCCTGTGCCTGCTTATATCTCATACACATGCCACTTCTTAATCCTTACATCTTTGCTTTTCTTTATGCTCTAAAGCCCCTCAGTCTTGATATCATGAACAGGTCACACAGCTAAGATCCAGAAGTTAGGCATTCTTGCTTTATCACCTCAGCGTGCGCTTTCAGGAACTGTCTCAAGCCAAAATGCAATGGTGATGCCATTTTATTTTACACAGAGCACCTTACACAAAGGCTTTTCTGGAATCAACACTTCCAGCCGCTCCTATCAAGTGTATGAAGACTCATTAGGCTTTTAGGAAAGAAAAAAACTACATTCATAGCTCAGTAGGATATGAGGATAAAGGCTGTCCACTGGAAAGGAGAAGAGTAGTGCTCTCGTCTTGTGCCTGAGACTTGTTGTATGTATTTTACGTGGCTGAAATAAATTAAATGCTGAAAAAGTCCTTGCAGGGTGGACTAGAAGACAGGCTTCTCATCTCCCAAAGAATTGTTACAGTTGCTTTAGAAAGAAAGAGTAATTCCCTGATCCATTTTTGAAAGTGAAAATTTCAGTAGAGTTTTAGGAGATAGCTGGAGGCTCTGGATTCCAGCCGGGCAAGGGCGTTCTGTGGCTGTGCTAGGGAAAGCCTGTTCTGTCCTGTTTTCCCCCCTATAAATTCCCAGAGATGTGGATTGTTGCCTATTTTGTTTCTATTTTGACTAGTTACACATTAGTTGAAGACTCTTCAGATACTGATCCAATCACTGCAGTAACAGGATTTAGGTCACATTTCATCATTGTATCCAAGCGTACACTTCACTTCAAACGTAAGCCTAATTCCAACACCTTCAGTGGAACTGAAATAAGCATTGAGTGTTCTTTGTATTTAAAGCCTTGTAAATGATTCCTGTACACTGCTGTACAACGCTAGCTGTGGAAGTGCAATAAGCCAGATGTAACTGTTGATATCAATTGTGCTGCATCAGGAGCTCATTTAGTTTGCAGTCTCACTGGCAACCACAATTGTGGGTTTGGTTTTTTTTTTCTTCTTAATACGGTTTGGAGAAGATGATAGTTAAATGAGTCTGATGAAAGAAAGTACTGAAATATCTTCAAGCTGTACCTGAGCCAGTGTCTGGCCACGTAGCTTCCTGTGCATAGATTTCTTCCTCTCATTCAGCTCCAGAAACAAAAATAACACATAAAAAGAAATTCTGATTTTTTTATTCCAGGTGAACAGATGAATGCTGGCAAATGCTGGTCCTGCGAATACTGCTACTGTCCACCGGTACCTCTTTTTGTGTAGTAAATTTGATTTAGGATCCTGTCATGCAGTGTTGTTTGAATTAGTAATTTTTAATTGCTCATAAAAAAAAAAAAAGAGAAAAAGACATTAAGGGGTAAAACTGACACTCTGTAGTGGAATTTATTCCCCTAAGTCCCATAAAACAGTCACACGAAATTTATTTTTTCCTCTTCTCATATCCACAATTGCTTTTTCTCAAGATAAATTTCTACATAGTGACCAATTACATGCAACCATGTTTCTGTAAGCACTAAAACAGGCTTATATTACGATATTCTGGTTTTACACTAGGATTTCAAATACCCTATAAGAGGTAAGCACATAAATTCATATCATGTGTTTCTTGTGATTTCCTTTTATAGCCTCAATCTTAAATTTAGTTTAAATCTGACAGTTGCCTATCTTTTTAAAATCACTTCCAGTGTCAGTTGCTGTATTATTTTTTTTTCTTACTTTGTGATTCTCATAATACATCATATTACTTGAAATAAGATTGTGTCTATATAGGACACAATTAAAGGTCTGTTTTTAGACATAGTTAAGATACTCTATGTTTATGTGTAGCGTTACTGTATAGGCTACACATACTTTATATAACTTTTAGTAGTTTATTTTGGTCTGGTTTATTTCCAAAAGGTTTCTTAATGCTCATTTAAGGTCACAGGAGTACTAAAAGGTCTCTAGTGTGAATGAGATGTAGACCCATTATGTCTGTTGCCTGTACCAGAAGCAATAGCTATCAAATTTCTGCCATAAGACTTCAGTCTCTTAGAAAATTTGGGAAGTCAAAAGTTAGCCCTGAGACTCAATCATAGATCTCTACATGTTTCTTTTAGGTTCATGGCTGCATAAATAAATAAAAATGTGCCATTAATTATGTATTAATGTTTCCTGATTTACACTTCTAAAAAATATACAGTGGTACTGTTACCCAGATAAATTTTCCTTTCATTTGTGATGGAAACCTTACAGAGAAGAAATATAAGAAATCCCTTATAGCATCCCCTCAGCCTTTGTAGGATTAACTTACTGTCTTTCCCAGTTCCTACTTTTTTTTGTTTTCTCAAGCATTGATTGATTCTGATGCTTCTAGTAGTTATTTAGAATCTGAGTCCATCGTCTGCATTTATTTGTAGGCAAATTCCAGTGACAAGAAGTGTTTAATTTACTTTTCAGCAGTGAGTTTCAGCCAAAGCCCACTGAGAAGCATAAGGTAAGTTTTCATTCGCTGTTATGGGCTTGGTGTAGTTCTATGTTGTTGAAACAACTAAATGGCTGTTTAATGTAGAGATAACCAACCAGCTCAGCTATTGGCAGCTGTGTTTCTAGATTGTGAGCCAACTCAGTACAACTGCACGACTATTGATAACTGAGGTAGTTTAAGCAGGGCTAGCTGTGGTGGTCCTCTGTGGCCTTGTGTCATGCAGGCATACTATAAATTACCTTACACTTTGTTTTTATTTTCCTTGATTCAAATTCAAGAGGAGAAATGCTATTCCCTTACTGCATAGGAAATCATAAGTTAAGGCCATGAGCCCTACTGATATATGCAAAGCATTTTGTGAGTTTGAGCATGTAAATTATATGAAGGGCAAGCTATTCATCCTCACAATTTCTTTTGGCCTTGGAGTATTTATAGAGGCTCCCTGTGGAGCTGCACTGTCAAGCATCCCCCAGCTGGGGAACAGCTTATGAAATGTTCTCTGAGGAGCATGTATACACACTGAAAACTCATTAATAGTCATACACGGTCCTACAAGCAAGATTATTCCTGCAGCCTTCCTTTATCTGAAGAGTCTTTGGGTTTGTTTCTATAGTTGTGGCATCTCCATCTGTGCAGTATTTTTTGCTAATGCTCACAGTTGGCTTCAAAAGGGACTAAATGTCATAGAGCTCACTATTTTAATGGCTATAGAAATTCTTGGCTCAAAACAGGAATTCAGGGTCAACGCTGTACTGGATACTCAGCTGTTTGCAAGCCCTGCGGTACAGAATGTAAAATCACCTGAATGTGTGGCAAACAGGTCCATAAATAGGAAATGTGGAAGACTGGCATTTTAAATTCTATGGCAGGGGATAGGTTTGGTACACAGAGTAAGTAAAGGGGTAGAAGGAAAATGCAGAATTATTATGTTAAGTTGTAAACATTGTTTCTTACCTATCACTCTATGTGTATAGATTGCTGAAAGAAGCAAGGACTGACAGACAACAGACAGAAAGGCAGATGTAAGTTAAAGCTGAGATGATGAAATGGCAGACAAGGAAAAGGGATTCGGAACAAGCAGGCAGGCTACACAGGCCAGAGAGAGTCTGAAGGTCCCTGCCTGTGCTGGTCCTGTACTGCTTCTGTGGGGCAGGATCTCTTGTCGTTTCTTTGATCGATGGTGCTGGCAAGCACTGTGTTTGTCCTATGGTCTTTGAATAGGACAGTTCTATAGAGTCTGAGCTGTGTATCTTCTTTGGATGATCATTTTTATTCAATACTCAGCATTTCACTGAGTGACCAATTAATGAAAATTATTTACTCTTCTGACTCTTTGTTCCATATCCATTGGAAGGGTTTTTAATCATAGCCAGAGACTCATAGTTCATGTAAGTCTATGAAATCTTGCATTGGCATCTTACAAGCTATAGATTTTCAGCTACCTGAGGACCTGATGAGCAAAGCGTGGGACGGCTGAGGTCACTTGGTTTGTTCAGCTTGGAGAATAGAAGGCTGAGCGGTGCCCTCATCACAGCCTACAACTTCCCCAAGGCAGGCAGCGGAGGGGGAGGTGCTGATCTCCTCTCTCTGGTGACCAGCAATAGGACATGAGGAAATGGTGTGAAGCTGTGTCAGGGGAAGTTCAGACTGGACATTAGGAAAAGGTTCTTCCCTGAGAGAGTGTTTGGTCACTGGAACAGGCTGCCCGGGGAAGTGGTCATGGCACCAAGCCTGTCAGAGTTCAAGGAGCATCTGGATGATGCTTTTAGTCGTATGGTTTAGTTTTAGGTAGTCCTGCGAGGAGCAGGGGGTTGAACTCAGTTTTCCTTATGGGTCCCTTCCAACTTGAGATATTCTATGATTCTAACATATTCTGTCCCCAAATTCAGGGTGCACCTATGTTTGCATTGTAGATCTGATCGGGACTGTGTTTTGGGTGCATATCTTGATCTTTCACACTTGCTGATTTTTTTTTTTTTTTTTTAAATTCCAGAGTGCATAAACTGGATTCCTTTCAGGTTATTCTAAACCAAAGGTGTGATCTGGCATGCAGTTTGTAGGATCTGACTGGAGCTATTCCAAAATAAATTTAAAGTACCATTTTCTTCCCCAGAATGCGTACGGCATGGATACCAGGGGCTCTGCGCTGACTGTTGCACTGTTCGGGTCCATTCCTACTCCACTGTGCTACTGGCGAGTGCAGATACAGGCAGTCAGCTTGTTGTCGAGATTGCTACATAAATGCTTCAGGATCAGCAAGCTTTGCCACATCATAGCTGACATTTAGACACAGAAAAAAGAGCAAGTACTGCTACAAACAGAAATGAAACTTTGAGTTAAAATATTGGTAGTTGTCTTAAATTGAGCCTGTGGACTTTTGTGGCTCATTTTAAACTACAGTTTAAAGACTGCTGTTTGGAGTGTGAAGCATTATACAAGTGAAATTATTAGCACAGTTTTGTGAGTTATACTTTACCTAATCAGATTCATATAAAGAACTGCAGGAATATCAGAAGACTTGAGGAGTCCAGTTTATCCTTCCTCCTGTCACAGATATATGACTTTATGAAAATAGTAAAAAAATGAGCAGAAGCTAAATGATTAAAAAAAAACCTGAAAATTATTTCATCATGTTATTTAGCAGGAAAACAGTATTTTTCAGAAAGAACACTATTCATTAATATTAATGGACCTGGAGCATGTGCTAATTCTTTGCTTAAGTTATCTTAAATACCATCTGCTCCTGTCACTTTTTCTGATATTTTTCACTATCTGAGGAGACTCTCACAAGACCGAGTTCTATCAGTTTGAAATAATAACTTCAAATTTTTTGTGCTCCTTCTTTATGACTGTGGATCATGTTAAGTCATTTAAAATATGGCACTGCTAAAATTATTTTCTTCTTGTTCTTCTGTAGAGGTCAAACAAGGGATGATTTTGAAGCTTTGACTTAAAGGATGAGAGATTCCACTCCTCAAATTGGTACTGCAGATATAAGGTCCTGAATTTGACCTTACTACAAAGGCCTGAGCTGTGCAGGTTTTGTGTTTAGGGAGTATCTTTGGTTTGGTGTTTTTGTTTTTTTTTTTAATGCTTACTCATGGAGAGCTGCATTCTGTATCTGTCACTGATGATGCATTTAGGAAGGACAGGACTTGCTGATAATTCACAACATATCACTTTACAGCATTCAAGCTCTCAAAATACCACAGGAAAATTATGAGACTGGTGGAAGTAGTTCCTAGCAAGGTTGGTTAAGATGGCCTGTCCAAGCAGCAGGGTGGGGAAACAAGCCAGAGATTCATCTAGAATGGGCTCCCCATGTTAATCTTCCATCTAGAGATTTTATCTTGAAAAACTCCCATCTCTCACGCATTGAGACATGACATAACATGACATGACAGGGTAGACGTGACACGTCTACTGTCATGTATGTTTGAGATGAGTTCTATAATGCAGTAAGATAAAAATGCGTTGCCATTTTCATGCTAAATGTATATTACGTTTGAAGCTGTTGCATTCTTTTGATTATTCCAGCTGAATTAATTAATGAGACTCTTCTCAGCCTTTCGACTGACAGTTTATACTCACGAGCACCTTTCCATGTACTGAGAAGCAAGTGAAGTTGGTGTGCAGGCAAATGAGATCGTTTTGTTTCTTGCATAGCTGTACCATATAAAGAAAGCTGCAAGTTATTCTGAAGTATCCTTCTGCAGGATCTTCCTGTAAGGTGAAATGAAATAATAAGATCTGCAGATTACCAGAGGGAATGAGTACTAAAATAACCACTAAGAAGATATCTCTAAAAGCAGAGGTCACATGGGAGGTGAACTTTTTCAAAGAACACATTAACTCTCTTCTTGTAAGAGGAAGTTGCATTAGAAAGTTGTATTCCAGCTAGCTTGACAGACAGCATCTGGGCTCTCTGGAGGATGGCAAAACACATAAGAAGTATTAAGTTTTGCTTTGTTACTAGTCATGAATAGCCATGCATTCTGTTCTGATGCAGCCTATTCTGTTGCAGCCATGGGGGAAGTAGTGACGCAAAGAAAATTACTTTTATTTTTCATCAGTTGTTATTGTTAATCTCCTGTAATGATGTCCAAGACTGTGCAATATGCGAGAAACTGCCCTTATACTGGCATTCTGTCACACTGCAGAATAATCAATATCATATCTCAGGATTCAGAGCCTGCCTGCAGCAAATCTGGCTAGAGGTGAGATGCTCTAACAAAGCTTCAACCCTAGGTTTTAAGCTACGAAACCATATGTTTAGGAGCAGTTCTCTCTGTCAGTGGAGTAGGCAAATTATTCCTGCTCTGCATGCTTCAAAACGAGGAATGTTGATTTGAGCGTTTACACTTTCTCTCCTGCTGCTTATGTGGTGCTGTTTCTTCTCAGGGTTCAACTCTTCTCTGAGCTGTAGATTTTAGCAATAAGTCTTTTTCTTCAACTTTTTAACCACTTTCTGTGCTGCTGGCTTTTGACTCTCTGTGTGCCATTTCTTTAGTCTGAGACAGTTTTTTCATTTGCTGGTACAAGCCTTAGAATATCAATAAGAAACAAAAATAACAAAAATGAAAAGCAACCTAGCACTCCTTCCAGGTAATACTTTGTAATTTTCTGGAATGAAGTGTGAGCCTTACAAGAAATTATGAGCTCTAGTAATTATTACCAGTCTACTCACACATATTATAATTCATAAAATAGTTACTGGAAGCAGCTAATATGTTTTTACTTTCCATGTTCCTGTTTTGTTTCATTTTGTTTAATAACTACATACTGTCATACTCCATTTTGTAGGAGGAGGTAGCAGAACAGTAACAGGGTAGTTTGTTTTACTACCCTGTATCATCATGAAATACTTTGGAAAAAATGATTAAAATTATTTCAAACATTTTAGTCATAGCAAATGTATGTCTGGAAATTCCCATGCAGCTGATGTTGTCTTAATAACCGTCGTATTGGGCTGAATGCTTCCGTGGTTTCCTTCTGAAGCCTGCAGACTGAAGGAGCATTGTTACACCGGAACACCTGTATTTTGGATGAGACTCTCCAGTCGAATGTTTCTTGACTTTGCTTTCCTGATAGGAACTTATCTCATGGGACAGTGGGTCATATTAGATGAAACCTAGGAAGCATATGTTTGTTGAGCTCGTTGATGTCTCTGGTAAAGGCATTACACATGTAGGGAAAAAAATAAGGTTCTTTATACACTGTGCCAAAAATGAGAGAAATAATCAGATTTCATGTAAACAGTGTTACAGCCATCTGCAGTATCATTCTTTGGTTATTGCACATGTGATCTGTTTTAGACAGTACCTTCACTCTTCCTGTTTTACAAAAATGTTTTCCTTGCATCCCCAATTATCTCTAAGGTCATTAAACCAAGCTTCCATACACCTGCAAGACCACAACATTTCTGTTTGGGGGGTTGTAGGGGATGTTGTTTCTAGGGCTCCAAGGATACAAACATGAAAGAGGAATTAAATCTTAAACTATTTGGGAGGATTGGGGTTTTTTTAATTAACATGAATGTAATATTACTGAAAGATTTTAAACTGATGGCTCTGGTAATTAATTGCTACTAACTAGGTCTGATCCAAAGGCTGTCATTGATATAAAGGAGCTTTGGGGTTAGGTTTTATGACGCCCATTCAGGTTAGCCACTCTACTGATTTTCTGATCTCACTTAGTGCATTTTTGTTGTAGTGGTTATTTAAAGAAAAGTACTTGTGGCATTTTTTTGTGCATTTTACTCATGTTTTCCAAATAGGTTTGGCAATACTATGAGAGTTAAAATTCTGTGGATAAGAATTGAAATTCTGTGGTCAGAAGGGGAAAAAAATTCAAAGTATTGAAGAATGGATGAGATAACCAAGTTCCTGAGTCAACGAATGAATTCTTAAGTCATGGGTAATTGCTATGACTGAACTAACCATCAGGCTGCGTGCCAGACTGCATACTGCAGGCATCTTGAACAGACACTGGGTGTCTGGCTAAACCACAACACTGGGTCAATGACTGGTTTTGTCCACTGGCTCTAAAGAGAACCGGAATCTGAAAGCTGTGGCTAAAATCACATGTTGCTTCTCTGAATTACAAAGACATGGTATATTTCAATTATTAAATTACTGCCAGTAAGCAATGTGAATAAATCTTTGGGTCAATAAAACAGGTTAGCCTAAGGTCAAAGCAGAAATGATCAGGATAATGTGGCTCTGAACTTGAGAAACTGTGTCCATATCTGTCATTTGTTCAATTTTCCTGTCTGTTTTCTTATGTGTTGAGCAGTCTGCAAGGACAGTGCTGAGTTCTAGAAATGAAAGACAAAGACTAAGGCCTGCTTAATTCCTTAAAATTTGTTGGCTTTGTTTGCACTTCCTTTCATGTTCTCTTGAACATCTGACATTTTATTTTCATCATGGTTAACAGTGGAAAAGCTAAATGTGTGTATGGTTGATATGCTGTGTTTGCTTTCCTAGTGAGAAGCCATGCCACTGTGACACCAGGAATGAAATGCATATTGTAGCTTGCTGTGGCTTTGATTCTGTGGAGGGCACATTTTGTCCTGAAAGTAAAAAGAAAGCAAGTGTGGGTGGGGCTGGCATAGTTGTCTGCTCATTTTGGGTTCCTAGTGCCTATTTGTATTCAAAGAAAATTCTGCGCTTTTTTTTTTTCTGGGTGTTTAATGTCCTCCAATCCCCAGCATGAAATCCTAAGTTTGTTTTCCTGTACTTTCTGAAAAGAAGATAATTTTGTTAGTTTTCTGTACTATTCACATTCTAATTTAGAATATTTGGTACTGGTGGTGCATGTCGTGCGTTTTCAGCTTGCTGAGGAGCACAATAAACTGTTGCAGGGGAGCTAGAAATTGCATGTTCCTAGAGTTACTCCGTCACTCAGTGTGAAATATTTTGGCTTTGCCAAAGCTTTACCATGTTCTTAATTTCAGTTCTTCTGATGCTCTTATTTTCAAGAAACATCTGTATTTCAATAGTAAGATTTTAAATAACTGGCCTCTAACAAGATTTAATGAAAACCACTTACTTCAGCTTCTTGATTCTAACGGAAAAAAGAATAATTCATTAAATTCAAAGCACTTGTTTGAATTGTTATTGGTCTTGTAGGTTCTATATACTACTGAACAATATAGAGAATTTTCTTTTGTGATGTTTGTTTAGTTAAATATTTGATTAGTACTGTTCTGTTCTTACTTACATATTAAAACTCCTCTTACTATTTAACAGATCAGTGCTAGTGTAATGAAAAGATCTTTTAAATATTGAAGGTCATTTTGAATTCAGTAAATAATGCTGTGACCTAATCCTAGCTTCCATAATTACTAGAGGTAAGAATCACATTTGGATACTCATGGCTGCTTACTGAAGAAATGATCAAACACTCATTTGAACTATGGTCCTGTAACAAACCTTATGTTTAATGCAGAAAGAGGCTGAATCATTAGAAGCAGTCTAGGAGAGAACTATAAATTGTTTTCTTGAACACGAGTCTCACAGAGTACAAAATCCCCCAAAAAGGGGAAGGAAAACTTAGTTGAGTTTAACTGGCAATGTATGTCTGATGCTTCCAGGATCATAATGTTCTCCAGAAAGAAAATTAAGAGCTAGGGCTCCAAATCAGGAATTTGTTTGTTAAAATAAAACAAAACAGACAAAATCCCCTTCAACTCTACCAGAAGACAGCTCTGGTTTAAAGGGAATAGGAACATGTTCATTATTCATGTCCAATAGGAACAGTTTCATTATTCATGTCCATGGTACAGGAGAGTATACAAAATGGAAATTCTAGTTGCTCTGAGTTGGTTTTGACACCCATATTTCTACCATTCTGACAGGTGGAAAGAAAGGAGAAGGTTTGTTGCATAAATCAGCTTCAAAGGGGAAGAATGCTAGATGCTCTGCTGTGCACTAGACATCTGAAGACATGCACATGGTTCTATAATTTCATCATGTAGTGACATCATTTCTGCATTTTCCTGCTGTCTACGGGATCTTCCTTTTTCTCTTGTTCTGTAGAACTGCGGGGCTTAGGTCCAAATAATGGTGCTTTTGGGATCACCTGCTAAATCAGTGGAGAATCACTTTCAGCAACGCTCTCTCCATTGTTATTTGCTCAGTAGAAAGGTTTGCCTCATGGACTGAACATGGTTTTATTTCTTGTAACTGTTTTCATTTTATGCTGTTTGTCAAAAGGGAACCCGTTCTGACACGAGAGCCTTCCTCCAGCACGTGGGAAGTAGGTCTTATGTAGTTAAAGCAGCAACTCTGTGAGGAAAGACCTGAACAGGGCTTTTTTATTTGATGTCAATTAAAATGAAACAGTCTGTGAGGTGGGGGCAAAATGTTTTGACCTCAAGCTATTGGATTCCATTTCCAAGTTACACTGTAGTTTAATCCCAAGAACCAGTCACTCGCTGCAGACAGCCATGTTTTAGATGAATTTTCTGTCGTGTTCTAGTTTTCTGCAGGGCTAGCTGGGGGTGTCCATGTTACTGTTACAGAGCATAAATTGCTTTCCTGAACTTTGGGAATCACTTCAGTACAGTTTGAAGCACTACAGCATTTTAAATGTAAAAGTATTAATATTTCACTGTTGTTGAGAAACTGTCTCACTTGCTCATCTGTGTAGCATATTCTACAAATTAATTACTTGGCAGGTCTGAAATACCTGTTTTTATTAGGCATTCAAAGACAGAATATCACATTTTATTCCTTTGAAGTAAATCACAGAGCACTACCCTGTAAGTATCTCACTGCTCGTTCCTCCCTCACCACCCCCATTTGTTCATAACCTATTTCATCCCTTTTTGATTTATGTCTGTTAAGTGTGTATGGCCGTGAATACAAAATGTATCCCTATGAATGGAAATAGGTCAGTTGCTTGTGCAGATTTTTTTTTAAAAATTGATACTTTTTTAGATTCTCATCTGACGAACTCAGGTGTAATATATAGATCAACCAAAACTGACAGTATTGCTACCAGAGGGAATGCCTAGAGTGGCTCTGCAGCTTATGTAGTTTCATGGTCAGAACCAAATCCTTTCTCATGAGAGTATCTTTTAAAGACATCTGGGGCGGTGAACAGATAATGGTCATTCTTTTGCATTTAAGTACATTTACACATACTCAATAATCCTATTTGTAGGTGTTCTGAGCCTATGTGGATGCTACTTCCCTTATTGTTTCATAACATTTCACTTTCAATTACTGAAACTAAAATAGCTTCCCCATAATTTCTTTGTATGCTATTAGTAAGTGTATTTCTAGTTGTAGCTGTCACTTGCAAAGTAATAGTCTCATGTAACTCTAAGGCCAGGCAACCGTAAAACCTAAAAACTGCATGAAAAATAAAGTTAAAAATTAATATTGTAGGAGGTCAGCTAAGGAACATCGTTATGGGTTTCCAGGCATAGAATTAAATAGTCTTACATTCTTAAAAATGCATTGGATATAAGCAGTGGCAGAATCCTTCTGTTGGTGTAATCAAACAGCTCAAATTAATTAACCTCTGTGTTCAAGGCTTTAAGTGCTGTAGCATTTGCATGTACAGAGATTGCAGGTCTTGAGCAATAGGGCTCAGAAATGAGTTGCTTTGATCTGTCACAGGTGACTGTAATGATCAAGATTTTGGATAATATTAAATAGCATTTAAGATACTGTGTTTTTGAAGAAACCTTCCTCTATGGGGGCAGCTGGAGTTAGGAAAGTCAAATTCATCTTTAGCTCAGTACTCTGTTAAATTTTCAATATCTGTTCAAAAGTATTTGGAGGTTTCTGGCATTTGGAGGTAATTCACAAGAGAGACGTGCAAACTATATTATCTGGAACTGATTTTTACAGCAGTAATCTGGCAAGTTAAGTGATATTCAGAGTAGATTTTCAAAATGCAGTCCAGCTGCATATCTGGAAACACATAACAATACTTTAAAACAGCCTTTCATAGCATTTCAAAATCTCTTGGAATGATAAAGTGAGGCTGAAGTACTATAAAGCATGATTTCTAACATTGTTTAGGCTTAGGCAACTGATGCTTCTGTTTGTTGTACTTCTGTAGGCTGGTTGGGTAATATTTTCCCTCTAGGTTATAGTCTATGTGACATAATGAATGTCTCTAAAGGTCCCAAGGTGGTTTATAATTTGAAATTAATGGAAACTGTATGTTTGTTAAAGAGATCCTCTGTTTTTATTGAAATTGCATTAATACAGAAGGTGGGATTCACCTTGTGAAGTGACACCCGGGATGAGGTGTATTAGTGTCTGTAAATGCACTGTGTAAACTTGCTGTAACCATTGAGCCTTCAAAGAATCAGGAGGCTCACCTCAGGAGGCAGACTGGTGAATTACCTTTTCAGGAGCTGGGTGACTAAGCTTCTGTTGTGATATGTCTGCACTAGCCATTTGGTTTGGAGAAAACTGTGCTATTTTGAAGGTAGTTCCTTGATGTCTCTACTTACTGCATGTTTTGTTCTCAGAGCAGTTTTCTTTCTAAACCTGAAGCTCTTCCCTAAATCTGTTCCAGCCCCATTAAGATCTGAATCAATGAGTAAACAACAAGATTACAAGGTTCTCTAGCACATATATCTAACGTGCATGTGCTAACAGAAAGCTCTTAAACTGTTGAGGGCTTCTGCAGTACACCGAAGCAGATGCGTGTGGCTAAAGTGCCAGTCATACTTTTCAGACTAGCAGCCCTCAACTTTTTGCAACTCCTGCTTATTCTTCATTCTTCCACCCTTCTGGCTGGAAAATCCTTCTCTTCTTGGGAATCCTACCATACCTTCTGTTGTCATGCTGAACTTTGATCCCATTATTTCTCTTATTTTTTTGGTTACTTTGATTTCAGCCTCTTAAAAAATCAGTTGAAGTGCAAACCAAGGTGTCAAGGAAGTGACAGTGCTAATAAATCTGTGCCTTTTCTCTAGTTGTAGAATAATCAGAATATCAGAATGTTTCTAAACTTTTGAATGCTGCTGTGTAAGAAAGGACTAGCAGAAACAATGCTGTATAAAATTCAAGGTGATGAAGATAACTACCTGTGGAGTGTCACACAGCAGATGTATACAAAGTAGGAAGAGTTTTAAGAGATCTTTGGACAGGAACACACCCTTGAACTTCTTGCTTATTTGAAATAACATAGTGGGTATTGTGTGAGAATATGAGGGTTTCTGGAGCTTTATGGTGCTGCTCTGTAGTCTTTAGCCTTAGCTCACACAGGAGACCACTGTGAGGGCATATTGCAAGACATATTTTTGGCCCACTATTCATCCTGACAGGTCCCACCCTTTACACCAGCATTCCTTGATTCCAGCTAGGTAAGCATTCTGCTTCTCTGAATATGTCTTTTAATTAGGAACAGTGCTGACAAAATTAGGGCATCCTGCTGCCAACTGTGGAGAGGTTAACATGTAATCCTGGTCTAACTGCAGGATCTGTTTTTTTCCTGTGGTACAGTTAGCTGCGGAATATATATTCTCTGTAGTCACTAGCTACATCAAAATGTGTTTGCTCAGTCAGAGTGGCTGAATGAACCATGCTCAAGGCACACATGACAATGCAGCCCTTTTAGACTTTATAATGACCAGCTATGGAGCCTTTTGCCTTCTTGAATGCAACAGTTTACGATATGGAGAATGTGGAAATGGCACCACATACAAGACCATTTGTCCCTGCCCTGCAAAACAACAGCGATGAAACATATGGGTTCAGGTAGTTTCCATCTAATTGCAGGGCAATTACTGGTGGAGATGTCAGCCAGTCATGATAATTCCCTCCTCACAAATCAGGAACCTATGGAGAGCAAAAACTTGGATATTGCACTGTTTTGCAGTGTGAGCTGTCCAACCTTTGAAGAGGTGGGTTAGAAGATACTGTGGCTCAAAAATAGAAGGAACAGGAAGAGGAAACAGGTTTTTTTGCATGAGTGGCCCTATAGAGATAATGATGACAATAGGCATGCACTGACATAGGCAATACCATCTTAATACCATATATGTAAGCAGGGGGCGCAGTGCAGTTATGCAGTTGCATAACAAACGCTGAATCTGAAAGATTCAGTTGGATACATCCTCTAAATGTGGATGCCTTTCATTTTAACATCCTGTGGGAATATTTTGGTAGAGAAGAATCTGTATGTTTTGGGATACACTGATGTGAAGCTGATAAGGTTGGCAGCTGACGGTGCATCCTGCTGCTTCTTTGAAAGTTAGAACAGAAGCTCCCTTTTGGTACCAATCTGAGGAAGAGGCCTGATGGAAATGCTACAGAGTGGTAATAGACCTTTCAGAGAAGACTTAATTGAAGAGAAGATTTCATCATTTCCAGCTGCTTAGCTGAACTCTGAGGCCATGAGAACAAGGACACTTGTATTTAAAATAATCCAACATTTCCCAAAATATACAGATTTCTCTTCCTCTCAGCAGGCCCCTGATTTACTCCCAGAATTATTTCAGGAAATATTCTTTAACATACTATGAATGTTATGAAAGGCAAACAAATGTGAAAATAATCCTGGCATCTGTGAAGTCAGTGGGAAATTGATTTCAGAGGAGTCAAAGTTCATCAGGGTTGCAATCCTAAGGTAAGCAGGGAGGTGAGTTTCTTACTTTACAATAATTCTTTTAATGGGTTCATCTGAATTTGATAGTTGGGAAGCCACAGTGATTGTAAAAGGTGCTGCCCATCATCCAGATTTGTATTTCTGTTAGCATAAATAACTGCAAGTGCAATTGCTGCTGTTCCTTCCCTATTGATTTTGAAATATTTTTTCCCCTTACTTTCTTCCATGCTTCTATACTAGCTCAGATTCCCATGATGCTGCCAGATCTGTTTGCCATGCCAGACAACTGTCTCATGATTGACTTTTTTGGTTTAAAATGGTAGATTTGAATTATTTTTATTTGGCTTTTTTTTTAAAATTCTTGGGTGCGTACTGTTTGTTCTTGATTTTTTTCTTTACAAACATAAGAAGTGTATTTAAATCTCTTTCTGAAATTGAGATTCTTGACCACATTTAAAAAATTAAAGTTTTAGACACATGTCCCAAATGCTACAAGCTATAAATACAGTCTTCAGAGTATATCAATTTTATCTGTGTATTTGTTGTAAATATTTTTCATGATAGAAGTTCTGGCATTTTTTCTTCAGTAAAAATCGTCTAGAAAATTCATAGCAGAAAGGTGCTATATTAGCACAGACATTTAGTTCAAATATTAAATGGGATAACATGTAGTTAGGCTATTAGGCTTATCTTGACAACCTTGGTGTTTGTCAGTACAAAAGAACTTTTTTTCAGTCTTGGTGAAAGAGGGCTTGCCTTGATCCAAAACAAAACAAAGCAAATAACCACCTTCCTCCCCTCAACATCCTGACAATTCATAATTCTTTAGAAATCTTAAAATAAAGTCTATGGCTTCTTGATCTTAAAAGGCATATGCTTACCATATGTTGAAAAAGTATAATTGCCCAGAAATCTAAGTGTTGAAGATTGAATGTATGCATAATATATGTAACTTCTATTGTATTTCAAATTAGAAACAGTGACAATAGCTATCAGAACCAAACAGGAATAACTAGAAATGTTGATGCCCGTTTCTTGGGATGAACCGTATTTCTTGACTCAGGACTGTCTAATAGAAATTACCAAATGTGTTTGTAATTGAGGAGGTACTATGTCAAATACATAACACTATCAAATAATATCAAGACGATTAGGTTAGGGTAGCTGTGCCCTGGTAATGACTGTTTCCCCCCCTCCTTTTTTTTTAAATAAATCTGAATGAAGTATAAATATGTATGAAAGATTTTTTTAAAATATAAATCAGGTGAAGCATTTGTACCATTACCCGCTTGTTTTGTAGAAATTGTGTGAACTGCTGCTCAACCACTGGTAACTTAATATCTTCCTGTAATAACTGTCTTTTCAGTGGTGCAGGCCACCAGCTGTGCCAATAAATGTGTTTGTATACATTTTTATACAGGTACCTACTTTTCTTTAGAGCTGTGTAGTATCTTCCTTATCAGACCACTTGTTTTGCTAAGACTTGGAAGGTATTCTGTGGTGTGTGAGTGTTCTCTGTTCTGTTAAAGAACGCAGGAACAGAGCCCAGGAACGGAGTCCTGGAGCCCAGGAGAAGGGATGCATCTTGCTAGTGGTCATCGCCTTGATTATTGCTAAAGCTTTCAAAGTGTGGAAATGAGATTTTGTATGGGCTGTGCACAATCCTGTAAGTGGAACTGAGTCCATTAGATATCGGAATAGAAAAAACCCTGGCGGGGCTTAACCTTCCTCACTGTATAAAGTTTTCTTACCATTCACCTCACTCAAGACTCTGTATTTTTATTTCCCTTATGCCAAAATCGAATTAACTATGGTTTGCTTATAGATGTGCGTATCACCATCAGGGTACTAATTCATTTTATTGATGATTATAAATCCATTTTACATCCCCAAAATGAAATGTTACTGCTTTTTCTGCTATAAGATGTGCTGTTGAAACTAAATTTAAGTGGACAAAAGCCAAGCAATCTGAGAGAAACCAATATCCTTCTTGAATTTCTCTTTTTGAAAAGTATTGCATAGTGTAAGACTGTAGAGTTCACAACAGGGTGTAAAATCTTGAATTTCCAATATTTTGCAAAATTTTTTAGTCTTCAGAAAAAGGTTACTGCACTGGGGAAAATATATTTTGTCTAAGAGCTATTTGTAGTTTGAATATGTAAATCAAAAAGTTATGATAAAGTTAACTGCTTCTGAAATTCTGGGTGTGTTCTAGTACTGTAAAATATGTCTGATGCATTTTCTTGTTCTGTCGTTTCATTTTGTAAAAGAGCAATGTTGCCAGTGAAGTGTAGTTTATTCATTCATTTAATAACGTCATTCACTTAATTACTGTTCTGAAATATCACCCTTAATCATGAAAACATGCCCCAGACTTGTGGAATGTTGCCACTGATTTAAAAGAACTAAGTTCAAAGGTTAATTGCTTATAGAAATCTACATTTTATAGTGTGGTCAAAGTTGTGTGGCTTACTACAGCATGCAAAAATCGTGTCATCCAAATACTTGTGCTGAAATATGCAATAGAAAATTTAATACAATGTAGATAGATCTAGGCTGATAAAAGGAGAGCTAAAATACATCTAAGTAATGTCTTCATGGTTAAACAGCTTTTGTTTCTTCTTTTAGTATTTTATGGGCAAAGAGTTATGAAATGAATAGCTCATTACTAACAAGACAGAGTTCTGAAAGGGATATCTGAAACCTTTTTTATTCTTTTTTTTTTTTCCTGAAAGTGAGGTATTACCTCAGCATTACAGATTAGAAATTTTTTTATGATGTTTTCATTGAGGGGTTCATAAATAGCATATATGGCAATTCTGACGGCTATAAAACATGGATGACTCAACTCAGAAGATATGGTCTTTCTAGGGCATGTGTGTATATGCAATGGAACAAATGGGTATTTGGAAAGAGCAGTATGCTCTCCAGGCTCTTTTCGTGAGAATTTGACAGGCACAAAACCACAGATGCCACACAGCTAGCTGTGGCAATAATTGTGGGATCTGAGAAAATAGTTCTGCTCACCATTAATATCTATTGTTTACTTCCCATCTGCTGCAATGGAAGCGCAAAGTAAAGGACATGACATGGGGCTTTTGCTTTTCCTCTGAAGTAAGTAGTAGGAAGACTCCTAGCATCTGTGGTGTGCTTTGAGTATCTAATGTATAACTGCACAAATAGAAAAACTTCTAAATGTCTGTTACAGAGTTTTGTGTAACATGTTCAGTTTACCTATACAGATCTGTGTAGTTTTGTCTTTGAATATCAGTCATCTACAAAGCTATTATTTCAGCAGTATCCATACCAGTTCTTTCTTTTCCTTTAGTATGGGGAGGTAAGACTGGCAGTGAAATTGGCTGTGATAATTAGTTTTGGGTTGGTTTTTTTTTTTTTGTCATCTAGAGGATAGGATGATGGAATTTAAGTGTTATGTATTACAGTATGTGGGTTTTATTCACCTCTTAGCAGACAGTGACAACATTGTCAGGTCTCGTGGAAAATTCTGAAGCTACTTAAAACAAATTTTCTAGAAACTTTTGTCAGGAATATGAACTTTTCTGTAAAAGAAAAGAAAAAGGTATATGTCAAGCAAGAATACGCAAGATGGTTGAGGACTGAAATTAAAGTTGAATATGATTACCTACTTAGTTTTCTTATTTCTTGCACTGTGTAAGGAGCATCTGTGTCACCTGAAATGTTCGTATTTGTCTTACTGGCAAATCATCTGCTATGGAGGAGCAGTTATGGTCTGCTGCTGCTGGATCAGAAATAAGTGAAGATGCTTAGGCACATATTCACTTACATTATCAATGTTATTTTGGTTATTTATGATTTTGAAGATAGAAAACAAACTGGTTGACTTTCTTCAAAGCTTCTGCAGAAGTGATCCAAGGTACTGTCAGTTTATTAATGAAATATGTTTCATATCATCTAACCGTTGCTGCTTATCCCTGTATTACTATGCTAGAGCTGTCTTTTTAGATTGCATGCCTAGTCTGCCATATACTTTCATTAGATGCTACACCTCCACTCCCCTGAAAAATTAGAAATTCCACAGATATAGTTGCCATTCCTACCTTCAGGAGGCATAAAAAGGAGGATCTGGGAAGTTACAGTCTCATCTTGAATCCTGGGAAGGTGACAGATAAACCATTTCCCATCCTGGAAGCCATTTCCAAACATATAAAGGACATGAAGATGATTGGGAGTGGTCAGCATGGATTTGTGAAAGAGAAATCATGCTTAACTACAATCAGATGACTGGCTCAGTGGATGAGGGGAGAGCAGTTGATATTGTTTATCTTGACTTCATCAAGGCTTTTTTCAATGTCTCTCCTAACATCTCCTTTTACAAACTGATGAAACACAGACTATTTAAGTGGACAGTGAGGTAGACTGAAAACAGGTTGAACTGCTGGGCTCAAAGGATAGCTGTAGGCAAGTCACTAGTGAAGGGTCAGTACTGGGGCCAATACTGTTTAACCTCCTTGCTAATGACCTGGATGATGGGGCAGAGCGCATCCTCAGAAAGTTTGCAGTCAGTACAAAACTGGACAGAGTGGATGATAGAACAGATGGTTGTGCAGCCGTTCAGAGGGACAGGCCAACCTCAACAGGCCGAACAAATGGGCTGACAAGACCCTCATGAAGTTCAACAGAGGGAGCCCTGGTTGACAAGTTGCAAATGTGGCAGCAAAGTGCCCCTGTGGCAAAGAAGGTCAAACAGCACCCTGAGCTGTGTTAGAACATGGCCAGCAGGTCAAAAGAAGTGATTGTTCTCTATTCAGCAGTGGTGAGAGCACGCCTGGAGTACTGTGTCCAGTTCTGGGTTCCCCAGTAAAATAGAGACACAGACATATTGGAGTGAATCCAGAGAAGATAACATAATGGCTTGAAGCGTCTGAAATACAAAGAGAGGCAGAGAGAGCTGAGATTGTTTAGCCTTGAGACAGGAAGGTTCAGGGAGCATTTTGTCAATGTGTATAGAATACATTATGGGAGGGGGTAAAGAAGACAAAGTCAGACTCTTCTCAGCAGTGCCTAGTAAAAGGACAAGAAGCCATGTACACAAACAGCAATACAAGAAATTCCATTTAAGCATAAGAAAACCCATTTTTACTGCAAGGTTGATCAAGCACTGGAACAGGTTGCCCAGAGAGCTTGTGGATTCTTGACTGGACGCAGCCCTAAGAAACCTGTTCTAGTTGACCCTGCTCTGTGTAGGACGGATGGACTAGGCAGTCTTGAGAGGTTCCTTCCAACCGTAAAGATTCAGTTGTTCTGTGATCAATTTACCTTCAATGATACCTTTGCTTCTCTGAGTCTTGGACAAATATTTCTTAAGCAAATATGCAGTTTCTTTTTTTAAAACATATTTAAATTCTTATAATTAGTTGTTCACAACAGTTCTGAAATTCTGCCTCAAAAATTACTTCTTCTGAGCTGCTTTATTGCCACCCTGTTTGTTTTCATACATCATCTTTCTTCCTAGCCATCAAACTAACTAATCCCTACAGTAAATGTTCCATTAGTTCTGGATAACTGTGTCCTGTTTATTATTTTGTAGTTGATGGATTTTGACCATAATACATCTTTCATCCCAAATGACAAAATTGTTTCCTACATGCAGTTTTTCATTAAGAAGCATATTATATATTTAATTTCATAGGCATGAAAGAGATTCCATTCCAGTATGATATAATGCCGCTTTGTATGTAGAAGTGCTACTTTACCTTGCAGCTTCAGGTACACTGCCCACCTAATCTCAGAATTTTACCAAGTGAATCACACTTAGCTAGTCTTTTGGAAATTATTTGACTTCTGGAAGTACTTAAATATTTAAAATATTCAAGCAACATTGGATACAGACTGCTTGGGTGTGTTGCAGTTTCACTGACTGTGATTTTATTAGCATTAGCCATACACTTGTACTTAAATACCCTGAGGTTGGTCAATGCAATTATTGTTAAATCCCAGAAGGAGGGGATTCTCCTCAATGTATTTGGTAGTATTTTTCTCATCTAACTGTGGCAAGAATTAGGCATCTCCTGCTTGTATTAGCTACTTAGGAGGTCTAGCTGCGGTCTACAGCTTCCTCACAAGGGGAGGAGGAGGGGCAGGCGCTGATCTCTTCTCTCTGGTGACCAATGACAGGACCCGAGGGAATGGCAGGAAGACGTGCCAGGGGAGGGTTAGGTTGGGTGTTAGGAAAAGGTTCTTCCCCCAGAGGGTGGCGGAGCACTGGAACAGGCTCCCCAGGGGGGCAGTCGCAGCACCAAGCCTGATGATATTCAAGAAGCATTTGGACAACGCCCTCAGACACGTGGTGTGAATTTGGGGTTGTCCTGTGCAGGGACGGGAGATGGACTTGATGATCCTTGTGGGTCCCTTCCAACTCAGGACACTCTGTGATTCTATGATCTCTTGAGGAGCATAATTTAATTCTACCGATTGACAGAGCTTAACCAAAATATACCTAATGATTGTACAGATAAAGCTACGTCTTTGTCTTCTTCCATGCAAAATTAGTTTTGAGATGTTGATTTATGCACAAAACAAAGAATGAAAATTTGAAAACTGTGTCCCTTTAGAACACTCTCCATCTGGGGACATTTTGATTAGATTTACTTGGACACACAGATCACTTGAAAAATGGATATCCATCTATCATAATTATGCTAGAGCTGAGAAATATAAAAATATTTATATAGTTTGCTTTTTGAATGTTTGGAGAGGTCACTTCTGTTGTTACTTTTTCAGTTGCACAACTGGTTTTGTGTGTTGGAAAGTATCTGTAGCTTGCATATTCTGTAGGATATATGCAAAATCACGGTAACTGACAAGTAGCGTTTGGGGCTGTTGGAATATTGAAACAATTGTAAGGTATGAATGTATTTGATTATGTGTTTCTTAGTTCAAGATTCTAAAAAATCTTCTGCACATGAAAGAAATGAGCAGAAAAATAGAAAAGAACCATTGTTAACAGGTAATTGAACAGAGGAACTTAGAATACACTGTTGGCTTTGTCTTAGGGAAAAATGGCATTACCAAGGTAAGCTCCCTCAGAGGTGGAGATGGTTTGGATATAGCGAAAAAATGAAGTTCTTGCAGTTGAGCAGCCAGGTCTGCTGCTGCACCTGCTAAGAAAATGGACAGTGAGAGAATGTAAATTCTATCATACGGAAATGTTGGTTTCTAGTCTCCTGAGACTGTGCCTTTCATCGAAATAATGCTAGAGCTTTAAGGGAAAAAAGTGAAAATTCTTGTGGGTTATTAATTTGTTTAGATTTACATATTTATAGTGCTGTCTTGACTGACTGGTTTCTAGGTCCCCACAGAGTGCAAGCCTGACAAGCTGAACAATAAAGTCTGATTGCTAATAAGGTTGAATGCCTTTGAGAGAATGCCTAGCTGGGAAGAGTGAAGATATAACACGGCTGTGTAACACCCCTTAATGACTCTGACCACATAACGTATTGCAAGGTAGCATTACAAATTTTGGTCATTCTATGAAAATCTTTAGGATTTTAGAAAAGGATTTCTATTGATCATAATATTTTATTGTCAGGAATTTAACAATTGCTATTTTAATGTGTTTTATTTGCAAGATCAGAGCACTAGTTAAATAAATGAAGAGTTGCATACTTCTGGTTTCAGTTTCAGGGAATATGTAACTTTAAGAAATCAATTTTTTTCTCTCTTCTTACTGAATTAGAATAATTAGAAAAATTTTCAAGTGAGGTTCAGAGAAGATAAGTTTAACTACATCAGCCTTGCATTATCAGATATTTTGTATTGTGAACAACGATTTTGTTAGACACAGAATCATTACTTACATGGACTTTAATTTCTCAGTGTCTATCAGTGCAGTTCAAGAAAAGCCTTGAAGCACAAAGAGTTAACTTAGGAAAAAATAATTTTGATGGTAAGTTAAAGCTTATTTGTAGCTGGATTTGGATTGCAAGTGAACATGCTCTAGAACGTAATGAAACTCAAGACACCATTTTCAAGAATGTTTTTTATGTTCTGTGTTCATCTCACTGCCTATCAGCTGCATTCAGCCTTCAGAGGAAGAATTTTGCTGTAGCTTCCCTACAAATCTCATAAAATGTATAGCTGTAACAACTGTAATTATGGTAGGATGTGCTTTCTTGATTATATAGTAAGGTTTTGTCTCCCACCTAAGTTTCTGCAGGATATTAAAAGTAATATTAAAAATGCTGCAGTTGTTCTGCTTGCCTGATTGTTACAGTGAAGGAGATAAAATTGATTCCAGTTTATGGCACTGTGTTTCAGTGTTATTCAGCAGCACCTGTTGGCTGACAGCTGTTCAGGATTATTACAGGTTTATTAGTCATGAACAGGATAGCAACAACAGTAAATAAGATTTAAACTAGCTACTGAGGAGTTTGTCTAAAAGTTGTAAGTCTTTTTATAGCTGGATAATTTTTAATGTTAAACTAGAAACAGCATACACCCATGGACTAAGCTGTCTAGGTAAATACGTACGGACTTCATACTTACACCAAAATCTGTAAAATTCTTCTATGCTGCATGACACGGGTGAGGAAAAATCAGAATTCACCAAGGCCAACAAACAGAAGAAATATTTTTTTGACCTTTAAGTTCTCAGCCCAGATGAAGTGAAAAGATACTGATTTGTGTAATTCCTTACCATATGTATGCCTCGAATATTTAAGGATTTTCTTTCATCAAATAATTCTATATCAGAGTTATTCTTTGTGATGAAATTTCAGAGATCTTCAGAAGCTTGGAGAGTAACTAAGGATCATATCTAACTTTTCTACCTTGAATAGGAATGTTATTGCTAGAAGATCACAAATGAAGTCAAGACTTTCATGTTTCTGTTGGAGTCTTTGTATGTTTGCAGGAACAGAAAAAGAAATGTTATTGAGTAAGAGCTTGTTATGCTACTTTGTTGAAAGAAACAAAACCCAAACCCTGGAGGGAACCTCCAAAGACCAGTCTCATGCTGTGCTTTTTGTAGAAGCTAATAGTCATATGTTCATAAAGTGTAGAAAAAGCCCCACATCTCATGACTCAGGAGAAAATTGTACCGGGTTGTCTTTTTTATTAACTTTGTTTGGTAGGAAGGTGATATTTTGTACTAGTATATGTTCAGAAGTGCCTGTTTAGTTTTCTGTGAGACCACGTTTGTGCTCATTTTACGTCCTTCCTGAATAGCTATTATTCTGCTACTTAATTGTTCTCTTATTAGCCAAGTCTACAAATCCTAAGGCATAAAATGTCTATTCCTTAAGAATAACTTTAACTAACTACATTCATCATTTTGATGACAAGCTGCTCACTAAATCTGTTACTTATTTAAAGGTCTTCACCCTTGCCACTTGCCTGTGGGAATGTTTGAAAAGACCTAAGATATGGAAAATAATCTTTGAATTTTTTATATTTAAGTTGCCTTCCATTCCCATGCCCCTTTTGTATGTCTCCAAAGTAATTTTATCTTTTTACTCCCATGACTTAACCAGCTTTTATATGATTAGTCTTTATCTGGTAACTATTCTATATGTAAATGAGCAAAAGTTCTTTTGTGCTACGTCCAGTTCAACATTCAGTCTCTTAAAGCATTTTTACCGCCTTTGAGCAAGCAAAAAATCTCACTAGGAATCAAGATAATGTTCTTCAGCTTTTAGAGCTCCAGTTTTAACCGAATTCCTATTTATGTGTTTGGATATTATCAAGATTACCAGAGGACTGGAGATGGAGTTATTCAAGTAGAGGAGTTACAGAGAGCCTGTATAGAGCACACTCACTCTATTTGAAACCAGCAACTCTGTGTCAAACTGAAATTGTATTTTAATTTTAAGGCTGGTCTTTTCTTTCTCAATTTTTTTTTTAAATCCTTCATAGACTAAATTCTGAGGGCTATAGTCACAGCAAGAAAGAGGGAAGAGTGCAAGCCTACACTGCTTATGTGGTAGTGTCAGCCACCCACCTGAGATAAATGACATGGCGTTCCTGCTGCCAGAAGTGTTCATCTGTATACTGTAAGGCTTCTGGCATGGGAGAGTTTCTGAAAGGAGTGCTCTTAAGCATAGATGAGAGTGTGCCAGCACTGAATCTGTGGACGGGCAGTTGAACTGTTACCCTGGTGGAAGTGTGCCTGAGGATAGCCAAACTGAATTCAGTAACTTTTCAAGTTTTCAGCTTAAACCATCTAGAGGTCTGGTGGTTGCATTTTTTTGTCAGAAATTTGGTGAGTGACCAACAGTGGGTCTGTGACTATGTGTATTCACAATGATAGAAATAAATAAGCATAGAGGGAAAACATGTGTGGCTCCACACTTGGCCTGACTTGGCCTGTAACAGTGTGCACTTACAAAAAGGCGAGAACAAACCCCTTCCCCTGGCCTTCCCACAAGAGTTTGTCCCCATCTCTTTTGTGTGTTTGTTACAGATTATACGGTTATATCATGAGTTAGGTCACTGTCCTTATCAGATACTCATTTTTTCTTCAGGTGCTTGTGTAATTCCAACTTACTGTGCAGCCAAACAATTTCCACAGTTGACAAAAATATGGCAAAAATGTGTGGATGCGGGCAGAAGGGGAATCTGGTGTTTTCAGTGGCAGGACATGCTCAAGACTGATTTAAAGCAGCTGGGAAACTATGTGCTAACTTGAGTAGAAACATGAAGCATACAAAATAAAAGGTCTCTAAGAAAGAAGGCTGCCACTTTGCTTTTTCTCAGTGAAGTAAAGCATAACTGACCTTGACATAAAGGCTAACGTTTTGTTCATGATGGATATAGCTGCATAATGAGGGAGAATCTTGGAAACCATGGAATAAAACAGTAATCCTAAAATAAAGTCTTGCCAAGCAGGGAAATGCATTATTTGAAACAAGATATTTTGAAAAATCCCTTCAACTTCAGACAGTGATTAATCAGGCTGAATATTGAACCATTCTGAGAAGAAATAGAAAGAAGAGTTTGCCCTTTTATTCTGTATCCTTTCTGATGACAACAGAAGAATCTCTGCTTAGCACATATACCGGTGATTTCTCAGGAAAAAAAAAAAAAAAAAAAGAAAAAAGAAAAAGGAGGAGGATTGTAATTCCAAATGTGTGATCTGGATAAAAGAGGTATGAATTGACATTGACCGTTCCTCGTGCAATCAAACATTTGTTTTATGTCATATTTATAATAAATATGACATTAAAAATATGCTATGGATTAAAAAATTCTAGGTGAATCTGGAAGGAGGTTTTTTGTTTGTTTGTTTGCTTTTATCTAAGCCTTTAGAACACTTCCTCTTTGTATTCTTTAGTTTTCTATTTTCTCTCCAAGTTGTTGAAATATTGGTGGGAAGGGACCACTGGAATCTAACCTTTGGAGATTTAAAGCCATGATATGACCTGCACATAATTAGTTTTTTAGAAAAGAATATTATTAGAATATTACAGTTTTAGCCATTACTTTGTTTAGCCAAGTATTAAGAACCACTTCAGACAGAGATTTCACAGCTTCCCTAGAAATCTGTTCCAGTGCTATACTACTCATCAAAAGCAGTTTTTCTTGGTGTCCAGTTTGAACATCTCAAATTGAAATCTGTGGCCATTGCCTTTTCCTGTGCTCTTGCGACTTAGCACATTCACAACTCCTTGTTTATCTCAGACTCTTGTTTTCCTGATGTTTTATGCTAAAGACTTTATTTTTTCATATTCAAGGAAGTATCCAACTCGTCCAGCTTTAATGCAAATGTCTGTCTTTCACATCATTCAAATTGTAAGGAGCTCACATTTGATTCAAATAAATAACACAGATGCTAATAATCTGTCATCTTAGGCTGGGTTTGTACCTGGAGTGTTGACTAGATATACTGCTCTGTACTGTTATTAACAAACCTGTTTTCAAATTAATACTATAATTTATAATTAACTATATTTTAATATAACTATATCTATATTAGCTACTGTCTATATAGTAATAAATATATTTTATATTATATGTGTAAGTTATAGAAATTATAATGATTTTAGATACATTATTATATATTATAATAATATAATATTATGCATTTATAATAAATAGAATCATATAGAATAAATAAATATTGATCAATATATTAAAAACCAGCAGCTAATTTGTAATACAAATACCATGTTGTTTTCCATAAATGGACACAACATAGTATTCCAACTACTTATTGATGAAGCTTTTGAAATTCTCACTTAGCTTGTCTGAAGTTTGAGGGGCTTCTGCATAGGTTCTGAAACTGCTTACATCACAGTTGTTTTTCGGTGACTTTCTATAACTCATTATCTAATATCAATCCAAGATATCCAATATATCGTTGACGTTTTGGCATTGTTTTGGATTTTATTTCCATTCTTTACATGTCCCTATACATGAACTAAATCAACATCTGAAAATATCTTGAAGTAGAAGGTGGTGGGATTTACCACTTTGCTGAAAAAAAATTACCTCATTAGGAGGAAAAAATTTCTTTTTTAGTCAGGTGACAGCCCAGGATTTTTTTACCTCAGCTGCACAAACGCTTATGTCAGCAAAATATACAGAGCCATATAATAAGAGTATAACTAAAGACTAGAAAGGCAGCAGAGCAGTGATGACTTTAGCCAAGGTCATTACAAGAAGGTTGACTAATTATGCCCTGGGTGTGTGCATGCAGAAGCAGAGAAAACTTCTCGCATAAGCAAACTGTAGCAAGAATGAGGATAGTAGTTAGGCTAGGCAGTTCTGATCAAATGAAGAAACAAATATATGTGTCTCTGACTTTGTCTGACTTCATCTGACTTCTGGTAGCTGGCACCAGAAGATTTTCGACACCGAGATGCAAAAGAATTCAGACCCTGCCTTGGAATTTTACCAGTTTTAAACAAGGCCCAGTTAAGACATAGCACCTACATTCTGACCCATAGCACCTGAATTTTGACCCATTCTTCCAACTCAAACATACCCTTCATGAGAGTGTATCAAAACGAAAAAATTGTCAAAATGCATTCTTTTCTCCACCTTTCTGTTTTAGCTGAATTCTGTTTCAATTGCATGTTCTTCAGGTTCCTGGAGCAACTGTATGTCCATATATACAGAATTTGAATTCCATGGGGTACTGATGATTAAAGCGACTAACACAAAGGCATTTACAAATTTTAAGGTAGCTCCTTACAGAGATCATTGTTTCTCTGTCATATAAGAGATGTTTAGAAATGAACACCAGTACCTGCACATTCTTAATGAATTTAGGTTAGAATGTAGAATTAAACACACAGTATTGCTACTTAACCATGGTGAGTCAACTTGGAGTTGTCAGTGTTGTGGTCTGTTAGTCTATCAGTACTTTGCTTCTGTTATCTGATACTTGGAGTTACTCAGTTTATGTGATTAACTGTTGTAGGTGGCTGATGCTTTCCCCAGCACACACAGAGCATAAGTTATATCAAAGTATTTTGTGGAACTATGTATGTAGATCTAACTTGGTTCTGTGCTGGGTGGTGCAGAGAGACAATATGTCCCTGGTACTTATCAGAAAAGAGATGTGAAAGATTGCAGAACTGTCTAAGAGCCTTCTATTGGTTTTCCTCTTGTCTTAATTTAGCATAATTTTTACTGAAATATTTTTATTACCTTTTTTTACATTTTTTCTGCACTCAGTACCATGATATCTAAGTGTCTATTAAACATTAATTGCTGGTGTGGGAATTTCCCCACAAAGGGAATTCAAGGGAATTGTAAAATACCTAATAAATTGACCTCTAGATCTCAGTTATTTTACAAAGGGAACTGCAATTGGTATTATGTTTTTCCAGTGATAATGCTGGGGACACAGGGAGAGGATTGCCTATGCTTAAAAAAAAAAAAGAAGGACCTTGTTAGATTTCAGTCATTAAGTTCAAAAGAATGCTTCATGGGCAGTGTCTTGGGGTGGTCTACCCTCATTTACTTATGTGTGTATGTCTATGTGTGCTTGCTCTCCCCTAACCAGGTATGTAGTGTGTTTCTAGAATAAAAAGTGCCTTTTGACCTCCCTGTATCTCTTCTGTCAAAACAGAGAGGTACATTTTTGCTCTATTTATTAGAAGTACTAAGAGATACCTTAGATATTGCCACATCAGGAAAAAAGCACATATGTAAATATATATATATTTTTTTTACCTCTAGACTTTTTCTTCAAGCATAATTTCCATATTTTTTATAAAGCAAGGAAGGTATTATCTCCATTTTACAGATGTGAAAAAAGAGGCTTAATGTGGGTTTTGGAATAAACCAGTGATGGAGTTGGAAACAGAACTTTGATATTTTGCCTTCCAGACATTAATGTGATTGATTCATATGTGTATACTTTGTGGCAGAGGAATTTTTAAAAGCTATTTCCATTTCTTTTAGCTTACACCCCGTGAAAGAGACAGAAACTGAGGGAAGCAAATCCCATTCTTTATGGAACGCCACATGAAAGAAATTAATGGGTTTAGTTTTGTTTTTGTTTCCAAGTACGATGGTCTGATGGAAAAAAATGTTATTCTCTTAAATGCAGGCTTATAGTAAAAATGGAAATGAAAAAAACAGTAACATGGAAATTGTGTAAGAAAAATGTATATTAAGATTTTGCAGTTACGTTGCCAGCACCTTGTGTTATCTATATAACGTAGAAGTGAGTTCCTCCAATTAAAACCAATGCATCTTTTTAACTTGCATGAACACCCCTCAGAGCCTCTTCCTGTAGGTATTGGCAGTTCAAAGGTTTATCTTATAGATTTTTGGTTCATATATATACACCTCTTCATAATTGCATATTCCCATTTTCATAAATTGTTGCACCTACAAAGATTTCCTTTCTCTTCTGATATGTAACGGCTTTGGTAAATAGATATTTTATTTTACACTTTTATGCCTGTGTTATTTCAATGTCTTGTCCATGAGAAGGCGTTCTGGTCCTTCAGATGTGTCAGTTTTTAGAACCAAGAAGACTGAGAGCATAGTAGTTTGTAGCATTAGAAAAAGAAAGTGAAATTACAATGTTGAAAAGAAATGGTTCTTGAGACCTAGATGGCGGAGGAAATTGTTCTTAAAGCAGACTGTTCGATGTTTACCTCCCATTCTTTAGCACAGTGGTTCTATCATGGGAAGTTGCCCTTGGCCACTGGAACCCCAGGGGGAATGGCAGCTGTGGGAAGTAGGGAAGACGGCTTCTGTGGCCAGGACCTGAGACTCACATGCACAGAATAGGGTGTAGGTAGAGTCAGGGACAGATTAAACCATTGTGTTAAGATTTTAAAAACATACTGCTAGGAACTTGTACAGTTGCCAACTTTTTCAGTAACAGTGTTTTAGATGTTACTTTATCCATAGTCTCATCAATTTAACAATCATGTAAAAATCAGAACCTTTAAGATAAATTGTGAGGGTATGTAGCGTGTACAATCAATATCATGAATGTGTGCCTATAGCATGTGAACTTCAGTGCCCTTCCTTGTGTACTCCAAAGAGAATGTAGATAGAAGTAATATCGGCAAACTTACTGTACTTTGTCTTATGAGCAAGGAATCTTTTATCTGATAATAATTGCCCTATCAGCAAACACCTGTTCTGGCTTTTTTTGGTTTGGTTTGGTTTTAGTTTTAAAGATAGGCCTTTCAGTTGTCTTCGCAGATTTTGTCATCTGGGAGTTACTACACGTTTGACTTGGGTGTAGTCAGCTCAGGAGATTGGGAGATATCCAAGTCAGAGACACGAACAGCATGTACCTATAACCTCCATGACAGCAGTTTTTCCATGAACCAGTCCATCTTGAACATACCTGCTTGCTCCCTGCAGTATCCAGATCTCTCCTTAAAGTTGATAATGCCAGTGACAAAGTAATACTGCCTGCATTCAGGAGGGAGTACATCCAGCAGGAGCACTTGTCTCCTCAGTCCTACTTTTCCTTACAAAGATGGAAGCATTCACAAAACCAACAGCTGAGCAGGTTTGGAGGGTACTGATCCAGGGCAGTGTGAAAGTTACAGTCTCTTGAAAGTGAGGACAAATAATGTTTCATGGAATAATTACAATGTATGTTACTTCTCTTGCAATTAAAAGCAAATATTTTATGAATGTTTAGTGCTCCCTTCCCCCACACCTAAAAAAGCAGGATCAATATCTTGTAGGACTGTCTTGGGAGTTTTGTCATTCTGCAGGAGCTACACTATTTATCCTGCAGATGGATCTGTTAGGTTTCTTTCAGATAAGAGCATAAGAACTCAAATCTAGTCTGTATATAGAGATTATAATCCCATGTGGCACAGTAAAAGATTGCCTCCTCTCTCTCACCTGCTTGTTTGAGATCAATTGTGTGATAAAAATAGTCAGTAGAATCCAATTAAAATAAGGAAGAAGGGTTAAAACACAGATAGACTAAAAGAACAGAAAACCCTAAGATTATGAAATATTAATATATTACATGTTTTAGTCAAGCCTTGGAGCAAGATGGATCAAGTATGAGCACCTCACAAAAATCAACAGAAAATTAAATTCTGCTATATGACAGCAGGGGTACTTTTTTTTGATCTCAGCTGCACTGACAGTACAATTGAACCATTATTTAAGAAAGGATAAAGCCCAGCAATATCATTTTACAGAGAGAAACTACTACCACAGAAAACCTGTCTACCAACCCACATGCACTATGCCGCTCAAATATTGAATATATGACAGGTGGGCATGGAGGTGAGCAGAAATCTGTGAGGGATATTTGTGAGTAGTTCTAATTTGAGTTGAGTAGTTGGCTGAAGATGACCCAAGGGGTTCTTTTATAATATGAAGAATTAATTGAAATGTGTATTTCTGTTATCTTTCCAACAACTGGATAGCTTCTCTGTTTCTAATGAAAGAAAATTTCCTGTTACGGGATATTAAACTGTTCTCCACTGTCTTATGAATTTAATAATTGTCTGGCGTATGAGCTTTAATTTTTTTTCAACAAATGGATAAAACCTCATAAATAAGGATACTTTTAGGCAGGGCTGTAATGTTTATAGGGTAGAAAATATGGTGCTGCTACCTACTGTGATACAAAGTCCCTGTGGTTCATGCTGGTGTGCTGATAGCTGCCTGAGAACTGTAATAAATTTCAAGTGGCTTTGCGTTAGTCCTAATGTAGGAACAGCTGAATGCACTGCAAAGATGCCAAATTAACTGTTGATATATGTGGAGTAGAAAAACAGTTATATTCTATGCTAGTTAATGCTGAGTGGAATTGTCTGCATCCCTAAAGTAATCATAGTTATATGAACAAGACACTAGGCAGATTTAAGGATCAGTGTTTGAAGTTTACAAACAAAGCGAAGACATAGACTACATTAAAATGGCTACTTTATAGTCAACTTTTAACAGGTTCCTTGTTTAATGCAAACATGGGAAACTCATATTTAAGTGTAGATTAAAATAAGTAAATACTTACTATGTTCATTCTCCCCTTTAACAACACCTTCTAATAGTCATATTATTGTGAAAAAGGTCCCATATTGAAAAGATTTTGAAACATCAGTCTTTCAGACAGAATTCTTTTCAGCATCTTTATTCAACTCCTTTGTGCAACATCTCAGAGAAAGCAAAGACTAATTAATAATTATGTTTAGTGTTAGATTTAATGAAGGTTCAAATACAGGATTTGTATTATTTGGGTATCCTAGAAGAAGGAAGAGACTAGGCACTGATTGCTAATTTTTTTAGGAATTTCAGTCTGGGGATAAATGATAGCAATATCAAGAAAGTTCTCTTAGACTCAGAATTAACCATGGGAATTTAAGGAGAGGATATACAGTATTTGTGTGTAACAAAAGCTAAGATGTGTTTGTATATACAACTCTGCACCTTACTTTCAAAATAATAGTTTTGAGGAAACTAGTTAGAGAAATAAGTAGAGAAGGATGGATGTTTCTTTAATAGCATATACAAACAAAATTTTAAAACAGAAACTTTCAAGTGGAGAGATGTGGCTTCAGGCTTTTTGTTCATTGCTGATTCTACAGTGGCCATCGCACAGTTGGAAGCCTTTTCCACAGAAAATTACCCTAAAGAAAATTCTCGGTCTATCCCACTGTCCCTGTAGAATTTATATTAGGTCTACCTTGCAATTTTTGTTTTTTAATGTTGGAGTGATGGCTTCTGTCATCCTTCATAGAAGGACTTTTTTTTCAGGGGTGTAAGGAGAAGATTACAGTCTTTGTGTTTGTAGTAACCAGAGCTTATCATGTGTTCCCACCCAAATTCACTGTGCAAAACTTTACTCTCATCTTTCATTGCTCTGGGAAGAGTGTTTGACTTGTTTCTTAGGGGTTTTCTTTGTTACCCAAATTTTTGCCACTTATTGCTATATATGCTTATTGCTATTCTGTTTTTAGCCCCTGAGATCCCTCTGTGCTCTACTGTTACCACTTCACCTACTGCCTTTCTTACCATGTGCCCTAATGCAAGGGAGTCACCCAGAGTGTCACCCACACACACACTCAGATCGTCTCATGTTCTGCTCGCCTTTCTGCCTCCCCGCATCATTGCTGTGGGTTTTAAAAGCAGAAGGACCACGAAGACCAGTGTTCTCTTCATCACCGTTTCCTCTGCATTTAGGGTTCACCAAACCTCTAAACGTTATACATCGGCTGAATGTTCTTTTATCCTTTTCTCTTATAAAAGGGTGTCTCTCTTTTCTTCCTTGCAGGAACTTCCTAGTTTTACCCTTTCTCTCTTGACAAAGGCTGTGTCTATTTCTTGTTCTCATTATCCTTAAAAGGAGCTCCTCCTGCTGCACCACCTGCCTCATCTCATGTATCAAAATCCCCCTATTCTGCATAGAAAGAGTGCTGCATTTCATTGCTCCATTCTGCAAAATTCCATTTCCTGCCTGTTTTAGGTCTCAGTACCTATCCTAAATTCCCCCCTTCTTCATATTTTTCACTGGTCAAGAAATCATTCCTTTCAGTTCTGTGTCTCTTAATAACTAGACTCCATGGAATGGATAATCATGTGTATCAATGTTACCTGGAAAGCAGTAGTAGGTGCCTTTATCAGCCAGCTCTGTTGGGTGTGGATTTAAACAGTTACAGGCAGTTAAACCTGTCAGTCTTCTAATAACATCTAGCTCTGATTTTTTGTGCCTCTCCTTCCCTTCCTCTTTCCCAGGCAAGTAAATGATTCAGAGGACACTAAAGCTTTAGAATTAGTTTTAATTATTGCAGTCAGTTATCATAGTACTTACAGGTATGCCCGTAAATGTTATCAACTTGGTAAGTCTACAAAAAGACCTTATATTTCAAATATGTTTTTGTATGATGCCAACCAGCTATGTCTTGTCAATACTATTGCTAGGAGTCTCACAGTATGGTGTGGAACTGTGTGCTTCAGTGGGCAGTTCAGGTAGGATTAAAAGGTATGGAAGTTAAGGTCTCCACAAACCAAGCAGGCTGTCACCTAGAATGACTGAAAGCAACTTCTGTTAACAAGAAGAAGCTGCATAAAAAGCTGCTGCTATACACAAAGTGTGGGGGACCTGAAAACTTTCTTTTCTTGGCATTTTTGTAACTTCCAGAACAGTGAGACTGGCCAAATGAAAAATCCAAGATGTATATTTGCTTCAGATTTCTGAAAAACAGACTGTTTGTTCTCCAGCTGAGAGTCCATTGCTAAAACCTTTAATCATGCAAATGAATGTCATACTAGTGACAGTAGTAGCACTGAAGCTCGTTAAAGTCCTGTTGCAAGACCTGAAGGATTCCTTTCCTGGATGTGTCATCCCATGCATTTTTAAAGCAACATGCAGGGACTCATCTGTATGCAGTTCTGACTGATTTTAATGGAATGTAAAGCTGTGACATCTGTCACAGCTCTGAGTCCACTTTTATAAAGAGGAGAAGGAGGGTTTCCACTAATACAGATAGACGTAGCTTTGCCAGGGAAGTATTAAGAGATACTGATATAATTTAATTTTCATGAATGATAAAGTAAATATGTGTGGGGATGTTCAAGACGGCTTATGTTCTAAGCCAGATGTCTTTGGCAGTTAACAAGCAGAAGCTGTATACCAGGTTGCACATTTTGTCTCTAATTCTAAACGATGGTACACTGTCACTGGTTTACTGACAGCCATCTGCTCAGATCTCATTTGATCTTCCCATTCAGTCACAGTTCAAGTTAGGGACAAAATATATGTAAGGGAGGGAAATTATTGGGCTACTTTTCTCATGGAGAAAATAAATATTATTTAATTATTATTTAAATATTCTTTCTTACAAGATATATATTAAAAAGATACTGAAATCATGCACATATTCTATTCTGTTCATGAAACGAATAATTTTAGACATTCATACTACTGTGACTACAAGTACAGATGCATTGTCTATTATATTTGTATATCCATATATCTTACATATATATCATTTATAAATATATAAACACACTATTACGTCACTGATAAATATATGTATCTAGTAGCCCCACATAGTCTGTGGTGAACAAATGTATGCAACATACAATAACTATTTCAAAGTACCAGAACAAAAGGATACAGTAAAATTGACACAGAATGTTCAAAATATTCTTTCATGGTCTTATATGTAATGAAGGGTTTCTTGACTCAATGTATAGGAAACACCATTCGGTATTACTACACAAATATAAAGTTTAATTTTGCAGTTTATTAAGCCCTTCCTGCCCCCCCCCCCCCTCGTATTTCTTGGTTATTCAGCTAATTCATCCCTCAGAATACTGACTGTATGGAGGTGAAATAGAGATAACCTGTTCTATGGAAAGTTGGGAGACTGAGTTGCAAAAAATATGTTTTGCATTCTGCCTTCAGTACTGTAATTGGTGAAGGCCTTGATCCTGCTAATTGTGCTTTACATACCTTGAAATTGAACAGATCCAACGTGGAAGGCCTTACAGAGTTGTCTGAGGAGAGCAACTTAGTTCTCATTTTAATAGGGTGCTATGTAACTTGGGTTTAAGTAACACATACCCATAAAATGGTAAACATAAATGGTACGTGTAGCTAAAATGTTGGTTTTAAGACTAGCATGGATTTATGGAGGGGAAATTGCATGTAGCCAACCTAATAGCCTTCTACAATGAGGTGTCTGGCTTCATGGATGAGGGGAGAAGAGTGGGTTATATTTATCTTAGCTTTATTAAGGCTTTTATGCCATCTCCATAATATCCTCATAGAAAAGCTGATGAAATATGGGTTAGATAAGTGGATGCAAGGTATATTGAAAACTGAATGGATAGGCCCAGATGGCTGTGATGTGTTGATGTGTTGTAAAAAGTCACTAGTCACTAGGCAGGTCGCTAGTGATGTATCCCAGGGGTCAATACTGTATAATGTCTTCATTAATGACCTGAATGATAGGCAGAGTGCACCCTCAGCAAGTCTGCAGGCAATGCAAAATTGAACAGGGTGGTTGGTACGCCAGAGGGCTGTGCTGGCATCCAGAGGGACCTTGGCAGGCTGGAGAAATGGACTAACAAGAACCTCATGAAGTTCAACAAAGGGAAGTGCAAAGTCCTGCACCTGGGGAGGAACAGTCCCATGTACTAGCCCAGACTGGGGCCAAATGACTGGAAAGCAGCTTTGCAGAGAAAGACCTGGGTGTCTGGTGGACACCAAGTTGAGCATGAGCCAGCAATATGGCAAAAAAGGCAAGTGGGCTGCATTAATTAGAGTGTCACCAGGAGGCTGCGGGAGGTGATCCTTCCCTGTCTGCTGAGCAGTGATGAGAGCACATGTGGACAGCTGTGTCCAGTTCTGGGCTCCTCAGTTCAAGAGGGACATGGACATTTTGGAGCAAGTCCAGGAAATGGCTGGGAAGATGATTAAGGACTTGGAGCATCTGTCCTATAAGTAGAGGCTGAGAGGGCTGGGATTGCTTAACCTTGAAAAGTCTTTGGGAGATTTTATCGGTGTGTATAAATATGTGTGTGTCGGAGGAGGGGTGATACAGAAGATACAGCCAAAGTTTTCTCAGTGGTATCCAGTGACAGGACAAGAGGTGATGGGCACAAATTTCTATACAGGAAATTCCAATTAAACATAAGGAAACACTTGTTTTACTTGTGGGGGTGTTCAAACAGTAGAATATGTTGCCCAGAGAGGCTGTGGAGTCTGCATTCTTAGAGATACTGAAAATACAGCTGCATAGTCCTGGGCAACCTGCTCTGGTGACCCTACCTGAGCAGGGGTTTGGACTAGATAAGAGGTCCCTTCCAGCCTCAATGATTCTTTAATTCTCTGAAGACAATGTTAAGAACTCTGCACAGAAATTGCTAATCCATGGTCTCACATTTTACCAGAGTATGTTAAAACTTTTTGAATCCTTCTCAGTATGTGTTTGTAAAGCATTGCAGCAGAATAGCAAGAAGTAAATTCAGTTCAAAGAATGAGAATTTAACTTAATGTTTATTCAAGCTCATCAGTTGAAAGCAATGTACTTTAAACTATTTTCATCTGAATCCTCAGGGTAAAAGTAAGTGCATGGAATCTCTTACATATGGTAAGATCAGCTTTTCCATTTGCTCTTAGGTTTCATAATGTCAAACTCAGTTTGGATTTTTTTATCAGTGTAGATGATGATGAATAGATGGATGACTTTTATTAGCCTCCATAACATGTCTGTTGTTGCCTGTTGTAAAAGAACACAGCAAACATCTCAGTCTTTCTGTTTAAGTTGACAGCATTGGAGATGCAAGGGCACAGTAACTAATTCTGACTCTGCAGTGTGGCTTCAATGGACATTCATTTTGAAGCTATTACAAAAATAGTAATATGTTTCATATTCTTTAGTGTCCAAGAAAATGTATAACGGGGTTTTTTTGCATAAAACAGTAGCTTTGTCAAGACCAAAGTCAGCAGTCAATTGCATCTGGAGGCTCCAATTTTCCCAGGCTCTATCCTACCTTTGAGAAATTTTTATTTCTTTTTTCTTTCTCTCAATTTTTATTCAATGCCGTAATCCTTTTTTTTTCTCCTTCAGTGGGATGGAACTGGGATGGGCAAATCACAGGTCTCTCCCTCTCTTAGCAACTGAGGGAAGTGCATGAGTGGGGGGAACCAAACCTACAGTGTCTTCTGAGTATGGAGGCTCTGGTATTCAGATGTGGGAACTGAACAAAAATGGCTGGTTTTAGCTGTATCATGCAATTTGTGAAAGTTGTAAATAGATGAGAGCTACCTAAGAACAGAAGATACACAATTTGGGAGAATTCCTTTTTGCAGTAGATCACTGTTGTCTCTGAGAGCTCCTTTTACTTTTTCTTGTTAGGCCTGCTTGGCTGACCAGGACCATACTACTACATTGCAAAGATTTTAATGAAGGTCATGGGGCTGATAAATACAAGGAAATAACTGTAAAGAGTGCTGCTTGCTTCTTCATGCATAGTGCAGTCTTTCTATAGATAAGGTATTTGTACAACTAGGATTTTCCACTTTAAAATTTGTGCCAGAACACAGACATATATTTAAAAATCAGTGGGTACCTGACTCAGGCTGGGCATGTACCTTTGAAAGTCAGATGTCCATTAAATCCTTGTGTTTCAAATTTTTGATTCAGTGGGAGTTCTGCCATGGGTGTCAAGGAAACAGGATGTCATCTTCACCTATAGTTTTCCTGTTCTGCTTTGCAAAAGAACCTTCTGTGACAGCTCTAGGAAAAAGGCAATTCATTACAAAGCTAGAGGAATGCTTATATATTTTATACAATATAATATTGGGGTAAGCCAATAGCAGTTTTGTCACTCAGTCTCACAATCTGTAAAACTGATTGTATTTGCTATTAAAATCAGCCAAGTCCCCACAGATTTTGAATGCTGCAAGCTGTGGAGAGGCTAGGTAACATTACTAGATAATCAATATATCCTTTTTCAGATATGTGTGTTACTTTGTAAAGATTATAGTTAGCTTCGCTCTCAAGCTTCTTCAGGCTAGGGTTTTATACTGTCTTTTGTGTTGAAGTTAAATATGCAGGAGGATGTAAGTAATATTACTCAGGATAAAGAGAGAAAATTACCTGAAAGTAAAATCGAGCCACCTCTACCACTGAACATCAAAAACTACATTTCCACTTTCTTTGGAAGGAAAAAAGGTTGACTCCTGAACAGTACTATGATAGTTTGGGGCAACTGACATAAATGGGAACTGAAATATTTGTTTTTTGATTTTGTTTTCCTCTGGACAAATGGGTTGAGTGTCAAATTTTTTTTCAGTCTGCAAGCTCTGTTGTGTCTGGACAGCTATTTCTTCAAATTGGGCTTATTTTCTGGTTGTATAAAACTCTTCATCTGCATTGTGGATAGAGTGCATTAAGTTATTCCCTGTGGTGCACAGCTGGAAGCTATTCTGTGCTGCAACATTTTGTTTTGTTTTGTCCCAGTTTTTTCTCCCCACTGTGTTCCCACAGCCTAGCATAGCTCTGCGTTGCAGCAGACAAGTCTCTCTTTTTCCAGTGACACTTCTTAGAACATCTGAAATTGACATATTCTCTTTTGTCTTTTTAGTACAAATTCAGTGGCAAACAGCTCTGCTTGACTGCACGAACATTTCAAAGTACTCTATAGACTAGGAAGATTGGCTTGAAAATTTAGACATATTTAGGCAGGCTGTTTTATTTGCTGCTTTGAAGAGACTAGGGATATTTTGAGAAGATTGAAGGAAATATGCAGTGCCAAATATTGGTCTGTTTAGAAGAGAGAAGAGGAATATGCAGGTCTTAACAGAGCTTTCTTTGAAGGGGGAAAACATTTTCTCAGTTCTAATGCTTTAATAAGATGTGAAGAAATCCCAGAGTTGGTAAACCAAAATTTGTCTTCTATATTGGAAGTATTTTAAAAATACTATTAAAAACCAATAATGATTTTTTAATGTTAACACTTTGCTTATGTGTGCAGGAACTGCAATTATTTATATTAATTTTACCCTCAGTAAAATAGGGTGCTGATCTTATCACTGTGTAATCACAGTCTAGACATTAAATAATATTGAATGCAAAATGTTGTGTGCCAACCATTATCTGTGAAGAAGAAAGGTAACAGAGACTTGTTTCAGTATCTAATTGCAGTGGTCTTTCTCCTATTTTTCTCCTCTCTTTCCCAGTCTCCCCCACTCAGTTAGCCAGTTCCTACCTCCATCTCCATGCAAACATCTCTGCTGCTGGCTTCCATCTCCTATCACTCACCAATGGGTGGTTCTGTGTTTCTCACTCAAGGTGGCTGCTTCTTCCTCTGTGCAGTAGCAGAAGCCTAACAGAGGTTATAACCTTGGTCTTGGCTCTTCCCCTGTGATTCCTGGTTCCATTGTAATGCCAGAGCGTCCTATCGAGACGTATCCCACCAGTTGCTCTGTAGATGTAGGATGCTGATGCAATTGAAACAGTGTTTGCAATTCTCCATGGGATACGTGAAGAGAAGGGAAGGAAAACATAACTGTCGGAACTGGTAAATGGTAGGAAGACTAATGTACAAGGTAATTATTTTGTTTACGTTCATACTTATTTTCAGTACCTCTCCTTTGCTGTTGCTGCTCCTTGACACATTTTAAAAGTAGGTTACCCCAGTGACTGTCCCCGCTTCATAATAAACCTGTAATCACCATTCGGCAGCTGAAGATATAGCTAATATCTTTGATTTCCCACTAGAATCCCTCCATCCTCTCGCAGCTAGGGAAATCAGCTAGGTCTTGCAGCATGCTCTGAAGGTCAATCAAATAGTGCTATCTGGGAGGAGGGTAAGTGTGAGAATGAGATTGAATTCAGCAGCTGACAGGCGCTATGAAAATGTCTTGTACCTGCTACTTATGTAGCTCATGCGCTTCTGCTGATCTCAACTATTGCAATAAAGCATGTGGAAAATCTGTCAGTTTGGCAGAGAAGTAGGTAATAGGGCATGACAAAATAGGGCAGGGTGCCAGGCATCAGATTGGTGGGTTTTATTCCACTGCTACTCATTGAGCTTTTATGAGCTGGAGATTGGTGAGGAAAAGTGAAAAGTACATAAAACATGTGAAGCTGGGCTGTTATTTTCCTTTATGCAATGAGATTAGGAAAACATAAGAAAATTAATTAGGTAATACAGTTTTGCAGAAAACTGCAAGGCAGTCACCAATCTCAGAGAATGTGCTGAGGATCTATAGAATAAGTAGCCATTAATGAGACCTCTGTGGATGCAAGGTAATGATGGGAAGTAGCATAGAGGACAATGGCTGGTGGAAAAAATGAGTATTGGCACAAATATTATGGTTTCATTGGCAATGCCACACAAAATTAAGGTACAGCTTCTGTTCTGTTTTGGGTGGACCTTGATGTTGGGCAACATGTGCTACCAGTGTTAGTAAGAAACTACATTTATGTATTAGATGCAATACTGAGGAAAAATATGAAAGAAAAGAAGGAGTACAGTGATGCTTCCCTGGATAAAACCCTGCAACAGCCAGTGAATTAGGGATATTCTGAACTGACAGTTGAACACCAAGCCCTTCATGTTTAACAGCCCCAGGTGAACCCTTGTTCTATGTATTAATCTAACTGGGTTTTAACCCATTCCTGCTTTTGGAATAAAAGCATTTTATTATAGACTTTATTAATATATTCTAGAATCTAATTTCTATCATACTGAAAAGCAGTTCCATCTATTAACAGATAAAAAACCCCAATCAATTTAGAAAAATTCTCTATAATATGTTGACTCAGCACCCCTAATCTGTGGTAGAAGGGTAGCTAAACTTGCCATGTTCACTTCAGAATATTCACTTGCTAAACCTATTTATGATTTTGTATACAGTTACGTCATTTTATACATCTCCTAATCAGTTCTTTTCCCAGTAGAAGACTTAGAGCCTATTAATGTCCACATTCAGAAGCTGATCCACAGCTGTGACCTTGTCACACTTTTCTTTATCTTTTTTAGTTCTGCCGTGTCCTTTTAGAGATGAGAGATAAGGAACATCATACAGTATTTGAGTTGTCATTATGGATGGATTTATGCAATAATGTAATGACATTTTGTTTCTAGTCCTTCAGCTAATATTTTCATTGAAATACCCATAATAACTCTTTCGTGGGTGATAATAGCTAGTGCAGAGCCTATCATGTTTTCCCCTTGTGCGTTAATTTCCATTCCTCAATTTCGTCTGACATTTTATTGCCTAGACGTACCATACTGTGAAATTTTTCTACCACTCTTTGTGATCTGTCCTTATTTTGATTATCCTGAATAATTTCTATCATCAATAAACTGTCACCTTACTTTTTACCCTCCTTTCTAAGTTACTTAGGTAACTGTTGAACAAAACAGGATTCAGCGAAGATTGCTTTGCTTTTCCAGTGTTATGTCTCGTTTTCCTGTTTTTTGTTGTTGTTATCTCATGAGAGGTCATTCCCTCGTATGTCATGATAGCTTAGTTCCTTTAACAGCCTTTGCGGAATCTTGTCAAAATCTGTTTGTAAATCTAAATATGTTGAACTCAGTGAGTCACTCGTATCTATATGCTTGCCAGCATCTACAAAGGACTTTAGTATTGGTAAGGAGTGCCTTGTGAGGCGTCTGTAAAATCCACTGATCCAAAGCATCCACTATTTCTGTCTTTAAGATAGATATTCAGATCTGCTTTGATCCAGGAACCATTTAAAAAACTGATAATGTGGTTAGCACTTGGTACCACATCATACTTAACCAGAACAGTGGCAGTGTAAAACTTGAGTACATCAGAGTTTGTGGGCAAAAGTCAGCTATTCCTGCTGATTTGCTGCTTTTCATTTTTAACCAGTTCTTTTCTAAACTGTTTCTGTTCACAATAAGCTTATCATCACTAATTCTGTAGAGAGTTGAGCAGCTTTCTTGATTACCCTTGCATGGTACATCACTTTAAAGAATTTGATTAATTCCAGTGCTATTTTCCTTCCATAGTTTAATCACCTGTCAATACTAAACAAACTCTCTATCAGGCTTCAGTGCTGTAAAAGCAACATGGAATATGTTCCATGCTTAAAAACCAAAGTGGAAAGCAGAAAGATGTCTATGCCCGTTTCATAGGTGAGAATCTGAGACTGTGGTTTTCTCTTCATGCAACAGAAGTCTGATGAAAACCAGAAATTGAATCCAAGCTGCTAAAACCACTGCTTAATTACAGGCCAATCTTTTCTACCTATTTCCTTCTTCCTATTTGGTATTTTTTACAGGTAGAAATGAATGCTAATCTGTTTTTTTGCCAGTGACACGAACGAGGGAAAAGATTGATGTAGCTGGCAGTTGGAGGGAGTAGAATTTCTCTGCTTGCATTTGAGCTACACAAAATAGAGATAATGTGTTTCTGACTCAGACGTATTTTACCCAGTCTTCGCACTGGAGCAAATGATTACTAACGGTATTTGGCAATAAAGAAAGAAGAGCTGTCGGTAGTTACAGCAGATCATGTCTTTGGAAGTATTTCATAGCAGGATGTCCATAGAATTCAAGGTGGGATTGATAACAAAATAAACTTTAGAATTTAGTCATAAATTGAATTTTAAGATGCACAAAACTAGTACACCGATTTTAAAATATTTCTTCTGTATAATTATAATAATGAAAAATACAGCAAAATTCTCTAAAAAAAATGAACTGTGGTGTGGTGAGCTCTCTTGTCTTTGTCCTGGGCATTATTGGTTGGATAGATGGGAATCTTAGAAAGGGTAAACAGTATATACTAGCATCATGAACATTCACATTTTTATTTCCTATTCAGAGAGCCTAAATAAAGGATTCAAGGCAATGCTTTCATCTTCTGTATTGCTAGACTCTCATGCCTATGTTGTGAAAGTATTATATATATTAATTCCTAGAAAGCAATATGAATAGTATTGCTTCCTCTACTCCATCAGGCTTGCACATCAAATATTCTTTAAAAGCAAAGTCTTATTTGAGCTATACAAAGGAGTATCATAGAATCACAGACTATCTCAAGTGGAAGGGACCCATAGGATCATTGGGTCCAACTCCCTGCTCCTCAGAGACAGAGGTTATTAAAAAAAATTCAGATATGTAGTTCTCAGTTGTAATTTTTAACTTGTTAAAGTTCGAGGGCTGGGGAATTAACGAATACCAAATGTGAAGTGCTTGGTGCAGCATAGGAGCACTTTGTGCATCTCTTGCTCTCTGCCTGTCAGATCCACTCGTGAGCCTGCAGGGAATGCAACGTGATGCACGTCTCTCTGAGGCACTGCATCTTGACATGGTCTTTTCAGTGAAACACCCAACACTGGTTTTGGTGCCTGTGTTTGTACTGATTATGGGCAAGGCTGTGTGGTAGTTTTGCCCTAAGCTGCACTGTACATAAAAGAGGTTACCTGAGAGTGGAAATTATGTTCTAATAGATGAGTTCCTTAAGTATTCTTCATTTACTTATGTCTCTTATATTTAAATTTTGAGTTGAAACTTAAAACAATGGTATGATTTATACATAGACATATAACCTAGTCTTTTTATAGCTGTGTGAATTTGGCGGCTTTTTCCTGCTCTTTTTCAGCTGTTCCCCTGTGTTTTTCAAGGATTTGTTCTGCGGATGCCATCTACTGCAATTCTCTGCATGTAGGATCATTCTGTCCTTTTTGCGAGGTTCACTTTTGAGGGAATAAAATACTTAACTCCAAACCAAATGCCAGGCTCTGTTAAGACTAAATGATTACTGGCTTTTACGCTATTAACTTTGTACAGTCTAACAAGAGAATAATGAGGCTGTAAGTCACAGCTATTAATTCATCTACTTGGCTAATGCTTACACAGATTTTACCATGTGCCCCCATTGTAGAAGGTAGCAAATATCACTGAATGCACTGAATAAAAATAGAACAACAACTATAGATTTTAAAATGTGATGAAAATGGGCTGTAATCTATACAGAAGAAAGCTACACGATCAGTAAAGTCTCAACTATTGTTTGACTATACAAATTGGACAGACTAGTAACTAATGGGTTGCCTTGCTCAAGTGATATGTTTAACATGTTTTTAAAGTGAGCGTGAGAGTCACTGATGCACAATGTCAGAAGGCAGCTGTACCATGACCACCCAAGCTTGGTAGTTAAATGGCATACGGGTTAATTTCAGAGACAAGCAGGAGACAGGAGTTAAAGAACTGAAAGCAGTCAGTTGAACACTGTTGTCCATCTGCGGGGGAGGAAAAGGAAAGTCATTATAAAGGGAGCCTTATCAGTGTACAATAATTGCAGTTTCAGTTTTGATTAAAGCCTTATTTTAAGTTTATAATATATAGTAGGGTTAGAAGCTGAATGAATTGCAGAAGGGTGGGTTTGGGGCCAGTGGAAATGGTCATCAAATAAATCTGAAGATGATCCCAATCCCGATTTTTTTTTTTTGTTTTCATTTAACCTGCAGCCATGGCAAATTACACTTTTGCGGACGCAAAACTGATTGATTTAATGTGGGGGCTAATGCATACGTTCAACATATCATATCACTTTGTCTTCATGGATCAATTTTATCATGGCTCAAAGGCTTTGATCAGTATTTAGTGGGAAGGAGAGTAACTCACCTTAATGGTTATTCTTCATATTGTTTCTAATCTTTATAGCTTACTGCTACATAGAAGTCTGTTCAGCAAAGCACTCAGACATTTCCTTAAGTGCTGTGGTGAATGAGAATTATAATGCATCACTCAGCATGTGCACCTGAAAAAAATAACAGCAGTACTGCCATAAAAAACATAATGTTGTATATGTTATCCTCTTCTTGAGGAAAGGGAAACCACACATGACAGATGCTGTTCATGTTGCTGCATGAATTACTTAGTTGCCCTCATGACAAGGGTGACTGAGGTCCTAAGCAGAATAGTAATATAGTGTAATACAAGTGATGCAGTCTGTGAAGGAAAAGCTTTCCCATGGAGATGCAAGCAGAAAAGAAGAATAATAAAGAGTTCTCGTAGGTAATTTGCATACAGTGTTTCAATGTCCAGTTGGGTAGGAACACAGAGTTTGATTATGAAAAAAAAAAATTTTATGATGCTTTGTACTTTTCCATGCTTTCTCCTTTGGTGTCCTGCTGTTGTTCAAGATACAACCACAAGGTACCAATTTGAATTTTAGAAGGGAATGAGGAGGAAACCATCAGTATAATGGCTTTATTCTGGTGTCCAACCTCTGGATTCAAAACCAAAGCTGCTGATGCTTTTCTGTGCTTCATTACTTCCACAGTTGTTGAAAACTAAGCTTTTTGTTTTAATGTTATAAAAGGTGTTATGTTCATTTATGATTGTGCAGCTAAATTCACCTTTGTTTATAATTTTATTTTGTTTTGTTTGCAGGGTTGTTTCCTGCAGTGCTGAACCTCGCTACTAATGCTCTCATCACAACCAATGCTACCTGTGGAGAAAAGGGTCGGGAAATGTACTGCAAACTTGTGGAACATGTACCTGGACAGCCTGCAAGGAACCCTCAGTGCCGTATTTGTGATCAAAGGAGCAGGGTTCCACATCGTACGTGTGCCATTTTAATCTTGTTCCTTTAAAAAGACTTTTTCCAAAGGCAGTAGATACTCAGCAAACAAAACTGTAGGTCACTGGCCCGATTACTACGAAATGTCTGTCTTTTAATTTTTAAATTAGGTTATTCATGTCTCCCATTGGTATTTCATAATCTGTATATGTTATCCCTTAAACTGAACTTTCTAATTCAGATACTTAAAGTGGAACACCTAAATTCAGATTTAGAAAAATTAAGTGTCTACAGCTGTTGCTGAATTCTCTTGATATGTAAGGACCATGAATGAAAACCAGATGACTTTTACCTGCATACCTACCTGTGGAATCTGAACATTTTGGCCAATCTAAACAGTATCTGAAATTTCAGTTTAGGACCAACTCCAGTTTTATTTTATTCTGTTCTGGGATATTTTGCTTCTTTGTTTGGTGTTATTCAGTTTCACTGAGCCAGCAAAAAGAAGATAAGATAATGGAGCACTCATTGGTTTAATTGCTTAGTTTTTCATATTAAAATTGATCTTTGCTAACAGTGCTTTTTTTAAGACTACCCAGAAGCAAAATCAGTTTTCAAGTATAAATTTGTTATCATCTGCTTCAAAGATGCTTGTTTCTAATAGTTGGGAAGATTAGAACTAAGAACATTTCTTAGTCAAGTCATACAAGTTTAATTTCTTGTGACCTTGCAGTGAAAGACATGAATAGCATTAACGTTGTTAGATTTTTGTGGTTATATTGGCACCGTAGATGGTAGAGAGTGTAGACACTTAAGCAGCTTTTCATGGAATAGATAAAATGTTGGAAGAAGCACAGCCACAGAAGCATGGAGGCAATTTCTCTTTTTTTTCAGTTGTTTCCCTCTAAAACATCGCTCAGATACATTTACGCCTCATGACAAAGCACATGTAAGCATGTGCTTAAAACTACAGAAAAAAGAAAAAAGATGACATTTAATCTATCTGCTAATTCTAGACAGGATGAGCTATGTCTGTAGCTTTCCAGACAGGAGCTTGTTTAGCGTCTCCTTAGAAACTTCCTTCCAGGGCCACCCTTCCTAGAGTTATTTTACTCATTAGAAAGTCTTTTCCTAATGGCTAATCTGCATCTTCCTCGCAGAAATTCATGTTACCTTTTTTCTAATTTCAGTCAATACAAGGAATGGATTATTCCCGTTTGCTCTACAAAAGTCTTTTACTTAGTTGAGGGTTGATGGTGTTGCTGCTCTATCTAGTTTCCAGACTAAGCTATCTCTTTTCTTTCATTCCCCTCATAGGTTGTATTTTCTAGAAGTTGAACTGTGCAAACTGCAGTTTTCCGAATTCTCTGTAAAGGTTTTAATCTTATTACAATTCACCTAAGCTCTTACCAGCACTGCATAGAGATGCAGGTTTGCTTCAGAATGAACAGAATATATTCCTGTTTATGTGTTCTACTTGGTTATTTCCCGTTTTTAATGTTGCAACGCCACTGAGAGATGTGTAGTTAGTTGTCCATTATAATCCCCAGGTGCTTTCCTGCCAAGCAGCTACCTATCCATTTGCTCCCAATCTTGTATTTGAAAAGCTAATGGTAATTGCCCCAGTATAGACTACTACATTTGTCTGAAGACAGTTGCAACCTATTTTTTTCTCCAAGATAGTTTCCAAATTTTTTAATTGTAGGAATTCCCTCTTTTTTAATTGTTGTAAATGCCATCTTCTGAGGAAAAGTCACATGATTTTGTAGCAATATAAGCATTCAAATGATATGTTACATTGCAGTACTGTGTCTCACTCAGAGAAGATTTCAGGGGCTTTTGGAACCATTCCAGCTGGCAAACACTGTGCAATAGATTCTTTCCCTTCTTTATAGATGGGTATTTAGAGACACATGCACATCATACAAAGGTTTTTTCTATATCAAGTTTGTTTAATTCAGAAAGCAAACCTAAAACAGAGCTGGATTGTTTTGTTCCCATGTCCTGCTTATGATTTCAGATAGTGTACACTAATGTATGTGTATATACACAGACTTACATATGTGTATACATACATATATATAAACCCCATCTGAATGATTTATATTTGTGTTTCCCCTCACTCCTACCCTCTTAACTTGAATCTGTCCAGCTTCATAATGTCTGGTCTTTTGTTGCCCACCACATCTCATTTTAAGGTTTTTAAATGTTCATTTGGCAGAAGGAAGTGCCTTATTTAAACAGAGATGGCTCATTAATAGGGAACCATGTAATGTAACCAGACTTTAAATGATCCCCCTGGAATGTGAGAGTCTGGAGTGCCTCCCCTTAATTACTGTAGTAGGAAATGAACACAAATTCCCTGGTTAATCACATGTGAGCCCAAATTAAAGAGCACAGTTTGATGGGCTCACTCTCTATGTTCTCCCCCTTGCCATCCATCAGAGAGATTGGTCCTTCAACTGCATTTGCAATCCAGTCCTTTTTGCAAGTATTATATTTTCCCTTTCATTTTGAATAGGCAAAACATGCCAGCAATTAATCAGTGTTTTCAAATTAATTATGATTAAACTTTCGTAATGGTGATTACAGTTAATTGTTGATTCATCTCCCAACCCTCCTTCTCATGATTTACTGTTATATCAATTTTACCTGAGGAGACTTACATCAAAATTTCCAATTAGACGGCTTCTGTCACATTCACTGAGGAGCACGGAGTTTGATTTACAGAAGTTTTTTTGCTAGCACTTATTTAAAGCCAAGGTTTATTAAAATGATCAGAGCTGCGGGAACTGACAACATGTAAAGCATGGGTGTGTTTTGCTTTTCTCTTCAATATAATGATAAAGCCACTAATCACATCATTTGGGGCACCAGCATCCTAACTTGCAAATGTTGGTGCCCACTAATGCCTCTGAATAATCTGATATTTAAATGAAATTTTTGGCATTTTCAATTTTGAGGGCTTATGCCTTCCCTCACTCCCACAAAGCACTTTAATAGTATCTTTAAATATGTTCAGACATTCTGGCTTTCCTTAATGAGCTAGGACTCCTGTCCTCCACAGGTGGCTGATGTAGCAAAAAAGAAGAGACACAAAGACTATCAATCTGGCTGGTTGATTTGAGTAATAATTAAAATAACAAGTAAATTAATCTGTTAATGAATTAATTATTTGCAATTCGAGGATTAGCTAGTAATGAAGCATATTCCAGTTTTATATCAAGAAAACCTGTCAGTTTAGAAAACCATCCTTAATGAGAGGGGTAGGATTTCTCCTATCTTGTTTTGTTCTTGCAGACAGAACTTGCATAGAAGAAACCTCCTGTATTTGAATTTCCTTTGGGCTATTTCCCCCCTAATGTACAGACTTGCTCTAGGCAATTAGGGACTTGAAAATACAGATCCTTGTACTTTTTAAAACAGAGGTTATCTTATTCTCCATTTTGTACAGGAGAGAAACATGAATTGACCACAAAAAGTAACATGGAAATGTTGAGTGTGATTTTTCTCAGTCTAAATAACATTAAAGCACTGTGTAAGCAGACTTCAATAATTTAGAAGATCTTGAAATCTAGAAAGAATTCAATTCTGTAAAGAAATACTTATCCCTGTTATTTGGGATTCATCTGGGACACTGCATCAGAGTAAATGTAGACATGAAAAGTAATGCATCTTGGTCTTTGATATGGATTATAACAAAGAAAACCTTCTTTATAGGCATGCGAGTCGGACCATTTTCCAGTTGAGAATTATATTCTGTAATGATTTCTGAATCGTTTCCTCTGTAATGATTTCTGAATTATTTAATGAATTATTTCCATGTGTGCTTATAAGTGTCTTAGAAATGCAAGTACCAGTATTACTTTAATCTCTGCTTTTCCTACACACCATATCTCGGGTTCCTGATCTGTTGTTTCTGTTGCAACATTTAATGACTTTACAGTACTTGAAAATTTGGAAGACTGCAGTTAATTTAGATGCCTACATTTTCTGTAGAATCAGGAAAGCCTCCAAGTGCATTTAGGTGTTCTGAATCACCGTTTTGTGATCCTAACCAAAACTAAGCAAATAACATTACATGAGTATTCCAGTAATAATAAGCATGACTGTGCCCCAAGAGTAAAAGAAAAATTAATTTCCTGATTTTTATTTTAAAGTGCTGCCTCATTAGTTCTGTAATTGTATTTAAATCTAGATTTTAGATCTAAAAACATTTAAATCTCCTAATAATTTTGAAATATATTTATCTATTTATTTCTGCTGTTCTAACAGAACGACATCCAATAACAAATGCAATTGATGGCAAGAACACTTGGTGGCAAAGTCCTAGTATCCAGAATGGAATTGAATATCATTATGTGACAATCACATTGGACCTCCAACAGGTAGACTTCTGTTTGTTTGTTTCTGCAAAGGCTTACTTTCTTGCACAATATATCACCTGGATTCTTCTCCTGGTTGCTCTATGTTGCTTTTGTATTATGAAGACACACTGAGCTTCTCCTATAATTTTCTGGGTTTTATACGGGTAATTCTGACTGACCCATTCATTGTAAGATAATGTACGAAATTAAAATTATCTCATATGTATTTTTATGAAGTCATGTTAAAACTATTTTAAACATAACATTTTCAGTTTTATTTTCATGATAACTTCTGGTTTGGCTCTTTAAAGACAAAAGAGTTTCAGGGAAAAACAAATATGAACAGAAGTTTATGTTCAGAATACTGTTCTTGTTTCAGTAACATAGTACTATACACTTAAATACACAAAAAATACTACAAATACTTAAATATACTAAAACCAGTTTAGCTGTGCTAGGGATATGTGTGCATGTGATGGGTTATTTTGACGGACAGCCTGGGTAAAGGGAAGAGTTTGGCTAACGAGGTTCTTAAATAAATTGCCTCTTGTTAGCGGGATCTTACTTGACCGATGTAGCTATATGGACTGCAGTGTTTTGAAGCTTATGAAAATTCTACATAAATTCCAGGTATGTAAGTGAAAGGATTTGAGGGCAGGTGGAAAATAATTTTATTTTGTTATGCCAAGATAAATACAGAACAATTATCTGGTACCAAATTTATTCATCATGTTATTAAACTTGACCATTTTGCTATCCAATTAAGTAGGGAACAAATTAATTCCCCTCTCCCCTTTAAAATCTTCCCTCATCTGTGGCTGGCCCATATTTGTCTGCAATTTGAATCAGACCACAAAACATAGAATAGATTTGTAGAATCATTTAGGTTGGGAAAGACCTTTAAGATCATAGAGTCCTACTGCAAACTTAACACTGCCAAGACCACCATTAAACCATGTCCCAAAGCACCACATCTACATGTCTTTTAGATACCTCCAGGGACAGTGACTCAACCACTTCCCTCGGCAGCCTGTTCCGATGCTTGACAACCCTTTCAGTGAAGAAATTTCCCCTAATATCCAATCTAAACCACCCCTGGCCTGACTTGAGGCCGTTTCCTCTTGTCCTGTCACTTGTTACTTGGGAGAAAAGACCAACGCCCACCTCTCTATAAACTCCTTTCAGGTAGTTATAGAGAGCAATAAGGTCTCCCCTCAGCCTCCTCTTCTCCAGACTAAACAACCCCAGCTCCCTCAGCCGCTCCTCATAAGAGACGACCTTTGCTCTAGACCTTTCGCTAACTTTGTTGCCCCTCTCTGGACACGCTCCAGCACCTCAATGCCTTTCTTGTACTGAGGGGCCCAAAACAGTATTCAAGGTTCGGCCTCACCAGTGCTGAGCACAGGGGCACGATCACTTCCCTGCTCCTGCTGGCCACACTATTCCTGAAACAAGCCAGGATGCTGTTGGCCTTCTTGGCCACCTGGGCGCACTGCTGGATCACGTTCAGCTGGCGTTCAACCAGCACCCCCAGGTCCTTCCCCACTGGGCAGCTCTCCAGTCACTCTTCCCCAAGCCTGTAGCGTTGCATGGGGTTGTTGTGACCCAAGTGCAGGACCGGCCCATGGCTTTGTTAAACCTCATACAATTGGCCTCGGCCCATCGATCCAGCCTGTGCAGGTCCCTCTGCAGAGCCTTCCTACCCTCGAGCAGATCGACACTCCCGCCCAATTTGGTGTCATCTGCAAACTTGCTGAGGGTGCACTGGATGCCCTCATCCAGATCATTGATAAAGATATTAAACAAGACTGGCCCCAAAACTGAGCCCTTGGGAACACTGGTGGTGACCAGCCGCCAACTGGATTTAGCAACATTCACCACCACTCTTTGGGCCTAGTCATCCACCCAATTTTTTACCCAGTGAAGACTATGCCCATCCAAGTCATGAGCAGCCAGCTTCTCCAGGAGAATGCTGTGGGAAATGTTTTAATGATCTGTATTACAGGCGTTAAAGAAAAAAGGGAAGGTCCTTTCTCTGGCTCACTGGAGAGAAATTCCCCTTCCCAGCTCCCCCTTCCTCTGTGATTTCTTCACTGAGATCAGTTTTCTATTTCAGTTTATTATTACTGGTTTATCAGTTTCACTTGGAACCTGCTTGTCCGTATCTCCCTTTTTTCTTATTTAGCTATACTTAAAGAGGACAGTAGCTAATTATCAACTAAAGACACTTGAATAAAGCATAGTTTGTCAGAAGATAGAATGAAGTGAAATGCAGGGTGTTGAGACATCTGTGTACATCTGTACATATATTTTTTTTTGTAAGAGACCAAACAGTCTTAACTTAGTCCAGAACTCAGAACTTCAGTAACATTTAATGATGAGTAATGCTTGGATTTCTTTTTTGGACTTTTTTGTCCTTTATTGCTTATAAAAAAGCTGTCACCGAAATGATCTGACAGTAAAAATTCTTTTACCTTGTATCAGTGACACTGAAGTACTTGGAAAGCAGTAGTCTTTATACCTGGAAGAGCCTTTGAATCCTGGAATAATTATTAGCATTCTGGCTTTGGAGCCCTAATTGTTACTGGCAGAAACGATCCTACATCTGTGTCTTTGGCCTTATACATGCAAAAGTATTCAATGTGCATTTCTCTTTCAACTAGCAGAGCTAAACCTTTTTACAGAACTTTGAGTTTAAGCTCCTGTGCATTAAAAAGTTGGGTTTTGTTTGTTTGTTTGTTTGTTTGTTTTAAATATCTGTTAAACTTCCAGAGTTATTAACTGGTTTACCTTTACAGTAGGGCATTATGCCTCTCATTGGTTATGATCTATTAATATGTGACTAGCTCTCAGGCATTAAAATTAAATTACCATCCTTGTTTTCACTTGTGATTTTACCTGAGCACTTGTTTAGGTCAGGTCTGCTAAACTAGGGCTTTACAACTTCTGTTTTTTTCTGTTATGTCACTATCTAGGTTGTCATAAGAAATAAGCAAATTTGTGTACTTCTGAAAGTTTTGGGTGTTCTAATATACTAAAAGCTAGCAACTACAGGGTCAGTGACTATTTTGAAGAAAAAGTATGGGTTATTCTAATGTATTTATAAGGCTTCTTTGTGTGCCAGTTGACAGCAATCTGAGAATGTGTGTTCTGTAGGTTTGGCCTTTTTTTTTTTTTTTTTTAAATGAGACAAGGCTCAAGTATGAGCCTGTTTCTTTCCCATGTTCTCTTATTGTTCAAAAAAGCTTGGCAGTCCTTTTGCAGTGCTAAAGGTGAAAGGTGATACCTTCTCTTAAGCCCATTCAGTTGCATTGGCTGGAATAGGAACAGTGTTGAGGTTCTCATGTATGTCAGAGAGGAGGGATAAGGCGCTATGTCACTAATGCTGTCTGGCTCACTCTTTATGACCTGAGTAACCTATGTAGTTAGGAACGCATACTATGTTTACTTACCACCTTACACGAACAGAACAACAGTTTTGTTCCCCCAAATATAGTAAAAGGTATGTTGCAATTTGCGTGACTTTTAGACTGCTCAGTAAGAAATAAGAGTTTGGATTTTGAGGAGTATTAGGAGTTTCTGTTTGCTTATTCGAGTATTTTGTAGGCACAGCATTGGAGGCTGTATTAAAGTAGTTGGTAAAATACAAAATTTCTCTTCCAGCTAGTGTCATGCGTAGTAGTCACTATGAATGATGGAGGTCACCAGATACCTTTGAGACCTCACTGAAAAGAAATACCACGCTTTACTTCTGGTTTATAGGAGATTCGGTAATTGCTATGTTTGTGTTGATAAATTCTTGCTTTAAGTATGAAAATGCTTAACTTCTTTTTGTGAGGTAGAAGTAAAAAATGACAAATCTACAAGTAATGGACTGAAAATTGCAGGAATGCATTAGTTTGTATGTTATTACTGGTAATTATGACATACATGGAATGCTTTTAGCAATCCTAATTTCATGAAAAAATCAGGAAAATAATTACAATTTCTTCATTTATATACTGCTTGGCCTTTTGGGGCACTTACATGTTTTTTTACTTTATTGTGTGGTGTAGCCATATAAAAATGCTGTGTATTAGTTAGCAACAATTAATAAACTGAAGATGTAAAATATATTTAACTTTAGAAGGAGCTGAAATATTATCAGTCAGGTTGGCAAAAATGCAGGTTTTTTTTTTTTCTTTTCTCCCAACAGTTGAGGTTTGCCATAATACTTACAAAGAGCTTTTATCTATAATGGAAGCTAGGTTTCTAATTCATTAAAGTACATTTGAAATTTGTACCCCGTCTATTATAAAAATATGAGTTGAAAACTGGAACTATTTGGTTTTAAGCATCTTTGCTAATCTGCTCTTAACCCTTCCCTTTTCTAGACTTTTTAGCCATTTTGGCAATCACCATCTTACCTATTTCACAAGAATATTATGGAACACCATTTGTAGCTGTACATGTGAAATTATTTTTTACAGTGCTTTTCGTCCAGCAAGTGCATGGGAGGTTAAAATATGAATGTAGATTTATTTGGGAATTGATCATACAAAATTAAATGGAGGTTAAAATGCAAGTTTGACTCTATTAACTGGTTACTGACTGACTGTACTGGTTGACTCTACACTGGTTACTGGAAGTGAAACTGCAGATCTGAGTTTGGCAGGGTAGGTGCACTGGTGTGCTAGGTTGTTGCATCTATGAAGCACTCACAAATTACTAAGCCAAGCTGTCTGCTCTTCTGCATCTCTTAGTCCTGCTGGTTGTGTAGGGTCTGCGGGTTTCACCTTAAGAGTGGTGGGCAGTTCAAGTGCAACAAAAGTAATTCAGGTCTGGTAAGTGCAATGTTTAGCAGGACAGAAAATAAGCCTTCTCATCAAGAAATACAGAGAAGGGAGTTGGCAAAACAGAAATGCTTAGACTTCCAGGGAGAACATATTCCCTGTACTCATGCTGTCCCAAATCCTCAGTTGGTTTAGTTTCACAGTGATGTGGAAGATCAGTAGAGTATTGGCAAATACACAGGCAAAACAGTTGGCAGTTTGAGGTGAGGTGGTCAGCCCATCTGCTTCTGATTTCTACACACATCAGGACACTTTTATTAACAAACTGCCTGCTGTTGTGGGGAACAAGGACATTGAAAATACTCTTGCTATTGCTAAGATACTTGTGCCAGGAGCATATTTATGTGGGGTTTGATTTTTTTACTGTACACTTAATATTTTTTTAAATGGTGCTGGAATATTTTATGTGACTTGTAGATGTGTGGAACTCGGGTGGATCCAGAGTTAATGTTCTGGCAGAAAATTCTGGACTTAATTGCCTTAGATTGTGGAGGATCAGTTCAGTGTTTGGGTAATCCTTTCGAGGCATATATTTCTGAAGAAAAAGAAAGTAGTTGACAGTCCTCAGAGCCTCATAAGGTCTCCTAAGGTGCACCTCATAAGGTGCAAGAGCAAGAATAATTGATTAAGCTATGTAGTTAATTTCTTTATAAAGCAATTGCAGTTCATCAGTTTTAAGTTCTTTAAGCTCTGATATTGTCCAACTCTTTCACCTCATCTTTTCATCCTGTCCCATGCCCTCCTTCTTTGTGAAGTGGGGAAGGAGTCTAAAAAATTGTATTTTGACTCCATGTAGAATCAATGTAGTCCCACTTCTCCTGAAGTGTATTTCAGTACTTTTTAGAATGTAAGTTTTTAGACTCATGAACTTTACTATCTGAGTGGCACATATTACACTTTGGGAAGTGGCATTTCTGAAACTATATAGATAATAACTGGAAGTAGGAGAAGAATGCTTGACTTGCTCAGAAGCATTCTGAAAAGCATTTACGAATAGCAGACAGCGATATTCTGCTAATGCTAAATTAATTATTTTGTAATTCTGTATTGCCGAAATATAATTTGAATTGAGGATTTGACCTGATTTTGAATGATTTCTTTGTTATTTGATTCACTTTAATACCCATGAGCGGAAATACCCACACTCACACATGTGCGCATGTGCATGGCCGCAAACATTTATCATGTATCCTTAACGAGGGTGATGCTAGGAAGAGGAAAAGAATTGCAAAACTGAGTGACTGCTTTTGCTTTCTTTACACAAGACTGTACAACTAAGTGGCTCAGTGGCAAAAGACAGGCACGGGAGAACTAAGAATCTGTGACAAGGTGAATGGGAGAGATTCAGGCTGGGACAGGAAAATAACAGCATAGGACTCAGACAAAAGCTCAGTGTGGTAGTCCGTGGGAAGACCTTAAAAGGGAGGGGGTGGGGGGGGAACCCTCCTATCAATGAAGGGAACCGGAATCGGTATGTGCATAGTTTCCGCCAAGCTGAAAAAAAGAACATTAGGGTGGAAGAGTCCCATGGAAGGTACATCTCTGTCCACTCTTTGCTATTATAGGTAGGACAACTACAGACATCAGAAACAGTATAAATAAAATTCTGAAAGCAATATTTTACAGCTGAGTTGTGGATACCGCATAACCAATATGGACTGTGATTCATTATTTTCTTACTCTGCTTTACAATTCTTGATTTAAAAAAAATTATTATTTTTATTTTAAAGCTTGAATTTTGGGTTGCACGATGTGTTTATACATCTGGTGCTGTGCTGAGGACTACTATACCTAATGTGAAAAGTGGCCTTTTAATTTGAATGTTTGGGTAAAATTTGAAACCAACTGAGGAAAAAATATGACTATTGATACTTCAATTTTGCCTGCATTAGTAAAGAGTATGTCATAGTGGGAGAGAGGGGGGACAGACCTGGGAAAGGACTTGTGTTTATTTGGTGCTGAGGACCCAGCTTGTTTGTCAGGAAATTTACTTCAGACTAGCTCTATTCTGGAACGTGGGCTGAACGTCCATTAGCAGCTAAAATGAATCAGGTATGTCTAAGCATGTTCTCCTGGATTAGTTCTTATCTGAAGGGAATCCAGTTTGTGAGCTCCACAATCTATTCATTATGTGAACCAAAGCATGCTAAATTGGGACAGTTGGGAGATTCACCTCAAGAGCACACTCCCTGTCCGAGCTAAAAAGCTAATGTGTCCAGATTTTATGTTAAGCCTATCAGATGCTACACTCACCAAAATGGGAGTGTTCTCTCATGTCTTAATGCAGTATTGGTGACCTTTGTTGGGGGAGAAGGGAAGTACGAGAGAGGAGAAACCTCATGTGAAGACACCTTCCTTGTGGGACCTTGCTTGTCATTTCCTCCTTTGCTTTGCCAGTATTACTGTGTTGTGTTGATAGCTGTTTGAAGGAAAAATTATGTTCAGCTGCCAGTTCCCTTGATGCACAACATTAGCCAGATCCCTCACAAGAGCACAACTCTTTTTCAGAAAGAGTTTGTCACTGTAACACAGCAGCAGAGTTCACATGTTTGTTAGCCAAGGATGGCTTGAGGCAAGCGTGGAAAGTACTCCCTTGCAGAACCATGTGGAAGGTGTTGCCTAGATGTATGGCCAGACTGAGACAGACTACCTGTTTGTAATATGTTTAATTTGTAGAATGGCTGTTTTTAATGAAAGATTATATGAGCAATTAAATTCTTACTTCCGTCACGACCTCTTTGCCTACTTTTGGCATTCTTCCCTCTCCCTTCTAGTACTTGACTGAGGAGTTTACAAGAAGGTTGCTGTAGGAAGGACTGGCTTGGAGTACTTTTGTAAACCCAAAAGTAAAGCTGCCCTTTCTGACCAGCCATTTCTTTGTGTTTCTAGTAAATGAGATTGCGTGTGTTTCACCATCCCCTCCAAAGCCAGTCTGAAAACACATATTCTAGGAACTGTGTCATATTGCAAATTAAGCAGCAGAGACCATAAATTTACTCAGCCTGCGTCCTGTCCAACGTATTTTCTTCTTAAAGAAGAAATAACCAGGTTTTTGAGTCTTGACCATTTAGAAGTTGTTGCATGTTGTTGGATTCAGGAATCGTCTCCCTGTTGTCTGATTTCAAAAAACTAGTGGAATCCGTTGTGTGGCTCTTTGTCTGTACAGATGAACCCCACAATTAGATCCAGTTAAACTAATCCTTTAGGGATTGACTGAAGTCAGTCTTACAGCCACAGTGAAATATAAGGTAAATTGGATTATATTTCATTATAACATTGCTTCTTTTAATACAGATTTATAGTTTTTTATTTTAACTAATAACAGTTCACCAAACAGTGGCTAATGAATCAGAATGTGTTGAGCAACACAGCCATATTAAATATGAGATATTTGGGTTTCACATTATATTTTCTCTTCTCTGGAATATCAGATACATTTTCCAGTAGGGAAAAAAATATTACAGCTAGCTTTCTATTGAATAGCTTTTGATATCAAATATCAGAATAGCTAAAGGAATAAAGAGAAGGTGAATGACACTGTTTAGCCTTGGAATACAAAAACCAGATTAGTAAAATTAAATGCCAGTTGGTCTTTAGATGTTAAATTTGTATATATGTCCAAACATTTTCCTTAGGTTTTCAGTTAATATTTTCTTTCCCTCTTTTACTAAGAATTATGTGCTTCAAATGTCTGAGATGGTTGGAAGACAGTTCCTGTAAAGGTAAAGCCTAAAGCTTCTCTTCATCCGCAAACCAGAAAGTAATTGAACAGAAATGAAAATTAATCCAGACTGAGACTTTTCACCAACAAATGCCAGTCTGTTTTGTCCATCTTCAAAAATGTTTGTCTAAAGACAGAAATGTGAACAGAAGCAAAGTCTGTTCAGACTGTGATGCTGCAGTTCCGTGATTGCTATTCGCCCCCCCATCACATCCCCCTCCCCAAAACTGGCTAAAGGGAGACATTGTTGTCTCCCTTGTTCTGGCACTAGCACTTGTGCTGCCATGCAGCGAACCAGATCAGTACCTGGATACTGAAAACTACATCTTGTCTTGTTTTTTTGAGGGTTAGGTTTCTGCCAGATCAGTTTTCTAATTTGGCTTGCTGTGTGAGGTTTTAATGCCAGTGTGGAGGAGGGGGCAGGAACATATTTCTGGAGGTGGTGGGGAAAACAGTTCCACCCCTCTCCAGAGCAGCTGGCACTCTGTGTTGGCTTCAAATGACTGTAAAATTTTGAAGTATAAAATACTGATCTATGAGCTACGGTCCATGCCTGCAACATAGAGCTATCATCCTGAATTTTTGTTTCTAGTATTTCTTGCACATAAATCTTTCTGTTTTGAAGTAGTGTAAATATTTGAGAATTCAAAGCATTAACTATCTCTCTCAAACAAAATCCTAAGTCCAGTTCTCTGGCTCAGTTATACCTAAGTGGTAATGAACTGTTAAAGTGACAGCCTGAAAAAGATGTAACTAAAACCATGAAAATGACACTGTGGAAGTGGTATTAAAAAAAGTAGGAGATCTGTTCTGTTTTATTACAGTCCCCAGCCAATTTTTCCACATTTAACTGGATGTTAATTTTAGTACTGATATTTTTTTAATTTAGTTTTTTGTTGCTATCTTAGATTTGAATCTGAACATTTTAGTAATTCCCTTCATTTCTTTAGTTTCATAATTTGCTGGTAATACAATAATCAGGTATCTATAGGATGAAATAAAGTGTACTTTGCCCTTCTGATATTCTTTTTAACCAAAGCAAAACTATTGGATTTTAAGTTAGTTTATAGTGAAGTGATTTGAAAAAAGTGAAAAGAAAAACCAGAAAACAAACAACACATAAATATACTGGTGAAGATTAATAGCAAACATACCTAGAAAACGTAATTACTAGTAATTGAGAAAACAAACAGAACTGTAGTAAATATTTTGACATCGTAGTGAACATTTTTAAGAACTACATGGTTTATATACTGTTAGCAAGTATACTTTAAATTATGCAGCTTTCCACCTGGCTTTCCCTTCATGGGAAGGAGACAGTATATGCACACTGGTAACAGATGCTATACAGGGCTCAGTTCTTGTCTCAGAATAAAGTTTTCCACGTTAATATCACTCAGACAAAAGCCTAAAGAAAAATGAATGACCTTTTTCTTTAGCTAAGGCTTGAGAGCGCGCATCTATGCCAGCTGTAGCTCCAGTAAAGCCTCCTGCATTAAGCTTTTAGATGGTCTAACAGACAAGTGTTAGTGAACTTGCCCAAGTTGACTTTCCCCCAGCATTAAAAAAGAAGGTTTTTCGTGAGTGGTGCAATACATGGAGGGAGTACTCTTCAATGCGTTCTGAAATGCTAAGAAGCTGTTGTCATCCTGAAAGATCAGTTGTAATACCCACCATATAAAGTGCTGCTAGCTAGGTTGAGTAGTTGTATTAACAATAAATCTCCACAGGATTATTTTGCCCAATGATTTTTATGTTACCCACTAAATCAAACCATAACATTATTGCTTTGTGGTTAGTCAGAAAGATCTCTAGGTAAGCGAATCCTTTCAGCTTCAGTTCATAATACACGCTGGCAAAGATTAAAAAAAAGTTTTGAGTATTTATAGTTTTTCTTTCTGTGGTTACTTGCCTTAAATTTTCCTTGGATGACTACAATAAATATAAGTACCACTTTTTTCTTTTCTAATTTTGGCTTTAACCAAAAGAACTATTCACCTTTCCATCCTTCAAGTAAATAGTTTCAGGATATAGGTCCTAAATACTCTAAATACTCTATTATAACCTTTGAATCTGAGTGACACATATGTTCTGACATGAATATGAGGTTTTCTTCTGATTTTGTACTGTTGGCAATTCTGGTTCCAAAGAAAGTCACAGAGCCTGGGAGAATGATGGCGTGACAAATAATGGGGTCATAGGAGTCTCAGGCTAGAACTCATTTTGCTCTCCTTACAAAGAAATATGTCATCATTGAATAGTTTATGATAAATACAAAGGTAACTTGAAAAAACTAGTTTGGCAGCTGACAGTTGTGGTCATGAAATAGTGCTTCTGTTGTGCTAGCTGTTTATCACAAAATTATTATGGAAATGTAAGGTCTATGCTACAAGATGGGCAACGAGATTCTGTAGTTCGCATGAAGGACAGCTGAATATATGTTAAGAGATAAGTTATTAATTGACTAATTTGTTTCTTGTAAGATTTTGTGTGTAAGTTAAGATTTAAGGAGGTAGGAGCAACTCCTAACAGCAAGAAAATGCCTTGTCATATGAATGTCGTGTAGTGCTTTGCGGCATTATGCCAGTATTTATACAATGATTTGATTAAATATGCTTAAGATTGTTTTTAATTGCCTTTTGTTTAAGCTAGCAGGATGTAAAAGTGCTCAGATATCAGTACATGGCCCATAATAAAATGCTGCTACTCTTACTAATGTGCACAGTAGGTCAGAGCTTGGTCAAGAGCATTGAATTGCCAAGTGTTCCTCCTTGTCTGTGCAATGGTCTTGATTTGTTGGTGGATCTAAAACCACTCCAGGAAAAAGTACTAATGGTAATAAAGTAAATGTTCGAATAGGACTTGGGGCTGCATAAAATCATCCCTTGTTCTGAACAATGAAGAATGAGTGTGTATATATATATTCCTTTCACCAAGTCTATTGATGGCAAAATTATTCCCTCTCTCTCTCCGTGCTCCATGAAGTCCGTGTACAGCAGGTCACATGCTCTGTGGAGGCACTTAGAGACTCGCTTATCAATGATGTGGTTTAGACAGTCAGCAAAAATAGTCATTAATGTAGCTCTTTCTATTTGATTTGGACTAATGTGGACTAAGTGACTGAAAAAACTTACAGTATGTATTGGATCTCTTCAGCAATGAAAGATAGAAAACCAGAGACTTAGTCTGTTCTTACACAGAACATACAACTTCATGGTGAAGATAAACCTTTTTGCTTGTTTTGTGAGTCCTAACCTGTTATGTCTTCTAATTATTCAGAAGTAAATCATGATTGTAAAAGGGGGCTATGAGATGGAAACATAAAATTACTAATCTCATAATTCACTTTTATATTCCATATATCCCCTGCTATGCCATACAGCAACATATCCACATCTAAAGCAGTTCTCAGGATAATTTAAAAAGTATTAAGAACTAAAAACAAAAATGAAAACTGAACATGCATACATTTTTTTCATCTGGAAATCCGATTTCAAATCTCAGCTCTTTTCCATTTTCTTCTTTCCTTGTGTATGTTTTTGAAATTTCCAAAGTTTAGTGACATGAGAGAGCTTAGAAACATTGCCAGAATATATTTTTAAGCCTTCTTAACAACTATCATGCTTAGCTAAAGAAATGAAGCGTGGTGTATATGAAGAAAAAGTGAAGAAAAGAAAAAGGCAAAGAAGAGGCTGAAAATATTTTGGAAAAAAGTCTCTATATTTTTTTTATTTGAAGGCTCAAGTTACTACTTTATTCATGTTTTCATTATTCAAGTTGTTCCTATTGCACAAGGTTTCCAGATAGAGATGGAGAGAACATTGTGTAATGTTCAGGGAATGGGCATAAATTAGTACATGTCTGTTTCATATTCAGATCAATGATCTTAACCTCAAAGAGCTTACAATCAAAATCAAATCAAAATCCCAGGTCCTCAAGATGAATACGCTGAATAACATGTTCTATTCCAGAGAACTTGCAAAGGCTTCAGCAAGGAAATGTTAAAGGTTTAAATGTCGATAATACAGAAGATGCTCTGTGCTAACAGTCCAATAGATTCAGATGTTTGTACCCCTCTCTAGAAGGTGGGTAACAGATGTCACCTCACTAAATAACTAGTATTTATTTATATACTTTTTAGCACTCTGCAGAGAAGATCTTTAATTTCACATTGATAAAATTAGTGCAGCGTGAACTCGCTTTCTGTTGTACAAAAAGGGTATCTGAATAACTTAAACAAGATACATCCCAGGGTGCTGAGGGGATTGGCTGATGTCATTGCTAGGCCACACTCCATCATATTTGAAAAGCCATGGCAGTTGGGCAAAGTCCCAAGTGACTTCAGAGGAGGGGATATAACATCTGGTTTTAAAAAGGATAATAAAGAGGACCCTGGAAACTACCAGCCTCTAGTGCAAGATATCCCTGCTTAAGGCAGGAGGGTTGGACTGGATCTTCAAAGGTCCCTTCCAACCCAAATGATTCGATGATTCTATAAGAAAGGTAAGCGTTCTCTAGGAAAAGCAGATTCTTATGTGCTATTCCCGTACCTGGCTAAATAGGTTTATCTATGTTAAAACTAATACTCTCATTATGGAATTAAAATAGAAAGATTTGGTATGAGTCTGTGATAGATGAGAAGATTGAGAATAGTTTTTAAATGTCTAGGTTTCAAGGTTTGTGTGTCGTAGAACTTTTAAAATGAGCCTAAAAAATTGGCTGTGGTAGTTCTTTTCTTTTCAAGCTAGGGGAACAGGCAGGTCACTGAAATGCAGCTGGTGAGAGGACACTGCCTGGAAACCTCACTGAAGGACATGAGAACACTTCACCCTGGGTACTCTCAATGCTACTGGACCCAGGCTGAGCATCATTTCTTGGATCAAGAAAAAAAAAAAATCTTTTTGGTGTTTTAGCATCAAAATAGAAGAAACACCTTTTCTGTTCTTCTCTCCTATTGTCTAGGTTTGAAGAAGAAAGCTTTGAATATTGACATTTCCATCAATTTTCCTTTCCTCACCATACTCTGTCTATGGAAAGAAGCAATTAGTCTTATGAAATAAAGAGAATAGAAATTGCTTTCTACTATTATTTGAAAGCACTGTGAAAAGAAATGACTAATTTTAGTCCTCAATTCTGGTATACGCTAGGCCAATGATGAGCAGCAAAAATGGTCAACAGAAAGCAGCTATTCTTTCTGAGGCCTTCACGATCAACTGAACAGTGGGTAATGGAGAAAACCAACAGAGAAAATTACAAAGAACAAAGTTGACATTGCCAGAAACTTTACAGGTACTGATTCGCTCCATTTGGCTTAATGTATCTTAGATATTCAACAGCTGGACAACTTGAGAGCTGTACAGTTTGACATTTTATAAAGTGCACTGTTTTAATAGACTTTGCTTTTATTTTTTTTTTTAAATGACACAAGTTATAATCATCTTTTACTTATAACATGAGCAAAAGTTGAGAGGTATTAATAAAAGATCTATTTTTCTCAAGGAGAAGAAAATGTTCTTAAAGGAACCTGCAGCCTCTCTAGCAGTTATGTACAAGGGAGGGAGAAAGCTGAGATTGTTCTTAGTTGAGGTATTTTTAAATTGTTTGTTTTGTTTTTTTTTTAAATGCATGTTCTGCAGGTATTCACTGAGTGGCACTGAGCAGTGTACATGAGTGAATTTTTGTCTAATTAAAAAAGGTGGACAATTTCTTACTGAAAATTGGCTTGATTTGGAGACACCCACCTTTGAGCTTGTCAAGGTTCACTATGGTAAAACCTTTCTCAGTTTATCCCAAGAAGCGCTGCATACATCTTATTTTGCATGACACTCACAGCTACAGTTTTTCCGGGACAGATGATGCCCTGATAGCTAGTAACCAGAATTGTTCGCAAGACTGTGGAAAAAAACCCTATGTTGGAATCAAGTGTGTGCGTCTTTCAGCCCAAATTCCCCATCTGGTAGAAGCATTTCAGCTGGAAGCAGCTCAGATGAACAGGAGAGACATTGTCCTTAGAAGGCAAACTGCAGCGTGGTGGGGGGCTGTTCAGCTCTCTAAAATGGTAGTAGCTGAATCCTGCTTAAGCTTTTTTTTTTTTCCCCCATACCAACATTTTCAATTACAGAATTTCTAACTGTGAGCAGAATGTTTGAAACCACGGCCACTGTCTTTGAGGACAGTGACAGATAATGATATGTGCTAGATGGTCATTTGAGGAATCTGGAGGGCTACTCTATCTCTAAATTAGCCTTTTTGTCTCTCTGAGTTGGATGTGACACTAAAATGAGAATAAAATAGCCAATTGTTTGAAAATTCTTGCCTCAAAACCGTATACTCTCTTTCATAAATAATAGACACAAACAATAATTCGTAACAGCATATGTGAATTGAAATATGACTGGCCACATAGAACCATAAGGAGTTGATATCAGCCTCTGAGAACAAGAGGAGCTGTTTCTCAAGCTCACAAACCCCCTGCTTTTGCTCATTAGAAGAAGTAGTTGGATTTGGTCTGTTTCATGTCTTAAACCAGTAGAAGGAGAGGCTATTCCAAAATGAAAAACGCTAGAAATGTGATATTTAATTTGAGATGTGCAGTGTCCTGCATATTTCACAGTTGTTTTTATACATGAATATAAAGATAGAAGTTAATGATCAAGGAACACTGTTTTAAGTGCACTGAGGATTTGTTTAGATCTGTGATTCGTGATTGTTGGTCATCCTAGGTACTAGAGATTATTGGATCTGGTAGCCTGAGGGATGCAAGGCTGCTGTGGCTTTTTCTTCAAGTTAAGACTGTAGCAAGGCAGAGCTCATATTTCTGAGAGAGTGGAACACACACACAGAGTTGCACAGAGGAACATGAGTAGACCACAGTGCCCTGTGAGCACCCACAGGAACGCACAGCACTCACACAAACACAGCACAGGCTGCTTCGCTTTGTTCTTCCTCTCCTGGATTAAAGTCTGCTAGGGGCATGTGTGTGTGTGTGTGTGTGTGTGTGTGCGCGTCCATCAGTGGATGCATACACAACATGCAACACTTCAGTGGCTGTTCTTAGCTATTTTATCCACACTGCAGTAGCTGGCCTTAGATAAGCTATCCACTAACTGGCCCCAGATCTCACTGGTGTCCCCAGTTGCTGGCACCCAGACAGAACAGCCTTGGCTTTGCAGCCTGACTCTAATTGCTGCTACTCAGACCTCTTGTACTTGCTGGCTAGTCGAGCTTGAAGTTAGAGTGTTCACACATACCCACTCAAAAGAGGGAGCACAACTGAGTGGAAGATACTTAGAAACAGGATTTAATGAGAAAATAGGACAGACTTCAGTGACTGAGGTTAGGACAAACATACTGACCAGCTAGCTATTTACAGCTAAAAGGAGTTTTAATCTCCTTTTCCCTCTATCTGACACTTGTTCCTCCTTGATCCACCTTAATGCCTCCCTTTCCCCCCTCCTCTGGTCCTTCACCTAAATGTTCCATAGTAAGCCTCACCCATTTACACAATCCCACTAACACATCCTGTAATAGGTCTTACGCACTACAAAAATGTTCTTTTCTCCTGCTGCTCTTAATGAGTCATACTCCCCTGTAGCCGGTAACCCCCGTTAGCCTGCAGGGTGTTCTGAGACAGCTCTCTCAGTTGACTCATCTGGATGGGTTTCGCACTGGGACAAGGGGTGTCTGCAGTGCTTTGCCATCCCTGGCACCACTTCTGAATGGCTGGTTAAATAAATCTATGGAAAGTTTAAGGCCACAAGCTTTAACAGTATTTATGTCAGGCTGTAAAGAAGTAAATCCTTGCCCGAATTCTGCACTCTTCTCAATAAAATGTTTACTTGACCACTGAACTGGAGTAATAATCAACAACATAATATAATTACAGTAAATAAGTAGATACACAGTTTCCACAAGATTGCTGATGGAAGCCTCCATTAGGGCTATTACATTCTTCTTGTTGGGAAAATGAAATGGAAATACTTCTGTAGAATTGTGTGGTACTGTATTTTTTTCTCTGATGATATACTGACTTACATGAACGGTTTCTAACAGAAGGATTTATTTTTTAAATAGAAGTGCAGGTGGGAGTCAGACACAATGAGATTTCCTGCTTCACTAGCTAACCCTATGCAGATTACCGATTCACATCAGCTCTGTCTGAATAATATTAGTGTAGCAAATTATCCTGTATAGTGGGATGCACTTTTCTATGTCTTATGAGGCATTCATAAGAAGATACAGTGCTATAACTTATGGAACCTTTCCTCACAATATGTGCTTTACAGATCTCAGTGCTGAGACAATTACCAGTGAAAACGAGACCCAAGACTCATTTTGTTTCTCATCTTGAGGATTATGTTGTCTATAATTTGGGAAAAGCTTAAAGGACGATTTAGACTATTTCCCTCCCACCCCATAATTACACTATAGTCACATGAGCAGAGAAGTAGAAAAAAGCGCCAGCTGCACTTTGGCAGCAGTGTTAATGGACTATTACATGCTACTTGGCAGCTTGGTATTGCTCTGTTTTCACATTTGCATCAGCAAACTTTGGTTTCCAGGTCACATTGTATTGGACTTGGACAAAACCAGATGTGCTCTAACATTGTACAATTATTACATCAATTGACAAGTGTCAGCTTATTAATGCTATTTGAAAAGTAAACCAGGCATACTTCATCAATTACCCTGTGGGAACAGAAGCTCAGTGTTACAATGTATTAGGAAACTTGGCTCCAGAAAGCTGAGCAGGTTCACTTTTTTTGACTGTGGAAACAAATACAGGGAAACTCAGAGATACATTAGACTTTACTGGTATTAGTACCTCCAAGGTACTAGGTGCTTAGTACTATCAGTAACTAATTAGTACTAAGGTAATAGAGCTCTAGCTGGTTGTATTACAGTAACCAGAACACCGTTTGCTAAGCAACTCGACAGTGAAAGAAGGGTTCCTCTTGGACCTGAAGACAGACAGTTTTCCAATTGGTTGGAAAGTCAGTGTTGCTTCCATGACATTGACTTGCTTTGAGACTCATCATACAGCTGCCATTAACTTTAGTCTGTTTTTCTGCACTAGTTGTTACTGTCAGCCTGTTTAGAAAGCACATTAAAGTATGGAATACACTATGTTTGTTGTCTGTGTCATAGCACTGTGATGAGCTGGTAGTGACTACTGTAGCTCTCTAAGCTGGGGCAACTGTCTTCCTGATTCATATTAAAGCTCTACAAGTCTAGTTACCCCCCAAAGAAAAGGTGTTTCTAAGAAGCATGGATTAGCATCCTGTACTTTCTCCAGCCCAGCCTCAGTGAGAAAGATTAGGAATAATATCGACCAGGGCATGTTTTTATGCATGTGCTCACTCACCTTGCCTTGACTGCAATTAGCATTAACAGCCTACCAACATTTAAAAATTCTGGTTTTTAGATTCAGCTCTGTTTCTCTGTCCAGGAAATAATTTTGTTTTATATGAAACAGTGTTTCAGTTCCACTCGTGAATAGAGACGTGAAGAAAAGGGAATGTTTCACATGTCAGTGGGTTGCAGATAGCTCGGCACTGTTGCAGACGCCACTGAAGGAACTCAGAGGCTAGGGCACTAGTAGTAGACTGTATCAAGCTGAAAACTTAACAGAATAGTAGTTAAAAACAACCCTTCATGTGTACTTTTTTATTTACCTTAATAAGCTTTTTTTCATTGTCAAGTTTAGATTAAGAGAAATAATGTTCACCCCACTATGAGCTGCAATACGCTGTTTCCTCTCCACTGTTTTTTGTATAAAATGTTGTTGCAGTTTCATTTACAAAGTATGCTAAAAATAATAAAAGCCAAAGGTATATAATAAATTGCATTCAAACTGTACGCTATCCCAGAAGGTAAGAAATGAGACTTAGAAACAAATCTTAAGCAGAATGTGCGGGAAATGTTATTGAAGTAGGCTCTAATTTGAAAAGCAACTGTAGAAAGTTTCAGTCTCCCACGCAGCCTAGTGTTTCAAAGCAAGCAAAGAAAAAAAGACTTCCTGTTGATTACACCTCTTGGCCCCACAGAGCCAATGCATCCAAGATGTTTGCAGAGCTAAATTTTTTTTTGCTAAAGGCTGTATTTAACATTGAATATTCTGCAAATTTTAGGACTTCTGCAAAGGAAACTCTATGTGCAGACCTAAGATTAATTTATTGTCAGCTATGTCCTAAACCACAGATCTTCCATGGTAGAAGCCCTACCAATGTGTTTAACCTTAGTTCTTATAATTCGACATAAAAGGAATAGTTTTATTATAAGAACTTGGGGTAAAAGACTTACTTAAATTAAAAAAGAAAATAAAAATTTAGAAGTACTCCAGAATGAAATCTCTATTCTGAATGGCTGGAGCTGATGTGGTTTGACTAGATCATGCTGGTGTAAAAGCAATTTACATTGTGCATTGGATTCTTTACTCATGCAAAGGACAATGTACAAAATAGCTCTTGATAAACTAGTTCCTTAAAATATAGCTGTTGCTCACTACCTCTCATAGGAAATTAGAAATAATTAAACACTCCAGCTATTTTCTGGGGGGGAACAGTTTGTAGAGGTTTGTTAATGTTGTGTTTTTCTCTGTTTACTGTAAACAGTACTGGTGACACTGATCCAGGGTAGTTACAGTTGTAGTTATTTGTGGCCACAGTGCAATATATCTATAAAGGAGTTTAAGAGACGAAAGGGCATTTGTGAAACGGGGCAAGTGATTGTATGATTCCTTTGAAACAACGGAATGAAACTCAGGTTTCTCCTTGCCTCTGGAGATTTTATTCTATGCTACTGAAGAATAAATATTGGTAACTTGAGATAATCCTCCACGAAGGCACAGTTAGGCACACGTTTTGCAGGTCAAAATAACTACAGCCTCAACCACTTCTTATTCCCACTGGAAAGCTTTGGTAGTTAGTGATTTGACTTCCTGACTGAAGCTGTTGTGGATCTCACCATGTTCTCAGCATCTACACAGAAGGCAGGAATGGTAACTGGAGATACCCTGAAGAATGTATCTCCATTCAATGTATCACCAGAGAATAAAGAACATTCTCTTTGCCTCCATCATCAAATGTACAATCATATTTGCAGTACTCTGCCGCTTAACATAATTTCTATTTTATAATAATACTGGTGGTTATTAAAAAAATGTTTTGAGTCTTCTTACTGTTTCTTCCATTGATTACTGTAGGATCTTCTTTCACCAGGGTTATTGATTTTCTAAGTATTCACAACAGATTTTGTGTGGACTAAGTCTGAATTATGCAGCTTCTTTACAATGACTATCCAATATAGAAAACATTAAGTGTTAAATCAACACTGTCTCTCTGTGATACCCTCTGGTTTCCTCATGTGCAGACTCACATCATTGCATCTTAAAAATATTAACTTGCTATATGTTCTGCTTTTCTAATGGAGTAGCTGTTTCCTTCCCTTAGCTTAAGCTCTGCCTCCATAGCATCTAGATGTTACTAGGTTAAAAAACAAAACAAAACAAAACTCCATCACTAGTATATGTCATTCTGCAATTGCAAATGTAATGTTTGTGGCTTGCATCCCAGCAAGCCTGTAAACAGAAATAAAACTTGATAAATCAATTGAATAGGCAGGTGAAATGGACCATAATGAGCATTGATTACATGCTTACATTCTGTTTATAGTGATATTTGATGTGTCTCTGTCCTATAAAGCTTATTTATGGCCACAGTGCTGAGTCATGTGGTTGAAACAAGAATGTTTTATAGAATGATTTCAGCATCATGCGATTACCTTTCAGTAGCTTAAACCGATCTTTTTCTTAGCAGTGATAAAGTTGTAACAGAGTTTGGCAACTCTTAAACATTGCAGAAAGCGTATGTCTATAAATACACATACAGAAACAAACTCACTTCTACAAATTGAAAATACTTGAAAACAAACTTTGCAAACATTTGGCTGAAACTGCAGCTTAGCAATTACCTACTAAGTTCTGTGGAATTTAGAGTGCTTTTAAATTCTATTTTCAAAGTCTCTGTTGGCCTAATGCAACTAATCTTTTTTCAGAAATGTTGATGGAGAATTTATTTCTGTAGTTAAAGAAATGGAATCTGAGGCCATGCGGCATTTTTAGGGGAAAAAAATCAAACACTATCATATTTACTGTTCTTAGTTTGGTAGCTTTTAAGAAATCGGAATTAATTTATAATTACGTATTTACATATATTTTAACAATTTGTCTATTTTTCAGATTTTCCAGATTGCATATGTTATTGTGAAAGCAGCTAACTCACCTCGACCTGGGAATTGGATATTAGAGCGTTCACTGGATGGTGTAGACTATCAACCATGGCAGTATTATGCTATCACAGACAGCGAGTGCCTGACACGCTACAACATTCATCCCCGTCCTGGAACTCCATCCTATACAAAAGATGATGAAGTTATATGCACTTCTTATTATTCCAAAATCCATCCTCTGGAGAATGGCGAGGTAAGATCAGTTGTTATTCCATGCATGTAACCTGGCAGAAAACCCCTCTTTGCTCAACTGGCAAATAGCTGCCTTGAGCAGACAGTGGGATTTTCGTACGCTTGAGACACGGGGAGGTAGTCTATTTGCAATTTAAAAAAAAACTTATCTGGCATGGTCCTATATAAATGCATACAAGGTACAGTCTAATATGCATATTCTACAATGTAAACCAAGAGGTAAAACAGTTATTAGGTAGAAGTAGGCACTAGTACTTTCAGACAACTTTAGGTGCTTGAAATATGTTCCTGTGTCACTCGTGAACAAAAGTGAGAATACTGGGAAAAATCGTGGACCCAGTGAAGTCATTAAAAGACTTTCCTTTGAGTCACATTTTCAGTCCCTGCGTATAAGCTAGGATGTTAAATGGTAATGATTTTACTCAGAGTTTAATTTATTGCATTTAAGAGCTTGTAACTGACCCTCTGCCCCTGCAAACAGCTATGCATTCTTCTCCTGTCAGAGGCCTCTGCTATTTCATCGTGAGTCCAGGCACATGAATCATGGACCAGTCATTTGTTTTAACTGAGGGCGTAGAAAAGATGTGGTAGAGGTGAGAATGAGGATCTGTGGTTGAAAGAACAAGGCAGATGTAACAACTGTAGCTGAAAATACAGTATTTTCAGTCACTTAAAATGAAGAGGGAAAGCCATGTGTACCAAATTCCAACAACTGTATATTTTTTTCACAGACTTTTTTTCCAACACTTGCTTTGCACACAACTTGGTAATTCAAGGAAATAACGTGACTTGAATGTGCACTAGATCTGAAGTATTTATTTATTTATGGATTCTTAGATGTTTAATGTTGTTCTGTGAAACTTTATCCTCAATATTTATCACGTTGATTTTTTCTTTTCCACGTTTTTAATGGCTATCTCCATATAAAGAGGTGCAAACTTACTCTCTTTTGTTCCTCCACATGCAAAGCAACATTCACATACAAAATTTTGAATGGAATTATTTTTGAGTATGGGATATAGATATCTATAGTTTGTTTATGTTCACAAGAAATTTCCAATTCCAGCTGCAAAAATAGAAAAATACAGCTTTCAATGAAAGTATCCTGCTGATACACTTTAAAAAGATGTAAGCTTGGATCTGAAGGAGTCTCATATGAATTAGCAGATATGATATCTGATATGAAACCAGTTGCACATCTAGGAAAAATAATTGCAAATACTTTGTGTTTGTAGTTGTATCCTTTGAATGGGTATTTATTCTTGTAAAATCTACTAGGAGCAGATAAAGTGATATTAAAAGAAATAGTGCATACATATGTGCTATGTTTTCAGAATGTTTCCAACCGGGTGCTTTTCGAGGGGTGAATAGAACATGAGTTAACAGTATCACTTGCAAAGAAATTTTATACAGTCTCTTTGGGAGAACATGTCTGCACTGAAAATATAATACCAAAGTAATTATTCCAATAATTAATTTAATTTACATTGTTCAATTTCTTTGACTATCTAATTCTCTTGCAGGCAGATATTGATTCCAGCAGTCCGCTGTCCCCTTGGTTAAACCAGTGCCTCCTTGTGTTCATTGGCTGAGTTAAACAGCAAAGGGCTTTTATTTAACATGCTGGTATATATCTGTGACTGAAACATTGGCTTAAGGCCCGTGGAATTGAATGGAACTTAATTCCGATCTTAAGTGTGCAATTAATAACTTTTAACTTGGCCCGATGTGCTGTAATTGGTGTTCCATTCTGAACCTAGTAAATTACCAGCATCTGATAAACGGTTTCTTTAAAGAGGAAGAAGATTTTGAAGGGAGGAACGCATCTGTTCCATTCCACTTGGAAAAGGGGAATTGTTAGGTACAGCCGTACTCTATGAAAGGCCTATGATTTAAGCCACCCTGAGTTAATCTTACCTCACACAGGTAGTTATTAATCTGAGATATGGCCCTAACAGAGAAAGAACATCTTGAAATGAAAAGCCTAAAGCTTAACTTTTATAGTGACTGGAAGAGTATCATTCCACATGAATTAATCAGCTTACATTTTAAACAATATTCTTTTCATAAGTAAAACACTAGTTGCATCTCTCTAAGTAGCTATAGACTGCATTATGAAATATGTAGCATTAACACAGAATTAACCCAGGTTAATTCTTTTTCATATTTCATCAAACATGTTACATGAAAAATAATACAATCCAGACCAATATCAGATTTACTTGTAATTGTGTTGTAGGTGGTGTTTGACTGGCTTCTGGTCTTTCAGTGGAACTACATCTGCATATAATTATTTTTGTTCGAGGATAGGACTTTTGTTCTATTTATCAGATATTACAGACATTTTGTAAGACTGACAGAGTTATGAAATATACATTAAGTACCTTTCCTTTGCTTCAAAACCCATGAGCTATTTAGGCACACCATTCTGGTGTACACTCAGGAAACCTGATAAAGGGCGGAAGGAGCATAGGTTGGCAAGCCAGTTCCAAAGGCAAATCTCCATCTGCAGTAGTGTCTTCAGTTAAAACTTGTCGTCTTAGAAAAAGCTGATTATGTTCTTTTCATGTATACTTTCAATTAACATTTTAGTCAATGACTTGCTTGGTTAGAGTATTTCCAGAAATGTAAATTCTAATGAAAATATTTTGGGCATTTAGTAGTGTCACTATTTGCACCAGTAATATTCTCTTGGCCAATCACAGAATTCAAACCACCACCAACTACAACAACAACGACAACAACAACAATAACCAAACAAAAACCCCATGTGATTTATCTTCAGGCCAGTGTAACTAGCACAAGTTTAAGTTCACTCAGTGAAATGTAAAAAAATAATCTGTAGACCAAGAATTATTTGCATAAAATAATTGTATTGAATATCTTCATGAATTAATGGAAAATTGCATAATAACAGCTTCTGAATGAAAAAAGCGGAGAGATTATCAAATAAGGAAATTTCTCTAAAAGTCTAGACTTGAATGCAGAAAGATTGTTAGCATTCCAGTTTCCATACTGTCCAAGATCAGTGATGCCTAAAAAATTCATAGGGAGGCCAGAGTGTCTCTATATCACCCTGGCAAAGCTAGACTTTTAGCATTTATGTTTCTGATATGCCATTAATAAATGTAAATGCTAAAGATTTCCAAAATAGTATTTCAAAATGAAAGAGCAAGTTCCACTGTCTGAGTGTTCCCAAGCCAGAAAAAGAACTGAAAGAGATCAGTTATATTAATGAGTTACTCATTAACTTTTACTGAATTGATGTTTTTTGCTTTAACGGTAATTTTTTTGGCACTAACGGAGAAAGAGTTGGTTTTGTAATGGGTTAATACCTGACGGGATGAGGCTGCTATTTTCAGGTAAAGAAGAATGCCTGTTTTGTGGCATTTTCGTCTTCGCTTAAACACCGTATCAGAATGGTATTTTTTTCTTCATTTCCTCAGATGATCACTAGGTTGAGAAATAAAAATTAGTTGGTTACCATAGTGATTTTTGCTTCATTACCCTGACACAGGAGCCTCTGATGTTTACATCTAGTTCGTACCTTTTTTATTGAAATCTTTCTTCTTCTGCTAGACTACAATTTGTGTCATAGCTTCTTTACCTTGATGACTAGGTGGATGTAAGGGTCTGAACATTAACTTTCAATGCAGTAAGTCTTTTTTTCTGTGACATGTATGAAGATTTCCTTTAGGAAGTGCTTGTTCGAAGTAGCATGTATAGCTTTGTATTTTGATGCATGGGAATCTTCCCTCTTGCTTGCAGTTGTTTCAAACCTGGACCGTCTGAAGAGTTCAGGTGCACCAGTTGATCACTATAACATGTTAGGGATATCTTTTCATAGACGATGCATTTTACCTGACCTGTAGTTTGATAGGAAATAAAATAGGAGGTTACAGTTAGAAAAAGCATTCTTCAAATATATCTAGACTATTTTGTATAGGCTAGGAGAAAATATTTAGGTCAAAAGTAATTGTTTTGCTGTTTCTTTAGTATAAAGTAATTGTCTGTGCAAGCAGAGACTGAAAGCCAAATCCAGCGAAGACAGGGGGAGAAAGGTTTAATCAATCTGATAGGAAAAAACCCCTCATATTCTGGGAAATATTGAGTTTCTCTACAGTGAGGCTTTCTGAAAGTGTAAAAACCGAGTGGAAGGGTGTGAATTTAACTACCTTGTTAAATCTTTATTGGAACAGCCAATTGAGTCCCTGGTCCATATTAGTGTTGTCACATAGAGGAGTTCTGACAGATAGTTGTTTTTCAAAAATTGTAATCATTATTGTTATGCAGAAGGTATGTAAACTTACAAAAAGAGGAAAACCCTCCTGCTTTGTGGGCAGAATCTGTCTTCAGAAGATGCTGCCTCAAAGGATATTTCTGCAGTTGAGTAGAGTTTAGGTTACACAGTAGTTACAAATGCTGAGCATTATTTGTCAGTTTGGTGGGCAGATTTAATATGAAAAGGAGGGATTAAGAGAGCAGAAGCTGAAGTGGCTATAGTTGAGGAATGCTTTTCCTTTAAAAGTGTGTCTAAGTGTGGGTGTGTAGGCAATGGAAAAATCTCTTGGCAGGACACAGAGATAATACTGGTCTCTTTCAATTGCAGTTGTCCTTTGCCAGAATTACCAGATGCAAGGTGTTCTCCTGAAGTTCTTGCTCAGGGTAGTATTGCTGTCTAGTTTCCACTGCCTGGTTATGTAGTCTGCACTTGCTCTTAACCTTGTTGTAGAGACTAGATGAACAGGACAATGATGTTGAAACCCTTCCTAGACGTTTTTTGCTCCTACCCAAGACAGACAGGTCATGGATCTGTCTTATACTGTCTGGCTCTTTCTTCAGGAGCACATTCAGCTTACCTTTTTTGTAGTCAAGGAGGACGGGAGTTGAAAATATTAGCAATGTCAGTACTAATGGAGAGTTTGGGGTGGGGGGAGGGCAGTGGGGGAGATGAGTTAAACATTCATTTGTCCTAATCCTTAATGAAAGGTTTACTTTTTTTTCTTTGTAAATATGTCTCATACCTCCCCACCACCCATCACCAAATACACTTGTGCAATTGTGAGCTTTTTGGCTTTCCATCACATTGTTACTGGGTTTGATGTGTTTCATATTTCATGTGTCCTGGTCTCAGCTGGGATAAAGTTAATTTTCTTCTTAGTAGCTGGCATAGTGCTGTGTTTTGTATTTAGTATGAGAGTAATGTTGATAACACACTGATGTTTTAGCTGTTGCTAAGTAGTGCTTACACTAGTCAAGGACCTTTCAGCTTCTCGTGCCCTGCCAGTGAGGTGCTGGGAGGGAGCAAATCTGGGACAGCTGACCCCAACTGGCCCAAGGGATGTTTCACACCATGTGACATCGTGCTCAGTATATAAACTGGGGGGAGTTGGCCAGGGTGGGTGACTGCTGCTCAGGAACTGTCTGGCATCAGTCAGCAGGTGGTGAGCAATTGCTTTGTGCATCACTTATTTGTATATTCTTTTATCATCATTATTATTATTTTCCTTTCCTTTTTTTTCCCTATTAAACTGTCTTTATCTCAACCCAGGAATTTTACTTTTTTTTTCCCAATTCTCTCCCTCGTCCCACTGGGGTGGGGGGAGTGAGTGAATGGCTGCGTGGTGTTTAGATGTCTGCCAGGTTAAACCACAACACATGGAAGAATGATACTGAGATGTAGATTAGCTGTATCGGGATGCTGTGAACATGACTCCCTGCCAATTGCTGCAATAGTAATTTCATATCATGAGAAGAAATAAAAAAATGAATCTCTGACATGAATTGTAACAAATGAAGAAAGCCATATATTTGTAATCACCCTAACAAGGCAATGAAGAGGTGAGATTTCAGGATTCAGTAAATATTTCCTTGTACTGAATAAGAGAAACAATCTCTGATCCTCCTGTGTGAGATGCTTTTCATAAGTTATTTTCAGTTGCTGAGAATGATCTACCTTGACATTTAAAGGTCAAAAAAATTGAAAGGTATTAGCCCTATATTTGAAGGAAAGTAATCTGATTCTAGAAATGAGAATGGCATCTAACTGCAGTATGCCAAGTGTACCAAATTTCCAAAATGGTTGTCTAGATGCTTCAGATCAAATACAGCCCTGGGTGTGGCTTGTTTCTTTCCAGCAAGTGGCATTTGTGAAGCAAATAATGTGGCTATCAGATAGTTGCTATAACTATATTGATAATGACTATCAGACTATTATTAGGGAGGTAATATATTTACACATCTGCTGCTTACACATTTTTGAGTAGCACAGCCCAAATGCACCTTTTAAATGACTAATCAGTGCTAAATCACTGGATCATTTACTTTAACAATGTCAACCTTCTTTCAGCATTACTTTTACTATGTAGACTTAACCAAATTAAAAGAAAAAAGTTATATGCACAGAAGAATATGTAGTATTTTTCTGATATTGTTTTTAATTGCATTTTCCGCAGCATGAAACCTTAACCTCATTCTAAGAATTCAGCCCAGAGAAAGGTCATGTCTTTACAGTGGGAGGGGTGTTGCTAACAGATCATCTTAGCAAATTTCCTGAGGGGGAGATTCCTGAGCAAGAGAGAATACCAGGCAGTAGTTTCAATTGGTGAAGCCTCACCTTGAACACTGTGTGCAGTTCTGGGCCCCAGAAAGCTGTGAAGGTCCTTGAATGCATCCGGAGGAGGGCAACAAAGCTGATGAAGGGGCTGGAAGGAATGTCCTATGAGGAGTGGCCAAGGACTTTGGGCTTGTCTGGTTTGGAGAGAAGGCGGCTGAGAGACAACCTCAGCTTCCTGAGGAGGGGAAGTGGAGAGGGAGGTGCTGATCTCTTCTCCTTGGTATCCAGTGACAGGATGCATGGGAATGGATCAAAGCTGCACCAGAGGAAGTTTAGACTGGACATTAGGAAGCATTTCTTTACCAAGAGGGTGGTCAAACACTGGAACAAGATTCCTAGAGAGGTGGGCGATGGCCCAAGCCTGACAGTGTTTTAGAAGCATTTGGACAATGCCCTTAACAACATGCTTTAACTTTTGGTCAGCCCTGAAGTGGTCAGGCAGTTAGATTAGATGATCGTTGTAGGTCCCTTCTAACTGAAATAGTCTAGTCTAATCTATTCTAGTCCATTCTAGTCTAATTCAGCTTCCTCTTTTTTTTTTTTTAAACCATATCTAGTGTTAAATGAAAAGTACTTGGCAATATTTTCAGAAAGATATTAACACTAATACACCATGCTTATGAAGGATTTCTGAGATGACTAACTGCTGATCAGTAAACTGCATATTATTATTTCCATGTTCGCAAGGGTAAAAATTAAAGACTGGAAGACTTCGGCAAGAGCTGTCTGTGTGAACACAGAGCCTAAGGTTCTCTGAGCCCTGATGCCAGCCTTGAACAAGAAAATTCTTCCTGCCTACTGTATGACCATAGCCAGCTTTAAGGCTAAAGCAGAGGGCTGACAGGGAGGGAAGTTATGGTGGGAATTAAGTAACCTGTCTACTTCTTCTCCGCAAATGAGTTTTCTGTCACTGTTATTACAGGGGTGAGAATGATATTGCAATGGAGGTGATGCTTCAGTGCTGCTCCTTCAAACACTTAACCTTTTCCTCCTTCTGTGATGGTAGCAATGTAAGTGTGAGGTCAAACGAATAAAATACTGTGTCTGTGGTAATAAAGGCTTGTCTGTATAAGCGCATTCATTAGTCTTTATTTTCTTCAGTGAAATGGAAGTTCAAAGTGTGTGCTAAATATGCAAAGAAGAAAAACAAACAGAAAGAAGTTCCTTGATACTAATGTTTTGTTGCTGCGTTCACTTGCCGTACTACTTGAATGCTAGTACTCTGCCCTTTTTTAAACATGTGTCAGCTCACTTTGAACCTCCTCCACCTCCGAGTAGTTTGCTGTTTGCTGAGCTAGCCTCTGACCAATGATGCCAGGAACATTGAACTCTGCTACTTCCCAATGTTTTCTTGCTAGTTTTAATCTCTTCATACTGGAGTGATTCTTCTTTTCACTGTAGTCTCATTGGTTGACAGAGAAAGAAGGGAAGGAGACTTACAAATGGACTCATAAGTCCATTCTCCCCAGAGCCAGATTTAATCATTTTTCACTCGGAGTCTAAGACTGTCAATGATAAGAGGACAGAGGGTCAGAATTTTTGGAAGTACTCAAAATTGGAACGTATTCAGTTGCAGACTGAAAATTTTGTGATGACTTTTTTCCTAATAATAGATGATGCAGGTGCTACAACGTTTCTAAAAAAAAAATGCGTAAGACTTTGTGGACTGCAGTATTGATGTTGTCTTTATAATTCCTATTTTCAGATTGATCGTCTCAGTTTCTAACATGCATTCAGCATCTTCTCTTTACTGTGAAATTATTTTCTAGAGTCTGAACTCTCAGTTTCCCTTGAGTAACAGCGATAGGTTTCTTTTCAATAGCGTAAGATGTAGAAAAGTCATCTGTACAGTAAAAAGTAATGCCAGTAATATCTCTCTCCATGCCCTCAGCTGCAGTGACCCTAGGCATTTCTCATGAGTATGCTAAATTTCCATATATTTGATGTGCATCTCTCTCTATATCCTTTGAGTTTTTGTGGTTATGGCATATGTTGTCTTGTAACAGTATTTTGTTGATATATTGTCATTGTGAAAAATGGATGAGACAAAAAACTAAGTAACAACCTATTCTTAATGGATGAAACTGTTCAGAAATTTAAACTGGTTCTATTTCCAGCATCGCAGTTTAGACAAAGACATTAGACAAATGCTAATGAATGCAGTCTGAGTCAGAAATTCCAAAATAGGGTTCTGTGAACAAATTTTTTTCAGCTTGGTGTCTGAATAGGGAGAATAACAATAATTTTAAATTATTCAGATTTTTTTTCAAAACACTGAAAGGGAGTTTTTAATTTTGATTAATATGAGTCATTCAATGTGATGGAAAATGGCAACATTTTATTCAGTAATTTATTTAAAAAAAAATGCAAAGACAATGTAAAGAAATTTCACAAAACTCTGAATGGAGGATATGTTGCAGTCTTTTACCTAGAAAGCAAAAGAAAGCTTCAGCTGGTAGAGATCTTAGCAGATGCAGTCCTGGCATCCAAGAACATGTCCTGCCTCTCAGTTTTTAGCACTGCTTTCCAGGTGTTCAGCATACTATGAGTCAGGCTATCTAGCCAGGTGGCATAACTTCATTTTGTAAAATGTGATGAATCAGGTTTTCTCTGGACCGAAATCCAAGTGCCCCATCAGCTTAGGGTCATTCTCATCTTCTTGCTTTTTTGTCTTACATGCACTGTTAGTATTTTGTAGTGGTTACTGATGGGGACAGCCAACAGGATCCTTAGATAAATGGTGCCTATGATTGAAGATCTCTCCGCGTTTTTCCAAAGTCAATAACCTTTGGATCAGGTCTTTCATGAAGACTGTTTATCTCATTTAATTCAGTGTTCCACCACTTCAGTGGTTAAACATTCACTGCTTAACATTCTGGATTACATCATCCTTTGTCCTCCCTATTGATCTTGGTTTATATTTTGTTTGCTTCCCCTCCCACCCCCACCTTCTGGCTACTGCAGCTTCAGGAAGTCTTATGACCAAGCTGTGGTTTTAGATATCATGTTTATGTGTGATTGGTCTCAGTGAATGAGTGTGATAACTTCTGCTTGTGAGTCTCCTTTTTTGAGTATTTTGAAAGCATAACTTAGCCTAAAAAGTTACTTATGTCTACCAAGAAGGGATAGAATATAGATTTTCTTCCAGAATTTTGGCACATAAGCTTTCAGCTGGTCCAACATTTCCAGTTAGAACAACCAAGAAAGAAGCAGTTTACAAAAAGAAATAAAACAGATCTGAGTTTTGGACAAAGATCCAGGTCTAGTTAACTTTGTTGCTTTTTGGGTTTTGTCTTTTTTTTTGTTTGACTTAGTAAAACTAAACTTGAGTAGCTAATCTGAGGGGAAAAAAAGACATTTAACAAATGATTGCCAAATAAATGGATAAATTTTACATATTCCATATGCACAATGCTGTATTGCCTCACTGATATAAAATTATTAACATTTCCTGATTCCCTAATAGACATTCATAGATATGTAAAAGGGAAAAACAAAGTAAGCATTTGATATAGGTGCTCAATATCATAGAATAATTTTGAAAACATCTAGAATTTAATTTAAAACAACTTTATTTTATTATGCACGATGAGAATAGTCTTCACAATAATTTATTCAAATTTTGTACAACTAATCTTGTAAGTCAGTAATTTCATAATTACATTATAGCAATATTCACTGTTAATTTTCTCTTGAGAAAAGAAAAGGAAAACTTAGAGTAATATTTTTAAGTTGATAGTTCATAGTGAACTTGAGTTTCTGATATTTAATATAGAAAAAACCGAGTGGATATAAAATGTATAATGTGCTTCTAAATTATGCACCAAAGAGGAACCAACTGTGGAAAACCACACGTATGTAGTATAGCAGTCTCCCATTATTGTAAAAACAAGAGGAAGGATATTTACTGGTACATGTGTGTGGGCCAAGCTGGAATGAAAGTTTCTTTTGTGTAGTTAGTCAGACAGTCCGCTTTTCTGTCTTGGCATGCCTTCTGTCCCTGAGCAGACACTCATGTTGTAATTCCTACCATTTCTGGAAAAAAAGAAAAGCTCATAAATCATATGAATCATAAGACTTAAAAAGTAATAAAGTTGCAATATGCAAAGTAAGTACTATACAGAGCAGTCTTTCACTGAAGTGGAAGAGTCAAATTGATTAGATTATTTACCTTTTTTCTTTAGCATCCATCATTGATTGCAATGCTTACTGAAAAGACATGAGTGTTGCACATCTTCATATTGAGCTATGGTAGTTTTCTAATCATAAAAGGAGGACTCATGCCTGTAAATGTAGTTTATAATTCAACGTACTCTTTCAGTGTTGCAAAGGGAAATAGTACACCTAAGTCTTGGTATTTACTTGTAATGATCCAAACCTGTCTTCTTGTTGGGTCTGGTAGCTGATTTTTGGACAGTAGTAGATTTCATTCTGGCAGCAAAATAAGAACACTGTGTAGCTGGTAACTTGGTGAGTTGTTTTCTCTTCTGCTTGATTAGGGGAACTGAAGATCCCCAGCAGGTGGTTGTTCTGGGGGTGGGGAAGCTGATACTTGAAGACCTTACCCACACAACTGAAATGCTTAATAGAAAAATTTGCTTAAATTAAATGCTACTTGTAAGCACTAAGAGGTAAAACCACAAACATTTCTTTACTTTGACTATCGCATTTTGTATAGGGTTATTGTTCTGAGATGAGAAAATTATAACACAACTTTCTAAAGGGGTTGGGTTGAGTGGGTTTTTTGTTTGTGGGCTTTTTTTTTTTTTTTTCTGTTAACAGTCATGGATAATTACTGGGAGAAAGCATAACTTAATTCTTGTATTTAATGAGTTTGGTGGCCAAAGGCATAGAAGGGCTTACAAACTTGGTAAGGATGATAAGCGGCTGAGAGATACAGAATTGGGAAAGGGAAAATCAGTAAAGGTTATAAGGTAATTTAAAACTTGGGGCTGTGAGAAATCTAGTGAGTGCCTAGTTCAAGATGAAGCATTCTTTAAAGTTTAAGTAATAAAACTCTGTATTGTCAAAGAATAATTTTTTTAAAGGTAGAATTTGTTAAAATCCCAGTGGGCTACATGGAGGAGTAATTTTGATCAGTAAAATCTCACTGAAGCAGGGACGTACGAATAGGTGAGCCTGAGGCCAAATGTAGGTATGCTTTCATGTCAGTGCGAAGGAATTTTATGTAAAAGAAAAATCAAAACCAAACAGCATAGTTTACTTGGACTTCTCAGTTTAAATGGTAAGCGTCACAGAAAATCAAGAGAAGGAAAGTTAGTCAATGAGACACTAAAATACCAATGGACAGATTCTTTGAGGCCTAGAGTCTAGAACGTATGAACGAAGAAAGCATAGAGCCAAGCTGGGTAAGTAGGCAAATTGTATCAGCAAGCAATACTGTGTCTGAGAAAACTGATATTTCATGCCTAAATAAGAGTAGAAAAAGTTAGGACTGCAGTCCTACTTAAGGTGGGGAAACAAACTAAGGAGGCTGTGAAGGCAAAAATGAAGGCAAAAATAAACACTATAGTGAAAAAGTAAACTATGGTTAGCCTCCCATAGGCTGGCTAACTGTCATGATGGAGCAGAGGCTGACTTCTGAGCACTGTTACATGTTCTTCCAAGAAGCAGTCTAACTTAGAATAAGGAGAGCAAATCAAAATGTTGTGAGAAGAGTGCAAGACAGGCTAGTTCAGGCTGTTATTTAAAGACTGTTCTGTAAAGTGACAATAATGTTCTCACTATTTGTTGTGCTCCTAAGAAAATTTGGGCAGAGAGTCAAAAAGCTAAAGCGATCTCTAAAGGTGGAAATATGTTTTTATGTTTTCTTCTTAAATATATAGGAGCTTGTGCATGCTAATTATAAAAAAGGTATCCCAAAAGGTAGCAGGATAAAATACCTGAGTATATAATAGGCATTAGAAACCAAAAGACATCATATAAAAACATCTTGTTGCAGCAAGGAACGTAGGAATTTTGCAAATTAATGTAAAATCACAATAAGGCAAAAGAAAGAGCAAGAACCAAAATACTGCCCTTCCATACCAAGAAAATCACTGTGCTGAAGGCCTAAAAAACATTATGAGAAGCTTTTTCAAGCACATCAGCATAATAAAGCTGATAGGCAATTGAGATATAATAGGAGTGCCAAGGACAATAAGTCCGTAGCAGGTGAATTCTGTGGCTTGAGCTCCCTACAGAGGAACATAAAGAAGTAGCCACAGTAGAGCTTTCCTTTGTTTTTGAAGTTGGAGAAACTTTGAAGGAAGAACAGTTTTAAAAGAACAGTTTAAAAGCCCTGGCAAACTTGCCCCCCATCTTTTATTGCTGAGCACGATGTGATACGGTGCGGAGTATCCCTTTGGTCAGTTGGGGTCAGTTGTCCCAGCTGTTCCCCCTCCTAACCCCTTGTGCATCCCCAGCCAACTTGCTGGGGGGCCACTGTGAGAAGCAGAAAAGGCCTTGATGCTGTGCAAGCACTGCTCAGCAATAGCTGGAACATCCCTGTGTTATCAACACTGTTTTCATCGCAGATCCAAAACACAGCCCCACACAAGATGCTATGAAGAAAATTAACTCTACCTCAGCCAAAACCAGAACACTAGTTTACTATACAGTCATATTATTTTATATCATGTATCATAAAAAAAACTTAAAAACCCATACAGTCGAGAGTTTGACAAAACCCTGCCAAGTTTAGTTTCTCCAGCCAAAGTAATCACTACTATTTTGTAACTTTACAACAATTAATGATAGGAGCAAAGAACAAGAAGTTGTTTTCATGGACATAATTCTTTAGTGTCCTGTGTTTTACGGAAGATTTATGATACCATCCTTGGCCTGGGCTGTTCATTCTGTGCTGCTTAGAAATGGATTTTTTCCCTGACTTTTCTTATATTAGCCCCTGTAAAATATCTCCAAGTCTGAAAAGATCAGGTTCAGAGTGGGAGAGGGATCAAAGTTTCTTGTATTCCACAGCCGAGTGTCCTATTTATTCTTTCCTTGTAAAACATTATGAATGGGTTTAAAGGCACTGAATGCTTACCATTCAAAGAGATCCCATCTGGTTTTCAAAAGCATTCATCGGTGTGTGTTCCAAACGATATGAAACAGGTTTTGCTAGGACTTAGACTCCCAACACTGTAGAGTAATAGTAACGGGCTTTTCCATGTATGGGTCTGCAATACAAAAAACCCAAAAAGTTTTGTTTTGTTGAAATTTCCCCAGTTCAAAACTCTTCAGAGTTGTAGTTCAAAACAAGAATGCTGCAGTAATGTAAAGCATATTACTGCAGTTTATTTAATGATAACATTCAGGAGCAGATGTACTTGTTTACTGTTTGAACAGCTTAAGTCCTCACATTCTCCCTCTTTTACATCAGCAGTTGTGTTTGGCAGCCTTTTGCAACTGCTTACAGCTGGACAAGTTCCTGTGGATTTTCTTTCTGCTGGTTCTATTTCATTCTATTTCATTCTATTCTGGCAGCAATTTTTCTGTAATTTTACAGTGCACTCCACAGCTCGTCTCATTCAGGAAAATAATAGTGGAAAGCGCCCCATGAGTTTTTAGGGCAATCAAAAAACGCATAAGGGAAATGGTAATATCTTGTTAGGAAAGGGGGGGTAGATGTTGGGGTTTTTTTTAATGCTGTTTGGTTTGGCATAGTTAGAAGCCCTTTCATTAAATCTGGGGATCAGAATGCTTTTTATTATAATCTGCAAGAAAACATAACTTTCCTGTTTTAGTCATTCATTTGGAATTACTTGTCCCATTCATGATCTTGTCCAAAATGAAGCATACTACTTTCAAATACTAAAGAAAAAATACCCTCTTAAGATAATGTGCCATCTCACTTGAGTGCTTTTTTAAAAAACAGTTTAATTTAGATTTTTATGTTGTGCGTTTTGAGTACTTGTGGAGATACGCAGTGGTGTTTAACTCAGTAGTGTCGGTGTGTTTCACCTCTGCTTGATCAGAACCCAGACTAACATAATTTTCAGAATTGCTTTGCACCTGTTGCCATTGGCATCAGCCATTGAGTTCATGTGGCTTCTTTTCTTGTTCTAATCTGCTTGCTTAAGGGCCACTAGGTTAGGCAGCAACTTGTGACACAGACAAAATGTAAATGGGAAGGACAGTGGTTGTACATGTTTTCAGACATCAGAGGTCAGACCACTGTTGTGTATGGTGAAGTTTGAAAAAGCTGTCATTTGAAGATCTAAAATCATAAGTCACCTGTGGTATTATGTGTTAGCACGTACAGCAGGTTGCCAGTCTACCTGCTTGTAGATAACTTAAAAATACTGGTTCAGTGTGTTTCATCTTTGAAAATGTTCCTGTAAGAGTCAAGCCGTTAGCTTTTCACCAGCTATCTTGTTAGTTATTACTAAGCAAAAATCCCTTTTTCTGTGTTAAGAGATGGAGGCTCACTTGCAAGTACACTTTGAAGAACCAGCAGAACACAAACAGTAATCGTTTTTTTGAAGTACAGGCCTCACATCTTGTCTGAATCCCTATGGACTGCAGCATGTATAACTGTTGCTGAAACTACAGCATGGTGTGGTGATTCCACTTAGTTAAGACAGTAACAAAGGAAAATAAAAACTTGAAATGACAAGTATACTTTCAAGGTAATCAAATTCCTTATTATTCTGTGATTTATTAATAACTATTGCTTTGACAATGAGCAGTCTGTTTAAAAGTATGCAAGATGATATCTTTGACAAATTGTTTCTCGTCCAAAAATGACAAGCATGAGAATTACAGGAACCATAGAAAAGCAGTGGTTACAATAAGCAATTTAAGTTTCAAGTGAAATTGGAAATAGGAAAATGACAAAAGCAAGTTAATCAGAACTGAAGAGATGAAGCCTTATTCAGCTTAAGCTGTAGGGTGTAGTTGTCAATGACACAATAGTATTTGCTAAACAGTTCGTTAAGCTGACATTTGCCTGTGTTCTTAGGGGGAATGAGTTAGTTGAGATAGAGTTTGACATGCATAGCCCTTGACATTTTAATGCAAGTTTAAGCACTGCATTTCAAGCAGCTCTTGTACTCATTAACAAGGCACAGAAGGGAGTTGTGCTTTCACTTACAAAACCATTAATTTATTAGGATAGTGAGATATTTATTAGAAATACAGGAAACCTTGCTAAATACACTATTTCTTATATACAAATATCATAAATATGTATTTATGATGAAAAATTGGATCCTGAGCTCTGGCATATGCTTCCATCTGTATTCTAGTTTTGAAAACAACTCTAACGATAGATTAGGGCTTGCACTAAGAAAAGTCACAGAACTTTTGCCTTTAGGGATTAAATATAAGATGCCAAGAGATTAACTAATCAACAGTAATTTTACATCTACTGCAAATGAGCTATTTGCAGCAGATAATTAAAGCTGGTATTGGGTAGGAGAATTATGAGAGCTACTGAATCACCTGTGGAAAAAGTTGGTGTTCAGTATTGTCCATCTTCGTATTGATATGCTGCATAACTTGGAAATGTAAATCATGGAGTACCTTTCTCGTTAAATCATTTTAAGACTGACATATCTGTCTCCTCCACTGCTGATTACCAAGTAGCAACTCCCTTTGTGCAGGACAGAAGCTTTTCTCTCCTTTATCCTGCTATCTGAGACTAAATTTTAGTGAGAAATTGACCTTTCTTGACAATATTTTAGGTTTCGACCACTGCCTTACACAGAACGTCAGGCTTGAAGCCCAGAGCCTTGATATGATGTCCAAACTAAACTACTAAGTACTTGTACAAAGTGAGTTCTTTTCCACTACTAGCCAAAAATTATTGTAGAGTGATGTCCTGCCCCGTCCTTGTGACAAATTACTTTAAGTAACCTTCACTTTTAATGAAAGAATTAAGTCTTCCAGTTTATCTAACATTCAGTATATAGATATGCATCAGTGAAAAGCATACTGGTTAGCGATGTAGCAATACTGTTTTCTTGAAAGGAAAGTGAACATAAAAAAATCCATGCCACATAACCAAACAGCTGGGGTTTTTTATATCCTGCAAACAGCTTGAGATTGACTGCACTCAGTTGCTTGGCAAAGTAACTAACTTCAAATACCAAAGCTCTAAGTAGAAAAATACACCACTTGGATACATCCATATATGTTTTAAATTTTAATTAGAACGTTGTGCATACTCAAAATTCTTAAAAACTTTGTTGATATGTCTAATTAATTTTAAGTCACTTAGCAGTTGATAATATACTTCCGTGCAAAGCAGCAGCATTTTTACAGTCACATTAAGTAAAGAAATAGGCAGCTAACATGCTGCATGTCTGCACATCAGTTCACACAAAAACATGCACAGAAGGAGTGGTTTTGTGCTCAGCAATGGTGGTGAGGCACAGTCTGGGCGCAGTCGCCAGCACCAACTGGAGCAACTACCCCAGTGCAGGAGTCCTCAATTCAGGCTGAGTTCCAGAGGGAGGATGTAGCTTTTCACGTCTGAGGCTGCAAGAACTGTCTGGGACCTTGCTGAGGTTGAGGCAGAAAGAGATGGTGTCCTTGCCTGCTGAATGTTTGCTGTGGTTGGGGATTTGTGTCACCAGGTAAAGAACTGCAGGAAGACATCATCAGACTGCGCAACATCAGAGGTGACAGGAAAGCAATTAACTGACTTTTCCCCTGGAGTCTGCAGCCTGAAGCCACAACTGTACCAAAATAGAGGCAGGCAGAGTCTGTGCCTGTTGGTTCGGAAGTGAAGACTCCCATGATGGTGAAGACTGCAAACTGGTGACTTCTGACACCAGGAGGAAGGCTCCTTCTCTGCCTGCAGAAGGGCAGCTACACAACAGTTCAGTGCCTGGTAGTAGTTAATGTTCAATTTGAGCTCTGTTCAATGAGTCATGTGAGCCAGCTGTACCTAAATCACCCAGGAGCATCAGGAGGAAACAGCAAATGACAGCAGTGGTCTGCACCAAGTTGAACATAAGCCAGCAATGAGCACTCGCAGCAAAGAAAGCCGACAGTATCTAGGCTGCATTAGTTAGGAGTGTCACCAGCAGGCTGTGGGAGGTGATCCTTCCCTGTCTGCTGAGCAGTGATGAGAGCACATGTGGACAGCTGTGTCCAGTTCTGGGCTCCTCAGTATGAGAGACATGGACATTTTGGAGCAAGTCCAGGAAATGGCTGGGAAGATGATTAAGGACTTGGAACATCTGTCCTATAAGTAGAGGCTGAGAGGGCTGGGATTGTTTAACCTTGAGGAGAGAAGCCTCAGGCAGATTTCATCAAAGTGTACAAATATGTGGTTGGGTGCAGGGTGACACTTTTCTCTGTTCAGAAGACCCATTACAAGTACAGTCTAAATAAGTCCATGTCCACTGGTATATGAGACTTGCCTAATGCCAAAAATGGCAGAAAGCTTCTTAGGCTATATCTGTCACTCCTCAGTAGCAGAAACCCAATGAAACATGTTGTGAAATTCTGGTCACATGGCTCGATGGTCTGGTGGTCATCTGGGTGGAGCACATTGCAAGTCTTCTCAGGTGTCTTTGTTACAGAAGCTAGGATTGGATGCATCCAAGTATTGCCCCAGTATTTGCAAAAGTATTCATACAAAGCAGATGAGAAAGGTTACTCTACTCTGCTCATTAATACCTACCCTTAAAGGGTGTTGGAAAGAGGTGACATAATAGGCACAGCTGACTCTTGCCAAAGGAAGGCTAAGAATATAATATCAGCCTTCCGTAACCCTTTGGCAGATTTGTGTGGGTGTCAGAATAGAATGTAGTGCAAAAAGAGTATTTCTTAAACATCTGGTGCAGATACTAAAGAAACCTACGATGTAGTTCAAAACAATGCACAAATCCTGGTCAGGAGTATTAACTTTCGAACAATTGCTATGCAAAAATAATCAGAAAATACTAAATAAAATACAGAATAAAATCTGCCAAAGTGCAATTTAAAAATAGAAAAGATGGTTAAACAGCTAACAAAATTTCAGACAGCCTAGAGCTCACTTAAAGATAGCATTACATACACACACATGCTGCATTTAAAAATGGTTCCAAAAAACTGACAACATGTTTAAACCATAAACTAAGGAAAGATAATAGATAGCAAAAGTAAACCAGCATCATTTATGAATGGAAGTCATGTCTTTTCCTCCAAATGAGGAAAAGAGGTAGGAGAATAAGCTCCAGCAAATGAAATGTTAAACCGCAATAAAGATGTGAAAAAGATTCTGAGTGACTGAGTATGAAGCTGAAATAAACCTTTTTTCAAACTCATCAGATTCAAGAAGTCTGTCAGAGAATTGGTGGGCTGAGAGATGATCAAAGAGCATTCAAGAAAGATAAGGTCATTGCTGAAAAACTAAATTAATGATTTGAGTCAGTTTTTGCTATAGAGACTGTCAGAAGGGTTTCTGCTTTGGAAACATTATTTATAGGAGAGGAGTTGGAGAAGCAGTCACAATCTAGGTTGTTAACTGAAGAGACGCAGAAATAATTGATAAATTGGATAGTGAAAAGGAACTCAAGGCTATAATCGGTGAATTACAACAGTTATTATTTAACTCCTCACTCACAAATATTCTTAGTAACTGGGGAGTGTGGGGTGTCAAAAGAAACACCAGTTTTTTAGAAACATTCCTTAGGAATCAAAAGAAACTACAGATCTAGAAGCCTGATACCTGTGCCAAGCTAATTAGTAGTAAAGGAATGTAATGAAGAATAGAGCTGGTAGAAAGATATATTTCTTTGTTTCAATTTAAGAACTAAGAAGTATTAAGTGAATTTAGTAGGAGGAAGGTTTAAAACAAGCAGAAGAAGGATCTTTTTCCCTATGACACGTAAATGAGGTGAGAAAAACCTTATTAGGTGATGGGTGTAAATTTTAAAAGGTGACCTGGATTTAAGGTGAGACTGAGTAAGGTCACGGAAATTGTTTGAGGCTTACCAAAGGTATAGAAACTACCTATAGCTCAGGAAATCCCTGAGGAAGTATTATGTATGCTTGCCTTTGCCTTACTGTTAGCATGCTGTTTTAGCTACTATATGAGGCAGGCTACCACGCTAGATAGGCCTTTGGGTTCTGACGTGGTCCAGACATTCTAATGGACTGAGACATCTTTTTAATATCTTTAGTAGTGTCTATGTTGTTTGACATACTTGTGGGCAATGTGTGAGATCAGAAGACTGTGTAATAGCAGCATTTGTTGGTAATGCAAAATTTAATATAATTTGTTCTATCAGCAGCTTATGATACTAAATGAAAAATACTATATGAACATTAGTGTTGCTAAAAGCAAAGTAATACATGTAAGAAAAAAAGAATTATGCGTGAACGCTGATGGCCTAGTGTTGGACTAAATTATCTTCAGAATAAAGAACTTGTAGCATTCTCAACAGTTCTCTTAAAAAAAAGTTGATTTAACATGATACTGAAGTTCAAAAACGAAAAGATACTGCCTATTCACAACTTCCTAAAATGAAAAACTAGAAACTGTCACTGAAATGATTCATGATCTGAGTTCCAGGTTTAAAAGGAAAAAAAAAAAAAAACAAACCAAAAACCAACCCTACCAGAACCAGTTATTTAGTTATTTTTGTTCTGTTTTTAAATGAAACAAATTACCTCCCACTGGGGAAAGTGTCTGTAGTGATGAAAAACATAATGGTGGAAAAAGAGAGTAGACTAATAATGGGAAAGGGCAGTTGGTAGACATTAAACACTATGACTCCAGTTCACTCTGTGGCTCAGGAAGCATTTCAGTCAGAGGAATGATGATATTGTATCAGAGGGATCACTCTCTAGATGCTGTTTCTTATATTCCTTCCTAATAATTTTCTACTGACCTCTGTTGGAGACAGGACATTGAATTAAGCAGATCTTTGGTGTTACAAAATGGCTCTTCTGTTCTTCCATTTAACTAGGGTATGCATTTTTAAAATAACTGTTAGAAGTCTTGGTTCCAAACCAAATACAGAAGATAACTAACTTGGTAACAAAACTGACTTGAATAAGTACTGCTGGATCCAATCCTGTTCATTCATCTTCAGGTTCATTGCCAACATCTCCATTCATGGTTTGCATGATGGGGCAGAGTGTACCATCAGCAAATTTGCTGATGACACCAAACTGGGAGGTGCGGCTGATAACACCAGAGGGTCGTGCTGCCATCCAGAGGGCTTGAATAGTTCTGACTGGTGAACTGGTTGACAAATCAGGTACCATTCAACATGGTTTTACAAAATGAAAATTTGGGTTTCATTGTTGTAACATTTAGATGTTTTGTAAGGGAATGCTCATTTTCCCCAAAGATCCCATTTGTTGGAATAGAATCCTGGAAAAATCCCTTGTTAAGGAGAAATTTTCTAGGGTTGAAATCTACATAGCTTTCATTTAGAATCCAAAATGGTGATTGCCTCAGTCTTGGAATTGGTAACTAAAAGTTGTCCATAAAACCTGAGCACAATTTGAGATTGTTCCCTCATGGGGACTTGGATTATCCAGATTGTAGCAGCCCAATGGGTGGATTAAAGTATTAATATTTTCTTCATATACCCAGCTTTGGTTCTTAGCTCTGCTCTACAACCGCAGTGTGGCTGATGCTTACAGTAAGCATACAGCTAGCTCAGGACATCAGTGCCTTAGCTGCTTGTGTGAAAGTGGGGCTAGTCTTTGCAGAACTCAGAGCTATTTGTGAAGTGCTATGATGATCTTGGATGACATAAAGGTAGATGGATATTAAGGACTGTGTTCACTGGAACAGTTTTCAGCTCTGATTCAAAAATGTTTGGAGGGTAGGGGCCATGTTAGTGTCTTGACTGAAAACGCACTATCATGCAAACAGTGTCTTACAAATAGTTGCAAGATTGTGAAGAGACATGAAAAGAGAAAGTGTGTTCTGGAAAAACACAGTGATGTCTCGTTGTAAGAGTCATACCAAAAATATTGTAAGTCTAATTTCTAAAAGTTATTTAAAATTCTGATGGTTTATTCTTGATTAATGACAGATGTTCCCAAAGTACTCTTCACTTCTTCTTTATTCTCTTTTCAAGGAGTAGGAACAACTTAGCTGGACACTCTTCAAGTTGATTCTAAATGTTTCTTGGGGGAAATTAATGATTTCATCACAGATGCTGAGAGGAGGGGAAACAATTTACAGTAATTAAATTTGCCCGCGTAAAATTTTCCCTTCAGATTCATTTTGATAAAACTACGCAGTTTTAATTTCCTAATCTAAGTGTCATTTTGGTGTACCTGTTCGAACAGGTGCCACATTTCACGCAGGACATAGCTGCATTTCAGTAATTAAGAGAAATTATTTGTTTGTTGTTTTAAAATGAAATTGTGAAACATTTAAATACAAGCATGAAAAACAATATAAATGGAAGTCATCACCTCTACTAGTTTAGCCTTCCAAATAGATGTACTGCTGGCAGATAGATCCATGAAACCTTTTAAAAAGTTGGTCTATTCTGAAAAGGGTATTTCTCATTTTATTTTTTTAATTTACATTTTAATTTTGTAAAACTATCACTCCAAGGTAGTGGGTTTTTGTCCCCATGGGTGTCTTAAGAATAAATTTGTTCTTTTTTACACAATATAAATCAAAATATATGACTGCTATTTGTCAGCTGTGTCATTTGGTGTCAAGTTGTGTGTGTGATTCATACTCTGAACTCTCTGTGGGCACTTGCTTATTCTGAATCATGGGCTTTTTACCTGCATCTTTCTTCTCTCACCCCCAAAACCTTAATGTTTTTGTCTCTTTGATGAGATAGTCAGACTACCATGCTGCTTGTAGCCACGGTGCTGTTGCTGTTTTAGGGTGAGCTAGGGGATGTTTTCAGCACTACTTTAGATATATTTCTTCTTTGTCTCTGGAATATCAAAGTTCAGTCTTTAGTATTCCACTGCTTTAAACCGTAACCCATCTATGGTTGATGCCTGTAAGAAATAAATCTCCTGCATCCTGTTTAAAGGAAGGGGGTGACAGTGTGAAAAAACACTCAGAAGAAATGTATTTCCTTGCTCACAGATAAATATTACGCAAAGAAGTCTTTAAGCATGTGTTCTTACTAAAATCTTGCTTCTTTTGGAAAGATCTATCAATTTGCAGTGGACCTATTGCCACCATCTCCTGCCTTCTTCTGAAGTTTACTCTCCACACATGTTCTTCTTTCTTTTCACCAGGGACTTGAGCAGTTTGCTCTCTCTGGTCATGTGTTTTTGTCCTGCTTGTAGCTAGGCATTTCTCATTCAGGAGCTCCTCCTTGCTTTCTCTGGGGTTTTTATTAAAATCTTTTGTTTGTACCCTGTCTTTTTCATAACATTTTATTCTGTTCGTTTCCAGCCAGCTGTCTCCTTTAATTTAATTACTTGTAGTCAGGAGCAAAATTGAGTCAGAGCTCAAAGTGAGAGTGTTGTTATGATCTCAGGAGGAGGCAGCAATATCACCTATTCCTGGAGATAACACGGTGGAAGCCTAGAGGTGCTGATTCATACTTAGGCAAGATGTGACTGACAGTTGCTCCTGGCAGAGTGGCTCCCAGTGATTTGGTGTACCTGCGGATACAATGGAGAAGGATGCTGGATGTGATGAGGTTTAGGGTTTCCCTGTTGGTGGTGAAAATAAGGTAATAGTAACACATGGCCTGTGCAAGACAGCAGTTGTTCAATAAGCCTTCTATCCAGTGCCTGTGAAAACTCCAGGAAAGTTAAAGCTACTGCTTTGCTGGGAGCAGTAGATTTGCTGTCTCTTCCCTCAGTGTCAGGCAGCCACTGCTGAGCGAGTGCCAGCTGGCATTCTGAGTGCAGCTGTTTGCCTAAAACAGTGGTAATACGATCATGTTCAATGATAGCAAATGGCTGTGTGGCCTGACCTCTCACTCAGGGCATGGAGGTAAGGTGCACAACACATTCATTGCAAAGAATAAATAATTCTCTTATTCATTCTAATGTTCTGCATGTTTGGCTCAGCATCTGAACAGTCAGTGTACCAGCCTGTAATAAAGATGCCCTGATTAAAATTTAACACTTCAGAATACAGGAAAATTAATGATTTCTCTCCTCCCTCCCCTAGGTGCTCATTAACAATATTTTGCTCTACCTGACATTCTTCTTGCAGGCCTTTTCCAAGAACAATTCTGTAGCAGAGCAGCCCATCTGTTTTATTTTGTTGATTCACAGCTAATGTATGCCATAATCAGCTAAAAAGACAGGAGGGGAGGAAGATTGCTTATTTTGGTTGCATTGCCCTTGCTGCTGCAGTTGGGGTCAGAGAGTCTCTTTATGAAAGAGCAACAGAGCACACATATCTAGACAATTTCTAGAGTTTAGGATAGGGCAGGCAGAGAAAGGGGGGCAATCTTTACAGAAACCACAGTGTAAGCAGAGATTGATACCGTTTTTGGAAAAACAAACACTGAACAGAGTTCTCAGAGGTGATAAAAACTTTTGTTAGGGACCAGGTGAAAACAATTACAACCCAGGAAATTGCTCCATCTTGCTGAGAGCAAGATTCAAAGGAAATTATGTAATGTGCAAAGAGACAGTGGGAAAGGGGAGATGCTTATGACTGCATATTTTGTCTCATCTAGCTGTTGTAGCTTTCAGTATTTACAAGTTACCTTATCCTGGCTATAGAAAAAAACTACTTCAAAAATCTTTTGATAATGACCACTCTAAGAGGTACAAACTGATCTCTGTTGAACTCTGAGTCCCATTCCAAGTATCCATTCCTTTAACTGAAAAAATTCTGAGCCCTTTGATTGTTCAATAACTTCAAAATACCTATTTCAAGCTAGAGGAGGAGAAATGAGTTGCCTGTGGCATGGATATTTTTGTAGGGCCGTGGTAGATATATGCAGTTTGGGCTGCAGTCTTTCTGTAGCTGATGACTTTCCTTTGCTCAAAATGTTATTCCTGTAAAGCCTTTCCATACCTGGGGTCTGTGAGTGTTTCTGTGGGGAAATCTGCTTGCTAAAGAAGGAAGGTATTTTACCTTTACAAAGGTATTCACACACAGTGCCTTTAATGATATTTGTTGGCATAATCATGGCAGCATTTCTGTAATCTAATTTCTTATTGCTTTTATAATTCTGTCTTCAGATTCACACTTCTCTAATTAATGGACGACCTAGTGCTGATGATCCTTCACGTGTATTACTAGAATTCACCTCTGCTCGCTTTATTCGCCTGAGATTTCAGAGGATACGGACACTAAATGCTGATTTAATGATGTTTGCACACAAAGATCCAAATGAAATTGATCCCATTGTTACCAGGAGGGTAAGTTCTGGCAAGATAGTTGAAAAGCATGTGTAGGAGTTCTCCTACATTTGTCAGTGCTGTACCTGTCTTTGTTTGCCATAGGAAATTTTTGGAGATGATGAGTACCTGTAGTTCTCTGTCCAAATCCTAGTGCTAGAGGATTCCCTGTTCACAGTATTTTGTTATCTTTGGCAGAAGTAACAATTTTATCCGAATAGTGTTATTAACATACATAACATGCACATTAACATACATTATCATTGCATACATTAACATAAGCACACTACTGTTTTGGCTGTAAACATTTGGATGCAGGTAACTGGCAAATGGTTGCTGTTAGCTAATGCCCCTTTCTTCTGCTGCTCAGTCATTTGCTACCTTTAACATTGCTTGAACACTTGCTTTGAGCAGAATTTTTACAAGTGGTACTGTAACTAATAGTGGTGCCTGAAGACAATATGATTGTTGCTAACACTAAAAATTTTACACTGCTTTAGCTTAAAAGAAGGGGTGCAGCACTAAATCTCACACCGTAGCCCTGTCCTCACCACTGTTCATTGTGTTTGCATGCGCCGATCTCTTCTTTGTGCAATCTGTACTTTTGTCCTGTGCCACATCTCCCTGTTTTCCTACTGCTCAAATGTTTTGTGTTATTCTATTTTTCCTCTGATTTTTTCTATTAAGCATTCTTAAAAGCTGTTTTGGGGGATGTATACCGTTCCACTTTTTTTCTTTCTGGTCACTTCCTCTTTCTGTTGATCATCCTATTTTTAATCTTTCTTTTATTTTACTTTTTAGAGTACCACTATAGGAAGTCCTGTTATGAAGGGGGAGTGTGGTTATTCTTGGCTTCAATTAATATTATTTTTCAATGGTGGATAACTGCAAAGAAAATTTGCTTCTTCTGTTCCACATTTCTGATTTCTATTTCTTCCTCCAAATATGTGAAGTGCTGGCTGTTTCTGAAAGTTTAGAATATGCCATTCTGTTTTGCATCACAAACCCAGAAACCTTCCAGTTGAGTGCCATTATTGCAGCCTCACTAATCCTGGAAACTGGGTGCAAATTTAATGATCTGATTCTAAGTGATCAGGAACACGAAACTGAACCTAGATAAGAACCCAATTCACACTTTAAAAATCACTGTATACTCATGAAAACCTAGTGCAGGACAATCCACAGATTTCTCGAACCAACAAAGAACAATAATTTCTGTATGGTATCTTTCCATAAGGCTGTCCTCAAAGGAACAAGGAGCAACTGAAACTTGCCACCCTTGTCTGGCTTTCCCTATAGAAGACATTAGACAAGCCACTGTTCCACAAAACAGGAAACAAAGGGTAGCCATAAATGATACACTTTCTGTGTGGTAGAAGGTTAGATGTGAATTATATGAGTTCCCATTTTGTTTGATACATCCATTAATGATCTGAAAAAGGTTGAACACAGAAACAGCAATATTTGCACATAGCATATGTTTGTTTGGATTAGCCATTTGTTAGCATGTTACAAGGCCCTTGCCAAAACAGATGAAAATGGACAATATGGCATGTGAGATTCACTTTTCACAGATGTCATAATACAGAAGTATAAGTATCTTTCCATCTTTCTTTCTGGTTAGGGCTATTAATCCCCACCAAGGAAAAAATAGAAATGATCAAATAGCAAAGCAACAGGTCAAAAGTTATTTAAATCTCAATAATGAATAGTAATTCAGAACACCCATAGTGAAAAACAGCTCTTCTTTCCACAGTCCAGTGAATGCCAGAGTGTTTCTTTCTTAGTTTTTGTTCTAGCCTCTCTTCTCCCCATCATCATGGCTCTTCCTTTTCGTGTTTTCTGAAGGGAATGCATTCTATAGCATTTGACTTTTCATTATCCAGTGTGCCTATAGCCTTTTCCTATGCTCATGTTTGGTGCATGCTGTGTATAAATTGACATGGCTCTTGTGACTTCAAACAAATGGAACTGTGCCAATTTACACCCTTTCTTTCACTAAGCCTGAATCTGTTGATCAAGACTCAGCTTGCATTACACTGTCTGCTATATTTGTAATAGATCAAAAAAGAAATAAAACAGGACCTGACAGTTTTGTCACCAGAAGTGAGTTCTTTAATTTGGCACCTGCATTTTACAATCCACTTAGCAATTCAATTTCTGTTTTGTCTTACAGTATTACTATTCTATAAAAGACATCTCTGTTGGAGGCATGTGTATATGTTCAGGCCATGCGAAGGCTTGTCCACTGGATCCAGCGACCAACGTATGTACTTTCTTCTTAATGGGCCTTATTTGCAGGGTGGAACCTGAGAAAAAAAATCTTGATATTTCTCAAAGTTCTGTGAATTTATGTCTCTTCTTCACCCAGAAGAACAGTAAGAAGCAGTGCTGGGGTTAAATAGTGCTGGCAACCAGAATAATAAATGTGCATTTAATGTCAGTGGAGGCTTTCTCTGAAATGAAAGAATAGGTTTCAAATAATTCAATCCATATTAAAAGTTTCCTAGGAACAACAGAAATTTGGGTTATGTTAAGTGGTTGTAGAGATGAGCACTAACACTCTTCCTTAGTGATATTAATCAAGGTGTTTCCTAAATGACTGTCAAGTATTTAATCAATACTTGCAAACAAATGATGGCTTTAGAATGGTGCATTTACTATGCAGGAAATATTATCTGAGCGATCAGTCAAGCTAGTCTAGAAAATCATGAACTGTTTACTATTTCTTCCAACTTGTAGCTTTCTTTTTGCAACATTAATAAACACATAACCAATATAATTAAAATAGAGAAATATAATTTGTTACTGATGATCCAAATCTATGCACACATTATCACTAATACAGAATTTCAAATCTACTGGTATTACAGATGTGCCACAATGTGGGATCCCTTCATGCAGTATTTACTTAAGTAGGAGCTTTGTAGGATTTAACAGAAAATCTTATTTGTGTATGACATTAAGCCATTGTGGAGGAACCAATAAAAATAAAAAACAAACTAGAAGAAATCTTACAGAGGATGCATTTACAGTTCTAAGCAGCTTCCATGGATCCGTGCAGAAATTTTACAAACTCCTTGGTTTAATCCTTCTAAGCCTTTTCTATGATGATATGTATAGCAAGTGTTAAACTATTGTTTCAGATGGCCTTAGTCGCCAAACTGCAGCGTTTTCTCTCTGTGATAGAATTGGGCCTACCTCAGGAAATAAGTGCTGATATTGCGATTACTACATACTTCAAATAGCTTGGCTACTAAATAAAATAAAGGCATTTTGACAAGTGTGGTGTCTTGTTTTGCAGGATGACAAATACATATTTGTCATCTGACCAGTATAAAAAATAGCATAAGCGAAACAACTCAAGCCATAGGAGATTTGGAGTATTTGTTTTAGCTCTCCAGGGAAACTCTTTAGACTAAGCCATACTAAAATAAGTGGGCTTTGGCTTATAAACATCGTGACTGTAGTTGTTAGCACAATAAATATGCCCCCTAGCATTACAAAGGACAAACTTGCTTGCATTTACTGCCTTGCTTTTCTGAAGCATTCATTAACTTAACTTTGTTGTGCAAGATTTTTGCTTTGTCCTGTGAGCCACAGAATTTCTCCAGGTTAGCTTGCTGCTGTGATCTTCAGTGGTTTCACAAGGACCACAGAGAAACCCCTGCAGTGAATAACTATTAGGAAGGCAAATTTTGCTCCCTATTTCTCCAAACTACAGTTCCTTTTATCTTTTCCAAGCTGCTTCTGTGGCTCAGAGAGTTTAGGCGTTCCCTACAGCAATATTTTCATGCTGGGACTAAACTGGGACTAAGGTGATATGCTGAGGAACTGAAAAGTGACTGAAAGGCTGCTCCTGCTCTCAACTCTTATTTAAAAACTCCTGCTATCCTTGACATAGAATTAGTTATACAGTTAGAAGGTTACATGATGAGTTGACTCATCCAGTAAAAAAGCAATGCTAAATTTGAAAGAAAAGCCAATTTTTATTGGATCAGCCAACAGAACTGATTTCACTCTGCAGCTGCGGGATTGCTGCATCTAAGGGAAGGGTGGAGAATGGCTCACTCCATCTAGTGTAAGCTAGCTATGAGCTCAGTTTTCCTGTATCGTGAAGCTGTATCTGAGGGCTACCAGCACTTTGGCTTATTTGCTGTATTGGGGAACTTTCATTCTCTCATCCTGCTTTCTTCAGACAGTTGGAATTAGATTCTCCTGTGTTCTTAGATTCTCCTCAGATTCTCTGGCCATCTTTGTTCCTTTGCATCATGGCTATTTTCTTAAAACAGAGCTATAGAAGTTAAACAGAGTCTTTTGTGTCTCACTGGTGAATGCAGAATACATAATTGAATAAAAATGAATAAAAAGAGGGATTACAGAGTGTAACCATTCTTAGTGTTAATATTTTCATAATTTGAACTGGAATGCAGATTATGTACATGGACAGATTCTTCATATCATCACATTGTGTAAATATTTGTTTTACTTTTAAATCAGAAATCCGTCTGTCAGTGTGAGCACAACACATGTGGAGAGACATGTGATCGGTGTTGTCCTGGTTTCAATCAAAAGCCTTGGCATGCTGGCACTTTCCTGGTTAAGCATGAATGTGAACGTAAGTTGAAAGCGTTACAGAAGAGAAGGTTTATTGCAACTGCTGGTGAAAACTGAAATCGGGTCTTACATGATTTTGTAATTAATTTTATTTCTAACCACATCTGTTTATGAATCAGTTGTTGTTCACTTATTTAGACTGTCTCAAAAAAGTTAACACAAAAATTACATGTAGAATCATGATTTTATTGAACTCAGAGTATTTTAGTGTAACATGCTGATATTGGTGAAATACACTATAAAAATCTTTTTGACTTGCTTAGTTTTTATAATTATGGTGGGTTTGTGTTGATAAAATAACAGGACTGTATTCTGATAAGTAAAAAATCTTTTTTTTTACAGATTTTTCACTATGTTAAACTTTAATGGCATGATTTTTGTATAAATGCCACTTTTATATATTATAATGTTCAGCCTTGCTGAAACAAAATATTTTTACATGATCAAAATGCAATTTGAGTTTCTCATTTTTTTAAATGGAAAAAGCAATGTATCTAGTTTTCCAACATGGAATGAAAACATACCTTGAAATACCATCTTCCCACAGGGTGGGAATTTCATTTTCAGATTTACTGTAGTAAGGGTAGTTACAATTCAGTTTTAACATCTTACTTCCAAAGGTCACATACCACATAAATTACTGAACATAATAAAATCTAGTGCTGCATTACATGTAAGTGTTTATTCATTGTAGGATTGCAGCTGTAGTTTTACCATGAGTGGTTAAAAATAAATAAAAAGAAACAGATATCCCCATATTTAAAGTAGTGATTGCTTATTTGTGTCCTGTAAACTTTGTAAAGACAGAGGTCTTTCTTTCCGTAGGGACTGTGTCTGTACTGGGAATGCATTCTGGAATGAAATTAGGATAGATTTCTTTTCATGTTTAATTTTTAAGAGACTCTTCATATGCCCTGTTCAATCCTCAGTGAATTGTTGTACTTTCATGGTGGAAACAGTTCCCTGGGATCTGGTTCAGATGTGAGGAGAATGACTCCTTACAATGTTGATGAGCTTTGAATTTCTTTTTATGTGGAAATGAATGGTTTAATACTGCAGCGGAAGGGAGAGAGCAATCTACCTCGTTTTCACAGCAACAGATTATTAGATTAGTTCTCCTGCATGTGGACCTGAAGCCTAAGAGTTCAAGTCTGAACATCTAGGGAGATTTTAAGATTGGGAATCCTTGTTCTGACTCAGCTCTTACATACATATGTCCAAATCAAGTGTTTTTAGGATGTTTTTCAACTTTCATGGAAATTATTTTAATTTACTCATACCATTCTGCTGCTTTCCTTATAACTCATCTTGTATTTTATATTAGCTGACTTTTTCATGAACCATATGTGTGTGCAACCACCAAAAGGTTTCTGGACCATCATTTTAAACAGAAAAAAAAACCCTAAAACAAAACGTGAAGAACATAAATAGACTATATCTGTCAACTTCAATAATCACTCAGACAATACATAGAGACAAAAAGACAATATGTAGAATTCCAGGCAGTGTTTATGATGGGACCACATTACTTTTCACAGCTGAAGTAGTAGATTAATGCTTGAATGTGCTATTGGTTGCAATGTATGCAGCACCAATGATAAAATGCTGAACGACTCTCTTTAATACCTTAGTAACTGTGGCATCTCCAGCTGGAAAGCATTCGCTAACACAGTTCCTTCTCTTTCAGCATGCAACTGTCACGGGAAGACTGAGGAGTGTTACTATGATCAGGATGTTGCAGACAGAAATCAGAGTTTGAATGTCCATGGAGAATACATTGGGGGTGGAGTTTGTGTGAACTGCACAAGCCACACCGGTGGCATAAACTGCGAGACCTGCATTGACGGCTACTTCAGACCTCAAGGGGTAAAGGCGTGTTCTGTTGTCACCTCACTGTAAAGCTCTGCACTCAAACCATCTCTTCAGTGTGGGGAGTTAAGTTGCTAAAAAGAGATGATACAGTTTGGACTGCCATTTTGTGAAGGTTAACTTCTAATTCTGACAGTGTAGTAGTTGCTTTTCACCGATGGAAATCTGTAAAGTTAACGCTCACAGAAATATGAAAGTGAATTTTGTTGATGCGAAGGAATACACTTGAGGTCAGGGCCTCCAGCATGTATTTCAATGTAATTTAAAGGGGATTGTGGTCCTCTAAACAAAACTTTTGCCTCAGTAATGAATTCCAAGATTTGTTATCAAAGATCAAAGAAATTTTGCTATATTTGATACTGGAGAAAGAGTGTCTGTAATTTTTATTTTTTAAATGTAATGAAGAATTAATAACTACCTAAATTCTATAGTGTCTCATGAATGTCTTTCATTTTTGGTGCAGCGGGAATTTTTTTTTGTGTCTCATCATATAAGGCTGTATTTTTATCTAAATTGAAGTTGTCAGAAGATGAATCTTACATTAGGTTGTATTGCCAATATAGGCTGTGCCTGTGCTTTAGACAGGCACACTCCGAGTGTGTGCTTTAATATTTTGTCTGTACAGTCTCAATTTGGTAAATCAGGGCCTTTAGTTTGATTGGTTTTTAATCCTCAAATGCAGAAAACATTAGCAAATAACAATAATTACATTCTCCCTGATATATCAGTTTTTAGCCTTAGGGCTTGACAAAAGGAGTACTGATGCCTTCAACAGCAGGGCACTGAATTTTTAACTCTGGATCAGGTTATCATCCAACTAATAGGGATTTTATATATATGTGTGTACAGTGTATCTATACCTAGTTCATGGCGAACTTCTGCTTTGTATTCCCAGTGTGATATTAGACTGAGGTTTAAGTTTGGTTGAGGTAACCTTTTCAAGAACAAAAGGAGATTGTTCATTTGTCTAATGTTCACTTTTCTTCATTTACCCTTTTTGTTCAGTTACTGACTAACTTCAGTTAGCATTTTGAATCATGTTGACCAGAACTGAACTATTTCAATATTACTTTAGGTAGTGAGTGCTTAAAATCTACATCCTTACATTTATTGATTTTAATTATACAAGGACCTGTTTTTTTAATTGAAAATGTATTTGTATCTAAATCACATGTTTCTGAACAAAAATCCACAGTGTAACTTTAATGCCTAGACTGCACGGCCTAAGTTTGGCAACCATCTCATGTTTGTTAAAGTGCAAGCTAACTATGCAGTTGTTGTTCTTTCCTAGTTTTTGTTTAAGAAGTAAATAAAAGTTTCCAATAATTAAAGGTAAGATTTTTTTTCAATATATTTGTTTTATAGGTATTGCCAGATAGCCCAGATCCATGTCGGCCATGTTCCTGTGATCCAAATGGGTCTTTACATGATACCTGTGTCAAAGATGAGAAGCATGCAGAAGGAGGTAAGATCCCTAAAAGATAGTGATGTTAAAGCTTAAGTTCAGCAATGGTCAAAGAAAAGCTGAAACACATGTGTGACATCTCTTAAAAAAAATCAAATAACTTTTTTTTTTTGAAGTTTACTCATGCAAACAATAATCTACCTGCATTCTTATGATACTTTTCTTTGGAAACTCAGATTTTATATTCCCAAATTTGCTGAGGCCTCTTTCAGATTCATGGCTTGCAAACTTGGGTACATTTGGAAGAGTATTCCCCATAGAACATATTGGAGAATTTTGGCTTTAAAGAGCTTTCTTCTTTTACAGCAGAGATGAAAACTAGTACAACTATAACATTTTAATCTCTTTTCCTCTCTAAGCGTATTTCTGTTTGAAACCTAGAAAAAAATCTGTTTGAAAAGTATCATATTTTTGTGACATGTATATTATTAATGTAGGATTGCAAGCTGTTTACCATAGCCCTGTAAAAGCTATCTTCAAATAGAGAATAAACTGCTTCCTTGTGCTTTGGAAACAATGAATTGCCATATTTTTCTTGTTCTTTTGTTGACAAATTTCTGAAAATGCTGTAGGAAGATAACAACAAAACCCAAGGTCAGTTTTTAAGATATTCTTACATTGGGCTAATTACAGTCTATTGGCAGGAGATGTAATAGCAGTCTTTTTTGAAATAGATATCAATGGAACATAAAAGCAGCATAGCAAAGATGCAAATGCAGGGCCCTGAGGTGTAAAATCTACTGTAACAATCATGTACTGATTATATCAATTCAATAAAATGATGCAGATTACTGTCACAGTGGTATATATGGTGGGTGGGTTGGCCTTAGCCAGCTGCAACTGCCCACCCAGCCACTCTCTCACTGCCCTTCTCAGCAGGACAGGGGGAGAAAATAAGATGAAGCAGCTCACGGGTCGAGGTAAAGACCAGGAGATTGCTTACCAGTTATTGTCATGGGCAAAACAGACTTGACTTGGGGAAAATTAATTTAACTTATTGCCAACTTAAATAGATTCAGATAGTGATAAACAAAGACAAAAATTTACAAACCACTTTTCCCCCACCTCCTTTTCTTTTCCCCAGGCTCAACCTCAGTTACAGTTACTCCTCTACCTCCTCCCTTACTATCACAAGCGATGCAGGGGGATGGGGAATGGGGGTTGTGGTCATAACGATCACTCTCTGATGCTCCTTTCTCATCACACTTTCCCCCAGCTCTAGTGTGGGTCCTTCCCACGGGCTGCCATCCTTTAGGAAAAAAATCTGCTCCACCATGGGTGTTCTTTTGGGAAATATCTACCTGTTCCTTCATGGGGTTCTCCATGGTGTGCAGTGTGGATATCTGCTCTAGAGGCTGGAGGGGAATATCTGCTCTGGTGCCTGGAGCACCTCCTCTCCATCCTCCTCCTCTGACCTTCTCTGTCCCATCTGGCTGAGAGGCTCAGCTGTGCCCTGCAGTGGGTTCGCTGGAGCCAGCTGTGTCCGGCATCAGGCAGTCCTGGCCTCTCCTCACAGAGACCACCCTGCAGCCCCCACCGCTGCCAGCGCCTGGGCACAAACACCCAATACAGGATATCACACGGACTGATAGGAAAGACAGTAGAAGCAGATTCCAGGATGATTCCTAAAGCTGGAAAAAACACAGCAAGACTGTGCGATGCCTGTACCAGACCTGTGAGTGAGAGTGTACAGGTTTCAGATAGCAGAATTAATACAACAAAGAATACTATTAAACAGGGCTACTTTTATTCAAACATTTGCCACTACTGACATTCAGTGCTTCTGTAAAAGACTGAGACTATGATTTTGAGATTTAAGAATGATTAATTCAAACAAATGCAATGTTCCACTTGGGTGTTAAGCAGCTGCTTGGTCTCTTGGTCCTATCTGTTACTGCTGCAGTCTGTCTTTGCACAGTTTCTCTACTGGCCACCAGTGTGGGTCATCCTCCAGGGGCCTGGCAGCTGAAAGGCAGCTAATAGGCTGTCAGCTCTTCTCTCACGGGAAGAGGGAAGGAAAAAGATAAAGACATTTTTCCATCTTGTTTGGTTGTCAGCGATAGTGTCACTAGGAGCTCTAATAATGTCTTATTCTTGTCTCTGCGCATTCAACAGATCTAAGCCATCTTATAGTTGCTTTCTAAATCAGCTTACACTTTCTGAAGGTGACTAGGTGATACTGTGCTTTAATACCTTGCTTCTGTATCTCCTTCTGCCTTTTTAATTCTCTGATCTTCTTTTTGGTAAAATCTTCTCTTACCTCTTTTCTGGACCTCTCTAGCAAGAGGATAAAACCTCTCTTTGGACTCCTCCTTTCCTTTCTTGCTTTTTCTCTGTTGTTTCCATGCATACAATCTAAAGTTCATTAACTGCGTCTTTCAAATAAACGAAGAAATATGTCATGCCGCCATCTTGAAGCTAACATATCCAAAATTGGATCATTTCTCTCTGTTTTGCCTCCTTTTACTTTTATTGGCAAGCAGCCAGACGTGCTCATCTAGCCCCAGGCATTCAAACAAGTTTCGTATCTCAGCAGTTCCTCCCGTCCCAAGAACCAAAGAGTTCTTTTGTTCTCTTCGTAAAATTAAAACTCTCATAATTTTCTGTCTTGACTGTAACCAGCCTGTCCTGATTTTCCTGAAACTTAACTCATGTGGCTGCAATTCATTAGAGGCCTGTTGCTTCTGAGCACGTTAGAGTATTCTTAATATCTGTTGAATCTGCTGTTTGTAAAATACAAAGTAATTTTTTTTTCTTTATTGCTTTTTAAACCCATTGATATCTTCTCTTTCCAGCTTATTTACTGTAGAGGTTATTCTGTGTGTTTAAACTACTTCTCATATATATGACAAACACAACAATTGTTATCTAGGTAACAGCCATCATATAGGGAATTCTCTCCCCAAAGCAGTCCATGTACTTGTTCCTGAAACCAGTTGTCTGTGTCCTGCCCAGCCCTGGAAGTCCAGTGAGAAGTGGATAGTTTGCACTGTCTAGACAGTGGGCAGAGGACAGTCCTGATATTTACCTTATTTTATTGACATGTTTTAAGACCACAAGAACAAAAATAAGTAAGCTCTACACATAACTGGCCTTTGTAGCCATTCTGCCTACAATGGTCCTGTTCTTTGCTCCCTATTCTTTCTGTTTATTTGCTTTTCTTTACTTCTTGTTGTACTAAATATGGATCCAACACATTAGGAAAACAGTTTATGTCTGGCACGTTATGTTTCATTATAGTGTTTGGACCAGCGGGACTGATTTGTGTCTGTAATGTCTTATTCAACAGAAAAGACACAATAATGCTAGTTGAAAGAAAAAGCCTTTTTAATATTTCTTTTAAGGAAACATTTTTGTGGTAATGCAAGAGGTTGTATTAGAATCAAGAACAGGTCTGGATATAATTTTTAGCATCAAACTATCCTGAAAGCAGATCACTTTTTAGCTTTTTTTTCCCCTCAAATTTATATTCAATACACTGATAAAATTCTATTTGCTGTACACTCCTCACCCTGGGCAGCAGTTGGGTTTGAAGCACTGGGGAGCCTTCATAAAGAAAAGCTGGAAAGCACGATCTGTCTAAAGGAATCTATCTATTCACCTGTGAATCAGAATGAATACATACTGGGTAGGATGAAATACATCTCAGAGTTTGCTGGCTGGTTATTTAAGGATAAATTGTTTGCTTGGTGTAAGATGGGAATATGCTTCTTAAATGTGTGGTAAGCAAATGAGTTGGGAAGATTAAAAACATTAAACTAAAATGGAAATATGATAATAAGGAAAATCACTGGGGATATAAAGTCACCGTGAACAGTTCTCAAGGAAAATAAAGCTGGAGGCTGTACATTCTCTGTGTGCTTGAATTCTGTAGGTAAGCAAGAATTAAAATGGAAAATTGTAGCAAATACCATAATAACTGGTACATTGATCAAGTGCAACAAGAGGATTTAAATGACTGCATCCTGTAGTTTTTATCAGGTTTCAGTAGATAAGAGAAGGGCATGAAGGAGTTGCTTTATAATTGATCAGGCATTGTTTCAGGAGAAAAAGAATTATTTTTGTATATTATGCATGTATAATTTCCATTTTGATCAGCCTAGTATAACTTGGTCCTCACGTGTCACTCGGCATTCTGAAATGAAATATTCTTATTCTAGCTTGTATAGTATATTTTTGGTTTTGAATCTTCAAGAATGCTTTTCCAATATTCTTTCATAGCAATGTTATATGACATGTTCATGAGCAATATAGAAAAGAGAGAGCCAGAAACTTATAATAAATCTTAGTATGTTTGCAAACTGTGGTGTTGATGAAATAAGCTGATGAAAATGTGTCTAGGTTTTGTAACTGAAAGCAATAATTGTAAAACTGAACTTGTCCACCTCTGTCCAATCCATCCTAATAATAGGTGAATTTGACCATTGCTGATATTGTGATCACTTGCAATTGTCCATACAGAAGCAGAAGTGGAACCTATACATTCAGAACTACTCCGTACTCCAGTAATTAGGCTTTCTCGGTGAATCAGTACTCTTGTTTCAAGCTGCAGTAGCTAGATTTTAACGAATAGCCATTATACTTGGCTTTTAAGCACCTGCAAGAGCTGTGAGGTTTGAAATCTGGCAGAGTTTTGTGACTCAGTTTTCACTGCATGCTATCATGCAGTGAAGTTTTTTCCCTGTTGCCTCTTTATGTACAATATAATCCCAGTGACAGATGTTTATTTTTGCTGAAAAACTCTCTCAGACATTGTAGGATAAATAGATCCAGACATCTCCATCTTTATTCAGGCTTCATAGTACTTTGCTGAGCAAGCAGTCCCACTGACTTCCATGAGGTAATTTTTGGAATTTATATACTGTTGAACAGGAGTGAAAATGGCAGAGGCCAGTCCAGGGACTGCAGTTTTTTTCAAGGGTCTGGCACGTGCTTTTGCATGCATTTATTTTTGTGCAATTTTGAAAGACTGGTAGTCTGGGAGAAAACTGACTGATAGAAGTCATATTTCAAGATGATTCATCCTCTAGGATGAACTTTCAAAGCCTCTGTACTCTCAAATATAGGACAGAAACTGATAATATTCAGGTAGAAAACAAGGAATAACAGCTTCAACAAATAAAGCCCCATTCAAAGAAGGCCTGTTAAGCAATAGACCAAAAGCAAAAGAAGATGTACTTCTGCTGAAATGCTAGTTCATTACTACAACAACAAAAAACAGACCTGAAACATCTGCCCTAAATCAAAAATGTAATTAGGCTGTTGACTTAATATGCATTACATAAATACTACAGAAGGCTGGTCAAAGATAACCAGCGGGACACTGACAGGAATTTACATACCGTTACATACTGTGTAATACAATGAGAGCCTAGATCTTGCAAGTGCTGTAAACGAAAGAAGGCATTGAGCCAAATAAAGTATACAGACTAACCGTATCAACAAGCATAAGAGCTGGAAGAATATACGACAGTTACTAGTCTCTACATCTTCCTCTCTCTGTTGTGGAGAGTGAGGTCTCTCGATAGATGGTAGGCTAGACAGAAGGTTATCCACTACTGCGTATACTGCATAAGAAAGGAGTTTTCTGGGATGGTGACAGTGGAGGTTCCAATCCTGGTCTCTCTTCCTTAACTGCAGAGAAAGGAAAGAGCAGGAGAAGGGAAGGTTCTTGATGGGGAACTGAAAAAAATGGACTGTCTGGGAAGTGGAGGAGAGGCTATAGATTTAAATTTGTATTTGGGAGTTGTTCCATACTGAGACATTTAACTGAATTTGAGTTTGCTGAGACTTAACTCGTGAGACCCAAGAATGAGTTCCTGAAACTTTCAAATAAGACCAGCTGACTTCTAAAGGCTTAGACTTTCCTGTATCTTTTCCTGCTGAATCCTGGTGTGTATTTTTATCTGGAAGGAACAGAAGTTTCTCTCATAAGACAAGATGTCCAGCTACGATGCATTGACCCAGATTACAAACAAGCCTGAGGCCTGCTGTGCTGCGGGGCCTTGCCAGTGGGTAGCGGAGAGGAGGGTAACTCAGAAATCTGAGAATCAGCTGAGCCATAGGAATAAAACCCATGGAGCACATGGTTTCATGATAAATAAAGCAGAAATTTCATGCACTGAAATTCTGTATATAATTAGGACAGATCAAGAAGGTAACAGTCAATATGATGTGCTACATGAGATCAAAGAGGCTGCAAGGTTAGAGAAGACATTGAATTTCATCTCTGTATAGATTAACAGATAATATCTTTTAAAACTCCTGTAGGTGACTGCTTCTTCAAACAGCTAGTTAGAGAAATCATAAGAAGAGAAGCACCTCTGGATTTATGCATAAGAAACTGGTTTAAAACTCCTCTTGAAGGGCAGTGAAATTCAGCATTCATGTAGGAATTAGAAGGCCTCCCTAAAAAACAAGTTAATCGTAACAAGGAAACCTTTAAAAAGAAAATCAAAATGAACAATCCAAGATTGCTAATGGCAAGCATCAGATTTATAGACTGCATATTAGACATTCAGAGAACATGCATTCCTGTAGCTCAAAATTATTCAAGCAGTGCAATTAAGCTAGAAAAAAAAAAATCTATTTTAACAATAAAAAAGAAGCTCCCTGGTAAAGCAGAAGTTGTATGCAACTGAGGATGATAGAAAGGGACATAAATTGTGAGAGATTCTGGAAAGTCAGACTCTTAGTTACATGTACACATATTTTGAGGAATAATTTGCTAAATGCTTAAAAGTTGCTAAGAAGTACTTCTTCAGATAAATCAGAATCAAAAAGACTGCTAGAGATTCAAATTCAGTAGGAGTTAAATATGATTAAGGTGTAATCAAGTTAAAACCAGAGATCTCAAGAAAGAAAAGGACACAGCAGAAAAGCTAGATTAATTCTTTGTATCAGTCAATAGAAGAGCTATGGGGATTTCCCACTTGGGAGTCTTTGTTCATGGGGACAAGTCAGAAGAACTGTCTCAAACAGAAGTATCAGGTTTAGAGCAATCTGAAAAATGAAGAACAAAAATCCTTCAGGCATATATCGTATTTTTTCCATGGCTTCTGGATGTAGTTGAAAATGGAGATGCTTGAAGCATTAAATATTGTTTATAATACTTTTAAAAACTGACATTAATATTACATAAATAGGAACTGTTTATCCAATTTGTAAAAGAAAGGCAGAGGGTTCCAGGAAACTAAAACCAGAAGGTCTGGTTTCTGTACCAAGCAAATCAGTAGAACTACAATAAATGATTTATACCATTTCTGAACTGTGGCAAAAATGGGCAGAACCCAAGATCAGGGTTTTTTTTGTAGAGGACAGTGTGCCTTATGAAACTGTTTGAAGGATTCAGTGAACATGTGAACAAAGGCTCATTTGATTAATATTGTATTTTGATTTTCAAAAAGGTTTGACAAGATCCTTCACCAAAGACCATGAAAGAAAGTGTAATAGAATAAGGAGGAAAAGTTCTTTCATGGATTAGTACTTGGTTAAAAGAATAAATGGACCATTTTGACAGCAATGATCAATATGAACTGTTGAAAATATTCATATTTAACCTGGAAAAGGGATGAGTAGGAAGGTGACAAAGTTAGCAAGTACAAAATCTTTCAGAATAGAAAAATTTAAAAACTGCAAAATGTTCAGAAAGATCTCAAGATAGTCAGTGGCTGGGTAGTAAAATAACTGATAAATTTCTGTAGCAATTAAAGGAAAAGTAGAACACAGAGGAAAGTAGTTCTACTTTTACCTTGATTACAGCAATTTCTGACTTGGGCACTAGCAGTTGTGAAACAGCTCTTAGATACCTTGGACTGTACTCTGGATGTATCAGCTCAGTGCTGGCTCAGCAGTAGTCAAAAAGGTCAACTGAGCCTTAGGAGATATTACTGATGTTTAAAAAACAAAACTGAAAAAAACATGTTGTGGTTTAGCCGGCAGCTCAGCCCCACACAGCCGCTCGCTCACTCCCCCACCGGTAGATGGGGGAGAGAATCAGAAGGGTAACGCTCGTGGGTTGGGATAAGAACAGTTTAATAATTAAAATTAAAAGAAACAACAGTAGAAATGCAATGTAAAGGAGAACAACGAGAGGCACAAAGCCCCGGGGGAGGGGGGAAGGAGGGGAGAGGGGGAACGAACCGCCGAAACAAACTGCATGCGCCGCAGCCGCTCGCCGCCCGCCGACCCGGCGCCGCACCGCCTCCGCGCTGCCACTGCCCGCCCTCAATATATTGGCCATGGTGTCACATGGTATGGAATGAACCTGCCATTGGCCAGTCGGGGTCAGCCACCCCCACCATGGCCCTGCCCCTCCCAGCCCCGCCCCCCCACGCGGCAGAGCGCGGGAAGCTGGAAAGGTAGCCGACCCCCACAGTGAGGAGAATTAACCTCTTCTCAGCCAAAACCAGCACATTCTCCACCCCTTATTCCATACCATTTACACCATGCCCAGGTCCCATATGATGCAATACAACCGTACCAACCACCACCCCTCCCCTTCCCATCCTTTAACATAATACACAGACATCATTCCCTTAGTTCATGGACCTTCCCTGTAAAATGTCCATTAAAATGTCCATTGAGTTCACCCAGTCCATGACTCTGGGCTCCATCTGTTGTATCAGTCTTCCCGGGTGGGAGAGATGGTGTGTGGCGTTGGGTTGCTGCATACCGAGTCAGTCATCGTTCCATCACTGCTGCACGGCTTGTTTCATAGTTGATCTTCCATGGGTTGGGAGGCTCGTACTCTGATATCATTGATACAACACAGAGGTGACACACAGTATTATATAGCAGTTCACATTGTGCTATTCAGTTCATTGTCTGTTTTCACCCAAAATCAAATCCCCTTGAGGCACACATCGGATTTCTCCATCCTCCCGCATCACCCACCAAGTGCACCCAGGTCCTCGAGCAAAAGCAATCCCATGAATGGGTTTGCCTTTGCCGGAGGCAGGAAGAACCCAGACTGTTTTACCCAGCATACTTTTTGTGTGCACTACAGGGACTCTATCCCCTTCCACAGTATGTAGGATTTCTGACTGGGCAGGGCCAGCTCGGTTGGCAGATCCCCTCGTGTTGACTAACCACGTGGCTTTTGCTAAATGTGTATCCCAGTGCTTGAATGTTCCACCCCCCATTGCTTTCAGTGTAGTTTTTAACAGTCCATTGTACCGTTCAATTTTCCCAGAGGCTGGTGCGTGATAGGGGATGTGATACACCCACTCAATGCCGTGCTCTTTGGCCCAGGTGTCTATGAGGCTATTTCGGAAATGAGTCCCGTTGTCTGACTCAATTCTCTCTGGGGTGCCACGTCGCCACAGGACTTGTTTCTCAAGACCCAGGATAGTGTTCCGGGCAGTGGCGTGGGGGACAGGATATGTTTCCAGCCAGCCAGTCGTTGTTTCTACCATTGTAAGCACATGGCGCTTGCCTTGGCGGGTCTGTGGGAGTGTGATATAGTCAATTTGCCAGGCCTCCCCATATTTATATTTCAGCCATCGTCCCCCATACCACAGAGGCTTTACCTGCTTCGCTTGCTTGACTGCAGCGCATGTGTCACATTCGTGGATAACCTGTGCAATAATATCCATGGTCAAGTCCACCCCTCGATCACAAGCCCACCTGTATGTTGCATCTCTCCCTTGATGGCCTGAGGTGTCATGGGCCCACCGAGCTAGAAATAGTTCACCCTTATGCTGCCAGTCCAGATCCACCTCAGCCACTTCAATCTTGGCAGCCTGATCTACCTGCTGGTTGTTTCGATGTTCTTCAGTGGCCCGACTCTTGGGGACATGAGCATCCACATGCCGTACCTTTACAACCAGTTTCTCTACCCGGGCAGCAATATCTTGCCACAATGTGGCAGCCCAGATGGGTTTGCCTCTGGGCTGCCAGTTGCTTTGCTTCCATTGCTGCAGCCAGCCCCACAAGGCATTTGCCACCATCCAGGAGTCAGTATAGAGATAGAGCACTGGCTGCTTTTCCCGTTCAGCGATGTCTAAGGCCAGCTGGATGGCCTTTACCTCTGCAAACTGGCTCGATTCACCTTCTCCTTCAGCAGTTTCTGCTACTTGCCGTGTAGGATTCCATACAGCAGCCTTCCATCTCCGGTGCTTTCCCACAAGGCGACAGGACCCATCAGTGAACAGGGCATATTGCTTCTCATCTTCTGGCAGTTTGTTATACAGTGGGGCTTCTTCAGCACGTGTCACCTCCTCCTCTGGTGATAATCCAAAATCTTTACCTTCTGGCCAGTCCATAATCACTTCCAAGATTCCTGGGCGACTGGGGTTTCCTACTCGAGCCCGCTGGGTAATCAGTGCAACCCATTTACTCCACGTAGCATCAGTTGCATGGTGTGTAGAGGGGATGTTTCCTTTGAACATCCAGCCCAGCACTGGCAGTCGGGGTGCCAGGAGCAACTGTGCCTCAGTACCAACCACTTCTGAAGCAGCTCGAACCCCTTCATATGCTGCCAATATCTCTTTTTCAGCTGGAGTATAGCGGGCTTCAGACCCTCTGTATCCCCGACTCCAAAACCCTAGGGGTCGACCCCGGGTCTCCCCTGGTGCTTTCTGCCAGAGGCTCCAGGTAGGGCCATTCTCCCCGGCTGCAGTGTAGAGCACATTTTTTACATCTTGTCCTGCCCGGACTGGCCCAAGAGCTACTGCATGGACTATTTCTCGTTTAATCTGTTCAAAGGCTTGTCGTTGCTCAGGGCCCCATTTGAAATCATTCTTTTTCCGGGTCACTTGATAGAGAGGGCTTACGATCAGACTGTAATTTGGAATATGCATTCTCCAAAAACCCACAACGCCCAAGAAAGCTTGTGTTTCCTTTTTGCTAGTTGGTGGAGACATGGCTGCTATTTTGTTGATCACATCCATTGGAATCTGACGACGACCATCTTGCCATTTGATTCCTAAGAACTGGATTTCTCGTGCAGGTCCCTTCACCTTACTTTGTTTTATGGCAAAACCAGCTTTCAGAAGGATTTGGACTATTTTCTCACCTTTCTCAAAAACTTCTTCCGCTGTGTTGCCCCACACAATGATGTCATCAATGTATTGAAGGTGTTCTGGAGCTTCTCCCTGTTCCAGTACAGTCTGAATCAGTCCATGGCAAATGGTAGGACTGTGTTTCCACCCCTGGGGCAGTCGATTCCAGGTGTACTGGACGCCCCTCCATGTGAAAGCAAACTGTGGCCTGCACTCTGCTGCCAGAGGGATTGAGAAGAATGCATTAGCAATATCAATTGTGGCATACCACTTGGCCGCCTTTGACTCCGGTTCGTATTGAAGTTCTAGCATGTCTGACACAGCAGCGCTCAACGGTGGAGTGACTTCATTCAGGCCACGATAGTCTACTGTTAGTCTCAACTCTCCATTAGACTTCCGGACTGGCCATATGGGACTGTTAAAGGGTGAGCTGGTCTTACTGATGACTCCTTGGCTCCTCAGTTGGTGAATGAGTTTATGGATGGGGATCAGAGAGTCTCTGTTGGTGCGATATTGCCGCCGGTGCACTGTTGTGGTGGCGATTGGCACCTGTTGTTCTTTGACCTTCAGCAACCCCACCACAGAAGGGTCCTTTGAGAGACCGGGCAAGGTAGACAGCTGTTCAGTTTCCTCCGTCTCCAAGGCAGCTACACCAAAAGCCCACTTGTAACCTTTTGGGTCCTTGAAATACCCTCTCCTGAGGTAGTCTATGCCAAGGATGCACGGAGCCTCTGGGCCAGTCACAATGGGGTGCTTCTGCCACTCATTGCCAGTTAGGCTCACTTCGGCCTCCAATACAGTTAGCTCTTGGGATCCCCCTGTCACTCCAGCAATGCTGATGGGTTCTGCCCCTATATAGTTTGATGGCATTAAGGTGCACTGTGCGCCGGTGTCCACTAAAGCTTTATACTCCTGTGGGTCGGACATGCCAGGCCATCGGATCCACACAGTCCAGTAAGCCCGGTTATCCCTTTCCTCCACCCGGCTGGAGGCAGGGCCCCTCTAGTCCTGATCATGGCAGTCACAACTCACTTCCTGTAAATGTGAATCAGGAGTCCCTCTATTACACTTAGAAATAAAATCTGCGCTTCTACTCCTCTGTCTGGGGACTTGCTCGCTGGAAACTGGAGCAGCAGCTTTCCTGGAAGAGCCTCCCTGAGTGACTGTTCTTCCTTGCAGTTCATGTACTCGTGCCTGTAGGGTCAAAGTAGGCTTGCCATCCCACCTCATCATGTCCTCTCCGTGGTCACACAGGTAGAACCATAGGGTGGCCCGTGGTGTGTATCCCCTTCTTTGAGCCAAAGGATGCTTATTCCTAACAGCTGAGACACTGCTGTCGAGGTGGGGGAGTAGGACAGATCTTCTTTGAGTTGCTGGACCTCTTGGGATAGTTTCTCCACAGCAGAGACAAGCGAGGAAGAGATATTTGTGTCGTAATCCCGGAGTCTATCTATCACCTCTGCCACCGTTGGTGTCTCGTCATCTTTCCAGGACATCGCTGCCAATGAATTTGCATGTGAAGATGGTGCGCTCCGTACAAACTTCCGCCACATGGGTCGTGTGCACTTGGCTTCATCTGGATCTTTGGATGACCGTTGATCGTCCAGGTCACCATAAATCACCTCAAACACAGCTAATTCCCTGAGATACTGGATTCCTTTCTCCATAGTTGTCCATTTTCCTGGGCGATATGTAACATCTTTAAAGGGATACCTTTCCTTCACTCCAGACAGGAGTCGCCTCCAGAGGCTGAGGGCTTGTGGTTTTTTTCCCCAATTGCTTTGTCAATGCCCCCTTCCCCAGAAAGGGATCCCAATTGTTTGGCTTCTTTTCCCTCTAGTTCCAGGCTACTGGCCCCATTATCCCAGCATCGGAGCAGCCAGGTGACAATGTGCTCACCTGAACGACGGCTATAATCTTTTCGCATATCTCGCAACTCGCTTAAGGACAGGGATCGGGTGGTCTCTATTTCATTTATTACTTCTCCCTCCTCTCCCCGCGATGGCCCTGGTTCTTCATCATCCCGTTCTAAACGAGTTGATGTCCGCTTCCAATATTTCATCTTGTGTATGGGGGCAACTGATACTGGTACGGGTTTATCTTCTGAGCTAGCTCCGGTACTTGTTGTGGGGGTTTGAGTGGCTGCAGTGCCTGTTGTCAGGGCTGGATGGTCTACAGTGCCAGTCACTTTGCATTTCAATCCAGAGACATTCTCTTCCCCCTGGGGGCACTGAATACTGTTGAGCAGGGCTCGGTATGCATGGGCCAGACCCCAGCACGTTGCAGTTATCTGTGTCTCTCTGGAGTTCCCAGCGTAACAACATACTTTCTCCAAATATTCTACTAGTTTTTTAGGATTCTGCACTTGCTCGGGGGTGAAACTCCAAAACATTGGGGGTGCCCACTGCCCTAGGTATTTGCCCATGCTATCCCACATGCCCTGCCACTCATAACTATCAAGCCTCGGGGCAGATTTCTGGGTGATATTCTTAAGTTGCTTAGTCAAAACCAGAACAACATGCCCAAAAACTAACAATAAGTGCACCTTAACCACCCAAGGATGTTCAAGATACAAAAACGTTGTTGTAACAAAGGCACAGACATCATAGAACAAAGTTGCAAAGGTACTATTCTGTATTTCCTCCATATAAAATCTCTCAGAGGAGGAGGTATAATTGCTAATTGCCTCAACAAGGTGGTATCCGAAGTACAGTAACGGTTTCAGCAAAAACCCCAAATACCAGATAAAGCTGAAAACGAGTGTTTGTATAACAAATCTTGTAGGCAAAACATTACTAATCACAGCAGAACACAGCAGACTCAACAAACCAACACCGATTTTTAACACCAACTGCAAAAAGGACAACATGGTGCTGTGACCAGCAGCTGTTGTTATCTCCAACCCTCGAGCCCCACGTTGGGCGCCAAAATGACTGTTGTGGTTTAGCGGCAGCTCAGCCCCACACAGCCGCTCGCTCACTGCCCCACCGGTAGATGGGGGAGAGAATCAGAAGGGTAACGCTCGTGGGTTGGGATAAGAACAGTTTAATAATTAAAATTAAAAGAAACAACAGTAGAAATGCAATGTAAAGGAGAACAACGAGAGGCGCAAAGCCCCGGGGGAGGGGGGAAGAGGGGGGAAGAGGGGGGAAGAGAAGGGAGGGAGAGGAGGGAGAGGAGGGAGAGAAGGGAGGGGGGGAAGGGAGGGGAGAGGGGGAACGAACCGCCGCGCCACCTCCGCGCTGCCACTGCCCCCCCTCAATATACTGGTCATGGTGTCACATGGTATGGAATGAACCTGCCATTGGCCAGTCGGGGTCAGCCGCCCCCACCATGGCCCTGCCCCTCCCAGCCCCCCCCCCCGCCACGCGGCAGAGCGCGGGAAGCTGGAAAGGTAGCCGACCCCCACAGTGAGGAGAATTAACCTCTTCTCAGCCAAAACCAGCACAAAACATCAAACCATTTATAGGTCCACACTACGCACTCCCTTCTCTTTAAATAATTTATTAGAATTGGAAACAGTGCAGAGAAGGACAATCAAGATTTTTAGCCATACAAAGCAGTTTCTGTGTAAAGAGATATTACAGAGGCTTAAAGTTTTTGTCATATGAAATAAAAATGTCGTTGTGGGATATGATAAAGGTATATTGAAATCACAGATGACATGGAGAAAGTGAGTAGATAATGGTTGCTTGCTGTTTTCTATGATATGAGAATTAGAAGGCAATAAATACAGGTTTAATACACATCAGTGTTTTCTTTCACACTGCACATGGTTGAATGTGGAACTTACTGCTGGGGAGCTTTATGGGTTCTGAAAGCACAAGCATGTTCAAAGGCAATTAGGTGAATAAATGGAAGAGAAGTTTTTCAGGGACTGTTAGATGCGAGGAAGTAGGGATAAGTTTCTGTTTATAAGATCTCTAATATGTGGATTTGTGGAAGCTCAGAATTCAAATCACTATATGCTTGCTCTATTCTTACATGCTTTATTCAAGCCTCTCAGACAGGATACTGAGTTAAATAGATGTATGGTCTGAACCACAGTAAACACCCTTATGTTACACCTTCCAAAGGTGTTGCTTTGAGTACTCTAACATACATATATTATAATAATAATAAATCAAACATGTGTCATGTTTTCTCCCTCTTCCCATAGATATGTTGCCTGGTTTCTGTCACTGCAAGACTGGCTATGCAGGAGAGAGCTGCAATAGATGCGCCTTGGGCTATATAGGGTATCCTGAGTGCCTGCCCTGCAACTGCTCATTGAAAGGCAGTATGAATGTTGACCCTTGCATAGGTCCCTGCATCTGCAAGGTATGGATGTCAAATTCTTCTGAGCCATAGGAAGATACTAATGATATTGAAAGATTGCAATTAATGGTCTTCTACCATACAACAGCATTCCACTGTCCTACCTAGCTGTGTTAGTATTCATGTTAGTCATTTCTCATAGAACACTTGCTCTTGGTCCTGTAAAGTCTTAGGTTGTCTTGCATCACCTCAGTATTCACTGTAATTAACAGAAGTACATAGGAGCCTGCTGCCAGTCATACAAGTCCTTGGAAATCTGTAATGAAGAGATGCTTAAGAAGACTATGAATAATTTGCTTCAAACTTGTATCCTCATCTACTCAGAAACTGTATGTTTAAAGTATTGTAGGCTCTAAAACTAACCTGTAATATGACTTCAAGAGAGAAAATGAGGTGAACTGATGATATATTAAAACAGACAAAAAAGTTGCCTTTTAGGAGTTGTCATTAGGGATCGAATTCTCTTTTCATTCTTCCCTGCCTTGGGATGGTTGTTTAGAAATCTCTAACATATTAAAAAAAATAATATTCCATCCTTTCTGTTGGATTAACTTAATTTCTAGGAAGAAAATTTAAGAATTATTTTCTCTGTGTACCTTCATGTACCTCCAGCAAGTTATATATTGATAGTATATGGAAATAAAAAACCTCTAAAAACACATGTATCCACTCCTTATAAAATACCTAGTTACCAGAAATGCTCTGTAAGTCACAATTTACTAGCTGGCCATGAATAGGTCCAAAGAAAATTTACTGTGCTGTGGGTCAAGTTTTCTGTGTTATACTTGTGGGAGTTTCCTTCTAGAATTTAATTAAGTGCATTAGCCATGGATGTGAATTTAAAAATACTTACATTACATCCTTAAATACAAGAATGTACAAAAAATACTTCAGTCTATCAGCTCATGCTGCATACACATATAAAGCTCTTGTGACAGCTGAATAGCACTGAAATCTACTCAGAGAATTAACCTTATCCTCACTTTATGTAACAGTCACATGCTCTCTGTCAAAAATAAAATCTATCCATATCACAGTTCTAATTCCTTAGCTATTAAGTCTAGAAGATCAGAAAAGGGGTGCTTTTGCTATATTCTGACTTGAAAGGGAGCTTTGATGAAAATGTCATGTGCCAAATACAAGATAACCACTGCCGAATGATTCTTATTATTATAACATTATTTGTGTAGCACCAAACTGACCTGTTAGTACAATCAGACCAAAATGGACAAATATGGAATAGAGAAAATTGTTCCTATCCCAGAGACTCCACACTATATACACTTCTTCCTCGCTGTTCATCCTTTGTCTCCTTTCTGTTCCTCTAATCCCTTCATAAGTGCTTGTGGGAGAAAAATGATACCCTTTGCAGATAGCTGAGGTAGAGATATATACACATTTATTTTCACTAGCAATCTTCAAATTCAAATCAAAGCAGATTATGGTCAAAGGGACACTGAAATCATCAGATTAGTTATGCTCCATATGAAAAGTAAAGTGGGATGTCTGGACAAGTTAATAGCAGGTCTTAGGAAAAATGCTTCCCTTCTTCTAATCACATCTTTCAATTACATATGATGAGCTCTAAATTTACTAAAGATAGTTTTCTTGTAAAGGAAATGACTGCTGAAAAACAGTTCTAACTGCGAGCAGCAAAATGCAGCAAAGTGGGCATTAGATTGTTATCTTTACCACATTAGCCAGAGAAAACTAAAGTACAGGAAGGTGAGGGACAAGTATAAATGCCAGTTTTATCACTAATTATCACAGAGAGCTTTCTGAAGGTATATGGTCAAAGTCTCATTTTTGCATAATTTAAAACTGGAGTGAACACAGTATTCAGAAATAAATGAGGCTGTAGAAAAATTGCTTCATTGGCTGAAGGAGAGGTTAGATCTCCTTTCAAACTTCGAGTTTCATGTATCTATTATCCACTGAATTTTCTGCCTACTCAATAGAATTATACAGGGTTTACTCTCTGACGACATGCTTGTGACTGCAGAGTGGGACAACTTTTAATTTAAAAAGATACCTTTGCTTTGAAGGTCTCTCTTTTTCTTTTACGCTTCCCACCCTGCGCACACTAAGCACGTCAGCAAAGGTCTGAAACTTTTGGGACCAGCATTCAGAATTCTAGCTAGTTGAATTGTGCATTGGAGTGCCTGTGAGCTCGCAAATATTGCCCACATTATTTTTCATATGAAGCATTAATACCTGGCTGATTTCAGCATACCTAGGGCAATAATATGCATTGATTAATCCTGAGATTGCTGGTGAAAACATAAAAATACCTAAATTAATGAGATGTTGAAGTTAAAAGTAATTGACCGATAGTCTTCTGTTGTATTAAAGAGATTTTTGGTTTGTTGAACAGAGTCTATATGATGTTGTTGAAGGGGAGCATGGATACAGCACAGCAACAGAGACAGAGCAAAGATATTTTGCTACACATGTTGCTACTGAACAGTTAGTGGTGAAAACCTATTTACATTTTCATTTTATCTCCTTTACCTGTCCTTATGCCTTCCCCCTCATCTTCCCTATTTTCTCTTACTCCATATGTGCTATCCTTTCTCCCCATACCACCACATGCTTTGCCTTGCTTTTTCCATCTTTGCTAGATCTTAACCAGGAAGCTATCAAATGGCTTTTGGTGAACTTACTTCAGAGCTGTGTATTCCAAGGAATCATAGACTTCACAGTGTGGGCAGGCTTTTTATAATGCGTTCATTCTCTGCTGACGTGGAGCCAACAATTTGGTCCTGCGTGCATACCGTAGAGCACTGCCTCCAGGATTAAAGAGACTGTATATAACACTTTTGAAAGGGAAAGAATTTTCTGGGCTCTTGGGAAAAATACTGAATTACTAAGCCAGCACCATAGCGTGAGCCTTTTGCAACATACTCCTTGTAGAAAAGCTAGCTTTATCTTTGCCTGTAGGACAAATTGATTTATTGTATAAGCTAGCAGGACTTAATGCACAACATAAGCTTTCTCTGAAAAATGTAATTAACAAATGCTAAGTTTAGAATTCTTCATGTATGTTTAGTGCATTGCTTTCTGCAGGGGAAGAGTTTGCAGACCTGGCTGCATGGCTGGCAAACACATGTAGCTAACGGAAAGAAGAAATGTAGCCCTTTTAACACTTCATTTAGCCTGAATTCAGCTATTAATGATTGACCACTGGAAAACTGATATGCTGAATGATTGGTACACCTAATACTGTGTACCTGTAGTTTGCATCAATTGGGCATGCACAGATTTTATCAGCCATACCTACAAATGACAGTTCTTGAGGCTGTAACACTGTGTCCCATACTTACTTCCCCTCTGACACTCTTAAGTGTAAAGGAGATGAATTAGATTATTCCCTGAAATCAGGTGTGTCCATGCAGAAGATGTAGATGAAAAATTAAAAATCTTATAGTGTCCAAATTCCGTGTCCTGTTATTTACATGCAACCATAGTAACTACTGTTCTGTAGAGGATTTGCTACTAATATTCACAAATAAGAATAGTCTCCTATAAATGTCTTTATAGTCCTGCATTTATACTCTCCTGCAGCGTAAAAAGCTAGTGATCTCAAGTTCTAATCTATGACAATGGGAGTAATACTCTAATGTGCATTTCCAGGAACATGTCGAAGGAGAAAACTGTGATCGTTGCAAAGCAGGTTTCTTCAATCTGCATCAAAATAATCCCAAAGGCTGTGAGGAATGTTTCTGCTCTGGGAAAACAAATGTCTGCACACACTCTCACCTTACCTACAAAAGTGTAAGAAAATTCATACCATATCGGTACATGTCATTGGTTTTGTGTTTCTGTGTGTTGTCACTCTCCATTGCCACCAGAATGCATCTTACTATAAAATCATGCATCTTCTTTTGTGCCCCATATATTTTTCATTTATCCAAAAGAAAATGCTTATAAGCTTTGCTTCTCTTCATTGTGAGGAAGATCTGAAAAAGTGCAGTCCAAGAGTGAGAAGTGCAGAAGGAGTTATAACAGTGAAAAATGAAGCCATGTGCATAAACACAGTCCCGGAATGTGCATACATAATCAGTCCTGAGATAAATGCAACATATCCATAGGGCAACCTCTTTTCCAGGTCATTATTAAATTACTAGACCTGAAATCATGAAGAATTTTGAAACATTAAATGTACAACACACAGCTTATGTAAGAAAAAGGGAGGCCTTACAGGGGGCATTTTGAGTGAATTTCTTTTGCACACCTCATTCCTAGAAAAGCTTGTGAAAGGAGATGAACTTACTGTTCTTATTTGTGCTGTAGAAAAATGTCTGTAGCCTGCAAATATACTCTAAACTTGAAATTAGCTCTCAAAGCTCCGACGCTGATTCCACTGTAATGGATGTATGCTACATATTCATGTATGTAGATCGAGTTTGGGAAATGTGTTCCAGCTCTACTAGCTACTGGTTTGGGCTGTACTGGTATGCTGGAAGCCTGCAACTAAAATCATATGTGCCCAGTGTGCTCATTTACATGCCAGCATCTGAAATAATTTTCCATCCCACAGCTGAGCTATTTTATTGTTCTGCTTGTATCCAGTCTTCAGAAGCCATCCTTGTATGAACGGTGTGCTCTTCTCTGACAATTAATTTCTAGTTATGGGATTTCAGAAATACAAGTTCTGGTGCTTTCCAGCTTTGCTTCGGCTTTCTAAAAAAAGTATATTTGAACTTGTAAGGCTTTAGAATTAAATTTTGTTATAAATCTTGCTGTCTACAACAATCCGAAAATGTATATTCATTTGTCATCTCATCTTCTGTACCCTCTGTGACTGATACTATTTACTGAAAACTTGTATAATATTTGGAGATATTATTACACGTATGTTTGTACAATAGAATTTCCTCCTCACTCTGGACCATATGAAGCAGAGAAAGCAAATACTTGCAGTTGCTTCAAACTTTTCAGAAGTTATAACTCCCAGTCACATACAATAAGACAGATTTTTGCTGTTACTGCTTTGTTGTTTCCTTTGTTCCTAAACTGCTATTAATCATGTAAACCTAATCAGTTTTTTTAAACTGGAAGAATGAGAAGCTGTGACTACTGAAATGACTGATGTCCTGATTCTCATTGTAATGTGTTTTGCTTTGGGGTTTTTTTTTTCTGTCATTCTAGATAGAAGACATGAATGGTTGGTATCTGACTGGCTTACCAGGTCTCATCAGAGTTACCCCCAAGCAAAAGAGATTTGATGGGCAGCAGCAGTTTAGCATCAACAACGTAGCTGCACGAAAAGTACTGCCGCAGACTTATTATTGGAGCGCACCCAGTTCTTATTTGGGCAACAAAGTAAGTGCAGATGGTACTTGCCTAAACGCTAATTTGATTTATTGAGAAAAGAAATAAGGCTTTGAAGGGGGGTGGAACTGAGGAGAGATGAAGTTGGACAGCCATTTGACCAGCAATATTGCAACCAGAAAAAAATCAGGTGTATGGAGTATCCTTGTGAGGCAAAAAGTTTGACCTTGAGCCCTCTTTGGGCTTCTGCTGTCAGGTATTAGAGAAGCCTATATGGTTCACAGCATTGTTTTTCAATGAATTAGCTGGTGTGTGGTTCAGCTTGTCCTGTTCTCTTCCCACCTTCTCCTCAGTTTTGAAAACCAGTTCTCTTGTCTGCTTTTCAGAGGTGCAAGTTGTGTATCAGATGTTGTGGGGGTGTGTTACAAAACTTCAATGTTTGGCAAGAAACTTATGTGTGGGGAGCTCTCTGCCCTAGAACTTAGAAAATGCTGTTGTGAGCTCTGTGCCAGTTCTAATGAACATATTTATCCAAGTCTGCATGTGTCCATGTGAGCATATACACACATATTCATGCTCTGCAGGTTAATACCAAATATTCGCTTTCTAAAGTCTTGGATGCTTTAGTGATCTGACTGTTGGGCTTCTCACCATTAGACTTTCTGCTGTCATACATGATACCTTATGAAAATCTCATTTTTTTCCAGAAAGTAGAATTGAGGACTGAATGAGTCCTAAATATAAAGCAAGCTGAACAGCTTTCCATTTACCATAACCCCGATTATGCTAAAACTTCTCTGAAATGCTAACACACTAATGCACTTGAGCACATTTTCCTCCATAGTCTCTTCAGGCTAGTCAACCTCTCATTTATTTATTTTTTTCCTGCTGGCTGAAAATCAACATGACAGAAGGTAAGTGAGCATGTGGAAACTAAATAGCATCATTCCAAAGAACTGGGCATCCTGTTCATGGCTATAAATTGTTAAAGATACTCAGCCTCATTTATCTGGGCAAGGGAGAGTTTCTTCTATAATCTTCCATGTCTGGTGAACTTACCCTGAGATATGAACTGATACTCTTCCAGGCAGAATTTCATCCTGCTTCTAATCAGTGATCAAAATAATGGTAAGAATGTGCACGAATTATTTGAACGTGGCAGATATTTTTTCAGTGTAATTTGGAGGTCCTTTGTGGTTACTGTCAGACATCTCTGTATGAATGAAACAATTTGCCTTAATAACTGAACCATATAAATTTTTGATACTACAATAATACTGAAAGCACTCACAAATTACCACAGTACATCTTAACTGTCATGTTGCATCACGTAAATTATAGTCATAATGACGTGCTTAGGCCATATGATTTATGCTATGGAAAGGGAAATGAAGTAGAATATTGAGAGTCCTTATTTGTAAACTCAATAAAACATTTCTCTAAATAGCTGAAACTGGATAAAACCAAATAGATGAAACTAGATTAAAACATCCTTTCTTGAGAGTGGTTGCTAGCTGTGTTACAGCAGAAAAATTGCTATCTCAGAGCAGGCAAGCTTCTTAAGAATTTTTGTCTTAGGAAATGTAGAGAACGATTTAGCAAATCTTATACCAAGATGTACACTTGTAACTTATAAAACCTGTGTCACAGAAAACTGCCTTTCCTTTATATTGTTAAAATTATTACTCTTAAATACTATCCCCCAAAAACAAGTGAGTAACAAAAGGTAGTAACCATCCTGCATTTCCCAGTTTTCAAATATAGCTCAAAAACCGTATTTAAAATAATTCTTTTCATATAAAGTTGGCATGTTGTGCGTATGCCTCCACAATGTTGATTGCCATATGTGTGCTATCTGCTTGTTTTACATTCATCTCCAAATGCTTCTTTTGGATTAAAAAGGTGTTATAAATAGGATGCTTGTGAATGTGCAGCCTTCAGCTTTTTCTTTTTTGTCTAAATCTGTATGACACTAGGCTATGTGATACTGGTCTTTGACTATGTCTCTAAGGAGACATAAATAACAAAAGGCTATAAATGCTGCAGGATTTTTGTTTATGTCAGAGTAGGACTAGAACATGAGCAAATTAGTTTAACAGCACCATATCCTTTTAGTCTTCTCAATATATATGCTGCTACCAAAACTTAAACTTTGTTGTACAAATACAGATAGTTTTTTAAAAGCCAGATATTTTACCTGTCTGACTATATAATATGCATTTGAACTGAAAAACTGAACACTGTTTTTGGTGCAGAATATGTTTGGCGCTAATCTGGAGGAATTTAATTTCTAGAAATAAAACATCTACTGGGTAATTTGGGAGAGCAGATTTAAAATGGCTGGTATTAAAGGTTTTGTAGGTATTGTAAAATGGTTTATCTTCTTGCCTGCCTACCTCATCATAGCCTACTGAGTACAGTCAGAAGGACTTGTGGTCTGCTAGAGCTTCTAGTTACTGAAAAAATGCCTTTTGCTATCAACTTTAATTACATTTTCGGTATCTGAGAACCCCGTTTGATTTTTGTTTGCAGTTTCTTGTATTGTTGTGACACTTCAACAATTGTTTAACTAACAATGTAAGTTTAATTTAAACTTGTGTCCATCGTAAAATATTTTGCAAATTTGTCTGAAAGTGTCGTGAATTACATTCTGATAATGTTTGATCAGAGCACTGAAAGGAAAGCATAAAATTAATTAAAAATTAGATTCCAAACTCAGCAGGATGATGTGAAACAAACGTTTCTTTAAAGCCATTGTGGAAGGATTAAGTGTCTGCAATATTTCAGATGTCTGACATCATGTATATACTCTGCCTCTTCCTTTGACACCTCAGCAAAAAGCAACTTGATAATTTGTAGGTTGAGTAGAAGCCATTTACGATTAGCCAAAAGAAAACATGATATGGAGCATATCTAAATAAGTGTATGAACACCCGCCCCTCCCTGACACACACACACGAGGGGCAGCTGAGGCCACTTGACGTTCCATGAGGAAAAATCCATCTTGGTTAGAGAAACTCCCTCTGCCTTATTTTCTCTCTGCTGCTGCTGCAAATATTATGTTCCTTTCTCTGCTAGGGGGCAGCTTTAACCATGGAGGTGGAGATTTACCCTGCCTCTTTCAGGTGGTTAGGGCACTGCCCTTGGTCAGCAGTCACAGGTCAGTTCAGCTTTTAGGTTGAGGCCATCCTAGAACCCAGGTCTCTGAAAATTGTCTCAACACCCAGCAGTCATACAGAAATTAGATAATGCATCCTCTAACTCCTCTGTCCTCTGGGTTTTGAGCAGATATTAAAGCTGCCATTACTCAGACTGTAAATAACATCGTAGAAGCCCTAAACCACCTCTAGTCTGAAACACTGTGTGCTTACTGACAGATTTTACTCATATTGAGAAGTTTTTTGCCTCAAATGTTGTTTCGCACGAGTCATTTGGACTAGTTGTACAGCATGATCCCATTCAGTAAAAGTAAAGTTAATGTAATTTGGTCCGTCATGAAGTCAGAGTATGTTGGAAATTAGAGCAAAAGATGCTTGAATAAAGGCTTTGTTATCTCTTGGAAAAATTCTAGCACATCATATTTGTCAACTCCATAGACTTAGGCAGCCATATGGTGGATATGTTGTTCTTTGACCTCTAGTGAAAACCAAGGCAACAGCTGAAAGTTTTGTGTAGAGTCTGTGCACACAGAACAGGAAGGGGACTTGTCTGACTTAACACTGTCACTTCATTTAGTTTGCCTGTTCTTTTATAATTAGCTGTGTAACCTATTTGATGACTTACAGAAGTCAATGTTTCTTTGAGTCCAGAAATGAAGACACTGTAGTAGCCTCTAGCCAATGCATACAAACTTTAAAAGTCTGTCAGCCCTTTAAAAGTACTCTAGTGTGGAAAACTCAAGATTGGGATGGAGTGAGCAGTTTGTTTTGTGAGATACTCTCTATTGCAGACTGCCCAGAATACCTTATAGGATTAAATATTGAATTTTAAAATAATCATAATCTAGGTCCTTGTGGCTTTTGTGTTTATTTCCTTCCATTTATTTTCATTTCTTAGGCAATTCTGATGCAAAAGGCAGAATAATGCAAAGCAAATTGCAGTCTACAGCTCCCTGGGGGGCAGGGAGGGAGTTGAAACCCAAAACATAAAGAAGCGTAAATAATACAATAATCAGCTGGAACAGAAATGCCAGGATCAATTGTCCTAAATTATTAATGCTTCTAAAGCCAGAAAGCTTCATCTGGTATTGTCATGGTTTCAGATCTCAAGACTTTTTTGTTCACAGGACATAATAGAGTTAGATAGATCCACAACTCTTTTTCTTGCTTTTGCTGCCTGCCTCAAAAAGGAGAACAATCTAATTTAACACCTTTTGGTATAAATGGATGAGATGCAAAATAAATTGTTGTTGGAAGCTACTTTTCTCTTTCATCAGGTTTTTTTGAAAGTATTTGACCTCATGAAAAGTAGTGAGTGACCTAGCCTACATAATTCCAGTAGTCAGATGTGTCTTAAGTTTAGCCAGCAGACAGATGTTTTTGAGCATGTGTTTGTATTGCTTTTATTGTCAGGGAAGCAAAGTAGTGAAACTTAGGTGGGATGGTGTGATCTCCCTTTGTGCGCCTGCCTTTCTAAGACACTTCTTTCTTTCAGCTGAGTATGTGGACAATTTAGACCCTCATGTAGAAGATTTGGTTCTCTAGTACAGATGGGTTGTCCGGGTCTAAGCATGGCTGCCATTTAGTAACGTAATGGCAGTGCTTGAAGCATCTGCTAACTTTGTGAAGGATTTTTCTGCAGTGATGGTAAGTCCAGTACATCATGATGAATTTGTCTTTTTTATAACCCCTGCACAGAAATGAGTTTCAGCCTCAGATTTGAATGTGTAGCAAAGAACATCCCAAAGCTAGCAAAAGTAAAGTGGGGATAGAGTAGGGAATGTCATCCTCAAGTATAAGGCATAACATATCAAAAACAATTTTTATGGGCATTTATTGGTTCTTAATGTTTTGTAAGTTTGAGTGGGATGAAATAGTTAAGTTATATGCACATTATCCATATTTGTGGAAGAAACAGTAATAGGCATCAGCAGCACATAGTATGCAAGAAATCTCCATTCAGTGTAATGCCCCTGAAGTTATTCACAGTTGCTGCAGATCCTCAGATTTTTTAAGTAGTGTTAACAGCCAACACATGGCAGAAAATTAAAATGATTCCTTTGAACCTAAATAAAAATATCTTTTGTGAAGACAGCTACTTCAGTATCTTTTGTCTTTCATACCTTAATGCATTCTTCTGATAAAAAGCTGGCTTAGTTTATTGATATGTTTTTATTTTTTAACAACTAAACCCTAAACTAATATAAATAATGTAATTTTATTTTAAATCACAATCTGAATTGCCTTGACTCAAAATAAGTCACCATGGTAATCAGACTCAGTCAACAGTATGAAGATGTCTTCAACTTATACCAAGTACGCTGTTTATTTTATTAGCGGTTACTTCTCTGTAGCTTCTAAAAATTGAGGTAATAGGCAAATTCAGATACTGAAAGGATGAGACAAACATAGCAGGAATACAAGCGAAGAGCAAAACATTTTAAAGATCTGAACCATAGCTGAGTGATGCTTCCTTTAAGTTTACTTAATTTGTATTACATGATTGGGTTTAGATTCATTATCTTTGCTGAAATATCGTCGCCATATGGTACCATGAAACTGGGCAGGGGTAGGTCTTTGCATTCTTTTACAGCTGTGGCTAGACAAATTTTTCTTGCTCCCTAGTACAAATTGAAACAATATCAGGACTGTCCTTTTTGGGGTTCAGCTACCCATGACTGTAAAGAACCACCAAGGCATAAATAAATTTTGCACACTTTATTCCTCATTAATTCTTTTAACGATGTTTGATAGACTGTTGGGGCAGTTCAAGTACAGCCATTATTGTGATTGCAAAGAAAACTAAGGATGCCCAGTAGACTGTTACAGCCTCTGTGTGCCTTTGAAATGAGTTGAAACAGGGCTCAGAATCTGGCTAGCTGAGTCCACTGACTGCAGTATTTCATGTATCCCATAATACATTTAATTTCTTTGTACTAAAATCATCTTACACAACTGTAGAGAAAAGAGGAAATTTATTGTTGGCGAAATTATTTCATAAATCTCAAGTGCCCTTTGCATTACCTGCTTACCCAAGTCTGCCTTGAAGGCAAGGGTTTTAATCAATAGCGGCAGTTGAAAAATGGAGAAACAAGCAGGAAATAAAGTATTTTCACAAAAGAAGGGATGTGAATGGTAGAGAGAGAATATTGAGGGGTGTTATGAAATAATGAAGGAGAAAGTAAATTGGGCCATATGCTTGCCGGATTGAAAAGTCTTACTCTTTTTATCTCTGATCCCAAATACTAAAATACTGAAGGATCCAACAAAGCAGAAGAAAAAGAAAAAAAAGCCTTTGACTTGGAAAGAACTAATATATCTGGCGATTTATACTGAAGGCTAATCAACATGCAAAGTAGCATGGTGATGGTGATTCCTAAGATAGAGATACCTAAATTGAACAGTGGTTACTTAAGACTGCAAAGGAAAACTGAAGTTTATGAAAGGGAGGATACATGAGGGTTTTGTTCCTCTTGTATGCCTTTGCATGCTAAGTACTTCTTCAGCAAATAAGCGTTTGCTTTGAAAATTACATTTGGAATTCCTTGCTGATCACAGATTACCTGGAAGTAAAGGGTTTAAGGGGGTTTTACTCAGTTTACCCACTTATATTAACTAGACAGAATTTGTAGGCCAGACATCTAGTTGATACTGGGTTACACAGGACCGTGATGAAGGAATCTATGGCCATCACCAAAAGGCTATAAATAAGAGCTACTGAAAGGTCATTCTCAAAAAATCAGAGCCACAAAAAGGTAATGTTCAGTTCAGTTTCCAGATTTCCCTTTATGAATACTTGAGTTGCTATTTCTGTCTGATTTACCTGGCTCCCCCCAATTTACTTTAAATTTAAATTAATTACAAAAACCTGAGATATAATATAATTGAAATTGTTGAGTTTATAACTCATTAGTAAAACCACAAGATGCCACTGAGCTTTAGTTTTGTAATTTTGTGGTGTTCAACTTTCGCTTTCCACATCAAAAAGACAGTACGCAGAAGGGCAAAAATACTGAGGATTTCTGATGGTGCACAAGAGAAACAGCCTTTTCTGCAAACTGTTTGTAGTACTTTCAATCTGTGCTGTATTGCTTTTGAAGTCTCGCATGCTCAGTAGCATCTGACAATCTCAAAATGTTCTTGACATGCAGCTTCTCTACAAGATGGATAAATTCCATTATTTCCATTTTACATACAGGAATTAGCATTGCTTTTCTTCATCTGTATTCAGAAACTAAGTTTGGTGCCCCAACTTGATTGACTAACTTTACCTTCTGTCACTGAGAAGTTTTAATACCAAACCAGTGTAGCACAGGTGCCCAAGTCCCAGTACTAGTCACCTGTGTACAAATGCAATTAAAAGGTATATGCATGTGAATTTGTGTGACATACATTTCACTGTATGGGTGTCCTGAGAATTTTGAATCAGTTCATAGGACTGAGAGACCTAATCCACTGACTTTGTTAATGGCATCTTACATCCATTATCATTAACAAAAAGGTTGTATATTTGTACAACAAAATATTGTTCTAGTGTCTATTTTAAAATTTTATTGAGTAATTAAAGGCAATTTTTTAACACACAAAGCATCATTACTAGCTAGAGTATCGAAGAAGGGAGAGTGGTTTATCAATGGTTGAAAATGGACAAGTTCAACTAAGATACCAGCGAAACGAAACTCAAACTGACACTGAAAGTATATAAAAAGAGCTGCTTTTTATTTTATTTAATGTTTGCTTATGGGGAGAAGTAACCAGTTGCACAAGTAATTATAATAAAAATTAAATGAGTAATTTTAAAAATTCTATATATTCTTGACTTTTTCATAAATGATTGCTGAGTGGTAGGGCCATTATGCTGTGCGTGTCTTACAAACTCTAATTTTCAGAGGGTAGTATTCCATACTTACTAAATTTCCAGTCAGTCACCCAAAAAGTAAGTATCAAAATTATTACTTTTATATATTTCAGTTTAACAAGAAAAAGGCAAAGGCAGACCATCATATTCTTCAGATAATCTGATAATGAACATAGCATTTTAACATCTGTACTGGGCCTGGCTGGGCTGGAGTTAACTTCCTCCACAGTGGTCTGTATGGTGCTGTGCTTTGCATTTGTGGCTAAAACAGTGTTGGTAACACACCAATCTTTTGGCTCTTGCACAGCATCAAGGATCTCTCTCCAGCCCTTCCCGCCGATCTGTAACTCTTTTCACCTTTCCTTATATTTTCTCCCCATCCCATGGGAGAGAGGAGTTAGTGACAAGTAGGTGGATGTTTGGCTGCTGGCCAGGTGCAACCCACCACACCACCACTGAAATGGATGGAAGAAGTAGAACCTTAAAGCATTTGACAATACAGCAGTTGCAAAGGACGTTTTCAGTATGGCTACCTTATACTGAACAATGAAATGGGGAGGTTTAGATTGGATATTAGAAAAAATTTATTTACTGAAAGAGTGGTCAGACATTGGAACAGGCTGCCCAGAGAGGTGGTGGAGTCACCATCCCTGGAGGTATTTAAAAGACGTGTAGATGTGACACTTCAGGACATGGTTTAGGAGGCAAGGTGGTGTTGGGTTGATGGTTGGACTTGATGTTCCTAGAGGTCTTTTCCAACCTTAATGATTCTGTGATTCTATGGTAACCCAAACTGACAAGAAAGTAGCACAATAGTGATCAGAGTCTTGATTTATTGGTTTAGTTTTGTCTATTCATAGAGTCATTATTCTAAACATTTTCATATTGTGAGTGACTCACACTTTGACCTAATATCTGAACAGAGTATGAAGCATCCCTTTAAATCCTGTAGGTCCTGTGTCTGATGTACACGATTCCCTCTGTCTCATCTACCCTGTCATTACCTGACTGCTGAAGATTTCTGAATGGACCCAAACTGCTTTATTAAATCTCTAGAAGGCAAAATGAGCTCCATTACTTTATGTTCCTATTAAGTTTACATACTGTAAGCTGATTTTTGCAGGAGAGAATGATGGGGGCAAAGATTTTATTTTCCAAAGAGAGACTCTAGCTAACTACAACAAATTTCTTTAGAAAGCAGACCTCAGTGGAAATTTTAAATATTCAGTAGATTTCTAGAAGTAAGGATTACCCTAAATAAAGAATGAATTTGCCTTTGTCTTCCTGGACTCAAGAGACAAAAGGGTTAAGACCAAATATTTGGCATATTGAAGGGGTAATCATGTGCTAGAACTCCAATCTGAACTGTGATAAATTATTAAACAAGTGGTTTGCTGGGTGATTGAATATTACCTGCAAAGCACTGCTCGTCTCCTTGAGGCATATCCAGAGCTAACTGAATTGAGCCAATTAGACTGACTGTCTCTTCAATGAGTTGTGACCTATCAATGGTAATAGCTTATTATGATGATAAATGAACCCATCTCTCAAACTGAATCCTGAGTACACACTTCAGCAGTTTCCCTGAATCATAGGTCCATTACCTATCAACTTCAGATTGACAGGAGTGACAGCAATGAGAGAAGATAGCATGCATGAGTAGACACAGATGATTGTTTTACCCAAATGAATATATTTGCACTTGCTTTTGGTGAACTTATTTTGTGGTTTGGGGTTTTTTTTTAGTGGGCCTGACTGAACATTCCATATTTTGCTAGAAGTACCTAATATTTCTCACAACATGTGCAGTACCACCCCTGTCTCCTGAGATGACTGCATGAATTTCTGATTGGTATCTACATGCCTCTTCAGTCTCAGAGGCACTCTTTAGTATGATACAGGTGAATACTTTTTTCTAATTTTGGTTTGTTTGTTTGTTTTATTTGTTTGGACCTCTTAGCCCTATCAATTTATTTTCCAGAGGTAATTTCCTCAGAAAAATGAGCAAGATAGAGGAATTGTAACATTACCAGTATTCTTCATTATTTTATTACAAGCTTTTGAAACCTTTAAGTACCAAATATCAAGAAATACCTGGACACTTCTGGACCAGTTCCTTGGCTAGTTTAACTCTTTTTGGAGACAGGAAAATTTTTCACAGTGAAGGCAGTTGTTCCAACAACTTTCTGTGTCAGTTTTCTTCTGGGCTGTTTTCATTATTTCCGTCCCCACTTAAGGATTTCAAGTATACTTTATTAATTTAAAATAACAGTGCCAGAGATACATACCTTCAATTCACTGTCCTGAAAGAAGAATTTGGTTTTTAAATGAGGTAAAATAAACCTCATAAATTAAATAAATTACAGTTATTAACGTTATTAAAGTTAAATAAAGGTTTTCAATTTTTAAAATGAAATTGCATAAGAGAAATTACTTTATATATTCCTAAACCATATCTCAGTTATCCAGAAGATAGCTACAGTCTGTTCTGAAAGCATGGCCTGGAGTGAGTACTCCCTTGAATGAAAGGCTTTAAAGCTATGCAGCTTGCCAGTCAGCACAGCAATCCTACCTATATCCATGCCTCTCTTACACAGCATGCTTCGTACCAGGAGGTTTCCTGCAGTGTGCCCCGGTGAGCCGTGTCTCACTGCAGTGCATACTTTACTGTGCAGTTAATAAGGCAAAACTTACACAATTTTGAGTTTGCTTTGCCATGAAGTGGGCAGCATATTTGCAGCAATATTAATGGGTATAAATACAGTGAACGGTAATCCATAGTTTTCCATCAACATTGTATCTTACATGCTTCAGAAAACCATAGCACGATATTTCATTTGCTGTGAAGTTTTTTTGAAGCTTAGATGATCAAAGTATGTCATATTATAGAGGTCTTTTTTCTTCTTACATATTTTAAATTAAATGCAACAATACAGAGCTGTACATACATCTAGTAATTTTAAATGTTTGCCAAGTTAAAAAAAACAGATGGAAAGGTAAAAAATTAAAATAAAAAAGAAAACCGAGAGATCCGTATTCTGTTGTCATTAGCTGTGGAAACAAGATCTCCTAACTTAGTAAACATAGGCAGTCTAAACTACTAAAACTGGTGGACTGAAACTGCATTTTTTAACTTACAAAGTAGATTTTAACAACAGACGCCTTTAAAGCTAATCAAATAAATAGATACATTGTTTGGTCAGCTGTGTCTTATTACTTAAATGTGTGAGTTAATTCTGTTTAGTCTGCTGTGATGAAAAGTCCTTTTGAGAAAAACTTTCTACAGTTTTGTTGCTGAGATTCATCTTATGTGACGTGCAGTCCAGTAAATTATTCCTCTCTTTCATAGATGATGTATTAGTTGAGTTTAGGTAGGTGCACAAAAATCCAGTTTTGTCACTGTCCTGTGTCTTTCGTTTTATTTCAAATATATGATACATATACATATACGTTTGAATACAAATAGCTTTATACATTTGTCTCATCTGACAAAAATATGAATGTATGACACAAAGGATGGAAAAGAATGAAACTAGCCACATGAGATTAATAAAATGTAGAAACTTAAATATAGGAATGATCAAGGCAACTTTTCTAAAACAAACCTCAAGCTTTTATATTAAAGCTAGCCAACAATTCTTCATTATAATACTGGTTTGGCTTTTTCCGCCAAACATTTTCAAATTTTCTATTAGAAAAATTGCAGTGAGATACTTTGTTTCAGATTTCGGACAGTGTCTGACCCTGTCTGGCATTAATAGAGGTTTTCTGAGCTACTGCAGTGTGCCTTTGCAGATCTGTCACTCCTATTTCCTTCCTTTGTTACTGGAAAGGGGGTAGTAGTGGTAGAAAAATTTTAACATTTGGTAACAAATACAGCAACTTGAAATCTCTTTTTCCCACCAAGAATATGATCAAGTAGATGACCTTAGCAGTAAATCATCAGACTCACTACCAAGCCTTCCCAGAGCTCCATGAAACAAAACGTCCCTCTGCCTGCAATATTCAAGGAGGTAAATGATAGCTGAAAGATCTGGGAGAGTCAAAAGAGGTCTCCAAATCTCAGAGTATCTCCTGACTGTCCCTGTACTGAGTCTCAGTTTTGAGTTAAATAGAAGTGCATGCACTGTTTAGTGGTGGTCTTATCAAACTGTGAAAGCTGTATGAAAATATGTGACAAAACACAGTTGTTAATACAGTTTAGAGTTTCAAATCTGATGTTTTTCTGAAAGTTACAAAGAAAAGTAAAATAAAATAAGAAAAAAGCTTCCAAATTTCCAATGGAAGTTTTTGTGAGAAAAATAGAAAAATTCAATGAAATTCACATGCTTTATTTAAAATAATGAAAGCAGCAGCTTTCCTGTTAAGTTATATTTGTTTATAAATAGTTTTACTGATTCTAGTGTACTTTCAGTCTACCATCTATGTACTTGGCTCATAGCCATTGAGAGTATTACTATAGGCAAATACGAAAGACTTAGCCTTAGCTACTTTTCCTATAAATCATTATTTAGCCTCTCTGTCTACTTTCTTTCCAGTATCATCAAGTGTTTTCTGTATTTGCTTTTGAGGAGATAGCTCTATAATATCATCTATAGATGCATTGTACAGAGTATTAACTTTGTTCTGATCACATATTATATGTTCCAGAAGTTAAGTGCTTTTGCTTCCCTCTCAAGACTTCATGGTAGTTCTTTCAAGCTGTCTTTCAGTATTTTGGATGCCTAAATGCTGCAGGTTCTGTTTTGAAAATTGTTGTTCTATAGATCTGCGAAATGTATTACGACAAGCAAATCTCATTTTTTTCATGGATGCAGCTAGAGTAAAAACTTCTAGTAAATCCATAAAAAAGTATTTTTCTGTTTTCTTCAAAAAATTCCTAGTGTTTTTAATACAGGAAAACTTATTTAAATTGTTGTTTTCTATATCTATTTTGTATGTTTTACTTTAGATTTTCATTTAAAATTTGACATTTTGTGTCCATTTCTGCATAAAAGATATGCAGCAGGTGTAGCTATGTTCTCCTCTGTAACAAAGCAAAAGACTGTATTTTTCCAATACAGAAATTCTGGCCAGTTTGAATATATCCAGGGCTTTTTGAGTTGAAGATGACAAATTATTTACTTAGTAACATTATGAAATTTTTCTTATGTTTACAGAGAGGGCATTAGTCTAAACAGATTTTGATCTGACCTACTAAAGTCCTTCTGACATTTTTACAGCACAAGTTTAGTTTCATATTCAAATACCAAAATCCTAAGAGAGCTGAAAAGCCATCTGTCAGATTCTCTATTTAGGTACCTGAGATTGTTCGGTGATGCTCAGAGGTGTAGGGGAGAACCACACGAGAAGTAAGTTGAAAGTGACTATAGTCAACGATGTCTTTGAAGTGATTTTCCAGAGTTTCTTGCCTGTTAGAAGTGTGTTGTTTTCTAGTGTGGGAAGGCACAGTTTTCATAAATACTACAGCATGTATGCTACTGCTGCAGCATTTCATAAAGCACTGAAAACACTGGTTATTTACTGAAATGTGTTCACTTTGCCTCAAGAATATGGTGAATTTAAACTTCTATTACAAAGCAGGATTTATTTTGCTCTAGCCGCATAGTGACTACCACTTTAAAATAAGTGGGTGTTAATTAATGCTTGAATACAGCAGATATTATATTGGATAATGTGGATACAAATCCACGTTATTAATGAAAAGATCCATCATAATGAGTATATTACCGTCTGTGCTGAATTATGATGGAATTCTTACGGAAGGATAAATGACATCCATTGTAAAACCTAATGGATATCATTATGGTCAGCGTTAAAACAATGAATACCAAATGAATAAGTAATAGGAGGGATACTAAAACTAAATTTTATTCATTAGCTGTGTTGGTAAAAATGTGTAATCAGTATCACAGATTTATGTACACATCTTAGTTAACTGTGCATGTGCTGTGGGCATTCTGGGACCATCAGGAAAACCTGAACATTGCAGCAATAAGTTCTTAACCATTGTACTAGAAGTACATATATATGTTTTATGTAAAATATTCAAAGTACAAAGAAAATAGTCTGAATACTGCCCAAAAGGCCATAAATATTTCCTTCTTTTTCTTTTGCATACAAAGAAACTTAAATAGAAATCCCAGCAGTATGACAAGTATGACTTGAGCTGCCCTAATAAGTACATCTGCTTGGGACAATGCTCAGCATCCCATTAAGAGCAAAAATAAAAGCACCCCATAAGGTAGCTCCAACTACGAGTACATGGTATATTCATTGAGCTACTCAAACTTCCCAAGGTTCTTACAGTTGTCTGTAGGGCTTCTTTGTCATCATATGCTCTATGAGGGCTTCTAGTAGGTTCTTTTTATTAATTAATTAGTTAACTTATTTATTTGTTCCTTGTTAGTTTTTGTGCCAACCTCTCCACAGGGAAATCCAAATTGCTACAAGCTTTAGACACAAACATGTTGTCAACAACTGGTCTAAAAATGTCACATGATCCCACAGACTTCTTGTTTTTAGGGAGGAGAAAAGGAAAAAGTGGAGTTCGTAATTGTATCTAGGAGGAGTGTGGATGCATGCTTGCATGTGGCCCAATTCTCATCTGGATGGATAGGAAGAAAACAAAGTATAATTTTGTCAGAGAAGTATGGGTCATTTTCATGGGGGATTTTTTGAATCTTAACTAAGTCAAAAATTCTCCCATTTGATCTCAATCTGTATTGGGTATCCTAACATCTATTAGCTATTCTATTACATATCTTTGATTTGGATCTACATATCTTTGATCTGGATTTGCATTAGGTGTGCTGTTCTGTGGATCTGTGTCAGGTATTCTACAGGCGCTTTGAGGAAGAACTTTCACCTGCAGTACTGAGAGAAACGGAAGCACAATGTGTAATAAAGCAGGAAACTGCAAACACGATTCACACTGCACGTCTGAGCAGAGGAATTTGTCCTGAGAGGGAGATGATAGATTCAGGTTTAGAACGACTCTTACCAAGTAGTTTTTTTTGGCTCTTCGGGGAAAACAGAGAGAGATGTGGTAATACATTACCTTCTGAGTATGTTGCTATTATTATGATCATAAGGCACTGAAAGAAAGGTTTATACTTCCAGTTCTTGACATAGAATCATAAACCATTAGTATCTTTCTGAGGAAATGACAAAGTTTGAGAATATAACAATATCTTATCTGGACGAGAGGAATGTCCATCCAGCACAGTAGCCTGTTTCAGCACAGTGTCAACAGCCAATGCCAAGGGAAGAGTGTGAGAAGCAAGCAAGGGTATAGTGATACTTCATCACACACTTCTGTAACGTCACCCAACCTGTAGCCTGGGTACCTCTGAACTGATGGAAGTGTCTTTGTGTTTAATGGTCTTCATTCATCCTAACCATACATAAAAACCTTTATCACATGAAGATCTAGCAATAAATAAGGGTCTTGTTTGGGACAGCAAGTCTGGTTCTGTGGCAGCCCACTCCATGTCCTGCCCTCTACCATTGATATTTGATTTTGAATTGTCCCTGAAAAATAGTTTGTATGGGAAAATACAGGAGACCAAAATGTTTTCTCTCTAGCCTCACTTGCACTATTAAATGTTCTTTATTTTTTAAAGCAAAAACATAGTGGTTTTGTAATAAGTCTTAGTGCTGCTTTACTCTGTCCATTTATGCTGGCAAGTCAGATAAGTGGTCTGGAGGCAAAATTGCCTATATTTTGTAAAGAAATGCAGGTATTTGCCATGACATCAAAGCATTTGCTTCTCATCCATTTGCTTATGCAGTAAATTGCTGTCTATTACATTTGACACTGATCAGAAAGGAGGAAAATAATCTGAGATTATATTGTAGGAAAACCCTTTTAAATGTCTCTTTTTCAGGGATGAGTTATTTCTGTCTTCACATTATAATCTTCTGCTAATTAGTTAAAACAGTTATGTTAGCAGTGATTAGAATCTGTATGTCCTTGGTGTTATTGCATTAAGAATTTTTAAACCTCACTTTGATTCAGGTTAGTATCAAAACAAATGAAGGAATAACATATTCTTATTACTCTTCTAATTTATGTGATAGTATCGCACACTACATTTTTGTACTGGAGTGTATAAAAAACAGTGAGCCCTAGACAGTGATCTGAGCCAGTACTAAAATAGCTAAATAAGGTTGAGGAAGGGGAAGTAATAAATCAGATCAAGTAGAATCATAGTAGGATACAGCAAAGAAGAATTAGTGTAACCGCTTTTCAAGGCATATTCTATCTTCTCTTGAGTGGGCCCATGCAAGAGAAGTAGTGGTCAAAAAATATCTTTCCCAGCTTGTGTTGTCTCACTTCTATTGTAGAAATGAGGTCAATACTGCATTCTCCAAAACCTGCTTTTTGCTGACCTAGAACTTGAGTTTGTGGGACAGTTAATTGTATAAAAGTATATGTGATCGTGCCCTTGACCTTTTTATTTATCAGCTCCTCAGCTGTGGTAGTGCTCTCTGTTCTTTAAAGATGCACCAATTAATGATATTTCGCACACTATCGACATTGGTTATGAGGCAGAGAAGACGTACTTCATTTCCTAATGTCTTGTCTTAAACCTTAAACATGTTTCTGGGGGCTGTAAGAATGACCGTGTGTCCTCAAAGTGGAGTTGAGATTTTTGTTCTTAACTGTATACTAGTTTAGTAGCTACTCTGCATTGGTACTGTCTTTTCTGTTCCTGTAGACACCACAAATTGCAGATGGCTGGTTTTCAGTCAATGAACATAGTTCCACTGAGGCTACTGTTGCTGTTTCTTGTACAGCGGGATCCAGGCTAAAGCATTTGAATGTCTAACCATTAACGTAATGTTGAAATGTTGTTGGTCATATCTTGTTTCACATGTGTGTTAAGTCATTGATTATGCCTTTTAGATATTAAAACACCATGAACTTGAAAACCAAGCCCTCCATAGTAGAAACACTGCTAGAGCACTATAACTAGAAATAAAGTCCTTACAAAAATGCCTAAAGGGAATTGTGGAGTTCAGGCACTTTGTGTTATGACTTCGGGAAGCAAGTAGCAAATAATTGTGCAAAAATATACGATACAGGCACCATAGCAAGTTAATAACTTCAGAGTTCCTCCTCCTTCCCAAAAGTGAGCTGTTAGGAGATTAGAGCTATAAAAACAGTCTGACCTGAGAGATTCTCATGCTGTAGGGACTGAGGATTAGGTACAGCTCCAAGAGCCAATTCACTTAATAGCTTCTCATGTCTGAAGTTACATTATCCACTTTTCTATCTTTTATAAAATCCAGCTAAGCTAGATCAATATCCTGAGGAAATGTGGCTTTCTATTTTAGGATGACATTTTCCTACTTGGCAGGATATTATCTTCATACAACATGTGTACAATATGGTACTAATTTATGTCTGTATGTTAGTCTGGAAAAAGTTGCCTTGCTCAATGTATTAGGACTTACAACTATTACTTTAGACATTTTAAAATGCTCTTAAAATATCGTATGCTTCCTCATTTTACTGTAAAATGATACTGTATTGTGGAGTAAAAAGCAGAGTCTAGACTTGTCACTGTACTGAAATTAAGGCCTAATAATTTAATAATAATTTTCATCATTAACTTCTCATTCCAGTAGGCTGAACCTGGCATAATAAAGTGGTGCTTGTGCCAAAAATCAACACACTAACTTCTGTATTCAACCGTAAGATGGCACTTGGATGGAATGAGTTTTAAATAAATTGATTACCAAAAATGAAAACAAAAGTTTGCAAAGCAGTTTTTGAGCTACACTGTTAGAAGTGTTGTTCACATGGGTACTTTGAGGACACATCTGTATTAATAAACTAAGAATCACCAGGACCTATTCTCTAGTTTTGAGGCCACTACTACAGGCATACTGTTGAAACACCATACTGTTGAATTAGTAGCAGCTATTTAAAGAAGTAACAGTATAGCGCCACTAATACAATTATTACGTTACTTTACACGACTTAAATCTCTTATCCTCCAGAATAGAATTGTCTCATCCAAACTATAATTTCAGAATGGCTTCTAGCTCATACTGCTTCCCAGATTATTCCCAGGAGAATTTAGGGGAGATGCCAGAGACTACTTTTGTTATTATTTTCTCTTCCCTCTGTGCTAATATTTTGAACTTCTCCAGAATTAAGCAGAACTACATACATCTAGTTGTGCATAGAAAAACTTCAAGCCACATTGTTTGGCAAGAAAATCAGTAGAGCAAATAGTTTTAAGCAGTTTAAACAGTTGTGATTTGCTGGCTCACCATGCAGTTTATCAAATGAACTTCCTGAATGGGAAATGCAGAAACCTTGCCAAATAATTAGTTCTATTCTGGTGTGTTAAGTTCACAAACCAGTCTTGATGGCTCCCTATGTAACTGGAGGAGAGAGACAAGTTCCCCCGAAGGGCAATTCATAGCACTAATTTATGCTTTACATTAATTTAGGGATGCCCTCTCCTTCTCCACAGACATTGGAGGGACACTAGGAATATAATCCCTAAAACTAAATGAGACATCTAACATTCACTGGGGTTAGGGTCCCTGCAGTTCCCACTTTAACTTGAGAGTATTCTGCTTTGAAAAATATTCAGAAATGCTGTCAAAGGGTAGATAAAAGGGACCAAAGCCCTGTCCCATTCATGAGAAGTACCTTGGTTTGTAATTTCTGTTGAAAATTTCTCTGACGGTCTGCACTGGACACTTTACCTATAAAGTAAGCTTAAATACAGGAAGTTTCATTATGCCATTGGTATTAGATTTGTGATAGAAACCTGTACAGACAAGTCAGGTATCCTGTGTAATAACACCCAGATCACCCAATCAGGTAAGCCATTTCACAAAAGTAATCCCTTGTCATTTTTCTCAATTTACAGATGAAACTAAGATACTGCGTCCTGTGTATAACACAGCTATAAGGAAACTGCGGTCAATATAATTTGGAAATAATGGTTTACGTTAGAGAAATGTGTATATGTCCATTACTGAAATGTTTATCTGTAGCAGATTACAAAACATCAGCTTTCTAAACTATAATCTTTAAAGCAAAACACAAAATGTGCATACATTGCTAGAATCATCTCATGATTACAAAGGTCATTTCTCCATCCAGTCATGGCTGCATATTGTCCCAGTGGCAAATATAATTAATGCTTGTATGGCAAAAGAACTATTAATAAATATTTATGTATTTTAGCTTTCTGCATAAGGTGAAGCAACTGGAAACCAGTCAACAGCAAATGACCAGTCAGTTTCAGTGGTCCAAAGCGGTATTTATTAAATAATTGCCCTCGCTATACTGCTGTCAGCAGGGTAGAGCAAACTTTAAATGATCTAGGTTAGTTATTAATAACTGAATTCCCAGTCTCTGTAGTCATGACTGCTTCCACTCGTCACATTAACTCAAGCACCCCTGCACGCAATAATCCATTCATTTTTGTACAATTTTGCACCAATTTGATGTCATGCATCAATTAAAAAAAATCTGACTAAAATAGTTTATATAATAGACGAAAGCAATATAGAGAGCCAGTGTGTCTAAATAGGGAGGTAACTCAAAAGACAGTGAGCTGACAAGTACTTTTAATTGCATGGAGACACATGAGAAGAACCCTGAGTAAAACCAAGGTCATCCTGTGCCTAGATAGATTTCCAGGAAAACATAGTTACTTAACATCTGTGGGAATTAATTTAAATTAGATGTGCTGAAAGCTGCATAAATATTTGTGCCACCCAAGAGAGAGTGAGTGTAACAGCAGTTCATGTCCTGATGGATAGTCAGTGCTTTTATACCCTGCTTTGAACTTCAGCAGAAACTATGCAATATCCTGGGGTCCTGCCCTTACCAAGCAGAAACTCCTGTTTTCTTAGAAAACAACAAATAATACTGCACCCTGGAGGCACCTGTGGTTTATGGTAAGTAGCCAAACTAGCAGTCAGTTGTAGACCCACTTAAATTATCTAGCTCAAATATAAATTCTATACATTGATGTTCTCACAGTATCTTCTCTGCGGCAGCTAGATTTTTAATCTGAAAAAGGATGGTCATAATTTGGACTGCAAATAATTCATGTGCGCTGGAATTAGGCAGCATTAATTTTAAGGGTAAGATAGAACCATGAAAGACCAGGCATTCTAGCAATATGGGAGTCATTCTCAAGTGTGTCTGAGTGAATAATCCATCTTTCATTGGGCGATGAAATAAAGAAGTTGGGGCAAAGGGTAGTGGGAATTTGTTTGGGTCAATTTGTAGTAAGTTTTTTTTTACCCAGCTAAAATGAGAAACGGAAGGATTTCATTACAGGTCAAAGGTTTCATCTGAACTGGAGCAGATTTTTTTTTTGTTTGCAGGCATCTATTAAAATGAAGATAATTAACAGCACATCTGTGGAAAGCTGGTAAATTCTCTTTTGTCAGTTTAGTCTCTGAAATATTTTTCAGATGAAAAGGCAAGGACTATCAGGCAAAATTCCTCAGATTTTCTAAATTGTTCCAGGACAAACAAAATAGCATTTTAAAAGTTAAATTACTTCAGTGTTAAATGTAACAAAACTCCTCAGATCGACTTATTCCAGCTCTTATTCCAAGTAATTTCATGGTATCAATGTTACATTCTTTATGCGGTCCTTCCCCTTCCTTCTTTTGAAGAAGTTTTTTGAGGAAGTTTTCTTAAAACCTCCTTTAAATATTGGCATCTTTTTCTCTTTTCTTTTGTATTCCCACAAAAAAAAAAAGTCAGAGGTTCTTTGCTATAACAGAGGACACTAAACTGTTCAAGAGCAGAGTGGTCAGAATGGTATAAGAGAACACTGTTTCTAGGCCTTACGTACTAGCAGTCTGACTCCTCCTTTCCAGACAGGCTAAGCCCAATTAAACACATATCTCAATTAAAAGAAATGTTCATCTAAAGTTTCGTTTGGACTTAGGGGTTGGACTAGGTGATCTCCGGAGATCCCTTCTAACCTCAGCCATTTTATGGTTCTGTTGTTCTGTGATCAGGTGTGGACCCACAAGCAGTTAGGTAATAGTAATGACTTTAAAATTAAAATTATTAAAATTAAGATTGTAGAAATTAAATGTTTTTACGACTTACTGTGTATCACAGAGATACAGCTGAGAATTTGGAAATCACTGTATTGTAAGTTATTGCATTCTGCTGTTGTTTTTTTACTCTCAGACATTCCTTTCACTCTCCAGTGAAGTACATGACCTATTCCAGAGATTAAGAATCATACCAGAAATGCTAACTGCCAGTAAGTCTCGTGAGCGCCTGAGTTCACACTAGTTAAATGGAAGTAGAGGATCTACAGGGACTAAAATACAATGAGAAGCAATCGGTGTCACATCTTGTATCTGGACTTTGTAGGAGACTAGTTTTTCTTTAAAGCATTGAGTGGCTGACACACTAGAAGTTAAGAGTGCTTTTAGTTGCAGTACCTTAAACTTACTGTTCATTTTAATCAATTCAGTCAGCAAGTAAGTAAACCAAGATTGATCTAACTGATTAAACGTAAAGCAGTGTGTTAATGTGGGTAAGCTGTTTTAAATACTTGAATTAGCTGCAAGTTACAGTCTTTGCAGAGCCTGAGTCTGATCATGTCGAGTATTACACTAGAAGTAAAATCTTATATTGAAAATTGTTGAACAAATAAGGTCAAACAGAATTTACCATTTGCTGTTCACCACATTGAGAGATCAATCCTCCAGAATACTTGTCTATTTTTTTGAGTCTTCATTTCTGATTAATATTTTGTGACGTAGTATATTTTGGCCTTTTGTAATTATATTTTCTGAGGTACATCCATGAACTGCTAGGCAACCTTAGACACCATAGCTTCAATTCAGATTATTGAAATTCAGCTCCTTGCATTGACTTCAGTGGGACGTTGGATTTCTTGACTTTTAAAAGGGTTGTACTCCTGGCCTTCAGGTATTTCTCAGATACTTCTTTTAAAAAGGCCGACTGTTTCCCACAGGCTGTAACTAAGAATATCGAGACATTTTCTTCTGTTTCTAGTAAGCATATCTTGATGTTTGCAAACTTTACATGATAATCTCAAATCAACTGTTCCAGAATGAAAAATAGATGGTACGGTGGGCTAACCTTGGCCAAGGGCCAAACTGCCACCCAACTGCTCTCTCACTCACCCTACTTAGCATGACAGGGGGAAAATAGGATGAGAAAGCTTGTGGGTTGACATGAAAACAGGGAGATTGCTTACCAATTACTGTCATGGGCAAAACAGACTCAGCTTGAGGAAAACTAATTTAATTTATTGACAACTAAAATATATTCGGGTAGTGAGAAACAAAGACAAAAATTTAAAAAATACTTTTTCTTCATCCTTTCCTAGACTCAACTTCACTCCTTCACTCCTGATTCCTCTACCCCTACCCAAGTGCTGCAGGGGAAGTTGGGGGGTATGGGCAGTATGTTACAGTTCCTCTCTACCATCCCTTCTCTCTCACACTTCTTCCCCTGCTCTGGCATTTCCTTCAGGAAAAATCTGCTCCAGTGTAGGCTCTCCATGGGCTGCAGTTCCTGACAGGAAAATCTGCTCCAGTGTGGGCTCTTTCACAGGCTGCAGGAATTCTACTGTGCCATGGAGCACCTCCTCCTCCTCCTTTCTGACCTGGATGTCCTCTCTGATGTTTCTCACTCTTTTTTCTTTGCTCCTTCTCTCCATCACATGTTTTTTTCCCCTTTCTTAAATATATTTCCACAGAGGCACCACCAGCTTCTCTGATGGGCTGACAGTCCTGAGGTGGGTCCGCTGCAGAGCCAGTTGGACCATGCTGTGCCTGACACAGGGCAGCCCCGACCACTTCCCAGAGAGCTCACTCTTGCAGTCCCCCTGCTACCAAACTCTCACCACTTATACCCAATATCCTAAAATACACTGTATTACAGAAAACACTGAGGAATAAATAATAAAGGCAATATTCAGGCAGAAATCCCTATACTAATCTTTTGAGTACATGGGGATTGAATTAGACCTTGAGGACTTGACTTTCTCAAAAGACGCAGCTGCTGTATTGTATGCCTTCCATGCATACCAGTAAAATGCTTTCTTATGACTATATTTTGTTAAATTCTTAATTGCAGAAATGTAATTGATTTTGTGTCTTAAGTGTTAATTGTTTTGTTTGTTGCTCTTGGTTCCATGGCTTCCCACCAAATACCCAGCAGGAATGATTTGGATGTGAAAGGTGTTATGGGGTATCACTATTAGTCATTCAGTAACTAGTATTTTGGTGGTTTTCAGTACAGTAATCCTAAAGTGATTGATATTGCACTTAATGACATTTATCCTGAAGCATATATTGTCTCCTTCCCTGGAGACATTCAAAACCCCGCTAGACGCGTTCCTGTGCCCCCTGCTCTAGGTGTCCCTGCCCAAGAAGGGGGGTTGGACGAGATGATCTCCAGAGGTCCCTTCCTACCCCTGCCATTCAGTGATTCTGTGATATTTGAAGGGAAGTATAAACAGGAAATAGTTTGACCTTCTGTTGAAACACATTTCAAATTCTCTACAGAAAGATCTGAAAAGTATGCATAACTGAAGCTTATGGTGATTCAGGTTGCAGTCCAAGTAAACTAAAACTTTTATGAAGGTCACTTACTGGCAGCTGGGATGCCAATGGAATTAGAGGATCTGAAATTTTTATTACGAACTAAATGCAGGATTTTAAAAAAACTTTTTACCATTTAACTATTTGCATATTTGCATTTCGTTGAAGACAGTATTAGACCAATGCTGCTCACACCTTAATATTTCAAAATAGAACTCCTACACATAGCAAAAGTCAGGCCCTGACACTTCTTTCTGAAGTACAGATGGCTGCGCACCTGATGTTACACTTCACTGTGGAAAAGTATTTAAAAAAAAAAGTCTAAGCTAAAATCTTTTAGAATCATGTTGAGAATGTACTGGAATTCCGCACACATTGTGCCGGTCTGTGAAGTTTGACAATTTCCCTAAATATGTATAAATCTCTATTTTTTCCTGTTAATAACTTCATTAATGGTATACAAGTAGGTGCACAGAGTTTTATGTACAAAGTTATTACAAGACCATGACGGTGACAAAGACAATGATATAGGCAGGTGTGTGAGTGCACAGGTTGACTGTTACACATCACACAGGGGCTGCATACTTTTCTAAGTTTGTTTCCCAAGCACAGCACACGTACCTTTTAAAAACAAAATGTGATGGCTTGCATATGTGGATTTGTGCAGGTTTGGTATATAGGCATTTGCTCTATTGTTTCACATTCCATTCTTTCTTTTACCTAATATAAGATATTTACATGTTTTGTTTTGAACTCTAGCTACCTGCTTTCTGTTCTGCATTCAGAAATTAATTAATGAAAGATATTGACTACAAAATTCTTAACAGACTTATGTGGATATAGCACAGTACGTATCTTCTGTGAAAATTAGTGGAAAGAGCCATTTTTTCAAGGGTTGGGTAATAGTAATTCTTGCTAGCAGGTTTTGGATGCTCATTCAGTCCCCAGAGATGGTTAGCATTATCTTTAGCTCTTCAGAAGTGAGTTATCAACACCTGAGTTGGCACTTTGTGCTACAGGAAAAGACAGATACACTCTTTGCAGAATTTTTCAGAAATCAATTAAGTTCATGGTGCTACAGCAGTTTCTATCAGCAGGAGATCAGTTCTGAAACACTTATGAGAAAATAAGACCAGCTGTCGTTAGTCAGAGGAAAGGTTTGTCTAGCCTAGGAAATGGTCTCCAACAGTGACCAAAACTGCATGCGTATGGAATAGTAAAAGCAAGCAAGCACACATCAATGCTGTCTTGCACACCAACCCTGTACAACAATTTGCACATTTCCTAAGTTAGAGAATAGCTCTGTTACAGTCTGAGGTAAGACAATGAAATGCTGAATAGAATAGAAAATACACAGCATTAGGTAAAAAGTAATTTACTTAAATTCTTAAAAGGTAATTGGTAGTTAATGCAAGAGGTTATGAAATAATAAGAAATGGGCCAGTACGACTAGGGGGAGGGTGGGAAAAGATAGATGAAGAAACAGAATTAATACATTAAAAATGGAGATAATTCCAGCAGAGAACTGAATGACAGTGTTGGATCTAATCTCTGTCCATTCTAAATTTCAAAGAACTGTAGATCTAGGAGATTTTACTGTCCACAGCAGGGAAGGGGATTTTTTCCTATGACTTTAGTGAAGTGCAGAGGGTCTGGAACACACCGCTGTGTCAAAACAATGACTTGCAACCTGTAGGTAGATACTGCAGCAAAAAAAAACCCACTCCCTGATTATGTGTGATTAACTTAATACATGAGTATTATTTAAACATAGATTAGCATTTGTAAAAGAGTTCATAGTGTGTTCTTACTGTGTCTGGAAACTTGAATAACTTTGTGTAGGTCACAGTCCTCATCTAACACATATTTTAAACAGCACTAAGTTAAGCTCAACATTTTAAATCATTTTTTTCTCCTAATGCTATTGTGAAGTAATAGGTCTTTTATCCACATTTTATCTTCCAGCTATAAAGTTAATGGTTGCTTCAGACTACACCATTTGCATTAAATCCAAGGCGGCATGAAACCCTGCTAAATATTAAAGAGTTTGAGACTGAAGCAGAAAATTTACATTGTTAGTCAAAACTTGTTTTATTAGGACCTAGCAGTCTGGCTTACATTAGAACTGAGCAGAAAATATACATTGTTAACAGAAACAAGGAAAGAAGGAACACATTCGATTGAAGGAAATTTATGCAGGTATATAAATCACATTAATCTCACTCAGAAGACCTTGTATCTATATATGAACTGCATAAAAGGATGTTGAATCTTTGTGAGGTTTATAGCTATTTGTTACACCAAGAATTCAAAAGATGATGAGGGAAAGTTAAAAGCTGGTATCCTGGCTAAAATATAAAATGAAGTTGAGGTTTCCCAACCTATCTGTTGAAATTCAGGATAACTTTTTGAAAAGCTATTGACACAGAGTGAGTAATAATGAATAATAAAAATTCCTAGATTTTATTATATTAAAGATTCATATGCTGTTATTTAGCTTTAAAGATCCTGGAGCATTTGATGAAATTCTATACCGAGACTTTACTATTCGAGGCTGCAAAATTACAGTTACTTTTCAAACAGTTGCTTATAACACCAACACTCAGAATGACTTTATCTTTCCTCTTCTGGTCTCTGACGCACATAGGACTGTCATTCTCCATTCTCCAAGGATGTAAATGAGGAAACATGAATCAATCAGTTGCTAGAAACTGAACTTACATTTAGAGAAATAGATAGCTTGCTTAAACTGATTTTTTAATACTTTTTATAAATAATACTTCATTATTTGAGTATTACAGCTATTACACTTTAAATATGTTTATCCTGGCATTAGAGTAGGGAGTGCTTTCTTATTTAGAAGATTAACATATGAGAATTTTTACTAGCAATGAGTAGGATATTTTCTGAGAGATTCTGAAGCACCTGATTTTAGGGTCTGTGTCTCTTCTCCATGGAGGGTATCACAAACGTAGGTATGCTCACTCTATGCTTAAAAAAAATTACATTTATGTTCATGTGCACACACACACACTCATTCTTCTTCCCTTCTCTCAAGGTGAGAATTTTGCTATGTCAAACATTGTTTTAATGTCCTACATCTAATCTTATCTCTACAAAAAACACTATTGCAGTTCCAAATTTATAAAGGATCTTTGGTCTTCATGATATGATATTGATATGTCTGGAACTCTATTTTCAGATGGAGATAGCCAAAAGAGAGTAAGACTTAAAGAAAAACAGGAAGAGCTGGGTTTATTTAATGGCAAACATACACAAATAAAATTAACCAGGACTGAGGCAGATGTCTTAAAGTATCTAAAAAGCAGCTGCTTTGTGGAGGGAAGGAACAATTTTTTCTTCATGTCTGTGATGAATAGGACAAAAAAGAGTGGGCTGAAATAATGGCAACAAAAGTGAAAGTTATGCATTAGGAAAACTTTTCACCACTAAAAGTTAAAAATTCAAATACATGGGAGAAGTTTTTGCAGCTTCATCCTGGGTGTGTTTGAGAACATTCCCAGTGGTACATACTCCTCTAGTATTAACGTATTCCATAGAAACTCATTTGTCTTCCAGAGTTATACCTGGGGTTTTTTTCTGGCACTGACAGACTTGACTGCACCAGATTTATAATCCTGTACTCCTACTGAAAAAGGAATTGTTGATCAAGACCTGCTGTATCAAATCAGCACCAGTTTTAGTATCAAATTCCCATGAGAAATGAACTGCAGGATCCTTACTACTTTCAAAATACTATTATCACAGAAAAGGACTACACCATCCAAGTTGAGCTAAGAATTTATTGTTAGTCCAGTTAGTGCTTTAACAGTCTAAAAGTCTATCTAATTAAGACAGAAAAACATCATTAAGAATACAGTTAAAATTGCTGTATGAGAAGGCTTTCTGATATCTACCCTTTTTCTCTGCTTTCACCCTTCCAAACAAGAGTCCTAAGGCATCCTAAGGAAGGATTGGATTTAAGTCTTCCTCAGGAAGAAATGAGGAAATGATCCATCGTTACAGTTTTTAGGTGGACATCAGCCATGGGTGTATTTGGCTTCGTGGACCCTCTGCTGTGCAAGGCATCTGGGATCTTTCATTATTCTAAAGCAAAACCTCTCTTGTTAACAAAATCTGTATTGGGTTAATGTGGTTAGATTTTGGTAGCAGGGGGCTGCAGGGGTGCAAGGGTGGCCTCTGTGAGAAGGGATCAAGGGCTACCCCATGCCAGACACGGTTCATTCCAAACAGTTCTAAAACAGACCTTTCACTGAACCCATTAGGGAAGCTGGTGGCTCCTCTGTGACAACATATTTAAGAAAGGGTAAAAAATGCTGTGCAGCAGCTGTGAGAGAGAGGAGTGAGAAAAATGTGAGATAAACAATACTGCAGACACCAAGGTCGGAGAAGAAGAAGGGAGGGGAAGTGCTCCAAGTGCTGGAGCAGAGATTCCCTTGCCAGCTGTGGAGAAGACCATGGTGAAGCAGGTTGTTCCCCTGCAGCCCATGGAGGACCGTGTCAGAGCAGATATCCACGCTCCAGCCTGTGGAGCATCCCACACCAAAGCAGGTGGCTATGTCCTGAAGGAAGCCGCAGCTCATGAAGAGTCCAAGCAGGAGCAGGTTTTCTGGCAGGAACTGTGTCCTGGGGGGGCCCATGCAGGAATCTGTTCTTGAAGGACTATACTCCATGGAGAGGACCCATGCTGGAGCAGTTGTTGAAGAACTGCAGCCCATGGGAAGGACCTACGCTGGAAAAGTTCGTGAAGGACTGTGTCCCATGGGGGGGGGTCCTACGCTGGAGGAGGGGAACAGCGTGAGGAGGGAGGAGCAGCAGAAGCAGTGTTATGTATTGACCACAGTCCCCGTTCCCCTTCCTCTGCGCTGCTTGTGGGGAAGAGGTCAGGAGTGAAGTTGAGCCTGGGTAGAAGGGAAGGAGGGGAGATGGTGGTCTGGTTTTGTTTTTGTTTTCAACTACCCTCTATTTGTAATTTGCAATAAATTAATCTTCCTCAAGTCAAGTCTGTTTTTCCCATTATGGTAATTGGTGAGCTGTCTCCCTGTCCTTATCTCAACCCATGAGCTTTTTCATCTTATTTTCTTCCCGTCCTGCTGAGCAAAGGCAGTGAGATAGTGGCTTGGTGGGCACCTGACAAACTTAGAGAATACCTTCAGTGTAAATATTCCAATCAGTAGCTTTAACAGCACCAGGCTTTTGAGAGCAAGCATCATATCAAGACTCATTTTGATGGAATTACTTCATCTGTCATAATTAACACTTCAGTTGATAATCTTTAGCTAAGCTTTTCCAGCTGAACATCATTAAATAAGCTATGGAAAAAGTGTTCTTGCTTTTAGGCAGAGTCAAGAAAAGAACTGCAGTCCATAACTTAACTTTTGGTTTTTGATTAGTGGTCTGTGAAACATCAGTATCTCCCTCCATTAACTTGGTTGCTCTTTGAGGATGTCTATGTAGATTTTTTTTCTTTTAACTGTGTCAATGGCCTTTTCTGCATCCTAATAATTTTTCAGTGCAAGCAGATCTGAATTTGAATTCAGGAGTTGTCTGGAAGATGATGGATCTATCCTTCCTTCCTTCTTTCATACTCAGAGTGAAGTTTGAAATATATCTTTTCAAGAAGGCACTGTCTGAGAAGGAAGCTGCCAATCATGGAAGGTGAGAAGTATCCACAGCTATAATAACAGCAACCACATACCCAGTGCCCATGTACCGTAAAAGAAGGAATTCCTTTATAAACAGTCTCCATAAAATTGAAAAGTGTTGGCATTCATAGAGAAAGCAAATTGAAGGGATCACTTTTAGCTAGTAAGGTCAAGTATATCTTCTGGAAAGCTACAAAAGATACAGTGTTGAATTAGATGACTAATGTGGATATGCAGAAGACAATTTTTCAGTAGAAGTAATTTGTTCACATTCTTTTTTTCATTGCTGTGTGTGGCTATTTACTCTGTATTCATCCTGTACATTAATTATTATCATATTGGACATAATTTTAGATAACTAGACGTCCTGTATTTATTCTGCTCTAAGCTTGTAAGGGTTGTATTACTTTTTAGGTGCCTCTGATATTTTCAGAAGTTTAAAATAAGGTGTATATAGGACGATACTATCACATAGTTTTCATGCTCAATTTGCTGTGCAGTATATTCTGTAGCCAAAGGTAAAGGAATTTCTGACATTTTGTAGGGGGAATTTGTGAAGAGAATAGGAGGCTTTCTTTGAAATATGTGATTCTCACTTAAATCTACATAGCACTTTCTGTAAAAAAAATTGCAAAATATCCACATGATTAAGTGTATGAAGTCGACAGGCCTGAGAACATTTAATCTCAGTAGAACTTTTCCCTACCTCTGTGAATTCAAATTCATGTTATATTAATCACACTCTCTATGTTAACATACCTCATGGAACTACAATGTTTTTTGATGATGAATCCTTCAAATGGGACTTGGTAGATTACTTTCATAGAGCTTATGCCAGTGTAAGATGGATGTTGATTCTTTCAGCACATTTAACCCTTGGGTGGTATACTTGCCCTTTTTCTGGACAGTTATTAATTCATCCAAAGCACATTTTCTCCATCATTCTGCCTTTAAAGCAGGTGTAACACATTAGTTTAAGGGTACTTTTTTTTTTTTTCCAGTGAAAGATACAGTATATGAACTAAAATTGGTAGAAAATTTACTGCTTCAAGTCTGTAATTGGAAGGCACTGCACCTGTGGGAACAAATGGTAAGAAGTGGCAACCTGTATTGTCTTGCTGTAGAATAATATAATTTTTCTAATCAGGATAATTTATGGAAAACAGGTATTTGTTACGTTTTTCCTTTGAGGAAATAAAAAAAAATGTTTAAAATAGCACACATGAATGCAGAAACCACAGCGTTCCTAGAGCTAGATTATCCTCACTATGACTAAAGGATTTTTTTTTGTCAGCTACCATTAGGGCAAAGTGAAGTTGAAAGAATAAATTCTCTTATGGAGGTCTTATAAAGCTATGCCATTTCTCCTTTCTAACACTTGGGCATCAATTCACTTGTCTTCTGTCTTTCTTTTTGCTCTCCAGTCTCATTAGCTTGATTGCTCACCCTCCCTCCAGCCTACTAAGAAGAAAAATAGTTTTCCTCATAGAAGATCATGTCTAAGAAACATAATGACTTTGAACTTTAAGAAAAAAAAAATACCTGCAAAGATTTTCAGAAAGGACCTTTTCTTAAAGATTATTTTGAAACTTGTTTTTTCTTACCTTTTTAAACAACAGCACAGTTTTTTAGTTTTCAAAGATGAGTGCATATCAAGTTTTTTTTCACTGTATGTGAAAACACATTTGTGTGTGTGTGTCTGTGCACGTGCAGTGTTCGTATATATGAGTGCATTACCTCAAGTAAGAATCATCTTTGTGTTACCATGACGGTGATAAAAAGTGCAGAATTGCTTTCTTGGGTACAATAAAGAATGGAATGACAGGTTTTATCCACATTGAATTTTTTAAAATTCTGTCTTAAAGCATATTTATTAATTAAGTGCTGCCTATACTGTTCTGAAAAAATCTTTTTTCCTGGAATAAAACAGTACTAACATTCAGGTTTTGTGTAACACACATTTTTAGTTACTATTAACTAGCAGGCATTTCAACTAATATCAAACACAAGTTTCTTTCTCTAAAAGAAAATATAGGTATATGTGTTAGCTTGCCATGAATAAGCTTAGTGGGAGAAAGGCTGCAAAACTAACAAGCCAGGAAAGTGGCCATGAATTTAATTATGAGAAAGCACTACCTCCAGAGGCAAAGTAATTCAAACATGCTTTATGCTGACTGAAAACAGAGGAAAAGTCACAGGAGTTCTGATTCACTGCTTTGTTTTCCCCTTCCCTGAAAAATGAAATCAGAATGCAAGGAGGGTTTTTTGTTGTTGTTGTTTGTTTTTTTATGATTAGCATCAGTGAATTATAGTACACAGAGACATGTTTATATAGATCTAGATCTTTGTTTAATACGCATTTATTTTCACTGCTTTTATTTTGATATGTGATCCTTAGAGGTCTCCATGATATGCGGTAAAATACTAAATAAGAATGTATTATTGTTGCGTTTATCGTATCAAATGCTAAGCCACCTCTGAAGAGCAGAGATTTGGGCTTTGCATATCCTTGCATTTTTGTTAGAAAAGAAGGAATTTTCTTCAAAATATTGATGTATTTATATGCTATTTTATTCAAAATCTCCCACTTTAAAAGTTAAAAGCACTGACAGATATTAAAAATAGTATAACCCTTCTGTCAGAATAATCTTGCACAACAGATACTGCAGTTAGACAACTTTTTTCATGCTTGAAACGTTATGATATGTTGCAATTTCCTAAAGGATCCCAAAGTGCTAGCTATGTCATACTTTGCTTTGAATTGCTTGTGCGGCCATCATTGTGGTACAATATTGTCCATAGTAATGGCACAAAGCAGTTAAGTAGAAGGAGGTGGGAAAGTTACTTTTGGCTGGCTAGAAGTTGAGGGGTTTTTTCATTTTCTGTGTGGCAAAGTTTAGAAATAACATTCCTGAGCTATTTTGCTTGGTGCACAAACTCTCCATCACCTTTGAAAGATTGTGGAGGACAGGAGAGGTGCCCGAGGACTGGAGGAAAGCAAATGTCACTCCAATCTTCAAAAGGGCAAGAAGGAGGACCTCGGAAACTATAGACCAGTCAGCCTCACCTCCGCCCCTGGAAAGGTGATGGAGCAGTTCATCCTGGAGGTCATCTCCAGGCATGTAGAGGAAGAGGTTGTCAGAAGTAGTCAGCATGGATTCACCAAGGGAAGACCATGCTTGACCAACCTTATAGCCTTCTATGAGGGTGTGACTGGCTGGGTCGATGAAGGGAGAGCAGTGGATGTTGTTTACCTCAACTTCAGCAAGGCATTTGACACTGTCTCCCATGACATCCTCATGGACAAGTGTGGGTTAGATGAGTTGACAGCAAGGTGGATAGAGAACTGGCTGAATGGCAGAGCTCAGAGGGTTGTGATCAATGGGGCAGAGTCTGGTTGGAGGACTGTAACTGGTGGTGTTCCCCAGGGGTCTGTGCTGGGTCCCGTCCCTTTCAACGTATTCATCCGTGACCTGGATGAGGCAACAGAGTGTACCCTCAGGAGCTTGCTGATGATACCAAGCTGGCAGGAGTGGCTGATATGCCAGAAGGCTGTGCTGCCATTCAGCGAGACCTGGACAGGCTGGAGAGCTGGGCCGAGGATAACCTTATGAAATTCAACAAAAGCAAGTGCAGGGTCCTGCACCTGTGGAGGAACAACCCCATGCACTGGTACAGGCTGGGGGCCGAGCTACTGGAAAGTGCCTCTGTTGAGAAGGACCTGGGAGCGCTGGTGGACAGCAAGCTGATCATGAGCCAGCAATGTGCCCTTGTGGCCAAGAAGGCCAATGATATCCTGGGGTGCATTAAAAGGAGTGTGGCCAGCAGGTCGAGGGAGGTTATCCTCCCCCTCTACTCCAACCTGGTGAGACCACATTTGGAGTACTGTGTCCAGTTTTGGGCTCCCTAGTTCAAGAAAGACAGGGAACTACTGGAGAGAGTCCAGCGGAGAGATATGAAGACGGTCAGGGGGCTGGAGCATCTCTCTTATGAGAAAAGGCTGAGAGACCTGGGTCTGTTCAGCCTGGAGAAGAGAAGACTGAGGGGGGATCTTGTCAATACTTATAAACATCTGAATTGTGAGTGTCAAGAGGATGGGCCAGACTCTTCAGTGGTGCCCAATGACAGGACAAGGGGCAATGGGCACAAGTTGGAACACAGGAAGTTCCACCTAAACATGAGAAAAAACTTCTTTCCTGTGAGGGTGCCAGAGCAGTGGCACAGGCTGCCCAGGGAGGTTGTGGAGTCTCCTTCCCTGGAGACATTCAAAACCTGCCTGGACGTGTTCCTGTGCCCCCTGCTCTAGGTGTGCCTGCTCAAGCAAGGGGTTGGACAAGATGATCTCCAGAGGTCCCTTCCAACCCCTACCATTCTGTGATTCTGTGCTTTACAAACACAGAGGCAAAAGAAAGATCAAGAACACTGACAGTCTAACTTGGTGAACTGTGCTAACAAAGAAATAGAATTTACCTATTTCTTGTTGCTGCTTACACTGTTTAAGTTTTTCAGTAGCAAGTCAACACTCTAGAAAGCGTTCATGGGTTTTGATTTTAAGATCATCACACAGTAGGATGCCCTCAATAATATTAGATGCAAATATTGATTATCCCTAAATGCAATAGCAAGGCTGAAGGAAATATCTTTACTAAGAACAGCTTTTAATATGGACTTGAACATTTGCTCTTGTTTTATAGTCCTACATTTTTGTGTTTAATAATCCTTCCATGCTAGGATTTTGTTGCCATAGAAATATGAGCTTTTTTAGTTTTGCAAAATTATGCAAATTCTTTTCCTTGTTAAAATATTCATGAAGGAGTACAGCCAAAGGTGGGAGGGTAAGGGTTGGTTCTTGTGTCTTAATGGAATTGAACATTGGCATAAATGTTCTACTTAGTATTTCATTCTAATATTACAGGAAGGCATTTATTGATATGTCTACTGTAATTATGGTCTGTCCCTTTGGAACCAAAGACCATGGAACTGGGAGATGAACATTTAATCAATAAAATTAAGAACTACTTTCAGTTACGAGCTTGTTCACAGTACAAGACCAACAGTAAACAATTGTTATTTAGAAACATTTGATGAGGATATGTTATATAGAAACATGTCTCAGTGATGATGCTCAGATAGTGAGTTTGCTGTCAGTTTTACTGGTAGTCTGAAACACATTCACAGTTAAAGAAAAAGTGGTATTTTTATCGAGACCTACCCCCTTCAGCCTCTCTGGCCCTGCTAAATTGGTGCTTAGAAAGATCAGAGCAGCTGTTGCAAAAAACTAGTCAGCGGCTGGTTAGTTTGTATTAGTTGGTTTTTTTCTCCTCTGCAGTTTAACTGTATTCAGGGAAGAACATCTGCAATCTTGATGACATATGAGGTTAATTTTTTTAAATATCCCTCTGTGACTAGTGCCTGACATATTATGCTACAGTATCACAGCTTCTGTTATATTTTTGCCAGATTGGGAGACTTCCAAAGAGTGAGATTTACTTGCCACCACAGTAATAGGCACAGGCAGTAACTGTACATGAATTACAGTTACCACATCACTACTGGAACAATATATACCCTCCTTTATATTTTTCAATCCTTGATCTAGTTCAGCAGCTTCAGGAACAGTGGTTGGGAAGGCACAGTTACAGAAGGACTTTGATCATATGGAAAGCAAAGGAGGAAGAACAAAGTGAGTAACCATACTAAGGTTATGTGCTATGGTTACTTTGGTTAAGTAACTATAACAAAGTAGGCATATATTCTAAATTTTGGAAAGGCTTATCATTAGCAAAGTGGATTTTAGACTTCAGGAATGGTTGGCCAGGCAATTCTGTTTCTCTTCTCCAGTGAGACAAAATGACAGCTGGGAATGATTGTAGAGATTCTGAGAATTTGTAAATGTCTACATTCATAAGCACATTTCAGGAAACAGCATATAATCTTATTGTGCAAATTTTTTAATCAGTCACTGATTCTATTATTTTTTTCAGTGCTATGTTCAGAAAGAGCAACTACTCGACATAAGTAGGAGTGGCAGCACAGGGCTCATAGGAGAGCTGATGTCCTTCAGTTCCCATCTTCCTTAGGAACTATGATTTACTTCAATTTTCCTTTTAGAGTTCCATGATATCATTGAATGTTTCAATATAATGTAGTAAATGCAATGAATTGTTGCATTTTATTTAGACATCTAAATTTTCTTTGCTTGCAAATAATGCAGTCTAGTTCATCGAAGGAGGAAGAGAACAAGGGTTATGAAATGGCAGCATTAATATAGTATCTCAGTAACAGTGAGACTGGGCTGAATTTATAGGTACAATTTAGAAAATCCAGAAATAAGAAGCTTATTATTTAATTCTTTGATATTTTCCATTTAAATGTTTCTTATTGTGGCAGATACATTGAACTGTGTAAGATTTTAATTGGTCTACATTGCATGTGACAAACTGTTTTAAATATGAAGGGCCTGGAAATAAGCATCAGATTGTCATGCTCAGGGTGGCTAGAGTTATCAAGCACTTTGCAAAAATTATGCCTTGCATCTTCTGGAGCAAGAAGGAAAAGGTAGCAGGACCAAAAACCAAAAAGCTTTAGATTGTCCAATTACACTTGATTTAGTGGTATTCTAGCAAAAACAAGGGATACTTGGAAGGGATGATAAAGGAGACACTTATTGCAATATACTGCCTTCCCCTTTTGCTGTTCTTTCTTCACTCATGATTCCATTGTGTTTGAATCCGAATGCATGATATTCCTCTGATAGGTGCTAGGGTGTTTCTACCGCCTAGTGATCAGATGCCATATACAGAAAGACTTTGCTATAGCTGAGACTAATGTGTGTCCTGGAAGGGATCCCAATTGCTCAAATATTGATATAAAATACATGAAAGAGACATAGTCAAGGTACATAGGAAGTACAATTCGGCAGAGTTTTGGTTGCTAATTGTCAGTTATGCCTGCTCTGTGAACATGTGTTATTTGTCTCTTACTCAGAAAACTTTCACTTGGAGGAAAAAAATAAAGCCACAGATTTGACAGTTCTTTTCATTGCTGAGAAATTTTAAAATATTCAGTTTTATTGAAAATGTGTTGTTCAATTTTCCAATGTATGAAGGAAGGTCTTACAAAATGAGTTTTTAGGGATTTTTTTTTAAGTTTTCCTCAAAAGTTGTTTGAGGTAGAGCAAATAAATGTTTTCTCACCGGTATGCTTTATATCTTGCTCTTTAATTTCTTGGCATATGGCTTAGACATTGGAGAACATTCAGTGACCAAATGAGTGCCTACATTGAATAAAAGTCCTTTTTATTTGACTCAACCCTGCCTTTACGTAGGATCAGCAGAGGAAATATGAAAAATTAAAAAGGCTGTATCATAACATTCTCGATAAGATTCCAGAAAAGAATGAGTTGGAAATCTTATAGTGTGACTTGGTTATTGGAGTCGTCTGTTTCAAGAAACTAAAAGTGACAGTGAATGGTTTGAAATGCTCAGTTTCCCCTTTGAGAGGTTCAGTGCTGTAGAAAAACACTCACGGGAAGCAACTGAACCAAGCAATATAGTCGTCAGGCTACTTTATAGAAGGTTATTGCCTCCTTGTTCCTTTAACTTCTCTAGAGCAGTATTCCAAGTAAGTGAATTTAAGTAGAATGTAGCATCAATTTATACAATTTATATAGAAGAATTTTGAGTGTACTTAACCAGGGAAACTCTAGGATTCTGCACTACCTGGGATAGAGTTGGGGGAACTCTTTTCTAGGCCCTGCCTTCCCTCACTCTATGACCAGCATGAAGACTGGATTAGCAAAGCCCAATTAAGTATCATAAATTTACAGCTGGCACTTTTTTGTAAAGAAGGTAATAATCCAGATGAGAGCTGGATTAACAAAAGAATATTTCCTTAAACATAAATAAATTAAATTTGTCCTTTCCCTTCTGCATTGACTGGGCTGGCTAGAAGAACACATATACACTTTAACCATGGTTAAGATGATACATTGTCCGTTCTGCGCCTAGTCAAATCATATCACAGCTGCATAGGTGCCAATCAATTATGGACTGAATTGGTCACCACTAATAAACTGTGAGCAATCTTATTTTTTTTAAAGGATTTCCTTCACATAGTGCTGATGTTCTGGTGGCAGATATCTTTATATTTGCTGGAATCTGTGTCATAAAATAAATGTGTAACTGGAGAGTTTGTGAAGGTGAAAAAGTCCAATAAACTTCAACATTTTATTGAATCTCTATTTCATGGAAATTCAAGAAGGCTAGCAGGGAATGTTAAACTGTATATAATATTATTTCATTACCTTCAAGGACTGTAGTGGTAGATATTGCCACTAGGAATATGACAGAGCCATTGGAAGACTGAGAGAGCATCTGTGTCATTTCTCATAATCATGACAGCAAGCTAAAGAATGTTCACTGACATATCAGGAAACAAATGGGGGGTTTGTTTGTTTTGGGGATGTCTACTAGAATAAGAGGACGTTATTACCTCCTAGAACCTTGAGTTACTATCAGCAGCTTGCTGTGAGACTCCTCTTTGGCTTTGTGTTCAGCTGTATGTGTATTAGCTTTCTCCACTGAAATGTTCTGCCCATTCCTGTTTGTAAGCCTTTTCTGTTTCTTTTTTTTTTCTTTTTTTCTTTTTCTGGTAGCATTTGTTCACTTGGTATATTTCTAATTGTATGTCTATGTATACAATAATGTAGTAGCAATCAGGGTTCATGTTTCCAAAAGCATGTCACCTTTATATAGCTGTATTGCAGCTCTACTGGTCTAATAAAAAAATATTAACTCTCCTTGTAATGCTTGTCTCTCTAATACAATGTGTCAATGACTATATTTCTCCTAGAACCACTAGCAGCAAAAAATTGAAAGATTGTCCAGCTTCTTGGTATTTGTTGATGCCTTTTGTTTTGCTCACTTCCAAAGTCTGGTGTTGTATGAATATTGGTCTAAATCTAGTTTGATGCATTAATATATTTTTGCTTTTGAAGGTGTCATGTTCTCTTGGATTAGGCCTGAGATCAAAGCCTCTCTGAGCTAAATCCATTCTGATATAGATTTTACTACTAAACGTATGAGCAAGGTGCATGGGTTTTATTTCAGTAATACACTTACTGTGCAATACTTTATTAATTTGTGAAATGTATTTTATGTCTTCCAAGTTATTTTTTAAACATAAATACAAAATGAAGTTATTTGAAACTTATCCATTGTTGGGGAAACCATAGACCAGCCACTTTCTACGTTCTTTTGACTATACAAAAAATTTTTTTTGTTGTCTACATGTGGCCACATAGTGCCATATCAGATGCTCCAGTATATTCCATCTGGCTTCCACTCAAAAGGGTCATGGTCATCTAATTCACAAACAGGCAACTATATTTTGATGTTTTAATCACAAACTGAGTCTCTTCCTAGCTGACAGAAACACATTTTACTGCTTAATGAGATCAGGGATTGTAAACAGCACCCTGTTTAGTGGAGAGAGCTCCTGATCTTCTGAAGTTGCATTTGGCAGATGTTGTTCAGAAGAAATGAGGCAGCCTCTAGTGCAGTGGAGTAAGTGTTAAAACTTTACAGGCAGAGTTACAAGAGGCATTGGAGAAGGAAAGTGTGAATCACCAAATGCTTCAAGAATAAGATGGATTATAAAAGCTGTATAAGAAAGAGGTACTCTCCAATGACATTAGCAGGACAGATCCTGACAGCTTCCTCAGAAAAGCATTGACAGCAGAGTAACTGGAGGAAGAGAACGACTTCAAGAATTTGATTTCCATATAAAGAGATGCAATCTTTCCTCATCTAAGGCTTTGCAAATATTTGTAGCAATGCTGTTTGTTTTCAATGCTGTACATATTTGTGGTTTACTATTACTTTTCTTGATTTAAACATGATTTAAACATGACACACATAACATCAAGGCATGCTTTACACAAGGTAGTACTCAGTGCTTCCTCCTACCCTCCAGCTTTCTTCTTGTTGAGCATGGCCATTTGTTCACAGGAAGGGAGTCACATCTCCTGCTTTGTAGGGTTTTGGCTGAATCATAATGCTACTGTCAGGATGTCATAACCACTCTTGTCTGCTCTCTGGTTATATCTTTTAAAAACATGTAACATAATAGTAGAAGTACGGTTAACCACGAACAACCAGAAAAATTAACTATCTGCCAGAAACTTGGTGGATTAGAATTAAGACAGCTATGATTTCTCTCTCCTATACTTGTATTTCTTGGGGAGTCTGTGACTTTTTTTTTAGTGCGTAGAGTCTGCCTCCTGAGCTGGGAAGAAATATTTGATGTATTAATCTAAAAACAGTTGGGAGAGATGAAGGAAATTCTGTGGAACTTCCTTGATGTTTTTAGTCAGCTATTCTTGTCTCAACAATACATGCCTTTGCCACCAGCAAGGCAAGCTTTTATACTCTGTTCTCTTTCGTGTTGATATGGCCTTGGATGACAATCCTTGAGGCAGAACTCTGAATCTTCAGGTAGTACACAAAACAAGGTCAAAATGAAGGGATCTCACAGGTGCCCAATTTCTATATTGCCCTTGTATTAAAAATTCAGTGAAAAGTATTTGTTGCACTGGATGAAAAGTAATTGCTCATGCAGCACATGGATTGACCTCTGAATTCATTTGCCTGTGAGTGAACTTGTACTTTAAATATACAATTCCTTTCTACAGAGGAAGAAAATTACCTTTGCAAACAATAGCAGAAGGAAGTAATACGTTCTGGTTTATACATGTTTGGGTTTTTTTTCTAATCTACATTGGTATTACACAGCACGCAAGGTAAATTTTATATTCTGAAGTACCAGGTACTGTCTGGCTCTCCAATAAGTGCCGTTTTGGGACTTTGACTTCCGTGTGTTATCCTGTTTGTGATATGCAAATCTTGCCAGTTGCAGCCATGAAACTTAGGCTGCTGTGGCTAGTGGGGACCTCAAGAGACTTCTTAATCATATTCCAACGCTTAGGCATCATACCTAAAGTATCTCTGACATGTTTGAGCTGCTGTTAAACATTTAATGGAGGAATTCAATAGCATTTTCAAGTAGCTTCATACTGTTTTGACCATCCTTACAGTCAGAAAGCTTTCTGTATACTCAAGCTGAATCTGCTTCATGCCTGCCCTGCAGTTGCCACAGGAAAACAAAAACGGTCATTTCACTTTTCGTCTTTTATGTTTTGGTAAATTATTTTCCTATTCCCTCTTAGTGTTCTCTTTTCTGGACTACCCAAACCCACTCCTTTCCTCCAGTGTTTCCTGTTAGCTATATTTTAGAAGTCCTTAATCCATTCTGCTTGCTTTCTCTAAACTATTATCTGTTTATCTACTTCTTTCTAACAGATTTTTGGTCAAAGTGCATTGTTGACTGCTTTTCTAACTGCAGTTATTTTAAATCAGAACCTTTCCTTTCAGGTTTTTTTTTTCTGTATGACCTATCAATTCCCCATGTTGGATTTTGATTTACTAAGACAAAGGTTAGGTGGTTGGGAAGAAGTAAAACCTGTCTTGGTACATTTTTTTTTATAGGTTGACTAAACCACACAGTAGGTTGACTGAACCACACAATCTTTGTTTTCCCATTATTTTCACTTTCTTGAATCATTGTAGTTAGTCTGAACTTGAAAGAGAAATGATAAAATTCTGCAGAAGTTACTCTTTTAAAATATTGGTCTAAAGCTGAAAGGTACTTCTGGGTACTTCTTGCATAATTTTGAATATCTAAATGTTCTACATTCTTCTTACAGTTATGAACCAGTGTTTAGCCTTGACCACAGGCAAAACAAAAATGCTCTAAAAGGTGTGTCTAAGGAAAAAAAGTCTATTCATGTTGTTACAGTCAAGGCTAAATGTAGTTATATCTGTCCTAACAGGTTCAGATGCTATGTAGACAAACATCCAAAGCCGATGTTTGCCAATGATACTAAACTAGGAGGAGCTGTGGACTCTCTCGAGGGTAGAAAGGCCTTACAGAGAGATCTGGATAGACTAGAGAGCTGGGCAATTGCCAGCTATATAAAGTTTAACAAGAACAAGTGCTGGATTCTGCACCCAGGACAGGGTAATCCTGCTTGTACATACAAACCGGGGGATGAGAGGCCAGAGAGCAGCCTAGCAGAAAGAGATCTGGGGGGGTTGGGTTGATGGCAAATTGACTATGAGTCAACAGTGTGCCTTAGCAGCCAAGAGGGGCAGCCTGGGGTGCATTTAGAAAAGCATAGCTAGCAGGTTGAGGGAAGGGATTGCACCACTCTACACCGTACTGGTGCAGCCCCACCTTCAGTACTGTGTGCAGTTTTGGGCACCTCAGTATAAGGAGGACATCAGGCTATTAGAATGTCTCCAAAGGAGGGCGATCAAGATAGCGAAAGTTCTTGAGGGCAAGAGCTATGAGGTGTGGCTGAAGTCACTAGGTTTGTTCAGCTTGGAGAAGAGAATCTGAGGGATGCCCTCATTGCAATCTACAAATTCCCCACGGCGGGCAGCGGAGGGGGAGGTGCTGATCTCCTCTCTCTGGTGACCAGCAATAGGACACGAGGAAATGGTGTGAAGCTGTGTCAGGGGAAGTTCAGACTGGACATTAGGAAAAGGTTCTTCCCTGAGAGAGTGTTTGGTCACTGGAACAGGCTGCCCGGGGAAGTGGTCATGGCACCAAGCCTGTCAGAGTTCAAGGAGCATCTGGATGATGCTTTTAGTCATATGGTTTAGTTTTAGGTAGTCCTGCGAGGAGCAGGGGGTTGAACTCGATGTTCCTTATAGGACCCTTCCAACTTGAGATATTCTGTGATTCTATGATACTATGATTCTATAATCCAAGCTTTGGCTTATAAATTGGAGTGAATTTTCTGGCTTTGAACTAGCAATTAGCTGTAGAGCCTCAGATGCAGTTTATGGATTTTTATACCTGTGTGGATAATTTGAAATCAGTTGATTTCCACGCCTTAAATCCTGGGACATTCTTCTCCCCTTAAATTAGGTGCATCATAAAATAATGAGGTTGATGATTTTCACTACTTTCTGTTACTGTGTGCAAAACCAACTAGTATGATGAACAAGAGATAGCACATTATGTCCTTGAGTATAACCAGATTGTTCTCTTCGTAGAAGACTCAGGAGTTTGCTCTGTGGTCAGCAGTGTGCACTGAAAGGGCAGAAGGATACCTGTGGTTTTAATAGTTTCTGAGAGGAGGCTCATCTTGCACTGAAGTATGAGTACGAGGCAGATGCATTTTAAAAAAAACCTCTGGTTTACTTATGCTGCATCCAAACAATTAACAAAAAGCACTGGTTTTCTACTGAACTCTGTCATTCAAATCTGCAGCTTTTGATTTGCATGCTAAAACAGATCTCCTTTTTCCATTTTTTTTGTGGAAAAGCTAGTGGCAGTGCCATGGTTTGAAGGGCTAAAAGAGCATAAAAAAAATATTGGCATGACACAAGAGCCTGGTTATTGACCTCTCACACTGAAGGCTGGAGTCAAACTGAGAGAAAGGGCTGGAGCATTCTTTCAAAGTAAACTGATTTGACTCCATGAGGGAAAATTCTTACTTTATTTTAGGTTACAGTTCATTCTAAGAAAAACATCACTGGGCTTTTTTTCCTTTTTTGATAGTTTACCCCATCAACAAAACTGAAGTTATTGAATCTTCTAAAGGTTGCTAAGGCTGCTGATGTAGAGGCCCAGTGTAAATGAGGACGATATCACTGAAAACCTAATTTCAGTATCAAGTAGAAATTTGCATAGATTTCAGATCTATTTCTGATTACTTTGTTAGTCCATGTGGTTAAGGAATTTGCAGCCTTCAACAAACATAGAAGAAAGACGGTTGAGCAAGAATGGAATGGTCCATAGAGCTGTAACCTCCAGATATCTGCATATGGTTTTGCAGTACTACAAGTCTCTTTCTGGGAAATACTGATGCTGGACAAAACTGCCCCCAAATGGTTAAGGCCTGCTTTCTTTCATTTAATTGCATTTTTTCTGTTTGGTTTGTTGGTTTTTTTTCTCCCTAGGTAGCAGCTGCTGGAGGACATCTGAAATTTACAGTCTCCTATGATTACACAGAGGAAGAAGAGACAGTTCAATTGATGGTTCAATCTGATGTCATCATAGAGGTGAAGTGATTGTATTTTCAACCACCAAAAAAAAAAAAAAATTGCCTACTTCTTCAGATGTTCAGCATGAACCCTAGTGGTTGAGGACACAAAACAGCAGGGTGCACATACTTTCAGTTAATTTATAGTATGAGAAAATGGACACACTTTAGACACCTAAAATCTTCAGTACCTCAAGGAGCCTCTGGCAATATTGCAGTAGCTTACAAAATTATATTCTTCCTGTTCATCAGGAAGAATGAAGAAATAAAATAATCGGTTGTTTGAGGTAACATTTTCACGTTCTTTCAGCAGACCTGTTCTTGTGCAGCTCAGCATTGTATGAACTTGCTTTTGCCTATGCAAAGCCATGACACTAGGTTTTAGCTGAATAACCTAAACTTTCTTCTGCACTGACTTTCAACTTTATCAGGCAAGCCCATTTCAGGGTTATGAAAGGTGAATGTTATTCCTGATATTTATTATTCTTGTAAAATATATTATTCAATAAGTCCTATGCCCCAACTGGCTACAGATAGAACTTTTTTCCTGACTTTTTTCATATTTAAATGTCTCTCTCTCATGGCTCTATCTAGGGAGGTGACTTGAGAATCAGCACTCCAAAACGGGGCATTCACCTGCAGCCTTCTGAAGAGCACACTGAAGAAATTGTGCTGAAACCAGAATCTTTCTCTGTGCATGGCACTGATGTTCCGGTCAGCAGGAGGGAGTTCATGACTATCCTTGCAAATGTAAAGAGGATCCTCATAAGAGCCACATACAGCTATGGGATGAATGCCATCTACAGGTGAATGTGGGAAACGTGTCCGTTTGCTACAGGCAGCTTCTCAAAATACTTGTTTTCTTTATTCAGAAAACTAAGCTGATATACTTTAAAACACACTAAATTATTATCACGAAATCCGTAGCATTCATATACACTTTCAAACAGTTGTTAGTATTTTTTTCATTTTGGGTAGGCAGGAGGAGGGGGAGCAACAGAAAGAAGCAGCCTTGTAAGAAAATGAAATCGTATGGACTGTTAAGGCATGAATGACAGTTCTATAAATATGTTTATTTTGTGAACACTGTAATTCCCATATATATGGTAAATCATGGAGTGCAATAATGACATGTTGAAGTAAGAGTTGATATATTGTTTATATTTTGTTTTCCCCATTTAATGAGCATATAGGGCCACATTAACAGTGGACAAGAGAATAATATCCTAAGTCTCTAAACTGGAAAAGTGGCTTGAGGGGAGTTTTCTATGTTTTTAGTCAGTACCACACACAGAACTGGCTAATCCCAAAGCCTTTCCCTTGATTTATGTCAGGTTGCTGCCTGGACTGCTTAAAACCACTGATTCTATGTGAACTTCTCTGAGTCCTCTGATAAAATGAAAGCCATGTTATATGAGATGACACAGTTGTTCTATCTCAGTGGCTGCAGTGTGGCTGAACCTGTAAAGCTCATCTTGCATTTAAAATTTTCATAAGTGCATGAACAAATACTCCAGGTAGGCTAGAAAAAAGCCACTATCTCCTGATACTTTATGATTGCACTCTGTCTATACATTAATAGTTTGGTGGCATAAATAATATTTTTAAATGTGCAATGGAATTGATTGCATAGTAGTTGTCTACTCACAAGGCATGAAACCTGAAATGATCTTTAACCTACACATCACTTGATACAGCAGCATAAGCCAATTTGGACGGGAGGGAGCTGATAGCACATTAGTGATTACTTGCTGAGAGCATAGATACAGTTTTTTGCTACTGTGAAATTTCTTAAGCAATCCAACCATCATTTCAATACTTGGTAATTAAAATACATCCTAAATTGAAAGGCAGGTTGTGTCAACAGCATGCAGTTTTCTGTTTTGAGCTTTGGCAGTGTAAGTTTTTTCCCTGCAAAAAGAATTAATTTTTCTTCAATCTCTTTCTCTTTGTGTGGTTAATTAGTATGTATCACCTCTCTGTAAGTAAGTTTATGAATCATAACTATCTTGAGATTGAGCCAAACTGTGTCCTAATTTGTTAATTCGGTCATCAATCTTCTATCTCCCTGCATCCAGTTTGAAAACCTTTCACGGCCCATCGCCTTCCCACCCTGGTGTTAGAGGAAAGTCAAACCACCAGGCCAGAGCTCTCTCTTATGCACTATGAGCAGACGATGAGAAGCTGTTAATCCACAGTTTACAGCTGAGACTAGCGGGAGCTCAGTAAAAGCAGTTCCTCCACTCCGTTCTCACTCAAATAAAATAAAAAAGAAAACATTAGTCAGAATTTCCCAAACTAAAGGAGTGCAGGAGATATTTTCAGTTGAACAATAGGGGCTTTATACTATGCTGTTTTAAAGGAGATATGTATGATTGACTTTGTTTGGGCTGAAGGTCTAACTAAGCATCATGGGAAATAAGTTTGTGTACTGACATTTGCACTAGAATGAGAAGGGGACCTTTCTTACAAAAAACACTTTGGCTAGGCAGTAAAAATCTGTGAAGAAAGTGCATTGCTGGACACTACTGGCTCCATCTTGCCTCTACTACGGAACAGTGCGGGTGGGACAGATCAGATCCCCTCTGGGCAACAACACAGATCTCAGGTCAGCGCACACAGGTAGAACTGGCACAGTCTGTAGTTCCTGCCTTGTGAGTAGGAAGTGGCAGACCTGGCAGTGGCACATTTGGAAGACTATGCATCGCTGTCTGCATCCCAGATTACTGCTTTAACCATTTGGCCATGTGTGGTGCCTCACTGTTTTGTAGTCTTGTTCGTACACAGCCTTTGGAACATTTTAGTGATGTGTTATAGATAACTTCCTGAAAACATGTCTTGGAAATATTCTTCAAGAAGAGCTCCAGGAAAAACATGTAAATTATGCTTTGCATGTAAGTAGCCACCATCTTCTAGAGGTAGTGACATTACAGTGAGGAAGGTTGGTCTCTTAAAGACAAGGATTTAAAAGGGGTTTAGGGCAAGGGACTGAAGTAATTTTGAAGAGTACCTTTTTTGCTAGAAATGGTTTTATATTACTGGTACATCTCTGGCTGTCCTTATGATGTCTCTTACCAGAGAAGAATGCACTGGTTACTGTGTTACTATGATTACTGTCAGCATGCCCCCAAGTCTCTGAAAGTAGTTTGCTCCAAAGTAAACACATTTTATATAGTGCTGTCAGGGTGCTCATTGCAGTTTAGTGTGACAGAAGAGAGGGTGTGAAATTCCAATCACACTTAAATGAATTGGATTTTTCATCTTTGATTTAGCTGGAGAAATTGTAGTTTCACCCATCAGGGTGGGATTTATGGGTGGAGTTGAATCTTCTCAGAACAGTCACATGATGTAGCAACAACAGCATCTACTGTGATGTTGCCCAGCTTATGATCTGTTGTTGTAGGCATATTGCTGATTTTCAGGATATGCTTTATTTCTGACTTTTTATATTCTCTTTGACTTTCACTCATGCTAAAACATACTAGGTGCAAAGCTCTGCTCATAACTCTTAAGACTGTGCAAAACACTTTTCTCCATATTCTGCCCCTTTAGTACTGCAGAGAAAATGTCCGGACCCAATGAAAAGGATATTCTTTGTGACATCTTGAGCTCATTAAGAACTATTGCTGATGGGCTCCAAAGGAAGACATTTTTGCCAAAGAAATAGTGTAGAGCTAAGCCTTAGTAGATAAGTAGATATAAACTAAGAGGTTTTTATTGTCTTTTAAACACGTATGTGTGGTGGACAGATGGATATTCCTCTGAGAGAGTAAAGAGGGTCTGGCAAAGAGACAAATATTACGGGGTTATTACATCCTTCATGAATGACAATTTCTGCCTCAAAGCATCAGCAGAATTATGCAACATACTGATTAGAGATTGCTATATTAAGCAACCTGTTCATTTAAATACTGAAAGTTTGCAAAATCCATAATGATGCCACATGTGTAAGGATTTCTAGGGGTGCTATTATAATCTGTGCTTGAGAAGAGGCCAGAATTGAGCATTGGAAGATTAAGCAACTTCTTGCAGTCGTGTAGAAAGAGGCTTCAAAATTCAATGGAGTTGTCTCCAGTTAACAAGAGCTTTAACTTAAAGATTACATTTTTCACCCTTGTTTAGTTTAACCTACTAGAAACATTAGTTAATCAGTAGCACTTTCAAGTAGTTTCTGACCAATATTAATGCAGTAATGGTGAGCATGTTTTTGAGAACATTTTTTGGGTCTTTTTAAGCTTAGAATGTTGTTATTTTTCTATGGCATAATTGGGAAGCTTCCTCAAATGAGTGTGCTTTCATTTAGATGATCAAGTAGGATAAAAATTGAGAACACAGAAATACAGCAATCAATTTGAAAGTGATTACAGCTTCTGGGTTTAAATAGAGATCCTGCTCTAACTTGACAGATCTTCCAAACTGTTGCAGTTAGGTCCATCTGTGGTAGAAGCAACAGGCCAGGAAAAGACAGCGCGCTCTAATAATTTTGTTTAATCTAATATTGTTAGTTTGTGCTTCAAAGAAAGCTTAGTAGCACTGTTTCTTCAGTTTTAATGTTCAGAGTGGCCACTGACGGTAAGTGCTGTAGACACTCAGATGGTCTTTGGAAATTGTGGTGCTAAAGATAATGGATTCCTTGCAACCACCTATAGAATCAATGCTAGACACAAGGAGAAAGAGGGAAGGAAAGGCTGAGCTTTTCTTCCACATGTGGAATTGGCTTCAAGACAAATGAGCGATGATTGGGTCAGTACTTCATGTGCCTTATGTAGCTGATGTGATTCAGATGCCTGGCATAGTAGACAGTAAACTATGCTGATACTGCCTGAAACGTCCCCTTCCCTTTTAATCTTGTTTGTTTTTAGAAGTCAACAGTTGCCTGATGACAGTAACAGTCAGCTTAAATATTTTGTCTCGATGTCGAATCTGAAATTATTCATGCATCTCCAGGATCCAGTGCCCCATTACTGCCAGTATTATGTATTTTAATGAATGCAGAATGGCATCAAGGAATCAAAATTGCAACATAAAAATGGGAGAAAAAAAAAATCACTGCAGCTTTCTTCACTGAATAACTGTTAATGTTAAAAACTGTTAAACACATTAAAATCCCATTTAGCAAATAGCAGAATGTAATGAAAATTGGAACAATTCAGTGAATACAAATGTGGGATAATACTGGGCAGATTGTTTCTGTGTGTAAGTGCTTCTCTTTGTTCCAGGATCTGTGCTGAGAGGGAACTAGCTGTAGTTCAAAGGATAAATAATGCTTGGCCTTTTACTAGTAATTTTTTTCTTCATTTAAAGATTTTTCCCCCTTAAATGCTTATATTTTTTTACTGTTACAGCCATCACCATTTGATATCTAATATCATAGAGATTGGTTATCTTATTGTAAGGAAAACTCAAATGGATGATTGCAAAATAAGCATGCAGCAATGGAGCGAAGGGGATATATTGAAAAGTGAAAGAGATCTTAATGAAGATCTGGATAAGACCATGCATCCTTCTCTTAAAATAGTTTCAAGAACCTTTTACAGAGATTCTAGTATCACCTGTTAGATTCAAGTTTCTAACTGCATAATCCGCAATGGTAGTCTCTCCAAAGTCCAGTCATATCCCCAGTGATGTTAAATTTCTATTTTTCTGAAGCTCCCATTCTAATTTCAGAAAACTTCCTTTTCTCCCCTTACGTTTCATGTCTGCATTATTGAAAGTAGTCAGAAAATTGAGTGGGAAAATATCATGTCTTAACCTTTCCGCCAATCACTGCAGTAACAACAACATATTTTTCTTGGATGTTTTCTTATCCAAGGTCATCCAAATAAATTTCAGGGTTTTTTGGCAGCCAAAAGATAAATGCCTTAGTATGGAGGAAAAAATGTTTGGGTTACATTTTCCAAATAAAGTTAATTATTTTGTAACAAAATGCATGCTATGATAGAAAGGTATATTCTGCTGAAAAAGACTTCAGCAGAAGCTTTTCAGGTAGCTCTAATAATCAAACACTTCATTAAGATTGCTGGGTGAAAATAGAAGTCGTTGAGCCTCTATAATGCCTTAATGTTCTTTATGAATTCTCATAAGAATTAAATCCCTGAATCCCAGTTTCTTTCCCCAAATGGATACTGTTGAGGTAAACTCCATCTGTTTTACATATTCCCTGTAAGGTTATCAAAAGACTTTTGTTGTCTCCCTCTTCATAATCCCATGGTTTTTTAAATAAGAATCACGTTTAGTGTTTGGCTAGACAATGGCTGTTCAGCCAATGTCTAGCATTTATTTTATAACTGTGATTGTGCATGGAACAGAAAATTCTCCAGCTCTGTCTTATCTGGCTTTGGGGAAATTAGGGTATATGGTAAGAAGATTTCTTTTTTCTTTCATGTGCGTAATACTTAGATCCTCCTGGACACAGCTGGAATCTTTTTCAGAGGTCAAATCTCCAGAATAAAAATGCCCTATAACCAAAACTTAGTAATGTAATGTTTCAGAAAGCTGGAGTAGCGGTTTATAAATTTTGAAGACACTGCTTAGTGTCAAATTTGCTATATATACAACTGCAATGCAAGTTGGCACTTGTGGCTTGCAGGCCAGGAATAGCCTTCCATCTACTGATCCAGTGCTGGGAGACTTTGTAATCTATTTTTATCAATGTGTGTCTGACCATAGTCTCCTTCACACGGTGGACGAAAGTAGTAACAAGCCTACAGACATGTAATTTAGGAAGAAATAGATGAATATGAAAACCTCCTTATTTTTAAGCAGGAAAACATAAACAAGCCACTGAATGTCACTATATACTGTTTGTTGTGTCCAGCTGCACATATGCTTCCATCTGATTTGCTACGTTAACTGTTTCATTTCTGTTACATCCAGACTAAAAAGTGTTAGCATTGAAGCTGCTGACCACACTTCAACTGGGAGAAAGGTGGCATCTGCAGTGGAGTTATGTGACTGTCCCCCGGGGTATGATGGTACCTCCTGTGAGGTGAGTATCACGATGCAGTCTAGACCAATTGTGCTAACACTGTGATAGCTGTAAGCGATCAGTGGCCCTGTACTGGTAGAAAATAGTAAGAGAGCTGTCCATTCCTGTTAGGAATTTGGTACACCTTGTCTAATTACCTTTATTTCTAGGTGGTGGTTCATTATATTTGAAATCTAAGTTTTCCAGCTCTGTGGTGATTTCTAGTTATAAAAAGACATTTCTCTTAACAAAAAGAAAAGGAAAGCAGTATTTGTACTCTTCAGCCAATTGATATTACAAATGCATGAAACTACCACAATTAGAAGGAAAATGGCAGTTATCTGACCTGTGCGCAACAAAGCCAGATCAAATTATCTGAGTTCATGTGGTTGAGTTTCCTTTTTTGTTTTCTCAGGGCTTTGCCATTTACCTTGGAGTCTTTGAAGATTGCGTGTATATTCTTGTGAGGATTGCTTCACTTTAGTTTGGTCCTGTAGCAGATAGCATATACACATGCTCAGAAAATACCCACTTTCCTAACAAATTCATTAGTTCACACAGAATGTGTTCATACAAGTATACATATGATTAACTAGCTCACGTGGGCATAGCTTGGGGTAAATAGAAGCCCAAAAAAAATTCTTCAAAAGCTTTGCCTTTGAGGAAATACTTTCAAACACCAAGATGCTCTGCTTCACAAAACTACAAACAGTATGCCATTTACACAGGCACTCTAGGCATTTGCTTGTCAACTCTCTTTTTCTTTAAAATCTTCCATGCTTATATGTGATATTTAGAGCTTAGAGTCTAGTTTTATGCCAAATGTGGTTGCTTGTTGCTGGGGCTAGATAAACTAATGTAGAAAAAAGGCCTGAAGGAATTAATGGATATTCCAATCACTTCCAAAATGGTACAAACAGAAAAAGCACTCGAGAGGAATATTGCCTACCTTGGCTGAGAAATAACTCTGAAGTATGACCATTGTCCCTCTGTTCAATTACTTGAAAAAAAAAAGCGGGATGAAGTGTTATTGTGCATCATCTTTTTGTTTTTTTTTTTTTTACTTGTCCATATTTCCTCTCAGTTCAGATTTAGGTGTGATTTCCCAGAAAGCAGTTGGAAAGGCCCTGATTGCAGACGTTTCAATATCTACTTTTGTTGTAGAAGCTGAAAGACTTAGGTAGAATTCCTGCCTTCCTGCCTTGGTGTTGCTCACATCCTCTGTCCAATGTTGTGTCCTTCAATGCTAAACCTTCTCTCCAATTTGAAACAGTCCCTGAAATTTGATACATACTTCAGATCATATTCTACAATAGAAAGCACATATATAGATAGCTGCAAATTTAAAGCCTCTCTGCACACTAGTGGGCATGGACACTCTTTGATTCATGCCCTGGCTGAGTGCTAACCACAGATCTATTGAACTAAACCATATTGCAGTCCCTACCTGTATTCTGCTTTTCCTCCCAAGACCAAAGACCAAGAAGATATGATAGACTTCTGCATGAGCACACTTTTCCTGTGTACCCTCACTGAATTTCAGAGCATTTTGGACAGCTCAGAAATGCCATTTGACAAAGCTGGCCTATCTTACAATGCCAATAATACTGTTAAAAGTTTTCATTTCAGTACCTTTATTCACTGAATTAATTTCTCATGAGTCTTTCGTAGCAGAAGTTCAACATATGATATGCATTGAAGAGTTGTGCCTGATAGAAAAAAAATGGGGTGTTTTGAGTAGGTGGTTGTGCTTTTTATAACAAAGACAAGCAAGAAAAAAAAAAAACAGTGAAGTGATATATTACCAGGCAAACTAGCAGTTGTGAAAGCATGGAAAGATAAATGGAAAATGTGGACTTTTTTAGAATACTGTATTTGTTCCTTCTGAATACTTTTGGCCTTGTCCAACACTTTGCTTCTTCCCGTTTCAACCTAGCAGACTTTCATTTTTATTGATTTTGTGCAGGTTTTCAGTTTCATTTTCTCTTCTTCATTTAATTTAATGTATGTGGTTTTTTCCTGCGTAATGATATTGTGGTACCTGGCATAGACGCTGCAGCACTAAAAACAACCGTTATTTGCTTATTTTCTTGCTGTGAATGTTTTGGCACAATCAGTCTTCAGAAGACAACCAATCCCATTTAAAATATTCAGTCTCTTGTGAGATTGTTCCATAACAAATTTTTAAATTAACTTTCTACAAGATTCTAGTAAAAAAGTTGTTATGTTTTTGCTGGTATATCTGAGAAATGAACACAGAATTGCATGAGCATAGGTAAAGCAGATCAGATTTTAAATTTCAAACCCCAGTTGGACTCATTTGTGATAGTTACTTTGCTCTACTCGTTTGAATCTTCTGGCCTTTATTTGTCAACACCTTTACATCTAATTCCTCTTCTCCACCTGATTTGTTCCCTTTCAATCTACTCTTTTACTTCCACTGTGGAAGTTGTCTTTAACTTACATCACTGTGATGGTGAAGAACTTTCCTGACTTTTGAATGTTACATCATTTATTTTGTTAAGATCCCAATCTGTAATCTTTTATTTTAGTTCTGTTGTTATTCCATGCTTAAGCCCTTAGAATTAGTGACTGTTGGAGACTTGTCTTGTACAATATCATATGTATCTGTGCAGCAGATAGTTCATTTCAGAAACACAGAAAGAGGGAACAGATTTATAGATTTATAGATTTATACAGAAACAGCTTAGGGAGTTGCATCTTGTGCCACAGGAAAAAAAAAACAAACAATAGGGCCATTTCTTTTAACCTGTTTTTCTTTTTGGGATTTTACAACTCTGAATTTTATTTTTTAGCATTTATGGGTTTTGTTAGGAATGCATAACCAAGAATGAAAATAAGGAAGAATAAATATAAGGTCTCAGGTTTTGGAATGTTTATAAAAGAATAATTTCAGTTCATCTTCAAATTACTTTCACGTTTTGCAGGAGTAAGTAAAAAAGGAACATCGTCTTTATTTTTATAAAGGAGAATCTTCTTGTTACCTTTTTGGAGAATGTATGTGAAGGGGAAAGGATTTTCTTTATTAAATGGTACTTTTAGTATTCTATCACTACAAAACTTTCTCTTTGTATTAGCCAGGTGCTTTTGAAGGTCAATGCTCTGTCATGCACTTTTTATATTATGGAAAATCCTTGGGTCACATGAGCAGTCTTATTGAGGAAAGATAGTTTGCAAAAACCATAAAGCCATTTGTGAGATATATAGCAAGGAAGACTGCTGCTTGACGTCTTATTATGAAGAAATGGAATAGCTGAATTTTCGCTGATGAATCACAGTTGTACGATGTCACCTTTCCTAAAAAATACTGGCCATGCATTTAATATTGATCTGAATTTAACATTTAAAAAAATTAAAAGTCAGCACTTTCTTAAAGGGAAATGACTATATATTTAATAAGCACAATTTGTAAATGAAAAGATGGCTTTGTTTTCAGCCTGTGCTTTATTTCAGCATAGCGATTTGTTAGACTCTGAAAAAGAAAGAGAAAATGGTATTTTAATTGCTTTTTGCAGCTGAACTTCTAAGAAAAGGTTTTTGTTGTTTTGGGGTTTTCTTCCCTCCTTCTCTCTCCTTCAGTATTTTGCCTTCTGGCTAGTTTTCAATCTGTAGCTCTTGCTTTGATGCTGTCATATTTCAGTTCTTCATTTCTTTGCTTTATTTTACCATTTCAGAAGAATGATCAAGTTAAGGCTTCCTCTAATCTCAAACCTGCCAATAAGGCTAAAGTCAGTGCAAAGCCATAGCACCAGGAAAAACAACTTTCTAGAGAAATGTTGGTATTTTTATTTATTTGGCAAGTAAGTTTTTGTGTGTGCAAGTGTCAAATTGAAGAATATTTTTTAAATCCCATTCCTTTCTCTGTTCAAATGAGAATTTAACTTTTTATCTAATTTGTCTTGCAGTCTTGCTGGCCTCAACACAGGCGTGTGAACGGCACAGTTTTTGGTGGAATCTGTGCACCATGTACGTGCTTTGGTCATGCAGAGTCATGTGATGATATCACAGGAGAATGCCTGGTAAGTGTCACCACAGGACACCTGATGGTCATGGCCAACATCAATTCAATATACCTGTGCAATCGAATTAACAACCTCTGAGATCTGAAATACTCATGGAGAAAAAATCCAGTGTTGAACAGAAGAGATCTTTATGTGGAACTGTTGCTGAAGTTAAGGATCCCCTCATACCAAGATATGGTAGCTTCTACAGTTTAAAAAAAGGAATTTCCTATTCACATAGGATTTATGTTTTGCAATAGAATCAATAGTATAAGGTATGGCATGCAGAAAGCAGCAAATATATCAATATTATTCCATGCAAGATTTATCTCCCCCTCCCCTCTGTCTCCTGCACTGTATTCAATTTATAGTACGTAGCAGTAACTTTGTAAATTTTGTTCCAATATGACAAGAAGATATTGTTCATGGCTTCCTTCATCTAAATTCCCACTAAACCTTGAAGAAACACTTAATAAATTGTGCTTTAGAAAAATAATAAAAGCGTATGATTTGGGCTAAATAAACTTTTTCTTGTAGGCTGTGGAGATTTTATGTAGTTACCTACTAATTCAGCAATTAAATCTGCAATATTATCCATAGTAAGCCTACCAAGATACCACTATTTCCAGCCCATTCAGTAGCCTTTTGGAATGGGTGAATTATGCTGAATAGACTGTTCTGATTAACTCAAGGGCATTTTTAGTTTTATATTATCTGATGTGGCACAAAGCTTGAAACAACATTTCTCATTTCATTAGTCTTGCAGAAACACAATTTGAGCCAGTGCCAGTTTAGTGGGATATCATACTCTCATTTCCCTGCAGAATTTCAAGCAGGCTCTGTATTGTGCCTGTTTCTAAATGTTCCCTTTTATTTCCTTAAGAAAAAGCTGCTGGGAAAAATCCAAAATGAAAAATCAGGCTTTTTTCAATGTAATTTGGCATTTAGAATTATGACTGGTCTTCCTGTTTTGCCCATCCAAGATATTTAATTGCATTGCATTTTTGCAAGCAAATTGCTTTTTCATGAATAGAAGCTTAAAATTATTCTCAATTTAATTATACTGTAAGCCTTGAAGAAGTTCCTAGGATGAAAAATATGTATGACATGACAGTCGTATTTTGAATCCTTCACTTATATGCAGTGAAAATGTTTATCACTAGGGTAATACGGGTTTGTGTTTCTCAACAAAGACAATATTTATTGCATTAATGACCATAGCCTCCAGCTGTCTATAACATCAGTCTGGGATAAAATCAATTAACAGAAAAGAAAGGGAAGGGAGAATCCTGTTTAAGGTATATAATAACTCTGGACTATTTTGCTTAGGTTTGCATAGCCAGATGCAAGTTCTGGGGTTGCTTGCTTCTTTGTCTTCAAGTTTTAACCCTTGCACAAGTTCCCTTTTATTTTGGTCTGTAACACTAACCTGGATGTGAGAGAAGGCCATATAGTTGCACACTGTAGTGCTTTTGCTCTTTTCAGCTGATGTGAACTATTGACTGGGACAGCAGAGCTCCTCACTTCTGATGTTTCAAGGTTGCTGGTGTAAAGATAACACAGCACTGACAAGGAAGCGGAAAATAACCAGTTGAAAATGTGCTTTAATCTATATGCATTATCAAGCATTCCGTATTTTATGTGTTCTGTCTGAGCTTATACTAGATCATGCTATAAGGAAGAGGCACACAGGGAGCTTAAAATCAGTTCTGGATTTTCTTGCAGCTTACTTTGAAAACACTGTAAGTGAAGTTAGATTGGTTAGTATCCATGCAGGCTATTAAATGCTGCTATTCAATTTGGATCATAAGCCTTTTGAAGTGAAAGAGAGAGAAGTCTGAATGCTGAAAAAGAGAAATGTTTCACATCAAAGGCATTCTTTCTATTGAGGTTTACACAGCCTTTTGGCCTCCTTATTATTATTCATGGTGTTTTTTCAGTAATACAACAGACAATTTAGGCACCTAATTTACTGATACTTCTTTTTGCTCTTCCTTAGCTTTGAAATGTAGTTGAAAAGCAGCTGAAATATGTTTTTGACTCATGATAAAAGCTCAAATCATCTGCTTTGACACAGGCCTGTATAAAAACCTCATTTTAATGCATATCTTGCAGTAACCTGCAAAGTCCTTTGATCCCCCAGCAACCATATAGAGAGCTGCATGATACATCATTCTCGTTACCATTGTGCTATACATCACTGCTTTGGTACATAGGGCAAGTTCTAACATTCAGAAATACTCTTTTGTAATGTTACACACACATTTACAGTAGATCTAGGAGGTTGGGTAAACCTAAACATTGTGAAAAGCAAACACATTTCAAGGTGTTTCATTCATTGCAGGATACTACGTTCCTATTAATAAGCCTGGAGAAAGCAGATCCTTCTCCCCTAAGATATGCTTAAATTGCTAAGTGGGCAGTCCCCAGTGGCATACATCTTGTATTTTATTCCTTTGTGTGTAAACAGCTTATACCACATAGATTGAGGCCAGCGTCAGAGATAGTGGATGTGCACTTTAGATGGTGTTCATCACAGGAGCGACAAAATGTCTTCACCCATCTTCATATACACGGAAACAAAATGATACATCCTAACCTAATACAGTATAGGCTATACCACAGGTGAAAATTATGTAAAGCCTTTGCAACGTCTTGATTGCATTTGTAACACCAGGAAAGTGAATTGTCCATGGAATCTTGACAGTAAGGTAGTTTACAGAAGAGCATATTGATGCTTTCAAAGACATAACACTATTGTCCATTCTAGATGGCTAGGAGATAGACTAAAATTTTTGGGACATGGTTTAGGAGGCATGGTGGTGTTGGGCTGATGGTCGGACTTGATCTTAGAGGTCTTTTCCAACCTTAATGATTCTGTGTTTCTATGAAAATAGGCACCCAGGCTTACCCTTTTTCTTTCTTTAACTATCTTAAATGAGCAGCTTCCCTGGTTTTCTCTGTGACAGGTATGCTGAGGAAGGGCAGCAGTGTGGCAAAGGCACTATCTTGGACTCAGTCATACTCCCTGATTAAAGTTTTGTTTTCATCATTAGCCTTCTATTCAGACTGTTTCTTTCCATATTCATATACACTCAGCTGCAAATGCAGCTAAGCAGGAGTGGTTTTCAGTGTGAATTTAGGATTCCCTGATACTGGGCATAAAGATATTAATTTGGTTTCTTCAAAGGCAGGGAGAGCTGGCTTGGTAAGAAATGGTGGCAAACACACTCCAGGACATCAGCAATAAAGTCTTTGGGGAACAAGGTCTAAGTTGTACATAAAATTTTGGACAAAAATAAACTATATCACCTGGTTTACTCAGAGGTTGTCTGAGTGAAGTTTCATGGTGTTTGGAGATAAAGAAGGTCCAGAAAATTCAAAATAGTTTGAGACCCAGTACCTGGAATTTGAAAGCGTAAAGATTTGGGCATGAAGTAATTCCTGGCTTCAAAGTCTATGGATCTGTGGAACTAAGCATTGATTTTACCAAAACCAGTAGATCAACGTGTTGGAACAAATTATATTTCCAAGGGAATAAACAGAAAGCATATATAATGTACTGAGCAGGTTAGGGACAGTTGATAATGATCTTCTTTATATGTAATCTTGTGACACAAACAAAGAAAAAAAAAGATCCCATGGACTTCACAGGCTGAAGCATATTTTAAGGAAATAATCTCAGTATAACTAGACATTGCTCAAACTAGATGATGCTCAGAACCATTGCTGTACATCTGACAAGTTTCAAACTGAGATTCAAGCAATTGATACCAAGAAAATGCAAATTTTTCATGAGTATTGATAATATCTCTAGAAGGGCTAATAACTCAATACTTCAGTACTTAAAGTGATCTATAAATTTGGCAATTTAGTATAAAGTTTAATTCATCACTGAAGAGGACAGGCAAATGTCACGTCTGCATACTAGATAATCCTTGTTCTTTGTCCTGCAAAATCCAGACTGGTTCAGGGGGAAAAGTATAGGACCACACAAGATCGTTATTTCTCAGCTAAACTCTGACGTATACACAATGCAAGGTATGCTCAGATTCTGGTACTATATGTGTGGGTTTCTTTTTTGTTTTTATGTTTATTGATTCATGGTGAGGAAGTAAGCAGATAGAGAGCTCTGGATGGAGGAGAATTAGACACAGTATTTGGTAACAGCTGACATTAGAGTTTCAGAAAATACTTCATCCAAAAGAAAGTCAGCTCTTTGTAACATGAATTGTTTTCCTACTAAATGGGGGGTTTCGGGTTTTTACTTAAAAAACCAGAAGCTGCAAATACCACTCTGTAAGAGATGCAGAGCTTTAAAATAGTGTGTTAGCTGCTCTCACTTTAATAACATCCTCGACATATAAACCATTCATATTCTTCAAAAACAAGATATGTCTAAGGATATTTAAAGCTAAACTTAACACAAAAGAAGAATCCATTATTTTTCAGAAAAAGTATAAATAATTTGACATGATGCCTCAAAAAATTTGAATTGCAAAGGATTTTTCTTTTGAAACACTTAAATTATTTTTGTCACATCTTCTTTTAAAAGCATATCTTAATGTTCCCAGCTACTTTTTCAGTATGGCCAGTAGATTATTTTTGAATGACAGCACTTGAAGTAACAATCAAATGGATTTAAATGACCTAATGAAGTAGAATTTAACCCAGCTGATGGTTCTAAAGCCATAATTTTGTTTGACTAAGAGTCTCAGTAATTGGTATCAGCTCACAATCTACCAAATATGTAAAAATGTAATATTGTGACTAATGCTTTCATTCCAAAGATGTGCTGATTGTATACAAGAAATAAACATGCACCCTTTAAAACAGCAAACAGCATCTCTGGAGACAGATAATTTTGACTCCAGTGTGCTCATAACTGAAAACAGTATTGTGCTTTTTCAGATGCCCAAATGTATGGTACTGGCTATGCAGAACACAATGCAAAAAACTTTCTACAAACCATTGCAATCCTGGAAAGTCCTGAAGACAAAATTGGTGTTTCTTAGAATAGTGCCATTTTCTTTATTCTTTATTGAGGATACATTATGTCTTTCAGACAGTAATGGTGTTATCAGTCTCTCTGTACCATACGCATGACTTATTGCAAATGGGAAAACAGTTTTAAAGTGTTCTTAAAAATATTTTAAATTAAACCGTAAGTTTGGAAATACCTACACCTTAAAAAAAAAAAGAAAACCAGCAACAACAAAACCAAACCCTCAAGAATTCTTAAGCAGCAGCTTGGATGAAACAGATTCTAGATTTGATCTGGCCCATTGTCTAAATCAGATCACAACACAGGCCATTAAACAGAATCTCTCTCATGGCTCATTTTGGCCTTTTCAAGTTGCCATATGCTTTTTCAGTCTATACCCAAGCACATCAAGATGACATTTAAAAGCCAAAAACATTTCTCTCTTTTCACACTGTGAAAGGGCTACACTTGGGTGTCTTGTAGCAAATAGCAATGAAAAGAATAGTGTGGTATGCAAAATGTGACCAAAAAAAGGAAGAAGTCTAAGCCAGAAAATTCATTTGCTGAGCGTATCATGGATCCTGCCAAATTACTTCAAATTTTGAAATGCTATATAGTGAGGGGAAAAGAGGAGAAGGGGTATCACAGAATCACAGAATGGCAGGGGTTGGAAGGCATCTCTGGAGATCATCTTGTCCAACCCCCTGCTTGAGCAGGCACACCCAGAGCAGGGGGCACAGCGCCGCGTCCAGGCGGGTTTTGAATGTCTCCAGGGAAGGAGACTCCACAGCCTCCCTGGGCAGCCTGTGCCACTGCTCTGGCACCCTCACAGGAAAGAGGTGTTTTCTCATGTTTAGTAATTAGGGTAATTACTTTTTAAAACTTGGTTCTTATAAGTCAGCATGGGAAGCCTGTTTTCAGAGGACCAATTCCCAATCTGGCAAAAGATTATTTAATCTGAGATCAGGCCAAAGGTTATACACAAAAGTGCAGATCTAGTGCTGTCATTTTTAGGTAGTATGTTGGATGCTTCATATGCTCAGATAAGATGTCTCTTGTATTATGAAAGCCAGTCGCATACAGGAACACAAGCTGTGGATAGGGCCCCGTATATAGTACATTCATACTTGTTTTTACTCATAGAGTCTGGATGCTATTCTAGCAAACAAGTATTAATTAGGTAATTCAGGCTTTAGCTACTGTTCACAAATATATTTAGTATACTGCTAGCCATATACCTCGTATAATGAGCTAATGCACTTAGGTGTGAAATAATTAATGTAATAATGAATTTTTACAAATTATGTAGTCTGGGCTGTATTTGTGGGATCAACATCGAAAACTGTTTGTCACAAAATACGGCTTGTTGCAAGACTACAATATCAAACCTGTTTTGTGCTGCTCTAAACATTGGTTTTCTTGAAGCAAGCTAAACCAATAATGTGCCTGTTGTATGGTAGAAGGATAAAGGTCTGCAGTTAAACATTCTTTTTGCCTTACATAGAGAAAAATTATCCAAAAGAACAGAAATACCTGACACATGAAGCACTGATTGTGAAGCTAACCACTAGAACTGGTTCTCAACCAGCTGCAGAACATTAGAATATACGTTGCAGGCTTCTTACAGTCCTGTTGGGAGGACGGGCTAGGTGAATGACGTTCAAGGACTTTCCGTATATAAGTTCTCTAATAGCAAATATGTACTTTTTATCTTCTGTTTAGGACTGCAAACACAACACAGGTGGTTCATATTGTGATAGATGTCTTCCTGGTTTCTATGGTGATCCTACTAAAGGGACAGCTGAAGACTGTCAGCTGTGTGCTTGTCCCCTAAATATACCTTCTAACAAGTAAGATGTATATTTATTACATAATTGCACTTTTTCACTTAGTAAATTGCATAACTTTTCAATTTATACTTTTGCAGGTACACTGGAGATTCTTTGTATTTTAATCAAATTATATTCTGCAATATAAACTTTTATTCTCTTTTTACAGTTGTACAGAGTGCTTAGCTTTGCTGAGAGGCAAAGATCAGGACAAAAGCTGGCTGAGACTAAGCTAAAAAGAACAATACAGAATTTGGATGACTGCTCTTTGAATCAAGAACTAACATTTGCTTTTCTGTCCTCCTTAAGAGTAATTGTTTCTAGTTTTAAAGCTGAATTTATGGATTTGATATGTGGGGTTTTTTAACAATTAAATTCAATTTATGCTGATCAGATAAAATAGTGATTTCTTCTGCCTTTAATTTTCCTTTTCTTCCAGTCAGCATTTGTTGATTCATTTGGAGTCTGAATTCAGCCCATGACCTTGCAAGTGAAAACATTTGGTCAGCATATCTCAGAATAATTGTTATAAATTTGCTTTATTAAATAAAAATAATAGTGAAAAGTTATTCAAAACTCTGATCTAAGAACAAACGTTTCCTTTGTTACAAAAGCTTGTCTGTGCTACTTGCTACCTACAATTTAATAGACAAGTGGCTTGAATACTTTTTGACTAGTTTTGTCCTAGTCAGTACCTGGGAAATGACAATACCAAAATCACTTGACATGATGTAGTTGAAGAAAACTGTTCTGAATCTTGTCTGGTTAGCTCTTCTTGTGCATATTAAAAAAATTCAAATTATGTGTATCATTTTGAATTAGAACATTTGGTTTATGCCATCCAGTATGGCTTCAGAGAAAAGGAGCCCTGCCTGGTGTAAATGGCACATGTCCGGATTATGCAGAAGAGCTACTATGGTGCAACACATACAATAGTTGTTCAGGAAGCTCAGGAACTGTTGAGTATGTGTCTGATAGGTTTGCAGTAGTAAGTAATGCTTGCCCAAATTCCAGCCACAAACTGGATGTGGCTCCCTTCTGAGAAGAATCACTGTTAGTCCATATAAGCATTTCGGAAGGATTGTAGGATTGTACTGGAAGACTGTAAACTATGCACAGAGGCTGCCCCGTCCTAAGCTCCTGACACAGCTTAAACATTTTAAGTGGCTATAGGAGCCGATAAACCCACTGGAGTAATCTCTTTTTTTCTCCCTTCAGCTCTGCATCTTCTATTTCACTCAATTTTTCCCAAAACAGAAGTCAAGATTCTGTCAATTAAATGCACTTTACTATTTAAGAGTATAAAGAATACTTAAGATTTACAGGGCAAAATAGGTGGCTACCACCCACACAGAGAGGGAGCTCTGCAAGATGCAGGTAACGAAGAGAACATCATCTGAATGGCAGTGTGCCAACATAAGGCACAGATGAGCCAGACTTTGCTCTTAAGTAGTTCAGGCTAACGCTGTTGCCTACAGTGGCATTGTGTCCTATTAAAATTGCACTGATCAGGGCAGGAATAATCTAAGCACTTATCAGCAGAAATGCCAGGGGATTGTAGAATGGGAGCCTGCTTTCCTGTTATCACAGCTCTTCGGTTGGTTTTATTAGGTATACATGGGTTTATTATGTCTGCTGCTCAGGCGTGGTTCCTCTGACATCCTCATTGCTCTCACATACTTAGTATTTCCTTGCATAGTTAATTAATTCTCTTTCTCTTGTTTGAGAACACTGTACTGACAAAGCAGGAAAAACACTATCACATTTATATCTTGTGCAGATGTGCAACAAACCAAGTCAAATAGATTGAATTTAGGTTTTTATTGGCAAAACGCCTGGAGACCTCTATTACATATTCATCAGAGTTCTGGCTGATTTACTTTCCTTTTTTAAAATTGAACAAGAGATTCCCCTTTTTAATATGTACTTTTCTTGAAAAACATAGGTACAAAACACACACAGAATATAAACATTCTTGAACTGTGAAACTGTGGGAGTCCTGAACCCTACAAAGTTTAGCCCTGCATTAGAATTGTGCGATAGCTCCCTATTTCTGAAATGGACAAAAGCAAAACTGTCATCAACATCCTCAAGCTTTGTAGAACTCATTGTAAGGTTCAAGCTCTGATCGCTTTACAGTTTGAGACCAATTATTAAATTTGTTTATAAGGAAAAAAAAGAGGTTGTTAAAGATTTAATGTGTTACATGAAGGCTGTTGAAATACTAGTTTTATTTTCTTAGTTGGCAGTGAGTTTGGTATGCTAGGGATAATATATGTAAACAATCCAGACTCCTTCACACATCCTTCACATGAAAAATAAAGAAACTTCTACCAAGCTCATGTCACTGTACAGATGTTATTTCTGAATAACCTAACAAGTGACTAATTTATGTAGAAATATTTATAAATAGATGACTATAGATTTTAATTCCTGTAGTATTTAATTCCTAACATGGCATGACAGGGCATCTGTAGGTCTCTAAGCATAATGCTATGCTCCTGGCGCCTAGAGAATATTATCAATGTAATGAACCTCTGAGACACATTTCTGTTAAGAAATTAGTTTTGTCTTGTATAGCAGTGTCTTATTTCTTTATGAGGTTTATAATCGTTCCCATCACTGTTTTCACAGCACCTGGTTCTTTTTCTTTGCAATGCTACATAAGGTGGAAGAGAACTGTTCCATCCATTTTAGAAACGTGGTGGCGATAGTGTTGTTCTATAGTTAACTTAAGCTGATTTAACTGCTGCTCATTCCCTCTCCTCTTTCCTAATGGCAGCAGTTTCCATATGCAATCATTGAAGCCAATCATAAAACCGCCTTCTGAAGCACAACAGTGATAAGTGACTTGCCATATGTCAGAAAAGAACACTTGGCCAAATCAGGAAACCAAAATTAAGTTGTCTGAGCTTGTTTTCTAGATCCTGGGCTATATTTTCCTCTTTTTGCATATGTCTCCATGTTTGTACTTATATGATGCAAATGAAATCAATACCCATATTATAAATGGCATATGTAATGCACGCTTGACTTCTTCCTCTTATCTCTTCTCATTAATGCATCAGTCTTACACACTGTTCTAACATTCTTAGTCTTTAAGGAGTTTCAAATAAATTGATTTTTTTTTTTCCATGGAAATTATCAGACAGACTACTATATAATTCTTTCTACCAAATGTAGATGTCTGGGATGATTACTGCTTTTCTCCTGAAGTGGCAATAAATTTAATATGGGTAATGAAGACCCTGACAGGCATGTTTTATCACTGGAAATGGGAGATAGATGATATCTCACTCAGCCTGGGAAGGCCTACAAGTAAACTTGTAGCATGTGAACTAGAAATTCGGCTTGGTCTCAGAATGTTAATATTTTCTGGGAGAATTAAATAACATCACAAATTTATTCCCAAGAGATGTTTTCTGTAACATACTTGTAAGCCTTTAGGAAGCTCTGTCTCCCAACATAGACGTATCACACACATACCCATACTGTGTATTCATACTTTTTCCATGTTCTGACTGGTATTAATTTTTACACAAGTTGTTACCTTGTGTAAAAACTGAAAAGAGTGATGATGAATCAAGGGGGACTAAGATTTTTTGAAGCTTCTTTCGGCAGATCAATAAACACTGTTCATTAGCATTTTTCACTAATGAGTAATGAGATTCTAAATAATCAGGAAGATAAACTCTTCTCACCCTGCTATCACGTATTTCCTTTATAGTATGCAGATGGGAATTTCTCTAATACATTAATGTTTAGTGTTGAGATGTGGACTGACTATTAAGTCAGAGAAAGAATCAAAGGATGCTAGGTCTGAGCATAACCCTTAAAACATGGAAATTCTGCTAATAATTATTATTGCTTAGTAATAATAAGTACTTAATTATTATTATCCTCAAAAATATATGCAGCTGAATTCAGAGCTCTTGATGGAACTGGTACAGTCAATCTTGTGCAATGCTATAATGAGCTGTGATAGCGTCTCCACAAATTTTCCTATGTAGCTCTTAGAGAGAGTGAGGTTGGGACTGACAAGCAGGATCTTATTTGAAATAAGTCAGGTGCTGCTCATTAGATTGAATGATAATGTGTGCCTCAATTGAAAGTTGCTTTCATTGCTATTTAAAAATAGAATGAACAATTATTGTTTCTTCATTTGGCTCCTCATGCATTCATGAATCTATTCTTAATTGAATGACATATTCCAAAATAATCCTTATGGGAAAGACAAAAATCCCAATACCTGTCTAAGTTTACTGGACCTGACCGTCTCACATTTTTCATACTGATCTCTTTTGTCTGTGGAATAACTTGCCTAATGACAGACAGGTTATTTATAAATGGAAATAATCTGTAAACGAAACAGAATAAAGAGTAACTGAGGTCAGATCATAGGATGGATAGACTCCTGAGAAGTGAGGTCCAGTCACCAGCAGGTAATCACATTACATGATCCCAGCTAAGCTTTTCTGGCTTCCCCATGCCTATTATTTTCCAGAAACTTTCATCGTATATCCCGATTTAATTTATCCGAGGTCGGATTATGTCTATTTGTTACTATTGTAGCATGAACTTTTACCTTGAATATACCTTCCTTCTGATGTCTTTGTTAGAGCAATTACATTCCGTCTCAAATTCTGTTTTCCTAGGTTACAAAAGATAAGTTTAGCATCTTCTTTTGAGATAGATACTTTGTTTTTCTGTTGTGAATAGTCACCTCACTATGCACCTGCTCCCATTTTTTTTTTCCTTTTTTCTATTTGCTTGACTGGAATTGATTACCATTATTTATATGAGGCCCTATAAAGGTGCTCATATGTCTCTGTCTCTAATAATCATTCCAGAATGATAGAAGAACAAGTTGCCTCTTCTTCTGTGCGGTGGCATGTAGAGTGTCAAGAGGTTTCCTCACAAAAGTGTGTTAAGGAAGAAAGATTACAGAAAGCAAAATGCTAAACAGTGAGGGAGCACAGTTCAGAGTTAAATACGAACATTGAGAGGTGGAGCTGGCAAATGCCTATGGTATTCTTGTTTATTAAAAAAAAAAAGCTAAAAATAAGTAGAGCATAGCAAAGAGGTAAAGCTCTCTACTCTGCAAGCTATTCTTAAATTTCAGCGTGCCTGTCTGGCCTGTTGCTTGAGGTCATTTGCACTCAATTTACTCAAATGCACTCTCTGGGAAGCTGCACCAGATATTTCCCTTTTTGCCCCTCCCCTTTCTTGTTCACTGGGTTCCTTTCACAGCCGGTTATATGCAAAGTTAACTGAGCTTTCAAATCAGTTGTCCTTCAGAAAGATTTATATAGGGGCCACATTATGGCATAGATTGTTTTGCCAGGCCCTCAGGGGCGCAAACAAACAGCTGTACATTCCTGCCTTTTTAATGGTATCCAGACCACTCGGTGGCAGGATCAAGTCCCGTAATAACAGGCTATTGGGATGCTGCCATCCGTTACTCTATATTCAGTGTCGCAGAAATAGCAGAGTCATTCCAAATTCAATTTGCTGGAGTCAAACTTAATCCCCAAGTCCTAGACCAGAATCACTTTTCCTGGGCACTGTTTTGCAAATTAACGATCTCAGAAGTGGGCAAAGAGCTATGCTGCTAAAAATCTTTTCTTTATGTTTCTTCCTTGTCCCTGTGTTTACCCAATACCAACAACACAGCTTTAGCCCAACGTGCCATTTTGACCGAAGTCGTGGATTAATATGCGATGAATGCCCAGCTGGGTATGTGGGACCACGCTGTGAAAGGTAAGCAAGCATTGTGCTTTTAACCATATGAGATCTGAAACAAAAGTATTTATCACATGGAACACTTCTACCTTTTTATTACTTCCCCCGTCATCCCCATTCCTGTGTTCTGAAACTCACTGAAGACATTCCTGTGCATCTTATTCTGATATTGTGTCCATGCATTTGTATATTTCTAGTGCTTGTTTTTTTTTACTTTACAGTAAAGTGCAAAGCTTCCAAGAAGCATTTGCTGAGAAGAGCCTGTTTTTAAAAAAGTTATTCTTCTAGCTTTTCTGTCACTCTTCTGAGGTTTTTATAATTATTTTGTCTCTTTTGTTATGTAAAGGTTTAGAGCAGGGTGAATCGAGTATTCAATAAATTACCAATGCCTCTTTTTGAAAAGTTAATACGCAGCAAAAATATAGATCTTCTAATACATTGATGATTTTAATTATTTTTTAAATAATATTTTATATTTTTGTTGCTTCTCATTTCCTGTTGCAGTCTTTATTTAGCAAATAGAACAAGCTAGGTTTTAATGACAAAAAAGAGAATTCCTCTTTGCCATGTACATAGAAAAGCTTGATATATATTTTCTACACTTCATTACTACCTGTACAAGGACAAATAAAAAAAAATATGTCTGGTCTGTCTTTGGCTATGACAGGTCTGAGTGATGGGTTAGTACTGAGAAAGTTCTCTCCCCTTCTTTTATTCTGTTATTCTGAAAGGATCACATGGCGAATTTCAATGGAACAGGCAGCTAGCGTGAGTGCAGGTGCTAAGCTCCTGGGAACCCCCTTCCACAGGAGGTGAGACTGCATAGATGAGGGATATCATCAGTGTCTGCACACCTTTCCACCCCTTGGGATTTCACAGGATGAAAGAGCTTTCAGGAGCAGTTAGTGTGCCAGGGGACCTCTGCTAGTTGTTTGGAGGTCATGATGAATCAGCATTGGCTTTGGCTCCATGATCCCAGTCCCTTGTGACCCTGCAAATGACATCTTTTTTTAAGAGGGGTTGGGGGAGCCAGATAACTGTCTGACACCTTGCTAGACAGTTATGTGGCATGAAAACATGGTACTTTTGTTGCTTAGTAGTCTTTTGCCATTTGGCACTTTCATGAGCTTCTTGCAGCATTTTCTGAAGTAAACCCTACAAAAAGGTACGGCCTTTCAATGAAGACTGATAATATTCAGGCTGGGTTGAGAAAAAGTAGGAATGAACCAAGAGGCAGAGCCAACCGGGAAAGCAGAAACCTGACCATACGCTGTGAATCACCCTCTAGTCCTGTCTTTCCAATTTACATTTACAACTACTTCCTTTCAAATCCCCTGTTGTGCTATATCTGTCCTAAAGTGAGAGTGCAGGCTGTCACCTGCTTCCACCCATCACCACTGAGTCTGCTCCTGCTGTGTGCTATTTCTGCCTGTCTTTTCCTGTCTGTCTTGAAGTCAACACCTTCTTTCAGCTAGTGGGCTGTGAAGTTAATGACGGCAGGAATAAATCACATCAAGAGCACTTTGGTGGCAGTTTGTCAATGCAGGGTCATTGACAGCTTCCATTAGCAACAAGTGGTATTTCTGAGTGGAGGAGAGGCTATAGATGCAGCAGGACAGAATCTGAATAAGTGGCAGGCTTGGATTTTAGCCTGATTGCCTAAGGAAATGAGGCTAGTGTGATCTTTTTGTGCATGTCTGGCTGGCTGCCCGCAAAGACATTTGAACTTGTAGGTCAATTTCAACCAAATTTGATAGAAGGGTAGGAGGTCTCAAAGATAATAATTGTTCCTGAAAGTTTTGTAAAAATAAGTGGCTGAATAGAGGTTAATAAATCAGGACATATCATAGCTAAGGGGGAGAATACTGTGCGAACTCACACCTGATTAAACAGCAGAGAATACATGAGAGAGAGAGAATGAGAGAGATTATTAAAAGTCCTGCCATAAGAAAACTTTCACAGGGCAAGGAAAAAGTGCTGCTGTAGCCTGAGGGATTACTCCCTGCTGAATACCAACATCCTGCAGCAAATAATCAGCCCTTAGCCTTGTAACCATGAGATATAAATCCACTGGAAATTAGGGAATTCAATCCAGTGCTGATAGAGCTATTTGCTTTTAATTGTAACAAGTTGCTTGGAAATGCCTGCAGTTGTCAATAATAAAGAACAGGGGAAAGCATGTTGCCTTTTGCTATTAATACTGATTGTATAATTGCTAAAAGAGTTTACATGAAATTCTCTTTAATTTTAGCAACTGCGAAATGACAAATGATCTGGGCCACATGATTCATTAACTGCACAGTCCTAAATTATCATGATGTGCCAAGTATCATGAAGTGAGCGTACACAGTACATTTGGCCTCCAAAATCATCCTCTGCCACCTAGGGAAATAACATCTTTCAGATACATATATATGACTTGTAAAAAGTCAAAAATTTGCTGCTTCTCTCACTTGAACTCTTCAGGAAAATGTTGCCAAAATTGCTCAGTGTTCTGAGGGGTCTGGCTCCTGGCACCATCAAAACAATTGCAGTTATAAACTGTGTTGGGTGTTACCAGATATCAATAATTGTAGAGGAAGCCCATCTTCCCCATTTAAACCTTTTCCCCAAGGAATTAGTCTTACATTCTTCTCTTGCTTAACGCCCACTTTCCCAAGGGATATGAGGTAGGACAGACACTCTTCTAACCCCACAGAATGTAAAAAAGGTGTCCTTTGAGCCCAGCACATTTACAGGATGTTGATATGCGTTTTCCAACTACGCAGTCTTGATACAGACAAGAGCATACAAGTGTAGGGGAAAGAAGCAAATGGGTGTCAGTCTAGCTTCTCCTGTAGCACACTTTCATTTGTTAATATGGTTCAAGTGACCTTTTCCTGCTAGAAGTAGAGATGAGAAGTCAGTGTAACTTAAGTGGGAGAAGAAGGGTGAGCTGGGTCGTGTCATTCCCCACCTGCCCCAGCCCACCATCCTTCAGGTCTAGCACAGAGTGCCACCGGCCACAGACTCTTGTGAGTCCCTTGGCTTCAACCTGCTGCTCCTTCTAGTTAATGTAATTCTTCCACTAGTGCCAGAACTACAAGTGTGTGTTGTAGCACTGATGGGAAAATGGTCAAACATTCAGGAGATTTGATACAACAAATGTGTGATGCAGGACTGTTTACAGGTTGCAAAGGTAGGCATGCTGACCTTAGAAAATGCAAGATTTATGGTTGGTCATACAACAATAACATTTGTATTGTGCACCTGAGTTAAGATTTTCACCTGTGTGTCACACGCTGTTTTTCCACAGGGCTTTTGCATGATTTTGTACACAGGTTGAACACACATAAGTGTCAAAGCAACCGTAAAAATAGTATTTCCAGACTTTAAAGTGTTTGGATTTGCAGCCTAAATTAACCATGTCTCAAGGGTTTTGTTTCCAGTAGATATAAAGAAATGTATAAAATAGGCCTGTGTTTGTGTGTATATATGTGTATATACACAGCACCATTTGGGCTACTACGAGGAAAATTAACTCCATCCTGGCCAGACCCAGTACACATACATACACATATATTTGTATAGTAGCCCTATATTTAGCACCAGTTATGCCAAATAAAAAGAAACAGTGTCAGTCACAGACACACCTGCATTTGAGGGTAAAGGTGAGCATAAAGGAAGAAGTAAAAATATGGAAACAATCTTTCTTCACTGGTTTTACTTCTATTTTTGTTTATTTTTTCATCTCGGAGGTGTTCTGTTGTATTTAGCAGTTTTTTATTTAGATATGTATTTTGTGTAATACATGAATGTAATTTTCCATGCCACATACATTATTGGGGTTTTTTTTTTAATATGAATCTTGCCAAACATGTGATGCTTTGAATTTGAGAAGAGTAGCTGAAATAGAAATGTCCTTAAGGGAACAAAGATGGAATTAGTGAAAGTGGGATTTTTTTAATCTTCCCCTGCAACTTCAGGAGAAGTGGGAGAAAAAGTGGAAGAATTTAGACAGATATACGCACATGGTTTTCTCTTAAGCTTGACTGGTTTACCCCCACTTTCAGGATCATCTTGAATCTGGATTTGAGATTATGTATGTATATAAATAAAACATAGCTATGCGATAGTAGAGGGGTTTGCTAATTTTAATTAGCAAAGTCTAAACTGATGAGAATACAAAGAGTTATCAAGGTTGCCTGCTGTTAATAGAAGGAAATGGGTAGCAGTGATTTTCTCACAAATCCCTGGAGTATTTTTTCTGTGAACTGCTTGGTACGTTCCTGTGAATGCTATCAGATACAGAACTAATCCCTAAATGAAAGTGAAAGAGGAAAAGGAATACACATTAAGTGAAGTCAAATAGATTAGTAGTACCAAAAGATACAGATTTATGACAAACATGCCAGTAGTAAGTGAGAAAGATCTCAGAACAGTGTGGGTGAACTTCACACATCATCCATTTTAGGTAAAATGAGATAACTGCATACATTATCCAGTTATTCTTTGGCTTTGATAAAACATGGCTATTAATTGTTACATGTATTAAGAGACATTCATGGCCTTTGTAACTGAGATGTCATTGCTGAAAAAAAGACAATTTGTTTTGATGAAAGTAAGCTAAAATTCAGTCTTTTGTGGTTGCTGAGATATCCTCCATCCAAGGAAAAAGTATCCATTCCTTTGCAGGGAGTACAGGGAGGTGCAATGGTACAGTACATGGCTATATTTGTGACAGGTTCTGAAAATAGATTTCCTGAATTATTCTAATGACATGATTGTGATGTATTGCTGCCATGAGGAGGTAATTGTGAAAGATGGCTATGCTAAAGGAATAAAGGATAGTGGGCTAGACTGTGAAAATTTTACTCATGTTCTCGACTGCTTACATGCACCCGAACCACTGGACCATTTATACATATTATTTGCCTATGGTCTGCATTGTGGGTAGTTTTAGAGGATGGAAAAAATCCTACTTTGTGTAATGTCTTACTACAAAACATTGTTCAATTAGATTCAACTATCATTTCCTCCCTAGTCTCAGTCATCCATCTTTATAATCTTTGCTAATGATATTGAATAACACCTAATAAATGTTTAGGCAGCTTTGTTTAGGATCCAGTTGGAAGCTTCATGAGACATTCTGGATGCAAGGAAAACGATTAACTTGATGAGTGTAAAGGGACAAGAGTGAAAGCACAGTGGGACTCTGCATTCCTGTATTAGGATGGTACCCAAAATCTTTGCTCAGCCATACCATCCAGTACTTCTACAAAGCAGAGAAGAGATCTATGTACATTAGAACTGCCTTCAAACTGAGTTTAAAGTAGTAGGCAACAGTAATTTATGCAATGTGTTTTACATACTCTCTGTTTTCTCTACACTAATTGGAGTTCATCTGAGATGCACATGAATAACTTCATTAGCTGAAACTGGGCAATTTTTCTTCTTTTTCTTCACTTTCTACAAGTTGCTCTTACTGTGAAGTGTGAGCAAATGTAATGGAAAGAGAAAGCAGACCAGAATATAAATAGGAAATAGGCTGTGAGACGAGTAGAATTTTGCTTTAAATACACAGTCATGTGAGGTCAGATTCACTAACCTGTTTTACATGGTACTTACAGGAAATTGCTGGTGGGCAAGGTGGAAAAGAAGGTGATATTTTTAAACATCTCTGTTAAGATATGAAAGGTATAATAGACACCAGCATAGTTTCTGTGATAATGAGCAATCTTTTTGTTACCTGCCTGTACACAGAGATTAGCAATCCATTAATTTTATCCATAAGCATCCAATTAATCCATTAAAAAAAACCCACAAATCTGACCAGGGGTCAGGCCAGGTCCAGGGAAGGCTAAATCAGGGGAGGCTTTTGCTAGGGAAGCAAATTTATTTCTGTATTACTTTCTAAGCCTGTTTTTCTAAACTAAAGTTTTTAAGGTAGAGGGGAAAAATCATCAGGCTTGCTGGTAAATGACTACAGAACATCTAGACATGATGTGCTGAAATACAAAGCCTATCTAGCATGGACCTGAATTCCTCTAGCGTGCCAACAGACAGATTTCTTATTATGCTTTGTCTCCTCTTCAGTGCCAGTGACAAGATTTTCCTCCCACTGAAATCTAATTACTAGCGGAACTGGCAGGATTTCAGCTGGTAGCGTATCTACAGTGTTGTTAAAAAGGAAAAGGAGGGAGAGAGAAAAAAGACGCTTAAGAAATACTTGAAAGAAGATCAAATACTTTTCGGTGATTAGTGAAGCAACAAAATTAAGTATTTCTAATAAGAGGATTATTTAAGGGTTCTAACTGTTGATGTCTTTTACCTTAGGTGTGCAGAAGGCTATTTTGGACAACCTCTAATACCAGGGGGATCGTGCCAGCCATGCCAGTGTAATGACAACCTTGACTTCTCCATTCCTGGCAGCTGTGACAGCTTGTCTGGTGCTTGCTTGATATGTAAGCCAGGTACAACAGGACAATATTGTGAGAGATGTGCTGACGGATATTTTGGTGATGCTCTTGATGCAAGAAACTGTCAACGTAAGTCATGAACTTTTACTGCTCCTGACAGTATTGATCTATCCTATATCCATGTTCTTGAGAGGAAGACTGTGCCTCTGTATGTGTGAGTAAGAGGATGATATGGTGTGCTTAGACCTCTAATAATAATAGTGTTTTACCTGCATCTGCATCTGGAAAAGGAGACTTCAAAGTAAATAGAAGAACCTATTAAAAAACTTCCTGCTGTCGTTGAAGCAGTAATGAGGCAGACATGGAAAAAACCTGGGAGAGCAGAGCATTGCATAGATGCAAAAGGTTATATTAAATGTGAGATCTACAAAAATAAATACAAGTAGATGAAAACAATCCACTAAAAAATGCTATAAGCCATCCAGTGAAATCCCATTAACTAGTGAGATTGGTGCTGAAAGGAGTGATATTTCAGTTACTGTAGGGTCCAACTTTGGCAGCACTTATGACCTCCTTCCCACCTACATGACCTTAATAAGAGTTGGGAGGTGCTGCCTTTTACAGGGTGAGATTCCCCTGCCTCCTGCAAAGCAGAGTCTAAAATCTCCTGACAAATTTTCAAAGGTGCTTTGGAGGAAGATACCTGGCACTGCAGGGAGCTACCACTTCTCAGCTGAGTGGCAGCATTTTTTTTTAAGTGTGAGCCCCAGCTCATACTTCCTCATAGTGGTTCCAAGAAATTATTGAAAGCAGATGGAAGACTTAGTAAGAGCAGGAGCTTTTGCTTCTGTAGAAGGCAGTGGCTCTCTCTGAGCCTTTGCTGGCACAATTCAGAATGCAGCTATTAGGCAGAACAAGTGCTTTTAACTTAAAAACATTCTTCACATAGCTCATTCTTCTAACTTACAAACATTCTACTTAAACCCTATTCTGAGGAATGGAATACAGCACGTTGTAAACTGTCCTGAAAGAGCAGAGTATTTAATTTCACTGTCACAAAGATTTAATCCCTTTCTTTTTCTTTCATTGGAATAAACTCAGAGCAACTCTATTGAGTGCAAAGGTGTTATATCAGAATAGATCAGATATTAGCAAGTAAAAGAGCTGGGCCACTGTCTTACTGCTGCGTGTATAGGAACACAGGGACCACTTCTGCCATATGTGTTGCAAACATGAAAGTCTGAGCCACTGGCATCCGTCTCCAGGCTTTGTTCTATTAGCAGCTTGCAGTTTGACAGTGAGAATACTAAATACTGTTGGACACCCTAAGACTGCATGGGAGCCAGTGAGATGCAGAACATAACCAGGTTTCTCAGCTAAGGCTAATAAACACTGATATACATAAAAATCATGCATAGCCAGGAAGACACATACCTGTGTAAATGCTTTCTGTACCTAATTTAGACAATGCTGGATAAAAGTTGGACAATCACATATATTCTCTGCATGAGTTAACAGTTCATGATGAATGATGTCATATAAGTTAGGGTGTTCTGTGTGTAACGTGATTTCAAAGAAGTGTATTTCAAAAATTGTAGCTTCCAGTACCTTGTCACCATTCCTCAGGCATCAATAGGGCTGTTGCTTTGAACATTTCTACAGTAGTGGCAGCTGCGTGGGAAAGAGAAGTAATATGAGGAGAGCTCAGAAAGCATACAAATTTTTAAAAAGTATTAACAATAAATAAATATTTAATGCAGAATTACAAGCTTTGCTTTTGTTGTTAGTATCACTGACAAGGAGAGCCCTCTAATGTATTCATAGCCTTGTGCTCACAGTTACCTTGTATTCATCTACTCTCCACTTTCCATGTGGGTTTTCTTTTTTGCATATGATTTTTTTATTTCCTCTGCAGACTTCCATGAAGTTTGCCCTGCAGCTACAATATCAGAGGGACTGTGCCTTTACTTTGTTGTTTTCAATTTCGTTCCTTATTAAAAAGCCAAATCCAAGAGTATTGCAAAGCATGAATTTTGCTTTCAAATTATTGTTTGAAATGTTTCTTTCTCAGTACAGTGCTGTTGTCATCTGCATTAACCATTTCAAATGACAGTACAACTTTACATCGCTATAGTGTCTCTGGATTTCTTGGTGTATCTGTAAAAATAATAAATCTGAGAACACTGAGGAAATGTCTTAGGCTTATTTGATTTGATTCTAGTAAGTTGCTTTTTGGTGTGAAACAGCACGGCGTGCTGAAGCAAATACCTGGAGGTTGTGCTGATGGTAATAGAGCTAAGTGACATGAGATGAATTAAAGCAAATATTCAAGTATGCCTGTGTGCTAGTGCATAGGTACTACTGCTAGAGACGAGTAGGTGTGTAGGTTGATTATAAATACACATGCATAAATATTTATACAAATCAAGAGAGAATGAGAAGGGTCTTGACCAGCATCATTTTGGGAGAAAGTAAGGCAAATTTCTCTGACAGGCTGTATTGTGTTGTGGCAGCCATTTGGAGGTTTGGACAATAGCTAATTTTCCCAGTAGAACTGAATGAATGGGAAGGCTTTAGGTGAGATAAATGCAATTTATTAGATTGAGCAACAATTTAGTAGATTAATAGCCCCGACAGTGCGTTTCTTCTATATGTATGCACTGCCAGAGCCAAGAAAAACAATCAAAGTCTTGACTTCCAATTCTGCCTTGCCACTGTATTGCACGCAGTCATCTGTGGCTAAGTTAAGAATACATGGTATGCTGTTTGTGGTAATGTATAATATAAATAGGGCAAAGTAATCTGTTTATAAAATCAGTGTAAATTTTCTTTTTGATTCTTGTGGTGTCATATGCCTTATAAGGAAAACAATTAAAATAAGACAACTTTGTTTTTTGAGGTCTATATAAAAAGGTTAGTGAAATATTAATTGGGAATTGTGGTTTGCTTGGACTGAGCTTTTCCATCATCTTTCACTGCTGACCATTTTAATTAAAGATACTCGAAATTTATATATGTGGTACTCATCACTCTGTACAGTGTGAGAGTAAAAAAGAAGATATGTTCATTGCAGCAGAAGTGGTTTAAAGTGTTTACATTTTTTAAATATATTGCTAAACAGAAAGAGATCAAAACCTCTGAAAGTATTACCAGACTGATAGGAGAGCCCAATGTATTTTTGTTACTTATCCCAGAATATAAGACATCTTTGCAAATATTTGAGAAATAAGGCCATGAACAGAGTAGCAATGCTTATAGTCACTTCCACTTAAAAGAAGCAACTTTTGTAGAATACCTGAAAAGTGGGGGGAAAACCACAAAATAGTCCTTTCCATTTACAATGTAGCAAGCCCAATAACATAATAAGGAAGCTCCTGTTGTAATAGTCTATATATAGAGAAAATATAACTGCTTTGTCTCAAATGGCAGCTTGTGACATGCAAGTACGTGACCACCATGTGTTCACTGTTGAGACTCTTAAGTGTTTCTTAAAATGAAGCTGTCAGGTTGACAAAAAGACCAACTCATGCAGTCAGGGCACTGCAGGAAGGCAAAAAGTAGATTGGAGCCCTGGTTTACAGAGTTCATTGATAATCAATATGGAAGTGTGGATTCATTCCCCTCTGGGGAAAGAAAAAAAAATGGATGTGTAGGAACCAGCTCACGCTGATGGAACTGGTGACTGCATGGTCATAGTCCCTGTGACACCCGATCACATCCCTCTTCTCCACTGTGAGTGCTAAAGGGATTTTTCCCTAATCTCTGCATGCCAGAAGAATTGTGGTCAAAGGACATAAAGGGTGATAGAAGGCTTCCCAAAAATTTCTCTTCTCCTAAAACATAAGAATTTAGAAGACAAAAGTGTTATTTTCTTCAAGAAACAACAGTTCCTTTTCATTGCCATTGTAAATCCTTAAGAGAGCGTTGTGATGAGTTAGGCTGGTCAGTTACGTTACTTTTCCTCTGGGAACTGTGATGCTGTTGCAGAGGCAGAGGTACCAGAGAGTCACGGGAGCAGATAATCCTCGGTTTCTTTTTCAGCTGTACTCCAGGGTGCTGTCTGTGAGGAGGAGCTCTTGGGGGGTTGAGGAGGGTGCTACCCCCATAGCGAGGCCCCTGGAGGTAGCCTTGTTCTGGGTCCTCAGCCTGCCAGCATTTCCTGCCTACAACAGGACAGCAGGACCAGTATGTGGAGCAGTAGGGCGCCCACCTGCCGTAGCTAAATCCCATAAACACCTCGTGTAAGGGTCTGTACCCTTTGTCTGTACCCTTTTTTTTCTCTCAGTGCCACCCTGCCCACTCCAAGGTTTGTGGCAATGGCCTGGCTGTTCTGAGGGAGCAGCTTCTGAGAGGGAGAGCTCTGCCTTCCACCACCACCACCCCCAGTCCAGAAATTTGGCACTAATTAAAATGTAAAGGCAGTTATTATTCTAAAATCTTAATTCTCCATCAACACATACTCAGTAATGTGCCCTAAACATCTCCTTTTGATCTTAGAGGCACAAAGAAAACAAATTGTTTATGAAGTCAAGGCAAAATTTCTCACTGTAATAATTTGGAGCAAAATTCCACATTAATATGCAGATGGGTTAATGTGTGTTGTCACCGTATGGGAGTAACACCTTCCTGCTTTACTCAGGCCTGCCTTCTTGGGTTTCTCAGGCTGGTGAAAGCCACACTGTAAATATTTTTCTATTAAAGATAGCTTCAGCAGCATACGTGTTTTAGGAAATACATTGACAGCTCCTTCTTCTTTTTCTGCAGCCTGTCACTGTCACATCAATGGCTCCTTCTCAGAGGTCTGTGACTCTCGGACAGGCCAGTGCGAGTGTAAAGCCAATGTGGTTGGGCGCCGGTGCGATGTCTGCCAGGTGAGTGACAAGAAATGCCATTTTCTTTCAGTTTTCGTCCCTGTTTCTCATGACTAAACACAGTTTCAGTTTGGAGAGTTTTTCTTTTTTGCTCATTTTTCACTTAAAGAACATATATGTGTTGTTCTTATGTACAGAATGGTAAAATGGCTGCTTTCTAAATGTTTTCCAAACATGTTCTAGAACAAAATGCAGAACATTGCATGCAAATATATCTTAAGCCTCACTGTACATACAAGTACATTTCTGTATGTGGTATGTACACTTTATATTCTGAATGCTTGTTATAAATAAATTAGTTAATATTGTAGCTCTGGGGGAAAATCCCTCTATGACAAGAGTTGCAAAATATCTGATAGCATCTGATTTTCAAAAAAAGCAGGATGCTAGTTTACTTCCACTGTGAATGTTCTGCTTTTATGTTTTTTCTTAGGGGTTCTTCCTGTATTGTCAAAACAATGTATTCTTTTTTGGTGACAGTGTCTTTTTCCTTGACAGTTTTTTTGCTGTCTCATAAATCACTGCAAAAAACAGTGTTTCATGAACTTTCACAGAGTTTTCTTTAGGCTCCTAAGGAATACATTATAGGTGGCTGCACATTTCTCTAGCTCAGCGTGAGGACTTGTGGGTTAGGCCTGTGTCCTCAGAACGCCTCGCATGTGTGTAATTTAAAACACATCATAAAAAATTCTGCAGAATCACAGAGATTATTTTCACTCTGTGTAAACTGCATAATTTCTGAAGAGGTTTGCTTGCACTCTATTTTCAACAGTATTTAAAGAGTCCGTTCAAAGAGAAATCATTGGTATCAACAGAATTTGCACAGATTGCGTAATGTACACAGAAAATATGTCAAGCTTGTTGATACAATATTAGCTGTTGGTTGGAATTCATCTTTGTTTACTACTGTATTTACTACTATCTTTATTCCTGTATTCTTTTATTTGCTGCAGTTTCATTATCTTCACTTTCTAACTGTTTACTTTCCATTGTTAAAGCCCAGCTACTTCTGGGCCCCAGAAAAGCTGTTTTGTATACCCTGTGGCTGCAGTGCTTTAGGATCCATGTCACTGCAATGTGATATGTCAGGAAGATGTATCTGCAAATCAGGATTCATGGGCAGACGCTGTGAAATCAGCAGACAGGTGCCTAAATTGAAAGAAAATGCACGAAGCAGTCAGCAGATCCGAGTCCCCCCTCGGAGATGGGGCATCAGCAGTGCCAGTGGGTGCCCACGGGGTGCTTACCGGCCTGCTACTCCGGTAATCAGAAACTGTGTGCATTGCATGAGCTGAAATCTCATATTTGCTTGTGTTTGGAGCTCCAGCAGAATTTTTTTGTTTTTTTTTTTATTTATAATACATGTGCCACAATATACGAAATTATCCAGAAACACACAGGCTCAGAAGACAGGCAGCCTTTTAGGATACTTTCCCACTTCTAGGGCTTCTCATAGCGCAAATGACAATGTAAGCCAGAAATCAAATGGCAGAATAAGTCCAAAAGCAGCACCATCAACAGCAGTATGCACAAACTGTATGGGTGATGTGCATACATCAACAAAATCAGTGGGATTTTCATGGCCTTCAGCAGGATACGACTTCCTCTTCTAACAATTCAAAAACCAAAAGCTTATGGAATTTGTGAGAAGGATCAGCCCCAGACCCAACACGTTATGATCTAATCCTGAAATATCAAACATAACTGGTGCTAAAAGTTCTCATCAGTGAATACGGCCAGTTATCTGAGCCATTTTTAACCAGGTGAAGTGCCTGTTATTTGAATGTAATGCCCAAAAGAATGAAATTATTCATTGTTTATTACATAACAACAAAGCAACCTGTTTCCTAAAATGAAGTAACTATGATGCAACTGCTTCTAACAGAACAGTGTTTTAGGAATGTTTGGGTTTTTTCCCTGAAACTCAAAACCTTCGCACTATCACGCCTGGTTTCAGAAACACCTGGCAGTGTTTCTCCTCCTCAGCCAGACTCCAGGACCCATGCCATATTTGCTCATATGGCTTCCCTTGGAGAAAATGAGCTTTTACCCATTTAACACATATTATGTAACTGTGTTGCCCACACAAACACTCCAGATACACTGATACAGGGACAAAATATAACAGCATATTCAGAAAATTCATCATCTTTCCTTATTGTCATCCAGAATCTTATCTCTTGTTCAGTAAATGTGATGCTTAGAATTTCTGTGTGTAAACTAGCTTCGCTGAGGGCTTAACTTGGGGGTTCATCTTGGGGGTTTGCATGACTGATCAAAATGTCTTTGATTGTGTAGAGCTCATCACAAGCATACAACCCAGCGTGCTAGTGATCTTCTCTTCCTTCACACAGTGTGGAGTGCTAGTGTATCAGACTTGTTCTGGCTTTCACCCTTATAATCAGAATTTATTAGATCCTATCAAACTTGCTATTGAGAACTGAGCTGCATGCTGTGCGTTGGTTACTTCACTGCATTAATCTGAATGCCTGTCCTGAGTTTTTTGTGTATTCACATTTCTGTGTGTTTCTTCCTGTGGAAAATAAATCTTTAGAGATAGTCTGTATATTTGATTGAACCTTGGAGTTTACTTACATGAGTTTGAGTGTTTCTTTCTCTCTGATACACCATGTTTTGTCCTGTAGAAGTATATGATTGGCAAAACATTTCAATATAGAATTTGGAAATGAAAATCAGTGTAATTATTATATGTATAAACAAGCATTTACTTAAGTTCATATGATTCTTCAGGCCAAATTCTGACTGTAGGTGTGGTCCTGTATTCTGATACCTATCTGCGGGTTCTCTATGTGGAACTTCAGTATTAAACTCAGAGATCAGATTTCAGGACTTTTTCATGGAAGCCTGCTGAAGTCTTTGGGAATTCTCCTACACAAGAGGTTAGGGGTTCCACTGTGGAACAAATCCATACAAAATGTAAGTCAGTGCACCTCCACTGACTTGAAAAATCTGACCTGATGTATACTAGTTAAAAACCCTAACACTGCATGCCTGGGTCACACAGTAGTACATTGTAAAAGTAAATATATTCCACTTTGTTCCATTTATATTCATTAGTAATGATCTTTTCAATATCTTGTCTTTATCATTTTGCTTTCCTAACAAAGTCTCCGATAGACTTTTACTATTAAATGTTGTAATATCTATTTCAAGTGAAGTTAGTAATATGATTTGGATTTCAATATTATCTGAAAATCATCATACCTTAAAAGAAGTAGGAAAGTACTCCCATTTTAAGTGACTCGAGCTCAAGACTGAGTTCAGAATTTGAATATCAAGTATGGTTTGCTCCTAGGAGCCTCTGTTAGCTGGTGCAGTGAAACCCATGAGATCTGTTGGTTAAAAGCATCATGCAGAACTCCATATTACAGTATACAAATGAGCATGTCTCTTCCCCTCTTTACAGGCATATTTTATGCACTCCACTAGCGGAGTTGAGGAGGAAATTTATTACTAGAGTTGATAACATCTATTCTGATTCTGTAGGATCTTTACAGGACTCAACACAAAAGAAAGCAAAGAATGAAAATAGAAGAGAAGCAGAGGCTCATTGATTGATTTTATCTTATTCCTAGACCCAGCCCAAAGACAGAGTTTTTATCTTAAAAATAGATAATTCTCATTATTTGCTTGTAATGTACACAAATACATTATATCTATGTTCTTCTAAAGTTATTCCCAAATATCATTCAAAACAAATGCCCTCACGTTACAGAATACTGTATACAGACGTTGCTCCTGGTCAGAGAAGATAAAATCTGGTTGTTCAGAGATTTTTCAGTTGAATCAATCTCAATTCATAGCTAAGATTTTGAATTCACTCTCTTAGCAACAAAATCTGCCTGACATAATCTTGCAACCCAGACACAGGATATGTATATGGCACTGACATACATTCCATTTCTTGTGGGAATTGCACTTACGGAAACACGACCTCAAAGGAAATGTCTTACACTGCAGAACATTCATTATAACATCAGGTAACATTCTGAAACCTTTCTTCTTTTTCAGCTGTGTAAGGTATTTAGTGCCCTTGCCCCAGTGTTTTACAGCTACAATCCAATCTGTTATGAGGAGTAGTTCAGTGATGAAGAGGAAAGAACCACCCTGTTCTCCCTACACTGTCAGCTTTTCCTCTTCTCTTCTGGTAATCATTCCATGTACTAACTGCTCTTCCTCTCTCTGTGCAGGCTGGAACATTTGGCTTACAGTCTTCAAGAGGATGTGTTCCCTGCAACTGCAACTCTTTTGGTTCCAAGTCCTTTGACTGTGATGGAGATGGCCAGTGTTACTGCCAGCCTGGAGTGACAGGGAAGAAGTGTGACCGCTGTGCTCATGGATTTTATAACTTTGAAGAAGGAGGCTGTACTCGTATGTAAACTCTTTGCATCCAATTGCAGATTTATTTGTTTGTTTGTTTAATTATTTATTTAATACTAATATTCTAGTTTGGCTAGTTCTGGATTCCTTAACAAATTTTCCTGAGGGGTAGGTATTTCATAGACAGCCCTGTAAATCGGTCAATTGGCAAGGATGGTGATTGGCAAGAACAAAAGACCCGAGCAATTCCTGCAATTTTAAGGTCAGCTTATGGCTAACCTACCACATTTAGAAGGAGCAGGTATGTTGTTTTCTCCAAGTACTTTCTGCCAAAAAAGTGTCTATGAAGATCCTATAATTTAGTTGTGGTAAGAGTATCACAGAAGGCTGGTTAAGGTGCTTGCCAAATCACATCACCTTGAAGGGATGTGAATGGGGAAAAAAAGAATAAAAATCCCTTTGCTTCCAGTTTCATCACAAGCCTTTTCGCCTTCATTACGTGGCTGATCCTTTTTTTATTAAATTTCTATACAGTAATGTTTAGAATCTTGCTTACTTGGATACTTTTTGTGTACAATAAGATCTTCAGATAAAATTTGCTACTATGTCCCCTGTGTAAACACATGAAAAGTATGCTTTTCCAGATGCTGAAACTCTAGCATCAGAAATAAATATATCCAGCCACTTCTTTACTTTTATGTTTGTCCTTTTGGACGTTAGATCAAACACTGAAATGAATGCTTCCTGTCCTTGAAGTAGTACAGACTGCTACATTGAAAAGAACATAACTGATAGGTCTCTTCACAGGGAAATATCTATCTGTGCTTATGGAACTGTAGTTTTAAAGTCTCATAGACTCATTTAGGTGTGATCACGGGAGACATGGATAGTTGTCTAGTGTGGCTGGCTGCTGGGACGCCAGAAATGGCAATGGCCCTGCAGCATTCTTTGCGGATTGCAGAGTGCTCTGAAGCCAAGGATATTGCTGCTATTCTTCAAGCAGAAGCTGCATTCTTTCCAGAAGCAGAAATCACCGTGCCCGCTATCCTATTCCTCCTCCTTTCCCATCCAGAACAGCAGCAGAAGCAGCAAGCCTAGGTGTCTGCCTTTTTTTTACTCTCTTTTTTCATGGAAGGAGCATCGAGGCCTTGAGACCCACATCTCTGCAGCAAAATTCAATTTCACCTGTCGTGTTGATAAGCCTTGAGCCAGGCTGTATTTTAGGTCATATTTAAAAACATTACTCTATGGTATTGTCTCCCATGGGAAGGAAGGGCTCTGAAAATGTTTACCACCTTGAAAAGTGCAAACACGTTGGCACCTTGGGACAGGGAAAAATTGGTTCACAGGCTCACCACTTAGAGAGCTTGAAATAAAACGCAAATTATAACGGCAGTCCTAAAACCCTTAGCACATATACAGAAGGAAAAAATACTAGTTTATCTTCATGATTAGTCTCTTATTGTAACATTTCACAGTTTAGAAGCACATCACTATTGTGAAAAACTACAAAATGTTGTTAATTTCATACAGTTGGGGAAGGAAAAGGAGAGGGCAATTAACAAGATTTCACATTAAAATTTTAACTGCTCTCTTGGCAAACTTGCAATGACAGAGTTTAAGGAACAGTGATGGAATGGGAAAGTAGTGTGAAGCCAAACAATATTTTATACAGAAATGTATCTGCTTGTGGTCATCAAATATTTTAAATGACTGCAACAGCTAAAGATGTTCAGAAAAGTCAGATTTTTAAAAGTTCCAAAGGTAATGCAACAGATGGAGAGGAATTCTGTTTTCAAGATGCTGTTTTTCCCCCACTTATTTTTAGTAGGCTTTTTATGTATTCCTTCAAATGACAAAAAAAGAATTAAATTATGAATCACAGAGAAAATCAGAAATTTAATAAAAGTATATCAAATCGTGCTAGGAAGAAAGTGCACAAAAATGAATTCCATAGTGACAGTTAAGTATCAAATAAAATATTGGGCCTCTTTTATCTAGCATTTATCCAAAAGGAATATAATTTGATTTTTTCTTGTGCAATAAAAAACCATAAAGCCTAAAAAAAAACCCCTAAACCATCATCAGTTAATGTTGACATTCCAGCAGCAAAGATACAAAAGAGATTTCTATTTCACTACTGCTTGCCACAAATGCGTTGTTTTTTTTCCATATTCTTTTTAATAATGATAAAAGTAAAAACACAAAAAATATTGATGTATCACTTTCTTCCCCTCCATGCCTTTTGAACCAATTTTGTTTAAGAATTAGAAGCCCACAGAAGAGCTGTCATATCTGAAAGCCTCAGTCTCCCAACAAGAGATGTATCCTAAAACATCTTCAAGCCAGAGTGTGTCAAAAGATTTTATGTAGCATGCAAAACGTCTTGTTCCTGGCATGACGGAGGCAAAACTTACTATCTTCTTTGCATCATTTACCTTATTTTGAAAGCACTGATGGGGAAAAATAAAGGTCACTTCTTATTTGAACTACATATATAAGTTCTATCTTTGCACATCTCTTACTTCAATTCAGAGTAAAACTAGAAAGTATTTCATACAGTAAAGGCAATGAACATAAATACAGCCCTCAGCAATGAACGTTGTGTTACACTGCCCTATGAACACCCCAAAGAACAGATTTTCACTCAGAGAGTCATAGTTTGCTTATGATGCATTTGCTATGACCTCAGGGGCAATGCTGATGGTGGGTATGAAAATAACCATGCACCAGTTCTGCTCCTCTGAGCAGTTATGTGTCTTGTGCCCCATAACTACTTATCACTTACACACCTGGAATCTGCATTTGCCACCAATGAGTTCTTCACTTAATAATGCTTTAAGAGCAAAGACCACTTTTGGAACCACTTCTAAAACCAAAGTCTTTCTAATTGAATAAAATCTGCAAAGAATCCCAGTTTCCTGTGGAAAGGCACATTTTTTATATTATCCCAAGACAAAATATGTGTAATCTTAAAAAGGGGAGTAAAATGGGGAAAAGAAACTAAACCACCTTTTTTGGCCTTTAAGAAAAGTATGCTACAGCAGCAGAAATTTCAGGAGGTTGGCTCAGATTGGTGGAAGAGGTTAAATACACTGCAGGTTCCCTGCGTAGACAGCTTGGAGGCCGTCAGGTGGCTTCTTGCACAAGGCAGCATGGGCCCAGAAACTGTACAGCGATACTCCCTCAGCTATGTCACGTTAGTGTGCTGTCTCAGAAGTCTCTCCACTTCTACAGTCAGTGTCTTTATTTTTCCCATTCTGCTCTCATTGCAGTTACTTCAACCTCCGTTAGCCTGTGTTGCGATTCTCTCGGTTTGGGTTTCTCTGGGTTTACCCTACCTTTCCTGCCCCACTGGTCTGCAGATAACTGAGAGTTCACCGTACAGTAAAGGCTTTGGTGAAATGATCCTAAACCTGTTAGGGTCTGTTCTCTAGGTGTCACATAAAGGGGTAACTTTTCCTCTGCTTTATTTTTGTCTGTCTCCCATGAAGCCTGTGAGTGTTCACTTTTTGGTAATAACTGCGATCCTGTCAGTGGCCGCTGCGTCTGCCCTCCCAATACTGTTGGAGACATGTGTGACAAATGTGCACCAAATTACTGGGGCCATGACATTGTCAGTGGCTGCAAGGTGAGTGGGTCTCAATTTTCTCTCTGTTGCCTTTTTCCCAATGGGTAAATACAGTAATTTGTATCTGGAACACAATTTTAGGTTTGTAAATCATGGTTTGTCTCTGCATTGCGAGTTTTGGTGTCAGACTGTGGTGTAAATGTTGGCGATCTGTTACTGAGCACTACAGATCCTCTGTCTCAGGTATACAGCCTGTAACACGGAACACCCTGTTTACACCGCTGTCATGCTGAATGTGTGCCTTGCTTGAGCCTGGTTTCTTTTATTATAGCTGAGTTTAACGTGATTGAGGAGTTTACCACGTTATTGTACAATGTGTTTAGATGTATGGTGATGGGTAACTAACAGTGCATTTGCAGAACAAATTGACTTTGGCCCTAATTGTGATACTGCTGGGAATATGTACTTGAAGTTCACTTGAGAAGGGCTTCAACTTGTGCATAAAAGACAGTGAAAAGAGAAGGAAAGAAACAACCACCTTAGCTATAAAATGCAGTTTTTTTCCTCTGTTCTTAAAGGCGTAATAAACCTTCTCATTAGCCTTTAATGCTCCTTCTTATTCCAATGTTTGGCACAGTTAAAAAAACTTCTGAAGGGGAGGGAAGAAGGGAAAAGTAATACGAAAACAAAGATAGTATGTCAAAGAGGCCATGAAAGCTGTTGTTAGTGCCCTACTCTTGAGTTAAGGAGAGCAGTATTTGGTTAATGTTGAAAACTGGTGACAGGGAATATTGTTCAATGTTAAAAGCCTTCTCCTCTCTGCCGTTCTCACTGATGATGAAGGATTTATAGTACTGCTGTAATTACTCCAAAAAACTATGTCTTGTCTGAACATGGTCATACACCATTGATGTTCTCTTTTAAAAAGCTGTTTGTCATGTAGCTCAGGCTGCAAACTAATTATCAAGAATGATTTCCTTTTTTTATGTATGGAAAACTACTCCTCCTGTGAAACCTCTGCTGTGCTACTTTGATATAGACTCTTGGCTTCTGAAACCAGCCTAATGAGGTTGAAGACCTCTGTTTGAGCTCTGGAGTATATTCTCTGATTGTCTTTTATGTGAGCGCATTAGTATGGCAGTTCCATGGCACCATCTAAATTAATAATGATGTATCAGCCCACATCTCTTTCAGTATGTTGCAACTAATTTCTGCAAAGTGAGATGTGAATCTCCTGCTCACGCTCTTTGTAGAAGATTTCCAGGGCTGTCGTAACTCAGGGGGACAGAGAGCATTGCATAAAACTGCCTGCTCGCAAAATGAACATAACATGTGATTGTAATTTAGGTTTTGATATTGCATACCAAGCTATTTCAATGTATGGTGAACAATTTGCTTTCTAAGCTTTATGTTCAAATGTATCTTGTAGAATAAGGTTCTGTCTGTCAGAAGGTTTTATTTCTTAGGTTAGGTAGTAGTCTAGCAGTCTAACATTTAACCAGTAGTTAAATAGTTTCTCTGGCATTCAGTAAAGATTGAATTTGAATGTCTCCTGTATATAATCACCTTCTTTATAAATGGTCTTTTCACGTCAGAAGAAAGGTGCTTTAAGCATTCGTGTAATAAACAGTTTTGCTTAGAAACTGAATCCACATTTTCCTCCTCTCTTTTTCAGCTTTGTGTCTGTAATTTTAGCCAGTCTATGGTAGTAAGTGCGGTACTGGCACTGAGTTTGCTTCTGCAAGCGGAACTTCTCCATATGAGATTCTGGTCACGCCAGTGATCACAGCAAATGTCCTGTGCTAACTTTGCTGTACAGTCACAGTAATAGCACTGAGAGATTCTTCTGTTCTTTAGAAGCCTGCAGCTTTCCTTGCTACTCTACTTCTGTACTCAATATCTAGACCCCCTGGCAAATCATCTATTTCTATCCTTACCTGCCTGTGCAAGTCTCATTCCATAAGCAAGTTTACTTCCCAGTACACCACATGACAAAATCTCTATCCCTCACTGTGTAAATTGCCATCATCTAAGAGTCCTGTTTGTACAAAGAAGATAGTTACCTGTCTGATAGATGAGTAATAAACACCGAACTAGATTCCACTGGGACCACTGCCCCTGAGCAATTCCAGTTTTAGCAAAGTGGTGTGAACATGCCCTGCAGAGGATTTACATAGAAAGCACTTTTTAAAGAGCACTTGCAGTTTTTAAGTTAATTTTGTCTGCAATGTATCCCAGTGTCTTGACACTTTTGGATTTACTAGATTTCACTGCTTAACTTATCAGTAATAAGTCATATCTGTTCAAAAAGAAAACAATGTTGTAAATGTATTTAGTGTAATTGCTTGACCCTTGTTCAATAAAGACAAATGTGTAACCTTATTATTCAGATATATTACCTTCGGACAGTGGAAATTCACTGCTATACTTTTTTTATAGATACTTGAAAGAGGTGAGTTGCTTTTTTGTTGGTTTTTGTTTTTTGTCTTCTGAAGCACAATTGCAATTTTATCCTTCTTTCTCTCCTTTTTAGCCCTGTGACTGCAGCCTCATTGGAGCCCTGAGCTCTCAGTGTGACTTAAATACAGGCTGTTGCTTCTGCCGCCCTGAATTCTCTGGGGATAAATGCACTGAGTGCAGGTTGGGTTACTGGAATTATCCACAATGTGTTGCTTGCCAGTGCTTCCTGGCAGGGACTGATCCACAGAGCTGTGATACAGAGCTGGGGAAGTGCTCATGCATCGATCATACTGGCCAATGCAGCTGCAAGGTAGGACAACGAAGGTTGTAAGCTGATCTTATAGCTGCTGAGAAGTTTATTCCAAAATTAATTGACATTTGTACTTGCCTGTTCCAGCAATATATGCAAACAAATCTAGTTGGTTTTCATAGTGCATTTGCTAACTGCTGTGGGAGGAGTCTAACATAAAGAAAGACTTAAGTGCTTATCAGTTGCTTTTTCACACACTAACACTTGCCAGGACAGCATCCTCTTAGGCTCTCTTCTCACTTTGTATTTCTTCCTGTTCCTACAACACTGTTGCAAATTTAATCCCATTCAATCCAATTCTTGTTAAGATATCTGACAAATTAAAAGCAAACACATCAGTAATAACATCATGCCACAGTGGTAGTTCTTTATAGTACATTGACTTAGAGAGAGTCAATATTTATCATTTTATGAGTAGAATTCTCTGCAGTAGTATCTGTTCTTCTGAGTAGATTGCATACAATTCGGGATCACTAAAGCAAAGACTTTTGGCATCACGACCCAGAGCATTCTTATTTGGAATTGTTCTTGGAGGAACAGTGCACTTAGGTGGTTTGAAAACTGGCTGGATTGCTGGGCTTAAAGGGCAGTAATCGGTGGTTTGATATGCAGCTGGTAGCCAGCAGAGTACCCCAGAGCCAACACCTTCATCGGTGGCGCAGATGACAGAATTCACCATCAGCGGATTTGAGAACATTGCTGATTTGGAGGAGGTAGAGGTTGACATGCTGAACAGTAGAACTAAAATCTAGAAGGTCCTTGAAAAGCTTGGTGGTTGGGAAAACAGAAAGTTCATGGACTGAAGTGGAATAACCTCAAGAATGCGTACAGTTTTGGAGGAAAAAGACTAAGTGTTAATCCTGCTCAAAAGCACATATGGGCTCTGGGGAATGTCAAGCTGAATATGAGCCAGTCATGTATTCTTACTGTAAATAAGGCAAACTGCTTACTGAGCTGGATGCATTGATCATACTGGCCAATGCAGGTGCAAGGTAAGACATCATGAAGAGCATGGCCAGGAGAGGAAAATCTTTATCCTACTCTACACAGTGCTGCTAAGACTGCACTTGGAAATGGTGTCCAGTTTTAGGACCTGATTTATGACTATTGTTGAGAAACTGGAGAAGATCCAGGGAAGGACTACAAAGAGACTTACTGTGCAAAAAAAATAGAGGCTAAGAAAAAATGAATTGCAGCCTACAGCCACTTCATAGACTGGTTCATGGAGTGAAGTCCTTTCTCATAGTAGCAAAAGATGTGACAGGGGACAACAGTTGCAACTGGCAGGTGGGAATTCTGAGTTGGACATTAGGAAAATAAATCACTAGCAGGGTTATACAGCACTGGAACAGATTATCCAGAAAGGTTGTGAAATCCCCATTCTTGGAGGGTTTCAAGAATTGGCTAGAAAGAAGCACGGGTAACCTGATCTAGTATTGGTGATAGTCCCACTTCAAGGAGGAGGTTTTTAAAAGTGACCTCTAGAGATACCTTCTGTGATTTTGATTCATTCTTTTTCAGGGACTATATTGACACAAAGAGCTAGTAAAATGGAAGGATAAATTTAAATGATTGAACTGCCAGGTAATTCTTCTGTTAAATGGGCACCAGACACTTCATTCTGAGTTTAAGGGATAGTCTTAATGGAGAATCTGTAGAACAAATTAGACTGGAAGGGACCTATGGAGGTCATCTAGTCCAGAACCTTGCTTGAAAGACATTGCTGAGGCAGTATTTCCAAGGATGGGGATTTCACAACCGCTTTGTGCAAATTGCTTGACCACACTCTTGTTTTTCTGGTGTATTTGAATAGAAAACATCATGTTCTATTTCACAAATACTGATTCATTTGATGGTGAGACCATAAGAAAACTGGAGTGAGTTGACCGCATGGACCATCTGAGTAAAACTCAGCCTAATGATATTTGTCCTGTGTCATCCTCTAAAATGGCAAAATAGAATCAACTCAATTCTTTCAGCCTCGTCTGATATGTGATGTGGTCCAACCCCTCTAACCATCTTGGCGCCCTTTTTTTTCTTCATTAAGTGCAGAATTAGCTACAAGAATGTCTTTCTTGTAGCTCGTGTAAATACTAAGTAGAAAAATGGGGGTTTACACATTTTCAAATAGAAATGTTTCTTTGTTGATTCTTTTAATGCTAACATAGTTATTTCTATGTTTCTGTTAGTGCAAATTATCAGTATATAATTAGCTGATGATTAATGATAAGAAACTGCAACTGACATGAAACAAAATGCAAAGCAAGTAAAAGTCACAATTTATGACAGAAAATGGACAAATAATACCGAATGAAGTCAGAAGATTTTTTTTTTTCCCAGAATTTAAGTCTAAAGTTGAATTTAAATCTAGGGTTGGTTAACCTTTAGTGTAGCTTTTTTGAAAGAGTTATGGATTCAAGAAGCTAGACTTTTATAAAATGGTAATCATTCTCATTTAAACCTGCTGTTATAGCTGCAGAAATGAGCTTTCAAAAGCTCAGGAGCCCCTTTGTCAGCCCTGACAAAAAGCAGCAAAATCTAAGCTAAATACAGTGGAGGCACGTTTGCTGATAGAGTTGCATGTGGAAATGAGGGTTAAAAATGGTAAATCCTCAGGGAAAATGTTGGTTTCCTATATTGGCTTTGGAAAGTTGAATTTGTTTTTTAGATTGGCTTCTTCACATTACTCTCAAGAGGAAAAAAGGGGGGGGGAGGAAAAGCCAACCAGTGCTTTCATATTGGTGATTTTTTTAAAATACCTTAGTCTTAGTGTGAAAATGGTTTTAAAAGGCTATGCATAAATTACAGTGTATCTGGCCTTATCTGGTATAGCTTTTTATTTGGACTAATTGAAAAATGAAAATAAAAACATTGACATTACAACAGTGAAACATTTCAGCCTTGTTAATACTGTTCAATGATGTGGAAAACAATCATGAAGAGGGGAAAGCTTTTCTCTAGAATATTTCCATTAAAATATGTTTCTCAACAAGAACATTTAATACTGTACCTTAAACATCCTAACTTGTCAAAGCTAATTCCTATTAAACAAAAGGCTTGATTAGCCCTGGCAATTTCAGAAGGACATTTTTTTTCTTATCTTATCAATCAGTTATTGAGCATGTCATGCCCAAAGTGCCATTTGATTTTTCTGTGCTTACAACTGTCAGTATGAAGCCAGCATCCATTGCCCAGAGCTACTCAGTGGGTACAAATGCAAATGCCTCAATTACATTAATTGTGTATGTTTGCATACACACATGATCAGAAGCTGGAAGGTGCCTTGAATATTTCTTTGCACTTACTAGTATTTCTTTCTGTACCCTGTTATTATAATTGCTCTATGATTTTCGTATTACTACCTTGAAAAAAAGCTTGCTTCTGTTTTGTTTCTGAAGTATTCTCTCTCTTCTAGGTTAATGTGGAAGGTGTCCACTGTGACAGGTGCAAGTCTGGTACGTTTGGTCTCTCTGCCAGAAACCCACTTGGCTGCAGCAGTTGCTATTGCTTTGGCCTGACTACACAGTGCAGTGAGGCAAGGGGGCTGATTCGCATGTGGGTGAGTAGGAAACTGCTGAGCCATGTAATGCGATAATGTTGTTTCCTGCTGGCATCTTTTAGTCAGGCACTGAGAGGTAGCTAGAAAATGGCCAAACATTTAAGCAATCATTTTCCTCTTTATACTTCGAGAAGTGGAGAGAGCAGTATGTTCCATTAGACAATTGGGGTCGCGGCATTAAAAGTAAATAAGTAGATAGAGAAAAACAGCGATGGGATAGCTGACGTCAAGCCAAAGTAAAGCTATTAAAACCCAGGGAAGGGCAAGCTAGTCGTGTGGGGAAATTATGCAGTCCAGTGCATTGTAACATAATCTCTGGTATACAATACATGGTTTATTCAGGTGTATTCAAGGGTCACAGATGCTTGTTGCCAGGCATAGATTTCCCATGGTTCAATTAATCTGTTTACTTTCATTGTTCCATTTTTTAAATTTAAAAAAAAAATATATATTATTAAAGCTCTATTTAAATCCAAGAATGGGAGGGTATAATCCATCAGAGCAAACAAAGAGCTCTTCAACTTTTTGTGGAGGAGAGCCTTGAGACCTATACTGGACTGACAAATAAGGCAGACCGGATATCTCTGTTTATCTGTGCCACAAGCGCAAAACACACATTGAGACCACTGATATCTGTTGCTGCTGTGCCAGCTCCTCAGTTATATTCTGTAAAGGCTACTTCTAATCGAAAACTACTAGTTCAGTCCCCATGTATGGTCAGTCATATCTCTGCTAGAAAGCATGTCAACCATAAAGGGAATGTCTGCCTAATGCAAATCAGCCACAGCCCCTGACTTGTCATGTGCAAGCATCAATTAGATAAGGATACTTTAGGCTGAAATCAAGGTGTGATCTCTTACTAAAGAGTTAATATCTCATTTAAAGTAATAAGAATAGCACCCATGCTCCCCTTCATTGTTCAGTCTAATAGCAGCTCTTTCCCTTCCCAGTGGATGAAGTGATTTGTGATGATCTGACTCAGTTTTTTTCATTATTTCAGTTTTGCCCATCATATGCTGGTAGTCTGGAGATGAAAGGCTGTTAAAGGGTGACAAGTTATAAAATTTAATCAAGTTCCATGACAGCAACAGTTCAGGAAAATTGTGCTTTGACCTTTGTGGCAGCACAAAGCTGAAGCATAGTTTAAACCTCCTGATTATTTTGTGTCTCTTGATTAATTTCCTTTCCTATTTATGGTCATATCTAAATAAGTGTATGTCCACGTCTCATCTAGTTTTTGGTACTCTGATCTACTTCAGAATTGATTCAGAGTTGTAAACTGAGTGAGACTGGGTTCTGCCAGCTGCTAGTGACTATTTCGGGTACTCTCCGGTGCTTCAAATGGCATTAGACGTGTTCAAACAAGCAAACCTGATTTTATATGACAATAAGTCAAGGCTGATCTGAAATTCAAATCTGTTGACCACTTTCTTGATGTCTAAAGTAGTAAACAGTAAAATACAGTTATGATAAGAACTCAGGAAACCTCACTTACGGCTGGCAGTGTTAGGAATGCTTCCATGTCTGGTCAGTCCATCGATGGTGCTGTAAGTGGAAATACAGAGATGCTTAAAGTACAGTATAGGGCTTGGTTGATTCCTTATTACCCGATCCCTATCTCATGAACAGCGTGCTGATGGGATGAATGTTAGAGATATAGCTCTGCATTTGTTTTCTTCGTTTTCCTCACTCTTTGTGAGGAAGCAATTTTGATACTAGCCCCTTTGCATTTGTTCAGCATACTTCCTGTGATACTTTCATCTGCACAGATTTACTAAGACTCTTATTGCAGTTCTTGATCAAAATAATGTTGTCTATATAATGCTATTGAGAGTCTCTCAACAAGTCTACAAAAATTACAAGTATCTAAGTGGCATCCTTATATTTTTCATTAAATCTGAATTTACAGTTACAGAAACCCTGAGCCCTCACTCTCTGCATATTGGCCAGAGAACACTAGCCTGACTATTGCATAAAAGTACCAAGGGATCAGGCACTGTGTTCCACAACCCCAGTGATGTATAATAAGTGCTGGTGAGAAGTATGCTTGTTCGTAAGGTACATTTCTTACAACCCGAACAGAAGAGGCCCACGACTGAAATGGCACTATGAAAATTGTTTCAATAAAATTCATGGGATCGCTTGCTGATTAAACTATTTTAACCAGTGCTTGTACATTCTTTGATAACATGAGGACAAGGTGCAAAAGGCTTGAGGGGGAAGTCATTATTATTATTGTTAGTAAGACTGTTTTGTGACAAATTGCTCATGGTGTGAAATTAAATTACCTAGAAAGATTTTTTTTTAAGAATTAGAATTTAAAGACTAACACTTCATGGGGAAAGTAGACTTGATTTTGTTCTTGATTTTTTTTTTTTAAATATGTATAGGTGACCTTGAAGGCAGAGCAAATGATTCTACCACTGGTGGATGAAAAGCTTCACCGCAGCACTCTTTCAGGGATTGCATTCCAGCCTCCTGAAATAGTAGCAAATATAGAACAGGTTATGCAGGATCTTCGGTCAGAACCTGTTTACTGGAGACTTCCAGAGCAGTTTGAGGGACGAAAGGTAAACATAAAATTCCACTGAATACTGACATGGATTTATATTTTTTTAATCTTATATTTTGCAACGGTTTTTTTCCCTTCAAATAAGCATGTCATCACACAGTGGAAGGTACTTCAAAAGAAAATAGATGCTTTTCCATTATTAAAAATTATTTGCTCCAATATAGTGGAAATTCATAAGTCTGTAACATGAATGCTATTTTAAAGTATGTATTTACAGACAGTAACATGTAATATTTTTCCACAAGATAGATTCTCTCATAAAAATGATATTTGAAAAATTAAGTTGCATTAATATAACTGTCTTGTAACTTTTTGTTTCTCTCCATTTAAAAAAAAAAAAAAGCTTGATCTTTGTAAGTTACACAGGAGAAAATTATCAAAATAACCCTCCTTTTGGATATTGTTATGCACCTCTGTGACAATTTATTTTGCACTTTTGATATTCCTTGGTTTGGTTTGGGAAAGTTCAGATGTTTCTGTCTCTAAACACAAGCTTTGGGGAGCATCAAGGCACATATAAAGAAATAAATAACATTTTGGTTTTAGTGTAGTACAATAACAAATTGCTGAGGGGTATCTTTGAACACAACCCTTGTCCCCAGATAGTTCCACACGCTCGTATTACTGTTTTCCACCACACACCCATTCATCAGACTGTGCACAGGTGCAGAGTGTATCTAGCTTCTACATATGCCCAGGAATTTATTTTTAGCTAACTGAAAATGAGATTTCTTTTTGTACTTTGTGTTTTACTTTGTTAGCTGACCGCTTATGGAGGGAAACTGAAATATGCAATCTACTTTGAAGCACGAGAAGAGACTGGTTTTACCACTTACTACCCGCAAGTCATCATAAGAGGTGGGCCTCCCACCCATACAAGAATTATTGTCCGGCATATGGCTGCCCCTCTGATTGGGCAGCTGACGAGGCATGAGATCGAGATGACAGAGGTAATGTTTCCATCTGCTTTTTTCCCAGAATTTAAGCGCTTGGTTCTTCTTAGTACTGTTAATAATCTGGTTTTGTATTACTGTCTTTCAGCATGAATGGGAATATTATGGTGATGACCAAAGAGTCAGAAACACTGTGCCCTGGGAATATTATCATGATGACTCAGGTGTCAACAGGACGGTGTCCCGGGCAGATTTTACATGGAAGTATTATGGAGATGACTCAAGACCAAGTAGAGCTGTATCCCGGGAAGACTTCCTGAATGTGTTGTATGATGTTCATTACATTCTTATTAAGGCTACTCATGGCAATATCATGAGGCAGAGCAGGTAACTATTTCAAGCAGTGGGCTGAAATAGTGTAGTAGTCAAAGATAACCTGACTGAGCTTCCCAGAAGTTTTATTCATAACATAAGCAATAAGCAGTGGCTGAGAAGAACAGAAGGAGTTAGTATTCAGCATAGCAGAAGATGCAGGAGAAGGAGATTTTATTCAGTAGAAAATTTAAATCACAATAGGCAAATGAAATCCTTATTTTCAGGATCCTAGAACAAAAAATACACGTAAGCACACACATTCTGAAAAAAAGCGCAAAGTATTTTTCAAATAAATGTCTACTTTATAAAAATGTGATGCTGCAATTGAATATAAATGTTAGCATATGAAGGAATTTTCTCTTGCAACTGGGAAATGAGGTAAAAAGTCAAAGATGAAAACGTACTCCTTTAATGAAATGCTACTTAATCCAAAATATTAGGGGTAGATATAGTCAACATTTTCTATTTGGTTTATTTATTAATAAGTTAGATGATGAAATAAAGATAATTTTTAATAAATTTGAAGTGGACATCAGACAGCAAGATGAGAGGCATAAAAAAATCTGCTGAAATCTGAAGATCAGCCATAAGATTTTATACTTTGAAAGGAGCAGTTAATCGAACAAACAAGGAACAACTGCTTAGTTACCTGTGCTTCAAAGAGGGCTCTGTTATTTAGAACATATCATCAGGGGAACATGATTCAGTAATTATATTCTTGTTGAGAAATGCTAATATTTTAGCTGCATATACAAAGAAGTGTGGCCTGCAAGGTGCAAAATATTAGTCTTTTACTTCCACCTAACACTAGTAAATCCAAAGCATCAAGTTTTGGATCCTGGAATTAAACAAAAAAATGTTAAAGTGTTCAGAGGATAACAGTGAACATCATCAGAGGTCAGAAAGTTTGACCTGTGAGAGAAGATGTAAATAAACAGATTTATTTAGAAATTAGAAATTGCTTTAAGATCTTTAAATTTTTGTCACAGAAGGAAAAGAATGGTGGGTAAGTCAAAAAAGAAATGAGCTTAAACTTCAGCAGGAAAGATTCACATTAGACATGAGAGAAAAATTCCTGAGGGTAAAGAAGTTCCGGAATAGATTATATACACTGTTCCTAAAAGTTTTTGATAGCGAATTCACAGTATCATTTGCAAGCAAAATTTATTAGCAAGGCCACAGAAATAATTGAAGATAAACTCCAAAGGTCTCCAGAGGTCCTTTCTATGATTCTGTCATGTAAGTGATAGGCTAAAATTATTTCTTGATTTCTAGGTTACAAATAGGTCTATAAGAGCATGACCTTTGGGATTTATGAGGGTGAACAGTAGGGGCAGGTATAATGTAGTGTTGCAGCATTGTGTGACAGAAAACATAGTCATTGTCGCTGCTATTGGCTTTATTTAAAGTGTATCTTTTACAGAAAGTATTCATCAAACTTGCACTGGATACATACTAAATATTAATAACATGCCATAAATGTTTTACGTGGGTTTCATTTATTTTTGGCATAGTCAGTTTAGGGTATTGTGTTGCAAGCACAGGGAATTCCCATGGAAATAGATAGGAAAGTAACTCCAGCGTGACATGGAAAATTAGAGAAGCATATCCATGTTTTGTATCTGTTTCTCCCTTCTTCCCTTCCCTTCATGCACTACAGATACTATTTCAGCTGTGGAAGCAAAAACTGAATGCTATCGCAGCTCATGCAGCATAAGTTATGAAAATGAACCTCTATTTTAATGCTTTTGATCTGAGATACATATGGCCATCGTGACTGCACTAGACCTGGGTTATAATACACCGCCATTTTATCAAGGCTACCTAGTAATGAGGCATATAACAGAACAGAGGAGGACTTTGCACTTCCAGGACAGGTTTGCAAGGTGGCACTTAAAGAACCAAAATGTATTTTTACAGCATCGCATTTCAGAATGTGACATTTTATATGACAGCAGGACTTAGCGCAGAGTTCATCTGTTCCTTCTGGTAACTCTCCATCTGAAGTCATAACCTTGCGTATCACACCATATTTGATTTTGGAAGTGCTTATGTTACAATAGATTTCTATGATCTGCCTAGTTATATAGGTAACGCTCGTCACATGGCATCTGAGACTTTAAGTAGAAAATAAGCAGCAAGAATGTGTTATTATTTTTTTTCAAGTTAGCACCTTGAATGATTTCAGAGGAAGTTTTGCTTGAGACTGCAAAATAAATCCCCCAAAATGTTTTTAAAGGTTAGTGGAATATTAGCTTGCATAAGAGTTGAAGGCTTTTATTAAAAATAGTCTGACACCCTCTAAAGGACAATATTTATGCACAACTTTAAACATATATTTGAATTAAGTGACTTATAATAAAGCATTTGTTTAAATAGAGTGTGTTGTGCTTTCTAAATAAGGGCCCTGTTCTAATCCAATAAAGCTTCTTTTTCTACCTGACTCTGCATAGTAGAAAAGTATAGAACAAAAGAAACTGTGGATGGGAGGAGGAAAATATTATATATTAAGTATTTTTAAATTTTTTAAGGTTTTTAATAGTGCCTTAATTTCAACTGCAGAGTTTAAAAGCTGCAGATAAGTGATAAACTACAGGAAAAGCATTTTAAATAAAGTCAAAGCAGCAGCAGCAGTTGGAAGCATAAAAATAGCCTAGTTCCAGCGTTAGCGCTGTATTAGCTATATAGTCTAGCAGCAATGCTAATGTTGTTTCTGCTTCAAAGCTGCAGCATTACTAGTGATTTAGAGATTTCTGCTCAGAATCCAAAGCCAAACATTTTTCTCCTGTATTGTTCATGTTGTTGCCCTCATTTTCACATTCACTGCTCTAAATTGAAACATTTCTTTTATTAGATTTTGTTTTGCTTTTCAGGCAACTAGACTGTGATAATAAATTAGTTTGAATTGGAAGTATGCTTTCAATTTGACTGTGAATATTTCAATATCCCTGATACTGATCAGGTAGCAGTTGTTGGACTGCTGCCTATTAGACATGTTCCAAGAATCAGCCAAGCCTGACCTTCCTTAAGTAGCATTTTCACACAAACAACAGGTAGCTTTGTGGTCCCAGAGTACATTATTATGTAAATACAACTTCCTGACAGTAAAGAGATTTTTCGCAGCACACAGACCATTGCCTCAGCCTTGAAGATGATGGAGAAGCAGATTTCATTCTAGTTTTCCATTAAATGTACAGAGATTTCAATGTAAGCCTACATTGACATATCAGATCTGAATGGTTTTGCCCTCTTTATTTTCAGTCTTCTGTTTTGACCTGGCTGTTTACTTGGACTTTTTTTTGTTCAGTTTCCCTGCTCCACTGAACCTCTTTCATCAGGTAGTAAGAAGGGAACACAGGGTTTAAGCACTAGATGATCTGGAGATTTTGCACTGATGCAAGGTATCAAAACGTACAGGTCACCTAACTTCAATCACAAAACTCTCATCTAGATCAGCAGTAGGCATTTGTTTTTTCCTACAGTCATCCTGACATTGGTGCCTATATGCCAATGTACAGAAGAGTGTCACTCAGTCACTCAGTAATCAAGGTCTGGGAGTAGATGAATGGACCATGAGCATGAGAAGGAGTTGAGCAGTTCTGTGAGCTCCTCTGCATTAGCTCTACGCACAAGACATGTAATGAATAGACTCCAGCTGCTTTTTTGATATTTATTCAGCTAGTTAGTCACATGTTTGTCAACATTTTCTTTTAAGTTGGCAATATATTTGAAGCTTTAAAATTTACACTATTCTACCCTTTTTGTTTCTCAAAGACAGTAAGGGCTTCCAGATCATAGCATTCTTTTAAACAAACCACCAAAATAAAGAAGTAAGCTAAACGAACAGCATTGCGGTACATTAGGATCAAGTGTATTTCATTAGATACTATGTTTGTCGTCTTTGTCGGTGATGTACTCAACCCTATTTGGCAGGTCAGCATGCATGCTGGAAAGACGGAGTGGTTGAGAGGGAAGGATATTGTTATTGATACAGTCAAACAAATGTTTGGAAAGTTTAAATGTCAGAAGCTCTACCATGAAGCATATCCCTTTCTGATACTAGCAGATACTTCTGTAGTAGGATTTCTTGTTTGCTTGAAATTATTTGTTTCTGTGTCTAAATGATCCTAAGAGAAAAAAAAAAAAGGATAGCTGGCTACAGATCTTAAAATTCCTGCTAAAAAGGCAAATGTCCAGTGTCTCTGAAGTCAGCTTTAGAGCTTGTTAGGTTGCTTTAGTTCCTGAGGGTAGATTTTATTTTTTTAAATGGTTGCCTCATTAAAGGCTCATTTAGTGAACAATTTTATTGTCGTACCTATGAGAATTATGAATTGGAACTGCATTTGATATGTGACTTCAATTTCTTAATGAGTCCCTCTAAATGAGGAATCAGATACGAGCTTTTGTTAATAGTTTGGCTGAAAAGAGATTTAAAAAAGAGAGAGAATCAAGCAGGAGAGAAAAGTTAGTTATACTAATGCCTAGAAATGGAAAATGAGATTGTAGGTTGTGGTAGCTTTGTTGTTTCCTGAGAAGAGGCAAAAATGGTGCCGTTTGTGTGTCCTGTAGATCAAGACCCTACAAACACCCAAATAAAACCATTTTCTCCCATGCCAGCTGACAATGAATTAACTGGGTTTGAGTTAGTGCTTGACTAATCTCATTAGAGATGTTTGCTCCTTTTTTTCAGGATTTCTGAGATCTCAATGGAAGTTGCCGAAGGCAGCACTGTGTCTGGGGTGACTCCTCAGGCTTCCTTTATTGAGAAATGTGACTGCCCAGTGGGTTACTCTGGTTTGTCTTGTGAGGTACAGTATGAACCTGACTTCCAATAAGTCTTTATACCTTCTTCAGTCCATTCATTAGTAAAGTGTGATAAGTAATTAGAATGTGAATTCATTTAACTGGCAACAATTCTGCCTTAACTTAATAACTGTCATTCATTCTCTCTCAGGTATGTCTCTCACAAGAAAGTTAAGCTTTTTTTTTTTTTTTTGCTTTAGGCAAATATGCTACTGAAACCATGGCAATGAGTTAGATTACTTAGAATACAGAAAAGTGCATTTTACTGGGCCAGCATCTCTGAGGCTGAATTGTGTGACTGATACTGCCTGATCAAGCCTATTTGGACACATAAGGGTATAACATATTGTAATGTACTGTGTACAACAGATTGCACTATGTTATCGTGTTACGGTGAGGCCATAATACACAATAAACTTACAATACCATATCCTCCAAAAGGCTGAACTGTATGCATCATTTTAGCATAACCTTGATTCACAGAATCTGTGGAGAAAAACACAGGAAACCTCTCTGTCAAATTAAACCCCAACTGATTCTATAAATTATTGATAGTGGTAAGTAAACTGCAAATTAACATTTGTAATAGTGAATAATTAAAAGTTACATTGTACTTATTCCTGAAAAGTTAAAGTTCTATCAGTTGAATGAAATTGACCAAATAAAGTATAAAAATTAATATGAAAACAAAGAAACAAAAAAATATTATTAAAGTTGTAGCAACAAGCACTCTAATGCAGAATTTTAAAATTCTGTAAAGGCTTTCCAGATTTTCAAGTTTGCCTTGTTTGGCATTTAAATTCTCATTAAAAAATTTAATATCTGTATGATTGATTGAAGTATTTTGTTTGGGAAAAAAGCTGAACAGCATTATAATTTGGATTTCTTAAATGTTTGTATTATAATGAATAACCCAAATAACAACAAAATTTTAAAAGAGGTAATTTCAAAAGCAAAAGTTGAAATAGTGCATTCTGAACAGTTGGTCAAAAGGCAGTTCATAGTTGAGAACTTGTAGATTCCTCACATTGATCTTTCCTCGTGAAACTGTTCCAAAAGCGTACCTTTGTGGACCAGCACTAATAGGATGAAAGTTGTCCATTTTGCTTTCATTTTGCATGCGTGAATGCTCAAAATAGCACTGCAAATATATTAAAAATGCAGATGAAAACCATCCTGTGGTATGTCTGTGCTTCATGAAAGAAGCTTCATGGGAGATGTATTCAAAACTTCAGGAAATGTCTACTGTGCACGTTCAAACTGTCAGTTTTCTCAATAATTATGATTTATTCAAGTGGATTTATGAAAATACATTGGAAAGGACCACTGATTTCTGGCAAATATTTTTCCATTTTACTCTCCCACAGTTATTCTTCCAGTGGTGGTATAGGACTCCGGTAAGATCTTGCTCAGTCCATAGACAAAAGCTTGCCTCCTGTCAAGTTTCAATACCCTTTATGTAAGCGATGGAGCTGCTTGTAAAAAGAGCAGAAATTCTGGAACACGGTCCCGTTAGTGTATTTTGCTGTATTTTTAGAAGCAGTTGAATCACTGTCTTAAAATAAAACAAAATAGATCTGATAGGAATGGAAACTTTTGTCCTGAACTGTTGAAGTTTGGTAAATTTCTAACTCACCGAACACTGGGAGAAAAGTGTTGGTCAACTAGGTGAACTTGTGCTCCTTATAAATGTACTATATATATTGTTTTTGCTTATCTAAATGTTTTCATGCTGAAGATTGCATGTTTCAAAAGTGCCCACGTTTTATAGAAAATCAGCTGACTTGTTTGCATTTGTAAAAGGTATCTTATGAAAGGTACCAGAGGAAGTGTTCAAGGTGTAACACTTGGCAGAATAGACAAAATTTTTGACTGTGTGTGCTTTTGATGATGAGACTGGCAGTCTTTCGGTGTGCAAACCAGCATGTTTTTATTATTAAGCAGGACTAGCAATTCCAAACGCCTTTGTTGGAATTGCTAGGTGGCAGTAGCAGGGAACAACGCCTTGAGTATTCTGCAAAGTCCTCAGACTCCCTGACTAAGTAGGATCTTGTAAAGGGTTTCCCCAAGCTGGCGGTGGGAGAAAATTTTGAGTGAATAAGTGAAGGGAAAGATGCCGTCTTATCTGCGAGAACTCTGCTCCTTTCAGATGTTGTACAGGCTTGTGTTATGCAGAAAATGAGGCAACAGGAACAGTGAGTTCATAGGAAATGTGTGCAAGGAAGTGAACAAAGTCTTTCTTTGCACACTATTTCGATAAGAGCATACATCTGGATGTGTGTAAATACACACATGAGAAATTAACGGGCTCCAGCATTTGCTCAGAAGTACAGATTTTTTTTTGAAATTACTGTAACAAATTGCATTTTCAAAGAAAAATATATGATAATGTAATTACAACTTTATTTTAATTCACACCCACCAGGGGCTGGAATAAATGTCTCAGTTGCAACCTTCATACTTTGTGCTTAATTGTGCAGTCTTCACATGCTCGTAACTTAGTTTATTTTTAGAGTGCTCAGTGAAGGTTACGGTGTGTTCTGAAAAGGTTTATTTAATTTCAGCAGGAGAAAAAAACACATCTGATACCCAGGCATTCTTTAAGCAAATGCTAACAGGGTTTATGTATCTATTTCCTGATTTATCCTGTAATTGCATTGTGAGGACTCTGTGCACAGCAGTTTTTACTAGAAGTGACATTTATATCCTTTTTTTTTTTTTTTTTTTTTAATCCAGTAGCAGGCTAGAAAGCATTGGTGAGAGTTTCCCTAATGGTTACTTCTGAAAATCTTACAAAGTAGTAATGGAAAATGTAGTCTGCTTCATCTTTTGTCTGTGTCGCATTTCATCTCAGAAATGCTTAGATCAAAATAGATGAGAAGAGTGTCAATAGCCTATCAGAAAAAACAGTTAGAGATTAGATTTGTTTGAGGATATACCATATATTTATACCCCAATCTTAAAGTTACTCAGAACTTGTAAAGCTGTGCTTTATACCATTTTATGTTTGGAGAAGGACTCTTCTGGGGACGGAGAGAGAGCAAAAAATGAGGAAATTGTACTAAGCAAAAAAATTACTTTCATTTGAGATTATTTATCTAAATTGGAATTCTTCACAAACCATGAAAAAGCAGATAGTCTGTTTCTATGCTTCAGGGATCTTAATGTAGCCTAAGTCAAAATAAAAGTGGAAAGCAGAAGTGAGTTAAATTACTTTCTTTGTGATTCTAAAGAAAATAATTATGTTTATGCCTTTTCCATAACTTAGACTCCTGGAGGTTTTGGCGATGATTATAAAACTGTCGGAGTGGTGTCATATGAATAGAATCCAGGATGTCAGCTAGTGCTTGACTGAAAAATCCTGCTTTTGATCATAAAAAGTTACTTACTCCAGAGTCTTTTTTGTTTATTTTGCATCTATTTTATTGCTGTGTGAAAAGTACACTACTCAACATTCTTTCCAAAAAGCAGAAATAGTGGTCAACAGTAGGAAATTACATCAGACAGCCTTCATAGGCTCCTGGCACCACTAGGTGGTGGGATTTTTATGTGGGACGAGTGACTTGTCTGTATGTGCTTACCCCTAACGGTCTGAACTATCAAAACGGTCCTGTTTGTATTTTTATGCTACCGTCGCTGTGTGCTTTCTGGGACTATGTAGACACTGTCATACATTTGCATCATAAGCCTGAAATAAAGACCAAGTGCTTGATTTTGCATGTGTCAGCTTTGGCAGTAATTTTTGGTTTCCCCTCAGAATTTTATTGCCAAGCTTGGGCAGAGGAGACTTAGTGACAGATAAATTTGATATGGGGCTAATAGTCCCAAGACATGTAAAACCTTTAATATTTTGAATTCTCTACTTTTATGGTCTTTAAATCATATATCTATAAATAATGCAGCCATGCAGCCAGTTTTTGATTATCATCATTCAGCTTTTGCTTGTTATCCATCAGGCAATATGTAGGCAGATATTAGCTTGTCAAACCTGAAAAAGTTACCAGGGGTGAAGGAAACAGAACCATCATGCTTGCTCTCCACAGTCCATGCAAAAAATTTATTTCAAAAACAAACCTTATTCTTAAGAAATGAAAGGAATGATGCTTGGTGCACAGTGAGAACAGTGAGGTGTTCTGCATCTGAATGAAAGGTCTCTCAGGCTGTAGTGTGAAAAGCCTGGTGCCAGTGGCATGCTCCAGGGATTTTTCAGCAATGTTTCCAATTAGGGCTGGCTCTTGTTATCTGTGTATTGTTTGTACCACAGCTGGAAACCTGTCAGGTTCTTTTCACAAGTTGTAAAAACTGGTGATTGGAAAGATGAGCTTGCAATGCTCCCCATACCTAGTCCAGTCCGTAATGATCTGTTTTCTTCTGCATCTTTTTTATTGCAGTCATGCTCTCCAGGATTTTATAGGCTTCCATCTTCACCTGCAGAAAGGACACCTGCTCAGACCTTAGGCGCCTGTGTTGTATGTCAGTGTCATGGACACAGTACTATGTGTGACCCTGAAACATCAGTTTGTCAGGTATTATATTTCTGAACTTATGCACTAGATTAATCTTAATGTAAAATTCATAAATTGTGTAACTGATCTAAAAAAATATAGGACAATATTTTAATCCAATTTTGTTTAAATAGCTTAAGTGTCAAATTTAAAGGGGGGTCAAAAAAGCAAACCGTCTACCTTTGGAGTTTTCCATTCTGATTTTCTAGAATTCAGATTATGCAGTGTTTTATTGCTGCTGAATTACTATTTGTGTAAAAAGAAGAACTAAATACCTGCAAACGAAAGAGGCAATGTACCATGTGTCGTATAGCAAACACAACACTGCTCTTATAGGTAATAATATGTGTGACCTGATACAGTAAGATTGAATTTTAATTTATTATTTCTCCTGCTTCAACGGCTGGAACAGAAGACGGGAAGAAGGATGAATGGAACAGGAAATTCTATAGGATACATCTGGCTAGCTGCAAGCCTCCATTCTTCCTCCTTGTAAACCCGTATATAACTCAGCAGGCATTTGACAGATGCTTTAAGCAAGCGGTCCCACTGCATATCATATCAGGGAGAGAGAAATTATGAATCGAAATAACTTTGAATCCCTGAGGCTGGGAATAAAATGTTGTCTGCTTTCTTGTAATTATCAAATACAGCTTTTATTCTGGCTCCTTCCTCTGCAGAATTGTCAGCACAATACTGCTGGTCACCACTGTGAGAGATGTGCCCTGGGGTTTTATGGCATTGTCCAAGGCTCCCCGGACGACTGTCAGCCTTGTGCTTGTCCCCTATCCACTTCTAGTAACAAGTAAGTAAGCAAACTCATGATGCAGAATTACCTTTGCAGCAAGCAAGAACTTCATTTTGGGCTCACTGTGTCCTTCTTCAGATGGCTGCAGGAGAAGTGCATCATGTAAGCCATACTAAAAATTTCCTATCTACTTTTGCTAATTGATCTCCCTTTAAAAGTCGGGAATTGCTCTCTTGCTAATTTGTGATGAATAAATTAATAAGTGCTAGAAAATGCAATACTCAACAGATAATGAATGTGTGTTATAAAGTTATTCTCACAAACAAAGCTAGAGCAGAACTCAAGTACAATATAGCCACAAGGGAGCTGTAAAAAGTCTTATGCTCATATATTATGTTGGTATAAATGTGTTACAGTGCCTTTCTTGCTCCACTGTGGAATTTATTGATTCCTTATTTAATGTTACATGAGTTTTAGGCAATTTGTGAAAGATAGAATAATTTAAAAGCAATATAGTTATTGCAGCATAAATTTTATTGGCTGCTTTATGCTAATGAGCCTTGCCACGATGTCTCTGCATGTGTTCCCAACAAATGATACTTTAGCACTTGAGATTTGTTTCTTCTTTTGCTGAGAAGCTCTTAATGATATTTGGAATCATACCATAGGACTGCTCTGAAAAGGTTTGTTTCATGATTGTTCTCTTGAAAGGTTGGAAATGTTCCTTAAAACCATTTTTCTGTGCTTTCTCTGACGTTTAGGATGTTTTAGAAGTATTTCAGCCACTATGTCTGGGAAAATTTTTTTTCTTCTTCTTTCTTCTTCATTTTATCATTTTGGGGTGGTCTGAGGTTTATTTTGAAGGAGGAAATCCCTTTCTCAAACATCAGTAGCTAAACACATCATGATCTTTCATCCATGGCAAGTTGTTTTAAGAAGACTTCCAAACCTCATAAATACCAAACTGAGAACAACCAAACAATTATAAAAGGGGCTTAAAGAAATACCCTTTATCTCAGGAAGTTATAATGTGGTCTTAACTGCAAGTTTATCTGAGTTGTACCCTTTTTCATGACTTGATTACATGTTCTACCTATTAGTATGGAGAAAGGAAATTCAAGTTGCAAAGAACAAGATCAGCCAAGCTTCTCAGCTTTGCACATCAGCAAACACACTGGAAAAAACTTTTTCTGTTACTGACTGGCAATAGGAGGTGCTGAAAATATCATTCAATCCTATTTTTTTTCTGGGGCTTAAGAACCTTTGGTTGCCCAGAAATACAGGTGTCAGATCAGAAAATGAGCAGGCCTTTTCACCTGGGTGGTGATGGCATGCTGCTACAAGAATTTAGACATATTCTCCACACTGTGCTCCAGAAATGACTTCAGTATTTTATCTAAAAGCTAAGGTAAAACACAGGGTGTGGGTGTCACCGAAGTGCTCTACAGTTGAGAAATGTGTGGACTCCAGGTAGTATGTGTGTCCTGGATGTGCACTCAAATTGCTGAGCTGCCTGAGGAAGGGCGAGCAAGCAAAGTGCCAATACCTCATGCAACCACATGGCCTGCATGGCTGCAGTTGTTGTCAAGGCCTTTTGTGTCATGCTCACATGATGTGATCATGAGGCTTTTTTGCCAAAAGCCTTCATAGGAGATAAGTGAATAACACCTAGTCTGAAATTAGTAAATACACTTAATCATGAGAGAGTGATCCAATTTCTTAGTGCTGTCAAGAGAACAGTCAGATCTGAGTGTGTCCAGAAACAGAACTGCTTGGGTTTTATAGAGCTTAACTCAGATGTCTCTAGACATCACGGACAGGATTTCTCCTGTTAGCTGTAGTCATCAACAATTTTGGTCCCTGTATAATAAATGCAGGGTCAGATGACTATATATCTCACCCATGTTAAAACTGAAGGAAAACACCATTGAACGGAGGGTGGGGGAGGAGGTGTTTCAAATGTCTGTATATGCCTGTCTGTGCATCACAATTTTTGCACTGCTGGTAGAGGATAGCTGGACAGTTGGCTTAGACTAAATGCCTAACGTTTCAATGGATAGGCCTAGATGGATAGATATATTCCATAAAGCTACAGAATTAGGTGGAAAACGAGGGTATCGCACCTTGAATTTATGTGTGTTGTGCAGCTCAGTGAAAGCTCTTCAAGGTACTGTTATGGAAAAAATCTAACTACCTGCAGCTATTGTATGGTAGCTGAGTAATCATAATCTGCATGACATGCAGATAGCTAATGAGCTATCTCATTAGCTTATTATGGCATGACTGACATGATAATACTTGTGAATTAGTATAGTGCAATTATTTTTATATATGAAATTTCACAAAACTCCACTAATGTTTGTTCCTGGGGGTGTGGATCTACTTTTATAGAGCTGAAAATGTGTTGGATAATGAGTTTGCGAGTAATTGATCAATTTGTTTACATTTTTTGCAAAGGTGTAATTTTGTGTACTCATTCAAGCACTATTGATTTAATGCATTATAAGGAAATCAGAGTAGGATGCTGACTATACTGCACCAAGAAGGAGCTCTGGGCTCACTGCTAACCACGTCTGTGTTTTTCTGGTTCTTCCACAAAGAGCTGAAAGAGCTTTACAGTATTGCACCATTTTAATATTTAGTCTGTGCTTCTTTTCCCCTACCCTTTTTGTTTGTTTTAATTGTCTGTGCAGGCACTTAATGCACTAATTGCAGCAACATGCTACTTTGCACAGTTCCCATAGGTACACACTGCAGTCACTCGTTCTTCATCTATGTCGTGGCTTAGTATAAATAATCTAGTGTCTTCTGTAATTAAGATATATCCCCTGCCTGATCCTGAAGAAGGTAGCTTCTAGGGTTTGTTTTTTCCTTTGTAGGTCAGTCTTTTCAGTCCATCTTTGAGAAGATCATCTGACAGTGCCTTTTTGGAAGGTTCCACATGGCTATGACTTTGGTTCGTTTCTCCCTCTTTATGTGTTACCTCTGAGTAAACTCTTCCCAGCTTATCTCTTTTTATTCAAACTAAAATTAAACCAGACTGGAAAGGCTGGATGTTTGTTAGCTCAGTTTCTTAATCTTTTGTTTCACATCCTTCCCATTACTACCTTTTCTTGACCACTGTGACAGCACCATTCAATCACACAGACGTACAGCATGGGCACTGCTGACTCCATCCCCTCTGATACGACCTCGTTGATTCTGCACTTCCAGCATTTGTCTAAAATGTGCCAGTATCACAGCAAGGCATTCACAAAATTCTTAATCGAAAGGAAGGATCTCCCACAGGTGCTTATAAACAGATGAGAAAACGCTGCCATTTACATTAAGAGTGGAGCTTACCATGAGCCCTTTGGCACAGCTGACTAGAGTGAAATGATGCAATAGAGTGGAAAAAGTTTTTTATTTGCTTTTGTTTTAGTTTTAGCCCGTCTTGTGTTGCGGAAGGACCTAGTGATTACCGGTGTACTGCATGCCCACCTGGATATGAAGGCCAGTACTGTGAAAGGTAGGAGAAAGGAGAACGAGGAGCAATGAAAGGCAGGCAAGACACAAAGGAGAGCAATGTCCTTCGATACTATAAGCATATGTTTACTAATGTTTAAATACATGCCTTTGGATAAGTTATTTACTTTTTATATGTTGCTAAAGCTCAGCCATAATAGGCAATTTTTATGTACACCCACTGTAAACTGATAATCAGTGTTACTTATATCACAGATATTGTCCTAGTCTTAATTTCTGATTTAGGGGGTGTGTGTGTCCCTGGGCCTCAGAAGTTAAACTGAAAAGTACGAGATTTATCTAAAATTAGATACCATGCTTATTGTGTGTCTTGATGTCACTCATACCCTTTGTTCTAGTGACTGTTGTGTCCTCATGGGCACTGACTGTGAAAGACACATATAAACATATTAATGAGCAAATTGCAAATTAAAAATCTAAACAGCAGCTGTTGTCCCATCCATAGCAACGCTGCGGTATTAAGATGATCAAGATTATCAAGAGTCTACTATGAGATTTCACTTCTAATGCAGAATGCAAGTGGCTAGTGGGAAAGAAAAGGTCTATAGACCAAACACTGCTAATGTAGAAACCTTTTTGTCATGGTATAATAGAAGTTTAACCGAAAACTGTTAGAGGTGTGGAATCACTTACGCATACTCCTTCTATCCAGACTGTTCCATGTCCTGGTTGAAAGTTATTATCAGTTTGCAACATTCTCCCTCTATAAATGCATCCTGAGTCATAAAGCACCGAAGATTTTTTTTTAATGGTTCATGAATAAAGGTTCATGTACATTTTGTTTACAATCCTGCCAAGTATTCATTGTAGTACGCTATGCATCTCAGTTGGCCAAACCTGGTTTTGTATTTGCAATGTCTAGATGTTCTTCTGGCTACACGGGAAACCCACAAACTCCAGGAGGCTCCTGCCAGGAATGTGAGTGTGATCGATACGGTTCCCTGCCTGTCCCCTGTGACCCTGTCACTGGGCGGTGTACTTGCAAGCCTGGATTCACAGGGTGGAAGTGTGCTGGCTGTGAACATCGGCATGCGCGTGATGGCATGAAATGCATTTGTACGTATACTAATGTCGTTTTGGAGAATTTTTGATTGTGTTTGTTGTATTTCAGAAATTTAACCCTGCTTGTGCATCTGTCAGTTGTGTGGGTTTCTTTGAAAATTGCCAGGTTTCTTACTACTTTGGCATTCTGGTCCATGTTTTTTTCACAAGCCTTGAGATGTTAGGAAAACTCTCAATACTTTTTAATAGGCAACCTGAAAATTGACAATGAAGCTTTAAGGGGTTACTTTTTATGGGTTTTTAAAGTCTGTAGTTTTGCTACAGGTTGTCACTGTTGTTGTGACGGTATTTGCTCTTAGTGAATTTTTTAGCGTTGTCCTAAATGTTTAACCAGCAACTGCAATGCTCTATGCCGTGAGTCACACAGCAAGTTTTTACCAAGGTTTGCTTGGTCATGTTGGTTCAACAACCATCCATTGGAACTTAAAAGACATAGGAATTGACAGTACAATATATCCAGGAACAAAGAACTTCCTTTGTTAAAAATAGAGAACTAACAGTCTAAAACACCAAGTTACATTTTACAGTACTGGTATCTTTGCCCTGCTTCAGTTGATATGTACCAAGTGTCTTGTCTTTCATGATTGTTTAGATTTTTTTCCATGAAATTGGATAGTGTTTGTTTTGAGCCCACAATCTCATTTCCCATGATACTGTATGCTTATGTCTTATGAAAAAGATTCAGGTAGCAAAACATTTCCAGAACACTTATTAAATCCTGACTGAAATAAGGCATTTTCCTCTCCTCCACATCCTCAGTTGAGCAGGAACTCATTTTCTTGAGATCTTTTTTTTTTTCCTCTCATGGCCATCATTGTTCATTTTAAAGTAGAATACAGATAGATACAGATAGGGATCCATTAAGTCCACAGAATATAATATTTCTTAATCTGTGCATCTTTGAATATATGACAAGGCACAATTAACTGCTTGTAATGTTTTGCCTGATTTTTATCTGCTATAGGACTTTAACTGGAGCTTTTCCATTTTGGGGCAGGCTGGGGGGGTGCCTGTGTGAGGGACATGTAACATCAAGGCGAGTAGATACCAAAACAGACTTTTTTTTTCCCCCCACAGAATGCATTGTCTTTACCTCAATACCCAGATATGTACAGCTCTCTAATATTAAAATCAGCTAGTACAGCTCAAACAAAATGCAAACATTTTAAAAGTAAATTGGAAAAATAAAGAAGCCAAAGAAGTGGTAAAAATGGCTGAAGGTATCATATCGGTCAAGAATGAAATGTGTGGCTACTTTGAGTGGTTGAAGAGGCAGACATTAGGCACATAGAGTCAGGGACTACACAGTGCAGAACACTGTTTCCCTCAACTTAATGGTTGTGATCAGCTCTCAGAGAGTGATTGGGGCTTAGCAGAACTAAGCTTCTAAATGTGACTATTGAGTTCAGTGCTTTTGCATTAGTCCTGACTCCCAGGTACAACTCTTCTTTGAAAATGAATAGAGAGGTAACTAGGAATATAGGCATAAATGCTTCTATTTCTATAATGTTAATAATATGGCATTGGTTCACTGATGAAAAGCTTAGTGTACTTAAGGGAAATAAAGTTTTAATGTCCTGCAGTGTGATGTAGTTTAGGACTTAATTCTGAATTATCGTACATCTTAAGCTCCATTTTAAACTACAGCAAAATGAACACAAATAGAGTAAGTAGCTACTTTGTTGAAATAACTATGCTTTGGATTCCATTTTGTGGCCTACATATCAAGGAGAATTGTAATCACGAGTTAAGTCCATAAGTGTTACAGCTACAAAATTTTAAAATAAGGACTATGTTTTCCAGAATGGCATCTAAAGGAAAACTACTTTATTTTTCAACATACTGAATACCTGTTACATTATTTCCAGTACTAGCCAATGTTTTAAATCTCAGGCACCGCTTAGTATGTTTTTTACTAGTCATTTACCTTATCAGTATTCTGAAAAGTCTTTTGCATATCCAAGGTGGCAGTGTTTCTTTGTACAAAACAGCTTAAGTGCAAGTTTTCATTTGTAATCGTTTTCCAATTTGTTAATCAGACTATTTCACTGTGTGGATAATAAGGTTAAAAATCCTCAGTATGAATGGGAAAAGCTGTGTGCAGGCAAATCAAATTTTCCACCTTTTTGCTTTGAAAGACGTGGTTCTCCATAATCTCTGATTTAACTGCAATACATTCATGTGCTGGTGTTGAAATGTGTCTACACTACCTGTAGCAGCGTTTTTACTTTAACTAGATAATCAATTTTCACCATAAAAACAGTCCTTTGCATGTACATATGGACATTTTGTGTCATTGCTAAAAGAGAGGTATCAAATGAAAAGATTTATTTCCTTTAGTCATAAAAATAGGAACCACCTATAGGAAGAGATTGGAGGTACTTTAAATCTCTCCTATCACAGGAACTAGTCTGTTACTATTGACACCACATCAATAACATCTATGTCATAAATTGCAAAAAAATATTTCAGTAGACACTTTATGTCTATTTGCTCTCACTGTATGATTTTCCCTTTGTTTAAATGTTCCTCAACCCCCGATTACTCCAAACCTGCCTCTGCTAATGCAGGGCAATACCCCTGCCACAGTGGAAAACCAGCCTGATCAATAAGCTCTTTACCTTTGTAGCCCGTGTTGGACACAGAGGGCCTGGCAGACGACGGGAGTGTGGTGAGCGTAGACTTGGTGGGAGTTTGCCCATGCTTAACACTGCCTAGTATGTCACAGGCTTCAGTGTACAGCTGTTTTCTTCTGATAGGGATTCATTGCTGCAGGCCCTAATGTGCTTGAATAGTCATCGTATTGTCAAAGAACCATTAGAAATGTCTTTTGGGGAAACCCTGAAGTTTTTCTTCCTTGCTCCCAGAACATCTATCTGTTCCAATCTGAATTGAGATTGGAGAATTTGGTGAGAATGCACCTGAGAATTTGGTCCTGTATACAATATATTGTATGTATCAACCACTTCCAAAATACTAAGTAAATTCCCACCTGATTAGCCTCAGTCATAATGAAATTTTAATAGTAGTAATAATAGTAATAATAATAGTAATAGTACTCTTAATGTACAGAAAATTAATGTCATATGCAGAATCCTGTTTGCATTCAATATTTCAAATGAGCTGTGTGCATGTATCTACTTTTACTCATTCGCAGAGTTCTATTTCAAATATTGCAATGGCATGGTACCTGTCAGAAGTGTGAAGAGCCCCTAGTTAGGTGGTAAAATGGCCTAGCTTAAAGAAAATACATGTAAATACAATCACCTATGTTTGGAAAAAATGTAGTTGTAAGTAATATAAAACCTAGTGTGATTAAGCTGTCCAATGTTAGTATGTTATAGTTAATAGTTAGGAAAGTGAATAACCATCTGAATAATGAATTTTTGGCAAATTCTATGAAAGGTCACAACACAGTATGACATGAAAGCTAAATAATGCATATTTAAATCCAATTATAGAGATATTTTAGTCACAATATTGTAAAGTATTATTGTTTAAATATAACATCTATATTTTAACATATGCCTTATAAGTATTCTAAAGATTTTAGAGTGAAAATTTGCAGTAAAAGGCAGAAAGAAATCCAGAGGAGCATGCATGTTCATTAAAGTGATCTATTTCTGATAAAGCTCAAAATCTGTTTTACCAGGTTGTTACATTTTTTTTTCATAACACGTCATTTTTCAATTGCTTAGTGCATGCCACTTTTCAGTGCTGTGTTATTACAGTTATATTTAAGAAAGCTACAGGTAGAATGGGAAGAGAATATATTTTTTAAAGCCACTGTACAAAGGGGAAGAATTTGTTTACTGCTAAATAACAATGGAAAGATAGTTACAGGTGAATGGAACAGACAAAATTCACTTCTCATTATGTTCTTAGAACAGAAAAATGTTGTTTTCTCTAGGGTGCCATTAGGGCATGGAAAATTATATCCAAAAAGTAGATTTTTTTTAATATATATAAGTAATAGAAGAGTCTGGATGGTCTCCTACAGATCATAAAAATTCTAAATTTTTTTGCATTAGTACAGTAAATAACTGGATTATTTCCCCAGCTAGAGTGACCATCTAGATCATCATGTACGGATACCCTTACTACTCTGCTGATGAAGACTTCCTTGTAATTTTTGGTCTCGAGTAATCCACTTAGCCTCACTTTCCCTTCTGTTTTGAAACAGTCAGTAGCCAATAAGAAAATTAGTAATGATTGCAAGCTAATTTTAATAATGCTGCCAGCTTTCTTGTATAGTGTCAAATATGACAAAAATTCTCCCAAATATTCTCTAATGCTTATGGATCTTTATTTTTATTGTAACTACAAATGAGTTGTCCTCTAAATGATTGATGCTCCCGTATGCATCACTCATTTTTACTGTAATAAATATATCTCAGTGTTTATTGTGCTGAAAGTTGTCAGCTGGCAATTGCTGACTGGCCTATAATCACTACAGTTTTGAAGGCGTATATTTTTTTTGTTTTCTTAGTTAAACCCCACAGTTCCAATCCAGAACATGGCTGAGCTGTGTGATGAACAGTTCATCTGTACCCAGCATGCTCAGGCAGACTGAGGTCATTAGTATTTACTTGATTCATATTTTGCACATGCATACCAGGAATATGTAAACAAGCCAAAGCATGTATTGCTCCCTCCTCATCCTTCCCAAAGAGCTTTGACCATAGCAAGCTGAAGTGGAAAGAAGGAGTTACAAGGGGGTTTGTATGAAGCCTGTAGCAATGCTGAATTTTCTTAGATTAGCAATTGTCTTGGGTATGTTTTTGTTATATCTTGTGACATTCCACTTCACTTCAGTTGTAGAGTTTGCAGTATGTAAAATGAAGGACCGTAGACTGCAGTGTTGTTGGAGCAGTGACTCTGCTTGCTATGTGCAGTGTTTAGGGAAAAAAAAAGATCCTACTGAGAACTTCAAGGCTTTATTGTTAAACCTATATGGCAAGTCAGAACTCACCTTCTGAATGCTTTCAGGGCACCAGTCGTAACTACAATGGGGACTTCAAAAAAATTTGGCTTCAATATTTTGAGAGCTCTGTTGCAACAGAAACTGCAAAACCTTTCCTCAGATGTATGCGCCTGTCACAACTGTTCCTTGGGGTCAAGCCAAAACCTAAATGTGAAAAAGTCAATGTGATTCTGCTGTACGAGATTAACAGGGAACAGGAAGCAATCATGACATGGAGAGATCACATATTCATTGTTAGGAATTTTTCTTTAACTCAGTCTTGTGGGGGAAAAAAAAAGAGGACCTTCAGTGATGCTGCAGTCAACAAACGTACATCTTTACGAGTTTAAATCTTCAATATTGGTAGAAGGAGAAAATTATATAATCAGATTCCTTTAATACCAGGTCTTGGACAATTAAACATTGTACTCTGAGTAGGGTGGTGCTTGCAATGAGAGGGAGTTTTTCCGAGCTGGTGCTCAGTTCTGCACCCAGTAGAATGAGGAAGCTCCTAACCACCAGTCCCAGCAGAATCAAGGTTTTCCCTCTAAAACAGGGAGCAGCTCCATGATCTCAGCCCTCCCAAATTCAGAACTAAGCACAGATACTGTCTCTGTCAGAGGCAGTGAAGAATCTGTGAAAAGAAGCATCTCCTGGCTCCTACACAGTCCTTAATTCAGCAGGAGCTGGGAGCTTCTTATAACAAGCCTTCACAGAGTGAACACCAGATCTATGAAGCATTGGACTAGCTTCTACTATGTTCTGAGTTTAGCAGAAATTGTGAGCCCTTATGGCACAGCCGTAAGAATTAAACTTACCTCTGTGCTGGATGGACAACTGCTTCTCTGTCTGCATGAGCGCAATACAGGATGGGCACCCCTACTTGGCCTAGAGGCTGATAAGCTATCAGTTGTTCTCCCTTTTTTGATGCATGAGCTCCTGTTGAGTTTAGACGCACGCTCCAACATATTTTGCCCAACTCAACAACTGTATAAACCTAACTAGTACTGGTATGTATCAGAACCAGCAAATGAGGCTTTATAAATAAGAAAAATTGGAAATAAAGCTGAGTCAGTACTTTAGACCCTGACCTGGATCTGAATTTTCCCAGATTTTGGAGATACATTGATCATGCAAACTCCCTGAAACCAGTAGCAATGGCAAGGAAGCTAAAGCTTTCAGCTCTCTACAGCTCCCTCTGTTTTGGGGGGCAGAGGAGGCCTTGTTTATTATTTGGTGTGAGACCAGTGTCAAAATGGGAAAAATGGGGTAACAGGCAGCAGATTAATGAGCCTAAAAATAGTTCAACACTTTTTTATTGTGAAGCAATAGGAAACGTACTGAAGAGTCACTGACTATCATAGGATACTGTCTCATATCAGGGATTGCATGGTTGCCCTTAGACCAACAATTACCTCATCTTAACAGTCTAATGACTCTTAACAGCAATGAATATCTTAAAGCAAAATTCTGTTAGATAATCACTCACGGGAGGAACACTGTGGCTCACACATGTGATTCCTTTATTGTACATTACCTTCTCGTTGTAAGATGGAATAAATGGTTAGGTGTCCATAAACTTATAGCGTCTTTTATTATTTGAGCAATTTTTTTTCTTTTAAAATTCTTTGACATGCATACTTTGGAGACGCTTCTCACAAGAGGTAAGTCAAAATCCTTAGAGCACTTATTGTGCATGGGAAAGTGTGGTGAAAATGGAAAATGCAGTAATTTGCACTGATTGCTTGCTGGACTATTGTCATATTGACTGCATGATTTGCCTCTTATATGCTTGCATGGCTGTAATGATCTGAATTTAGTGCTGCATTTGTTAATATTAGATATAAATTTATCCTGACAGTTTTACAGCTAGACACAGAAATATTTAGACTTGCAAAATAAAATCATGCTCTTGAAATATTTCCCGTAGCTACAGTACATTTCAGACTGCATATTGGAGTAGCTTAGTCCTGTCTCATCTACCCAACTGTACCCCTCACTTGATGTAGTTCCTCTTTTCAGTCTGATTATCGTGCAAGAGGTGTTAATTTATACTGAATTCTCACATTGAGAATACTTCATCTCTTCATAAGCTGTTCATTTTTTTCTTATTGGTGTGAATTGAGTTTGTCTTTAGCACTTATCAAATTTTTAGCATCTTATTACCCATCATTCTGACAATTTTCAGGGTGAATAGATTTAGGTTGTTTCATAAGTGAAATAATGTATCAGGAAAAAAATAAAACAAAAAAATAACAACAAAAAGAACCCCAAACTAACAAACCCCAACTCTTTTCAGGTTCGAGAACATTTATTTGCACCCTGCAAAATTATTATCATGTCTATTTACCTTCTTGACCAGCTACAGAATAGGTGTTTGTTATATAAAACATTCAGTTGGTTGTCAAACTTGCTTTTCCTTTAATTCTCTCAGACTTCTAAAAGCAAGCACACAGACAACAAGAGCTGAGATGGTAATAAGCTCTTTTTTTTTTTTCATTTTACATAGAAACATAAATCAGAATGTATCATGCCCACAGTTAACAACTGCAGAGAAGTTCCAGTGCAGTTCAGCTTATGTAACAAAATACTGTGAAATAGGGGGAAGTCGTCCGCAAATGGAAGCAATGAAAATGCAAAAGGAAGTCTTAAAATAACAGTATCTAGCTTTCTGCACCCACTCCTTACTGCACTAAGCCGGCATCTATCTTGTCTCCTTTTCACTCATCACATGAGTTTCATGGTGTATTAAACTAGTATTCATTATCCTTCTTTTCTCTGTATTTGACTCAACTCCTTGCTATATTGAACAGCCAACCAAGAGAATAAGAACAATGTTTAGATAACTGTGAAAACTTCAAAGACCAGAAAAGATTTAATCTACATGAAGAATAAATTTCAGGAAAAACAAGTAATTCTCTGTGGAAAATTACTTTTTTTTTTCCTACAGAAGCATACATGTCATTTAATATTTTTTTTTAGCCATTGACCTGTCTAGGAGTGTTGCTTAAATAAATAATTACATACCTGTAAAACTTCAGGTACAATCCTCCATGTCTCTTAACATCACCAGTGAATTCATTGTTTCACAGTGTGCTCCATCTCCTGAGATGTTGTTTAGGTTTGCCAGTCCTGCGTAGCATCTTTATGCAGGGAACAGAAGGGCATTCCCACAGCTCTGTTCTAAAGGACGAAGAACTTTCCTGTCAGTAGCATAAATGATACAAGACTTTAAGGTTATGAGAATTTCTTGTAATAATTAATAGAAAGCAGGAGGGATTGAAATGCAAACTCCTTTCAGTATATGCATACCAGTATTTTTCATGCTAAAGAGTATTTGCAAGGAAGGTAGCATACATTAAATACTTCTAAGCTGGTTAGTGAAAGGAAGTAGGGAAAAGCATTTCCTAAAAGAAAATTATCAGTATTTTTGCCTGGACTCTTTCTACTGACTGTATTACAAGTTTAGCACGCTTGGCCATGCTGTTATATGCCTATAAAGTATGTAAACTATAAGATTTCTTTAGTGTTTTCTTATGTTCAAATCCACAACCATACTACACTTCTTAAAGTGCTCCTTAGATTTTGCAAATTACCTGTCCACTTTTCTCAGACTTCATCCGAACTGCTTGTCTAATTTAGGATTTTATATTGGCTAGTCCATAATTATTTCCTTTTTTTGTGAGGTAAGCCAACCAATTTTGCTCTTCATCTTTTATATTAAACTGTCCCATTACCAAGTTCTAAGCAATAATGTCTTTCCTGTTCCTTAGTTGTTGTTTCCGTTTTTTTCCTGCCATTATGCTTTTGGGGTAAATTACCTGAAATTAGTGTTACCTCATACAGAATTGTATGTGTGCCATAAAATTTCTAACTCAAACATATGTCTTAAACATTTAGCAGGTATAAATAAGCTTTGCTGTTCTTCCCCCCAGCTTGTGATGATGAATGCACAGGACTCCTTCTCAGTGACCTGGATCGGCTAAGCCAGATGATCCTGAGTGTTAACCTTAGTGGACCACTGCCTGCTCCATATAAAATGTTGCATGGTTTTGAGAATATGACACAGGAATTAAAGGTATATTCACAGTATTCACGTACATAAATAACACGTCTTTGGTACAACTGTACTTGAATCCGTTCAAACATATAGCTGTGAATAGCTTCAAGGAAGAAGAAAAATTAAAGATTTAATTACTTCAAACTTGCTTTGGCTGATAAATAGTTATTACAGTTATTTATTTTGACTTATTTTAACAAATAAATCTCACAGCACTAGTTTGTGTATGTATGTGCAAGGAATTATACTGCGGGCACAGAAAAAGTAACGTCACATACAAATAAAATAGTGTTAATGCTTGTGGTCCATAAAGCGGTTATGTATTTTATATACTGTATGTCCCCTACCATACTTCTAGGTTCTCCACTTAACTATGCAAAGCTGTCAAGATTCCTGAGAAAAATACGTTGGATGGATGTGACACAAGAGTCAAAGACTACAGGGCGTTATATACTGTAATGAAAAGGAAATTTTTGACGCTGCTTCTCTACAATATTTGGAAGCACTGAGATCCATTAAATAGAGATTTTCACTCTTCCTCCTCTCTTCCTCAACAGCATTTGCTTTCACCTCAGCGAGCACCAGAGAGACTTCTTCAGCTAGCACAAGAAAATCTGGATACCCTGGTGACAGAAATGGATGAATTACTGACAAGAGTAAGTCTATGATCACATTGGGGTCTATGGGTTTGGTTAAGGCTGCATAATGACAGAAATCTTCTGGATATATATTAAACATGAATGAATAGATGAATTATAAGATGCTTCTCAGTCTCAGTGTTTGAAATGGCAGCAAGTCCTCTAACAATCCCTTTTCGTGGGCCAACAGATTGAGATATATTTTCTGCAAAACTTGATAATAACATAAGAAAATTTTATAATGCTCATACAGAGCACCCAGGAATGACCTTATTTGGAAAAGCTGGCAGTAAAGGAAGGAGATTCATGATATAGCATTTACAGGCTTTCCTGTGACTTCAGCTACAGGTAATGTTACAAACCTAATGGCAAAAAACCCATGGGATTACCACACAGTTTCTCACATATCTGGAGTTTTTCTTTGACTGGCTGAGGCTGTTGGAACCAGAACTGCCTGGTTTCCTTCCTTTCCTTCTGAACATCAGTACTGTCTCTGGTCAGGCTATCTGCTTTCTGCATCAGCAATGTCATCTCTTCATAGTCCTTTTCAAATCTCCTGAGTCTGACTGTCTCAAGATAGTTCTCAGTCTGTTTCTCTTTTAAGATTGCCTGTTGCAATACAAGTAGCCTGGCTTCACTCAGAGTTACTTAGTGCCCAACCATCTCAAGCACATTACAGGAAAAGTTTTGCTGTTTTGCAGTTTCATTTTCCATTTTGGGTTATCTGTTGTGTTGGCTTGTTTCTCAAGGAGCTGTACAGCAAATGGTAGCCTAACCTGGTTCACTTATTTTAAAGAAATTTTATAGCAAGGCAGTGGAAGTCCCGGTTTAACAAATAACAAGTTCTCATTAAGAGTCAGTGAATGAAGTAATTGAAATGGGGACAGCATTTAAAGGGAGAAATCAAATATATGCACAAGGATGTGTGAGTTTATTTAAATATATGTGTTCTATATTTCATTTATGAGGGTAGTGAGAGTCTTCTGGATTTCAATCGATGTGCTATTTACTCTTTTTATTACGAAACTTTTATTTCGATATAGAGCTTATTTTGGTCAGTAAAAGACATTGTCTAAGAAAATAATATAAATTGTGCCACCTAGTGGAGAAAAAATAGGAAAATGGACCAGCCACAATAAAAATAAAGCTGATCGAAATATATTGATATGAAGGACTAGCAAAAATCATGTTTGTGAATTGTGCTCCCCTGCATTGAAATAGCCAAATAAGAAATACATAGATTACTGTACTGATGAATATAGGCCTGAGAGAATTTACCTAAACCCATACAGTTTTAGCATCCTGTCTTAAAATTTTTCATGGCTTACATAACTAAAATCCTCAGAGAAACCAGTTTGTTTATGTGGATGGTATTCAATTTTGAAAAAACCTATGAAATAATGGGTAGTAGGTAAGAAAGCATCTGTGGTGTGCTTGCATATGTATGCATGTATGTGTGCGTCTATACACCCACATACACATGCATACACAGGTATCTATCTATACATACGCTCATTGTGAGTGTAAAGAAAGCTTGATTCTTCACTTCTGTTTGACCTTCTATTTTTCTACCAGAAATAACTATGGTAGTTTTAAGTCTAGGTGGACTTCTAACTCATTACAGCCCTACAAGCAGGGAAGATTATATTTCATGTATTAAGCTTTCTCAGTCTTAGGCTAAGACAGGTTGTTTTTTTTAATTTGCATAGTTGCTCTTTGTACTATAATTTTCCAATTGCCCCTCCCCCCCCAAAAAAAAAATTAAATTAATTTTAATCGCCCATGGAGATAACCTAAAATAATGTTGCAAATTCTAACCATCTGTAGACTAATTTTGGAAGGAAGAAGGTGGAAGGTGTGATTTTAGAGCGTTTAGTGTGGTGGCCACTTCCCTTTCTGCAGTATTTTTTGTTGCAATGGGTGAGTAGACTAATGATTTCCAGGTGCCCTTACAGAGATTTTTTTAACTGGATTGCAGTTGGGTTTTTTAATTTGGGGACTGGCAACTGGTGGCAAGTCCTACCCTTCTCTTTCTATGTTTGTAAATAGAAATAATGTCCAAAAAAGAAGGGTGAGTCCTGATGTAGTGCGTTCAAGTCTCATTTCCAAATGAAGATATAGCTGATAACCACATAATGACTAACACTTGAAGCTCATGGTACAACCATAGGTAGCAAGTTTTTTCCCATATCTGATTTGCAGGCTCACTAAATTTTCAAAATTAAACCAGTAGCAATGAAGAAAAAGTTTGATGAGGATTGGTGAGGAATCTATTTCCATGAAAAAAAAAATTACGATTTTTATGATAAAATGTAGAAGGCAATAGTATTTAGTCACTAGAAAACCTTTGGGGTTTTTACTTCCTTGTGGTCTCTTTTCTACCAGTGATCTCTGACATCAGTGCAGCATGCCTTTTTATTTTTATTTTTTCCATCCTATTCTTTCCGTCATTTACTCTGCCATACTGAAGATCCTCACATCTTTCTTGTACTGATTAGGTTATCTGTTTACATGCACATTCCCACATCTACCACCAGAGGCAGACCTCAGACTCTTCATATCCTTTTAGTTCACTAGTTTTAGTCAAAACCCCTTTTTCCTTTCTAATTAGGTACCTTCAGAGGCTTCAAGACAGACACGGATCAGAATCATCCCTCTTGATTGAAATGCTTCTTTTGACTTTGTAAACTTTTTAATTTCTTCCATACCACTGATTTTCTTAAGCGCAAAAATTTCTGGAAGTAGTAGCAGAGGCAACTTACTTCACAATAGTTGGAAGCATTTGGAGGGAGAGCCAAGAACTTCCATCTATACAGTGAGGTCTGTGTTTACTCCTTCGTCTGTGGTCTGCATCTCACTAGCTGGAGAAGTTCCTGTGGAGCTCCCCTCTAGATGCCATCCAGAGAAGTTTCTTATGGCTTGATTAAGACCTCAGACTAAAAACACAAAACCAAAAAAAAAACAGTGTGTGTAATTGCTAATACTTGCTAATAGTTGAAGTTGCTAAGAGGCTAATGGTCTTCAGACTGGGACAAAGCCTTCCATGGAACCTTCATCACTTAGTACAAGCTGTGAACATCACCAAAGCAGGTTCACTGATCTCAGATGATACTTTCTTTACTAGATTTCCATGATAGGGATCTCCTTTATGCCAAAAAGTCTTATTTGTGTCCAGAGTTCTTGGAGATTCATTCCAAACCCTTGCTCTGGGTCCAGTCTTCCTGACCCTTATTGCTCCCACAGAAAGAATTTGTTGTGCCTGTTTAAACTGTTTAGGAGATTCTGAAGACTGACCTTTTAGAAATGGTGAACCGTAGTAAACTGAATATATAGAAAATTAGTAGGACTTTATTAACAAATAGAAACATTTAATTAGCCATGGAATGGCTAGGCACAGTATGAAGGATGTTTGCCATTTAATTTGGTTTATGGAGTTAAAGCTAGACCAGATAATGAAGCAGAAAGTTATTTCTCAGCAAAGCAAATTATGGCAAAATACAGAAAGCCTTCAGTGGAGCTGAATGGGATATGTGTACTAAAGAGAACTGTCACCGAGAGGAAATGAAAACTGTTCGATGACAGATTAATGTGCACAAAAATGTAGTACATGCCATTCAGTCATAAATATTGAGAGGTTAAAGTGGCCAACTGGAATTAACATGACTGTGGAAAAAGTAATGAAAACTAAGAAAAGAATACGTAAGTTATTAAACACCATTTGTAGTAAAGGACCTAGAAATATTATAGAATATAATAAAAGCGAATGTGAAAATTCCAAACAAATAAAACCCAAAGAATAAAAGGCTGATTGTGGAGGATTTGACAATAGATAATAAGGTAGTTCTCAGTTGCATGAAGAATGAAATTGCATTGGAAATGCCAAGCTGGGTTAGAACACTGGTCCATCAAGACCTTTCTGTGGTTTTGCCTTTTTCCTACCCCAATTGCCTCTTACAGCTCACTGTGACAATATGTTAATTCTGTATCCTGGCAGATAAAGGCATTTTGTAAATCTTAGAGGAAGAAACCAAAAGCATGATTAAAGCTGTATAAATGTGAAAAACCATGTTCTTCTACTGATATAGGCATTAAAATGGAACCAACTCCCCCCAGTCGGTATGGGTTCTTAATTCTTCCTGTATTCCTATTTACCTGAACCATTTTAATATAAATTACTTTCAGAGTAACTACTCTGCAGCAGACCAAAACTGTAAGTGGTATGATAATGCTAGGGATTTCATTTCAGAAACCCAGCTGTCCTGATGTATCTTGAGGGCTTCCATCTAGAAGCTAATCAGGCAAAAATAAATGTGTTACAGTGATACTATTTCTCTTTGACTATTATTATAATGTGTGTGGGGTTTTTGTAGCTGAGAAAACAGTTTATACAGCTCAAGTCAGAGAAAACCTAAGCTCATTTTGAATCATTGACCTTCTAGCCATTTCCCAGAGACTGGAAAGACCATAATGCCCTGCTTCGAGACATTGCTTGGGAATGCAATCCCCAAATTAAAAAAATGGGGATTTTTGGTTTACAATACAGTTTGACAAGCTTTGTTGCTTGAAATGGTCAGCTTCTTTCTAATAAAAATGGGTCCATTTTATAAATAGGGACCTTGAGAAGTAAGCAGAATGTCTTAAGGTGATTCCTTTCCTTAGCATTTTTTTCAGGTCTGCAGCAGATGTCTGTCTTCATCCTGCTGCTGCTGCTGTTATTCAGTAAAATGATAAAGCATTAGTTAAACAAAGATAAAATGTTGCTGAGCACCCCAATATGTTATAAACAAACATCTTGAAGCATTGGAGCTGAACCAAACAACTCTGTTTCCCTCTCTTTCTTGGTTTAATTAATGTATTGATTTCAAATTCTTCTTGATTGTTGGCATAAACTGTCTCTTTGAGAATGCCTCCGGGGAGGAAGCAAAGAGGTCATGATATCTGCTGCACTTTGTCAACCGAAAAGTGCACAATTGTGAAACTATGGAAATTATTCCCTGAAGAATCTATTAAAAGGTTCCAAACAACATTTCTTTAAGCAAATTCAGTGAATAATTTCATCCTGTCTCCCTTCGTGTGCTGTTGCACACAACTAGGGTTTCTAAGAACCTGAAATAAAGCCTTCCAATTTCCACTAAAAGAAAAAGGTAATAAAATTTAATTGTGTACTTGAACAGAGCATGTCATTTCCTATGCATCTGATCAATAATTCATTGATTGCCTTTTGCCTGAGGAAAGTTCAGTACGTAGATTCAGCCAGTAGGAATATTGCATAGTGCAGCCTTGTCCTGTTTATTAATGATACTTTTCCTGAATTTGGATCACTAGGCTACCAAGGTGACAGCAGATGGTGAGCAAACCAGGCAGGATGCTGAGAGGACTAATGACAGAGCGAAATCTCTTGGACAGTTCGTCAAAGACATTCTCCAAGCTGCTGAAGGTATCGGAAAAAGAAAAATATGCCAACTGTTTCTCAAGAAAACTGAAGGATGGTGGGGAAGAGGGTCTGAGAGACAGTGAGGAAGAGCTTATTCACTGAGAAATGTCATGTGCTTTAAATGTTTGGTGAAGAAACTACAGTCAACTATCTTCAGGCTTTTTGAAATCTACAGTTGCAGTTTATATAAAGAGTGCATTGGCAATTATGAACAAAGACTAGCAGAATATTGAGTATGTATGTTCAGGATTTTTGCAGTTATTTGAAGAAAAGCTATTATGAGGAAGTAGCTAACAGGACTTAGCTTTTGTTTATTTTGAAAGCAGTTAAAAACATGTATTGGTAAAAAAGCTTGATGTAATTTTAGCACTTGGTACATTAACACTTCATCTTAATTCCCAAAAATTACTTCAAAAATACATTACTACTTTCTGTTAACGAACATCTGCTGCTTGGAATTTGCAAGTGACTCTTAACTCTACTTAAGTAATGTCTTGGGGCCAGCTCTCTTCCACAAGCTGATTCACTGCAGTTACAAATGCAGTAAAGACTTATGAGCAAAAGTATTGTAGAGGGTTTTGAGAAGCAAGACCTACATATTGCATGAAGCTGTTTAATAATATAATGGCTCAAGTATATGAAAATGATTGGCAATCACAGGCAGGTTTTTACTTAAAAAATACTGATCTGTTCCTTCTTCCTCAAAACTCCCACTACAGTACTGATGTCAGGAGTTCTGCTTCTGAAGGTCCATTCCAAGTGCTATGAAATACATTTTATATTGCCTTTCTTGTAGCACATCCCATTACATGCCCTGTAGCTGAACTGAACAGCAATTCTGGATATCTTAGGACGTACAACTTTGACATTGTCATGCTTTAGCCCCAGTCAGCAAGTAAACGTCACACAACCGCTCACTCACTCCCCCCACCCCTGTGGGATGGGGGAGAGAATAGGAAGGGCCAAAGTAAGAAAACTCATGGACTGATATAGGAACAGTTTAATAATTAAAATAAAACAGTAACAATAATAATAATATAATGAATAGGAAAATAATGAGAGAGAGATTGAACCTCAAGAGGAGAGGAAAAAACCCAAACCAGTGATGCAACCGCTCACCATCCGCCAACTGACGCCGCCGGTCCCTGAGCTGCAATCACTGCTTCCTGCAGCCAACTCCCCCCAGTTAATATACTGGGCATGACATCATATGATGCAGAGTATCCCTTTGGTTGGTTTGGATCAGCTATCTTGGCTGTGCCCCCTCCCCTCCCAGCTTTTTGTGCACCCGGCAGAGCATGGGAAGCTGGAAAGTCCTTGACTAGTACAAGCACTACCCAGCAACAACTAAAACATGAGTGTGTTATCAATATTATTCTATACTAAGTCCAAAACACAGCACTATACCAGCTACAGTGAAGAAAATTAACTCTATCCCAGCTAAAACCATGACAGACATGAAATAAATGTGGGAAAAGCAACAAGAAACAGTAAGCAAGTTTTCAAGAAGTTTTTTAAACAAAAGACCAGGCTTTTCATATTTCAAGATGAATTTGGAATGAAAAGGGCTAAACCAATTTTTTGCTCCACAAAATGTATGCTCAGTGTTTGTAATCCAAAGAACAGTTTCCTCAAGCAGGTTTAGCAATAGGAAGTACAGAGTTATAATACATAGAGGGGGTGAAATAAATTTATGCAGTATCTTAGAAGTAGACAAAGACTTTAAAATCAATGTGTTTGCCTAGTGGCCAAGTTAACATTTTAAGAATAGATGAAATATAGGAGCACAGGACTGAAAGATACCTCCTGGGCTGCTGCATCCACTCCCCTGATACCATAAACTTTCTAACCCTCTTCTTCAAAGTATTTCCCACAAATACACACAATCTCAATAGGAGGCAGTTTCAGAACTCTGCATAAGTACAAACCTTCCATTTCTAGCTAAAAATATTTGTATTTAGTTTATCATCATGTGCTCTTTCGCCAACCTTGCTCTTCTGTTCAAATAGGTTTTTTCCTCTCCCTCGCTTCTCCTCCTTCCCCCACCCCCAACTATGTTCACAGAGAGGAATCATTCAGCCCTTTTTTTCTAGACTAAAACATCTTAAAGTGTACTCTCCCAGATCTCCTACTGACCTTCATATAATTTCAATTCCTCTGTTCAAAATTAGGTTCATCTTTCCTGAGGACAGGTAACAAGCATTGAAATGAGGTTGCTTCAGTGTCTTGCACTTCAATAGCAGTAAACCCGCCTATGTCAGCTCTCCCCATACATTCTGGGGTAGCATTTCCTTTTTTTCACAGCTGGGTGCCACTGGAGATTCATTATATAGCTATGTTCTTCCCATTCATACCTTATATCTAACTGGCAGAGCTATAGTTTACAGGTGTAATTTCTGTTGTTATTTAGTTCACAACCTTATATTTTCTACTACTGAATCTCATTCTGGTCCGATTACTTCAGTTTTGAAGGTCACACAGTTCTTTCTGCATAGCTTTCCAATCCTTCTCTACTAAGACTGTCTTACAACTTTTCCTCATAAGCATATTTTCTGAGCAGACTTCCTTCTTATTTTCCCCCATCACTAATTAAAATATTCAACTAGATATGCTAATAAACCATATAGCCTGACATGTGCTACCTTTGGGAAAAAAAAAAAACAAACCCAGACATTCATTCATTTATTCCACAACCTGTTTTTCACTTACTTCCAAAGCAAGTTCTCAGGCTGTAGTGGAACTCCTGTTTCTTCAAAACAGGCACTACATTTTCTTGTTCTCAGTCAAGTAGTCTTCTTCCTGCATTTGCAATGTCATGCACCAGTTCTTTCAAGTTTCTAGAATGGCAGTTCTCTGGCCATTCCAGCTTGAGTTCTTCAAAATGTTCTTCCTCTTGTTGTGATAATATCTATATTCTTAATTCTGATTGCTATCCTCAATTGTCTTCCTGTTCAAGATCACCATCTTTCAAGAACTAAGGATAAACTTTCATCTTATGCTGGATCCATTCCTAGATTATTTTAAAATCTGACAGCATTTTAACTGCATAATGGCCCTATACCTTCTTTGTCTGCTCTTTTCGACCTATGAGACGTTGCTAGATTGTTTGTTAAAGACTTTATGTCCACTCGTAATGTTCTGACTGAGATGACCTACCAGTTTGCAAGTATTAATTAGGACTGCTCCTTGTCCCCCATCCCTAGATTACAGATTTCTGAAGGTTATAGTACTTTGGTTCTCTAGGAATGGAGGCCTGTGTCTGATCCTGTGCTCCTTAGTACTTGTTGACACTAGGCAACAACTTCAGGATGAAATGCCATGAAAGGCATATTTCCTTCCATTGACTGAAAGTAATGCTTGAGAAGGCAAGTGACTGTAGGTCTGACAGATGCTTTCCTAAACGTCAGGGAGTCAAGGAATTCTTCAAGCCATAAAAACTCCTTATTACAAATGAGAAGTTTGTAGTGATTTGTTGTAATGACCATACGGTGACCATTGATCCATTTCTGCTGAACTGATTGCTGACTTTCTGAACTTCTGAGTACCTGTAAGTAGTTTTCCCTCTTAACCATGGAATTTCCCCAGCTTTGCACTTCCTTGTGTTCATCTATGTCAGTGCATCCAAGTCTTTTCCCACCACTAGACTCTGATAGTTTGCAGTATACTAAGACTAGAAAGTAAAGATTGTTATGAGAAGAGGAGGATGGAGAAGACAGATACAGCTAGGTGTACTTTTGTCTGAACTTAATAAAAGGTGAGATAACCCATCCATTTTCTCTTTTAAGGTAAATATTCAGGGAGATTAAATTGCTATTTGTTTATTCCAGATTTTTTTTACAAAAAAAGTGCCTATTCCTGGCCTGAGGTAACTTAGTAATGATACATAACATAATACACAGAAATGATCCGTGATCCATTTAAGCAAACTGTAGTCTTTTTCCAGTCCTCACTATCCCACACATAACCACTCTTGATAAAAGATCCAAATCTCAGTTCTCACCAGCGAATCGAGATCAGTGGGTTAGAATTTTCTTCACAATTTGCTCTAAACCTACACAACGTGTAGATGAAATAGTAATTTATTTGAATTTTGGAAGACAGATTTACATTTCTTCAATTAAAGATTTAATTTAACATATTCAGAAGTACCCATGCGACCAGGACCTGACTGAAGTAGGAACCGATTGTTGCAAATGACGTAGTGTACATTCTGGTATGTTGTGGTGTACTGTGGCAGAAAGATTTTCATCAGTGCTTGAATGTGATACCATGTATACACTTTATCGATTAGCAATAATTCAGCTATTCCAAACACATAATGCATTTACAGTGTACCATCATCTATTCCAACCTTCATACCCTTCTTTTCCATTTCTGGGTATCTACTTCTAACCACATGAGTGGGTTTAAACATCCGTGGGTGTCTTTCACTTGTCTCCCCTTTTTCTGAAATTTCCCAATCGGTTATTATTCCTAGCACTGTTAAGTCTGAATGCTAAAAATGACATATTTGAAGTTCTCCAAAAGTAATTTAAATCTAATTTTCTTTGCTTGTACTGTCTGCTCCTTAATTCTATGAGTAATATACCAGATTATCTTCTGCTGTTTCAAAGGTTCAGTGCAAATTCCTTCTTTCAGGGGGAGGAGGAGGGAAGCAATATATTTCTTATACTGGATATAAAGGCTTCTTTAATTACTGTGCTTAAAAGTGAGCTGTAATAAAAGGTTTGATGAAACACGTAACATTTTCTCATTTGTTACTGATCATTGGATTAACCATCCTTTATATTTCACAGCAGGAATAACCAGTGCAAGTTGCGTTGCACTTGCTGATGGAGTTGATGGGCAGATGCTTGAAGCCTCTGTTGTTTTTATTTACTAACTCCCTACCTAAATATTTTTTGGCCCTCTGCAGCTGCAAAAGAAGATGCTATAAAACTGAATGAGACACTCAGAACCCAAGACGAGAGCTTGGAGAAGAGTATTCCAGGACTGCAGAGTGAGGCTGACAGAATGATCGCAGAGTTGAGAAGTAGAGAGCTGAATATGCAAGAAAGAATAGCTCAAGATGAGTTAAAGTGAGTAGAGAGACCTCAGCCTTCAACCTCCCAGTGACAACACCTGACTCTTGTAAATGTGATTGTCACCTTTTCCAACCCAGTTTTCAAGCTGGAGCTTACAGAAACGTGAAGGAAAGCCCAGTCTAATAGTTCATATCTGTTAAAGTAGCATTTGCATTTTTGGAAATCCTTACATATGTGGAAAGCAATCCCTAGGAAATTACTTCTCTGCTCCACGCGTGCCAGCAACATTTCTAATCCAATTCTAAGCAATTTTACTCAGTTTTTAGTTTTTAGCTTCTGCTTCAGACCTGATGAATGGCTTTTGTACTAAAAAGCTTGTCTAGAAGCTTGGAGTTTTTTTCTGGAAAACTAATTGGTCTAATAAAAAAATTATCTGCCTGCAAATCTGTCCAGTAGCATAGACATTCAAAAGGATGTATTTTGGCATCAGAGTGTTCCAACTCTGTGGCACAGTTCAAAAGCCCGGGGCTTGGTTATTTAGCTACCTGTAAAAATAAAAACTATATATGTATATACAATTATACTGGCAGCTCTTTATAAAGCATTTTGCAAAATGCTGAAAACTTACCTGATGCAGAAAAATACTTGGCCTGAAGTTAAAATTCTAGTATTATGTAACTTCTGTATCAGTCAGACCAGGCATATTCCTAGAGCTAGGCTTTGCTTAGCAATTCACCAGAGCGAGCAACTAGCAGGTAATCCAGCTGAGCAGCTACGTGGTCCATTGAAGTTGTGACGGCTCAGAAAACTGTCTGGGATAGAGGTATTCAGGCCTGAAAATGTCAGTTATCAGGTTTGTGCATACTGTAAGGAGGCATAAATAGAATACAAGAGTAGCTAACAATTCCAAGCAGTATAGAATCAGATTTGCACTGCCAATCTTACACTTTATAAACCGGATAATTTTCTGGAAATCCTACCAGTACAGTACTTCTTCCCATAATTCTGATGGTTTAGCTTTCTGTTCTCTTGAGAAAGGATATGTTGCAAACTTATTTTTCAGCAGTGTTTTATTGCTTTTTCTTCTCATTCCACTGAGCCTCTTCTATACCTTCTCCACTCACACAGAGAAACAAACCAGGAAAAAGTAAGGATAAGAAAAATTTAGCCAAACCTTTGAAAGTGCTGCCTGAAATTTTAGAGCAGACTGGGGGGAGGCCTTTTAGAGAAGGTGTTCTTAGTCCTCAAATGCTACAGCCAACATCAAATTGTTGGACTAACATGAAATAATTTTGTACTCTAGTCCAATATCTAGAGTAGAAAACGCAGTAGGGATTTTTTGAGGGAAAGAACTTTTCTCTCCCTTACCATTCTTCCTGAAATGTGCAAAGTGAGTATTTTCATTTCCTGATAAACGAATAGATTTTACACTAAGAAATACATGAATATACTCACTGATTTCAATCAAAGTTTTATGGTTTATCTGAAGGATAGGATTACCTCTTTATAGGCAGTCATTGAGATCCAAGAAATTTTGGCAGTGAACTCAACAGAAGGAAAATTAGTCACTGTGGATTTCAGGGTGGGGAGGAAAGGTGCCTAGATAACATTTTATGAAACTCTTCTATATTGCCTCTTAAAGAAAAATGTCTTAAAATTGCTTAAATAATGTAGTAAGATAGCGGACAGGACATGTTTTGCAAGGAAAAAGGATAAAGAAAAATTAATCATTCTTAAAACTGCGCACGCATGTGTGTGAGTCACTATGCTAACATGTATTTTTACAGACTCATTTAGAAATATTTCCTTTTAATGGCTCTGCAAGTGTCATGATCACTTTAAGGAGTTAATCATGTTTACTTTTTGGTGAGATGTGTTTTGGCAATGATTGTATTCTGCTTTCAGGATTTTGTCCAAGAACAGAATTACAAGAATCAGTGGATTCTTCTTACCTCTCCTATGTTTTCAGTGAATTCTTCAAAGTTAAATCCGGAAGAAAAATGAATTAAAGTCTTCTTGCTGTCATAGATGGAAAAACTCATGCAGCTTTTTCCCTCACTTATTTTCCTTCAAACTTTTCAAATCAAGTCTGTAATCTGATTGCCTTAGTGTACTGAAACGGCACATCGGTCAATAATTTCTCTCTAAAAGGACATGTTAAAAATACACCAGTTTCTGTCCTAAACCACCCTGATTTTCCTACTTATGAAAAAAATCTTTCAATATTGTATAGCATTCCTACACATTTTCTCAGATGCCACTGAGTTGCTATTGAGGGACGCTGTGAGCCAGAATTCTCTCTTTCGATGTAGTGTGCTGAATAGCTTTATTTTTGTGTGACTTTTTATGCCATAAATTTGAATGATGGTTTTTGAGCCACTGTGAACTTCTGTCATCCAGTTTCCTGTAAGAATGACTTACGTCACTCAGCCACACAGTGTTTGAAGTGGTGCTTCCTGTGTTTTGACATTGCTTCATGCTATTTTCATTTTTGTATTTGGAAAGACATTGGACAGCTGATCACCTTATCCATGGTACTCGTGATGTTATAGTCCTCATTTATTCTCCAGATAGGACAATTCTAACATATTTAGACTTTCATATATAGAGAGGGGTTTTTTTTAAATCATTTTGTCATTAGTTTCTAATCTTTCCTTTGTTCCCTTCTACTCATTTTGATGATCCAGACCATACAGCATTCCAGGTGTAATGCCAGACCTGTGACTGTTTCTTCTAACACTTCAAGCATTTTGTATAGTTTTGTTCTTTTTCTAGGAAGGTATCCAGTGAAAGTAGCACAGCTTAAATGTGCAAGGTAGCAGTTCAAAAAATGTGGTGCAGTCCAGTCACACAGAAATTCTGGTACATAAAGCAAGGGATTACATGGAGCAGATTTATTGCCTTGTACTTCATTAGAAAGAGCAGAGGGAAAAATGCACAACAGGTCGGTAGGAAGTGTTATATTCAGAGCACCAATAAGGTGTTTTGAGGTAAACTACAGGATAGATATGTAATTTGGACTGTGCTATGAGGCAAGGGCATAAAAAGGAAATCAATCTGTCTTGTACTGTTCCTCCAGTGCTGCAGAGTCATGAGGGTGTCAAAATTTGCCAGAGTGTAAGACAGTAGCGGCTTGTACAAAGAACAATGGAGGAGGTATGGGAGAAATTCTGAATTCCTTTCTACATTTCTTCTGTGACAGGGTGTCAATACTGGGATTTAATTTTTGATTAAATATTTTGTCCTCAGAAGTTGCAAATTCACAACATGAATTATTTCTTTTCATCAAAACCAAAGGCAGGGCAGATGGGGAAAAAACATCCAGCTCAGAAAATCCCAAAGCTAAGGTAACAATTTGGCTTTCCTTGGCTCCAGTTCAGATCCTTCATCTAAATTATGCCCAGTGGCAGCATATCTTTTCCACCTCTCAGATAATTTGTGTGTGTGTGTGCTTTTATTTATGTGGTTATTTTTACAAGGTTTCTAATGGAACTGATTATATGCAGGCAGGCCAAATTGCAGTGTTTTTCAAAAAATACAGTTCTTGTTTTCCACACAGCTTCTTCAGACCCATTGTCATAATGAGACAGGAAGAAAAACTTTATCTGTTCTGGGTATCTATCATACAAATTCCTGTTCAGTCAGGATGTTTCTTTATCTCTAAAGCACCATTTTGGAAGTGCCTCTCTTTTTTCTTTTTTTTTTTTTCTTTTTCCCTGTCCTCCTTCTGTCAATGCATTAACACAGAACACAGTGGTGTTGCATTACATGAAACTGATTCAATGGTCTGGTATCATGAGGCAGAGAAATGACAGGTCATAAAGACTCCAGTACTCCAGTCCTTTAAAACTGGGTGCAGCAACACTCTAATGATCAAGAAATATTGTATGCCCTTACAATATTTCTATTCCTTCTATTTCTGTGTTGCCAAATTCCATTAAAAGTACCTCAGAATTTATTTTAGATAAGCAAAATTCTTTGGCTACTGGAAGTCATAAATCCAAGGATCCTGGGGGTTGTTTCTTTCACAGGAAAGTATTTATGATTTTTGACTGTCTAAAGCAGTTTGCTTCAAGACAGCTTGAAAGCATGCATATCTACATATGCCCCTTAGTTCAAGGTAAGAAACTACTTTGTGTCACATGTCACATTAATGTAAATGAAGAAGATCTTTTAGACAAGTTGAAATGTTTCAGAAAACCTCACTTTACTAGTCAGATCTCCAGAATGGGAATTTACCAAAAAAAAAAAAAAAAAAAGAGAGAGAGAAAACAGTCTTCAATGGAGAATATTTGAATATTTTCTACTTTGTGAATAGGACTTTATTGTCATTTAAAAACCTCTTTAAGAAAGGGCTTAAGAACAACTGTCATTTCACTTTATTAAGTATGTGTTCTCTTGAAAGTTACTTTGAGATTTAATTTAGAAGTCTACTCATCTGCATGTTATTAAGAATATTCAGACTATTTGGTGTAGGGAATATGAACTCAGTGCCTTCATGGATGGTGATGTATTGCAGGAATGCAGAAGATCTTTTGGACAAGGTGAAGAAGTTATTTGGTGAGCCCAGTGAGAAAAATGAGGATCTCAAAAATGAGGTCCGGGACAAGCTAGCAAACTACCACACCAAAGTTGATGATGCTCGAGATCTGCTAAGAGAAGCTATGAGTAAAATTAGGGAGGCTGATCGTTTATCTGCAGTCAACCAAAAAAATATGACCATGGTAGAGGTGAGTGCTGACAAGTTGTATCTGTGATTACTCAAAGTCTGATCAAAGTTTGAAACTTTGCATGATTAAATCCTGAAACAGAAATATAAGCAAACCAAAAATATTATTAAAATACGTCTGATATAATTAGAAGGAAACATGTTCCTCAGAATGATGAAACGCTTTGGTTTTTAAAAGTAGAATTACTGCACGGCTTTATAAAAATAATATCATCTGCTTTTAAACACTGAGTGGAGGGTGCATTGGATTTATTATTCTGGGGGAGATTAAATTTATCCCAGTCTAAATAGTAATGTAAAATTCAAATCCTGTGCTCAAGATTTAAATAGGAGTTCAGTTAAAATCTTCACTGTCATATATTTGCGCCTAGAAAACTTACACTTTCATATCCCTCTCCAACCCCTGGGAAGAAGACTGAAGGGGTATGTGTATATTACAGAATAATAAATCAAACTCTATCCTCTGTAGTTAGTAGATGTTATAAATTATCTCCCTCATAGCAGAGGGGTCTGCTTGTGATTTAATTTAAATTGCAGAGACTTAAAGAGCATATTATAACCTACATTAACAAGCATTTAACCAAGACATAAAGAGCAGAGTCAACCTAATGAAGATAAATGTTTCAACTCTGTTTGTATCTCGATGAGCTTGTGCTTCATGTACAATGATGAGGTTAGCATTCCAAGACCTCAGTTCTCAGCAGAGATTTGTGGGCTTGATTGAACTAAGGAAATACAGTGCTGTAAAAAAGTTAGGTGATCTCTGTTCTGTGCATATTCTTCCCAAAGGTGGATGGATAAAGGTTGGAGAAATTACCTGCTATCTCAGTTTTTAAAATATTCTCTGCATCACAGTATCAGAGTGCCTGAAGGCATCCTTTCCAGCAGTTCTGCCCACCGGGATGTTTTGAAGAGGTTTTTTGCTTTATTTTGACCCTGTTTTGTCCAAGAAGCCATCACAGCCCTCTTAATGTTAGAACACCATTTTGTCCTATCAAACTAATCTGTGATACTTGATGGATCTTGCACAGGAAATTGCCAGTTCCTTTTTCGGAAGTCCATCCTTACTACACAATATGCGGTATTTTTACTAGTTGGAAATTCAAGAATCCCCAGGTTGCTCCAAACTATCATCTTTTATTTTACATTCAGTAGTTGGTGAAACACCAGTGGACATAAATAGGGGAGCAGCAGAATATTTTGACAAATTTTGCCTTCATAGCCAGAGAAGGTACTTGTCAAAATGAGGAACTTGCACATCTGGGTAAAGATTAGGATTTCTAACTTCTTTCTGATTCGTTTTGCAATAGTACTACAGTCAGTTACCTCAGTTATAGAGCAACAAAAAGCCTACTATGTGGGAGGGGGATACAAAGCTGAGGACAGGAGGAGAAGGAAAACATATCTTACACTATATGTGCTTTATTGTTGTCACTATCTTTGTTCTGAAAGCTCAGAGAATTCCAGAAGTGGCATTTTGGCACGGTGACAAAATGCAGTCTTGTATTGGGATGCTGGTATTTGAACTGGCATCCCAGCTCTAATAAACAGCTCATATTTTTCTTTGTGTGAACACATCCTATAGAAAAAGAAGCAAGCTGTAGAAGATGGCAGACAAGATGTTGAGAAGAGCCTGCAGGAAGGGAATGATGCCCTTAATGAAGCCAACAAACTTGCAAATGAAATCAGCTTAGCTGCAGAGGTGAGTGTTTTATCATCCTTATCTGAGAGTTAGTACAACAAAGCATCATTATGGAAGCAAAATAGATACTTAAAGTAACACCTGATTTTTCTTTTTATTTATGAATGTTGGAATATTTGATTGGAAGAAATCATTTTTCCATTGCTGCATGGCAGAAAAGTAAATCTGGTATATAAAAATGAATAACTTTGAGATTTAAATGATTCGCTGGATTACACAAATAGCAAGCTTATAATTTTTCATGGGCTCTGCTTTCTTTTATAACTATCATATTGTGATTGCAGTACTGACTTTATCTTTAGAATTGCAGATACAGCAGATCCATTTACAATCTCACTGTGACTCTGTGATCTAGATGCAGATTTATCTGCACAAAAAATGTGTGTGCGTATCAGAAGGAAACTTCAGAAATAATTTGTTGCCTGTGGCAACAATTTTAAGTCTAGAGAGATCAGAGGGAGGGGAGGATTGCACTCTCATTTTACATAACGTTTCTGAAAATTCTGCCTTAAAAGTTTTATCAACAGAGTTTGAGGTCAGTGCCTTAGCTACAAAAAAATATATCTTGAAATATCATTGGTTCTGAAAATATTTCCATCTTGCAATGAAAATTGTTAAAATGAATTTAAAAATGCCTTTTGGAGAAATGGGAAAGAAAACACTTTGAGACAGCTTATTGGAAAAGGAATGGCAGGTATCCAAGAAGTATAGTTCTTACTAAGATACCTTAATAAGCAAAAATGCATTGGAGTCACTCAAGGGGTCCTGAAATATGAAACTTCTGTCCTTGGTTAGTTACTATTGTGGAATGTGGCAACAATTCAGTATAACTATGAATGCATCTTCATTTAGGAAAGAAGTCCAAATTAGAGTTCATAAGCTTTTAAACTGTGCAGCTCAACTGTAAAATAAAATCTTCTACTAAGCTCAAGAGAGGCAAGTAGCTCTTGGAATGCTGTTTGGTCACCCCTCTGCTCTCCAGTCCAGCCATTCCTTTATTCTTTCCATATACCATAGAATCATAGAATGTCCTGAGTTGGAAGGGACACACAAGGATCATCAAGTCCAACTCCCGTCCCTGCACAGGACAACCCCAAATTCACACCATATCTCTGAGGGCGTTGTCCAAGTGTTTCTTGAATAACATCAGGCTTGGTGCTGTGACTGCCTCCCAGGGGAGCCTGTTCCAGTGCTCCACCACCCTCTGTGGGAAGAACCTTTTCCTAATATTAGTTCCCTGAAGTCTTAATGCATGGGGAAGTTATGAGATAATATTCCACAAGGAAAATGTATGTATATAAAAGGCTACAGAAAGCTTGCATTCAGCCTCCTAAAGGCCTTTCTTTTGTCATTTTCAGTATGTTGAAGGCATTGCAGATAAGCTACAGCCAATGTCTGATCAGCTGAAGGATAAAACAGACGACTTATCACAAGAAATTCATGTCAGGATGCTTCCAGAAAAGGTGTTGCAAGCTGAGAACCATGCAGCCCAGCTGAATGAATCATCTGCAATACTGGATGGGTAAGGCAGCCATTCATTAGTAATGGTAAAATCATAAAGCAGGTTTGTAAAATTGCTTGACAGAACTTAAAGGGCATTCTTCTTAGACTTTGGCATCTGTCACTGGGAGTATACAGATAACCGCTATTCTATGAGTATGCAACTATCCAGTTGGTTGTGTGTGAACCTCTTGTAAACCGTTTCATACATCTTATGATGCTTATAGGCTGCATTACCTGCAAACAGTCACCTCAGATGCACTCTTACCACAGTTTAACTTATCATATGCTTATTTCTATGTTGTTGTAAAAAAAGACTGAACTTTGGCTAACAGAGTCCACTATGCGTTTTCACAAACATTTGTTAAAAACAAGCCATATTTTTATTTCTAAGATGACCGTTTTGGAAGGAGACCTTTATCATGGTGCTAATTTGTTTACTGTCAGAAATCCCCCATAGCAACAGACAGTAATCCCTCTAGTGGTTTCAAAACAGTCTCCCAAAATGAGTAGGTGTCATGGACCAAAATGCTTAAACCTAAGTACAGAAACTTCATTTTCTGTTTACCACTGTCACATTCCTAAATATAAGTGAGAATTGCAGTGCCCTTGGTTTATATGACCATAGCCCTTTCAGAAGTATGATACTTTATAAGTCATCGTGAATATAGTTTCCTGGAAAGAATAAAAAGTAAGGGTGGTTTTTGTTTTGTTTGGGAGTTGTTGGGGGTGTTTCTGGAGGAAAAGGTGTTTTATTGCATTTTTTGCATTTAAGAAAGCAAGCCATAAATAGTAAATGTAATTTGAAACAGTAATACTCAGAAATAGATCATTGATATTCTGCTTCTTGGACCTGTCCCAAGCATAGCTGCAGAATTTTTTTTTTTCTCAAAAGCACTGCATGAACAAAAAAGCGATATTATTCTTTTAACATCAACAATATGTTCCTTTTTTGCCGCTTACATCTTTTAGATCTACCTGAAGACTTTAATATCCCAAAGTCTTGTGAGCAGACACTTAACGCATTTTTCTTGCCAGCATCTGTAATTTTGAGGAAAAGGCACAGAATTATCTCTGATAAAGTGTCTGATACTTGTAAAATTACTGGCTTCATATACAGCGTAGTCACACTACTCTAGATATTCAGTCTCATTTATGTTTTGAGGAGTACATAAAATAATGATAGCTGTGGTTTTCTCAGTAAAAAAGATTTGAAGGGCTCTATTTCCAGAAAAGCGTGGCTTTTGTAAATGCTCTGTGCACTGTCTGATTAGGACACATCAGTTTTGTGGTACATCTCCAGGCCTAAAGTAGGTGACTAGTGTCACATCGAACCACAGTACTGAATTTAGATATAAATATCCAAATAAATGGAAAGTTGGCTTGGAGGAACTAAGAAGCAGAAAAGAATATTTTGCTTCCTTAATGAAATGTTGGCAAGACATATTTTGAGACAGAGGTATTTAACCATGCTAAATAGACTTTTTTATGGGTGTGTTCCTGTGCCTTCTGTCTTAACACAGTTGACAGCTCCGCCTTAGAGAGCTTAGGGTAGTGTTTAAAGTCATATTCACTGTGGTATATCAGTACCATGTATACTTCTATCTGATCTGGACATCAACCTCGGTTTCTCAAGATATACTGTAAAAAATGCAGAATCAAAGACATTAAAAATTATATCTAAAAGCAAATTGCTCAAAATTAAAATTTTTAATGTGGTTAGATATATGATTTCAAAAGACAAAAAATACCATGGTGCTATGTAATCCTGCATCAGGATAAAGCTGTTTACTTCATGCACTGACATTAAACAGTGACATTTTACAGGAATACACAGCCTCTACCTGTCTTACAAATTCAAAAATATATCTGTCTTCACAACTGGCACTTGGGTGTCTTTCAGTTAATACTAAATTTGCTGAAAAGTACCATTTCATCTTACAGGAGAAATTGAGGGAGAACCCTTTCTCTCCAATCACCCCCTAAGGCTTCAAATAGTATATTGATTGAAGGTGAAGATGTTCTCTTGAGTGTTAGAATGTGGAACAGTTCATTAATTTAACCTAGAAAAAAATGTTATTTTTCCCATATAGAAGGAAGTATTAGTGTAGGCTTCTCCCTTATGGGTAATCGCCTGCTGATGAGTAAATACCATTGGTCTTTAGCAAATTCAGTTCAGTTCCTTCCTAACCAGAAGGGATTTGAACCATATTTCTAAGCAGTACTTGAGCTACTAGCTAGACAGCTATTCAGGGCTGCACATTTCTCTAACAGAGCATCACAAAAACTTACTCTAGCCTAGTGAGCTCCATCTGTAGTTGAGGAATGGGATATGCTTTTCCAGGAGTGATGCAGAGGCAGCTCAGTCATGCTGTTTCTGCAGTAGCCTAAAGGGAATCTCTCTCCCTCTATTAACTACATGTGGAGTCCACGGAGTATACCTTCTGTCCCCTTTGCCTTTCCTGTTGCATTTTGTAGAACTCATTAAATACTCATTGAAGTGAGGATTGGAGCCCAGCTGTCCCCAGAGAACAGGTTAATTACTAGGTCAGAGAATGAATTTATCTTTCTTCCACACACACTGTCTCAATGACTAAGTATTTTATACAAGCTGGAACAGGTCCAGCAAGAGTAATCCCTGCCTCCCTTATATTACCATATACCTTGATGGCTAGAACATTTACCAGAGAAGCAAAAATCCAAGTTGAAATCCATTCTTGTCCAGTTCAAGCAGGGATTTTAGCTCATTTACCATTTATTCAGGAAAAGCATCATAGGCATCAGGCATAATGTATTCTGAGAGAGATTTCTTCAAGTTAATTTTGTAGGTGCAGTACTTCTTTGTAGAAATTTTTTGCATATATCATAGAAAGAGAGTGCAAGAAAAGTGATTTCCCCAGCTTCCTGGCTAGAAATTCCCCTGAAAGGGGGTTAGCTGAGCTCCAGTCCCTGTGCCAGGATATATTATTTGTTTATAATTACCTTTTAATCTAATTATAGTTATTGGAAGGGAGTATTTTATGTAAATGGAACACCCCATTCAATAGGAAGCATTATTGGTTATGGTTTTCATTTTGGTCAGTGAAATTAACATTTAGTATTTGGTTTAGACAGTGACATCTCCTCCAAACCCAGCACCTCCCTGATTTAGGTGTATCTGCTCAAGCAGGGGGGTTGGATGAGATGATCCCCAGAGATCCCTTCCAACCCCTACCATTCTGTGATTCTGTGATTTCTGTGTTTGGCAGCCAGACCAAGAAATTAGTTGTTAATAGATTTTACTTTAAAACATGACTGTGATGATGCCTCCACGTTCATACAGTGCAAAATTCATTGACTTGCCTGGCTCAACGCATAATCTGTAAATTCACATTATAAATATATGTTATCTGTATTATAGCATTAAGCACTACACTATCTTTTCTCAGTGTCTCATCCATTTTTATCTCACAGAACCTCCTTTTCTAACAAACATTGGTTTTTATGTCTTTTTGCCAGATGAAATGTAAATTCCATTAAACACATGATGCCAGAACTCCTGAAAACTCAAGTGTAGCATTGCTCTCTAAAGAAATGCCTTAGAAATAGCCTTAGAAATACAGGCTTTTGGGTTTGAAAAAGTAGGATCCTATGTTCTGTTGAGCTCTGATAGCAGGTTTAATGGTGTGTTTACTTTTCCCATCCCAACAGAATCCTTGCTGAAGCCAAAAACCTCTCTTTCAATGCCACACTTGCTTTCAATGCTTATACTAACATCAAGGATTACACAGATGAAGCTGAAAAAGTTGCCAAGAAAGCCAAGGCTTTTGCAAATGAAGCTATGCAAGCGGTAAGAAAAAACAAGTAAACTGGGAAGAACGCTTAGATTTTCTGTGGATCTCTGCTACACCTTATATCAGATTCATGTTTTGCCATCTTATGACTTTATTTAGAGACTCCTGCCACCATAGATTCTCGTGTTGAGAACAGAAAGCTATGCCCGTCAGAGCTACATGTATCTTCAAACTACATCCCCATTTGTTCCTAACTCCTGTTCCTTATTTTTCTTTCCCTTTTTGTTTACTGTGCCTCCTCCATCTGCCTCCTGCCTTTCAATCTCTGTCTATGGCTTAAGCCAACAGGTGCTGCAGGAGAGCTTTGAGTCAGGAGTGTAGATCATTTGATACTCAGTAAAGCCAGTTATATTTAACTAATGTTTTGCACACATCTAAAGAACTCCATACCTTAATTAACTCTTCAACCTCTAGTTCCATGAAAATGCTCAGGGGCACTTCTCTGCACATAGGATGAACCGTGTGCACCTAGCAGAAGTCTAGAAATGGAGAATTGTAGGAGGGGAGCAGAAAGTTTTATTCACAGACACCGTACAGCTTCTTTTGTGAACTCTGCCATTTTTCGCAGAGAAGTCTTATTGTCCCTATGAGGTACTGCATGCAAATTTTCAGAGGAAATTGAGAGAACTTTTAAAAATAAGATTGTAAGGTAAAGCCAGCTCTCCAGCCTGAGTCATAACGAGGAACTTGGCTTCTTAATGCGTATACTGTGAGCAGAAAATGTTCTGAGCATAGCCAGAATTATTTTTTATGTCAAATATCAGAGGAGTTAACAGCTAATTTGTGGAAGTTGGTCAGAGGGCAACTAACATACACTTCACAGGCACACAGAAACATGAGGAAATAACAGTATAATATGAAATTGCAAGACCCTATATTTGATACAGTAACATATAGATGAACAGAAGCAACTTGTAGTTACAGCACTCGTACATGAATAAAGGTAGCTTGCGGAGAGCTACTTCAGTCAAATGGATTATGAGAATAGCAAAAGCAATCACATGCTGTAAAGGCCTGTGTTTAGGAGAGAGATAAAGTGATGTAGCCACTGCACAAGATTTTAAATATTTTTAGGCTGTTTACATTGTCAACTTCTATTTCAAATAACATTAATTACTATATTTCTCTCTTGATGAAAAAATTTCACCTCACGCATTAGTATGCACTAGTTCTCTGTAAATAGCTATTTGTTTCACTGGAACTCCTGATTACACTGCAGAAGTAAATAAAGAGCTGTGGATTTTTTTCCCTTCTCATTAGGATTTAATACAGATAGCTATCTTTTGCTCCTCTGATGACTCGCAGTGAGAGAGGCAGGCAGCTCTTTCAAGGATTGAATAGGAAAAAAAGACTCATACAGCAGTCAAGAAACAAAGCAAGGAATTACAGTATGGCTACAAAAGTATATCTCAGATGGGAAACCGCCTGATTATACCATGGAGAGAAGGTGAATACATAATTTGAAAGGGATGGAGGTGAAGATGGACAATATGATGTAAATAGAGGCAAGTGAGTAGCAAGGAAAGAGACTAAGATATTATTAAGGTGAGGTTTTAAGCATCTCCATTGCATCTATTCATTAGAGGGAATTCATTTGTTTTTCGTTATGAGCTGTATATGTGTAACAGGGATCTATCTGATGAAGAATAAAATGGAGGGAGCTGCCGCCTTTTAAATGTAATTGACTTGATATAGAGTAGAGGTAATCAAATTGCTGTGGAGCAAGGTAGAATTTAACCATTATTTGGTAAATGATCACGTGAGGATTTCAGGACAGATTTAAAAAATTTGTTACTTTTGAAGTTCAGTCATCATTTTGCTATTCTATTTTTTATAATTTTATGCAAAGGCTGTTGACTGTTTGCTCATCCTAAGTGAAGAGCTTAACCGCTAACCAGGTAAATCAGGCTCCCTCTTTCTGCAGGCCCTAAGGAATGTACTTTTAGTTGACCTTCAGAACGAGAGCAGAAGGGCACCCTCACTCAGAGCTGACTGGAGCATTGTGGTTCAAGAACAATCCTAGAAGGCAGCATTTGTGGATTTGAGCCCCCCTAGACTGAGAGCCCCTAGAAACTGTGTCCCCTCCTTCCTGAGAAGGTGCTCTTTGGGACCTGTGTAGAAGAGAGAGATCATGCCTTTCCCCTCCTTTTGAAAGATGGAGCCATGTTCTCTTCTTTATGAGGGCAGTTGTTGGTGCCTATCTTCTGTAAAAGTCTAGGATCTCCAGATGCTAGCAGATAATGGAGAAAAGGAATGAAGCTCACATGTATCCCGGGGCCTAGCCTTTCCCATTGACCAATTATAATGTTGGGGCAGGGGGAGGAGAGATGGTAGGGACTACTACTACTAGAGATGGTAGGGACAGGACTGAGTTTTAGATTCCACCCTGTACATCACTGGAATAAATAATTTACAGAAACCTTAGTGATATATCAGTGGTTTTTGTATTTTGGTTTGTAATGGGAAAATTACTTTGTTTTCAAATTAAGCTAATGTTCCTAAAAGCAAGAATGAAAACATGCTTAAAATCCATATCGTGATTACAGGAAGCCTGATAAATGACTGGGAAAAAATGTATTAAAAATATGACAGAAAAATTCCTCCTGAGCTTTTTATGATGGATTTGCTCTCCCCTTTAAAAGCAAAATAAATTTATCACAAAAGAGAAATCTCTAGCATTCAAGCAGCTTCAACATCCCATTACTTAGCCAAGTCAGTAACTGACTGAAGAGAGGAGTCATATTAACAGATCCAGCCTGTGTCTCACAGATCAGAATCATAGTTTTACAATACATCTTGAAAAAGTGTGATTATTCTTAGGCTGTTTAGAGAGGTCTTCTTATAGGATAGTAACTGAAAACACAGGTGACATGTTAGGTGCTTCGGGTCCTAATTCCTTTTGACTTTGTAGTGGTACCCCAACAGTTATATTGGGTGTCTGGGTTTCCTTATGTGGTAACGGCATAAAGCTGCCTAGCCACCCTCCTTGTGAGGACATCCTGAGGTGCAAGTCATTCATAACATTTCGATACTGCAGAATGCTCCGCTATCTTCAGGACTGGTAAAAGTGAGAGTAGCCCTAACTCTTCCATAGGTGAAAACTTCCCAGAATATAAGTGTATGTGAAAAGAAAATAACTTAAGAATAAGGCAGAACTATTTTTTACTGATGTGAATTAGCATTTAGGTCTATAAAATACCTTGTACTTGTGGAAGTTCAAGTACGTGATCCTCAAAACTATCCCAGTGCATTTACATCCACGCTTGGAGCTGTACCTCTGCATGTGACCAAAATCACCAACATGCCAGCAGGTTTGGGCAACATGGTGCCTACTTCATGTTTGCATCCATTCGTGAAACCTCAGGAAAAAATCCTTTCTCCAAAGTCCCCAGCAATTCTCGGTCTGATATATGTTCAGACCGTGCCCACATGCACTCTTGGGGGAGTCTTCACAGAATGCTGTGACTATGGCTGATCTTATTCAAACTTGCAGTGTGTAGCACATTTCCCGGTCAATGTGATAAATCAGTGATTCACACAATCATCCCTGGGAGATATAGGGAGATTTCCTCCATCCCAGAAGATGCCATAACCCACCAGGCTAAGGGCTGAACTGAAATCTTTCAGCCACGCCTGCGGAGCTGGGCTGTTTGACAAAAACAGCGTTCCAAGATTCACTGAAATACCAGAAAAAGGAAGACAGAGGAGATATTGTTCCTAAATTATTTCCTTACCTAAAATTATCTTCTAATTATCAATTCATAGAGGTTTTCTGTAATCTGGTAGATGTTTTTCTTTTGCTGTTAGACTTTATTAAAACTTTTGCTAGCCCATGGATAGGAAAAATCCAGACCATTAAGGATGATGTATAGTTTCAGTGACAGCATTTTTTATGATAGTATTATAACAGCACTTATGCCTCTAAACCATGATTAAGATTGCAATGTTTGGATACACAGTGAGATCCCATTTCTGCCACAAGATGCTACAAGCAGTCAAGCTGCACAGAGTTTGCATGGGGAGGGTAGGGGACATGAAGGAAGGCACAGGGTGAGGAAGGTGCTATCCTCAGGTTATGGACACTCTGGAGGAGACAGAATTAAAACAAATTAGATTCCTGAGACCCTGCAATTTTCCAATATATCTTGAACCAAAATCTTTTCTTACTTTTTTTTTCCTTTTTTTACAGCAGGTTTCCCAATTTAGAAAATAATATCAAAGACCCTTGGCTGTCAGTCTTATTAAATCATAAAGCGGTTCATCATGGCCCAGGCTTGCTACAAGCACAAAAACTCACCTCACACAAAGGCAGAAAATGTTTAGTTTTTTCATTATTGACTTCATCATAACCAAACGTCTCATGAGCCACAAGAAAAGCTAGCAAAAAAAAAGTATGTTTGACATCAGATGTCTTTCACTATTATTTTAAAACAAATATAAAATAAAACTTTTAATCAGTACAAGTGTATTTGTCTCTGAAGGGGCTTTTCTAGTATTAACTTTATGCTGAAATCTGTTTCTGACTAATTGTCAGCACATGCCCAGTTATTGTCCCTGGTTCGATGGACAACTTCATTTTGCATTGTAAATCTGGCCTTCCAACTTCATCGTATTGAATATAAACTGCTTTAACAGCCAGTCAACCATGCCTAGTTATTTAATAATAATAACAATCATTATTTTTGAAGTCCATGGCCACAGAGTGATCATACCCTGGGTTTGGTTGCTAATAGGAAAAGGAATATAAAAGTATTATCTGATTTGACAGGTGCATCTGCCACAAAATCTGGCCAAACATTCTTCCTTCAGGAGCAATCTTTTGCTTAATTGGATAGTCTTTTTTTTTTCCTGGGTTTATATGGATTTTTCTATTACCAATGCTACTTGCATGTGATAAAGAAAAATCTATAATAAACTAATTTTGTTAATATTTCAAATATGTAGTTTCTGTTGATGTTGAAAGGAATTTGTGTACTCAATATTTCAAGTGAGCTTGGAAATGTGGCAGTCATGTGGGCCATACTTCTTAAAATCACTTAGCCTATGATGAAAGCTAAGCAGACATTTACATCCCATATGAATACAAGGAATCTTTAAAAGCTAATCGCTGTGACATGGCAACATATGTCGTGAGATATCCCACAACAAAAAACTTGGTTCTGAATTTTCCAAATACCCAAAGCACTCCCTAAGATTTTTAAAAGAAAAAGAAATGGGCAATTCCAGTGTATGGTTTTCACAGTGTTGTAGCAAAACAACGAAGATTCAGTAGTATGTGAAATATCACCTCTGGGTTTGCTCATTATATAAATAATGAATAGCAATAACAACTGTGTCATTTAATTGACACATAGTTAATTTTTGGGTATCTGTATCTGCCCTGGAAAATGAAAAGTAGCTGCTTCCTAATTACATACTAGTTACAAGGCTATGACCCATGACTAATATAGAATGTTATCTGGCTGTCAGGAGTATTCTCAAAGAAATGTATTCAGTATGATGTGTGACCTGAGTTCAGTCTTACAAAATTGAACAGTGAGTGGTTCAGAACCTAGAGCATTTCCTACCAACTAAAAATACTAATCTAATTTGGAAAAATCATTCTATCTATTGATCAATCTCTGCACTGAAGATACAGATGGTTGTTTTTCAAAAGAAAGATCTTTAAGTAGCATGGTATGATGGACGATCGTTATTTAGTAATAAAAGTCATTCAGTCTAACTGCAGTTTGCCTTTCTTTTTAAACTCTATTTCTTTTGGATCATATTTTCTTTACTGGCCTAGCAATTACAGTTCTTGAATTTAACCACAGAGGCATCTCTATTATCGATATTAGAATTTGGATCACCAGATCCAGTCTGGCTTCTAAAGGTATTGTAGCTGCTGTTAGGGAGAAATACTGTAATGCATGGTGTTATGTCAGTAGATGGAGGGAGAAACCCATATTCAAGCTGAAATATATTCTTGTTTGTTTGTTTTAGACAAAGTTTTCCTCCTAGATTCAAACCTGTTTCTCTAACACTATAACATTTTCTCTTCTTATTAAAGCCATCACTGGTATTCCAAAGGAGATCTGGCTTCCCATAAAAACAAAAGGAAAAGAATTAGGGATTTTTTTTTTTGGTCTGTTGTTGACCAAAATAACAGCAATGGGATATAATTCAGAGCACATGGATGTTCACTTAAAATTTAGATGACTGTTCACTTATTTCATCTTCATATATCTTTTATGACTTCAGATTTTCCTGTATGTATAACCCTGCTTCTTTGTCTACAGACATCCGGTCCTCAAGGATCATTGAAGGATGGTGCCAAGAGTTCTCTTCAGAAAAGCTTCAGGGTCCTTAATGAAGCCAAGATGTTAGAAAATCATGTTAAAGGTATGTGCAGTATATGTCATTTGGGGCCATTAAATACAAGAAAAACATTGGGAGACTGCTATGCTTACAGTATGAAGAAGTCACATCAGTAGAAAAAAGTATAATTCATTATCTGATTTGAAATTGAACAATATACCAGTGAAAAAGATGCTTCTGGTTTGGGTCCAGGTATTATGCAGGGTAGCTTGTCCCTCTGTCTGTTTCTTGGTCAGAAAGGGTGAGGAGGTTGAAGCCTTGATCGTCTCTTGCTAACTACAGTAAGGGCAAGAGTAAGTGTGGAGGAGAGAGGGATGGAAATACTGGTTCTGATTTACTAAATGCTGTAGCAGAAAATTAGTACAAAAACCAGCCCGGCATTAAATTTTTATTCTTGTCAATGCAGAAGCAGGGTTTGCAATGCCAGTCAGAGATACCACATCTCTTCAGGATGTTTGTGGGATTGTGGCAGAAAAGGAAAGCATGGGGAGGTAGTATGAAGATGTTTGCCAAACAAAGAGTAAAAGAGTAATGGGAGGGAATTGCTAAGTGTTTTCTCAAAAAAAAAGAAAAAAAAAAGAAACTAAAAACAGGTCTCTAGAGAAAAATTACTATTTTCACACATACAAATAAAAATATTTGTTCGTTTCTGAAGCATACATAAACGTCTAAATGCAGCTCAAATCATAAAGTTTGTAAATTCCAAACCAAATACTTTGGTTTCCTAGTAAAAAAAAAAAAAACATTTTTCATTTCTAGTCAATGTTTTCCACTGGGAAAAAAAACTATGTGGTTTGGTGAAATGTAAAAGCTGGTAATTCATGTCAGACTGTGCCTGTAAAGTCCTTAATATTTTCTCATTGATAAATGGGACTGTTATTGGTGAATGCCATAGTATGAGAAGATAGGACAGTAGTCAGTATGGACACATACAAGGTGTTTCATGCCCATGTGAATAATCAGCTGCAGAAGTACAGGGTGAGGAACCATTGTCTGGGTAGCACTTCTCTAGAACGAGAGTAAAGAGAAGCATGGTTCATGTCCTGGTTAGAGGTAGAAAAGGCAGATATCACAGAGGAATGCATGAATAGGAGCATGGTTTTCCAAAACACATGAAATAATCCTTCCACCCTGTTCAGGTTTCCTAGTGCTAGTTACTGACTACAGTCCTGGTCACTGAACTTCATGAGGGCTGAGGTGTTTTGCAGACAGTCGTGAAGAGATCATGAAGACATCATTGGAGATCTAGGGGGGGAGGGATGAGAAAGATTGAAACAATTTAAATTTGTAGACTGAAAAAGAGACAATTGAGTAGGGACTTAATATTCTTCAGTTATGTCAAGGTTTCTCCAAAGAAGATGGAACTAACATGTATGAAATGCACTGATACATATCACACACTAGGCAAATCTTCCTTGTAGTTAAAACACAGAAGTACTGGAATTCATTACTGAGGAGATATGGAGATTCAACCTTTGAAAATCTTTGAAAAACAGCTTAGACAAACATCAGTGAGGAATGACTGTTGGTCAGAAGGAGAAAAATGATCTTTGGACAAACATCTGTTCTGAGCCCATGATTCAATGATCTTCTGATCATCGCAACCAAAAGCATTTTATTTCTTGCATCTTTATCCAGACAGATTGTTTTATAGGTCCTCTAAGAAAATACTTACTGCAGCACTAATGAAACATCTGTTTAACAGTACTCAACACTTCTTTCTCCACAGCAGTCTTAGAAAGGAACTGAAAAAATAATTCATTTCAACTAAACCTGAGGGAAAATAAGCATGATACAGTTATCCACTTTCAAGTAGGCCAACACTGAGTTTCACACATCTGCCTTTGTGAAAAATATTAAACATTACTGCTTTAAGTGCTTTGTTTTTACATATGACAAAGAAAGCAACTTAGGACCATACAGTGTTTGTGCCATTGGTATAGTAAAGTCTGAGAGGAGGATCAATTAACTGAGTCCTCCGTACAATCGTTGTGAAGGTCCTTCATCCAAATACTGAGTAATATTTTGATTAGTCTAGGCAGGATAAGTTCGAGTTGATAACTTTGTGGTTTATTCCAAGTTAGTACACTGTAATCCCCTCCCTTTTGTAATTTGAAATTTTGTTGTGTATATTTTGAGAAGCTTGTGTCCAGTCACTGTAGTTTTTAAAAAATTCTTTCATACTAGATACATTGTAGTTTAGTCTGATTCGATTGGCTGAAGCTGCAATAGTGTTAACCTGGAGTTAACCACAAGGATGGGAGAAGCATAGCACTTGAAAAACTGTATGAGAAGACAGATTTAAGGCTTGGAAGAAATAAAGTTGAGGAGAGAACAACAGCTATGATATGAAAATTTTTGCTCATCATAGGATCTGAAAATCAAGATGGATTTTTTTGTTTGTTTCATGCATCAGAACTAGAAAAATCACACACAGTAAATATGTGAGGTTGAGATTGAAACTGCTTGTCACAGAGATCATGCCTGAAGCCTCCCTGTCATGCTAGAGTAGTTAAAATACGTTTTATTAGAAACAAGACACATTTTTGTAATAGAGCCCAGTCTTTCAGGTTTGAACATACAAAATTTTCGTTGGCCTCCTGGGAGATGCATTCCAAAAAGTACACAGCATGAAGGATGCAATCCATACATCTTAGGGTGATCTTTTGGCTATTACTATACTTCAGTTTAGCTTTGGCAGCTCTAGGATTTCCAGCTGCAAAACTAGTTAACAAGTAAACAAAATGTTTAATAAGGTCATAAAGCATAATGTTTCATAAGGTCATTAATTACATTTCACTGTCATACACTGTTTGGAGGTTAAAAACATCATTATTTTTTTGTAGCAGCTCTGAGGAAAAAAAATGTGTCTGCAGTTACTAGTAAATCTTGGATGTATACTTAGGGTGTTCTTTATTGCAACTCTTTACTGCCAGATTCAGTACAGATTTAGGGCTGGAGGGGCATGTTTCAGTAAATACGTTACAGAAAATCACAAAATTATGAGGGGAGGCCAGTGTGCAGTTTAAGTAGCACGGCTGAAGTAGAACGAATAGGGATGGTGTTAGTGCCCCTTTCTGGAATGCAAACTGCTGCAGTTTGCCATGGCTAGTGTATAGGAAACACTAAAACAGCAGCACTGTCTCTTCCATGCCGCAGCGTTCCTCTGAGCAGGTGAGGCCACAGAGTGGAGTCCATAGCTTTGTGCTCCCCAGGCAGTTACATCAGAGTAATCATGTATTCCACATAGCACAGTTCCCTATTTTCAAGGACAAAATAAAATAATGTCTATACTTAGATATATGTCAATTCCATGTGCCCACAACACTGTCCAATCTAACCCTGAGAAAAGATGTATTACAACCTCAATAAGACATTACTTCAGAGATTTTTGGAAAAAGTATGTTATTCTCCAGTTTTACACCAGTGAAAATTTAAGTTGATAACAGTTTCATAATTCAGAAGTGAAGGTCTAAACAGTCTAAAGATTCATAAAGCAATCCTAATGCGAGCAGGGACCAGTACTTAAAAGGCACGTATTAGATCTTTGTCTTTGTTCTTGTCCCATACTGAAGGGTAATGAGATGGAGCTTTCTTAATGCCTTCTGATATGTCCTAGATTTAAAGTGCTTCATACAGACAAATATTCTGAACTTTTCTCAATACGCCTTTTTGCATCTGATAAAACAAGGCCATGCCCCACAGCGTGACCCACAGAGATCAGTGAATGTTGTGCCCAGAATGCAGATGCATAAGAATAAAATGTAATGACCGATTTCTTTCTTACCCCACCCCTCTTTTGCTACAAAGGGGTGATGTTATTAGTATTATAAGCATAATCCCATCTGGATGTGTTGGTGTTTCCAGGATAGAAAGTGAGAATTGAGTGTAAAACTAATAGCATGATATTTTCTTGATTCTTACAAAGCCACCCTGTTCAGAGACTCGTCTGGAAGTGCAGGGTGGATGATAGGCGCTCTATAAAGGCCTGGTAGACAGAAGTAATCATTAGTTTAAAATTTCTCTGCACTACAGGTAGTACATTAGTTAAAGTAATGAAGACCTGTAAGCCACTCAACTAATATACACTCCAGAAATCCAGGCTGGTCTCTGATGGAGGTGGGAGTATTTTCATGCTACATTATGACATTTCCCTGATTTGTGGCCAATTACCCTAGTTATAAAACGGCTGTTAATCACAGAAATGTTTTATATTACCACCAAAAACTGCTGAAACAGTCCTTACAAAGCAAAGCTTCTGACAGAAGCTATTAAAATGGAGATTTAGTCATTTCTCTCTCCGTGGTGCTAGGAGTTAGAAGGAATAAGCCTGGTGGGAGAAGCAAAATCTGTATGTAGTGCTCTGGCTGGCTAAGAAGGAGTTCTGAAATTTTGGCTACAAATGAGTGAATGCTGCTGCCTGCCAGCTTCATTCTCTCTGTGCCTTGAGGGATTTTCAGTTTGCCAGGAGCAATTTTTCTTCCTTATAATTTTGAATTTACTGTTTTAAAAATATACTTGCCCCAGTGCAGATTTGAGGCTCTATACAGGCTTTGTCAAAACTGATCAATGAAAAGCGAAAATAAGATGTATAAACTACTTTTCAGCTGGAGACTGGTGTCAGGTGGCTACTGAAATTCAACTCATGGCATTTCTTTTACTTAAGAATTGACAAGTTGAGGGGGACTTGTCTTGGCTGACAACATGTCAATATTTTTAGCTAAAGCATTTTCCAGAAGGTAGGCACAGCTAAATCCCTTGTTTGTGTATTCTCCTCTGCTTTGTTTTTTTGCTGATCTGCATATTGCATTCAGCAAATTATTGCATCAGTTTGATGACCAACATAATATTCATACAAAAACTGCAGTCAGTGCTGAAAGTAGTCTTTTTAAAAAGTTAACCAACATTAGCTGCATTTCTTTAGTTATATCTCTTTCCTCTGTTTGTTCCTAATGCTGATTTCTAAGTCTTGCTTGTTTTAGGGGAAAAATATTTAGCTTGTGACCCATCTTCCTCTTTATAGAATGAGACTCTGGGGAGCAAGAATGGTGTTTGGAAGAAGCAGAACAAAGATAACAGAAAGGAATGTGCTTCATTTGTCAGTATCCAATCAATAAAAACAGCTGCATATGTTGCTCCTTGGTAGATTTCCACCTTTATTCTGGTTTGGAGTATATGCGTTGAGTAGCATAGCCCCGTGTCCCTTCTTGGACAGTCTCTCATGGAAAACTGTATTTGGTCATACTATCAGAACACATCTGTTTCCACTAACATTGCAATGGTGGCACATCATCAGTAATGAACCAGTGTCACATATATATGTGTTCTGCAGGCACTCATAAATACTTGTCTCTTGTAAAAATAGATCACTGTGTATAAACAGTAATTAACTAAGTTCTTAAGTGCGTTCTTAATGAAAAATATGAGTGTAGGGATTTTTTTATTATTATTTTCATTTGACTTATTTCAGTTTGTTCACTTGGAGGAAAAAGGGATGATGCTTTATTCTGTAATGCTATGTTTAACCATGGAAATATAAGCAGAAATGGAAAATCTTTGTTCATGTTAACCAAGCCAGAAAAACTAAAGGCCCATACCTGCAAAGTCCTTCAGGACCCTACTTACCCTTTAGGATTTAGTTTGAGTGAGGCATGGATAGTTTTGCTGATTTGAACAATAAACAGTGCATTGATTGGCATCCTGTGCCGTCTCCATGCAGAGCTAATCAAGTGGAAACAGGATTGAAATTTCTCAGGATACTCCTCAACCTACACTTTAATGTGAATTGATAGTGCCTGACATCTTTCAGTGCAGACCCACTAGCATCTTCCAAGTCAGATAAGCTATCTAGTTTGGAAAAATTTAGATTCTAGCTGCCTGTATTTTGTCTAGCCTCTATGGTTAACTGGAGGATCTCAGGCCTTCAAATCATAGCTCCAGTATTTTCATAAATGCTAATAATTAAAGGGTAGGGAAGATCTGAAGTGAAGTCAGTTCAGTTCGTGATTCATATGCAAAATCAGTGTTTAGCGAAAAGGCCATCTGGATTACAGGATGGGAAGTTACTTCAAAATACAACTTCATGTTACTATCTCTGTGCAAAATGAACAATTTCCTTGAAAAGCTGGCATGGGCCTTAGTATCTCCTCACATCTCTCTGTGTAAAAGCCTCCCTCAAGGCACTTATTTATGGCTATATTATTATATTTTTAAAAACACAGTTAAAATGTATTCGACGAATTAAAAGAAAGAATATTACACAGGTGGAGTCTTTCATTTTTAGGTGTTCAATTTCAGGAGTTGTAGGGAAACTTCTCTTATTAAAATCCATAAAAATCGGTTTGCTGCTATGGTTACAAAGCTGAAAACAGAAGTCTAGAAACATGATTCTTCAGAAATATAATGGGGGGATAATTAGCATAATGTTGGATCTGTCAGAGTAAAGAGGAGAAAAAGAAATAATTTAAGACTATGCAACAAAGTTAGTACACCACCACTGGAAATGAATCAAATATCGCAGAAATACTAACACACTTTATAAGCACTAACATTCCAAAAGGCACCAGAGACACCTAGGAAATATCAGGCAGACCATAATTCAGAATTAAGTGGAGGAAATTAAAACAGTTTTGTTGGTATTACTGCTTAACAAGAAATTAACTCAGATAAAGTCTCAGGGCATTTAAGACCAGAATCTCATTAGTTCGTCGTAATTTAGCAACATCACATTACCAGTAGCCTCATTCATCAGTGGAGACAAAACCTGTCATTTAAAAATAAAGGTGTTTTTGAGGGGAAGAGTGATCTTAAAATTTATATGATTCTTCCCAACTTTAGCCTTTACTCTCCTCCTACAAATCACACAAATGTCCCATTCCGCTGCAGGACATTTTGCAGGAAGGAAGGCTTACCTCCAGGCACTCCTGCAGTCCTGTGTGTTGCTCTAATTTAAATAAAGCAAACAGAGTTCTTCCTGAATGACATTTCAAAGAGTCTAACAACAAAAGTGTGATTCTCATTTAAATTCCATGTGCTATTTCAGTCTTGCTATAGTCTTGGAAAACTTAGTTAATGATTCTTGTAGGTAATATATGTTTTGTTGGATTTTTCTCATTATGAATTGCTTGTTGCCCATCTAGTTTTAGGAAGCCTTACATTTTAGAATTTGTGGAATGTGAACCACAACCCTTCATTTTAATCCATTATTCTGTTTATTCTCTCACAAAAGGGTTACAGCCCTGATGCTGTTGGAGATGCTGGAGTACCAATGATAGATCTAAATACTGCCTCTTAATAAAAAGAGATGCTTTTTGTTTTTGACAAGTATGTGACTATAATTCACTGAAAAACCTAATCTCCAGTGTGTTTTCCTATCCCAGTATCTACTTGGATAACTATCCAAAAACTAGGTTTTTATTTTCAATAACCTGTCACATATCTGAAGATCACAATCATAATTTGTATCATGGACTCCATTTCTCAAATCATTCTCCTCTTCCTGTTATCAAGCACGGTGATGTTGAAGTAGTTTCCCAATAGGGCATGCTTTAAGGTAAGAAATTACCAGCTGTCTCTTCCAAAGACTTCCATATTCATATGAAGAAATTATGAAAAATGCCCCCTAAGATAGTAGTTTAAGCATTAACTGGCATTTTCGCTGTCAAACTTTACCTCTAAATTTTGAAAAAATGTCTGTTTAAATAGCCATAAAGCTTAGCTGGAATCTCACTTTGGAGAGTTTGAAAAATTATTGCTATGTAAAGGATAACATCAGTTTCATCTGTAATGTACAGGATATGACACGCCTGTGCCTTTGATTTCTACTAGTTCTTCTGTTTAAGCAAATTCTTAGCTTTGAGTTTTATCTACTAGGCGGGGTTTTTTCAAAAAAAATTGAGTATGTTTATTTCATAATAACCTGTTGTTAGTGTAATCTCCTCCTATTGATAATCAATGCTAGGGTGATCTCATGTTTTCTTCAGATGTTATGTCAACATTGGTTAACTTTGAGAAAATCCAAGAGAACTGGGCTCTGGTCAGTCTAATTGCAACAGTAAGCTGGCCTAATTGATCTTGCTTCTTTCACATTCCATTCAACTCATTCATCCAAGACAATGTCATTAGTAGCTTAATCTAGGAATCAAAGCTATGTCTAAACATCACACTTGTTGAATCAATCAGTGGGTCATTGTGTGAATTTGCATAAACCATACCATCTGTGATTGTTATTTGTTTCTTTCCTCTGTACACCTTAGGAAAAGCCTTGATAAATCCACAACAGTGCAAGGAACTCAAGCATCTAGACACCATGAAAGTAGGGAACTTAAAGAAACAGAGGAAGATTATCAATGAACCCTACAACCAGTTTCACTGCTCTTCCTCGTTTGCACAGTATAATGTCTTAATGATAAATGGCTTGTTTGTTATTATGCGTTTTAAATTATGTGCAAAGAAAGGATAGTGGAAACAAAGAGTTAAAACTTCTGCACTATGTGCACTTTTTATAGAAAAGGGGGATAACCTGGACAGCATGCAGAACAGGCTGAAAGATGCTGATGAGAAGAATTCCATTCTCCTGAGAGCTCTGAATGAAACCTTTGGAAAGCTGTCAGCCATTCCCAATGGTAAGCTGGAAAAGTGCTGCAACACTTAACTCATCCCCGCTCATTTTCCATTTTCCATTTTCCATCCCCCCTCATTTTCATTTCATTTTCCATCATTTAACATGTTTGATTAATCTTTGCCTGTGTCCATACTGTGTCCACTTTGGCCATTGGCCGCTGTAATAAGATGAAGATGAGCAATGTGGGAGAGAACTGAACTGAAAACAGATACCTGGTGTCTGCTTGTGTTTAGGCATGGTAAAAGGTACCACCCTGCTGCACTTTGCAAAAGGTTTCAGAAAAAAAAAAAAATTATGATGGCAGAAATTATGATACAATCTGAGACAAGTAGTCTTTTTTTTAAATATGAAAAGTCTATTTAATGAACCATTATAATTCAACCAGTATAATTTAACCCAAGAAGAATAAAGACTTACTGCCTTTACCGAAAAAGCAGCACGAAATTTTCTGGGTTTTGTCGTACCTTTCGACCATGCTCTCATTGATTTATGCTGCAGTATCATTTGCAGTCATTGTTTGGTGTTGTATATCTTTTTTAGACTGTGGATTGCTTAGAACTGGAACTGGCTTTCCTCAATGAACTCTGAAATGCTATGCACATTTGTAGTTCTATATAGTCAAAAAAGATTTTTAAAAAATCTGTTATACTCATTAATATCCCAGAATCCTAAGATGTTAGCTACTTTGTGTTGTGATAGCAAGAGACAGGGAGCCACAACGTAGTTTCATTATAATGGACAGTGATAAACTGAACGTTTGTTTCAGAAAATAAAGGTTTTTATCAATGTAATTTGCTACGACTCATTCTCCAGTGAGCACTTTATAAACTAAAGATATGCCTTAAGAAAAGTCTCTAAAAAAATCTGTATTCTGTCTGATTTGTGATGGCCTGGAAGGTTCAGACTGCAAGTAAAAACTTGACATGAAAACCAATTAACTATTCATCTTGCACATTTTTGTGGCTTTAGGATTCCAAATAACTGAAAAGTTTTGGTTTAGATTTAGTGATCCTTGAAATCAGTCATTCACGAAAACTTGTTTTAATATGTCATGCTCATCTTACGCCACTTCCCAGGTTTTGGCCACAGGTATTGACATGACCATTTCTCTTCTTGTGCACAGATAGATGTCTCAGTCAAACAAAATGGACCTCTAAGGCCAGTTGACCTTAGAACACAGAATACTAAATACGAAACAAGTAAAAGAAATATGAAATATTCAACCCTTAGCAATGTAATAAACTCTTGTCAGATTAGAGTTACAGGGTGCTTGCTCTTGGGACAAGGACACTCATAAACAAGTGGATGTGTATTAAGAATGAAATTCTGAGCAAATAAATGGCATGGATAAGAAAATGCAGTAAATTAGTTGTCCAACAGGGCAATAACCAATGAGGATGGGTGAGGAAATGACCCTGTCATATATCTTGTTCTTCAAGGATTCAAGGAAGTGGAGAGCAGCTTAAACTAATAATTCTTATGTCCATGCTGTACTAATAGACAAATAAAAGCAGTCGGATTCAAAATTAGTTAGACAGGTCGATCACCTTAGAACAAGGACCCATACGTGCAGGAATAGGCGTAATATAAATTGTGGCTGAAAATAAATATAATTTGTGTGACAAATATGGATAAGTAACACAGAAACTCCAACTTTCACTCTGCCAGATGGGTGCATGACCTCTAATAATGGCCACAAAAAGAGATACTTAGGTAACATGAAAAAATGGAAGTGAAAAAAGGCAGTCAGAGCTCTCTGTTCTTTTACTTGTCAGTACTGATGATGATAATGGTTTATTAAAGGTTCAGTTGTATTTTCAAGGTGCTATTCTATTTTGGGGGGGGTTCAGAGCCAAAACTTCAGAAATAAGGGCAAGGTTGTTAGGAGCACAAGTATAATATATCTTTACTCAAGAAAGTAAAAAGGGTCATGTAACTCCAGTGTGCAGGACAAAGCCACCAATTCTCTATGGCCTTAGGAAACATCACATGTCCCCCAGGTCACAGGCTTGATCGCATCAGATGTTCCACAGAAGAAGGACCTACCTAGGAGACCAGTTGAAACCTATACTGTTGATCCATTGAAATGGAGAAAATGTCCGTGTTTCCTATGTCTTCACACAGTCATAGAATCAGGAATGTACAATCTGCTTCAAGCAAATGTTGGTATAAACTAAACTATCTCTTTTAGTCAGAAAGGGAAAGAAAACACAACCCCCTGTGCTTTCCCCACAACTGCAATGCAGCCTGTTGACTTCACTGACTACCACAGGAAGCCCCAGTCAGTATGACAAGTGGCACTATCTCTACATGGTTGTTTCAGAGGTGTCCGAAATTTTCAACTGTACTCCAAAAATTCTCCTATGACTGAGGGACATGAGGATACCTTGGAGAACACAAGGGCAAATCAACTCCAAGAACAGTTTTGCAAGAAGCAGGTGGCAAAGCAGGTTTCTGCAGGTCCCACAACTCCACCATGGTGTGGTGGTAGAATGGGAGTTCACATGGGTTCCCTTGCAAGCTGGAGTGTCCACTGCAACATTTTCTGCTTGCTCACTCCCTCCCATCTGTGGAAATTCAGAAAATTTGGCAGCTCCTTAGCCCAGCACAACCTGTGCTGCTGGCTCATCATGTGATGTAATGCCAGTGTGGCAACAGCACCTGAACTGCTGAACAGCTGCATGATGACTTAAAGCAATACGACTTCCTAACGTGAGATTTGAATAAATACCTACTTGAATACATAGCTGTCTGTTTTATCATTTATCAATAGCAGAATGTAAAACATTCCAGACTTGAATGTTTTCACGCCAAACACTTCATTTCCATTTTGCAAGCAGAGAGGTGGGGCAGCATTAGGCTAACTGTTTCACTCAAGGTCACCAAGGATGTCTATGGATGTTTGTAAATAATTCAGTTAATGAACCCTTGGTCTCCTGATCCACAAAATTACTTGTCACAGTTTCAGCTGAAACACATAGAGTTTGATCTGTACTCTCCACATCGAAAGTCCTATTTCTATTATAAGTACCAAATATTATATCTGCCACTAGATCAGAGGTTAACCAGTGAGTCAAGAGCAACCACAAAATTGCAGAAAAATTTACCTAATAAAAATGATTTGTCCTTTACGCAGAAATGGAGCTGGAGCATTTTCTCTTCTTCAGGTGGATTTGACGTCTCAAAAAAGACATAAGGGGACAGATTCTGCAATCCACAGCTTACAATTAGTTATGTCTTACTACATGTGAAGTCAGAGCTGTTAAGGAACTCGACAACACAACTTAAGATGGTAGAATTTTGACCCAGCTTTATTCTCAAGATGTGTGAAGGAAACCTCCGTACTCTAGGCAATAATTTTATTATTCTTTTCCACTTACAGATACAGCTGTAAAGGTACAGGCAGCCAAAGACAAAGCAAGACAAGCCAACGATACTGCAAATGATGTTCTGGCCCAGATTAAATACTTCAACCAGAATCTCCTGGGCTTGAGAAACAACTACAGTAAACTTGCAGACGATGTGGCGAAAACAAATGCTGTTGTGAAGGATCCTATCGAGAACAGTAAGATCTTTTTTGGGTTGTTTGGTGGTAGGTTTTTTCAGTTCATTGTTTTATTTCACATCCCAAAATGAAACAGAGAGACCTCAGAATTTCAGTCACATAGCATTACCACAGTAAAAGGAATGTCTATCACTTCTATTTTCTAGACTTTATGTATAAAAAAAAATTTAAATCATAAGGATTGCTGCTAGTAGTTGGAAAAAAGCTAATGGTAGCAGGATGAACATGTAGTGGATAGATTTGTTCCGCAGATTACTTTTTAAAGTATTTAGGAGGTGAATAATCAGAGATTCTGACCAGCAATTCAGCCCTGGATTCAAGCAAAATTCCATGCACTACCCCTGTCTTCAGTCAGTCAGGTAACTGGGCACCTAAAAGCATCCAGTTTAGGACGTTGTCATTCACATTCTATGGACAAATAACCTCTTCAAATTGTAGCTGTAGCAGTGAAAGGAGTTAATCACAATGGCCATTTGTCACTGCCTACCTATTGCAAGTTCCTGATCCTGCATCAGCTGAGATACATGTGTGAGCCCCAGGTGTAATCCTCATCAGGCAGACTGATCCATACTTGTTTAGACAATATGAAAAATAGTTATTGATTGAAAAAGTGTGGTTAGATTACAGCAGGTTATGGAACAAGCAGATCTATGAGGTAATGACCTCTGGCAGGGTAGTGATGAACAACTGAGAAGTGGCCTAAAAGCAGTAATTTCTTGGCACTGCTGGATCTAGACTAGGCCGTCAGTCCTACCCCAAGTATTCTAAAACTGTGTGTGCATTAGCATTTTAGTTGAGATTAGGAGCAATAATCTAGAAGTGAATCTCTTGATGATGCCAGTCACCATGATTTGGTTCACACTGAAGAGTGGTCTTAACACTTGCAAACTCTTTCATGTCAGATAAAGTTTAACTGGAACATTTTCTCCAGATGTACATTTCTACCATTCTCCAACTGCTAATGGTTACTCAGATTACAGAATGAGATTAAAGTAAATGTAGAGTAAACCCCTCTAAATGTATATAGGGAGTATGTTGGCACTGATGACTACCTGCTAAAGTAGACATAGCCTCTCTTGTATGTCAAAATTCAGGCTGTGAACTCTCATTATACAGATATGCAATATATAAGTGGTAATGAATTTTTTCTAGAATAAATCTATTCCTTAATTTACTTTACATTTGTGTTTAGATCTTCAAAACATTTTCTTACGTTATCTACTGTTTTTTCTCTTTTCTTTGTCTCCATATCTTGCCTACAGAAATCAGTACGTACGTTTTATTTCTTGCTGCTTTTAGTGTGCCTTTTCCAGTAAACAATGATTCACTGCTTACCACCAAAGCTTCTGCATGGTGCTCTACATTTCACATTCATCAAACAGTTAAATAGTTACTTTTTTAAGACGCTGAGAAAAAGTGACTTGGTAACTAGTTTCACTTACGTGAAACCTTAAGAAGCATCTTGAAGGTTTGATATCAGTCTCTGGGTGACTATTCAAAAACTAGATATCCAGACTTTCATGCTTTATTTAGTCATTATTATTATTATTATTATTATTATTATTATTATCATCATCATTTTCATTCAATATACATTCTTATGGTAAATGAAGGTTTGTCCCTTTCAGTGTCATCCACAGAAGCCCATACCCTCATGCTAGCCAAGTGCTGCAATCCATAGATCTACTGATGAATTGTCAAAGAGAGGGCATTGTCCTCTGGTTGTATGTTGAGAGGCAAAAAAGTCATTTGAAGCTTAAAGAAAAAGAGAGAAAAAAATCCTTGTGAAATTATTAAGTTCACCTGAAAAAAAAAAGGAAATCATTGCAGTTTACTGCTACTGGTTTTTAATATGCCTTCAGTATACATAGAGAATTTTAAACTTGTGACCAGAATAAAGCCATTTTCTAGTAGTGGCCATTACAGTTAATTCAAGAATTAACTTCAAGTTAATTCTAACCCTGTTTCAGAAATTACTAATGGAAACTAACCAGTTTTCATTAATCGAGCATTTTTCTTCAAAACTGGAGTTTAAAAAAAAAAAAAAAGAGAAAGTAAATATTTAATTCATAAGTGTATTTTGCTACAGGAAATGTTTTCCATTAGTGTCATCCTGACCTTAAGCATAGTTACTGCTTCAAAATCCTGCTTTAATACCTGTGTTTGCTACTACTGATACTTTAACTTAATTCTAAATATTCTTAAATTATCTTATTCTGTTCAGGTCGCTTCCTCGGCTGTGCGTACCTCATAGTGGCATATACAATCACCTCAGTATTGTGTATGCAGAATTTTCTTGGATTTTATTATTGCAATGTATAATTACTCTCTGACACTATTCTCTAAAACTCTGCCTTGTTCTTTCTTATGAAGTTGCTGATGCAGATTCCAGTATTAAAACCTTAGAAAAGGAAACAGAGCGCCTGCTGGATAAAATCAAGCCAATCAAAGAACTTCAGGATAACTTAGGGAAAAACATTTCTCAGATAAAAGAGCTGATAAATCAAGCTCGGAAGCAAGCCAATTCGGTAAGCCCTCTTTCTCAGTAAGATGACCTTTTGAGTATTGATGGGATTTCATTTATTTACTTATTTATTTATTTTATTTATTTAATTTTCTATTTCTTTTCCACAGGGTGAATCCTTTTAATTCAAAACATGTGTAAAGACAGCAAATAAAGGAGTCTAATTTCTCAGATAAACAGAGAATATTCTGTTTATTTTCACTCTGTATCTTGTTTCTTCATTTAGAACATACCCTTGTTAAATTGATAACATCTGTAGGAATGTATCTGGAAAGGTTATTATTTAAGAAGTATGGTGGATGATAGCACAGTGGAAGAGTCACAACATGATTGATTTTTTATGAAAATGAAAATGTATTTTTTGCCTTAGCACTAATATTAAGCCCCTGATTTCATTTCATAGAACTTACATTACCTGAGAATGACACCTTCTCAAACTGACTGAAATTGCTGAGTGTATTTGCTTTTCCCATATTCTTGACTTTCTTTGTCCAGCAGCAGTCCTGAGGACTCGAACATGAGTTAAGAATATAATTCTAGTCCATTGAATGAGTTTGGAGTCCATCTCCCTGACTCAGTAATACTCTAAACTGGAGGATCAGCTGGTTAATAGTAGGGTTATTCAGCTTGTGACCTAATGTAGCAAAGGAAAAAAATTCTTGAAGATGATACTTAAGCAAACATCCTGAAAAGTAGTTGGAAAAAAATCTACAGAACAACAGGATCCTGGGAAAGAAGTCTATTCCATATACTCAATGAAATTTGCCCATGATAGAAAGACAGGCTACAGTGAGGATATGGTTTTGTTACATTCATCTTCTGTCTGAAGGCTTTGAAATACTTCTCTGAAGTACTTTGAAGGCTCAGCATTTCTGAGATAGGGAAATTGAGAATTTGGTCATATAATTGACAAAGTTTGACCTGAGCATAAGGTGATACCATTATGTACATCTATTCTAATACATAAACTTCTCTATCTGGAGTTGAAATAATTGAAGTACTGTTGTACTGTCATTATGTCTATGCTGTCATTATGAAAGCAAACAGTGTACCATTTTTATCTGTGCTCAGAGCCTGAGGAAACTAGCACACAGATCCAAATGCATATGTCACCCAGCTGTGAAAATGAAACTTACTTACGAATACCAACTCCATTAGAGGCTATGTAAAAGCAGTGGTAGACACAACAGTTGGTTTAAAAATAATTGTTAAAAGGTCTTGTAAATTGGCACAATCAAAGATATTACAAGTTAAAAATAGATCATCGTGTCTACCCAACAGCAATGTGCTGTGATGCCTTCAGGAGTGCTGCTTCTTTTCCTGGCTGCACATTCCACTTACAGATTATCTCTACCACAAAAATTCCACTGCTGTTTGTGTTAGACCAGTATATATTCCAGCTATTTTGAATCCATACAGTTCATCCTTTCAAATCTGAATGCCAGAAAGAGTTTTATTTCCTTTTAATAAACAATCCCAGAAAGAAAATTCCATTTCTACCTCCTGCGCATGTCCAAGCAACTCCCTTGTACATGTAGCAAACAAATGGGAAGAAAAAAAAAAGATTATAATTGTTTGGAAACATCTAAAGTTATTTCTGGAATAATAAGCAGTAAACTGAATTCTCTCTGCTATGCTTTTTTTGAAGATCAAAGTGTCCGTGTCCTCTGGAGGCAATTGCATTCGCACATACAGACCAGAAATAAAGAAGGGAACATACAACACCATCATTGTCAACGTGAAGACTGTAGTTGCTGACAATCTGCTTTTTTACCTTGGAAGTGCCAAGTTTGTAAGTCTGTTTCCTGCTTTTCATGTCAGGGTTGCTCTATCAAACCAGACTACTAACAAATACAGAAGATAAGAAAGGATTTGCTTCCTCTTAGAGGCTTCAAAGCAATAGTAGAGGGCCTAAGATAATCTAGACATTTACTGGCTTTGGTATTAATATAGGGACTTCTAAAATAGGACCAGGAAATAGGTTTTTTATATTTTTTTATTTAACTAGGTATGAAATGGGGGACTACATTAGAACTTTAAAATTCTCAGTGCAACCAGGGTTAATTTTTGGGTTGATTGTGGATTTTCCCTTGGGAATGAAGTAGGTAATCATCTTGCACTTGTCAAAGCTCCTATTTATTGTAATTTTAAGTCAAGACTACAATTACAAGCAAAATAATGATGAATGATTCAGGTTCCCATGAGCCCTATAGCAGACAGACTTCTAGAATAATCAATAATAATTCAGTAAATGGGAAAGGCATTATATTTCTAACATTTTGAACTATATATTTTATTTACCTAAAACAAAATTAGGAGGCTGGATGGCATCATGTATCAGCCTAGAATCCTGACATCTTTCTGCCATCCAACAGATGCTTTACAAACAATGTTACTCTGCGTTAAATCCTTCTCTGGATGGCTACCATATCAACATTTCTGTAAGTCCGGCAGCCATTTACTGCATATCACTGACAGAAGTCATTTGCCATCTTTAGCTTAAGATACCTCATTTGAACCAACGAAAGCAGGAAAAAGAGATTCTCATTTTAAATCACTGTGAGAATTGATGTTCATACTTTACTGTCTATATATGGGTTTCTGATGCCTCATTAGACCTTCTGAAATGTGAAGAGTTCTGGAAAACTTCCTTTAATTAAAGTATGAGATCGCTTCTATTTTCATATTTTACATGTAGACTGACTTCTTGGCCATAGAGATGCGCAAAGGCAAGGTGAGCTTCCTGTGGGATGTGGGATCTGGTGTTGGACGGGTAGAGTATCCAGATCTGACCATTGATGATGGGTTTTGGTACCGGATTGAAGCCTCTAGGCAAGTATATTTACTTTTCACTTCCAAGATTTAGCTCCTAAAAAAAAATGGTTAAATTTAACAAGTTCTGCTTCTAATCCGCTGTACTTAAGTTGGCATACCTCAGGTTTACATGGAGATGTTTGCTACGTTTGAAACATCAACTTTTTAAAAAAAAGATGTTATAAATATGAGAAATTCTAGTCTGGTTTAATGAAAGCTTTTGAACCTATGTCCAGTGGTACCAAAAGTGTATATACCACAATTACTGTTGAAATGTGAACTGTTCTGTGTCAGCAATTTATTTTCATCACATATTTCCTCTCTAGCATCAACAATCTATGACTGCTTATATTCCCTTCTGTTTACCTATCACTCTATCAATTCTCTCTTCTTCAACTAGCTTCCTTTTAAAATCAGTTACAGGCTTTGGCACTCAAACAGATAACTACTATTCTTTTCTCCTTGAATTTCAGGGAGAAGCAGCTTTTCTGAATTTCTGGTCTTGATACAGTACTGCAAACAAATGGTCTGTCATACACCACTATCTCGATTCTTACTCAAAACACCATTTCCATAGTCAGAATGCCTCTTCAAACTGGAGATATTTTAAAAGATACAGTTTATGAAAACTCAAGGATGAAATATTCTGGAAAGTTAAACTGTACTTTGTAATTTGAAATCAGCTGCTGAATGCTTTTGAACTTTAGAAATATAGATTCCTTAATATTCAAATTTCACATTTGTTAGCTAAAGTTTGTATTTTCCATTCCAATAGCAAACACATGAGATACAGCGTAGTAATAACAGCATAAGGATTACACAACTGTATCTCCTTTATCTTTGACTTCTGAACAGATCTTAGTAATTTAGATAACATCATCTGTATTGCAATTTTATATGAAGCTGATTAATTACTCCTGCATCATTACAGTTAATTTCACATAGTATTGAACACAGAACCAATAATATAGTCAGAAAATGGGAGAAAGAGGAGAAAGAAAACAAAGCACTCTAATTCTGGTCACATCCATGGCTCTCAGAGGAGGAAGTGGCATCCAGTTTAAATAATATAGTGAAATCACAGAAATCAGCCACTCAGAGCAGAGAATTAAATAAAATTATGGCACCATCTCCAGAAGCTGGCTTAATGAAACCTTATTGCTAGGAGAATACAAACTGGAGTACGATATGAATTGTTGAAATTTTCACCAGTTCATATTATGCATACTAAAATAGCTTCATGACACAGTAAAGCCAGACTTTCATTTACAAGAAAGCTGCTTCAGCAGAATATGGAGCCAGGACATGGTATAAAAATTCACACATCCTACAAAAGCACATTGCCTATTAAGCTGGTTGTTCCGGATATATAGGGTGTGCATGCCATTAGTTTTGAACAAACTGCTGGATCAGCAATTTAGAACAATTACAGCTGCACAAATTTGAAGTACAGGGCAGTGTTTAGGAGAATTATATAGCAGAGACATTAGTTGAATTCGGGGAATTAAGATGAAGAGCTCGGGACTGATTTTGCATTCTTAAGGCAGACTTCATAAATCACATACCTTACTGAAGACTCTTCAACTTTGAGCATTTTAGTCCATTTGATAACTCTCCTCTGACTCCCTTCATAAGCTGTTGGAGAGTTTTACTCATTTCATTCCCTCGTCTTTTTCCCCCAAATTTCTGCTCAGTTCCAGCCACAGACTTTTTCAGCAACCTGACGGAGCTGCCTGAACAGCCGGAGCAGGGCATCCACTTAGAATGGAGAGATGAGATGAAATTCTGGCCTTGCTGAATTTTGCCATAGATTTCAGTGGTGACAGGCATTGACACACAGAAAACAATGATATGGTGGGTTTGAAGGTTGATAGCAGTTCTTAATGAAGAATCACAAATGGCCTTAAAAAGAGGAGATGTGGTGGCAGAGGTTGTGAAATTCTCACAACAACTCAGCATACTGAATGAAGTCGAAATATAAAAAAGCTGGCTGTTGAGAAATGATCAGAGATGTTCAGTTCAGTTAACGTCTATGCCAAAATTTCCAGTGTGTTAAGTCTAAATTGGTAAGTACTGCATCTGTTTTCCAGGGACACTTCTAATTTTCATCACCTTTTCATTTAAAGCATACTAATACTTTGCATTTTATTGTATATGCAGAGGTTATAACAGATTTTTTTAAAATTAAATTGAAGTAAAATTTGTTTTTTCCTATAGGAATTCCTTTAGCATTTCCCTATACTTCGATGATACAGGAATCTAACAAATGTCACCTACAGAGTTACTTACCTGCTTACAGAGGCAAATCTGATCAGCATCAAGAACTGCAATCAATTAAAGTGTCAATTAACAAAGGAAAACCTGGCAAAACATAATGTGACAAAATTATGTAAAGCAGGTTTGGAACATGCATACAATGTCAATTTTGTGAAACAGTCAAATGGATGACAACATTTTTGACACTCGCTAGATCAGTGAAACAATGTCACTTGACTTCAGCAGGCCTAAAATAGGAGCAGGACCTGATAAGTTGTGATTTTAATCAAGTGTGATTTAAGTATTAGCATTGTTTTAATTGTGAATGGCAGAGTTTAAGCAGCACCTTTCCTTTGAGGACAAAGGACACTTGCATCACAAGTTCACTGTAGACACAACCAGCCCAGCTTAGCAAGAACTCAGTTTTAAACTACTGTGGCAAATCTAAGCCATATTTTGCAATGAAGGTTTTCTGTGCTCTCAAGGGGTCAAGGAGCAGAGGTTTCTGCATGGTGTTTTGTAATCTAATGCTGATGATTTGCAAAAGCCATCTCACTTACATCCTGTATCTCCTAAAGAGCAAACCCTGCATGCACGGCATTACCTAAATTTTTCACATGGTCAGCCACAAAGTGCTGGTACGTATTCTATAATCCACCAGTTTTGCAAGAACTGACTGTCACTAGAACAATATCTTCTAACCTGATGACTTGTCATGCACAGGATAGCAATGTCTTTTTGCTGTCAAGTTAGCCAGGTTCTTTCTTCCAGCTCAATTGTCCTCCCTAAATGAGAGAGAATTATTTATGGTAGAGACTCCATTGTTAGCATTTCAGTCTGTTTGAAGACGAAAGACATCCATGCTATTTGTGACATATTAGACACCCTAAAAAGTGTCTGTCTGCTCAGTGACTTCTGCATTATTGCACTTGGATGTTTTTAAACTGGAATCTTGATTTCAGCACAATATAGATTGAAAGTGCCAATGACTTTCTTTAAGAGACCATCAAACTTAAGCCTTTCAATAATTACTACATTGAGAACTTTTATCCTTTAAAGGGCTTCACATCAATAAACCTTCTGAAAAAAATAAAGTAAAAATTTTGGATTTCTGCTGCATAGAAAGGTATCCATTTAGCATTCAGTTGATTTTGAAACAAAAGGTAAAATATTGTAATTAAAACGAAACTTTAAAAAAACCAAACCTTTAGAATAACGTGGATGGCTTTAGACAACTTCTTTTAAACTACGTGGAGCAGCTACATGTTCACATACTCCAGATGTCACATAGGAGATTCGCTAGGAAACTGAGAGTCCAGTCCATGTGGTTTCCAGAGCTGCCAAATGAAGGTACGGGTGGGTAATCAAAGAGCCCCAGTGTTTTTCTGCAAATATGTATTTTTCACGCTGAAAGCCTCTAGATCCCTGACTACAAAGCAGGCAAGATGGCATAGATCTACAAAGGTATTCCCCATTGATTGGAAGCTCTCAAAATTACTTTGCAACCCTGCTTTACCTGTTCAGGAGAAATTTATCGAAACTGAAATGTCTCAGCTAAATCTTTTTTTTTTTATTATTATTATTATTATTAAAGTGTCTTTTCTACAGTTCTGTGTTATTTCATAAGAAACTGTCAACTCATTCTGTTTTTTGGGTAATAGATTCTGAGCCAAAGGAATTTCTGAAGAGTGTTTTTTAGACATAAATGCATAGTCTTACAGGATTCTTCCACCCTCTAGAGCCCTGGACCAGTAAACTTTCTAAATCCAGGAACCCTGTAAGTACAGGATAGCAATGTCCTCATTTAACTTATTCAGTAGCTGAAGTTATGCAACCTTCCTTGCTGTCCTCTAAATGTAAGTTCTTCAAGTGAAGCTTTATTTAACAGAAATGACAGTTCTTCCTGAAAGGTATGCTTTTAACTTAGTTTGCTTGTTGCTTCAGTGCCCCAAGACAATCTTTTTTCTTTTCTCATTAGACAAAAAGAAATATTGCATCTTTGCATGCAGCAAAGTTCAGGACTTTAGAAAATCAAAGGGATTTTTTTTTCTGGCTGTGACTTGATAGTACCTTGGTAGGATGAGTATGTAACTTTTCAACTAGAAAAGCTACATGTGGAGATTTTTGATTAATTTTATCACCTCTATTTAATCAGCTTCCTTCTTTTCCTTAGAAACCTTTTTCACAAATATAGATATAAAATCTGTGTTCTGAGAAAAACCTGTTTTGTCTAGCTTGAGAACAGGTACTGAGTGATTTTTACAATCTAATCAGTTAGCCAGTGAAATACCACTCATAATGGAAAAAATGAGTAGTCACTCATCATAGTATACACTCTTTGTAAATTGTTATGGAGAAAGAAAGTTTTATGTAAACTGATGTATTTCTACATTAAGTATCAAACAATTAAGGTAGAAAAGTTCTGTGCAATATCTGTATCCACGCTGTGTGTTTCAGTGCTAGTTAGGGTTGCAATATCAGGCATCCATGTTAGAAATTTCCAAATTAACACGGCAATGATCCTGGGAAATCCAGCATCCTATTAAAAATGAGATAAAGCAGCAGTTTCCAAAGTCATCCCTAAACCCACAGTATGTGATCTCCCTCTGCCTACTTCATCTCCCAGCCATTGCCCCACCACATTACTGAACACACTACATACTTCATCTGCACATGACAGCATTTGGGTCACACTCCATGCTTATTTCTACAATCATAAGAAATTATGTGCGTTGATTATGGTCCATCTGTCTGGGAAGGAACACTAATTTATTGTGTGACTATAAATGCCTAAGAGTTTATTTCTATTAGGTAAGTAGTAAACTTTCCATGGAAAACTACTATCCATACTGCTGTAAGTGGAAGTAATATTAAGCAAATTATTGCAAAGGATTCAAAATGATTCAAGTTTCCTTTGACACACCTTTCTATATACCTGAAAGACAAGAGGAATCGTCTCTCTCCACATTCTGTTCCTTCTATTGCAAAAATATCAGCAAACTCTTTCCATGACAGTTACTACATTAATCTAACTTAAGGAGTAGAAAACGAACTGCTGCAGGAACTATTAACAAATGGTAAATTCTTTTGTTGTTGTTGTTACCATCAATATTTGATATGGTTCAAAAGACAACGAGATAACATCCTTAAACATAATGGGGTTTGTGCCTGTTTGATAGGCAACCAGAGAGCTCCACAGCAGAAAATGTAAACTGTGCATCACAGTGGAGCAAACTGAAGTACTTTATCACATGATCGTTCATTTCAGTTCAAACATAATGTAATAAACCTTATGAAATTCAGAAATCTTATTTGGAACCTTGCTTGCATCATTTGTTACACCAAGAAACAATTATTTAACGCTAATTTCATTACAATAATTTTAAAAATGCAACTTCTTTGTTTTAGTCAATGAAAGCTCCACTTCATCTGTATAGTGAATTTTGTTCAGAAAAGACATTGAGCTGAGAAAAAAACACTTGTTCTGTGATCATGTCTTTAATTTATGGAGGCATAAGGGTCTATTCATTTGTACCAAAAATGGAACATAACCAAAACAGTAATACATGTTCTATTAAAAGATGCCATCTAAAATAGACTTTTCCTATGTTTGGTTTAACTACTGACTTTGTACGCTTAAATTATTTTGTTAAAATCTCTAGGACTGGGAAAAATGGCACAATATCAGTGCGAGCTCTGGATGGTCCTAAAGCCAGCATTGTGCCAGCCACATTCAGTGCTGTCTCTCCACCTGGATATACCATTCTGGATGTAGATGCTAACGCCATGCTGTTTGTTGGTGGTTTAACTGAAAAAATAAAGGTAATGTCTTGTCAGGTGTTAGTGTATTAACTGGCTATTTATGTGGACAATTTTCATTATTGCTTACAGTAGAACTAGTCAACTTTTATATGCCGGTGCTGTTGTAGTAGGTGCTTTAGTACCTACTACTAGTACTACTAGTACTACTAGTACACCTGCGCTCTCGAAATATGATTAGGATTTGCCTAGTCATGTAGGTGCACAGGTCTGAAGTTTCTCTGCCCATGCTGTTAACTTCTTGTAATCAGAAGCCTGTTGGCTGGCTGTATTGACATAGCATTTAGCACAAACAACTAATTCCTGCTGGGTAGCTGGATGCTTTACTGTGGACATACTGCTGCCCCAACAGGCTTTCGGTATCAGTGGCACGAACTCACTTCTGTTTCCATACATTCCCACTCTCCTGACAATGTATATAACAATATATATTCCTTTGCATTCACGTTTTTTTTCTTCATCATGTACCCACAGTACCACCTCCTCCCTTGCAGTCTACTTTTGGCTGTTCTGCTTTATTTTCTTGATTTTTTTTTTCCTGTGTCCCCCCCCATACTACCCCTCTTTTTAACAGTTACCTGCATCAGATCCCTGGTCTATTTTCTCTTCTTTTTGCCTCTTCATTTTTCTGGTGACTGCCTCTACATTGCTTAGCTTAATGGGAATGAACAGAAGATTTATGCCAAATAGAACAGATGGATATCTTTCAGTGAAAAAATGTTCTCTCATAAGTAGTAATCAGGATATATTTTCCAGTGGAATTATTACAAAACAATTTAAATGAACTAGTTCGTTCCTGATAAATTATTTTTTTAATGTTAACATTATATAAAATAAATCATCATTTAACATTTAAAAAAGCTAACATTTAGGCTTTCCCAAACAGTGAACTCCAAGAACTTGTTTTTTTACAGTAAATTTTGTATATATCCTCAAGTGTTGAAATAGCACAATATTTTATGATCCAACTTTCTAGTTTTTAGCAAGTTCAACTTTCTACATGGTTCTGGTTTGGGAATATGTGGATAGACGTATTCCTTTCTTACAAAGAATAGTGTGGGTGCACCTTTCCAAACAGACAAAGACAAAATCAGAGAATGCAAGAGGAATAGAAAATGTAGATCCCACCTGCTTGAAAGCAGTGTCTTGAAGTCCAGCTTTAGTTTCAAAGAACCACGTGTTTTGGAGCACAGTCAGGTAACTTCATTTTAGAACTTGATCAGGTTCATAACTCAGGGCTCCTGCACACACACACAGAAAAGTTGAGCAGACGTGCACAACTGCCAGCTAACTTAACTGAAATATATCTGACTGAGAAGCATTCACAGGGACAGGAAAAACTTTCCTGAGATTTTGGGCGAGGAAATTGCAAGTCAGTCCGTATTAGTAGAAGCCGGTTCTGCTCGCTCTGCTTTATCTGAAACAGATCCACAAAAAGCATGAACATTTGCAAGTTTTGAAGATGCAGATGCAATGAATTTTGACATTTCTTGCTGAACTTTAGGGGTGTAAATAAATGCCATGCACTTTTTTTTAATGCCATTTGATTTCATACGGCAAAGAGACAAGGAAGACAATGGAAGAATTTCTTGGAGAATTACATATTAGATAAAGCAGACTTTGTCATCTTTTTCTATGTTCTCCTTACAGCCTTAAACAGAGGTTCTGGTTTGCTCTCTACCTTCGAGCTTTCTACCTAGAGGCAACAAATGGTGTTTGCTTTCTTCTGTTAGTAATAAACAAGAACCCTTAAAACTATTCCTAAAATTAATGAATCATCAGTTGCTGAATTTGATACTGGAGAGATTAGTGATCCTGACAAAGCCAGAATGGCCTCACTGGCTTTCTGTACTCTGTCCCTTTGATCTGCTTTTTCAAAGAGAATGGAAATATACCGGGGAGAGGTACTTTATCTCCCACACCTAATAATTCTTCTCAACTTTCTTTCGTTCTTGGATTTTTGCCATGTCAGGTAAGTTTTAGTTTCTACTGTTGTTTTCACCGGTAACAAATTTAATTACATTGGCGTTATGTCCTGTTTTTCACTTGCTGTAATAACTCAGTGGAACAAATACTGCACTGAGCTGAATCAGGACTGTTCAGGGCCTGCAGTGCTGTGAAGCTATAATGACCAAAGGCCAAACGCACACAAGTTCATTAGAGGCTATAGGGTTGTGTCTGCCCACCTCACTAAAACACTTAACTGTCAGAGTCTGACTGCAGGCTCAGGAAGACAGACTGGCTCAGGTAACAATCATAAGTGCCAGAATTATGTTTAATAGAATATTTTCACCATTCCACATTTAGAAAAGCACTTGAGAGTTTGATGTATAAAATACTTAAGTTTTGTTAGCTCAGTTGTGTGAAGGTGACCACACAATATGCAGTCAGGTGGTTTTTGGCTTGTTGTCTTTGGGTGATCCCCCGAAGGAGTAGTGAAACTTCAAACTCAAATGCCAGACTAAACCCAAACCTTATCTGAATTTTATTTTAGTTATCACTTTTGAGTTATCAGAAGGCAAGTGGGGCAAGTACTGAAACATAATAATACCATTTATGTTTGCACAGCTCTAGAACATCAAGCTTCTCAGACCAGAGCTTTCACCTGAATTCCACTTCCAAAAAAATGCTTGCTTACATTAAGAAGCAAAGATGATACAGTAATTCAGTAACAGGTGTTCTGTGCCACAGCACAAAGTAGTCTTGTGCCTAGTCCTAATTTCCACAGCAAAGCTGTTACATTAGACTAATACAAACATATGTTTTACTTGATGTCATCTCTAGGTTTAAGTGTTATAAATATCGTATTGTTAAATAAAGAGCTCTTAGTATTACAGCCTGATGGTAGAAAAAGCGAGGCAAAGGTATAAAGAGAGATCATATATACTATTTCAGTAACCAGGCCCCAAAGCTGGTACCTACCTCTCCGAGAAAAGATGGCACCACTCCTAACAAAGGTTAATCTCACTTAAATTGCACTGTCAGAGGAAAAATTAGTTTGAATTTTAAAATATTTAATATTATATCTACTGTGTTTACTTCATGTTTACTAGCAGTAGTAATTATTTCAGTTTTTTTAAAATATTTAAATACTAACAGTATTTGAATAATCTTTAGTCAAGAAGACTTAACAATTAAGCTTCATGAAGTGTCTATTTAGGAAAAAGTTAGAGATTTAGCAGAATCTCTAGAGCGAAAAGGATTCAAGGGTTCTTGATGTTTCAGGGTAAACAAAAGGACCTGGAACACAGTCAAGTTTAAATCTGAACCCTTTCCTGAATGTTTTTCTTTTTATCTTTAGTTAGATATAATGAGGCAGAAATGGGTAGTGAGCACAACTCAGCACATGAGAGAGTTGTGGGATTGAGTATGAGATGTGATGCTGAACTGGAACAGGAATTATGGATGCCACAGAAGTCTGATGTTAGCACAATCGTTTTTAACCTCTGTAAGAATTCTTCAGATATTTTCTAGGGAAATCTCCATTTTTTTATCTTAGTCAAGAAAACCAACCTGAATTTATTTTTTCTCCAGGTAAATAAAGACAAGGGCAGAGGTAGGAAGACAGTGTATTGTAAGTTTGGTATGCTTGATATATTTGCAATACAGGGCTTTAAACACTATCATACTTGCTCTGTTCAAACACAGTCTGCAAATTAAAAGATAAATATTTACTTTTTTTTGAATTTTTGTCATAATGTGGTACAGTTGTCAGGCTTACAAAATGAAGACCTTAACTGAAACTCTTTTCCAAAACCATGAAGCTCTTTGGACATTTACCAAAGTCACTGATATTTTTTAAATCCTTGTCTCAGAGATCTGCTTTTTCCTGTTACTGAGTTTTGGAGTGCTTTAGATTTGCCCAGGGATTTTGTCCACATCCCTTTTTGCATGCATCATTGCAGTGTGTTCAAAAACAAAGCTCATTCAGTTTTTAAAAACATCTTTCATCTGACTTGAGTAGAAGACTATGATACTTAGAGGTCATGAATTTCTCAGAAGTGACATTAAGTTCATACTTGTTGCTAATTAAAACCTTCCCAATTACGCTGGGAAATATCACCAGCACATTAAGTCTTTTGAGTCATACTTTTCCTTGAATATTTTCAAGTTGTACTTCTCCATATTCTCTTGCAAGATCTTAATATTCGTAATTGCTGTATGGAAAACAGCAGGTGCTTCTCTATCTCAAATAGCTAAGTATATAGATTTTCAATCAGCTCATATTGATGAAGTGAAATTTAAATGAAACTAGGTATTTTTAGAAGGATAATTTTGAGCTGAGTACTCTGTGTACTGTCAAATATTACTACCTTGATCATGGTACCATGTTATGATCTAATGAGCGTCACCCCTTGTGGGTGACCCTAGCTTAATGAGTTTTGATGGGATATGAGTTTTAGTTGCTTTGCCATCTGCACCGAAATTCAGCATGACTTTTACAGGTGTAGCCAGTTGAGTTCACAGTTGGTCTTCTGGCTTGGATGATCTGTTCAATTTCCAGCCTTTTGAGCTTTAAGTACAGTAGAAACATTTTGCTTATTGTACTGTGGGCAAGATTCTTCATAGTCCTTTCTATGAGGCCTCAAACAAAATTCTAGACCTTGAACAAGTGGGAGGGGCTCTCTGAATACCAAGGAAAGCTGACAGTGAAGTGGAAGCCAGGGCAGCTCCTTGTTCTCCAGGATCCATTCTGCTTAGGCCTTCCCCAGAGTCGCAAATACAAATGGGATTTTCCACCCTGACTGATACAAAGTTTAGCTCACATTTTCGCTCATCAGTTGTTCTATAGGAGGGCTTCTCAGATTAAATATTACTCTTGATATTTAAAACAATAAGAGGCATCTTCTGATATGTGTGATTTTCATACCAGTTATGCTTTCAGACACAATAGATTACTTCAAATTGAATTCTAATGAGGTTTGTGTTTTCTGTTGCAGAAGTCAGATGCTGTAAGAGTCACTACCTTCACTGGCTGCATGGGTGAAACCTTTCTAGACAGCAAGCCCATAGGACTGTGGAATTTCAGGGATATTGAAGGTGACTGCAAAGGATGTGCCGTCAGGTAGGTAAAGCACTGACTGTTTCTCGTGCTCCTTTGGGAACCTATCTGCAGTGACACTGCGTTCTGCGGTAAGCAGCAGGAATTTCCAAAGCAGCCACCAGGTTCCAGTAGACAGCTGTGGTCTGTATGCAATGCTGAGAGTTGTAGGAAATGTGAAGTTACAGTTACACTAAGAGGAGGAGCACCCAATCTGGGTTGTAAATGTGATTGGTGTCTTAACAGAACGAAGGCGGTGTAACAGTGCTGTGGTGGAAAGACTCCTGCTAACCAGCAGTCAGGATTAGTCAAACCAAAAGAGAGGGTGAGATCCACAGTGGGACTGAGTCTGGCTCAGGGACAGCCGTGGTGTGGGTACCTGCAGCTCTCATGCAGCATGGGGTGGAGTCAGGTGCCTCAGGGTGGCTTTCACAGCCACCAGAGTAGTGAGCAGAGACCCCCACAAGAGAAAGGTGTTTCCATTCTCAAAAGAGAATGGGAAATCCTGTTCCTGTCAGTGACCTGTGGTTCCAGATAGGGCAAATGGCCCATCCAGGCAGGACCAGGATTCACATAGGTAGGCTCAGAACTCTTTCAGGAATTCTGAAACAACATAAGTTACTTCCTTTCCAGATGTGTCCTTGTCCTTGGAGAGCTATGACCCATCTTCATTCCCCTTTCCTACTAAACTAACCTCAAACACTTTCCTGTGCCATGTCTCAGGTTCAGAATCTGAGGGCCCTTATACTGAGGCACTGCCTGATTCTACAGCACAGTCCTGGGAATAATCATGTAAAGAAGACAGGTTCTGGGTCTCTCACAACCTTGTTTATGGTTTATGACTTTCACAGTGACCCACTGCACAAAAGCAGCACTGTCCTCTTGGATGCTCCTGTTATTTTAGGGAATTCAGCAGTGTCAGTATATGGTATAGATCTCATGCTGCATCAGGTAAAATAATTGTAGAGCCAACCGGGGAAGTTAAGAGTAGGCTAGTTTTCAAACTAGGCTGCTAGTTTGACAACTTACTAAGGCTTAGCCCTTTGAAAACCATGGAAATTCTACTTGTGAACAGAAACAATTTTGGAAATACCAGAGGATAGGATTTCCTTGGTTACAGATGTAGGCCCCTGACACTTAGGTCATTTGAGGAGCATAATGATGGATATATGCATTTCAGTTCCAAGCAAGTCCTAATGGAAATGCCTAAACATTTATGTGAATCTCTCCCTAAATTTAACTTTCTCATTCATTAGTGATAGTGTGTAGATCTGCTTGCTTGGAGTAGGGATGGGTGAGAGGGAGATCAAAAAAAAGAATACTAGATTTGAGATTTGTAGAAAACTGTATTAAAAGCTCCCTTTTACCTTAACCCACTGTTCCAGTACCAGAAAGAGTCCTGTTCTCCTGCAAAGTCTAATTGCAAAAACTTAACTGTTAAATGTAGCTATGGAAGGTGAGAGGACTACATTCAAGACCCTTCTGTGTGAGCCAAGATAAATAGGAAATATGTTCCTGGCCAACATTTCACTTGTGGGTCAAAGTCAACTATGTTTGTGATTAAACTAAAAGATTGCTGTCTTGCAGCTATCTGATCTGTGTGACAGAAATAGACAATAGTCTATTATAAAAATCATATCAAACAAACTCAAGGCATGATCTTTTCTGTTCTATAACGACAGGAATGCCAAAAACTGTGGCGGGGCTGATGCTTCTGCTTTTGTGGTATTTGTAATTTGTGGGTAAACAGAGAATCACAGTTTCCAGGATTTTCAGTCTGGGACTCTCCAGAAGTTGGAGAATCAATAACAATAACAAAACCAAGATTTATTACAAGATGAAAGAGTGCATAATGCTATTTTACACTCAGGATTGCAAAATGAGTCATTACAGGCCATGAGATACATGCGACATATTCTTCTTCCATCTTCCTCCCAGATGTGCTTTTGTGTTGCACAGCCAGTGAGCTGACCTTACAGCTTCACTGGTTCAGAATGGGAGGTTGATATGAAATCAGACCGACTTCAGGATGACTCCCAAGAGGCATCCCCTCACTGCCCTAGCACGCACTTCTTTTTCTTTTAACCTCACACGGCAAAGGAAACTGGATGGAATTGCCCCTTTTCAGCCCACAGGTGGCAGACAGTGAAGGGACGGTCCAGTTTGATGGTGACAGCTATGCCATGGTGAGCCGCCCGATCCGCTGGAACCCCAATATTTCCACAGTCATGTTCAAATTCAGGACCTTCTCATCGAACGCCCTGCTGATGTATCTTGCTACTGATGACTTGGTGAGAAAAAACAGCTAACTAAACTCCATGCTCCTTAAAGGTTTCATGCCATCTTTACAGTGGCTGAATTCATCATATTAGGAAAACAAATAGTGATTTAATGTAGCACTGTCCCAGTATGATGATGCCTGGTGTGATGCTTCACTGCTATCCAAGTGAAGACAATGTTATAGGATGGAAGTTGACTACTTGGTGTTTACTGATGGGGGAGCGTTATGTTAGACTGAGGGGAATTCCAGCTTTTATGAAATTATTAATTAACTTTCATTTATCGCAAATGTTTACCTCTGCAAACATTGCCAGATGTGGTTCTACATTCATAGTTTAAAATATGGTAGTGTGAGGGCAGGGAGAGTATGCGAAAAGACAAGTCTTAGATAGAAGTCCTAGTTATAGAGAGAAGTTTGTGTTTAACGTGAGTGGCATTAAAGGGGAACTGAATGGTGCAACAAATGGGATGTGATGGTGATGACTTTCTCACAAGGTCTAGGCTTTTACAGCTAAAACAGAAAATAAGAACATTAGTTATTAAGCTGTTCAAGGTTTTTATTCACACACACTATCAAATGTGTGTGGATAACAGGGAGAAGTTAAAGACATCTGGCCAGATCCTCACACAAATGAGGATTAACTCAGCTTCAGCATCGCTGATCCGGATTGATTTCCACACCTGCCTGGAAACAGAGCCCTTTCCTTAGCCTTTTTATATATGGACCAGAAATTATGTACAGCAGTTCTCATTCACGTCTTGAAGAATTACTGAGCACTCCCTACTTGACAAAAACTGCGTTTGTGTAAATCAGTCTTATTTCAGACTCCTGTGTTTTGGGAAAAATTATCAGAGTTGCTGGAATAATCAAGAAGGAGGGTGCTCCTCCTGACTGACTATACTAAAAGATAATATTTTATTATTATAATTAAATACTTATGTAGTTTTTCTAGTTAATTTTTATAATTGAATATTGAAACTATAATTGTTGTAATTATTTTAGATTATTTTGTATAAGTATCTTGTATAATTATTAATTTATGGAGTTTTCTAGAAAAAATTATTTACCTGAACTTCGGAAAAACACTGGGAGCTGGAGGGCAACGAGGCACTGATACAATTTTTCTCTTAAGAGATTGTCCCACTGTATAAAAACTTTGAGGATGCTCATTCTAGTGATGCATGGATAGACATGCACAAGCATCTAGAATACTGAGTTTGTTAAATTTTAATCTTTTCTTCTTAACATAAATTTATGTTCATATACATAACAGTATTATCACAGTTTTGCTTAAGTATTCAGCACATGGTAAAGTATTTTTATTTGCCCTAGTTCTGAGCACAGGTGGAACTGGCCATGAGCAAAATGAAAATTAAACTTAAAACTTCTCTGGTACAATCATGTCCTGGGTCACAGTTCCACCATTACTTAATGCCTTTCATGCTCTCCACTTCCCTGGCTATTTGCTTTGCTCTTTGTATCCTGCCAGCTCTTTCTCTGTAGATGCTGCAGCATATACTATGGCTCCAGTCAGCCTTCTACAGTTACTGCTTAGATATTGGTGTCAGTGGTTGTGAGAATAACAGTTCATAGCTCTCTGTTGCTCCCTCAGTGCAGATAACTCTCTAGAAACCCTGGTAAAACAAGCCCATTTTATCATCTTTATTATTCTTGTTTTCTACCTTGCAAGTTGAAATCTAGCTGAGATACGTAGTAAATGCACTGACTGTAGTACAGGCATATACTCAAAGCTGAGTATTAGTTTCAGGTAATTATAATGTGTATTTCTGTCTTCAGTCTGAGAAAATAAAAGTACAGGCATCCCATCAAAACTCCAGCTAAGTTGTTAGCAAAATGCAAACTAAGTTAGCAATCCAAAGGAGACAAAAATGGGCAAAAAAACTCATGGGCAGCAGACTTCTGTACATTACAGTCCTAGGCAGAAAATGGCTAAGATTTTTTTTTTAAAGCTTAAAAAAAGTTATCTATTGTCACCCAGGAAAAGAAAGTGTTTATTTAATGTCATATGCCTCTTACCAAAATGAACAAGTATCATAATTTGTGTGTCTAATCCTTTTCATTAACAGAAGGATTTCATGAGTGTAGAACTCAGTGGTGGGCGTATAAAAGTCAGCTACGATCTGGGTTCAGGTACAGCTTCTGTTATCAGCAACCGAAATCATAATGATGGCAAATGGAAATCTTTCACCCTGTCAAGAATTCAAAAGCAAGGTGAGTTCCTGTGGTGTCAACACTATAACTTTCTCAGTTACCTATACAGTACAGCTAACTATCTAAACACGGGGAAGATGTTGGTCAAACTGCTAGAATTACAAAGTTCTAGTGATTTAGCAACTTCTTTTGCTTAGATTATAGGTGTGTGGAGTTGCATGTGAGTGACTACACTGTCAAACAGGCCTGTTACGAACAGGCATAATTATGCTTTACAGTTGTGTAAATTACATTCTAAAATGATTCTGAGTGGGGAAAAAAACTTTTCCCCTAGTTCCCTGATGTTCAAAATCATAAAACAAACCTATGTGATTTTTATTGGGACTTTCATGCCGTACAGTCCTCTCATGCTTAGCATCTCCCAAAGCACTTAAAAAAAGCAATGACTTCAGTACTGATAGTACAGTATCTCAGTAGATGAGCACAACTATTTTATATTCATTAATGATATGCAGAGTGTCATGATCTGAATTTGCATGGAAACAACTGGGAACATCTTCAGAAGTGCTACTAACTTTTTAACCTGTTAGTGGTGCAGAATGTGAAGCGCTGGCATTTGGTAAGATTGTAAATGCTGGCTATTGTGCTGGAAAAACCCTTTTTTTGTTTGTTTGCTTTTATCTAGTTATAGGACTAGTAGAATCTCACCCGAGCCAAATTAATTTTATTTATGGCATCTGTGACATTCTCCTTGCCTTTGTACCCTGAAGTCTTACCTCATTCTGAATCTTTGGGGTCACCACGAGCCCCTGAACACACTCTTCCTCCTCTGCCCCCTGCAGTACCAGCTCTCTAGCTGACCTTTGTGTCTCAAACACAGACCCACTTTATTGTCATTTGGCTGAAGTAGACTTTGGAGCCAGGACACTGGCCAAAATGACTAAGAGCTCTCACTTTTAGATTTGCTGCACCCTTAGAGGAGGAATGCCTTGTTGCTAGCCAGTTATCTTAGTCTGTACTCAACTCAGGAGGTATTAAGATAACATACAATGTCACATAACTGTAATCTATTTATACTATTCAAACCTATGATACAGGTATAGAAATGAAAGGAAAATTAGTCTGTTTACAGTAAGGTACAGCAGGAAAGTCTATCTCCCATTCAGTTCTCTTTCACTCCTGAAAATGGTAGTTTGGTTTCAGGTTTTACATATTCCTTCTCTCTTTTAAGGCATTTATTTAGTCAGCTGCTGCCACAAGAGACACACCTGTGAGGGAAGCTTCTATCAGAGAATGCTTTTCCTCCCATTCTCACACTGCTCCTTCCTCTCCACAGAGTATGCACTACCTCTTCTAGCCAGTCCTCCCTTTGAAATCTCCTAAGAGGTTGACAGGTCTTTCACCTCCAAAATCACTCTCTTCTATCTTTACCCAGAAATCAGGCTGGTCACTTCTTTAACTAAAATAAAGGTTCACTTCATTCCCTATGTCAGTAGATGGCGGGGGCAGATTATAAGCAATCTCTTGCATTAACTGTCTGAAGAAAAAAAAAAAAAGGAAAGAAAGAAAGAAGGAAAGAACCCTTTCTTTGCATCCCTATAGTAGAAGATCCCCTTCTTCCTTGGGGACTGCTCAGCATTTCTCAGTGTGTCTTGTCTCTCTCATTGAACTTTATATTTTGTATTAATCCATACATTAAAAATATACATGGAACAAGAATTTAAATTGGATGCTTGCATGTAGCACTCCAGATTGAGACTAGACATGACAGGAACTGAGTGCTTCGGGTTTGGGAAAGGTTTCGAGTGACTGATCACCAATCTCTAAGGCACATAACGGCAATCTTAACAAACTTTTACACTAAAAAATCCTGCTCAAGTGACAACCTTTGGACTGAAATCACCAATTAGATGTAAAATGATCTCTTCAGTTGTGAATTTGTCTGGAAGCATTAGCTCCAAATTACATTGATGTAGAGAACATACTAAATTGAATCAGGTTTAGAAAATACATAAAAATAAAGCATACAGAGTTGCTACTGCTTTTCAGGTTGTTATGGAAACAGAGGAAAGTGCAGGTTTCTTCCGCTGCTCATAACTGACAATTTGGAAATCCAGTGTCTTAACTGCAGAGTAGAACCCTCCTTGCCATTCCACTCACCTGCTAACCCTCCAAATATTTCTCTGTTGGTTTCTTACACTAAGATATCGTTGTTCATGTCTGATATTTTGAAAATAATCTCAAATCTCTTCCAGCCAACATATCAATTGTAGACATAGACACCAATGAAGAAGAGACCATATCAACAACTTCTACAGGCAGCCACTTCGGGCTCAACTTAAAAGGGCATGAGAAAATATATTTTGGGGGGTTGCCAACCCTGAGAAATCTAAGGTAACGTGTCTGAAACCAATTTCTTTACCTTTGTTAAGGGGATGTAAATGCAGTGTAATCTTGTTCAGTGTATTTGTTTCTAAAGTTCACTCGCAGTGACTGGTGAGCTCCCAACATACCTGACATTGCCACAGCAGACCAATGCTTTATTTGCATATGTTGAGTATTTCAGTGTATTTCATGCAGCTCACATTACTCAAATACAATGGAAATCATAGTAATGGTGCAGTACAGCTTTCTGATGCTGTGCAGAACTATGATGTAGCTGACTTTATATTTTTAAGTATTTTTTATTTGATTAATAGAATTTGTGACTCCAAACTTAAAGAAATGGCTCCATACCTCCACAAAATTAAGCACAAGTGTTTACCTTGTTCATGAGTATTGAACTCCCAGGATTACTGTTAAATGGGTGTACATATCTGCAAAATCCCGGTCAGTATACTTTCAATATGTATAAAAATTTTGTGGTTAGATAGCATTTAAAATTATTTGTAGGCCTAAGTTCCTGGACTCCTTAGATTAAATTCCTCCTGTATTCTGGAATTAAAGTATATGATACAATATTCTTGATATATTTAATGTAGATAGCATGAAGTATGGCAATCTTTTCCCTTCTGAAGCCTGATCCTGAATTTCTTACTCAAATAAAATTCCCATTATTTGTTTTTTAAATATCGTTTATTATTCTTCGTAAACTTTAAGTTTTAATAAATTAAATGGTATAGCAGATACTTGAATTTAATGACTGTATTACATGGTTTAAAACAGACAAAAAAACCTTACTTGTGGTTTAAATGAATATTCAGCAGTTTTGCAATGACAAGAAAAAGAGAATTCTGTGCTACAACAAACAGATGAGCAACACAGAAACAAGCCCATTAATCTGTGTCAATTTTAGCTACGTGGCATAATGACAGCCTTGAAGTGGTCTTGTGCACAAGGAACAGTTGTGATTAGTCCACAGGCTGTTCTGCAACTAAAAGAAAGGACGTATTAATTTATTAGGTTAATAACTGACCTCTGATGTCAAATCACCCAGCAAAAAAAGATCTAAGTTCTGTTTTACTCATTAAATATAACACGTTATTATGTAATTGTGAAACGACACTAGCGCATAACAAAATGTCTAGAGCAGTCGTCTTCCAGCAAATCCTTTGTGGTTGCTTAGAAAATCAGTGTACCGCAGCTACTTGAACCTGTGATAACCATTCTGCCTACAGCTATGATTCATCAGTCACTGGGGCAAGATGAATGTTATGGTAAATTAGAGTCACAAATACTGAAAGGGGGGTTAGGGCAAAGCTGAGATACTGCAAACAATAGATGCTGAGGTACCCATGACTTCGTAATTATCAGGTCGTGTCAGTTCTGCCAAATTCTTTTACATCGTTTGCTTTTACTTGCGACCAAGTCTAGCAACAAAGTATAAAAGCTCTCTGATATATTACATTTTAAGGTAGCTGTTTGCAGAGTAACCCTGTTAATTATTATGGCTTGGCGGTGTATATAGAGTCTCACCATCCATAATGTTCTGTTTGTAAATGATGTATATCTGCTTCTCTGTGAAATACTTTGAACTTTGCTAAGTATCATTTGCTACAATTAATGTAATTCTGATTTTTGGTGTGTTTTTTTTTTTGTCTTTCTCTCTCACCCTAGTATGAAAGCAAGGTAAAAATAATCAGATTACTTGCATGACTTGCATGTGTCTAGTAAGTGCAGCTTGAAAGCCCAGGCGGCAACGCAGAAGCAGCGTGTGGGCAGTATTTACACCAGCTGTTACGCTAAGGCTGTTAATTCAGCGAGTTGCTCCTGCTGCAACAAGCAAAGCTGCTCCCAAGTGCTTAACACTGTCATCTTACATGCTGTGCACACACCTACACAAACAACTTTTACTTTCTTCACACAGCTGCTTACTTCAGCTGTGTTTATGACACTGGAATGCCTCGGAAGCAAAGCCGCGGCAAGCTGTTATTGCCAAGTTTGGTTCTGACCTCCAGGCTGTAAGAGCAACATAGTCCTGGGTCAGGCGAAGAGCGCTGCGCTCCGCGGCGGTGGCATAGTTACTGAGGAGGGTATGAAAGCAAGGTGCAGATTTTTGTGAAATTTGCCACTCTGAGTTTAAGAACAGAAGGATGGGGCGGGGGATAGGGGAGGTCATCTATTTCTGGCTATGTTTTCAGTTTGCAACTATTTGTGCCCATTACTTTTGCTTTGATATGCTCACGTATGAACTGAACTTCACTATGGTTTGCAGCTTAATTCCTGGCTTGAATTAGAAAAATTCACCTTCACCCCTGCCTCCCCTCACCCTGAGAAAGATTATTTGTTCCCAAGCTCCAGAAGTCTTTGATTGTGTTCCCTTGAAACCAATCCTAGTTTGGAAAAAAAAAAGAAAGCCAAGAATTTATGCAAGATCCAAATGAACTTGGACCTTGTTTTGTATGTTTTGGAAGGGAACAAGGGAAAAAGGAAGTCTTAAGAAAACATTGAGCAAGTGTTCAATGTTTGCAAGGATGTAGAGTTCGTACGTGTTGGGAATTACAAGATAACAGCAACTGCTCATAACAGGACAGCCTGAGGGCAGTCTGCAACTGGACAGGGCAGGAAGGGGGTAGGAACGTGGATGGTTTCTGGATGGCAAAGACAGGAGGCTATGGGCACGGCTGATAATGACATGTCAAAACTGTTCTGCTGCTGGGAAGATGAGTCTATAAAGGAACTGGGGAAGGGCTAGGAAATAAAAAATCAAAAAGGAAAGGTGACCATAACTACATGACTGCAAATAAAACATATATTGATTATTTTAGTATACTAGATGCTTACTTTAACTTATGCAGGGGATGCTAATTTGCGAAAGAATACACCGCGCTTGCTAGGATGGCTGTAATGCAAAGAATGGCTTTCAGTACAAAACATGCAGCCGAACGGTATCTGTGCAAAATGGTTTTACTTTGTAATTAATATTCTTTAAAATCTTTTCTTTCCTTCCAAAGAGCTAAAGTATTTGGCTTTTTTTTCTCCCCACAAATAATTCCTTATTTATTTTCCAAATTCTTTTTTATTTCTCTGAGCTGTTCATATTATTCAGATATTCTACTAAGCACTCACGGGTAATATTGTGAGTGAATTAACTAGTGGTTTTTTTCTTTTTGGATTTACTCTCCATGGTATGAATGGCAACTTTTTTTCTGAAGTGACTTTATAAGGCTTTTCTTCTTTCAAGCCTGGTTCAGATGTTGCCAGCAGCTATGGTTCACTCTGGTGTTCTCAGGCCTGGGAAATCATACATTTGCATTGAAGCATGCTAGATTTGGTTTTTCTCATTTCTTCTGGCAACCAGCTCATGAGTGAAACCATGAACATTTGCAAAGTGCTTATGTTTGTGCCTGGCTGACTGTGTTCTCCCTGAACTCTATATTTGAAAATACATTGTACTTCTAATTTTTTTTTAGGCCTGAAGTGAACTTAAAGAAATACACAGGTTGCCTCAAAGAGATTGAAATTTCAAGGACACCGTACAACATATTGAGTAGTCCTGATTTTGTTGGTCTAACAAAAGGATGCACGCTAGAGGTTAGTCTGGCTTCCATGTATTTGGGTCTTAACGGGTATAAAAGTTTTCTGGTTTCTGATTTTATGGTATAACATAGTAATGGTATAAGGCATATTCAGATGCACATAGGAATCTAACCTGAAAAAATTAGAATGGTTATAGTTAAGAGGAAGAAAGATGATCTGATCAGCAAGTAGACCAGTTTTCCAAATCCTAACTTCTTGGGCAGTATTCCTGGACAGTTGTGACATCCCTATTCCTAAAGGGTAGGATTTTCTGAAATGTGTAGGAGTGGTCTAGCTTTGTGTCAGATGACTAGAATGGGAATTATTGACGTTAATAAGAATAGAATTACACACTGATAATATTGCAAAAACCTTTAAAAATGTTGATGCACATAAAATCCAAATATTTAAATTATTTTTTTAAAATTGTTATTATAAAATCATTCACTACAAAAAAACTGATATACTTTGAAAATCACAGTATATTTGGGGGTAACTGAAACAAAGTCATCTTTAGGATAGGAACTGTAGAGCACTTAATGTTATGAGCTACCACTGAGCTGGAAATGCACGTTTCTTATTGATAACTAAGAATGTGCAAAAGTGGTGTAATTATTTTCACTTTAAATACAGTTCAAGCCTATTTATTTTAAATTGTTGCTCCTTCTAATTAACAGGCTTTCAATGCATTTAAAAGCCAAGGAATCTGATCCTAAGTTTGAGAGAGCATTTAGTAATTTTTCATGGAAGAGTCTTCATTTATAAAAAAATATTTCCAGTGACATTTGTCTGCCAATAAATAGTTTGTATTTCTTCCCTGGAAATATATGCTATTTAAGATAGTTTTGCAAGCAGATGTATGATCTAGAGTTCCATATCAGTTGCAACTACAGCAAATCCAAATGAGTTGTTAAACAGATGCTCTCCAAAAGTTTTTCTCCAAAACATTGGGAATGTCCTTTGAACAATGACTGGAACCTGGCAGGCCAAAATAAAGATGAGTACCCTCTTTTGCTGTGTTTATCACTTCTGTCTCTGGCCTTCATCAGAGCAAAAAGCACACAACACTAGGACTCTCAGACAGAATATGAGACTAGATGGATCTGTCATGAGATGGTCATTTTTAAATTTTCAGGTTTGTGGCAAAGCTAAACTGTAAACAACCAGATTGCTCAAATGCTTTTAAATCTTACAAATTTTGGCTCAGCAAAAATTTTCTACAGAAATTCGTATTTGTTTGCATTTATTCTAGATTCTTTTCTGAATAGGAAAGAAGAACAGTTGTGGTGATTTTCTCCTGTTGCTATAAATCTTAGAAAGAACCTTGTTTTTCACGTTATTTTTTGACTCCTGGGGTTTCAGAATTTGAAATTTAATTGGATTAACCATTTTGTTGGGGAATTAAAATATCCTAATTGATCAAAACAGGGTTTGTAGGACAATTAAAAAGAAGCAAAAGATAAAGGCTGGGTATACGCTCAATTATTTAAATGTCCTTGGATTCCAGAGAAAGGTCAACATCATCAGTAATGATTTTATCTAGCATAAGCTCTTCTCTCTGGAAACAGTTCTACTGTACTGAAAAAAGGGTGAGTTATTTTAGAAAAAGTCACTGTTTCTATTGACTGGTCTTCCCTAGCTGGAAGAGTACAAGAATTGGCAGTGATTACAGAAAATCTTCAGGAGTATGCACAGATTTATTATTTGATTACATACTCCCTCTTGAAATTGCGTTAATGGCTACCAGTGTCCAAAGAGTTGGGCCGTGTGCAACGAGTGCTTCATTTATGAGCCTGAGTCATCAAGAAAGCAGTGGTGCTTAGTGAAGCAATAATGATGAAGCAATAATGACTGATTAATGGAAAGTATTTTCGGGGCACGTATGATGAATAATAGAAACTAATTTATGTTCATACTGGCTGTTGTTATCTATTGTATTGATTTAAAAGCAAAATCCAACTGTATTAACTCAATGGAAAACATTCATGTAAAAAAAAAACCACCTGTGAGCAGTTATTTTTAATCCAAGAGGATATACCAAAATAAGACTGGCTCTGTGCCTTCCTGTAAGACCGCATGCCAGAAACGCTCTAATGATGCCAGATGTAAACAGGTAAATTAGTGTTTGCACAACAGATTCAGAAGTAAAATGCTTAGTGTTTATTATTACTTTCCATCTCTTCACACTACTAATATTTATATAGTTTATTATTTTAGTTAAGAAATCTTTCTGCACGTTCATACTCTTGCTTTTAAGCCTACTAATGCACTTTCCTGTCATCTTCTTCCTACAGAACATATATACGGTTAGCTTCCCCAAGCCTGGTTTTGTGGAACTGCAGCCTGTCTCCTTTGACGTGGGCACAGAAATCAACCTCTCCTTCAGCACCAAGAATGAGTCTGGGATCATCTTGTTCGGGACAAGTGGCACAGTCGTCCCCCCCAGGAGAAAGCGCAGGTATACTGGGAGGAAAGCTGCGTCTCTGAGGAGGAAGCGCAGACAGACGGGACAGGTACGAGGAACCTAGCAAAAGATAAAGAAAACCCACAGTTTTACTGAATAACTTCTGCTTGCTTTGTGTCAAGACACTGTCAGATGTTTATAATTTCAGTGCTAGGGAATAAATTATTTCTAATGTTATCTTTTGTCTGATGGAGAATCTGGTAGAGGCTCAGAATTGGTTTTTTGCATTGGAGTAACTTTTTCTTAAAGATTTACAGTAAGGCATCCATTGCTTGCTGCTAAACAACAGATTTGTTTTTCTGTCATATAGATGCTTCTATGTTTTTTCAATCAAACTTAAATTTTTCAATCAAACACTCATTCTGAGGACTACTTATGCACTCTTAATGCTTGGAAACATCTCTCATTACTGTTCATATAGAAATAAATGAGGATCATCCCGTTTCCCCTGAGACAAACAAAACAACAACAACAAAAAAGCTGCTAAAAGCAGTGCAAGATAAGCCCCTTGTTTGGGATCACTGCTGTGGGATATAAGATTTAAGAGTGCTCCAACCTCTCCTTCTCTCCCGTAAAATACAACTCTGCAGTACAAATCCTTTCTGAAGAAGAGGATAGAGTCAGTCTGTTCAGAGAAGTACCTACAGAGTACAAGTGACTAACTGGTAAAAGTATGATTGCCGTTAGAAATTATCCAAATTTTGATTAATTAAAAACATTACAGACAGGCATACTACAACAGAGATAAACAGAATATTTTGGTGCTTTCTTTGGGAAATGATATTTCATTATTAATTTCTGGGAAATTTCATTTCTGGGGAATGATATTTCATTATTCTCCTTCCTGCCTGTTTTGGAAGAGAGCTCTCAGTGACCTGGAGGAACACGCTCCAGGGAGAGCACATTATAATGGCTTACCCGCATGACATTAACTTCAGGGCAGGGGCTCCTTTATCATTACCCAGCTCTTCAGGTCACAGAAGTGAGTGTGACACTCATTGCTATAGTTACTGGAGGTCAGATCCCGAAATCTGCTACAACATAATATTGGTTGCTAGAGTAACTACTAGCATGATTTGCCATCAAACACAGAACTCACACTGAGATCAATGCTATTCAGGGCTTGATGGGTTTAAGACCAGGCCTTGTAACAGCAAAAATTAGAAGAATTGTAGGTTAGAAGTCTCCATCCTTCCCTGCAAATAGGTATGCAGAGAGTTAAATCTTTTGATGAAACTTTCCAGCATGACCTCATTTTACCCATTCCTTATTACACAAATACAAGAGAGTCTGAGTGTAGCAGCAGCAGCAGAACTGAAACTATAGTAGCTCATCTATGGCGAGCAAATTAAAAAGTGGCGTAAGAAAATAAAACATACATGCTAATGTAAAACTAAGTGACATAATTTCTTTCCAAATGTAACTTACCTTCTCATACCAACATATGCGTTGCAGGCCTACTATGCAGTGTTCCTGAACAGAGGCCGACTAGAAGTGCATATCTCCACTGGCATACGGGATCCCTACAGGATCACCGTCAAACCAGGAGCTGGCGAGTTTCACGATGGCAGGGCACACTCCGTCCGGATAGAACGAGCTAAAGGGTAATGTATACCTAGAAGTGCTACAGACCACACAGCTAATTCAACAAAGCAAATGTACCGATGTCTTTAGCAAACCATGTAAATGCTTCTGCTGAGGCAAAGACGTCAGTGTAAATCTATCTTTATCCAAAAATTTTTAGAAGTTAGTTTCTGACAGTGCTTATGATTCTGCCAAGCTAGATTTCATGCTCTCCTAGGCTATCAGCCTGTTTCTCCAGAGACCTGCATTTGTCTGAATTGGCATCTTTAACCTTCTGGTTCTTTGCAAATATATTTTATTAATGAAATCTGTGGATGAGAAAGACTGCTGTGGTGCAGTAAATCACCTTTTCAAGACATGTAGAAAAAAACTGTTTTCAAAGTATATAAAAAGCAACACCACAGCAGCCTGTAGCCTTTTTTGAGAGACCATGCAGTGGTTTATATACATGGGGTTACGGTGGTGTCCAGCTAAATATGGTGAAACAATGAAGACACAGAGTCCCAGATAAATGGCGGTCATTCTTACTGCTGGAAAGCCATTGCAGACCTTCTTAGACCATGTTGTTCTAAACAGAATTTCACCTAAATTACTTTGCCCTTTCTTAGACATTGTTAAAAAATACTGTTCACACTTCACCATTCAGATAGTGATTCGAAACAGCACTACTGTAGTGTGTAGGACTCAAGCAGTCAGTATTATTATGGCCTGGAATACCCCTTGTTCCAAGTAGGGTTTGTTGTGGTCATTTGGAGATACAAATGTGTATATACTGTAGAGACATTCAGTGGATTAGTGCACTATGCACAATGTTGTTCTGGTTGTTTGGTTTTTTTAAATCAGAAAGAAGAGGTAACGTCCAGCATGTTACAAAATGCACTTATCCAAGCACGCTGAACACCAGGCTTCACCCCCTTACCCCCACAACACTACAGCCTTCTTGAGCAATAATTCCTGTCTGTCTAGAGCCAAAGTGCCCTTCTGTCCTCTCTATAATTTGCTTTGCTTTGCTTTCTTCTTTGTCAGTGTAACTTTCTGCCTGAATTTCTACTGTATCGTTAAAAAAACCTCTTGTAAATAATGCCTTCAGACAATACTTCTCCCCAGCTTCAATGACTTCTTTGGGGTAAAACTAAATTATTTGGGAGAAAAGTTATTTTGGAAATGGATGACTGCATTTTGTGAAACATTTTGTATCACTGTGACAGAACACAAATATGCAGATGATATTAAAGTTCTTTTATGCAGTGTTATAGCTAGTGCAGTAGCTTGCCCTGTAAGGTACATCAAGACACAATTGCTGTACAACGCCATCCAGTGATGATGCTTGTTCAGATGAAGTCTCTGTGTTTTCAAAGTAGCTCTGTTACAAAACAAATTGCCTGAACTCTGCAGTTTCCATAACCTGAAGTGGATGTGAAAAGATATAAAATAAGATTAACCCCTTCTCTCTCTCATCATGAACTTAAGCTTTATTTGATTGAATATGAGGAACACCCTTTGAAAACTCTTCAGAGAGATAATTGTCCGTATAATTAGGAAGTATTTGCTTTCTCTTCCAGTGTAATTATAGGATACTGTTGAAGACTTATACACACCATTGTATGGTTCTGCTTGGAGACAAAATGTTTACGGACTGTGGTAATGGCTAAAGATGAGATGAAATATTGCACACTGATGAAAATATTGACAATCAGTAGTCATGGCTAACATGCAGCAGCACAAAGTCTTGACAGCCTGATTTCCCTTTGCTTCGGGCAATGGAGAGAAGTGTCCTCTCTGGGACACTGCACAGATCCTAAATTAGTCTGTTGCTCTGAACTGCCCCCAGAGAAATCTCTCCCTTTCTGTTTCCACTGCTGAAGGGTCTGGGGGAAATCCTAAAGCTCGTCCCAAAAGATAAGTCTTTTAATACTTGTTTCCTCCAACCCTTTGAAAAATGAATAATTTTCTTACTCTGTCTGCAGCTTTCTAGAACAAATTAATCCATCCAAAATTATGAGGAAATTGGGCAATTTGCATTTAGTACAACAGTTATCTAATTCAGGTGTTTAATTCACTATCCAGTTCTGTCTAGGACTTGTCTAAATAACAAAGCAAGCATTTTACATATGAAAACCAGCCTCTTTTCAATAAGCATTTTCAGTATTCAGGTGCTAACATTTGTAATTATTGTTAAGGAAGAATACTGGAGTTCAGTATAATTTTCAGTTGAAAAGGTGAGGCTATTTGCTGGGTATTTCTGATATGTTTTAAGGATGCTCAGTTATTCTGAAAAAAATCAAGGTACTTACTTACAGATAACCAAGTTGGGTTAGGTAACTAATTGTAGTCAAAGATGCTTGACTAGTTAGGTCCTGATATTTAGCATGACTGTAACATATTTGAAATAAAACCTGCACTTCATAAATCATATCAGAGTTTACCAGAGCCACATATAGCTTTCTTTGTGGTCCTGATTCTCTCCTGGCTAAATTCTATTAAATATAGTCTAACTAACAACATGAAGAAGTTATGCCAACTAGCATAATTACTATTCACCTTCAGAAATACTGAAGTCTTATCCATCCCTTGCAACCCAGCTCACCTTGAGCTGCATTTGTTCCGAAGCCGGAGACTGTCTATATTTCATCAATGGTAAATTGTCCTCTAAAGACAGTTAAATTTTTTACTCTTGTTGCTATACCTTGTTATTTATGTTACCTATCAAAATAATCCACTGCCTCTTACATTAATCTGCTTTGTCAGTATACACAATATATGGATTGGCAAACTAATTTTTCACTTTCTGTCCCCTTTACCATGTTTCCTTGTAAATGTGGTACAAACCTGCAACATTTGCATCTCGGTAGCTTTGACAGGCAAGAGCATTCTGCTTTTCTCTCACATTCGGATTCCTGCTTTTACCAGAATAATGCCCTTCACCATACTTACCGCCTTCCTCTTTGCTCTTTTTCCATTCCTTGACTTGGCTTGGTCAGCCAGTGGTGCTGTGCTTCAGAGGCTTCTACCTTCAACTTTAACAGTATCTTCCATAGGACTTGCTTTGTCTTTAATTTGCAGCATGTGCATTACCCATGAGAATGAATTATACCACTTGTATCAGTACACGGTGATCAGCAGTTTTCCTACTCTGCTGTTTCCCCCAGGAAAAAAGCTACCAGATCTTGTAAAAAGTCAACAGTATGTATCTGCAGTTGATTCTGCAGTCAGTGCAGTCTGTAGCAGTGTTTCTCTCCCTGTAAGAAGATGGTAACTTGTACAGGCCAGGAAATATGGAGCCTAAACAAAATGTGACCCCATACTGTCCCATCCTGCTGAGCACTAGATGGTTATACCTACCATCACAGAGCAGCAGGCTGGGCCCTTGCCGTGTGGGTCTTGCCATATTACAAACCACTTCTTCCTGTCAACCAGTGACTGATATTATCGCCTCTCCGCAGCGCGGCTTTGCCAAGCTGTCAGAGAACTACCAAGGAAGCAAATAGCTGAAAACCTAGTGGTTAATTTGCATTTAATGTGAGCTGCTAATTACATACTCTGAGTTCCTGATTGTTATAGCTGGTGTAGGAGTAAATGGGGCCTGCAAAGTGGTGATTTCAACACAAGCAATAACCAGAGTAAAATATGTATTTCTTTGCTTTCAAATCTTTTTCACAGGATGTTCACTGTTCAAGTAGATGAAGACAAAGGCCAGACTCAGAGATTGCCAACAGACCAGCCCATCTCTGTTAAGAAGCTCTTTGTAGGGGGTACTTCTTCTCAGTTTCAGACTGCACCTCTCAGAAACATACCACCATTTGAGGGCTGTATATGGAATCTCGTCATTAATGCCACGTAAGTCTCACTGGCACCAACAAATGTCCAGGTAATGAGGTCTGGTTAACCACCTTGACTGCCAAGAGAAATTTCATTGTTGCAAGGAATCATACTAACAGCAAACCCTAGAATATGATCTGTTTTCTTAATATGCCCTTCCTTTTTTTGTCTACAATATACACTCCATAGGCTTTGCAATTAATGAACTGTTTTACAGACAAGCCAATGCCTCTCTATTTATCTGTAAAATCTGAAAAATGCAACAGGGGCACTGCAGCAAGACATGCCTCAGTGATACGTATTTATGGTATACCGTAACACTTTAAGTAAGGTTGATCTCCAGGAGTATACAAATTCTGAGAACCACCATGGGAATTTATCTGCTTTGTGGAAAGTACATGCTGCAGTAATCTGGAAGGAACACCTAATTAAAAAGAAAGGGAACCTCTATAGTAAAACCTCTACAGAAAGTTCCCATCTAAAGCTTTCTTTCACATAACTGAAGTACCCAAATTAGGATCTCATCACCCCACACTTCATCAATATACATCAGAGAGGACTTCTCTGCAATGTGATTCAGCCTACCTAGGCTGGTAAAGCTTGCCAAATAGGATGCCTGTCTTTCTGCACTGACTGTAGGAAGGAAAGTCAATGGTGACTATCACCTCTAACTTAAATGTCCCACTTCTGTACCTAAAACAGATTGGATTAATCCTGGCTTTTGTGTCCTGTGAAGTGGAATTACACTGCAGCATATAGCTATTCTGTATAAATTGGTGGTAAAAAGGCAGAAAAACTAACATACGTCAATTTCTTTGTGTGTTTTCAGCCCCATGGACTTTGCTCAACCCGTGTCCTTTGAAAATGCAGATATTGGGCGATGTCCCTCCCTAGAACCAGAGGTTAGGCCACCTGAGGATGAAGATAAGCCAATCCTCACAACAGTCCTGATCCAGCCTGAACCAGATGCTGTTGGGGAGAAAGACAGACCAAGGACGACTCCTGCTTCCCCTCCTCCTCCACCACCATCTCTATCTTCAGCGCTTGTAAGTACAGATCACTTTGCTCAGGTAAAGTTTTAAAAGTTTCTTTTTCCAGGCAAATTGAAAAGCTAACCATCAAGAATAATGAAGTAATTAGCCACAAAAATAGTAACAATTCAGCATGACATTGTAAAGGGAACACCTTGTTGCAGGTCAGTAAAACCTGTGGATAATGGAAAAATGGTTGATGTCATTTGCTTGGATTAGCACAACAGTAATGTAAAGAATGATATAGCAATAGAATTCCCTTTGGCTTGCATGCTTAGCCCTAAACCCTGGCACTTCAGGATGTAAGCCAAACTATATCCAATTGGGGCTGGAAGGGAAATTTTCCTGTGGGAAATCCATGTCATTCTGAGATTTCTTGTGCTGTTCTCTGAAGCACATGATAACAGCTGTATCAGTGACAAGATAAAGAAACAGGTAAACCAAAGAAGTCTGTTTGATATAGCAATTCCTCCACTGTTATTTTATAACTTTAGTCAGGAGACATACAAACTTTAGAACTGAAACTCAGTCACTGCTAAATCAAGTTCAACTGCTGCTACCAAAAATCTTAAATAGCTAGATAGCGGCAAGTTGTCTTATACAATGAAATTTAAGAAGAAACTTCCTCTGTCACAAGTGTAGCAGTTTTACAAGTTGATGCAACCTTTTACTGTCCAGAAAAGATATGTTTAGATATTCTGAATATTAAACTGAATATATCCACTGGAAGATATTACTCGGGGGGGGGGGGGGGGGAAATGCTTTGCATGTTGTTACCCTTGCATACTACCACAGATTTATGCAGGATATAGTTCAGTATGGGTGAGGTTTCCAAACAGTGTGAAAAGACTGTGCATTTCCAAACTAGGAGCCTATTTATACTACCATAATTTACACTACCATAATAAGACAGTTTTGAGAAGTTAACAACCAGAATATTTAACTTCCCTTTTTATATATATCAAATACAAAAGGGTTGGTAATTTTGACAGTTTCTCCCAGATTGGGTTCATAAGATCTTTTAACCATTTTGGGAGGTGCTCCCACACTGCGTCAGGTTGAATCTTCATTCCTGGTTCATGCCTCCTCACTGACACAACATTACAGAACGCTGAGTTTGTCTGTATTGGATTTTTCTGTGTGAACCAGAGATTAAGATTATCAAGTAATTGCATAAAAACCACAAAAAAAAAAAAAGTTGTGATTTTCAGTGAGTCAGTTGGCTGTAAGTCTGTCAGAGACAAAGGAACCTCACTGAATTAATTGCCACAGTCACCTCTTACCTGACTCATTTTCAGAATTCATATCTGGTTTTCCTTGGACATAGGTAGGAATTCTAACACTGTTTTCCAAAAAAAAAAAAAAAAAGTTACAAAAATTAGGCCAAACCCCCTAACTCATTAAGGTTAATTTTATATTTGAGATTCACGGCCATGTACATATGGCACAGTTTTATTTAGAAGGACTTGTCAGGCCACTACTGAAGTCTCCACAGCACACGCAGCCATCTGTGTACCTGGAAATGGGAGCCTGGGGTTCAAGGTAGGCAAGTTCAATCTTAGTTATTTCCCTGCCCAGAGCCCCAGACTTATATGTGTCAGCCTCATAATGCTCTAGGGCAGCATTTTTTATTCATTCCCACAAGGTGGTGTAGTTGTAACATGAGGGCTCCCATGCACCTTTCTGTTTGGAGTTGAAAGTAAGCAAATTTGCAGTACAGTAAGGCTGCCATAGAAAGGTGAGGAACCAGGCAACAACAAGGTAAAAAGAGTTATCCAGTTTAATGCTCACTGTTGTGAAAGAGTGCTGTCATATTATCCCTTGATCAAGGGATAAACAAAATAAAAACCCACGGAAGCACATGAGAGAGCAAGTGCACACTTTCTAAGACTCTAAGTACTAACTTTTAAATAGCAAAATTGAGAGGAATAGAACTACTCATGAATACCAGAAACTAGTCTCATTGTAACTAGGTGAGTTTTGTATATCACATATCTAGAGCGGTGATAACTTGAAACAGGAGTTCAAAATAGAAATCTAAATAAAACATTACTCCACTTTCTCTCTTGGAAAAAATGAAACCATTTTAGTATTCTGAAGACTTGGAAGTATTTTAAATAAGGCATGCTTTTGAATAGTTTTTACATTCAGCTAAGTAAGTTCTCCAAGTATTCTTCTGGGAAATGTTGCAACAAAATGAGTAACTACAGTCTAATAATGAGATAGCAATCATATGACAGTTAGTTATGCAGAAGCTCAGTGTAGAACGACTGTATATGGAAAATATACAGCAGAAAAAAAATTATTTCTACATAGTAGGCCTAAATAAGGTATCTGTTGTACTTAAGTCCTTTTAGGACATTTTTATCTCTAGTATGCATCTGCATGTAAAAGGGGAGGGGAGTTTAATCCCAAACAAAAAAAGACCCTACCCTCCACTAAAGGCAAGAAAAGATCTAGAAGGAGGACAGTTGGGAAATACACTGGTCACCAGTCTGCTGCTGCTGCTTGCTATGGATGCCAAAATGTTTCTCAACATTGGGTAACTGCTGCTTCTGCCTCATGTTATTCACTGCTTCTCAGGATTCGCTTGCCACTGAAATGAAGAGCGCCAGCATTACTTCTGCATCTGACTCCATGACGGTATCTTCCACTATTTCTCCATGCATTACTTCACTGTTTTATTAACACTATTCAATGAACTGTGGGGACTGCATCAGTGGTGATCCCTTTCTCCCCTGATTTCTTTCTTTGTAATTGCTAATACAGCATTGTTTGTAGAGAATGTGTGACGGTCCACCAGTGGGCTTTTCCGTTCTTCATTTCCACTGTCATACACACCTAGCTTCTTGACTTGCCAGTCAAGTCCCTGACAGCCGACAAGACTGTAATAAAGTGCAGCGGAAGAGTTCAGTCTTGAGGCTTTCAGGTACTATGGGAGATTATTAAGCAGCCAGGTTTAAACCCAGGACACCTTAAGGACATTACTGAAAAAAACAAACCTGGGATATTTTTACATAGGCTGATGATCCGTGCTTAGTTCACAGTCTTGTGAAGGCTGTAAAGTTGGCTGTCCTTAGACAAAGTGAAAGCAGACACAGGCTTTTGAGTAAAATCTGGAAATTGTTTAAGCATGCCCTACTGATTTTTTTCTTTTTACTGATATTTCCATATCAACCTAATGAATGTTCACTATTATCAGTCAGTATTTATCAGTAATCGGTGTATGCTTGCTATGATTCCAACCACCATGGTGTGTTTGGCGCTCTCCCCCACCGCTTGCCTCTCCTTACAGTCCTCCTGCTGGGATGAAGAAAAACTGCAGTGTTTGCTGATGCTGGGGAGCAGCTAAAGTGTCAAAGCCAGATCCTTTACTAACATATACCAACCTAGGATTGAATTTACTGGCAGAATATGTACTTTTACCATGTAATACGTAAAAGCGTGCCACAGAAAAGTGCACGTTAATGTATTTTCCAATTCTTTCCGCTTGTTCCAGTACCAGTAGTCAGTCCTTATCTTCAAATTTTAGCAAGCCCAAATGCTATTGGAAGTATTATATACAGAGTATTATTATTAACGTAGTTGTTAAACTTCTAGATAAACCTGTAAAGTGTAAAATAATTAGAAACTTTACCCAGCATCATGGGAATATGATTTTTTTTTTCCCCATTTGATGATCACTGGAAGACTGCTATCACACATTCATACCTTTGTTTGGTGCTGCTGAATTTTCCATTTTTCCCTCCATTGCGCATTGATGTGTACTTGTAATGCATGGTGTTCTATTCTGTCATATTCAAACCAGAGCATTCATTGTAGAAAACTAATTTCTAGAAGTGCTCTAGACTGTTGTGAAGATTTTTGTGACATGTGAAAGCAAAAATTGTAACAGTACTGAAAAATTGAGTGAGAGGGGGAAAGAAATTTCCTCTTTGCGGCTGAAATCTCAATGCCTGATGAGTCACTCATGACATTTTCAAAATGCTTCACAGAAAGAGCTCTTTGTCAGCAAAGCACCACACCTTGTGCTTTGCAGGTCCCTGCTGAGTCAGGACTCAAATAAGAGACTGTCGCCAGTCCAAAATTATATCAGTCACAGTGATTAAAAACAGAGCTTGCAGCAATCAAAGTTTGTTTTTTTTCCCAGCGGTATTTTCCTGATATTGTGTTGTGTTAGATCCTTTGAGTAGTTTCTTCACAATACTCTCAGTGGGAGGCAAAAGCTAGACATAAGTAAGAGCTGGTAATTACCATGGTCTTGCATTGCCCCAGGCACCCCTATACAAGAGCTTTAGGGCCAGAGATTAAAAGACCTGATGAAATTAAAAGGAGAAAACTATACTGGGCAAAAGATATTTTACCATCCACTGTTGCACCACTTTAAGATTAATAGAAGTGGAACAGACAGGGAGGGGTTTCTTTCCTTACCCCCTGGGTAATGTGTCTACATTAGACAGCTCAGGGAGTTTAACAGTTGTTACTTCTATCCATCAGATACTCGGCTTCCCTTATTGTTTGTGGGGGCCTTTCAACAGCACCAGGGGAAACAATAGCACATTAAACAGAGAATACAATTGTAAAACAATATAAAGAAGTAAAATGGAGGACTCATTGACAGGTGCAGGATTTGAAACTACTTTTAACATTATTTTAACGTGACTAGGAGAGAATGGAGACAGCAAAGCATCCCTTTAAAACTTAAGTCTTGCTTCATTTTGTAACAGGGCATCCTACTGTGTAAAACTCAGTTACGTGAGCTAAGAGTACACTGAGCTGCCTGGAAATCACTTAAGACTCTTGTAAATGTCCACTGGTGACATGAAAGCAGCAATGTTCATATATTACTTTTATTTGCTTTTACAGCCAGCTTAATGAGCTCTGCTTTTACACCAAGTTCCTGTCATACTGGTTTATAACCTTAGCTGGTGTGATGAGACATCAACACACTGGAAAACTGCAAGGCCAGTGTCTAGACTAGGAGGAATATTCTCAGTCGTGAGCAGCTAGAAAACTTGCAGCATGTGCGCAGCTGAGATAGATACTAAATATGAAGTTTGAGTGATCGCTGTATATTTTGCAGGATTCTTGTGCTGCTGACACAGAACCGGCCATTCTGGAAGGTGGGAAGCAATTTGGTCTTTCAAGGAACAGCCACATAGCAGTTGCATTTGATGACACCAAAGTGAAAAACAGGTATCTTGTTTATTTCAGCAATGAGTTTTGATGGAATAATGTCAAAATAAAACGCCCCTCCTAATATTCACAAAAGCACCTCCCAAAATTATGGGCATAATCCGAATAAGATCATGTCTCATGGCTAATTCATTTCATTAAGCAAACATAAAAAGCATTAAAGCATAGTTAAGATCAAGCTTGCACAGTAAACAGGCAAAATGACATTGCCCTCCCAAAGTAAAGCAATATATACATATACGTGTTGATATTCAAAGGAATTCCAAGAGCTACTTACTTAAAAATACATCTGTTTTCAATGGATTTGTGAAGCTAAAACTTGTTAATCGTTCATTTTTGCTGTGAGAGCACACGATCATTAACAAAGGTGCCATGTCATACCACTAAGCATTTTTGCTGCCTTGTAGTTTACAAGTCCATCAGCCTCACACTTATTTTTACCTATAAAGCTGCTGTTCTGCATATTTTCACAAATGCTAATTTTAGAAAACTAGGAAAATAATTAAAAGAAATATGTAATTCTACAGTCCTTGCCTGTCTTCTTTCCAAATAAGAATCCTGGGCTGATCATTTTCATGCAATGATTTTTCACGTTTCTAGTATCAACTACTTTCAGCTACTGACTTTGCAGCTCAGCTTGGGCTACGTTAGTGATCCGCTGCCAGTACAACCTTAGCATCTAGATAATTTAAATAACTTGTTCTCAGGTTCTTTGCTGTAGGGGAGGTTTTTGGCATTACTGTTCTGGGCAAAGGGCCAGCAGACCTCCTCAGACACACGCCCATTTTCTGTTGGGAGAAATCAGAATAAGTGTTTTATGTCCTGATTTTAAACTCTTCTCTCTGCATCTTTAAAAGTTTTGCAACCTGTTTTCAGGCACTACAACTCATTAGAAACTCAACATTTGCCAGCTGTCACTACAGCTCGCTCCTCTTTGTGAGCGTTATGTGTGTGGATGATGGATAACGCCACTGGAATTTTACAAGCGCTGGGATTTTCTAGCAACTACAGCTGCAGCTGAGAATTGTATCTTGAAATTCTATGCCGAGGTTGCACTCTTGTGTTTCCACAGTGAAGGGACTAATGAACACTCACTATGTCAGGGATCAGATATGTGTGAAATGCAATTCACATATAAACAGATTTTTTTTCTTAAATCCTGATGGACAAGTGAAATGCGTCACTAACTGTAAAGTTTTGTTAGAGGAACACAAAAAGGTAAAGCAGATAAATTTGTCTACTGTCTGACTCCAAATATCTTTTCCTTTGTTTCTGTTTTCCTGTTTGTTTGATTTTCAGACTTACAATTGAGTTTGAAGTCCGAACAACAGCCAATTCTGGCTTGCTGTTTTATATGGCCCGCATCAACCATGCTGATTTTGCTACAGTTCAGATAAAGAATGGACTGCCTTACTTCAGCTATGATCTGGGGAGTGGAGACACCAACACAATGATTTCCAACAAAATAAATGATGGCCAGTGGCACAAGGTATAATAGTCTCTAATGCTAAATTATTCTTTGTAATGCTGAGAGCTTTGTTTTGCCTTAAGATATTTGCAATTTGTAGTCTATACAAGCTAAACTTTACAACTAGGATTTTCTGTAGGCTGCAAAACTTGTGCTTTCAGATTCACTGTTAAGTACACGGTACATATTCCACTAACAAAGAAGTTAGTGCTGATCTTTGAAATTTCTCCTTCAGGAAAGACATATTTCTGGACATATTTAGAATATGTCCCATGTATGGTAAGGAACTGCAGAAAATGTTCCTTCCCACCTAATAGGGCTCAGGTGAATATCAACTCATGATGATGGAATAGATCATTAAAACCAGTTGTTTCTATGTTAATAAAGTCGTTGTTCAACCATAATGCTAAGAGCAAAGGAAAAAAGAAGAACGTTTAAGTAAATCTTCCTTGCATTATCAATTCAATTCATTAGGGAATAAATATGATATTCATGGATGTATTTGGCAGCCCCTTCTGTGACTTTATACACATTTTATACATTTTATACACAATGCCTGTGGCTTTCAGATGGTAAGGGAAGGAATAATATCACAGCCATGAAGTTTAATATTTAGTGGGCCGAGGACAAGAGACATATGGTATATTCATTAGGTAACATGCTTGAAGGCACCAATAAAGGCAGAGAAGAAAAGAATACATGTAACTATGTATTCAAGTTATACACTATAAGAGATGTTACATTTCAGACAGATATTTGGAAAGTCACCATACACATCTCTATCACCAAATGAGCAAAAATCTAATTGCGTTTTCTGTTATGCTTTAATTGTTTTTACAAAACCCTCTTTGCAGTCATCCTTAGTCCCTCTCTGCTTCATTCCCACCCTCTTCTGCAGAAATTTTATTTTCACTGAATTCTTATTCATTAACTTTTTTGTGAGAGCAAATGCTCTAAACCAAGCTATTTTATGAGGGGAAAAAATCAAGTTGTAGTCATTATTTGTCTGTTTTACATAACAGCTAGGAGCACTGGCAGTAGACCGGTGCACCGTTCAGCTAGACCTTCTATAGATCCAGAACAGATGTGTTTTGCTCTTTTATCTGTTTTCTCTATATTCTAGGAGTGGGTTGTAGATCCCATTTTTGTAGGAGAGAATGGAGACAAAATCCAAAGACACAGTTCTCAAAAAGCATAAGAAAGTCCATTTTGGGAGGGGGAAAAAGGCAACCACTTTAAGAAAAGACCACAGTCTCTGTTTTTTAAGAAAGCAGGGGCTTCTCCTTATAACGACCGTTTTAAGTGAGAACCTTCTCTCCATTTGAAATGGTCTATGTTGAAATGTTTCCAGCAATGTTTCAAACCTTCCTGCCAGGCCTCGTTGTAGTGCCACATTGTGCTGCTGCTCTCTCTTCAGGTCTTCTGTAAGCGTGTCTATTTGCAGCTCCTGTCTCACTCACCAAATCCTCCTTTTGCCCAACGTGTAACTGTCCACCTCAAATTTACAGTTGTTTATAAGCAGCAAGTTCAGCCCCTCGCCTTCAGGCTACCCCTTGTCAGTGTTCAGTCATTGCCACTGCATGACAGATGTGCTGCCACAGAAGCAGCCATGTTAAACAAAAGCCAAAGGAAAATGCTCTTTCTCTCTCTTTGCTACTCTGGTGAGCTAACTACTGTGCTGTTTAGAAATCTGCTAATATGCGTGTTACATTTCACATTTTACCCCTTTTTATACAGAACCATTATTATACTGATTTGTAGAGATTGCAGTATAAACCTTTGGAAAGAAATTGGCCTATGGTTGTTAGAGTAGAATTTCCTCAACTTCTCAGCAATTGCACTCCCTCCATGCGATTCACAGCCCATTTGTCTGAACAGAAGCCATAATACCAACAGAACATAGTTGGCATTATATTTACTCTAGCATGAACTATGATCTGAGGCACGTCCAAACTAGTGGAATCGTAAACTCAATATTGTCTGCAAACATGTGCAGTAATAAAGATTTGCCACCGGTGCCATTAACATTCAGCATTTACTGTTCCCAGTACTTAAAGTTTCTATCTGATTCCAGGAAAAACAAAATTATGGCATACCTAAGATAGTAACAATTAAGTTTTTTAAAGGAACCCCAAGTCCTTTCAGTAATTCTAATAAATAACAGCCATGATGCCTCCTGACGCAGAGCTAATTAAAAGGCAGTCATTTGTTTGCACAAAACCTTAAACAGGAGCTCTGTTCCATGAACATTATCCATAGTTGCTACCATGGTACTTCTGCTAATCACTCCTACTACTTTCTTCTGTATTGTTATATATTTTTGACTGTAAGGCTAGTTACAGTCTGGAAACGTTTTGTTACCAGAAAACTATCTGTAATTGTATTGCATTTTTGTGTCTTTTTAGATAAAAGTCATTCGAACCAAGCAAGAAGGAAACCTTATAGTAGATGATGTTTCAAACAGGACTGTTAGCCCCAAGAAGGCTGATATATTGGATGTTGTAGGAATGCTGTATGTTGGAGGATTGCCCATTAACTACACAACTAGAAGAATTGGTCCGGTAAGCAAGCTTAAGTTATCTTGCACTCCTTAAGTATGTTTTGATTGGTACCAATGTCTTCCCAGTTTTGTTTTGCTTTGCTTTTCCCTCAGACTGCTCAAGAATATGGATAAAGTGGTCCTTACTGGAGATACACTACATTCAGTGGAAAGATCTGACTCAGAGTCCAGTTAATGCAAAGAACTAGAAATAGCAGCATTAGTTACTGTCCTGGAAAAGTAGAAAGATCCATACACTTGTATCCACTTGGATCACTGCACAGCTAGAGTATAACATCCTGAATGCTATTTGCCCTTTCTCTTGGCTGTATTTCATCTAGCAATGGGTGCTGATAGACAGTGAAAGCATCTCCTAAGAGAAGCAGTAGAAGCCAAAATTACCCTGGACAAAGTACCCAGTAGTACTGTTGATTACTGTAGTAATTGGGTTTGTGTTGTTATTACTAAACTAGGAGAGAATGTATTTTGAAGTAAGACCATGAAGACTGTCTTCCTCTTTCTATTTCCAAATCAAATGCACACATTTCAATTTGACAGTTTCAGTCTAAATGCCCAGCTTCCATGCTGACACAGAGATATCTTGGCAAACAGGGAACCCAGAGAGGTGAATATCATTTTGGCCTAAACCTTGTCGGATTAACTAGGAACACTGTATTCCTTCACCCAGGCCATTTACTGCGTCTAATCATACGACTCCATGTCAGTCATCTCACTTTCCTGCTGCCCTCACCCCCCAAGAAGTGCCAATATCAGAATCAGAGAAAACCTCTTCCCTGCATTATTTTTCCTCTGCACAGAGGGGTCTTTCAAAGCAGAAGCCAGAACTTGAGTGAAATTAATTATAGAAAACAACAAATTAGGCATATAGTACAGCACAATGTGGACAAAAAACTGGACTGTCAGTAGCAGCTATGTCTAGGCTCATGCTGGGTGGTTATACAGAATGGTAAAGAGGAGGCAAAAGCACAGATCCTGGCAAGGAAACAAACCAGGATCTCAAAGAAACTGCACGTGAGTAAATACCATTCTAGTAAGATGATTATGGAATGATGAATACTAGTATATAGATGGGCAAGAGTCCCCCAGATCGCACGGACAAAATAAATACAGAAAAGGAATTCCTAGATCCTGCTTAAGCAAGCCACTCTAACAACTCATGGATTGGGAATGAAGGGGAAGAGTAACCACTCCAAACCACTTGAAATCTGAGAGTTGTGTTCCATAAAGAAAAGTGACATGTAAGATCATATTTGTTAACAAATTTTGGATTGTGCAGAAAGACCAAATTGAGCAGAAAGCCTGAACCGAGGCAAATCTCTGATCATTTGGATTTACCAAACCAGATCTGAGGCACTGAAAAACAAAAGCAATACTTAACTACCCACAAAATAGAGTTTCTAATACTCTCAGATTATGCTCTTTGAAATACATCTGCAATTTACAAATACTAGTCTAAGGAGAAAGGTAAAACTAAATCTTTACCTATGGCTCCTTGTCAGAAGTAATGGAGGGAACCCATGCAGATAAATGGCTCAGTCTGGCAATAACAGCCATGTCAGATCCTGACAGTCTTACGTGCTTTGGGATTTAAATGAAGCTGTGACTTCAAATGTCATTCATAGAAGGTAAAAACCAGTGCTTGCCTTTCAATCATTCTCAGTAAAATACACCACGTGATGTTTTAATAGAGTGTTGTGTTGTAGGCTTCACGTAAAGGCTCTGAAGCAAAGTAAGTTGAAAGCATGTATTACCTTAGTTAGGACTGTCTGCTAAGCACACATCAGCCTTTTTAGACACTAATCTAATACGAACCTGTAGGTGGGCTGGTTTCCTATTCAGTTTAGAAAAGTGATACCTACTTATTTGGCTTCAGCAGATGTCATATTTTAAGCACTCAAAAATCTGCTTTCAGCCAAAGATGTTATATTGCCTGTTACCATGCTGAAGTATAATGAGATTTGCTTTTCCATAAGGAAAGTGAAATTTTAAAGTTAGCGAATGTTATCGAGTTGTCTACAAGTCTTGCTTTTCCATGATTTATTCTCACAGTGAAGGTGGTGAGATTTGTTTTCTTCGGTGGTGCTTTTCTTTTTTGGTAACAAACCTTGTTGATCTGGAGATGACTTTCACTTAGAAATTAGAAAAAGGTCTATTTATGAAGAAGCTGACAGAAAGCATTGCTCAACTCAGAACTGAATTTATTCACTGATATTGCTCAAGTTCTCATGAAAAATTTGTACAGGTGAATTTAGCAGTAATAAGCTATGTAATTCCACCGTACATGCAGCTTTCATTTACAAGGAAATAAATTCTTTCGAAATTCTTTCAAGTTACTGGTCAGGATATTGTTAGAGGAGGTAGTGTGCAGCATCAGGACTTCCCTCTGCAGGTGTGCCTTTCTCCTTTCTGTACTTATACATATTTCTATGCTGTATTTTATGTGCTGATTTTTAGTTTCCTCCTTCCTACCACATTCCTTATGAACGTCTTCCTTTTCTTCCTCAAAGTGCATGTTTATATTTTTCCTCTCTCCTACTGATATCAGGGATAAATTTTCCTAACTCTAAGTCAAAGATCAAAGCCCTTAGCTAAAGCTGAGAACCAAAATGCAGCTGCTTCACAGCAGAGAGAGATTTGGGAGCAAGAGCTCTGGGGGTAGTTCACGGGGGGGGGGGAGATGCAGACGGCTCTCAGGGGTCCCACTGGGATGCACTGATCACACAGCTGAGCCCCAGGGCAAGCCGGGATGTAGCCCGGCAGCCCCTCACTCCTGCCCCACGCAGGCTCTCATGTACTTTTACACCACCAGCTTACGTGTGCACATACCACATGCTCGGAGTCATGGTAGCATGCTCCCAGCGCAGAAGCCAAACGGGAGCTCCAGTTTGCTACCCTGCACCCCACGGGTGGCTCCATAGAGCCCAGCACAGCACATCTCCTGCCTCCACTTGCCTCTCTGGCCAGCAGAGTGGCCCTTGTCACTGGGGTCACCGGCCCTATATATGGTTATTACACGAAGAACTATGTATGGTCAATGGCATTTATGTCGGGGCTTTGTTTGTTTCAGTAGCTGTGTACCTGCATTAGCTCAGTCTTAACATGCAACATTAGGCCTTTAGTAAAGTGATTAATGGGCGAGGGGAAAAAAAAAAAAGCCCAGCAGCCCAGAAAACTATATCCGGTATTTTCATCTACTCACAAACCCCATAACCTAGTCAATTAAAAAGGTAAAGTATAGGCCATTAAATTCCTGCATCGCTGGCGTAATTTGCTATGTTTCATTATGTAGTGTATTATTTTATGTCCCCTCCATTAAGCCAAATAGATGTGACTCAGATCACATCCCTGAAAAGTAATGTAATTCATCCTCAGTATGACTGAGATTAGATTCCAATTACAATCAGATATTAAGGATTACCCATGTAAAATTCAAGTTTTATTCAGCTCCATAAATCCAGCAGAGAAGCAGAGGAAAGGTACTTTTTGATTACATACTTTAGGCCTTTATTCTGAGCATTTCAGCTTGCTTTCCACAGTTCTACATTTTGTTTGAAATGTTGACTGCAGGTCACCTATAGCATCGACGGCTGCATTAGAAGTTTTAAAATGACAGAATCACCTGTTGACCTGGATAATCCAACTTCCAGCTTCAATGTTGGAAAATGCTTTGTCACTGCACAGAAAGGAACATACTTCGATGGAACAGGCTTTGCCAAAACAGGTAATGAATAGCAATTCTGCTGATAGGCAAAGAACAGAGAAAGTGGAGATGCTGCTTTCGAAAACTTCCAGTGCTACCTAACTCCTGCTGACTGGAGGCAGAATTAGACCAATACCTGAAACTCTCACTGATCATTTTTAGTTATCTTGCCTAGGGATAGACTATATGACTTTCTAGCAAGGTCTCACACTAAGCGCAGCCACCATAACAGTTACTTACATGATTTCACGTGAAATGGAGTGTACTGATAATGCTGAGTTAGTTACCTTGCATTACTGGCAACATACTTTTTGTGATTATTAGGAATACTGTATTAAATGCTTTTCTTCATTTTATTGTGCTTCTCTTTTTCTCTCCAAGTTGGTGCATACAAAGTGGGAACAGACCTGCTCGTGGAATTTGAATTCCGTACAACACGAATGAATGGTGTTCTCCTAGGAGTCAGCAGCCAGAAAATGGATGGGCTTGGCATCGAATTAGTAGATGGAAAAGTGAGGAGCAAAGCAGTTTTGGCTCTTTATAGAGATTGGTTTTAAAAAGCACAGGCAGTTTAAATGCAAGCTTGTTACACCCATCTCAAGGCGTCTCAGTCAATATCAGGGCTCTTTTATGCAGCACTCACCCCTTCCCGTACATCGAGAGGCTCTTACACTCTTACGAAGATATTTCAAAAGATTCTGTTACACTTGAGTTTCCTAAAACCGAAACATCAGGACTTAAATTACTATGAATATGACAAGTTTTGAGGAAAGACTTTGTCATTAATAATACTAGCTTCTTGTGTATACCTTTTATTTCACAGTCTAAAAAACCAGTCAGTAACCTATCACTACAAAGATCTTGGGGGGGGGGGGGATGTGTGTGAAATACCCCAAAACTAAGACAAAAAAATCGAAAAATGACGATCTGTATAACAGTTTTGCATATTTCTACTGGTGCTTATCTCACCAACATAACCCAGATCCCAGAAGGACAGCAATCCACGTAAATTCTGGTATTAAAGTAGAGCTTTAGTGTGTGCAGTCAGAGCATGTTGACTTTAAATAAACAAAAAAAAAAAAAAAAAACAACTGTAGAACTGTTCTGAGAACTAGCTAACTTCCATGTCACGTTTTTCAGGTGATGTTTCACGTTGACAATGGTGCAGGCCGATTCTCTGCTATCTATGAGCCCGATGCACCAGGCAGCTTGTGTGATGGGCAGTGGCACAAGGTTCTTGCAAACAAGATCAAACACCGTTTAGAGTTGACTGTGGATGACAGACAGGTGGATGGTAACAGCCCAAACAGGGCCTCGACCTCAGCAGACACTAACGACCCTGTCTTTGTCGGAGGATATCCTGGTAAGCACTTAACACACAAATGATGCTTTACTTATGCTGTAGCAACACTGCCTTGGTAACACCTTAAATGTAATTAGGACTAGTGTGCTAAAGATGATGCATAAGACTGTCCAAGATGGTATTAGTTGGCATGGATGCTCTTTTCTGTACCCAGCTGCATTTCAGAACAAGAAGTTCTGCTGCACCCAGGGACTCTCACAGATCCCCCTGCCCAGCCTCAAAGGTAGGCACTGTCACAAAGGACAGGCAGACTTTCTGCCTTATGCTGCCCAGACACAGAGCCTCCCTCTTAAAACTTTCTGTTTAGTAAGTGTATAATGGTTATGTTTCAATAGTAACAAAAGAATGGCAAATTTAGCTAAAGAATACATATACATTCTTGGGTGGGGCAGGGTGCTGTGTGTGTAAATCAGCCTGTAAAACCTGAGGACCTTAGGAATGTGGACAACAGCTTGCAGAGAGAGGTGAGAGGACACTGTCTCTTTCTCATGAATGTCTTTGCTCATGGTCTGGTGGTTTGTAAAGGAAAAGAAGAAAAAAAAAAAACCAAACCATATTTGCTATTCAGTGTTCTGGAAGTCTTTGAGAGACCTTGCTTCATGCAGAGGTAAACAGGATCCAGAGGGGAACAGAATCCAGAACTGGGCTGAGGTCTGTAGCTAACTTCATCTTCCACTAAGCTGATAATGAAAGTTAATGTTCATAGACAATCAACAAGTTTATTTAATAGCATTTTACTTTCTAAAAATACAGTTAAGGTGTTTGCGAAGTGCAAATTTTGTTGCATTTATAATAAAGTTTCCCTCTAGTTTGCAAACAAAAAAGCTAAGTATGTTTGCATTATGTGTCTGCTCTAGTGCATAATGAGGTCAATGGCAAGGTGCCTCTTGAGTCAATTCCTAAATGATGTTCTGGAAGTCGTTTTTCCCCCATTCTAATCTGTGATGCATTGCATCCAAAAAGCCTTTTCTCTCAAGCTTCAAAATATTTTCAAAAATGTTCTTGGTACTGAGGTATGAGAGTTGTACTTCAGTCACAGTGACTACTGATAAGGACCAACAACTTTGTGCCAGAAGGAAAGCAGCTTTGTGGCAGCCTTTTTATAACAAAACAGGATTCTAGCATAGGAGCAGCTCCTAAAGAAACATTGCAGATGGAGTTACCATCTCATTCTGGACTGTACATCAGGAGTAACATAGCAAGAGAAACAAATGGAAGTAACACTGCAATCTGTACAAAACAAGCCTACGCTTACATCATGTTGAAGTGAGTTCAGCCACATGGCAAGTTGTGAAATGATTTAATAAACCTACATGCACATTTAAACACCTCACGCTTCTCTTGCTATCTAGTCTTCCTCGTCCAAGATTTGTTTTAACGGTCCCAATACCTAGACAGCCTCATCACAAATTTAAAACACAGTATCACGGGCTTTTGTAAAATTAGTAAGCATTTGTATTTTCCAGTTCTCTTGTGGCTTCTCCTGGCTGCATAAACAGTGCCAGACAGTTGTAAACCAGCTGAAATTAGCTGGTGGAGAATATCCTGTGCAGAGAAACTTTTCACCACCAGAACATGAGCAAGGATATAAATTCCTGGCTACCCATAAGCCATCTCTCATCTCCCGCTATCACTCTTCCCTGTGCAAGGAGGGACAGATGGAGTCAACCACCTCATTGTCTATATGTTATATGTGGAGGAGTCAAGTCCTCCACAGGTGTAAAGTTATTTCTGCAACCCTTACATTATCAGTCACATAGATAGGCTCAGTGCATCCCTGTAGCCACTTCTTCACTTGGAAGAACACTGAGAAACAAGTTGAGTCGTGAATTTCAAGCAGTTGAGAGAAATATTTCCGGCTTCCCAGTCAAACCAACCCTCACTTCTATCATCTGGTCACACTAGAATTGTTCCCTCTTTCTTTAGTGGAAGAGATGTACTCAAGTTCCTGGCTTTACTATCAGCAAGGGGGGAAACAAAAATGAATGCTTGAAAACTTTCAAAACTGTTCCTTAAATGACACCTGAAGTCCATACTGAGGAACTGGCTTTCTCATATTAGGGCTGAGAACTGCATCCATCATTTTGGTCTTTTTTTTTTTTTTTTTTTGCTCTGTTGTTCTGTGGATAACCAGCTTGGAGATCTGTAGGATAAGCATGTATGCATCATACATCATTTATAGTAGCAAGCTGCCATTTTCCTTAATTTCCTTTATATCATATAACTGAGTTATATGGTTTACAATGCTGGTTTAAATGTGTTCGGATTCTGCCACTGTCATGTCAGGACAGAAAAAGGAAAGAAGACTGGACTGTTACCACTAACATATGCATTTATCACATTCACTTATAATGTTTGTCATGTTTTGAATAAAGAAGATATACTGCAAATAAAACATTCATATATTGCTGAGGGCACCTATTGTCCTGCAGGACTCCCAAAGAGCAAAATTAAGTATTATCTCAGACTAACATAATTCCTTTTGCCTTTTTCTCCCTCTTTCAGATGGTGTGACACAATTTGGGCTGACCACTAATATCCGTTTTAAAGGATGTATTCGTTTTCTGAGGCTCACCAAGGGTACTGCTAAACCTCAAGAGATTAACTTCAGCAAAGCTTTGGAGCTGAAGGGTGTTCAACCGCTGTCATGCCCTGCAAACTAACTGTCATTCAACTGATATGGGTCTGTGTATAAAGCTTCTCCGATTAAAAAGAGGGAAAAAAACCCTATATATACATTGCATTCATAATAAAATGTCTTTATGCAAGTATTTGAGTAGTCTTTGTGCTATATTCAAATGGGTATTTAAAGGTACCTCCCAAGAATGCAAGAACTAATCCTTTCCCCTCACACCCTTACACACAGAACACACGCAGAATCATGAAGGTTGGAAAAGACCTTGGAAAAGGTTGGAAAAGATTTGAGTCCAGCTGTAAACCTAACACTGCCAAGTCCACCACTAAATCATGTCCCTAAGCAACACATCCACACATCTTTTAAATACCTCCAGGGACAGTGACTCAACCACTTTCCCGGGCAGCCTGTTCCAATGCTTGACAACCCTTTCAGTGACATAATATTTCCTAATACCCAATCTAAACCTCCCCTGGTGCAGCTTGAATCACTCATTACTTGGGAGAAGAGACCAACACCCACCTCACTACAACTGCCTTTCAGGTAGCTGTAGAGAGCGATAAGGTCTCCCCTCAGTCTTCTCTTCTCCAAACAACCCCAGTTCCCTCAGCTGCTCCTCATATGACTTGTGCTCTAGACCCTTCACCAGTTTCATTACCCTCCAACTCCAGCACCTCAATGTCCTTCTTGTACCGGGGTGGGGGACCCAAAACTGAATGCAGTATTCAAGGTGCGGCCCCACCAGTGCTGAGCACAGGGGCACAATCACTTCCCTGCTCCTGCTGGCCACACTATTGCTGATACAAGCCAGGATGCCATTGGCCGCCTTGGCCACCTGGGCGCACTGCTGGCTCATGTTCAGCCGGCTGTCAGCTGACATCCCCAGGTCCTTTTCCAACAGGCAGCCCCCCAAGCCTGTAGCGTTGCATCAGGTTGTTGTGAGCCTTCCTTCTCTCAAGCAGATCAATACTCCTGCACGACTTGGTGTCATCTGCAAACTTACTGAGGGTTCACTCGATGCCTTTGTGCATATCATTAATAAAGATATTAAACAAGACTGGCTCTTCAAACTGAGCCCTGGGGAACACCTCTTGTGACCAGCTGCCTACTAGATTTAACTCCATTCACCACAACTCTTTGGGCCTGGCCATCCAGCAAGTTTTTTTACCCAAGAAGAGTACACCTGTCCAAGCCGTGAACAGCCAGTTCTTCCAGGAGACTGCTGTAGGAACCGATATGAAAGGCTTTACTGAAGTCTAGGTAGACAACATCCACAGGCCTTCCCTCATCTACTAAGCAGGTCACCTTGTCATAGAAGGAGATCGAGTTAGTTAAGCAGGACCTGCCTTTCCTAAACCCATGCTGACTAGGCCAGACCACCTGGTTGTCCTGTATGTGCTGTGTGATAGCACTCAAGATGAACTGCTCCGTAACCTTCCCCAGCACCGAGGTCAGACTGACAGGCTTGAAGTTCCCTGGATCCTCCTTCTTGCCCTTCTTGTAGATGAGCATCACATTTGCTAACCTCCAGTCAGCTGGGACCTCCCCAGTTAGCCAAGGCTGCTGATAAATGAGGGGAAGTGGCTTGGTGAGCCCTTCTGCCAGCTCCTCATCACTCTCAGGTGGATCTCATCCAGCCCTATAGACTTGTGTGTGTCTAGGTGGTGTAGCAGGTTGCTAACCATTCCCCTTGTGTTTTTATCTATCTCTTTCCTTACAGCTTGAAATAGAAGTGTTTCACCATTCTTCTGGTGAGTGAGACCACAGATCATGCCGGGTGTTCCTTTACTATGGAACTTCATAGAATCATACAGTATTTCAAGTTGGAAGGGACCCATAAGGATCATCGAGTCCAACTCCCTGAAATGTTCCCTAAATACTTTTGATGAGGTAGATCTGTAAACTTGCATTCCTTTACCATTCTAAATACAATGCACTTGTGTGCGTGCACACCTGTGTCTTTCGTTAGAAACAGGCAATTACCGTGCTTAAATCAATCCCAAGAGCTTTTAGAAATTTTTTCTGACCATAATATTTCCCATGAAAATATCACTGAGAAAGTAAAAATTTTAAGTAGTCTGCATGGCTATTGTCATGCTATAGCTATGGAACCAAGTGCAGGGAATGAAAATGTTACTGCTTGCTTGATTTATTTGGGATTATTGAAGAAAATATATTGCACTTAAAGTCCCTGCTGTATCATTTGAACAGCATTGGATTTAACAGAGGTTATGTTGTTTGATGGTGGGAGATGCAGTCTGTAATGGAAGGAGTAGAACCAGGTTCTGTCACTTACCTGGAAATCCTGTTTTAAAAGATCCCTAATAAATAAAGTTTCATATTTCGCCTCTCTCCAGCTACACATGATATTGAAGTAACACACAGCAAAATTCACAAGCCAAGTTTCTAAAGGAAGATGAAATCTGACACAACTGCATTGGAGCAGAATGGAGGTGAAGCAGGAGAATCGCAGAGATTATTAACATGGCACATGTCGCTAAGCTCTACTGTCATCTATTTAATTAAACCCTTAAGGTAAAAGCAGCTTCCAGAGTTATACTCTACTGCTTCTGCTTGATGCTGTCAGTCTGTGAGGAATTCTGAATGCAGAAGCCACCCCAGATCTTCCTTAAATAAAATTTAGAGTGCTCCGCAGATAGCAGTTTAAGCATAGATGTGGAAAGTTGCTTCCTAGATTCTCACTAAAAATGCCAAATCCTGGTGATTTTCCTCAGTGCTTTGAATGTTTGAGAGGACTATGGCATCATCACCAAAGTGTGGATTATCTTTTTCTATGGATTGTTTCAATTGTTAAACTCTACTTTTGCAAAGGTTGTGCTTGGACATGCAGAACATCTACTGTACAAATATAAATACAGCTACCTATACAAGAGAGAAAAACAACAGAAAAAACCTAGCAGTAAGGTAGCACAACCACACAATTAAAAGAAAACGTGGGGTTGGTAAATTTTTTTTTTCTGCCCACAGGGAGCCTTGAACACACTTTTTCAGAATTTTTGACATGACTGAAAAAGGCTACCTGCAAAATTTGTGCTGCCAGACAGCCCTCCTGCAGGAGTGCTTTTGTATTTTACAAAAGGCCTCTTTGGCATACAATGTTTCTCTAAACTGCTGGAGAAAAACCACCTTTACACTGGGAAACCACATTAAAGAGATGGTAATAAATATGTAAATCACCACTCTAACATTCATCAGCTACACCTGAAGAAAAACGTCTAGCTGCAGTGAAGCCCTGAAGTAACTGACTTCAGCAAGCATGCTAATTTTCACTTGCAACTGGCCCTTTAATGTTAACAAATAGTCAATGCCTGTGCAATGTTACGCACATTCAAACTGCTAAGAACTAGTAAAGCATGCATTTGTCTCTGGAAAGGCCTAATTATGGGACATGTGCTGTCTTACTATAACTTCTACATTCTAGTGCTACTAACAAACACCCCGTAAAATATTCGTGTGTTTCTGTTTTACTTTTTTTTTGTCCCTTGTATTTACCTACTCTCATCCCTATAGTATTTCAGGATAGTTTGAGCAGCTCAAGAAAAAATAGGCCATAACACTTCAAATACAGTTGAGTATTTCCAAAATTCTTGAAAAATATGAACAAAGAAGCCCCAAGACTTTTCTGCTGAGGGATGTATGTTATTGCCATTAATTTCTTACACAGAACAGCGAATCCACGCGGCATATTACACCCACAGGCATTACCTAGTTTAGAGACCTGTTTCCTAGCCTCTCGGTTCTATTCAGCATGTTGGATTCTTATTTAACCCAAACTTGCCTGCAAAGTTTGGTGTTTTTTTTTTTGTGTGTGTTTGTGTTTTTTTGTCTTTTCGACTTGAAGACACAAGGGAAATTCAGACAACGGAGCCCAGTGAGTTAATACCATGCCCTGCCTCAGAGGCAGGAAATTGCCACTGCTTTGCTCAGTGCTGCATCAGCAACGGTCTTTTACATAAAGATGTCTTTGCCTTAGAAACAAATACTGGAGTTTCTGCATAAAAGAAATTGAAAGGAAAAAAAAGAGAGAGGCCTTTATGTTCTTTGCTCTGTTGAATTATTTCTCCTTTGCATGGCCTTCCAAGAATGTGTGGAACAGAGCAAAACCAATGAAACAATGCACATTATTACATTTCTTGAACTTTCGGGTGGAAAGAATCAACCAGCTGCTGTCCTTTTCTAAAGGAAATAAATTCAGTAGGCCGAAACAACAGCTACCTCAGCAAATAGCCAAACTAAAAGGAAACAGAAAAACCTGCCTAATTTGTTTTTGCAGATCATGGAGTAGACGCACCAAGTCCTGTTCATAAGGCTTTCTGCCTTTGAAGATTCAGGAGAGTATCTGGGAATGATCCCAGCTCTCCATTATTACCTTTTGCCATACAACACGTTCATAGATAAAATTTCCTGAAAATAGCAGGTTGTGAGCCTCAGAGCCATATGCAAACTGCTAGCGATTATGGCACTGCTGACTGTGCCAGAAGCAATGTAATTTCCCAATGCAAGACTGCAAACTAATACACATCCACAGAACACAAGTATTTAAACCCTTATTTTAGTGGATTTTTTGCCTACAGAAGCTTCTACTGCCTTTTTCTTTTGCGCACACATTAAATACTCTTTGCTGCTAATCTTCAGAACTAAACTACACAGACGCATGTTTTTAAAATTTTGTTTAAGGTTGACCCTGTTGACTAAGGTCACTTTTAGGCATTTATGTTGAACATTCACTATGAATGGGAAAAATCCCTCTTCATCTCTAGCTTTAGCCAAACTGCTATATATGGAAAAAGTTGTGGTTTTGATTTTAAATACTACCAGTTTTTGACTTAGACTCTTTGTAAAGAGTAATTTACATGTTCTTTCTATCAAATCATACTTTCAGATCTTTATTGACACTTATACAGGGGAAAACATTTTGCTGGCTTAGTATTTTTCTTTAGAATGTTTAAAAATCCAAACCATTTTTCCTGTGCCTCTTTTAACATGGAAACCACCAGCAATGCCAATTCCAGCTTTCCCTTGTTCAGCTCTGGGGCTTCTGGGAGATCTCAGATGTCTTCTGAGGCGTTTCTCAGTACATGCAAGTAAAATCTTTCACTGACCTGTTGCTGACCAACAAGAAAATTGTATGCCATACCTTTTATAAGAATTGATCTACCGAAGGACCCACAAAAGATCCCTATCCCCACATACATATGAGTTTTTCAAACCTTTAAAGAAGACCTTGCAGTTTTCAGCTGTCTAAGATTTTATGAAAGCCTATAAAACTCTTCTGAAAATATTCTATGCAATGAAAAATGTTATTTGCAGAAGAATGTAACGAGATACCATAGCTAGACCACTGGATTTTTAGCCTATTTTTTTTATTTTATATTATCTGCATTTCCTAATGACAAAACCCTACCAGTTCTTCAGTCATCCAGCAAGTCTTACAGCGTACATATAAGCTGAACTTCTGGTGTAAATATGTAGGCAGAAACATCACTTTCCACTGTCTCGTGCTTCATAAATAGACACAAAAACATCCAGACCTTTCTTCAAAATAATTCCTTAAATATACCGCTGATGCGTCACACAATGGAATGGAAACAAAACCCCAAATTATTCAGTCTATATATGTTTATGCTGTTATTCTTCAGACTTGGGAGTGCAAGTAACTTCTTCAGGTACCTGAAGTCCCAGATAATTCCCAATATGCTGCACCTATTTCAACTCCAAAACCCAAACCTTTCCAAGTTTAGTGGACAACATAGCATAAAATGACAGCACTTGAGAAACTAAAATATCTGGTTTAAGCAAAGAAAAAAAAACTAGGGAAAAATCTCCAACAGCCAGTGTTCTCACACACTTTTCATGCCCCCACCGGGACTAACATCAGAACCTTTAGCCCAAATCTAACAGTCTCACAATTTTCACTTGGCTACAGGGTTGCTTATTTTGAAGAGAACTGCACACAGCCTTCCTAATACTAGAGTCGACTCCCTTTTCCCTTCTCTTTCAACAGGATGCCTGAGCACAAAATTAAAGTGATGCTTTCTGCTTGCCTCATTTTTATCTAATACTCTGTAGTGACAATAATAATGAAAGTAGATGTCTAGAGTTTCAAAGACTAACTTTTATAAAGTATAGTATTATGAAATATTTCGCAAAGCTGAATATTCTGCAGTGACATCTCCCCTTCTAATCATAATTTCTTTTGACAACTTTGGCACTTCTAGTTGGCATGAGCAAGGAAGGATGACTGGCAGCTGAGGCCCTAAAGCAGCTAAATTTCCTGTGGTTTTCTTCATTATGATTCTGTGCTAAAATATAACATGAATTTGATTTAAACACCCAAAGGCCTCACCCTTTCACTGAGTTTCATGTCAAGAGACTAGCTCCCCGGGAGAGGGGAAACTGCCCGCATGCACACCCATCCCTTGCATTGGTGGAATGCAGCATGTGGAGCGACGTAGGCTCCTACGTCCCTCAGGGGCATAAGGATAGGAGGAATAAAAATCAGGCCCCTTTCCTCCACAGCTGTGAATGATTTGAAGTTAGAGTTGTCTTAAACACTGAGATGCCTGGAGGTATAGACAGCATAGACTGCTATCTCTACAGTTCTCATCTGTTCACCCCACCTGAAAATTCAGAAAAGATCCAAATACTAGACGTTATTCTAGCATTTCTTATTTACTACTTGTTCAACTAACACCTCTATTTCACTCTTCTTTTAAAAATTCTCTTTCTTATGTTAAATTTGCTTGAGGGAAAGTCATTGCTCCTCTTACTCTGTTCTTGGCTTTTTCTTTCTCTGCCTTGTGGACAACTATGTCCTACAGCTGATGTGGGAGTAAATCTTCAGCTGAAAAGGAATATCGCTGCTTGGAAACAAATGATGTCAAGTCAAGCCGTTATTGATATACCTATCAGACTATGGTTTTTACTTCAAATGACCAGAGGAAACAACAGGCTCTCATTCACTGTATCTGTAAATGCCACCTCCAGAGCTCTTCTGGCTCCTACACCCCCAGAATCCAAATGATAAGGCTGATCCATCGACTGAGAAGGAAGGGCTGCATGTCCAGACTGTGCCAGTGACCAAGAAGCAGCAACCTTTGGTCACTCCAGAAGCTGCAGGCAGGCCTGCTATCACCCTGGCTCTTTTGCTTCATGGCGCTGGTAAAGCCTTTCTTCCCAATTGGACTTGGTAGCTCTGCCACAATTCACTATGGCACACAGCATTAGGGCTAATCTTGACTGAATACAGCAGAACCCCAGCTTAGGGAAAAACTTCCAGATCCAGGTAATATCAAACATTACTAGCTAGTTTCTTTTCCACAAAGAAATGAACTCCCCAGTAAACCTGAGACGTAAGTACAACCACTTAGATCTTTGTCACAGAGCTGCAGCATTTTAAGAAATTAACCTTACAGATGTATTCCCTCAAGCCTGTCTCTTTCTGCTAATGGCTGCATCACTGCTACTATTCGAGTCCATTTTGACAATCTGCACAAATCTCCCCATTATGTAATAGAAGGTTTAACAAAGGGGGCAAATTTGGCTGGAATAGCTGCTCGAATTGGTTGAGGATTCACTGATACTGAGGCAAGTCAGAAAAATCTAAGTAACTTCCGTCTGCTGTTACAAAACCTATGTCTTGAGGGAAGTCTCAAGGTTGAAAGGTCAGGGTACTGCTAATACTGTACTGCATCTCCTCCAGACCACGGACAGCTGGACAGAAGTGCAAACTTCCCAGACAAAAGCTACTTGCAACAGTGGATTGCCCTAACTTAGAAAACCTGTCTTTCATCTCACGCTGCATACAGCTGAAGGAAAGGGTTACAGCATGCAAAACACTGAAATCGCATACACATACAGTATCACACATTCATACAGCCAAGCGGACAGCTCTGGGGAGGAAATGAGCAGGTCAGGAATGCCATTAGAGCAGGGTAGAGAAAAGGATTGCTACAGATGGGAGTACTTGATCTGCAAATCTGCACCACGGCCAGATACAAAATGGCTCACAGTGGTTTGTTTCTGGCTTTTCTCATGTAAATAAAAGAATAAAAAAATGTACTATAAAATTCTGCTCAAAGTGTCTGTATGCTCTCTACTGTATACACTCCCGAAGATTACAACTGTTCAACAAGCAGCTAATGGTTATGAGTATAGGTAGGTTTTTCAACAGTGTTCTGGAGTTGTTTTGTTTTTTTCTAAATTATTATGGGCCAGAAGATTCAACCCTGCTTCTCACACTACTCAGTTGCTTAGTGTCCATCTTATAAAGCGATAACAGAGAGTAAAAAAAACCCCTGTATCCAGACATTACACTTGAAAACACAAACTAAAGACAGCAGTGCTGCATTCCAGTTAGTTACATTAAAGAAGGATTAAGCGGTCATCATTGACCAAAATCCAGCATAGCCACCTTAAACCCAGTAAGGTAGGGTTTAAAGAGATACAGTAAGCTCAGTGTTCATCCATATCATAGCCCTAAGGCCAAGTTTGCAAGATGCTAACATATCCAGTGAAAAACTAAGGCAAGCAGGCCCACAATGCACAATCACACCTTTGTATACATTGCCGATAAAGCATATGCTATTTTAAGCGTCCAAGCAGTTTTAGACACCTAATTGTGTATAAACCATATTTAAGTGTGTGCTCTTAAATACCAGTTGGAAGTGGCACATTGGGTTGTGATGTCTTTAAAACATGATTCCATAAAAGACATTGGATGCTGCTGCTACTTAGGAACTGTTAAAAGTACTAGAACAGATGGAGAATTAAGCTTACCATTTAGCTGCCTAGTCCATGGACCGTTCTCTGTTCCCCCACCAAACATTTTTGAAATTAAGAATTCCTATCATTTTACTGGCATTTCTCTTTTCCATGGTGGTTTAATAAACCATTTCTTCTTTCACTTTGTGGTGTGACATCTTCGTAATATCCTGCTTTGTGGTATATTAAAAACTGACAGTTTTGACTAATAGTTATCATTTTGCACTGATAATCTATAATTAGCCTCCTTAGTAACAACAACAGGTTTCTTTCTTCACAAAGATATTATATTTTCTAGGTTTTTTACTAGAAAAATTAAGAAGTAATTCTTAATTACACAACCAAAGACTGTTTGGCTACCTGAGCTTTTCTACCACTTCTTATGTGGCTGATTTGGGGCAATCAAGAAAGCAAAATAAGTCTTTTCTGTACCGTGGGGGATACTCTTGAAAGAGATGTGGCTAGGCCTAGCTCTAGAGGAAACAGTCTTGTGCAAAGAAAACCCCAAACAATCAAAACCCCACCACACAGTAGAAAGGGCTGAAGAGGCCACCTAGTTCATCCTCTCCAATTTGCAGAGCAATGGCCTAGCCAGTGATTCCCCATTTGTGTTTGTGCATGAGGCTTCTCCTGTGACAATGCCTTTCCCTAACAGGCGTCAGCGCTCCGTGCCCATACTTGGCAAGTGTCTCAGTGCGGGGAGGATCAGGGAGCAGAGGAAGAAGAGTTAGGTAGCCTTGTATACTTGCATGGATTCTTCAACTTGTCCTTTTAAAATTTAATAATTCCAACTTTGGAGAGACTTCTCCCTCCTGAGCCAGTTCAAGACAACAGAAATAACAGCACTTCAGTTCTGCAGCTGGTCAAATGCAAGCACATTTCTAGATAAGGGCAATTTTACAGTCCCGCTTCATTTATCAAACCTGACATGTACTGCACATTATGATCTCCATGTAATGGTTTGACTGTAAATTTACCCTCAGCAAGATCCTTTTATATGCATTCAAACTAATTTACCTCTCGCTGATCGAGTCCTAACTTGTAATTTGCTTAAATGCAGAGCCTAAATTGACTAAATCAAATGCATTTGCGCAAACTCAATAAGCAGAACCATTACCCACTGAAACAAGCAAGTCTCCTAAGAGCATCAAATGCTTCCTTACAGTGGAAGAGTTGGCTCAGGAGCCAACCACCACTACAGCTGATGACCATGCTTCTCTCGCTATTTCATTAGCCAGCCTGAGGACTCTGATAATTTTTTTCCCCTCTAAACAGGGGAAAAGTGCAGGAAGCACACACAGCTTTATCAAGTACTGCAACCAAAGAAACTGAAGCTCATTTTCCAGTGTAAAGAAAAGGAACCAGTGGAGGAAGATACATTTGAATATCCCTGTTAATGCATACGTTAGCTAAGCCATAGCCATTCTCAAGATCGCAACCACCCAGCAAGCCGTACCCATTTGTGGAGAAGGTCATAGAATTATTGGAGCACTGTGTCTTGTAGCAGTGCAAATACGTTTGAGTCATACTGATCTGCCTCCTACTGAGTGCTTAGAAAAGGACATTGATTTGCAATTGCAAAGTAATCATTTAAAAACTACGCACTGCCATCAGGCAAGAATCTTAATGGCTCTTGCTGAAGGATGCCAAAAGCAGGATCCACCCGGAAAGGGGTAGAAGACTCTTATCAGCTGCACTGCAACCTACCCCGAGTATTTCACTAGTGTAAATTTATTTCCGGTGCTTTATAATTTCAGCATAATGGTGGCAATAACAACAGAAGCCAGCAGCTAACACTTTACACCAGCTTAAGAAAACCTGTGTTGGATTAGAAGTATTTAAATCTTCATGCTAATTGAAAAATATCTGCATGGCACACAATACATCACACATACTAACCAACAGTTTTTCTAATATAGAGAATTATTGCTGTAGGGAAGCACCGCTACACTCAGTATCCTCACTAGAAGTTGCTGCCACAGGTACACCTGCAAGCTAGGATGCAAGAGGGGTTAAGCAGTGAAGGTCATTCTCAGTTGAAGTTCAAACCTCAAGTATCGTGTTGCCATGAATAAAAAAAGTGTTACCAAAATTAAAAAGACAATAGAAACATTTTTTGCTGACATATATAAAACAAATGCATCACCAGAACTGAAAGTCTTAAACTAGCAGACTAATTTTGTGAACAACTGCTAAGTTTTTGATACAAACTATTAATAAAATGTAGCATTTATGAAATACTTATCTTTAAGACGCTTTAGAAATATTAACTCATGCATTTTTCTATTAATAATCAAAAGCCGTAATTTGGGCTTACTACAAACAGCATGCCTATGGCAAATCCATAAACCCCAGGAAATTAAGTTATCCAATGCAATAACTACACCATTCTATTTTATCTGTTTCTCCTTTGAAATGCCTGCCTTCAATTCCCTCTATGCTAATTTCCGTCAAAAATCAATAAGTAAGACTCTGTTGTGGTTTCTAAGATAACATATTAAAGAATTATGTATAGATCTACCAAAGGCAGATTTTTCTTGGACATGCCTGAGTAGCTCTGGTGCGGCTCCATATAAATTGGCTCTGAGCAGCGAGAGAAATAATAAAAGAAGGGTGTCTCGTGATTGAGAAATAGTTCTGTACTGCATGGGGTCTTGACTCTCCCTAGTGCAGGTGACAAGCATGTGAAGGGTGTGGGAATTACCAGTGCTTTGCTACAACTATTACTTTTTTAATATTTCTATTAAGGATTAATGGTGGTTGATACTAAACATGGAGAACTGCAGGCTTGTAAGGTGACTAAAAGCTCAGACCATGGTATAGCACGCTCTTAGCAAAACATCAGCAATCCAGTGCAATTTCTTCCTTGGAAGTAGAAAAAGTTGACAAAAGATATTGCTTGGTTTAAAGATAGTGTATGTGGCCAATGTTTTGTGCGACAGGTCCTCACTCAACAACTGAGATTGGAAAAAAGGGAAAAGGGACACTGAAAAGGCAGGCAGGAGAGGGAAGAGGAGGTAAGGCAGGGGGCAGAAGCGACAGCAGAGAAAACTTGGACAAAGCTTTTCTTCAAACAGCAGCCACTGAGGGAATGCTGCTGGCTGGACTGAAATTGTAGATACCTAAAACACTAAAATTAGGACCTTTGAACACATCTGTTTGTTCAATTTGCTTGCTAAGTTTGCAGTTAAGGTTTGCTATGTCTTCCTTGCCTAAAAATGGCTCATAAATCCAGATGCAACAGCTCGGGCTACTCAGCAAGGTTCTTCCCTGGTAAACAAGGGAGAATAGGATTTCAAATACTGCAAATAGAATTAAGTTCCTGGATCTGGGTCCTGGTATTTTTATTTTTTAAAGGCTTTTTAGAAAATGTACTACTTTTCTGTATTGAGCATGCCCCTTATTTTTCCTTGTCTTTATATAGAAATTATAGTCCAATAAGTAGTATACTAGAATATACCCACTGGAATAAGTCCAGGATTAATTACATCTTTCACAGCTCCTAGTCTAAAAGACTTTCAATTCTGGGTTTATTCCAGTTACAATTAGGATAGCTTGGGCACTAAGGGAAATTCATGTATTAATTTGCTGTATCCTGAGGAAATAAGTGATACAAAGAACAAGTAAAGCCGTAAAGAAAGCCACAGCGGTGTAACTGCTTTAATTCCAGTGCAGGCAGAGTTTTATTGAAAACCATCAGCAGTTGTTCCATCCTTTATGGAAAAACAATTACCGCTCTCAGAAGTCCCCTGTCTAAAACCAACTCACCTGGAGCGCAAGGGATGTCATAGATCTAGAAAACAAAAATGAGCTGTGGTGGTCTAATCACTTTCTTTTCTCCTCAAGAGTATATTCCACTGGCATTACCTTGCCTATTAGATGCTAAAGAAAGTGCTGTGTGATATACAGCTGCACTGCAAAGCTGAATATCACTGACAGTGCATAAGCTGTAGCTGTGGTGCACAGGAACTGCAGCAAGTAGCATGAGGAAGTCTCAGTGCAGACAGCAGAGACTCAGCTGCGACCCCATACGCACGCATCCATGTGACCAGTTCCTGCTGCTATCAGTACCAGATTAGATGCAGCCCAGGTTCATCTCCAAAAATCATAGTCTCACCAAAGAGATGACACAGCCAGAGATTTTCAGGGGGTTGTTGATAAGGGGGATAAGGGGGATGCTGTGCGCCATTTCTTCTTTCCGGACTGCTGCCAACACTGCGATTAGCACCCTGTCATCAGCTGCACAGGCTTTTCAAGCACACGGACAACTCATAACAATCTAACCTTATATTACACAGAGATGAAACATAATCTCACATTCCCCTCTCCAATTATAGGAAGACAGCTGCCAACCAAGTGGCTCTAAAGAAGGCCTACATATAGAGCAAACCCTCTTATGCTTGCACAGTACAGACTGATGTCAGCTTAAAAAGCAATATGAATTAAATCCAATTCAGCCCCTCTCTCCATGCACCTTCCCTCAAAACCAGACATCCTTGTCTACAGCAATAAATGAGAACTTATTTAGCAAAGGTGCATGTTCGTCATTTTTCACAGCAGTTAGACATACACATACCGTCAGTCTGTGTCTTGATCATCTGCTTGTTGTTAGTGCTATAAACTAATAAATAGAAAAAATATTCATCACTCACTCCCTTGCCTTGAAGCCCATTTAATGCGACTGGAGAGACAAGTGCATGGAAGTCAACCATGGTAGCAATACAGATAAAATCATTCTCTTCATGGGTAATGAGCAACTGCATTAAGGAACTGGTGTTTTTTCTAGTTGCCTTCTTTCACCGTTAAGGCAGACAACGTGTTGTCATGTTGTCTCCAGACCCAATCTGAACAAGCTGATGGAGAACTACTGTCCCTTCAAGGCAACAATGTAATTAGAGGAAACACTGTAGAATCAGAAACAGCAAATATATTTGAGGCAATTCACTGTGAGCAAGACTCCAGTCAGTAGCAACCATTTTATTCCTGCGTTTCTAAATTGCCTTCTTGCAGTTCACTATCAGGCACTCTAATCAATCCCTTGATTTTGTTCTAAGACCTTTTTTAAAGTAATGCCAGCTGACAAAGGCATAAGTATGGTATGTACAGCACATGTTAAGCTTGTCGTGGCGCTTCTTTCTCAGGAAGTGTCAGAAGCCGTATTAGGACTGAGCTGTGCAGCCGGGGACGGCGCAGGGGAATGTCTTCCACCCTGCAAGTGCAGTCTCGGTTCTTCCTCCCTGCCAGCAGTTGCTAGACTCTTCTCCCCTTCTTAATTATTAAAAAAAATGAAAGTCAAATACTGTCTAGCCCTTTCAGAAGGAGGGGAAGAAGGGCAAAGGGTCCTTCCATTGACCTGCCCTCTAGAGAGCCTCTACCTGCGCCACCACTGGCACGCTCCTGTCCTTCCCCTCAGCCTGGGACCCCAGGTAAGTCTTCTGGGCTGCTCACCTGGAAGGCTGTTCTCCTTATCTGGGAAGTGGGGGGAGATAAAGGTGACATGGGAGCGGATCGACATTCTGGGTACATTAACCCCCTTTATTCCCTCATAATATGGAGGACATTTGTCTTTGAGGATCAAAATTGCCAACATTTTTTGCTACTTCCACCTTCTCTGTCACTGAACAAACACAATGAAGTGCATCTCTACTGGTTTTACTCATGGATCCAAGACTACGTAAAGGTTTTCATAAACAACTAAGGATTGTGACTGTCCCTGGACACCCACCTTGGGGCACAGCAAAAAGTGCCGATTCATAAAAAGCAAACAAATGAGCCCCCCACACCCTTTCGAGCCCTGGCTCTCCTGAAAAGTTAAGTCCTTCCGAGGTGCCCCATTTTGAGACACAAGTCAGCCAACTGCAATCATCACTCGCATTTTGCAAATTGAGCCACAAGGTGAAAGACAGATTTGCGTGCTATATAACCCCACAGTAAGGTCCCCTACTTCGGTTTTCTGGCATAAATTTCTGTGTATGTCAATTTGCATTACTATCATCATATTAGCTATCTTTCTCCAATATTTCTGCAAACAGACTACCAAAATACTCATGAGCCCAGTGAAAGGGCTACTTCGAATCAAGGAAATAATAGTGGAAAACAGAAAACTATTTTCTGGAGGATGCATGTGCAGGAGTGGAAGTTTGGAACAATTCATTAGTCCACACACACAGTTACTTTGGAAAGAATCAAATTATTTTCTTAACAGGAAGAAAGTTGTTCTGCTGTAACAGGCAGTAATGAGTAGTGGCTTTTTTACTGCTGCTGCTGCTGCTACTAGAAGAAATATAAATGCAGTTTCAAAAAATAGTAAGATCCATCTTTCAGTGGCAGAAAGCAAACAAGCAAATAAGTCTGTAGGCAGCGTCTTCTCCATGCTTCTCTTCTATATTTTAATATTTTTTGTTCCATAAATGACTTTGAGCAAGTGAAACTAATTTTCTTGTTAATACATTGCAAACTTCATTTGAGTGGTGGCCAGAAGACAAAATGTCACATCATCGTCCGTTGAAAGTGTGTAAACGTACTGTGGAGAGAGTTGCATCATAGGCACCTGCTATGTCATAACAGGGAAGTAAGACAAACACTACATAAGAAAAATCATAGCAGGTCAGTTATTACCGAAATAAAACTCACTTCAGAGTACTTTACATTTCTAGCTATAGCAATGGCTATATGACAGGTGAAGAAGGCCAGGAACACTTTTGTGGAGTAAAAAAGATTAAATGCTTCAGATGTATAAGCAATTTGATTATGGTCTTCTTCAGCTGTCTCCATACCCAATTTTTAGAAACTGTCAGATGCTACTAGAACTCCTTATATATTTGTACATCACATATTTCATTGCTAAAATGGAATTAACAGATAGAGCAGCAAATAGGGCTATCTGCCTCACTTCAGTGCTGTAGCATAAACATACCAGATTGTCTGCTGGAAGTAGAATTTATTAGGACATTCTCTATGGATCCATACCCACAGAGACTAGCAGGATTGTTGTCAACTACATCGAGAAGAAAAGACAGGCAATTTGAATCCTGTAGAGCCTCCTCAGTGGATTTGGTTTCCAGTATACTTTTAAATCTAAGGAATTCCACTTAATATCATATCAGAAACATCTGCTACCGACACTCCTTCTTTAAGATGTTTCAAGGCTGATTTTCAGCCTGGTGCTCAGTGGCATCAGGTGAGAACCTCCATGTTAACAAAAAAACAGAACTATACATCTGCTCTGTTCCCTGCTGCAAGTCAGGGCATCTCAGATGCAGAATTAAAGGCTAGCACAGCTTTCATGTCTTTAAAGAAATGGCAGATCCTTATGTGAATGAGTTCCAAATACTTGAATAGAAATTTTTTTTCTTACCTCCCCACCTTTTTTCCTAAGGAGCTGAAAGAACCATGAAAGGCACAAAGTTGGCAGACATTGGAGAATATTGTATTTGTGAGCAAAATTTTAATAGGCTGAATAAATGTAACGCTCTAACTCTTTTTTATTCACTTCTAAGAAAGCTGATGTCTGGAAATCCTTGCAGAAGGAAGTTTTTTGGTCTCAACCTGCATCTCAGCTATTTTTCATGACCAGAAAGCTGTAATTCAACCCACCCTGAAGTGCAATTGCAGCAAGACCATGTTACTGGTAGAAAGGGTTATCGATGGCATCCTCTGCATTATGGCTGTTTGATCTAGTCTAATGATGTAGATCTGGAAAACATTACTAATATGCAACAAAGCACTATACAGTGTGCATTTCATAAATCTCCCTTCTTTCATGCATATATATGCTATTGACCACAGAAGTAAGAACACACTGATTATGTTGTTACCAGATATTTCTATTATTGGAGAGCTTGAATGATTTTCCCGTCTGAGACACTCTGATATGTAACAGTGCTCCACCACTGAGGGTGGGTGGAGAGCATAAGGTTTCCCCCTAAACTGCAAGTCCTACAATGTGCTGAGTAATAAATGCTGTCCCCACCTCTACCATAACCTTGAGAGTTTGGTAGTTCTCAATGTCTCCACTGGCCCTCTGCAGCTCAGCACACAGCTCAGGAGCCCTACAAGGACCATGACTGTACCAAGGTCACATTGCTCCGAAGGGTCTATGAACTCAGCTTGGCTCTCATCTTTTCCCTGACACCATTGCCAATATAGTTCATAATTTCTACAAACCTCCTCACTTCTTGGACTGTGAGGCTTCAGTAGCCCATCAGGGCACGGGAATTGCCACTTTCAGTCAGGCTCCATCTACTCTATCAGTGTTCAGAGAGCAGCCACAGACGTGTCAGCGTTGGGTTTAAGGACACTTGCAAAAGCCTGACAAGGGACTCATGGGACCCCATGGATGACTTGATGCAGCCATACCTCTGACAACTGCAGAATGGCTCATACCAGCTGAACAGCAGAAGGAGCACTCTTCTGAAGCTTCAACACAGCACGTAGAGCAGCCTGTCTCACAAATTGGCTTCGCCTCCTACTTTTGGCTAAGCTGTGGAAATTTTGTATCTCCCAGAAGAATTATACCCATTGGGGCATAGATATAACCCAAGAGAGTTTATGAAATCAGAAGAAAACCTTTAACCATCCTTCCCAGCTGTTTTCATTACTCCCAAAGCTTCTATCCCAAAAGCCTTCCTTCTTAGCGGTTTCTGCCAGCCTGGTGCCCCCTACATGTCTGTGAGGCTCAGAGGGAGCGAGGAGGACCCCTTCTCAACAGAACAAACCACACCAGCCTCCAGCTTCTACACGTCTCTCTGAAGAAGTGATCTCGTTCAGCTCGAAGCAAACAAGGTCTGACATGAAGCTGCTGTCCTTTCCAGCTGAACAAGGTAACATTCAGCCCAAACCATACAATAAGCCAGCTCAAATTTCATTGCTACATTGTCGGTGCCTTGTTATTTATATAAATATTCAGATTTTGATAGATATTGATTTGACAGTGTTCAGTTTCACTGAATGTTCCCTTTCACCCGTGTTGTAAAACAAGGAAGGGGAACGCTTCATTTTGGATTACGTTTCACAGCATAAATCTTTGTCTAAATCTTTTTCTGCCCTACAGAACCGAGATGTAATCTCATTATCTACCATGCTGAGCAAAGAAAACTAGAAACTCACTCTGCCATGCAGGCTACTCAAAGTGCACACTTCTGGACTGCAGGGTAGCATTGATATTTGATCAATACAGGTGGGTGGTTTATTCTTTATTTGCTTTTAATAGATTTTGTTAGAATGTGAAATCCAAACATCAAAGAGTAGCTTTAGAGATAAGGGCACAGGCCTTTTGAGAAAGTAACCCTTTTAAAAAAATGTCCTCAAGTGTCTATGTTTAGAAATTGCTTGACCAGTTAGTTACCTCCAGCTCCCAAAGACACTCCAATACAATACACAAAGGAAGTATTTTCCATATGACAACTATAACAGCAAATGAATAGAAAGCGTAAACTTTCTTGTGAAAATTTTTTAGGAAACCATGCCAAATAATTTGCTAAATGCAAGGAGAGGAAAAAAGAAGGTGCTATTTGCTATAAGTTCATTGCTACAAAGAATAATTAATTGTCTATTTGCCAACCAGCCTCCCACTGTTTAGCTGTCATTGTTTAATGAGCACATGGGATCATGCTCTTGGTGGGGAAAATGGGGACGAACCATTCACTCAGAACCAAGTTTCCAGTGTAACAAATGCCGTATAAGGCAGGCAGCACATAGTATACTAAATTCTTAAGAATATCTGGCCCATAAAAGTTAGAACTGGCCCTTCTGCTCCTTAATAAGCTTCAACGAGACCCCAGAGACAATTAGGTTGAATAATTCTGCTTATTTCACATTTTCTGTTCTTCTGGTATGAGACTATTCAACTTTTTAGTTTTTTTCAAAGGCAGCTAGCTACACTCTGAGGACAGTCTGAAGGGGAATAACAACAATCTATTCCTAGGGGAAGGGACACAAGATGTACTTTATTAGGGCAAATTTGCAAGGATCTCTACTTTAAAAATATATTTAATAGTTTTCTCTAAGCTTTGCATCAAATTGCACTCAGTCTTGTGAAATTACTGCACATCTCCCAGCTAAACCAGATTTCTACACTAAACATAAGGGTAAAATTAGGGCTCTGTATTGAAGACACGGCCATTACCATAACTTCTGAGATTAATATCTGTACCCAACTCTAAACAACTACTATTTCCGTGTTCTCGCACCCCCTTGCCAGAGGGTAGACAGGAGGTGCATTGATAGGGGACCAATTAAACTAAATTAAGCCAAAAGCAGATAAAAGCCACACTGAAACGCAGTGAGCCAAGGCATTCCTGACACCGTAAATACTTAGAAGTGATACAAAAGGTCAGAGGAGAAATAAATTAATAGCTCAAGAAAAGACCATTGTTTCCTATGCTGCTTCATTCAAAAATGAATGGCATTTGTGGGAAGCGTGACACAGATGAAAAAGGATTTAAGAAAGACAGGGTAATTACAGCAGTTGTTTAACATTTCTAAGCAGGTATTGGGATGATCATTTAGGAGAAGGAAGAGACAAAGGGTAGAGGCACAGGACTGCTGGTGGTTTGCAGTCTCTGTGAGCCTGCATATATTGGGTGTCTGCAGAAGCTTAACTGCGGAGTTACAATGAAGAGCTGTGCACAGCTGCCCCTCTCCACTTCACATGGCGTGGCTGCCTTCAAGGTCGCTGGGACGCTGGAACAGCATGGATGGACTGGAAGACAATAAAAGGGGTGGAAGGAGGAGAAAGAGAGAAAACAGAAGCAGTTGGGAAATAAACTGTTTCTGAATGGGAGGGATACAAAGAAATACTACGTTAGGATTCAAACAGTCGAAAAAGGGAAAATGTTGCAGTCCATCAAGATTTTTTTTTTTTTGTAGTAGTAGTAGTAATTAATCAAATTGTCACGAAGCAGAGGACCAGTGTCAGAGCAAAACCTTGACAGGAAAGACAACAGTCCAATGAGACTCGGCTTCTGAAATGTTGCCTTGAGGTACCCCACCAAAACACACATGCCTGGCACAGACAAGATGGCACAGCACTGACCCTCCAGAGACACTCTCCCTTCTTAAGAAAGGAGAAAGGGAAGGGACAAAGAGAGAGGAGAAGGGAAAAGGGGTGTTCACTTCCCTCTTGCTCATTTGGTTCTTAAGCAGGAGCCCTTGGGACAAGCTCTTGGTAGGGGGAGGGATGGTGGCGAGGTTTTCTGCAGTTTCAGATGTGACCTGGAGCCCTGAATGAGAGCTGGTGCAGAGGAGAGGGGAGCCCTGGAAGTGAAAGGAGCCTGTGGCGCAAAACTTGCGCTGGTGCTTCCAATACAGCCTGAAAGGACAGAAAAATCACCGTCTCCAGAGGCACCGCAACCGTTTGCACAACTGGGGGAAGGGGAAGAAAAAAAATAAAGTACTTTGCTAACCATTAAGCACAAGAATTATAAAATGTTATCTAGAGAGCACGGTTCCTCCTGCCTTGGTTCACCAAGGCACATCTTGACATAAACTGTCAGGTTGCTGTGGTGTCAGAGCCCCAGATACTCCTTCTTTACCTGAATCCTGTGAGACGATGTGCTTTTGTGAAGGGGGACCTACTCCAGCAAGGAGTCCAACAGAGACTGGCTGTGAAGCTCAAAAGAAAAATGTTTAAAAGACAAAGAAAAGTGGAGCTGCCCACAGGTGTCAATTGCATCCTTTGAGTAGCGCAGTACAGGGAAGGTGTTCGAGAGAATAGAAAGGTCTTAGACCTGCTGTGGCTGAAACAAAATTTACGTATATATATATTTTTACTATTAGTAGAGTATTCAAAGGCAAACTCCAGAGGGAGTTGGACACTCTTTAACTCCCTTCACTGTGTGCTACATACTGTAATAGCACAAAGGAGCAGGCCAACACTGCTGACCCTACAAATAATATCCAAAATGCTAACCATGACAGAAACCTCAAAACACATACCTTGTATACTGCAGACAGGAGAAGACAAGCAGTTGAGGCACAGCTCAGGGGCAAGAAACAACAGTGACTCCTTAAAGGCCCCAGGACTCTGCCAGGTCCAGGCTAGACAGAAAGCTTGGCTCCAGGGTAATATGACAGTGTCGACAGCAGCAGCTTCCCTGGCTCAACTTGTCTGAGACCAAAAAATTCAGACAAGCAGCAGCTTGTGTGCCACAACAGTTCAATGCCTATCCAGGTGCTAGAAACTGAGAGAGTCCACCTGAGCTGCTCAGAGACTTATTCTTCAGCTGAATGATGACAATACATGAAGTCACCACTACCGCAGCCCCTCCGATCACAGCCACAGCCACAGCCTGGTGGTGGAGGAAAGCAAGAAATTGAATAGATCTGCTGGTATAGATCAGCCGGACATCACATGAAAGTCAGCTGGAAATCACATGAAACAAAATGCTGATGAAAGTTGATCCAGAGGTAAGAGGCTTCCCAGACACCTGCACAGCTGTCACACATATGGTTGTCTGCCCTGTGGCCAAGTGACATGTGCACACAGACAAAAAAAACCTCATCTCTTTAACCAAGATGAGAGGAACCCAAGGATAGAGAGATGCACTGATGACACTGTTAATGACCCTTGTGTTTTCCCTCCTCCATGCTGGAGTTGACATAGCAAGAAGTCTTATGGTGGGAGATCACAAAGTTAATGAAAATGAAAGTGATTCCCTAAACGAGGTCAGGACAGTGATCCTAGTTAACAGCTAGGAGAGGGGCAGGCCACAGTATGAACTGCCACTTGAAACTTCTCATATCTGTGATGTTAGGGATCCCTGGGTACCAACTGGCCTAAAGGGTTAAAAATAGCTGACTTCATAAGCTGTGAAGAAAGATATAAGGGGAGCAGATCTGTTTTTACAGTCCATCTACACAAGAGAATAGGTGACTAGGTAGGAAGTTAAAGGCTACAACATCAGTAGTGGTGTTCTCTGAAATGCTCCTACTGCTGCAGTGGTACAGAGGTGGTACAGCAGGTGTGGATCCAATGGCATCTGAGGAAACTTCTGGAACAGAGACAAGAGTGGAAACTTGTACAAGAAAGATATTCTTCACCTAAGCCAATACAGAACCACGTTGCTACCACTTTTAAAGTTATAGGAGAATGTTAAATCAAAGGCAGATGCAGAAAAGCACACTTCAGAAATACATGTCACCTAACAGAAAGGTTCCATAATTGCAAATAAAGGCAAGTGAAAGAGTGAAGCAGAGGAGTGCCATTTAACAGGAGAAGCAAAAAAAGCTTAAAAATAAAGATGAATAGAAGTCTTATATGAATACACACACAGATATACACACATACGGATTTGATTAAGAGTATTACTATGACAGGTATATCAAATACATGGGGGTAGGGACTGATAGGCTGCAGAACAATGATAAATACAAATTCCATCCACAAGGGAGACATGAACACACAGGGAAATAACAGGTTCCCTGTGAGAAACAGATTCCCAATGCACTCAAGTTCTGGTCAGAGAGAGGAAGACTGTGTTACTAGGGCACAACAGTGAGGGTCATATACTAAAAGAAGCTTGGGGGTCAGAGAGGCCGTAACCTGAACAATGAAAGATGCCAATTATCCCTACATGTATGTGCTGTATAAGATATGAAGCTACACATTTAAACACAGAAAAAATTGCCTCACAGAGCAATTATTCAGGAAATGCACAAGACACAAAGCAACTCCTGACTTGGTTCTGAGGAATGTGCAGGATCTTGTTCCAAATGCTGCAGAGATTCATTCTGCCACACCCCTGACACACTAAACTGCAGGAGCAGCAACAGTACCTTCCCCCATCTCACACAATTGCATTTTCTTTAAGTGAGACAAAATTAAAAAAAAAAAAAAAAAAAGGAGCAGCTGCTATTAAAAAAAAAAAATCCCCAAAATATAAGCCAAGAGTTAATGTGTTTTTAAGTGGCAAAAACACTGTAGTGGAGGCTCACTGAATTAATATTTATTCTGTTATTTATTCTGCCAAAAGAGTGAATTCTTTGACAATTTAAAGCCATGTCCATGTAGGAAAAAAGTTGGAACACAGGAAGTTCCATGTCAATATGAGGAAAAACCTATTTCCTGTGAGGGTGCCAGAGCAGTGGCACAGGCTGCCCAGGGAGGCTGTGGAGTCTCCTTCCCTGGAGACATTCAAAACCCGCCTGGACGCGTTCCTGTGCCCCCTGCTCTGGGTGTGCCTGCTCAAGCAGGGGGGTTGGACGAGATGATCTCCAGAGGTCCCTTCCAACCCCCACCATTTTGTGATTCTGTCTCTGTCTTACTAGATGCTTGAATATTGCTAAAGGGCTTTTTAAAAGAGTAGGAGGGCTAAAGTTACCTAAAAATAGAGACAAAAGAAGAATTGCCACTCTAATCAGCATTGCCCACACTCACCATTTCTTAATGGAATCTTTAGGAAATTATTTTGTAACCTTAAGGACATCTCACCAGTACTCAGACTTGTGAGACAGCACCTAATAGATGGACCTGGGACACCAGTCCTGTCGTCATCATCAGCATATCTAATTATGCAGTTCAGTTCTACTGTTTATGCGCTAATTATTTTTTCCTAGAACCAAGTGTTTTTAGAATTTACTGTGCCACAGCCACAGGTGTCTTGGCAGAAAAAATAAATAGTTCTTTCCTAGCTTTACCAACAGTGTTTCACTGGCTTAGCAAGTACTTCTGTACTCACTCAATTCCTCTTACAATGATCCAAGCAGATTCCATATAAACAACTTAGAAATGCTTTGGAAAAAATGAAGAGCAGAGTATTGTAATCCTGTGTATCCTATATATACCCCCAAAACACCCACACTGTGGTTTTACAGAAAAAATCTTCTGATTAGGCTGAGTTTTCACAATAATATTCATTATTCCCAACAGCAGCAGCATTGAAAGAGAAATATTAGCTAATTCAAAAAGAAAAAAATGAAAAAAACCAAACCCAGCCCCACACTATTCTCGTGACCGCCTTTGCGTGCCAGCCACACCACCTGCAGAAGAAGGTCTCCTCATCCCAGAGTGGCCGGGGACACGGGTATTCTCTTGACTATACCTAGAAGACCTCTGGTAAAATAGTTCTGCATGGATGACAGAAACATTTGGTCTGCAGACTTGGCTGTCCTACCTTCTCAACTTGGAAGGAACTGGAATAAATAAGAATCCTCTTCTGAAGTACTCTGTTTCATGTTCACACACTGGCCTATCATTGTTATCGTAACAATACTTTTAACAATAAGATTTATTTTTTAAAAAAAACAGAATAATTCTCTCACATCTCCCTCTACCATCTAGCCAAGGAAAAAATGTAACAAAAATCAGAATAACCTTCCAGCAGAGATCCAACAAAATAAAAAAAAAAAGGACCATCTTGGTAGAAAAAGTTGAAGGACTGAAAAGGTTTTTGCATAGTATGATTTCTGATCTACTTTTTGCAAAAACGTATCTGAACTCCTAACTATATCAGAATTTTCTGTTCTCCCATTGCTGAACCCAACGAGAAGAAAAAAATTTTTTTTTTTTTTTTGTTCGCAACAGCACATTAAAAGCACCAGCAGATATTTTTGCCAGGACTCCAAGACTGCACGGTAAGGTTTCACCCTTATCATACCCCACAAACTATTGCTTATTTCAAGATCAAGTGATTTAAACAAAAACAGCATCCCAGCTGGATGTCACCTGGCTGCGTCCCAAGATTTTACAGTCACAGAAGCAAAACACTGTACTGAATGAGACTAATGCAGGTAAGAACAGGAGGCCGGCTGGGACACCGAGGTGGGCACCTCTCAGCTCTGTTTTTCGCAGGAAGGCATGCGAAGCCCCACAGTGAGAGCCTCAACGCCATCTCACCTACTCAGGCTCTGGTTCCTGCTGAAACAAACTCCCTTTGTGAAGCCTGAACAAGATTTATGAATAAAGACGGCTTCTGGCAGACTATAGCAGAGGAAGAGGATACAGAATAAGGGCTTGGGAGCTCAACTGCTTTATAATTTACAGAGCATAATGCGGGAACATACTGGAATATAACGAAGACAACTAAACTAGATTAGACACGCTACAAGTTTCAGACCAATCCAACATCAGAAGGCAAGATTTAGATCAACCAACTCTTCCCAGATTAGGGGAAAAAGTGAATAAGCAAGAAACCAGTTTCCAGTTGCTAATCCAATGCAGCCCAGGGTTTGGAAGCTCAGCCTTTTCCAAGCAATTATGCGTTACCTTGTTTGTTCTGGGTCATTTGGAGCGAGTCATACGTCCGCATGTTGATAACCCACAAGGGGCACTTCAGTAACTCAGGCAAGCTTGTGATTTTCTGCTGTGCAAGGCCTTCCATCCTTGCAGTTTCACTGTGTCCGGACAGCCAGACACTGAAGCTGTACCTGCCTGATGCACCATCTCAGATAAATGAGTTACGTACTGTGTGACTAGCCGCAGGTTTAAATACATGATTTCAGGAAGTCGAAGAGCTCTCAGTGCCGCTGACGGGATGGATGGCATGAAAGCAGACAGGGACACGCAAGTGACTACTAGTATAAATGAGATATGCATAGCTTAGAGCACTATATGATGTTTTAAATTCTCACATTCTCCAAAAGGCACCGATTTACCATTATTTATACTAGGGGAAAAAAAATGCCACGAGATTATCAGATGTACATACTGCATTTCTCAGCCCCCACCTTCAGCAAGCCCGCTTTTTGCAGGGAGGCAAGCTCCTACCCCGTGGGGCTGGATTGGCTCGGCTGGGCCGGACTGAGCCCAGCCCAGCCCCGCCACCTGCCACCGTCCCGGCACCCCACCCCACGGCAGCTGGGGCAGAAACAGAAATGAGAAAGCGTGGCTGCAGCAAGTCAGGGTCGACTCAGGGCACCAAGGCCTGGCTGCCCGTGGCAGCTTTTACAGGGGTTTCACACACCGAGGGCGGCTTTTGGACCAGGAAACAGAGACACGCACACTGTAGGGCTGATCCTCCGCTTCTCCCCAACGGGCGATGAATTACAGTGGCCAGCAAACACAGGTTCGTGCAATAACCAGGTGGCAGTTTCATTGCTCTGAAGGCACAAGAAATCCCACGGGACAGAAGCACAGAACTGACTCACCGGAGTCAGTCCTGCAGGACCTGATCCAGCGATGCAGGACAGGATCAGACCATTCATGGGAACTGAGCCAATTAAACCAAATCCCAGGCATTTTCAAGAGTAGAGCATTATGGAGGCGTAATGGTAACAGAGAGGGCAAAGCTCATTTGGCAGGTAAAATGCAGAAACCTCGGCTCTCAGTGTTGAATGAGCGTTACTGATGGGTTTTACAGTGCCACAGGAAGCATGAAGGATCCTTTCAATTATCCCAAAAGGGACTAATGAAGGATTGGTAAAATCTGCAGGGACTCTGAGCCACCACCACCTCTGTATGATTCAGAAGACAGGACCTCAAAGGCAAGTTATATTCCCACTACAGTTTAAAACCTGGATGCGAAGGCTGTCCTTTGATACTGACCAATTTTAGATCTGATCTTTGTCCAGGAGGAAGGTAATTCCCAACAGCCCTACAAGCAGAGAGGGCAGAGGTACCACTCCTACCTGCCTCGTCTGTGTGAATGCCAGCAACTGCAGGTACAGCTCAGGCGAGGCAGGTGCTCTGTTAGTTGCTCAGTCCATCTGGAGGGGACAGGGGTGAGCCATACTAACGAGAAGTTATGGAGAAGCTGCACCACAAAAGCCAGCCCAGGAGAAGAACCGCGGCTTCAGCAACAATCACCCACATCACGTCAGCAAAGAAGTTTCAGAAGTCAGAAGGCAACACAAGTGCTTTCACAGGCGTCCAAACGCCTGATGCCAATTCCCGATGGCTGGCTGTGAGCTCCAAGCACAGCCTCCCTCCATGGTCAGAGCATGCATATGGTCCCTCTCCCACATCTGTCTGGGGCCTAAATAAAGGCTGAGCTTATGCTGTCATCTTCCCTTTGAACAAAGGGCTCGCGCTGCCTCTGTCTTCCTTCTGGTTGCCTAGTTTTACGAAGCTAGTAGAAATGTAATTATTTTTGAGACATCCCCTTCCCCCCCCCCCCCATTTGCCAAAATGACTGAAGTCTGCCAAGAGGTTCAAAAGTAAGTAGGGAAGACACACACGGGCAGTGAGATTACCCCAGACACCTTTCCTTTGGAAACCAGACTAAAAAAAAAAGTATTGCGTTTATTAAAAAAGTCCCCAGAAGTCGGCTTCCTGATTGCTGTACGTCTGTTATTGGCAATACAGCAGATTTTAAAAACAATTTTTGGAGGATTATACTTGGTTTCTACAAATCAACTTCATTTCACCCCTTCTAGCCACAGGCCAGCCACTTATGAACACTTTTCCAATCTGTTTAATGGGAATGACAAGTACTTACCTGCCCCAGATGTGCTCTGCGTTCAAACCCAAACAGTGGTTTGAAGCTCTTCAAAGCATTGCTCTACATTAAAAATATTTATTATAAATATTGCTGTGAAATTAGTGCATACACATTTTATTCTTTTTGAGTGGCTGCAACCTTTCAAACATAGAAGCCCAATAGATATAAATATATATATATTTATATAGATAGATGTAGACAGATATAGATATAAATATATCCTCGGATATATTTAAGTGTGGTACAGAGGAAATAATTCATTTAGCAAATCTTTTGACAAGTTAGCTTTCCGCTGCAATTTAACTCAATACTTAGTAGAAGAGCATATTTTATTGGACAGTTCCATTGCTTTTGAGAAGAATATCTGACAAAGAAATAATAGGCTGGAAAAAGTTTCAAGCAGGCCTTTCTCGAACATTTCCTTCTCCATCAGTGCTCGCTGGATAAAAATGCATCTCCTTACTCCTTGAACTGATCTCAGTCATGCCCCCACATACTGAAAGGCCTGACGGAAACTCAGCCAGTGCTTCTGACACATCCAGACCCATTCATCTTCTTGTTCTCCACTGCCTTCCCGAAACCTCACCAGCTCACCCTCACGTGCTACTCATTGACCTGCAACGCGAGAACAACCCGCCTTGCTGCTGTTCACGCAGGGGGCAGCTGGCTGGGATGACGGCTTGCTTCTTCGCACCCATGGATATCCAGGGATGGCATGTGGGGATGTACGGGAGGCTACAGAAAAGGAATGCAAACTCTTTGGTCTTTGAAGGGGCCAGGCAGTGCGAGAGAGGTGTCAACACCCCACGCAGGCATTGCAGACCCTCTCATCACCCACCCCCCGCCCCACCCCTCCAAATAGACATTGGAGGATGATTTTTGAGCACAAAACCATCCTTACATGCTCCACAATATCCAGGCAGTGGTATAAGGGGCTACCACCTGCTTCCCCACTCCTTCCTTCCCCCCATCCCAGTCCTGCAGTGCAGGCAGAGCGGCGGGTTTGCACACTAAGTGTTCAATCAATTAATCTGTCAGCTGGGTGAAAAAAACCCCTGCGATGTGTTTCCGAAGTTGTCAGTCAAACAATGATCAGCTCCCAAATTGCCCTGAATAAGCAACCCAAGCAGCCTTGCCTTCTGAATTATAAAAGATTCTTATCAGCTTACCTGAATGCATCTTGGACTTCCCCCTTGCGCCCTAATTTAATTCTTTAATTATGAGGAATTAAGAGTCAGTATTTTCAATAAAGGCTGAGAGGGTTGCTGTTCCCTTGCGTATACCCAGTGAGCGTTACATCACAGATTTAGCTAAGGTGCGCTGTGATTGTGGCTAAGTTTTAAAATTCTAGCCAGCATCTTCTTTTCCAGCAGGCATTCATGCTGAAACACTCTTCCTAACTTATATGCCTCTTTTCATACACAAAACTACAAACTACCTACAAAGATGTAAAGTGTGAAATTAAAAAGTAATCACTACTTAGCGTCAGTTGTGTTTTACATACAAATATAAGAATTCAAATGAGAAAAGAGGTCAGAAACAACAACATTTAATTATAAAAGAGCTTTTTAAATTAAAAAAGATAATGGCACTAAACCAAAACCAAAGTTATTTAAGAGATCACAGCCACAGGGCAGTTGCAATTTTATACTGAAACTGTACAGCTGTTCCTATCATCTGCACTTTGCTTCTAATTAAAATAACATCTAGAGTTCCAGTAACAAGTAATCTTTTACAGAACTACCGTGTATTGTGAAAACACACATAGTTTTTCTAATACCTGACAAAACACCCTTACATTTGTTACATTAGATGATAAATATTTACCTAAGCACTGTACTGGTTTTCTACTCTACTCCTTACATTTAAAGACCAGGGAGTGTGGTTTGTTCTATTGACAAAAGCGTTTTGTCTGACAGGGTTCGCCCACAGTGGCACAGTGCTGCACCACACAGGGGTACCCACCGAGATGGAGCATCGAGGGCAGTACAGTCACATTAGAACAACTTCCTATCTTATTCATCCTGCTTTTGAAAATCCTTCAGTGCTTCCTTGCCATATGAAGACAGCCTTTGACTTTAAAAAACAATAAATACTTATGCCCCCCAAATTGTTCATATGCTATGGATAACTAATCAATAGACGTCTAATTTTCCTATGACCTTTCAGAGTTCTGTTTCACTGCTTAAATATATAAAAGGGAGAGTTCCAGTGGTTACTTTAGGAACAATAGTCAGGCCCTATACCCAAAGCTCTGCAGAAAGGCCCTTTATTCCTTTAATCAGCTTTGATCACGTAAAAAAATGTAATTCAGTCCTTGATTGTATGAAGAATATTCCCTATGAGGTCAATATAATTCTGTGTGTGCACTGAAAGAAAATATTTCATTCCAAGGATATAATTTCACAGTAGTTATTTCAGGTAGTCAGCACGCAGGTGTGAGCACTTAAGCATGGATGAGCTAGTATACAAATAAATTGTAAAGCGGTGCATGTTAGTCAGCCCAAAGCGTTGCTGTGGGACTCGGGCTACAGTCCACAGCTCTTTGCGCTGCAACAAGCCACGTCAGTCTATAATTCACTGTAAGTGAATTCCACTGGGAGCTTTCAGTCCTTCCCTGCAAAAAGAAGGATTTGCAATAGTTCACCATTGGACTATTAATTTCTTAAGTGGTTTAGAGAGCATCTATCAGCATAAGGGAAATCAGAACCTGATTTCTAGCCTCGTCCAGGGCAGACCAGACATAAAACTGATGGTAGATAGTATCCAAAAAGCCTATGTGAACTCCACAGTAGAGCTTTACACTGCCTGAAAGGTTTGGTGGTTTGCTACTTATGAAAGTTAGACTACAGTTTCCCTCCACAGTTATTTTATTTTTCCAGAAAGTTTTTATTGTGCTAGTAATTGGCAGGTTTTGGCAGTTCGCAAAATGCAATCTAGCAGATGCCCAAAAAAATTGAAACCATGTATGTATTGAAAATGTATGTAACATGGCTGCATATCATTGCTGAAAAACCTAAAGGTCTTTCTAGTGCATGACAATATTCCAGAAAGGACACTGCCAAGAGTGATGAGCTTTAAAAATGACTCACCTTGTGCCACAGTCCTTTTTTTCTTTTCTTTTTTTTTTTTTTGAAATAATCTTAAGAATACTATCAACTGGAATAAGAATAAAAATATTTAAAAGATCTAGCAAAAAAGCTGCATAGAAAGCATTTTCACAGTTGTTTTTAAATAGTTTTCATCAAACTTTACGTAGAAAGTGAACAAAATTAGGACTTCCAAACACACAATGTATTGCATTGTAATTTTTTTTCCTGTGAATTTCACACTTACTTGGGAAATTCATATGACTGGTTTTAGGTATTTTTAATACTGTACCGTTCAGAAGTGCTCATCAGGATTTGGTTCTCCAGTGTACTAGCACTGTAAAGACCTATATGAACACACAATTCTACACAAACAGATTGTAGATCTGTAATATGAAGAGGTTAAACATCTGTTTGAAAAATAAATTCTTCTGAAACAAGAGCTACCAGATGGGAGGTAGATTAGTGCCATTAAAATATTTAAGGTACTTAATCTCATTTCAAATATGAGTGGGAAAACAGTGCTATCTCCAAAATTTTGCTGCAAATAAAACTGAAAATTTACTAGTTATCACCATTGGGTTTCCATCACTTTTTTTTTTTAACTGGATAAGGTTATATTAGTATATAAAACACAGTTGAATGTTGAAAGGACACACTATCCTTTTGAAACATTCAGCCTTACAAAGTCAGTCCACAGGTTCTTCTTTTGCCATTGGTTGTGAGCTTAGCTCTGCTTAGATTTTATAACCCACTCAGCATTTGGGTTGAGCTGGTATAGATCTTTCATGTAGGTATCATCGTCAAGACAGCGTTCTCCTAGAAACAGAAGAGATGTATGGCTACATCAGTACCACAAAGAAAGGAAACAATTTTCAAAGTTCCTGCCACTGCTTTATTCCATTTAGGTTTTCAAGCCTTCTCAGCAGTGTTAAACAAAGGACGACACAGCTAAAACCTAGAAGTACTCTTACCCTTCCCATCTGTCTTTGGGAGAAAGGGGACAGAGGAAGAAGGAAGGAGTAGGGGCTGTGCTGCCTCTGGCACGTTCTAGGTCAGATTCTTCACACAGACCATGCACACGGGAGCTCCTCTCTGTGAAGGTTTAGGAAAAAAAGGAGCAATGCCCTGGTCCTCTCATGGTTAAATCCAAACACTAGGTCTACATTTACACAGAAGCCCATTAAAATTTCAGGGTGTTTTCCCCTTCTTAAATGGAAAGTTTAAGCAAGAAGCTCAAGAAGCTAAGAAGCCATTACTCCCTGTCCTGCTCCTCTTGGTTAGCAGTTCTGCACAGTACTTGTAATTGTTACCGTCCTAGGAAGGAAAAGTAGTACAGTGTTCTGGTTACATCACAAGCAATTAATTTGTGCCTAGTAGCTCTGATGAAAATAGCATATGCTGATCCACCAAGATCTGTGTACTCTTCCCATTCCCTCACAGGCAAAGCATTATCTCATGCATTTTGCAGCTCTACACCGCAGACCCTCTCCTCCTCCGCTGTGCAAGTGGTTGCGGTAGATGGCTCGTGTGCCAGCCAGATGTTTCCAGCACATGTGCTCCTGAAGCAGGAGGCAAGCAGAGGTGTAATGCTGCAGCTGGGTTTGTCTGCCAGCTTTTTGGACTCCCTGCACAGAGCAGGCAAGAAGGCAAGACTCCCTGCTCAACCAGGCTCAGCCTTCATCTGTTCCCTCTCCAACTGCTCTCTTTGCCAGGTGGCAGCCTGTGTTCCCTCTAGGATTTTTATCCCAACCTACATGACCTGTACCACCCACGCTGCTGAGCCAGACCCTCTTCCCCACACAGTGCTGCATGTTCAGGCAGTAAGAGCACAGGGACAGTGGTTTGCCATGTCCTTATCCAGTTCCGGTCACAAAGCAATGGCAGAAGTCCTGTTCAGTGCCCTGAAGCCCTACAGTGTTCTGAGTCCTCAAAAAACATCTGGAGCCTTCAGCAGCTCCATCTGCTAGGGGACACGATTGCAGCATCGTGATGTGTGTGTTAAAATTATGAGTGTAAGTATAAGCATATGAATGTATCATGAACCTGTCTAGTCTTCTCACTTTTGGGCTCCCTCTGCTTGAGTCAGTCACATCAGGCAGAGATAGAGAAATGGGAAAGATCAGGACAGCTGGTTTACTGTAACTTGTACAGGGTTAAAGTCAAGGTTTAGTTAGTTCAACCTAGATTAAAGCCAGGGAGTTTCTCTTATCTCAGCTAGGAGTATTAATAAGGACTAGTATTTATAAAGGCCGATTAAAGTTGAAATTCTCTGGAAGTAAACTATTCAGACAGAGGAGACATCTAAGTTTTCTATCCTATTTCATAACAAAACAAAACAAATGGAATGGATTGAGAGCAGCTCTGAGGAGAAGGACTTCGGGGTATTGGTGGATGAAAAGCTGGACATAACCCAGCAATGTGCGCTCACAGCCCAGAAGGCCAACTGTATCCTGGGCTGCATCAAAAGAAGTGTGGCCGGCAGGTTGAGGGAGGCGATTCTGCCCCTCTGCTCTGCTCTGCTGAGACCCCACCTGGAGTGCTGCATCCAGCTCTGGAGCCCTCGGCACAGGAATGACATGGACCTGTTGGAGCGGGTCCAGAGGAGGCCACAAAAATGATCAGAAAGATGGAGCACCTCTCCTATGAGGACAGGCTGAGAGAGTTGGGGTTGTTCAGCCTGGAGAAGGCAAGGCTGCAGGGAGACCTTATTGCAGCCTTTTAGTACTTCAAGGGGGCTTATAAGAAAGTTGGGGACAAACTATTTAGCAAGGCCTGTTGCGACAGGACAAGGTAATGGTTTTAAACTAAAGGAGGGCAGATTTAGACTAGATACAAGGACAAATTTTTTTACAATGAGGGTGGTGAAACAGTGGCACAGGTTGCCCAGAGAGGTGGTGGATGCCCCATCCCTGGAAACATCCAAGGTGAGGTTGGACGGGGCTCTGAGCAAACTGATCTAGTTGAAGATGCCCCTGCTCACTGCAGGGGGGTTGGACTTGATAGCCTATAAAGGCTCCTTCCAACCTAAACTATTTTATAATTCTGTGATTCTAAATGTGCAAGCAGCCATGTATTTTCTCTAAGAGACATACAATTTCCATCACATGTTTAAGGTGATAGTAGGTTGCTCCAGTTTCACTGGAGTTCTGTACAAAAACTTTTTTTCTGCAATGATTACACCTCTGTACAATAAACAAGATAATCCTCTCCTTTAAAAAAGTCTTACATCTGGCATCACAACCTGCTTTAACAGGCATAGCAAATGTATGTACATACTGGATATGCAAGAAAACATGTAATACATTAATCTGGCATCCAGCTATCTTAGTAACTTTTTTGCCATCAGACTTAGTAAAAACACTAAAATATATCTGTTGTAGGGAACATAGGAAAGTGTTATTTTTAATTCACTTTAAGTCCTTTGGTTTAGACATGCACACAAAAAACCTGATTTAAAATAGTGATTAGGTGAAAAGGAAGAATGATAGGTGTAGCAATTTACATACAGGATTTAAACTTGCAGAATACAGAAGTACTGGGTATTGATGGAATTTTATAACTTCAAATAAAGTTTAGCAGGTCACAGTTAATATGAAAAAAGTAAATGTAAGTCCAATCCAATCCTATTTTCTAGTTCTCTCTTTTTTTTTCCCTGAGCACATGAAAAATACTGTGATTAGAAGCTGACTCCCAATGCAAAAATACTTTTGCATTCATTGAAGAAAATTTCAGAACTGTGTTCAAAATTATCCTTTGGTGTTAACCTTGCTGATGCTGCTATTTGCTTTAATCAAGAAGGCCTGGAAGAAACAGAGCAGGAAAGACTAACCATTGGAAAATTTTATTACTAGGTCATCTTTCTGGCTGAGCATTTTTTCCCCCCAAAGGAACCTGCAAGCAACGCTCAGATGCAGAGCATGAAGGACTGTAAGTTCACTTATTATGCCTCAATACAAAGACATGAATAAGATGAACTTCAAGCACCTTCCTATCCAACCTTTCTGAGCTTCTCCACTGTACATACATATCAGGAACATCTGTTAGAGTTGCTGTCTTCCTCTGGGAGAGATAATACAATACTACTAATAGGATGATCACACCAACATCTCTGCTTCCTTCTCCCCAAGGTCAGCTGTCTGCCTTAGTGTCAGGGAGAACTAGGGACATGAATAAAAATGCAACCACAATACCCAACCCACGGACAAAATCCCAAGGAACCCTATTCCAGCAAAAGAAGTTGTTCAGAAGCCATTCTTACCAATATTTCCTCCTATTTCATACAGAAAGACCTCTTCTTTCTTGAGTGTTTGGACACTTCCACTGTCAGGAACAAAACACAATGAATAACTATATTGCAAAAGAGCTTGTACATCAGCCACTTAGACGCGTCCGGGAGAAATTATGTTAGTTAAGACCAGCAGCGTACCTGTCATCAACCCTTCATGTTTATACCCATTTACTGATTTAGTAAGTGAACAAGAATACCCTTGCATGCTAGTGCAAATGAGTAGTCCTGCAAGTGAGCAATACACTACAGAAAAAATAATATAAGATAGATGTGAAGAAACTGTGGCGTTTAGAAAAGAATTCCATTGTTATTAGCAAGTAGCCTGACATCTACCCTCTGGTTTTTCTTTCACTGCTGCTGCAGAAATAAGTATTCCCCTCAAATACTTCATATTTCTGAAAAAGCCTTACAGTTGGGTGGGAGAAACCACATTTTTGCTGTTTTTAATTTTGCTGCAACTAAAAGAAGTTAAAAACAGACAGTGGAAGAATAAAGCCCCTGTATTACAAAGGGATTCCATTATTCTCACTGCTTAATTGTAATAATATATGCTAAGGCACAGCCAGAAAATAGCTTTCTGTCAAAAGTGTAAACCTCTAAAAACACCATTTAGGAAAAAGCAGCTTCTTAATCTCAACTAGTGTACCGTATTATTGCTTTAGCATGAATAGTTACGTGTGATGCATGCGTGCTAAATACTTTTTTTGCCAATTCTATTCTGATTTCTTACTTTGCCTATACATATAAATATTGATGTAAAAGCTTGATTAAAACTTCTCCCTTTAAAGATGGATATGGATGACTCAAATATAGCTTTCCTTTTAAATCACTGCACATGCATGACATTTGCACAATACCTATACTGTTGCTATACATAAATGCATTTTTTTACAAAATATTTTCTTTCTCTTCACCTCATTACTTTGTTTCCTAGACTTATTTTCTTGGAGTTCCCTTCTGTCTTGTACCCAGAAAGTTACAAAGCTGTTCTTGACCCATCAGATCAAAGAGCAGTTAATTTTTTACCAGTGGCATTCATGTATTCCTGAAAGCTTCATGAATTCTCATGATGTTAGGAGTATTAAGTTCATTGCTCACTCAGGTATTCCAATGGCTAAATTTGGCCAAAAAGTTTATGAACTCACCTGGACTTAAAGTATTTTAGAACTTTTTTCTTGATATAATATATGAAAAGCCACTTCTCCCAAAATTATAACAAAACAAAAAAGTGTTTGTACCTTTTCTGGCTGAGAAACCTGGCTACTATATCACCAGCTTTCAGTTCTTCTGTCAGCTGTATTGCCATGGAAACTTTCGAAAGATGAGGCGCTTGTACCCGTATCACTCCCTGAGGAACGTCAGCCTGCAAAGCAATAACGGTGTTGGAACAAAGCTGCTAGCAGCTGGCTTTGATGAGCTTCTCAAAATACAGTTTGGAATAAGTAACTTAGTGCAGTGCTCTGTACTTAACTACTATCTACTACACTTTGCTGCAGAAAAATGATAACTACACAGTAATTCAGTAAATTACATCAGACATTCAAATCTCTTTTTAACAGCAGGGAGAACTTTAGAACAAAAGAACAGTAGTGTTTAATTATTTTTCAAAGATGTTAAGAGTAACAATAGCAATTACTGCTATATTAAGAACACACTTTGGTATGATAAGAAGCATATGAGATTGATATGGAAAAGACTCGCTGCAGGCATGAAAGGCAGGCAACCCCCTGCGCCACTCCCCCACTAAAACTTCCATAAGAAACCTTTCCAGTTTCATTTAAGCTGAGCTTCATGCCAAAAAAAAAGAAATCACAAAGTATTCATGGGTCAGTCTACTTTCAGTGATTCTTCTTTTCAAATATCATTTCATTTTGAAACAGATATTCACTACTGCAGCTTTTTCTCCCTATTTTTTATTCTCCAGAATATATTCAGCTAGTCAACCGGCAGGTCTGACTACATAATGGATTTGTATTTTATTTCAACCCAAAAATCCTTGATGATGAATATCAATCATATTAGTTGCAGAGAAGGAGGGTTCCAAAGGACAGTTTTTCAGTTCAGCTTGCAGTACTGACATGTGAAGTTACAAAAGGCATAATTTATTTGTGAATAAGGTCCTAATTTCTGTTCCTGAAAATCTTGAGGTAATTTTCTACTCATATTACATTACCATTTAGCCAAACGTACTCACTTTGATAGGAAAAGAAACGTAAGAGTCTCAGTAGTCAAGGTTGATTATGACAGTTCATTCTCTTCTTTCTCCACCACCCCCCGCCCCCCATTTACTGCAATTGTAAGGCTGAACATTTCTTCTTCCATAATCAATGAACAAATCTGGGCACCTGTGAATCTAGAATAGCTTCTCTGCAACCATCAGAGTTAAACGAATATAGAACAAGTATAAACGTGAGCAGAATCGGAAGCACAGCTTCCTGAGAAAAATAAAGGCTCATTACTATACAAGTGCTGAACTATAGTAAGTAATTTTGACTAAACAATCCTTCCATATCCAGTCTTTTTATTTATTGATTTAAAAATACTAGACATAGTAACTATTTATGTCTAAAGCATTAAGAATCACCAAATTAAGAATTTGCTTAGTAGTAATCATGGAATCAAAGATTCGTAAGATTGCAATGGATCTCAAAGAGCAACTCCCTACATTTATCCCTAAATTTGTCAAATCTGTTCTTTAAGGCCTCCACCTGTGGAAATAGTGGCTGTAGCCATCTGCTAGGAAGGTAACGCCTGCTTAAAAATCTTTTGCTTCTTTCCAAACTCTTGGAATCCCAGCAAAAGGAAAGGACACTTAAGGATGAAAAAATTATTTACAGATGTCCCTAATTGGTCTTTCATCAAATTCAGCATGGTAAATTTAAATTGGTTTTCATTTTTATATGAAATTCTGTATCATTTTGTCTCCATTGATTTTAAGGCAGTTTTTCCAGCCTTCAGCTGGATAACAGGTTGGGTTTGGTTTTTTTTCCTATTAGTAGAAATATGATAAATTATTTTAAAACCTGCCTGCTTTGAGTATGAACAAGAAACGTCCACAGAGCTGTAACATTACGGTCACAGATCAAACAGAATAATTACTTTGTTTGTTCAGACAGAATCATTATTAGCTCAGCTAATGAATGCATTTTGCCACTTTCACCACCTGCATTTACAGAACTCATGCTCAGCTGGCTGCACAATGTTCATGGTGCGCAACTACAGAGAACAGACACTGAGCATCCCCAAGCCCATTCACTGTGCAAGCTGGTGGGAAAGAAAACATGGCCATAAAACATCTAGGAGCAGAGTCACAGAAGGACCTGTTCTCTGCACAGCACAGCTTGGAACATCCAAGCTAGGGCTCCACATCACAACATATAAGTCAAGTAACTACAAGGTGAGTGACAATATCCCAAAGGGTGGGTCAACTATACTATTTAGTTTGTGAGTCCCTTCTCCTGCCTCACAGGTTCTCTCAAGGTTTACAACACTGAAACCTCTGGCTGAGTTAGGTACTTGAGCACTTTAAAAACCTGAAGAGAGATACCTCCTTAGTTGATGGAAAAAACACTGGCCTACAATATCTAGTCTATAGCAGTCACCTGTGAGATACTAATCTTCTTTCAAACCCTTTCTTTTCAGAGGGACTTGCATCTATGTATCACAAGAGAACCACAGCTGCTTGGCTATAGGACCTAAGGTGGGTCTCTTCCAGACTCTCCTCCTGCTCCATTTTGTGTGACACACTTAAATATTCATCAGGCTAGATCAAGAGAGGAACAAAGTGACTACGCAGTATTTTCACTAATGACTCAGATGACAGAATATAATATATACTTATTAAATGTGTGAATGACAGCGAGCAGGAAGGGGGCACTCGCATTATGAACAAAACTGGAATTCAAAAGGATCTTGCTACATGGGAGACAAACTCTGAAAGAAATGGGATGCAGTTGTTCTCTTTGAACTGCAGTCTTGCACATAGTTTGGGACAAACAACTGTAAAACTATATAAAGAGAAATTACTTAGCAGGTAGCAATTTTTTTTAGTAAATAATCTGGCACTGCAGTGGATAACAAATTCAGCAAGAGTCAGTGACGTTATACTGTGAAAATTCAAACAGGTTATGCAAACACAATGGCTATGGGATACCGTGGTTATTCTAACCTGTATTTGATAAGCCCAGTAGCATTGCATTGTGCTGCTAATACAACTGCTCCTTTTTTGGAACAATTGCAACATACGGAGGTATACAATGATAGATGGTGTAAATCTGGCTAATGCTGGTAGGCGAATTTCCAGTCCTGAAGGCACCTTTCTTTGCCTGATTAGAGCATTATGCACCCCAACAGCAACATAAAGACTTAATCCCTAACACTGACTTGGAGACCATAGGTATGCACAGGTATTCTGAAAAGCAGTTAACCCTCACGAGCCCTATGATATTAACCACTCTCGATTAACCCTCATGAGCCCTCTAATATTAACCATTCTCAGCGCTGTACAGAGATCTTGCCCATATGCAGCAAATGCTACTTAACCGCATTCTTAAAAGGGGAAATGTAATTGATACCGGGGCCTCATCAGAGATAAGATGAAATTTTATCCAAATGAGCTGACTGCCATTAAGAATATGGATACCGAGGTACTTCTAGAGCCTATGGAAGAGACTCAAGCTCTGTCCATCTACGTTTAACCATGTGGGGCACCACAGCATGTGGTAGAAAATAGCAACTTTCACATAGTTTTATTCAGCTGCACACAAGATAATTAGCTTTCAAGAGAGTGGAGATTCACCACAAGTCTGGGTGCCTCACTTGCCATCTAATAGTGAGATGCTGTTCAGGAACTGCACAGGAAAATCACCTCAATTTCAAATTAAGACAATTGAAAACTGGGGAAAAACCCATCCACCCCACCCCCACAAACCTTCCTTAAAGAATTAGACAATTTTTTACTTGGAAAAATGTATAAAATTGTCATTCACAATGAAGCCTTATCAATTTGTGAATATGATTTTAAGAGTAATATGTTCTCAGGCACCCAAATTACTGAATGCTTCAAATAAGCATGAAGGATTTGTGAAAAATGGTACCATTTAATTTTCAAGAAAATCCCCGCAGAATTATAGGGCTTAAAGAAAATTATTGAATAGTAACTTTACATTTACATTTGAGTAAGAATATATTACACAAGACTTCAGCCCTAACTCCCCAGTGGATTAAAAAGGCATATTTTACTCTAAAAGACCAACAGCACTGAATTACAAAAAAAAAAATCCAGTACCTGAAGTTGCAATAGCATTTGCCTATTTCAGTGTATTTGCTGTTATTTCTATGTTGAACAGGGGATGGCAGCATTAAGCATCTTCTCACCACAACTAAGCTGAATTGTATTCAAAGAATTCTTTTATTATTAGACAGCATAAAAAAAAGTCAGTGTTTAATTAGCTTTATTTTAAAATTGTAGATAACTCCTCATTCTGCATGCAGATTCCTTCATATAGTCAGATATGAAAATAAGGCAAAGTGATGCCTGAGGAATGAATTAATTTTGGATGTTGAGAGATGTGTCAAATATTGCATACAAAATGAGGTAGGAACACTGAAATATAAGTCTCCAGCAGATACTGGATGCAGTTGTCCAAAAGATCCAGCTATTTGCACACTTGAGAGAAAAAGAAGGCATACTTGCAAGATCAAAACCAGGCAGATTTGAGGGATAGTATAGCAAATTCATTTGTCATATTCTATTTTTTTGGCTTAATAGGTTAAAAAATGCTTTTACTAGAACATTACAACCCTTTTTTGTAACAGTTTGCCATATGCATAATGGATAAGAAAAATGCAGACCAGACCAGTGCATTTTTACAAGCTACCACAAGATGTCTCTAATTCACCAGAATCGTCAAAATGACTTCAACCCACAAGGTGGTATTTTCATACCACCTAAATCTGATACGTATTCATTATGTTATCAGGATACACATATTTGGTGTTACCTGTTCATGTATTTAAAAGAACTTTGGAATCATGTATTTCAAATGCATTATAATTAAGATACCATACTATATAGGCTAATGAACTTCAAAGAATTGTAATTACTAACTTCACTGAAATCGTAAATAATAAGGAATTTCAAGGTACATGAGATATATTTCTGAAGTTTCAATGTTAGTGGGAACAGTTCAGTTAAAATATTTCTGAAGTACGGGAAAATTTAACACCATAATGCCACAGGATTTTTTTTCTTTTCCTTGTAAAGAATGTGTGGAGAGCATTACACTGAAACTTATGCCTTGACATCACTGACGGGTCTGGCAGAAGTCAATTATCTAATGGAGAGATAATGGACTGTAGATTATATACACAGGGGTAAATTGGGAGTAGACACTTGGACAATAGCTACGTAAGAAGCAGTTTATAACTTTTTTACATTTGCTTTATCCTTTGGGGTTTCTTGGGGTGGGCAGGTTGTGCATGTTCTAGCATGCTCCAGCATGCTCCGCTTCACAAGGGACAGTTAAAGATTCATTGAGGCAAAGAGTTCAGTGGCTTGGGAGCTCCTGTAGGAGGAAGGAGGATTAAACGCTAGCCTTGTTTCCAAACACTATTAAATATCAAATAGTGAAATCTACATATTTATTTTTTAAGTAAACACATGGTCTGCTGTGACTTCCACTCATCAGCAATGCATCTAAATGTGGGTATCGTAATACTGAGTGTTGTCACAACACTTGCTCCCTCTACAGATACAGACCTTACATATTTTGTTTCAGATGCTCAGATTGAAACAACCTGTGGCATATCATTTTTCAGAATAGAAATATTTGGAAAAATCTGGGAAAACAGCCCAACCCTCTAAATGCGTCATGCTGGTAATAAACTGAAACCCATAACAGCTTGCTATCTATTGAAATTCTCAGTTAAATAAATGCAGATATCCCCTCTATCCACTTTTTCACTAAAGATGATAGGCTTATTAATAAAGTATTTCAGATGTATGTTTCCTTACATCATTAGGAGTCTTCTCCTGCTTCTCATGTTTTTCCCGGTCATATGCCATCTTTTTCAGAAGTTTCTTCATAGCTTTGTCCTTTCTCTCCTTCTTCTGCCGTTCCGTGTTTTGTTTTCTCACTTGGTTAACAATAAACTTAGGAATCTAGATGAATATAGATAGTAAGTATGAATATCTACACAATTTCCTTAAGTAACTAACTTATCAAAACTTTGTAAATTGTCAGGTTGTCAGGTAGAACTCAAAAAAAAGTATTAATCTCTACTAATAATTAAAGATTCAAATAATATAAAGCTGTAAAACAATTTGAAAACCACACCATTTGCAGTGCTGTATTCCATGCAGTAAGCTCTCAAGGGAAGAGAGGTGGAATCATGCAGTATTTTTACTTTCCTCAGCCAAAAATTCACTCAACACTTAGTCTGTGCAATGGTGTTAATAACTTTTCCTCACACACGCAAAGGTCAAAATTTTTTACAGTTGCTGATGGAAAACAAAGCCCAAACTTCTCCAGTCTGTCTAAGTGAGAGCTTTGCTTGAGACCGTGGCACAGCTTCATGTTTTATCAAAACATGTTTTATATAATACGAAGTTTGGCCTAAAAGGCAAATGGGCTAGAACACCATGTCTCTTGCTAATATCTCTAAGCAGAAAAGACTAACTTCCTCATAACAATGCATACTGACAGGCCAAAGGTCCCCCAAGGACTTATTTTTGAGTTCACATATGGTACATACAATATTAAAACTCTGACCATCAGAGCTTAACTCTACAATAAGCTGTAATGATTCTGTTTCACTCCCGTAAGAGTTACCCATGAGCAAGAACCCAGCTGGATGGGGCTGATCCTTCTCTAAATCATGGAAGTAAGTTCACATTACTTCTTTGTTCAGATGCCTTGCTTGCAAAATTTGATTCCCACCCCCCACCCCTCCATCTCTAAGAATACACTTACTGTCCAGAGAAGTTTTTGGTACTGAATCATAAAGCGCATGACATTTGCTGTTCCAGCTGCCATAACAAACTCGCTTTGTTCAATAGTCTTTGAGCCAAACCCATGAAACGTGAAAAGGTTTGGGGCCATCACCATTGCAACATTCTTTAACGTCATTTTATTTTTGTCTCGATGATCAATTACCCTTTGGAGGAATTCAAGCAGTACCTGAAATAACAGCAGAACTTACAGGTCAACTCTGCACATGAAAAAGTTAGAGTGAAACGTGATGTTACATATTTTTGGAAAAAGCTCTTTATTCCTAATAAAACCACGTGAAAAGCAATCAATACAGGAAGCGTGGATATGTTTGTTCACTGGACTGTAATGCAAGTTTTGCTTCCTTTAAGTAATGAAGTAAATCATTCCTGTTATATTTGTGGATAACATTTTCAAAAGTATCCAAGTGATTTCGAAGCTCTGCACATTAAGTTATTTTCCAAAACCCTCGTTACGTAGGTGGGTAGGTAGCATCCCACAGATACTTTTGTAAACATTACTGTTGGCTTTTCTTAAATTGAAAGTGAACACAACAGTGCCAGCTGTCATGGTTATGGAAACACGGAGCGGCTAGTTGTGTAGGGTAAGCAATTTGTGAGTAAACCACTGCACTGTGACTGACAGCCAGTTAAAAACTGGCAATCTTCAACTAATTCAGTTCCAGATATTTGTAACTCAACTCAGGAGCCCTCCTGACTGCTTCCACACAGAAAATAAACTCAAAAAGAAAGTAATCTTTAACCAATAAGACATAATAGGATTTTTTGCCTGTAACATATGATGCTCTGCATCCTACACAAAACCTGCAAATTCATTTTTGATTGTGTCAATTTTAATAGTAAGCACATTCTGAAAAAGATGAATAGGTTTGCTACAAAAAGACAAGCCCAAATTGGAAAACCCCATGTAACGTGCTGCGAATACCAACGGGCAGTATAAATTTCTAGCTTATTGAGAGTACAAACAAACAGCACCAAGTGGGGAATAAAAATGAAGAGCTAAACCCATTTCAGAAAAGCAAACTCTCATCCATAGTATTCTAACACTGTTAATTTTTTGCATTGGAAACAATGACTGCTGCTGCAAAAAAAGAAACTCTTAAGAAAAAAGGTCACTCACTGGGAGATCATTATTGCAATCTCCTGGAAAATTTCAAGTCACATTCTTAAAAGTCATTTGGGACGAATTAGGGTCCTAAGGGTTTTTTTTTTTTCTGAAGTTCTATGAAATATGAAAAACAAAAGAATCACTAGTTTCAGCATTAACTTTGAACTGGAAAAAAGAATGTTAAAACACAACAGCATTCACCACAGCGGATTCATGGAAACAGACAAAATATTTGTGCAGAAAAAAGTATTAGTAATTCTAACCTTCAGAGTGTCTCTGTTCGCTTCAGGTAGTAGGAGAACCAAAAGATTCAAAGCTTGCAGTTGCTGTTTCTTCGTTGGAAGATCTGCCAGCAAAGCACATGAACCTCAGTATTTTAAAATTGTCATTTGTTCTCTTCAAAAAGCATGATTTCAAAGTGGAAATCTCTTGCAAAATGCTGAATGGCATACACATCGCTAATTGTCATAGTATGACAAAGGACTGGCAGATTATTGTTTTCTGATACTCATTTCCAAATGTTCTTTTAGGATTCAGTTGCTGTATGACTCAGCAGTCCTCTGGCAATATTTTCTAGATGCCTTGTGATTCTTTATTTTGCAATGTTACAAGAAGAAATAGTCAGCTAACAGTTCCTCCCTTTTTGAGCCTGTGCCCCAACATATGAAAGGGTATATTCAAAACTGCTTTCACAGTTTCTCTTGATTGCCTTAACAGTTGCATGGTCTCCCAAGTCACCCACGCAGAATGAATACCACGTGTTGCTGGATAGGGCAGGTCTCCAGCAACATAAGCAGCAGCAGCTGCAATGGCAAACCAGTGGGGATGAAGCCAAGAGCAGAGAAGCCTAACACATACATACAGCAGTGAGTGCTGTACCAAATGTGGCAAGCTATAATTAAAGAAAAGTGACATTGGTTCTGCCTTTTACTCAATTGCTCAGTGGTGCATCATTCACCCAAGACACAGGGTGAGTGCATTCCTACACTCTTTCACCTCCTAGAAGAGCTCCTACGTTCTGGCAGCATTGAGCAGCAGAAAGCCCCATCTCTCCCACATTTGTCACTTGTGATAAACTTCCTCCTGTCATGCTTTAGGGGACGTGCGCTGGCAAGTTTCCTCAGCAGATTCCTCATGAACCAGTCCATACATAAAACAAGTGAAGAAGGAGGTACCTGCACTTGACATAGTTTTATCACATTATTTCAAAATTCAACAGGGCTGTTTCTGTGCATCCTGCTGGGATTCCAACTGAACTGCTACTTCAAATACATTTCATCCAAATCAGTTTGGGAGATACCGCCAAAAAAAAGTTCATCGATGAAATAAAAAAAACCACCTTGCTGACTACTTTCTACCATAATAAAAATTAAGGATCTGAATGAGTGACAGATTATATAGCCACTTAAAACATGCAAGTAGTGTTAACAGTGTATCTACCTGCTCTAGAAAGACATGCTTCAAAAGGAATGCTTAAATTTAGTTCCAAAACACCATGTCACAATGCTCAGAAAGCCATGAGAATCAACCTTTTCCTAAGAAAGTAAGCTAAAATACAATTGCAAAACAATTAAAATTAATTGCTTAAATCAAGATTTTCTGTCTGTTCACCTAAATAACCATTGACCTTTAGTTGTTTAAATTACTTAAATTAACAAATTAAATTGTTCAAATTAAGTTGTTTAAATATTTAATTCTAACCACACTACTCAGTCACAGTATTATGAAAAACACTGACTACTGTCACAAAGATGGCTCTTTTTCTGTAACACCTAATTTTATTATATGTAACCAACAAGACGGGCAGACAGTTTAAACCATGGGAGGCTATGAAGTGCTATGTCTGTTTTGCATCAAATCTTTTGGCTCAGTGTAGAAAGTGTTTTGGATCCTGGCACCTGAGTATCTTCTGGGTAAGTAAAACCACAAAAGCCTTCAGACAGCTCAGGAGCAGCAAGCAGAAACCCTCCTGGCTCCAGTCCGTATCTGGTAAGTGGAATAACCTTGAGGAGCTCTTTGCTGCCAGCATCATTTGAAAGCATTCTGGCCAGCTTTAACCTGCTGCTTAATACTGCAAAATCAACAACACTGTGGCAGCCTATGCACCGACCCCCCTACTCCCACCAGCTTAATGGCCTTGAAAGGCAACTCACAACCCAGAGACTGACTGACACAGCCCACAGTTTTTAAGAACATTTGTCTGTCTGCCTGTCCATGGAAATTCTCTGAAAGTGTCCCTCAGAAATGAGCCATTGCTCTGCCTGAAGACAAGGGGAATAGATTTTTTTGAAACTTGCACTCCTGTGTCAGCTGGGGACTTAGTGTATGTGGGTTCTCACTCCTGATTCTTTATCACCAAGCTGTTCTCTTTCAATTACAGCTGGTATGTTTGCTGTCTTGGTGACCAGTTGGCAAGGAGGACATTTTCACAGGAACTTGCTGATCTCAAGGGACTAGGGATGATCAGTGGTTCTGACTATTCTGCTCTAACCTTTCCTGTTGTAAATGGACAAAACACCCCAAACAGTATAAATTACCATTTGTTAGATTTTCTGCAGAACTATTACATCTTTGCTGTTGGTTTTTTTTGAAGCAAATATTTATAAATTGATACCATCACACACAATTTCCTTATAACCCATCTATACCTCCTAACAACTAACAGAAACATCAGAAAGTGGCAGTGTGCTTTCATTTGATGTGTAAACTGTTAAAATAGATGTTCCATGAAAAATGTTATTTGTGCATTAGCAAAAACATGCCCAGTTCTTCTCAGGAGAAGACATATTGTTGTTATTCAATTTGTTTTTCAGTTTCACATGCTATTACTGAAAATACTGCTATGTCAAAGAGGCACCTCTCTGCATTGATATCAATTCTTTGCAACCGAGACAGAAAGGACACTACTCACTCTGTACAGCTTGGAAAGCTTTGAGATATTCTACAGTGAGGAGTGGCTGAGGCAGTTCACGGATGAAGAGTTTTAAAAGACTTGCTGCATCATGTTGCTTTACATTTTCCCAGTTGAAGGTCCCTTCATAAAATTTTGCTTCCAGTTCTTGGCAAAGACTCTGAAAGGCAGTCGATACAGAGAGCACCAATAACAATTGGCTGCTGGAAGTCACGCATTATACACACAGCAATACTTTCCATACTTTGAAAGGGGGAAAAAAAGGGACTTGTGAAATATCACTTAACTCCAGCTGCCGCTGATCTTTTGCTACAAAAAGATAATTTGGGGATCAAAAGCACTGAAAGCAAACACACAGTAATAGGCAGCAGATGGCCAAATCATATAGGAAGAAATCCCATGGGCCTGTCTCGGACTGTATGGAATATACTATAAGAACCAGATATCATATTCATCCACGTAAGGGTTATGACTTCTCCTCCCCCAAATATTACGATGTGGCTGATATATACGTAGCAATTCTGAAACTACCACTAAAGGGTGTTGCTATAATGCATGCATGACCATTTTCATAAACAAATATGGCAATCATGCATGTTGACACACAGTTGCCTATCAAACCACACATTAAGGTGAGGCTGGTTCTCTTTTTAAGAAACAGGGAAAAGATTTGTGTGACTGGGTAGCTGGATGTCTTGCCATCTACAGAGGACTCCATGCAGCTGGGCACATACGGCTTTGTCTAGCGCTGGATGTCAAACATGCCCTGTTTCGAAGGAGACTGTACTGCAAAACTTGAGGTCATGCAGCAGAATAAACAGCACTGAAAGTCTCATATAAAAAAGCGATACCTCATAAATCTGGGCTTGGGAAAGGGCGGGACACTGTTGGCAGCTGACGTTACCGTTTACCTGCCTTGCTCCCATGGCAGTGCTATTACTGGGCTTCCAGAGATGGACAAATGGGAACACACTGCGAAGACTGAGTCCTTCTTAGTCTCCCATTAAGCATTGGTCCCAGCCTTGCACCCACTTCATTTATTTCCCAGTCCAGCAGAGTGAAGAGTGGCCTCAGTATAGGGCCAGTGTCCCCAGGGCACCTCTTACAAGTCCCTCCCTTCTTCTTGCCTCAGTTCTTCCAGACAGAAAATGAGAACAGAGACACTGACTTGTTTTGTAAACTATGTGTGATGAAGTGCGATGGAAAAATATGGCCTTAATTATTTATCTGGGCAAGAAAGGCACATTGGATAGAGGATACTAGACACATTTTTAAGATATTGTTCTCATTAAATTTAAATCTGTCCAAATGGAAAATGGATCTGTTTCCAAAGAAGATGTGGACACTCAGGTTGACATAGAAGTTGGATGTTCCCAACTGTCCTCCAGACAGATATTCTGTCTCCACTGATTACATAGGGGATTATAAGATGCCAAGATCCTAACTCAGATGTCTAAAGTCACAGAATCACAGGTTGGAAGGGACCTCAGGGATCATCCAGTCCAACCTTTCTAGGAAGAGCACAGTCTAGACAAGATGGCCCAGCACCCTGTCCAGACGAATCTTGAAAGTGTCCAACGTGGCTGAGTCAACCACTTCCCTGGGGAGGTTATTCCATTGGGTGACTGTCCTCACTGTGAAAAATTTTTCTCTCATTTCCAATCGGAATCTCCCCAAGAGCAACTTGTGTCCACTCCCCCTTGTCCTCTCCATGTGACTCCGTGTAAAAAGGGAGTCTCCGTCTTCTTTGTAGCTGCCCCCTAAGTACTGGTACATGGTGATGAGATGCCCCCTAAGCCTCCTTTTCTCAAGGCTGAACAAACCCAGGTCTCCCAGCCTATCCTCATATGGCAGGCTTCCCAGTCCTTTGATCATCTTGGTGGCCCTTCGTGGGACCCCTTCCAGCCTGTCCACATCCTTTTTGTATAGCAGGGACCAGAACTGTACACAGTGCTCTGGGTGTGGCCTGCTCATCAATAAAAAGCAAGCTTTAGGAAAAAAGATGACAATTCTCCCTCTGAGTGTCATCAGCTCATCCATCCACATTCAGACCAAATCACTGTGGCAAATGCAGTATTAAACAATTGATAAAATGAATTGCTGTACCTGAGAGGCAAGAGTAGAAATGTCAGCTATGCATCCTAGTGGACCAATGCTTAGATTTTAAAGTAAATGTATTTAATGATGGGGTATTACAGATATGCAACACAATTTTTAATAGCTCATCCAGAATCTATAGAATAAGATAGCAAAGTACTTTTTCTTGAGATTATCTGTGCCCTTCTATAAAACTACATAAGACGGAAAATATTTTATTTTTCTATAGAAGAAAGTTTAAGAAAATTAAGAAAAAACATCAGCCCTTTAGTATGATAAATTCTTTGTTTTTCTACAAAGTTTTCCATTTGAATAAGTACAGGAACTTAACATCTTTGCTAACAAAACAATTGCTTAATTCAAAGAAGCAGCTCCTGCAAATACATAGGCAAAAAATTAATGAAAGTTAAATAGTGAGTGATCCTCTGCCTGGGAAATCATATTAAACTGATAAAATCAAAGAATAACCAAATAAACAAAATTACTCCAAAATCATTCCAGTACGCAGAACTGATGAAAAGTGAAAAATAAAGAATGGAGGAAACTTGTAAAAAACCCGGTATCTTATTTAGTGGTAAAGAAATAAAGCCAATTTCCATAATATTCCCTTATATCAGTGGTTTCTAATGAACCAGCTGCTGGACCAAGTTCTACACAACAGAGGCTGGCAGATGTCTTCGGACAGCTGAATCCACTTACATGGTTCTTTCCATTTAGAATTTAAGGCCAGTTGAGACTGTCTTTTTAACACATTGACTCTTGGCACGAATCATATTGTGTATTTAGTTTCCCACATTAAGGCAAATACTGGGAAGAGTCTGCATGTAATTGGCACTCACTCTGCGAAGTGTCGGTGCGCACAGACGTGCCTAACAAGATTGCGCTTAGTGAGCCCAGTAGTTATATTGCTGTTCATAAAAATAAATGTGAGAGGTTCTTCAGTGCATGCTGGATGCCTTGCCCTGTAACACAGGCTAAGTCTAGCTATTAAAATAGGCTCACAATGCCAGAGAAAAGCTTCTTCCCGGGTAGAAGGACTGTGTATGAACTGTTCAGATGATTAAGCTGTTTCAGGGAAAAAGCAAAAGGCTGGAAAGCTCATGCCAAGAATTAATGAGATTTTGGCACAACTGAATTTGAAATATAACCTTGACTCCCCTTTAAACTTAAACCCCAGTATTCTCCCCAAAACTACACTGTATGAAACTGTCAGCTTTCTGGTTAATATAACTCAGTTTTCTTTGTAGTGAGATTTTGCTTTCTGTTTTTGAAGATTTTCATAACAACCTGGTGTTAAGATATATTTGTATGACATAATAAAATCAGCAAACACAGATAAGTTTGGGGGGCTGTTGACAATCTATTTTACCTTTACTCTTGTTGCAACTCCTGGTATCCTAAGAAGTCCTTCTGTTTCCAGAGTTGCCTCTTCTATCTGGGCAATCAGCTGTCAAAAAGAAACAAAATTGCATGAATGAAGATGTCAATTAAAAATTACTGATAGATAGTTCTGATATATTGGAGCCGTGTGTGCACGCGTGCGCATTTGTGCATACATACATGTAACAAGCAGACAACAAACACAGTTTACAAATGGATTACGGTTGTTGCAGAACAAAACCTTTAATATGGCTATTACCTGTTTAATGAATACTATTAAAGAAGAGTTTGTTTTATTAAAAAAAGAAAACTGTATTTTCTAGACCTCCTTCAAATCTCCTCCAAAGACTGAAGCAGTTTCTTTCCAAAATTACTCTGGCCTCAAAAATAAATCCCAATTACTACCCTTGTTAAAATGTCTCCAAATCAAAACAATTAAGGTAACATTAGAGACAATACTAACCTTCTCACAAATACTCTTCTTTATGACTTTACCAGAGAGGAACTAAGTACTTTTAGGCTTTAAAAAAGCCTCAGTTTTGCAAATACTGGCATTCTCCTAACAAACTCAACAGGTTACAATCCTACACATGGCTTAGATAAATTGGTAGAAATTCTGTAACAGTACTTAAGATACATATAATAAATCCTGTTTCTCTAAAAGATATGCCTAGAAGTATTCATTGAAGTATGGATCTAAGATCATTCAAAAGAAATTTCTAAATGTCAAAAGCTGATAACATCATTTTAGCACAAATGGTTCTCACAATGCCTAACTAGGGCAGTGCCTTTGTTACATACCTTCCTGTGCTACCTCTTAAGTAAGAAAAATTATGCAACGCAGTTGTGTTTTCTCCAGTTACAGAAATTAAAGGGTGTTTACCTACCACTGTATTTATGTAACTGATAAATGCCACAGAAAAGGTCAGACAGAAAAAGCCACAAAGTTAGGAAACAACACTAAAGGTGTCACCCTGGTATATTTTCCTTGGTTTAAAAAAAAAAAAAAGAAAAAAAGGAAAAGAAAGAAAAAGTGCCAACTGGCCACACCCAGCTCTCACTGCAGCCAGCTTCCACCAGAGCAGTGGCTGCCACTCTCATCTGTTGGGCACAAAGACACTGTGGCCATGTTGTGTGACTTGCCACCATCCCCACCATGGGGAGGCGAGGTCTGGCAGCACTGCCGGCGGCCACAACTCCTTTGCACACACTCGCTCACAAGTGGCCCCTTGGCAGGCAGCAAGAGGTGGCCGCTGGCCACAGCCAGCCTCCTGCCTATGGGAAATTCCCCCTTCCGCTCTATCAGGGCTGCTTTGCATGGCTTCATTATGCAGGCCAGAGACCTGAAATACTATCAGCAGAAACTTCTGGTGGAGATACATGGATTGGTATTACCCTCAGATTTTCCAGTCAGAAAATCCTAAGCCTAAATTATGTCATTATTTTGAATTGTAATTCCTCACTGAAATAAAAACTAGGTGTATTTTTTATTAAAAGGGTTTTTTTTCATTAAGCAGCTTTCCTATTAGCTTGGTTTGTTTCATTTCAGTGATAACCAAGGTACATTTAAAAAGCAGTATGCATAAAAATGTTCTTTCTTGCACTTTATATAAATCCCCTATTCTTGGAAAGCACGTGCTGTAGAGAACAGGCAATAGAAATGGGAAACTTTTTATTTTCATATTCTCATTTAAAAAATGCATTCCAAATGATGTCTGCAACTTGCAAAACAAATCACATCTATGAGCTAGAAAAGTTTATGTAGAATCTTCCTCCTGAAGAAATATGATGACTATGTTGCTAGGATAGCACAGTGATCAATCACTTCTTGTCATTTAATTTCTTTTTTTCTAGACAGCATCTTTCCCAGAAATGTATTTTTATGATTCTGAGGAAGTAATTTCTGGCAGGAATGACACAGCAATAGTTCTGAAAGAGTGATGCAAAACTACTTTGAGTTTTCTGTTTCTTGAAAAATAACAAGAAGGTCCTCAAACCTACTGAAATGGTAATGACACAGCATGGAGTTTTTGTCAGTGGTAAGACAGGTCCACATACTGTTGTCTCTTCCTTCTCATGCAATGAAACCTGCTACGCATGGGCTGTAAATCCAGAGTCTCCATCATCTTTCCTATTATCTTCCCCATTACCACATAATAAAGGCCAAAGCATTCCCCCATGTACTAAAGCAACAAATCTCAAAAAAGGGCAGCTGCCACCACCAGAGGCAGTTATCCACCCCGATGCCCATTCCTTAGCTACCTGCCTCATGGCCCAAATCACTTCTGAAAGGAAAAAACCACTTCCTAGAAAGGTAGGTTCAGCCTGTGGCCCAGGGATTAAGAATTTATATGGAATTTCAAGTATAGGCCTGCCGTTTATTTTTTCAGGGCAAACTGATGATGAAAGGTACACCACTGTTATGAAATGGAATTTGGCCGCAGTGGATTCTTACACTGCTTGTCAGTTTTAACAGGCTTATTAGTAAACTTGCCTAAATTATGGAGACTAGTCATAATAAAAAATGAACTTAATTCCTTTAACTCAAAACATGCCTGATACAAAGCAAAGTATCCCATTTACTGAATCAATAAGTAATTTACCTTTTGAAAAATCAGTGGTATCTTGGTTCCTGGCACCTTCTTCTGATCCTGTTCCAGTAAAACTGACAGTGGGACACCAAACAAGCCAGAGTCTGAAGAATAAGAAAAAGAAACTAAGATATTATCCACATCTGTTCCAATACATATGATAATGGCATAAACCACGTTTTTGAAGCAAGAAGCCTATTCAGAGATATTGACCTTCTGTTCAAAGTGTTTGAATGTCTTCATCAAGTTATTACACAAAGCATTCTGGCAAAAAGGATTTATTCATCTCTTCCTTCAACCATATATCAGAAGTTTTCTGTTTTGACTTCAGATTGCCATGCACATTCTCTGTATATAGTACAGTGAAGCAAACTGCATAAATGAATCATCTGCGCGGTTCTGGTTTGCAGAATGGGTGTGATGATGACCATGCATTGCATCACTCAATGCAAGTTCTATTATAATTAAGATGCAAATGGCATGAGTGAAATAGCCAGAAATTTGGCTACTAAAATGAGACAGATGAAATTATCACCCAGGGTTACTCTGAACATTTCTCTACGAGGGTTTTCAAAGAAGATCTTTTCAACCCTTGTGCTTTTGCATTATAAAACACCAGTAGGACAGCAAGATCACCATCTTACCAAAGGTGTTCTGCCTTTCATTTTTTTAAATAAAACCAAAAGTACAGTTAAGTCTTGGCTAGAAAATGGTCTTTACAGTAGCGCTAAGGCAATGCAAATTAAAAAAAAAAAAACAAAAAAAGGAATCTATTCTCAGTTAATCTAGCCCTGATGCAAAACTAACCCTAGTCTTCAAGTAAATGGGACTCCCATGTGTTTATGGCCCAGTTGAATATAAACTAGTGACCATTAAAAGAGAGCCATACTAGTAACTACTTACCCTGAGTTTGCTGACACAGACCTTCTCTGTCAGAAGTACTGATAATTGCTGTATGTGCAATTTTTCTGAAACAGCATATAACACTACATGTAGCGATAAACTGCTTGGTATGATGCTGTGCCAATACCGAGCACAGAACAGCTGTAATTACTAAAAAGATGTCAGCCCTTGAGGGAACATGATATACGTCAAAGAAACATCAGCTTCAGTGCCAAATCAGCGAGTTCTTTTATCTCTATCAAGCATAAAAAGTCTACCCATAAAATATGTAGAGACTCATACATACACTCAATATCCATACCCCATAGTTTTATCATCCTGAAGATCTTGTCAATAATAAAAGTTTCTACTGAAATGTAGTTGGAGAAACAAACTGCAAGAGGTCAATAGGAAGGCAGGACTGGGCACAGCACAAAATCCCACAGAAAAACTATGTTTTCATCATCTTTACATACTCAAGCACAAAGGCGGACAGCCAACAGATCCACCACTGTATGAATCACAAGGCCAAATAACACTTCAGGAGTGAAGAGATGAGGGTCAGGCAGAGCAACAAGCCACAGAATGCGTTACATTGCACAAGCAGATTTGTTTGGCAGAAAGGGTGACATATCATTGTCTATTTCCTGAAAATTTCCATGACTCTAGCCCATCTTTTTTAACTTAGGGAAAAACAGGTGTTTTAATCAATTCAGTGTTTTTTATGACTGCCTGTCATTCATGTAATAATGCTATAAGTGAAATTCAATTAACAATACATTTGGTAAGAAGAATCAATTAAAACTAAGACCCAAAATACAAGAGAAAAAAGTGTTTTTTTCTCTCCATTAGTGAAAACACAAGCATTTCTGCAAGAAGAAAATGCTTTTAAGGGATCAAGGTCTCACAGATATTCCTGTGTATGCTTTTTGCATTTAAAAATTTATTTTCTACTACTGTGAAGTGAAAAGCATGTTCTGAAGAATATTGTACCTTGCTGTGCATATCCCAACCCTCTCTGTTACTTCCAATTATTTAAAGTGAGCTATTGCACCTTCACATTCACTGAACCTTGACAAGAGGGTTTTGGCCAAAGTAGGCTTGTGATTAACTGGGAAAACATCTCAAGCTCTCGTAAAGCATTTAGCAGAAGCCAGAAATACAGAAAACAAACAAAGCACTGGAAACATCTAGCATCTTGAAACTGGTTTTCATGTGTCCTACATTCCCAAGAAAAGCACTATGACTATACATATGCTCCAACGACTTGCAGAGCAAAATGACAGGTTGCAGCTCTCAACATCCTCTGCAACAGCCCAAATCTTCCACTTAATATGATGCCACTCAGCAAAAAAACTGCATTATGGCCTAAGCAAATATTGGATGGGCAAGGCCTACATGACACAGAAGAGTTTGTACCAGACAGAAAAGGAAAGCAGGTGACAAAGGCTCCCAGTATCTCCAGAAAAGGGCAAAGAAAGCAAAAAAAGTCAGGTAGAAATAGCACAGGAAAGCAGGAAAAGAATACCCACAGAGAGCACATACCCCTGCCCTCCCAGGGAATACATCAGCACATACAAACTTCCATGAAGCAATTCTTCCTGCACAGCACACTACTAAGACAGTGCCCCTTCTTCACTCCTTGGTTTACCTGCTCAGTGACTGACCTGAGTTTTAACTTTAGACAGAGAGCAGAGTCTCACAGCTGGGGTGACTATGTGCACAAAGTTGCTTCAATCATACCTTGAGTTAAGGCGTATATTAAATGCTGCTCAGGACCTGTGTTGCTATTTATATATTAATATATATATTCTGCTGGAAAATCATGAAGAACTGGATTCCTTTGTTTTATCAGATTAAAACAGACCCATTTGGTTCTGAATATGAAACGCTGACTCACCTTTGGTTTTGATTTTTACAGCTTTTTGCTGCTTGAATTCTGTCCCAAGTATGTCATAGAGAGCAGTTAATTCAATCAGTGCTAAAGAGTAGACTTTCTTCATGTCCTGAGGGGCCAGGTCACCAATCTTTGTGGTACCTGTTTTGTCCTTCGGCAGCCTGAAATTCTGAAACCAGAGATTTGCAGCAGAGTGAATAATACAAGTCATAACAAATTACTTGGCCTAAAGGCTTCCTTCAGGGCACAACCCTTCATCATGAAGCCTGTTGTTACTGACTAAATCACAGGAGAATCCCCCAGATAGGTTGAAAAGCCAATGATCTTAAAATCATAGGAGGATTTAGGTTCCTAGTGACTTCTGAAGGTCATCTAATTCAACTGCCTGCTCAAAGCAAGGCTAACTTCGAAGTTTGATTGGGTTGCTTGTTGTGTTGTCCAACTGAATTTTGAAACCCCCAAATAACCTCTGTGGGCACCCATTCCAGTGCTTAATGCTCTTGTGAGGACTTTTTTTTTTCTTTGCAAAACAGAATTTCCCCTGTAGTCACTTGAGTCCATTGCCTCTTGTCCTTTCACTGTGCACCTCCAAGAAGAGTCTAGCTTTGTCTTGCTTGTAACCACCCACCACCACCTTCTGCATCCTTTTGCAATTTATAGTGGTGGAAAGGGCTGTCTGTGAACAATCCTATGCATATGCAATTGGGATAAAAATCCCTCTGCACTTATGCACACAAAATAACATATTTGGCTGCCATATAAATAATAATAATAAAGGGGTCCCTTCTTAGAAAAGGGGGATCCTTAATTATGGTTCATTTCTACTGCACTAAATGCTCAGAAGCTGCAGTCAGAGACCAATATAAGGAAATGAGCCGAGAGCACAAGGGGGAGGGACTTCCCAGCTCACAGAGCTTTTTAACTCCATCTCTCACCACCAGGCTTCTAAGTAAGACTTGCTTGTGCCTAACATTAACAGTGCGCATGACTCAAAGCGGGAAGGTTGACAAGACTTTCTTCCATTTGGAAAGATACAGTATATTCCAGAATTATTTCCTCATCCTGTACAAACCCAGCAATAGCACAGATGAACTGGTGGTTATGGTACATGACTACAAGGGCACATACTGAAACATAAACATAACTTACAAATTGTAGATATATAGTCAGTTTCCCACCTTGAGGTTTCATTGACTTGCACAAACACGTGTGTTTAAAAATAGCTGCCAATGATGAAGGTGCAACAAATACAAATTGTAGATTTAAATAAGTAACTCCCTTCCTTTTCCTATCATTTTACCACTCCGTTCATCACTGAAGGATTAATTCCAGAGCCATGTCTTTGAGCAATCCTTCATAAGCCTAAAGTGTAGCTAAAGTATGTATTATGCATATATACACACACACGCACGCATATATACAGAAGTTAGAGTATAGCTATCATTTCCTTGTTACAGACTGCATTAGAGAAACATGACTTAACCACTTCAGAATCTATTTCTAAATATCCATTAGTGTCTGGTTTACAATGTTTAAACTAGGATACATGTGGTAATTACTATTCGAAGAACGGCACATGTCCTTATCTAAATTAAGTGTTTGAAGAACTGTGAAACATTATTACTTCAGACACTATGTTTACTCAGACATGTTTGCATACACTGTTAGAAGAAAAAGACATTTTTCAGACCAGTCATTAGTTTACAGGTCATACGTAACTGCGTGTTCCTAAACTATTAGGTAGAGAGAGATCCTCAAAGAGATGCCAGAGGATCAACAACAAAGTACCTTGGAGGATCTTCTTTTGTATTTATTTGGATTCATTCAGAAGAGCCTTTTTTTATTACGAGCTGGAAAGTAAAACTAAGTACAAACTAATCCTTTATCTCCTGCCATTTGACTTCAGCTTTTCTATAGATCATTCTGTTTTTCATTCCCATCCCTCATCTATCTGCATTGGGTAATTGCACAAGGTTTCTACAGGCATCCACCAACCCATTTTATATGACAACAGAGGTTTTTATTACAGAGGTAAAGCATCTCACCTCAGATAACAAGAAAAGGGGCTGTAAACAAATGCAGTAAGGACACAGTTTGTGTACAACTACCACTAAGCTACTATTCCAGCTTAATATTACCAGTCCATTATTGCTTACACATAAAGTACATTTTGCCAGACAGAAAATGACATAAATAGGCATAAAAGTAGTTACTTCCACGTTATCGAAAATACTATTCCCAAAAATTAGTTATCTTGAGAAGGGCTATCTCCACAAAGCTGGATCTGACAAGGTTCTTCTACATCTAATTCACTATCAGATAAATATAATCCAAATAGTACCACTAGTGAAAACAAAGAATGAGAGCAATACATAGGAAACACCTACCGGGAGAAGAGTGTCACCCCCTCCACCCTTGCACATTTTGCCTACTGAGCTTTCTTTGAGATTAGCTGCCTGTTCTGCAAACGATATCTCTAAATTTATGTCAGTGTCCAAAAACTGCACATCTTCAAGCGGGCTCTTCTGCTCATCAATTCCAAGATTAAACTTCGGACCTGAAAACAGAGTAGAAAAAACTAATAATCAACAGCAGCACAATTGAGCGTCACTCAGTGCATGCTCAGTGCATAAGAGTAAGTTTAAAACCAAGTAGAAATTAATGCTGTGCAAGGAATGGACTTTCTGGTTCCAAATTCACTGATTTCTGTATTTTTTGTCAGTTGAAAATTTAGCTTCTTCCAAAGGTCCATCTTTTACATTTTTCTTGAAGAATTCTGCCAAGGCATGGGGTTTTCTCCTATTTATCTGTTACAAAAAGATAAAGCAATCCACCTCAAACAAACAGCAGACTCCCAAGAATCTTCCAGAGCCAAACAGCTTTGGCATCAGAAGTTTCTTGCCATCAAACACTTTCCAGCCTCAAAGACTGTAACACCCTACAACCAAATCAGCAGTTCCTTCTGCTGTTAAAATTTCAAAAACAAAAGAGAATGTTTCCTCTGTGATACAAAGAGTTAACATCTGGGAATAACAGAGAATACACACATCATGTCTTTGTCCCAACAACCCTGTCCTCACCTCAGCCTGAAGAGTCTAGATTCCTCAAAACTGTTTGGACATGTTTCCATGACACAGGGAAGGACTAAGTACACAACAATGGCCTTACTTCTCTTTCTTTGTTCCTTAAAGGAATCAAACACTACACAAATGTAGAACATTTTCTGGTAAAAAAAAAAGAAAAACAAAAAAACGGAAAAAAGGGAGAGGCAGTTCTGCATTTAGAAAAAGAAGTTGTCTAATTTCATAGTAAATCAACCATTGCTTTCCCATATGAAGTTAAAATACAACATGAAAGAAGCAAGAGGAAAATTATTTTGTAAATAACACTATTTAATACAAAGCATCAAAGACAATTCGGCCAGAGAAGGATTCTGATCTCTCCACCATCTCTTGTGATGTGGTACTTCTTAAAGGCTTAAAGGGTACATCCAGAACTAGGTTCCTTGTACAAGACGTTACAAATACCTTGGAAGTATTTATGATGAAATTCAGACTTTCTTAAAACCACCACAAATATTAACAAATCAATTCTGCTCATTTCAATGGGACCATGATTCCACCACTGGCTCCTAGGCACAGGAGACTGCAGCCTGTTCAAAGCTCAGATACTGCAAGTGCAGGAAAGGTCGGATGGAAATGGACATGAGCTGAGGAGGCGAACCATGAGCAGTGTGTATGCTTTGGTATATGAGCATTGTGTAACAGATTAATTCCTTTACACCACTGTGGGAAATTTTTCTGTGGCCTGGAACAGCTATGCTAAACCAAGACAGAAAAAAATTCCCATAAAATAGTTACAGCTACAGCATTATTTGACCTTGAAGCAGGGAAGAGACTGCAGATAGGCAGATTAAGGGAGAAGCCATCAGGAAAGCGCTGCTCTACACTCGTATTTTCAGTGGCCTGCAAAAGAACTGAGCTACAAGCATTCAAACTGAACAACATATGAAACATCAAGTTTAAAAAAAAAAAGAATTACACCAACTTGAAGTTTTCCTGAATCGTATCTGCATCTAATTGAAAGACTATACACAAAACAAGACTAGTCTCTGATATTCTTTAGAGTGCATCCTGAAACCTACCTCAGTCTGCCAGGGCCAAACTCAGGGGACCTGAAAGACAGGCAAACGGCTGCAGCCACCACAGCCACTCCCTGGTAGGGCACGGAGCTTTCTGCAACCACTCCCACATCAGTGTAACTGATCTAGAGCTGAGATGCTTCCAGAGAGAGGTGGATTTGAGTTAACACTTTGACTCTACTTACAACCAAAGAATGCTGTGAGAAGTAGAATAAAACATTTCCAAATTTGGTCTGTTGTGTGTGTTACCACTTGCTCATTCCAGAGTGGTTTCTGCTCACTTTCCATAGACCCCAAAAGATGCCTGGGGCATACCCTAAAGATTAAGCTGATCCTGAAACTAGAGCTGCTCTTTTCGGTAAAGAGATATGTGAAACCTCAGTAGACAAACATATCCAAGGTTGAATTCATCCCTGTATTCGAGCTTTGGCCTCCCAGCGTGTATATCTGTATACATCATGTAAACTGTTTAATGCATCCGAACTAAAAGAAAACAGTTCCCCATCCTCCCAAGACTTTTGTCATGCTAATGTGGCCTATACGTGACCTACATACTTCCTACCAGCCTGGGAGGGATCTGATGTTAACAAACAATAAAGCAGTAGCTCCAGTTTCACTCCTCTGGTCATACGAAGGCACCGCGTAAAGCAGATGTCTTGGTAATGGTGTGCACATTTTTAAAGTCTGGAAATGCTGCTGTTGTGGGTGTTTCTTCTTGTTGTATAGCATTGCTCTTATTGTGCATTCATTATCTAGGAAGCAGCTGTTAAGAGGAAGCAGCTTTGGTGTTCTGCCAGCCTGCCAATTGCATGCAATATTTCATGTGAGAAATGCAAGTGTGATACAGAAAAATGTAAATATTATCTATAAGAATGCGGAAACCATATTTTAGATTAGCCATGTACCCTTTCTTTGTTTCACAGTGCTATTTAAAGATCACATAAAATGATGGGAGCGCTTCAGGAGTGGGGTGTGGATTACATTTTGGGTTTGTTTTGAATAGGACATGGAAATATTGGAAGTGTCAACCTCACGATTTCCTATTTTTGGTAGAGAATCTAGAGTATACCCCAATGGAGCTATGCTGATAGATCTTAATTTATAATTGGAAAGGTAGAATGGCTGATTTTTTTAATGACACAGCATTTCTCTAAAATGCAAATTTATGGATGATTTTAAACAGAAAATAAAAAACTTTGTAATCTCTTCACTAACACTATCACTCTGGCCATAGATTCCTTATTTATCATGTAAAGTGAAAAGCAGAAACAAACTCTTTAATTGAAAAAATACAACCACATTTCAGTCTTTTTTCCTATCAAGAAGCAAACATTAAAGCTCTTCTCCCTCATGTTACACGTAGCACATGCAATCCTTTCATCCATGTGCCAGATCATTATGCTTTGAGATTGCCCTTACACAGAGGTTTTATCTAATATTCTTCCCTTGTAGCTAATCCTGTGTGTTCAGGACAACTGCAGTCCCAGAGTAAACTGACTTTTGCTGCTCCCCCATTTAGGGTAACGACTATTTAGCTTTTCATCGGCTTTATTCTTACCTTTTTATTTCTTGAGATGTCTTAACCAACTTGGCTATTCACTCCTTTTCACAGGCATCCAAAGATAATTACTTTTTTTTTTTTTAAATGAGCTGTTGAACATATTGCTATCTTTGCAGATCTTTAGTGAGTGTTATGGATTGTTAATATGATAACGTTTTTTGACAGCTTAATACATGATTCTGAATTTTCGTTTCCTGTACACCCATTCTGTACCTACATGAAACAACGAGGCACTTAAAGCCTGTAAGTGAGGGTCCTTCCAAAAGAAACTCAAATATGCATCTACCAACAAAAAAAAAAAATCTTAGGAACTCATTACACTGTTCTGCTTGAGCACGATCAGACAGAAAAGTATAAAAACATAATGCTTTCATATTATTCTCTGAGTTTGCTTACATTGTTTAAGCAAGAAACAAGGTGTGTGGGACTAGCAAGAAAAGGATTGAGCACAGGTTCACACAGCCCATGTATGCTCTAATGGCAAACCATTATGATAATGGTCATCAGCTCAATTTGAGCTTTGGATTTTTTTTTTCTCTCAATGTCTGACACGATATTCATATTTTTCAGGTAAAATTGGTACTACTCTGTCAAAGGGGGTTTCCATTTTAAAATAACGTCTTCGGATTTGGATTTCATAAATATTTAGCATCTCTGAAATATCAGGCGTTTACTTTTTGCCTTCAATTCGTTCACTGTTTGTATAACACTAATTTGCTCATCATTCTGGAGGAAAGATCACAGCACAGCACTGAAACAGGTGTCGTGCTTTTAACACCACCAAGCTTGCATGGTTTGACTGTAAATTGAACTGATTTTTTCTTCCTGCCCCAGTCTTGGGAGCAGAGCCCACTTCAGCATGCTGACAAGAGCAGAAGTGAATCGGGATGTAAACAGGATGTAAAAAAATTCGGGATGCATTTGCCATCTACCTCGCAATCTGTGCTGAGGGAGAGCTAGCATATGGGATTTGCCTTTCAGAACTTCCCATTTCTGAAGGGTACATCAGGGCTATTGGAAAAAAAGAACCAGATGTGATAAAAACTCTGTAATAATTGCTTGGTAATTTTCCAGCTCTGAATCCTACAGTGCAGTTTATTGACACAAGCACCAGGCATCTCTTCCTTCCCTTGTGCTGAACCAGCAGTCTGGCAGTCCTCCCAGCTTTTTACTGTTCTTATTCGAGTGAGGTTGGGAAGGATTAACTGGACTTCTGGAAACGCACAGATTTGGTGATATTCAGAGCTGGTTTATATTAATCTCTCTCACTTCAACTTCCATGCACATTCTGTATTGTTTGTTGCTGTTTTCTAAGTCCGATTACAGGTTAAGTAGCTTGCAGTAGGGAACCTGATCTGCTTGCCTGACTACTTAAGTGGCTATACGGTCTGGTGTAACACCTGTGTGCTATCCAGCCCTCAGGAAGAAGAAAACCCCAACATACAAATGATGCATAATAACGATGCGGTATCTTTAAGTTTAAATGGCTGCCAGTTAATATCCTGATCTCTACAGTGATGGGTATGGTGGTGTAACAGACATGGTGCAACCCCTACTTTGAAGAAACATAAGATGATACAGGGCAGCCACCTTTTTATTACTGGACTGGAAGAACAGCAGAAAGCTTTGTAAAAGTCTTTCATCAAAATTCATACTCTCAAAAACAGAAACTATGGAATCAGCTAAGGAATTCTGTGATGCTCTGTCCTACCTGGCAGTGAGAGGGAAGGGTCTTCCATAGGTTCTGCACCCCTCTTGTGTAATCACACACTGTTGAACACAACCCAGTCCTACACACACTGAATGCTATTTCCTTTCCATTTTCCTTTAAAACGTAAACAACTTTTTTCTTTCATTCCTGTTTTTCTTTCATATTGAACTGCAAATATATAGCCAGTTCCCACTTTCTTTGGATGTTTATAGTCCATTTGTTTTTGTTCCCTTGAATGCACTGATAAGCTTATGTATAGCGCTTCATTTCCTGCACTGTACGGCAGAGATAAACCAGAAGGGATAAATTAAGGATCAGGAAAGACCTAAGAATAAGCTATGAGAGGAGACTTCTCCCAGATGACTCAATTGTAAGATGATCGCTGGTAACAGACAAGGTTTCCCAGATGGCTCAAAGGACACTATCTACAGCCAAACTTAAAAATTTTACACCATAACAATGCAGGCCAGTTCAGGTTTCTCATAAGAATTTCTTTTTTTTTTTTTTTTTTTTTTTGGCTGAGAAATTACTGGAAATATGGACCTATGTAGTAGCTTCTGTAGTTGAAAGCCTACAAACCAAAAGTGGGAGAAAAAAAAGAGAGTTCTTTGGCATTACCTTTTGTTCCGCCTGGTACTTCATTTTTGTTTTCACCTGTTCTCACAGTTGAGGGTTCACTTCCATCACAGACCTAAGAAAGGAACAATAAGTATGCATATGCCTATAAAAATCAAATGCTTGGTTGTAGAAACTCCTTTGACTCTGTTCAGGATTAAAACACATACCCTGGCAATTCAGGGGTATGCAGAAGCACACCTGTGTTTCAGTAGAAAACCCTTTGCCAAAGTCAAAGGGGATCTGAAATCTAGGTAATTAAAAGAGAAGTCATTAAGTCCCCTCCCCCTCTTCCTAAAAGGCTAAGTGGGTGTAAGACTTACTTTTCCAGAGTTGCAAAGTATAAGAAAATATAGTCTTTGACCTGAAGCTGTAGTTTGGGAAGGACATGGAAAGGGAATCTGGAGGAGACATTTTGACTGACTCAGCCAAACTCCTTCCTCTTGCAAAATATTACATGGTTGCCTCCCCTACAGAATAATCCCATCCCTTTTACAGCACGGCCTGACATTAATATCTGTGCTTGCACCTTAGATTTCCAACAACAAAACTAGACACTTCAAAGAGACAACAGAACAGGAAAGGACTTCAACCATCTTCTCCTTTCTACAATGCTGCACTATCCAGTGTTAAGATTTGTCACATTCCTTGAACTGGATTACACCTACAATAGGAAAAAAATATTTCAGAACGTGTAGAAAATCTATACCCATATATATATGGGTATACAGATACCCATATACTTTTCTACCCATTATTATTTTTATTATCTTTTTGGCAACTCAAATCAACAATGAATGTTTAACACACTAGATTTTTAATTGTAATTAAACTCAAGCATACTTACTGAGAAAAAAAAAATCATGTTTTAAAGATTTCTCCTACCAACACAAATCTGTATATTTACTTTTTTTTTTTTAAAATCAGGGATCTTGAGAGGTAGAAGAAGATAGCATGACTGCCCAGAAGCTTATTACTGTTTCAGGGAGCACTAGAAGCAGACTGGGAAGCTGTCAAGTCCGGCTTCTCTTTGTGAATAATGCAGGAAATTTAGGAGAAACATCAACACAATTGTTGTGTTGATGTGAAACATCAGCAGTATTGTTTTACCTTTCCTCCTGCTTTCCTCCAGGTGAACAGAGGTTACAGGATTTTCAGAGGCTATTAAACTGGAATGACTTCATACAGCTGCAAATGGCTTCGTTCCTCTTTTGTTACATAAAAAGCTAATGATGGGAGAGTAACAAAGCACTGAGACAAGTTACCTAGGGAGGTTGTAGAAGTGACTTCACTGCAGGCTTTCTGTGCCAGATTAGATGAATACCCACAAGCAATGATTTCTGAATAATTATCTTGCTTTGGAGAAAGAAATGCAGTATAGGTTTGGGGGCCTACACTTGTATTATTTAATTTCAGTCAAGGAGACAGGTTTAGAAGGATACTTTTTTCCCCCAGTTATTTCTATATTTAATAAATATTCTAACCTTCTGTTTAATACATCTTAAATAGCTACAATCATTCGTCTGCTTGCATTACTTCTCACTGATGTTAATAATATCAAAACATAAGACAAGGGGTAACGGCTTTAAAGTGAAAGAGGGTAGATTTAGATTAGACATAAGGAGGAAATTCTTCACTCTGAGGGTGGTGAGGCACGGGAACAGCTTGCCCAGAGAAGCTGTGGAAGCCCCACCCCTGGAAGTGTTCAAGGTCAGGTTGGATGGGGCTTTGAGCAACCTGGTCTAGTGGAAGGTGTCCCTGCCCATGGCAGGGGGTTGGAACTAGATGATCTTTAAGGTCCCTCCCAACCCAAACCATTCTTTGGTTCTAGGAAAACATGCAGTTTAAGAGACACAGAAGTCTACTGAACACTGTGACATACGATTTTCAAAAATTACAATGTGTAGCTTAAATAAAGGAACATGAGTATTTCTTCTGTTTTACTGAAATGGCATATTTGAAAGAGAAATTATACTGCTTTAAGCTATATGATATTTTACCTAAATTGTTCTGATATTACATTTTGTATTTTCAGGTGTAGTCAATTCCAAACTGGATCCCAGAAAACTTATACAGAGTTATTATCCCTTCTGCAACCACATGCAAAGGAAAAGAGTGAAAGGGAAGTTGTGCCTCCAGAACATACACTTGCGCTTACACACTCCTCCCAGTACATTTCAGCTCTGAATTTAAAAGGACTTGCCTAAGAGAGGAAGCAGTTGGGGAAAAGAGGAAGTTAAAAACCTTCAAAATTCGCAATGCTTTCCGCAGCCACTACAATTGTGTGGAACAACAGTGGGAGCCACAAGAACATGGGACAGGGCTGAGGTCACGTAAGCTAGTTGTGCTCTTCCATCAGGTCAGACTCTTCTTCCAGCTCAAGATCTCATTGCTTTTGGAGGAGCAGACAGGACACATATGCTTCTCCACAGAAGAAGGAATTCTAATCATAGTCTCCATTTCCCTCCTTCCCCTTTCCTGCGTATGGGAGAGGAACTGTTCCATTCGATACCCCATGAGAGGGGATCGGGACCCTTCAGGACCTGTCAGAGCAACTTCCCGCACACAGTTTAATGCCATGCACAGGCCCTGGGAATTAGTACAGGGTCTAAGACCCCAGCTGACAGGCAGACCTAGCCAAAATAAAGGTGGTTAGGTTGATGTGCCTTTTTTAAAAAAACAAAAAACAAACAAACAAACAAAAAGAAACAAGAGCACAAGTAAGAGATGCTACCCCCTATCTGGCAGACCCCTCAGGATGGCTGCAGGGCACTACCACCCAAAGATAAAAGCGGGCTTTTGGTAGCATTTTGGATGATTGTTGTAATGAGTTTTGCATCTGTGTTAAAATTAATTCAGATTAATATCCTGACCATGGAGTGTTTGTTTTATTCATCACCTTTAAGTAATACAAGGCCAATGTACATAATTCTTTCTACACGCTAAGTTTGCTTAATGCAACATCAAGCCTGGACTAATGCTATTCCTGTAAATTCAGTTAAAAAATTCCTTTGGAAAGGAGTGAAAGTTAGACACAAATCATCTGAAAATATCCCTTTTGTGTCTGTGTGTCCCTTTCCTCTACCTGCACCCCTGCATGTCTCTCTCTTTTCTCTGCCCCAATCAAACAAAATGACAGACAGGAACTTACTTTTCCCTCCGAGTCATTTTGTAGCCTGAAGATCTCTCTGACATCAGGAATATGGTGCTGTTTGGTTTTTTTCCTCATGGTTTGTGTGACAGTCTCTACTCGCTTTTCTACTGCTGCCTTCTGGGTTCGGGTCAATGTGGACAGAAACACCATGCTTTCCAGGGAGTCGCCAGAGCTCTCACCAAACAGATTTGACAGACCTGCCTCCTTCAGCCATTCTTCTTCAAGTTCTCCCTCTGAGCAAGGCAAAGAGGAAAAAGCATAAACATTGGCTTTTGAGTACTGTTAAGCACTCTGGATGTTAATAACATGATCTAGTTAATGCAGTTCACAGGGAAAGTACTAAGGGGATCCACAATTAAGAACAATTACTTACACTATCATGACTTGGAAAAAAACTTGTTGCTTCTAAAGACCTTCAAAAGGGTTAACATATGATACCAAAGCTTTTAAAATAGATAATATAATACAGATTGCTGTGGGGCATTCTTTATAATAATCTACAGCATAAATCATACACCGTTTTATAAATGTACCTAGATAGAAATGTGTATGGGGAACTCCGAAAGCCTCTGATCACTGCTGCTTCATTGATTTTTAGTTCAATCCTCAATCTTTTTAGCTCCTTTACTGACATTGTTCTGCCCACTTTTCTTAATACATTAATCCTACAGCTTTCCAGTAGCTCAATTTAATGAAGGACAAACCAGGCTACAGGAGTCACCTTAATATTACTTTTTAATCAGTTCTTATGACATGGTCTCCAGCCTGCTGACAGCCCACAAAACAATTGTTGCTTTAGTCCTGTAGCTGATAAGATATCCTTTATTGACAGGTAACTACATGAAAGAGGAGAAAGCTATTAAATGCTGTCACCAAAGGCAAAAACTTCTGCTTCTGAAATCAGTATCTCTCTAATGATACTTTCTTTAAAACACCACATTCTGTCTGTAGCAGCCAAGTTTGTGCTGAATGCCAACAACGCTCTCAAATGCTCAAGTAACATTTCCATTTATGAGATTCAGAAAAGTACTCCAAAGCTGGGATGTCGACTTCACTATCGACTGTAGTTTCCCACAGTGGACAGCGCACATCCAAGTGGGCACCTGAATATTAACAGCGTTCAGAAAATAGGCACAAAATTTTAGGCATTAATTTTGCTATGGCTATGTGGCCAAACCCTGAGCCTCAGACAAAACTCTCTCCGATTTTGTTACTAAGGCTGGAAACAAGGGCTACACCCATTCTCCAGAGCAAATGTGAGCAGGTATTTCTTATCGTCCCCCTGCCTTGCCTTTGCATGGCTGCATCTCAAGCAAGCCCCCATTCAGGCAGGCCCATCAGCCAGGTGCAGTGTCCTCATACCCTGGAAAGGTGCTACACATTAGGCAAGGTGTACTCAACATGTACTCAAGCTGATCAACTCAACTGAGCTGACTCACTTGGGCTTCATGCCAGAGTCAGCAGCTTGAGCTGGAGCAACTAGGGGGAGAAGGCTATGTATAACTAAAAAAGGAAATGGTGGGTTTTGGAGTGCAGAGCCTGAAGGTGCAGCAGCATCAGTGAGCTGAGGTAAGAGAAAAGGTTCATGTGCTGCTGAACAGTGGGCTCTGCTGCTCTGGAGAAAGCATAACAGCTCTGTAAGATGCCCTGCTCCTAGGGCACACAGGCTCGGAGCCTTACTGCTTTGATACCCTCTTCAAAGCACTTGTAAATAGCAGTGATGTTTCAAAACACCTAGGGAGGCAGAAGTGCAAATCCCTTTCAAAGTTAAGGGAGCACATTCTTCTCACTCATGCAGAGGCCATACCAACATGCAAAGCTCACCATTTTAATTTACTGAGACTGGGCCTCTTGTGAGAGTGGGAGAGGGACAGATACTGCACTGTTAAAAAAGGATTTTTAAGAGAAGAGTGGAATTAAGGACGCTACTCCTCTTTTGCCTGATAGGACATGGAAAATAAACTGTCCAACTTCTAAAGATCATGCCCTCAGGAGTGGCCCATAACTGGCACTTCTGCGAAACAAAAATAATACAACTGAACAGTCACAATAGTTACAAGCGTAGAAAGTTACTCACTAAACTTAAACCGGTTAATCATTGGCTTGTCTTCTAAAGCGTGAGGTTTCTATCCACAATAGCTACAATAACAAACAACATACACAAAGAGTGAAAGGGTAAGTTAGTTTAACAGTAAACTGCAAATAAAGCATTGATTGTTGTGATTTGCAAGTACAGGCACCTTGCTGATGTTCTGCAAATACTGTTTAAAGGAAAACCAGCCTTCTACTTATCTCTGATACAATTCTCTTTCAGGGCACTGCCTGTTTCTGGGGATATGCATCAGAGGCAACACAATTTTCAACAGTGGATGTTCAGCAGAGTGACCTCCTTTTTGATTTAAGTGGTTGGTGCCACCTCTTGGAGTAAGACTTAAAGAAAAATCCCTAAGATGGCAAACTGATGATCATTCACAAGAACAGATTTCATTACCATCTGGCTCTTTCACTACAAGTGCTACTTGCTCCTCATGATTATTTCCTCTGGTTTCATGGATGTTTTCAAGTTCTTTCCAGTAGTCATCCATAGACAGTTCATCCAAGGAGTCCTGGGATCCTGAGCGGTCAAACGACGCTCCGTCAGGGGTCTTCTTTGAATAGTCATGGTTCATTGTATACTGGCCAGACCGACGGCTACAAACATAAATCAAAAAGCAATGTTTGGTTAGTGTTTTAAGATACAGGATATATTAATATCTGTGAAGGCTGTCAGTGATGAATTGTGTAAAAGTATCAAAGGAAACTACTGACAACAAGCAAACCAAGATATTAAAAATTACTTTTAATATCTGGAATACATTTTTAACTTAACATTTCTGCTGTATGTATGTCCCAATCTGGAACAGCCCAGGAGCCTGTATTAAAGAGGAAATAATGAGTCTAAGTTGTAGAAATCCTACTTACACCAAACCTGCAATTCAACTCACAAGAGTCATTTCCACAGACTTTATGGTATGTATCTTCTTAACATCACCATTCATAAAGAATTTTTCATACGTACCTTTCTGCCCGAGTAAATTCTTATAGCTTGACAGTGCCCCTACTTTCTTCCTTTGCTATTCTGCTTTTATTTTTTAGAAATGTTTAGTCTGGTATTTTTGACCTTAATTACAGCTGGGAAAGGACAAAGTAGAGTTACTGAAGTTAGTTTGTGAAGTAAACTGGTGAATCCAAATGTTTAATAAAGGCCATTATTTTTTTCTGTTTTGCTTCCTCTTTGAAAGCTTACCATTTTTATAGTTTGATGTTACTAGTCTTTGGTTTACCCTGCCAAATGTATGTTGCTAAGGCTTTCAAAAGGGATCTTCCATCTTACGTATAGCTGCAACTAGAAAAAAGAAACCAAGAAGCTGAAACCTCTAGGTTTCGTCCTGACCTCATTAAGTCATTTCCAAAGATTACCACTGACCTAGCAAAGAATTCCTCTTAAAAACTGCAGAGGTTATAGTGATGTCATTGAAGTTACAGGTCATCCTTACAGTCAAATATACCAAATCAAAAGCCAAAAACTGATTCAGAGAATCAGAAAGAAGACATGGGTTACATCAGTAGCAACCTGACCTAACTTAAGAGTTGGTCCTACTTTGAGTGGAAGGCAGATGAGACAAGATGATCTCCAGTGGTCCTTTCTAAACTAAATTACTCTACTATTATGACAATATACAAAAATTCTTCCTTGTAATAAAAAATAGTAAGTTCTTAACATTTCAGGAACAGCTTAAGATGTCTTTTATGTTTGAATTTGTCTCCGTATTCTAAAAAAGGAGGCATGGTTTGGGGTTAAGTAACAAATATCACTTATTCCAAGAGAAAAACATATCAAAGACCAAGCATTATGGATTTATCACAATGTAAACACAGCAAATTAAGTCCTACCTTCCCATTTGGCTGACTTTGCAAGTTTACCTAGAATTAAAACAAAAGCACCGCGTCCTTACATTTTATCTTGGGACAACTAACGCTTGTTAGCAGCCCCTAAGTAAAAAAGCCATACCTTTCTCTCCAAAGATAAGCCCCCTGTGTGTCCAAGTCACAAATCCTTTCACACCATATGTACTTGATTCTCCGATAAGAAATACTAACTATATGGACTTTGCCTTTAAAGGTAAAGAGCCTTATGGAAGGACTATGAGTTTCCACCCACCTTGCCTCTCTGCTCCAGGTACAAGTTAATAAATGACAATGAATTACCAAGGTAATATGCACCCCAACACCATTCCTTAACCTTCCCTTATTTGAATGCCCAGGAAAAAAAAATAAAATATATATATAAAGGAGTATTTAGCTTCTGCATCAACAGCAGTAACAACACCCTGCTAGTAGTGCATGTTACCCAATAAATACAACTTCTCCATGTAGCAACCTTGGCTCTTAAACTTCTCCTGACAGGTGTGTCCTGTGTGTGACCTGTGCTGCTTTGCGAATCCAACACTAATCACTGCAGAAAGATGTTCATGGAGCCGCATCAGAAGCATCACAGCAGCCGACACAAGTCCCGAGTGTGGCCAAAGCAGGTCGGGCTTCCCAGCCCTTGCCCAGGCTTCCCTCCTCCTGCAGCTGAAGGTGCTCAGAGCAGAGCGGGTCCCTCTCAGAAACAGACTTTGTACCCTTGAGCTGCCGCCTGAGGGAGGTCAGATTTCAGCTTATCATCCCTTGCTTTAACCCTGTGGAGCTGCTCGGCAGCTCTTCGGTGGCCTCTCACCTTTGGAACAATGTGCTCTCGCTGACCCTCCTCAGCTGAAATTTAACCACCACAGCTCACCACGCAAAAGATAAAACTAACAGATCAAATACGTTAAAAGCATGCACTTTGGGGGGCTCTGGCAGGCTGAGGTGGGATATTCTGCAGCAGGTCGCGGCTCTGTGCCATGCTTCCAGGGAAGTCCTCCTCTTGCCCTTCTAAAAAAGCTAGCTTATTACCTTCCCTAGACTAAGTCCTGTCTCAGAGAAGTGCATGCCCTGAAATGTACAGCTGATGCACAGAGCACTCAATGCCATTTTCAGGGTCCTGTGAGCATTTGCTGTACATTAAGAACACTCCATTAACTCTCAGAGACTGCGCCCTACCCTTCACTCGCCCATCACAGGCCTGCTCTACTCAACCAAACATAAGCTGCTTTTCTTGTAAGGCTCTTCCCGGCCTGACCTTTCCATTACTCGTTAATGGATCAATACAGAAGCTCCCAACTTTGAGCAGCCAGTAATGCCACTTCTCCTCGTAAAAGCTCTCAGAGAAAGACACAACCAACCAGGGGAACCTTCCAAGAAGTATTCACACAAAAACCTCACAGCTCTGCTGCGACTCTCTTCTTCAAAATCCACATTGCCATGGGCCCATTCACAGCTGGCAGCCCCAGCGCCAGCCACACTCGGGCTCTTCAGGAGCTGAGGCCACAGGCTGCTGCCACACAGCTCCCACCCCACTCACTGATTCCCTGTCTTCCCTTGACGGACTTGATCAACCCCCTATCCCCAGTTTCTGTTTGGACCGAAAACGCTTTCAAAGCCATCTGCATTTGTCCAGATCCACAATTCAAATTTCTATGGGCTAGAACTGAGAGAAGCTCAGGCTGGCAGAGAACTACTGCTGAAATATTAGCTGACAGAGCAGGTCAGATCTTATTTTCACTTCACTTGGCTCAGTGTTCCTTGCCTTGCATACCCGACCAGAGAAAGATGCTGGTGAAGCAGTATTTGGTGCATAATCTGCGCAGCAGTGGCTCCAGGCATCCTCATCTCTGCCCCTCCCATGAACCCCTGTGCACAAAGAGCCACAAACAAGAAAGACCCTTTGAGGATAATGAAGAGAGTCTTGATACCATAGGCTTGGTGTAGATGAGAAGAAAAATAATTTTTAAAATTCACAGCATAGGTAAAAATAAGTTGCCAGTTAAGATTTTTATTTTTAGTTATCTGTTGACAAGACTAAGAACATAGGATTTCTGCCATGACCTTCCTCTAAATTCAATCCTTCATCAAGCATGCTTAGTAAACACTAGATGCATATCACACTGTAAAAAATGCCTAGGTGGGAACAAATTAAAGTCAAGAAAATAAAAGGGGAGAAGTGGAAAAGCAATCAATCTTAGTAATAATATTATAAGGAATCTGGAAGAGAGCTATGTTTTCAAAGTAATTAATCCCACATTCACAGAAAGATTCATAAAATAACCCATCTTAAAAAAGTATTGCAAATACCTCATGTTGCAAGCTCTAAAATTTTGTACAAGACTGTTTTCCAAAAAACTATCAGTAGGAAATAAGCACAGTTCATTGCAAAAAAAAAAAGCTATTACTGTGGTTGCAGAAAATAGTCTACTTCTCCAGCACAATCTTAAGTTTTTTGGTAGTCAGTTTTTCTATTTAAAATTTGAAAAATGCAGCTGCTTTTCACAAGTATCTTCAGGGAGATCTCTTTTCTTCCCCCCGAAAATGCAAGCTACAGCTAACAAATGCAGCCACTTAGAGTCACTTTCAAACACTATTCATTTAGCATTTCAGATTACTAAATGGTAAGTTTACTCTCCAGCAGGTTTTTTTCCCCCAGAAAACTCGTATTTCCATTAAGGTCTTTGCTAAGAACACCCTCAAACTCTATTAAAATCTTATTAACATCTATTTCCAATCATTAGCAAATAGTTTAGTCTTCAAATAGCTTTACAGGGAACAGTGCAATACTCTGATTTCTAAATTACACAGTCAGTTCCGACCTCTGATACTCAGACACATGCCCTTTCCAGCTGATGAGATCTTTGCCTGTTTATCTCAGTATAAAACTAAGCCCCCAGGTATAAACCCCATTCTTCAATATGGTTATTGCAGTCTCCTACCAGAGGTAATCTTCTTGTCCCACCCACCAGAGATGCATTTATTTATTAGAAACATCAAGGATGCAAGATGAAGCACTCCAGCTCTTCCAGAGGGGAGCCATTAAAAACAGTTCTTGTAATGAACACCATTTGTCACATGTTCAAGGAAAGAAACCAGATTTGGGTTATTTCACTAAGCACTGATGAGCTTCACATTGTGGCAAGTACTTAAGGTAGAAGAACTGTGCACAAATATTTTCTTCAGCCTTTCCTTTTGTGATCAGCTGCATCCTTTCTCAGCCTGTAAGAAAATATGACTCTTCACATTAATTGCTGTTTTACACCATAATAAAAACGTGACTGTTTTTCAGGTTCTGTCAGCCTGATCTTGATTTCATCAACAGTCACATTATACTAGTGCAGTTTTCTTTATTTCCTTTTTTTTTTTCCTGTGAAATCTACATCTCCCTGTCTGTTCCAGTGCCTTTTTAGCAGTTCATAACTGATACTTGTCATGTGTACGCTGCAGCAGCTAGAGATTAGTGCGTTAGTTAGGTGCACTTTCACTGGCATTTCAGCTAATTTTGCCCTTACATCCATTTTTCTCACTCAAGGATTAAGGACTATGTTGTGCTTTAAAAGACTGAGTGATGAGAAAAAGATAACCTTTGTCATTTCTATAGCGCTAGCCACTAATTTTGCATCTGAAAATAATATCTCTACATCGCTATACAAACGTCATAACTGTATTGTATCCTTATATACTATAAACATGGGTATGTATTAGATGTCTAAATATACTGAAAGGGAGTAATACTAAATGTGAGGATGTTCATGGTCATAAAAACTAGGGAATATAAATACACTGTTGAACCAAACAGAACAGATTAACACTGCTTAAGGAGAACTGATCTTCCTCTAACAGGATTAATGCAGGAGAGCTCACTGACTCCAGGAAAGGACTATAGAAAGAAGGTAGAAAAAAAGACTGTAAAAGAAGAAATATTGTAGAAAGACTGAAAGGAAGTCTAGCTACTAAATACTGCGCGAACATAAAGCAAAAAGATACCAGCCTCTATAATCTATCTTCTTCCTGCAAAAAATGCAACAATGGATGAAACGCAAGTGCAAGGGAGGAGTCGGAAACACCTATTCTGCCTAAAAATTAGGAATTTCTGTACAGGACCCCTTTTTCTGCCCGCTTTTGCCAAATTTTGGAATGCAAAACTCAGGCCTGGATCTTTCCTGAATAAAAACTGTCATAACTATAAAAAGCATCACAAGTGGAATAAGGGAAGAGGCCATCTGATTAAATACTATGTTTAATCTCAACTGAGATTCAAGTCTCAGAATAAATATGGTCCTTTTTCACAGCTGGTTAACAAAGCCTAAAACTTACCTTAAGTAAGTTTCACTTTTAAAGAAAGTTACTTGCTTTAAGCTAAAGCTTACTTGTTTAAGCTTAAAGTAACTTGTTTTAAGTTTAAAACTTAAACACTGTCTTTAAACAGGTTCCAGAATGAAGGCCAATTCTATGTTCTACAAAAGTTTCACAAACATGTTTTTGTATCATCCAATTTCCAACACTGCGAACAGTACAAAAAAAAGCATTGCATTATCAAGTGATATAATTACTTGTCAAACTGGACTATTACACCTCCTTAAGCTGTCCACTCAAAACACAATCCTCGTATGCTTGGCCTTAAAAGCTTCTTTAAGTAATCCTGGCCATTAACCATTGCTATTGGGGTTCTTGTACAGGCAACGCCTTGAGCACTGCCGCCCCTTCAGATACACTCTCTCACACCCCAATAAACTAGCACTTTACCTCCAGAGTTATGTGACATGACAAAACCATACCTGACTACAGCTATATTACAGTAGCAACTTCTGAAATGCCCGTGCAAAAGGAGTCATCACTCCCAAAGCCAGCATACATTTGGCCATCTACAGAAAAGCTATTAGCAGTATTATTGCAGCCGTATCTCAGCTGATATTGGGGCTCACTGACTCTGAGTATCATATTAACATGTGGTTAGATGTGTTAATAAATGTCTGGACATTTGGTATCTAGAAAAATGCAAAAATATTTCTGACCCTGTTTAAAGTTCTTCAGAACATTCAGAAGGCGTTAGAGAAACTTTAATCTGGGCTTATATTTCTCCTTGTCATTCTAACTCCTAAATCTTGTCACTCATTGCAACAACTGCATCCTTTCTACCTTTTCTGTCTTTTATTCTTTCCATGACTGACTGCAAACTCTCCTGAAACTCAGTCTTTTCAAGGAAGCCATACAGGGCATGCAAAGATAACAGTAAAGAACTGACATTATTTCCAGTATTTTTGGTGAACTGACACTTCACACTCCTCTCCCAACTTAAAAGAGTTTTATTTTGGCTGCTCTGTGACCTTATGGGACATTTTGAATGTAAACTGCAATCAAACTTGCCCAAATCCCCCTTAAGCTCCAAAGAAAAGCCACAGAAGTAGGAACTGAGGCAAAGCTCTGTTCTCCTTCCAAAGACAGAGTACAAAGTGATTGCAGAGAGGGTATAAAACAGTACCAACTTTCTAAATGAGCATAAAAAAGGCTGAGCAAAGAAAATCGGGTCTCTTAGGGCTTTTTGTAATACCATCAGCTGCTGTTAATACCTGCTTAAAACTGCTCTGGAGATTAAAAACAAAACCCAAAACAAAACAAAAAACCCAACCCCATCCACAAACTGGCATTTTAACTCCCATCCATGAACAATAAATGCAAACCAGGCCAAAGTTAGGGCTGCCAGACTATAAGCCTAAGGAGTATATATATACACTGTACTGCTTCCAGCCACATCCTCATTATTATTTACATAAAATTTTTTTACCTTAGTGAATATGACCTTCCTCCTTTCCCAACCCCAACCTGTCACTGAAGAAAAGGGGAAGGAAATTGTGGCAATGACACAGAATATTACACTTAATATTCTAATCCACTGCACCAGAAATGGAAGATTCCAGATATGATGCCAAAACATAATCTGCCTGAACCATATGCAGCACTTCTTAGAAGACTAAAATATTTCATGACATTTCCTTTAATAGGACCTCATGTTCCTAACACAGCCATTTAGTCTCTACCTATTTTCTACTTCCGATTAGATAAATTATAATTATGGTAAATTGATACACATACATACCCTAGCTAAAATGATGGTATAGATCATCGGCCCCTGTTTATGATTGATGATGTGAAATGATTTATTATCAGAAAAAGTGTTAGAACGTATACATTTTTGAACATCTGTAAGAAGAGTAATTTGATATGCCACCCCAGGTTGTTTCTTGTTCCACTCCACACAAAGCAAGAAAGAATTCAGGATTGACAACTGCTGCCATGAAGCCTGTCTCCCACAAAATGATTGGACCAGTTGTATTTCTTTGGTTTTTTCGGGGACTGTTGTATTCCAGTGTCTGAGCTGTTCAACTCAGTGCATGCTTTTAACTTTATTTTCCAACCATAAAATACAGAAGCCTGCTTATTTCTTTTAGTGGAAGGTGAGTCTCATGCACTCAAATTTGGATCTTTAAATAGAACATTTTTCCATCTATCAGAAACATATAACCTGGCCCAAAGGGGCCAGGGGTAGAGATTGTAATGGTTCTACCTTTAAAATGTTGGAACCTGTGATTTGATTTGCACGTTTTAAGAATTACTATAGCAGGAACCACCTAAACCAATGGAGGACAAGCCTTACAAGAAGCAGTGCAAGTGCAGCTGTGACCCAACCTGAGCTGGCTTCGGTGCCCAGTAACTCCACACAACACACCACGTCTCCTGCCCTGAGTGACCACCAGAACAGATGGAGCCCAAAGTCATGGACTAAATTAACTCAGTGGACATTTTGTGGACCCTCTACAGACATTTTACAGGAGTGGTCCATAGACTAAGGGAATGTTATCTGTATATTATATCAGAGGATGGAAAAGGGGGTGGTGATTAATGAGGTTGTATTGGATAGTGTGGGACCTGAGCATGACGAAAATGGTATGGAATAAGGGGTGGATACTGTCCTGTTTTCAGCTCAGATAGAGTTGATTTTCTCCATAGTAGCTAGTATGGTGCTATGTTTTGGATTTGTGCTGAAAACAGTGTTGATAATACAGGGATGTTTTAGTTGTTGCTAAGTAGTGCTCATGCTAGTCAAGGACTTTTTCGGCTTCTCATGCGCAGCTTTTGCTTTACCTATTAAACTGTTTTTATCTCAACTCATGAGTTTCCTCACTTTTACTCTACTGATTCTCTCCTCCATCCCACCGGGGGGAGTGAGCAAGCAGCTGGGTGGTGCTTGGTTGCTGACTGGGGCTAAACCACAACCATCTGATAACTGCAATTATTATCAGACTTGCAATAAAATTATCACAATTAGCTAAAGAGAGCTAGAGAAGTAGTACCAGAATAAATTGGTTTTGGTTTTACTTCTGCATTGACAAAATGAAGTAGACCATATTGTCTCAGCTCCTGCCGTTCTGACCCTTTTAATTCTCATACCACTGTAATGGAGACTCTCAAAGGCTTTGAAAACACATCAGTATTTTTTGCCCACACATAGAAATTTCTGGTCCCAAAGCATACATTTTAGAAAGAGAAATAGCTATTCCTGGGAGTGCAAAATCCACCAGGGGGGAAAACAAGGAGATGGGGAACCTAGGTGACCTGTATAGGTACAACCACACAAGTGGCACCACGTTAGAAGCAGGTTTGCAACTCATTCAGACTTTTGGAAGAGCTGGAAGTGCTTAAAGAACCTCAAGTCCCACTGAATGAAAACAGAAGTCAGTCACGAAACTCAACAGGCAGCCAGTATATTTCCCTTATGTATGACCCTAACTGTCTTTAAAGCTCTAGTTTTAAAGAAAACTTATTGCCCACAGCTAGGAAAATAGGAAGAGAAATGGCCTCACTCAAATCTCCTTTGTCACATTTTTGGCTCTGACTTGGTCAGTTGATCTACCTTTCTTATTCCTTCCAAATGCCTTCTCCATCACCTGGCTTCATATGGACACAGTTCTGATTCTTTTCATTCTCTATAATCCATATAAATTACAAAGATGTATGCAAAATATGTTCTCTGTAACAACTCTCATGCTGCTTATTGGGAAAATATTCAAACACACCATACACATTTTAAAAGTACACTTTTTCTGTAATCTTCTAAGAGAACCACTGGAACTAATCTTCTCCCAAAGAAGAGAATAAAGCCTGTGTGAGACTACTTCAGGCTCCACAGATATCAAAGAGAATAAACCAGGAAGTGAAACAGATATTTGTAATTCCATTATGGAGAGGCACAGAGAGGAAAGGTTTAAATAATTTAGTTTTCTTTTCACAGTGGAAAAAAATAAGCGTGGCAACGAAGCCCAATTTACGCTATCCTGGCAAATACCAGGACCATCTAGTAAAGTACAGTTACAGCAATGAAATGATACCGGAGTCACTTTCGTGCTTCTAAAAGCAATTAACTCTCTAACAGCATTAGCTCTTACCATGTTAAAGGACCTATTAGTTAGACCTATAACCCTTTTAGTTGCAAATATTACAGCCTACAGCACAATTCAGTACCTTTGTTTATGCTTGAAGGAAACTGGCACACATTCATAGACAGTTTACTACAATATAATCCTTACATTCAGAATATATTGTAAATGAATTTGTATGAGCATTCTCAAACAGCAGGCAAGAAAATCCATGCAGAAGCCTCAAGACCTTTCATAAGGAAACTGTTTTCATTATCCAAACAAACCGCTAGCAAAGACCCACTAAGTCGAAGTGGATAAAGGTGCTCTCACGGAAGCCAGACAAGAGTGGGAGAGCAGGAAGCCGAGCCGCCTGCAGAAGGGGCTGAGGAGAACAGCACACGCAAGGCAGGCCAGCACCCAAGTACACTGAGGGATACGGACGGGTCTGTTCAGAAACTGAAGCAAAACGTCTGAGGGGATGCTTTTAAGAAGCATCCTTAAAGGCAAGGTGATAGGAGAGAGGGAGTCCTCAAGGACACCGCAAGGGATGGACAATCCCTTAGCTGAGGCTCTGCATGAGGAAGGAGGTGTTTGCAACCAGCTTCAAAAGTGGTCACTGGGATTTCACCTGCTCTCAGAGGAGCAAACACAACAGCGCTGCATCTGTTTCCACACATGATGCAAATCTGCTCTTGAGAAACTCCTCTGGTAGAAGCCAAGCAGAGCATGCCATGGCAGAGGCGGAGGGCAACGCAGGTCTGCCCTGATCCAGCTATTTCCTTCACACCCCCTCCCCACAGACCCACCGCACAAAAAGGGCAGCGGAAAAGTCTATTGTCACCTCAGCAGAAGAAAAAGAGAATGGAAAGAGCACTCAGTCACAATTCTTACTTTTTATCTTCGAGGGCAACTGCTAAAGCCATAAGCCTTTGCAACGCCTCCTTTCTTACCAAATTCCTTCTTCTAAGCAAATATTCCTGGAAAATCCCTGTTCCTGGGGTGTAACAACTGAACTGTCTGCAGCCCTCTCTGCTACCTATGCTAACAAGCACTTCCAAAGGCTCAGTGTCCTATGACCAGGCAGGAACCCCACTAAATAAAACAAAATTGCATTAATATGTTCCCTCCCCCCTCATATTTCTGGTAGTTTTTAAATGTCAGTAGACACCTAAGGAAGCATAAAGCAACTCAGGACCACAGCTTCTCTCCTTCCCTCTCCCTCTCTGCTACCACCTCTGTTTTCTGAACATTGGCAGAAAAGATATAAAAACATAGATTTTTTACAAAAAAGCACCCTGCAAAGGTTTATTGGTTCTTTACGCATAAATATGCCCCTTCAATTACAAATTAAATATACAGATTTACAGCTACCAATCTGAATATATAGATGCATTCATGTGCACGTTTGGAAACTCGTGGTAGCCCTGACAATAACACCTGGTCTGAAATTTAAGAGCTCCAGCTAGTCCATTGTTTCACTACCAGAGCTTAGGAAAAAAACCTTCCAAACACAGCAGAAATGCCCTATAACGCAAGATGGAGGTGACACCAAGGAAGCAATGATGTGGTTTCTGCTGTGTCAGGTTCTAGAGGAGTGATGGGGAGGGGAAGCCAGATTACCCACAATAACAAATCCGTTCTCACAGTCTGGGTCTCCCTTGGTAGGATCCCACCCATCACTAAATGCCTACTGTAGCATTCACTACTGTGCTATCTGCCTGCAAGGTCTGAGCATTGGCACTTGAATACAAAAACAAAACTCCAACAGTAAGGATTTAAAAGATGTTTGGTTTTGTTCCAGGAGAGGAAAAACAGAAAGAACATAATGCAAACCAAATAGGGGGAAAATCAGAAAAGAAATAAACACTGGAAATTAAGAAAAAGTAAACAAAACATGCAAATTAAATACCACTCATTTAATAGGAACAAACTGTTCAAAATGAAAAACAAACCCTAAAAGAAATCCCATATGTATTTTATTATTAGTTGATCATGATTTTACACACGTAATCCTTGTTTCTCATTTCCACTAACATGTTTTTGTTCTTTACTCTTAGATCTGATTCTTTTTCCATGTGGGTATGTGGGCAGCAAGTTCATCAGAACTTAAAAAGGTCATGGAAGACTGTCATCATATTTTAAGGCAGCAAGGGGAAATGTTCAAGACTGGTCAGAAAGGGGAGGCTGACAGCCACTGCTTGCTCGGCAGCTGAAAAAAAATGTGCTGCTAGTAAAATGAGAAAAAAATTGTTTCCAGATTTATGGAAACAGAAGACCAAAAGACCTCTGACAAACTTTAGTTTAAATTACACTCACCAAAAAGAGGATGCAGGCAGGGACCGTGAGAATTCTGGGATTTAAATATTAAATGCTGGTAGTAAGTTTTTTTAAAAAAAAACAAACACAACAAACAAAAAGAACAGACAAACTGTCATTTTTTAGATTTATAAATACTTCAGGTGATAATTCTTAATAGAAATTATTTAGGAAAATTATTTATTTTCCTTCCTAACCAACACCCCTTTCTTCACCAGCATCTTACAAACACGAGAGGTATCAGTTTCTAAATCAACACATAGGTCCCACCTATGTTTTTTTAGCTGATAACATTCTCCATGGTTATTGTTCTAAAAAGGTATCAGTCTATTTTGGAAGACGTCAATCAGTTACATAAAGCATCATCAATCTGTCTTTTTAAAATTATTGCATCACTAGTATTAGCCATAACTCTTACCCTGCATTCCCAAACAAAACACTTCAGTAGAGGGTTAACTGCAAGTAAAATGCAAATAAAAATGACATTGTACTCTTTTACCTTTCCCCATGTATCTAGAGGTTAAATCCCTGACTTCAACTTTAGACATAGTCCTTTGCGTAAACAGGGTAAAAATAGAACTTACTCGTAACATTAAGTAGCTATGATTACAGACCCCAGTAATAATCAAGGAAAATATGCTTCACATAACACATTAAACCTGAAATAAGGCACAATCCATATGCAGATGCTTCTATAAATACAAATTCGTATTTTCTTTTGCCATTATGTACACACAGCATGTCCAGAAAAACAAAAGCAATGTTATGCACTCTTGAGTATTACTATCTGTGATTTTTAGTTACAGGACCAAGCTCCCAATGGCTAGACATCTGTACTTCCCATTATGAGATGCATCTTCTACAAATGAATACCATATGTTTTTATACAGTATCATATATACATAGGAAAAAAACCCACATTTGCTGCATACAATATTAAGTCACATATGAAAACTCCATTTTAATTAATTTGAAAAGACCATATTATGACAGCGACCTAAGCCTGTAATTTGGGGGGAAGGGGAGGAAGGAAGGAAAGACAGCCTGAATGGGCCTGACCAGGGTGCCCAGAGCAGAGACATTTCTAGACAGCGAAGGGAACAAGGTGTGAGGCAAACAAGAGCAAAGCTGCAGGGTACCCTGCAAGTCCTTCACTCCCAGCTCCCACGCTGCACTGCCCGACCACTCTGCCTCGTCCCAGCCCTCACGTTACTTTGCCATGCCAGGCAGGACCCTGCTGGCTTTCCAGCACTGAAGCACTCCCTAAAGCACCCTAAAAATTAGGGAACCAGCACATACCAGCAGTGCTGGGGAAGCAATGAAGGGATGGAACATCTCGGGCCTGAGCCAGGTGACAAATACATCTTTTGAGCTCAGGCAGGATGACACAGATGAGCCCCTTCCTACCAGAGTATTAAAGTAAATGTCTTGTTAATATTTTCTGCATTGAAAATGCACACTTGCAAACTTAAAAGTTTCTCTGGATATACGGAGTATTTGTTTGTATACGTAGCCAATTCTATCTCAGAGGATAAAGACTAATTCCCTCACCAAAATGAGGCACCTGGACAAAGCCTTACACTTACAAAGACCATACAAGTGCCAACAGATTGACACAGAAATGGAATCATACACTTGTCAGCTTCAAAAGGGTTTAAAACCTACAGCGTAAGTCAACAGAGCAATGGCAAGGGAAGGAGAAACTCTGTAACAGAAAATTTACAACACATTTAAAAATAAAGATGAAAATGAGCCTTTCAAAGAAAGTCAAATGCCCATATACCTAAAATACACTAGCTCCTCAACTGTCAGTTCTCTAAATGCAAAATCAGTGTGTATACAGCTTCTGCCACCCTTGCCAGGCATTTTCACCGGATGGTGCTCAGATTTCCTTCCTCTTTGAAAGTCAGAAAGGTGCAATGAGGAATGTAGGGGTATTTTCATTGACTATGCCCTCTAGGCAACTGACCTCATTTTGCCTTTTTCACTGTTTCATGACACCTCACTTGGAAGTAAATCAGTTAGAATGATTTGTACAATGCCCCTCAGAATATATATGACTTTTTATTATCAAGTATATATACTCTTGTTTTAAACAACAAAATAATACACTGAAGCTGCCTCTTCCCCAGGAGTGCCAAAGTAATGCTCTTCAGCTCCAATTCCTTCTCTGTTCACACATGCTTCACCCCAGTGCAACCTTGGAGTGCCCCAGGGGGATGCGCCCAAGGGCAACACCTCTAGGCCACCCCACCCCTTACAGTAACTGGCAAGAGGCAGACAACACCCTTTGGGTGCCCTTCTCAGAGCTGCCTAAATCTACTTTCCAAAACAACCACATGCCGACCCTGGAATCTCCCCATCCTTACTGGCAGACCCCTCCAACGACTGCACAAGAAGGAAGGCAGCCAGCCTGTTGTACACCCTGCCTGACGTGGGGTAAAGGGAAAGGTATTTCTGTTTACTAGGAGAGAGTATTCCTAACATTGATAACATTGAGCAGAGCCAACTAGGTGCACAACTGAAGCACACCACCAGCCCAGGGCGAATCACCACTCTGCAGACACAGCAGAGAATTCTTTCCTCAGAAACAGTGATGGGTCTACGTCCACAGAAGGGGCATCACCTCAGCACTGCACCTCCAGCCAACAGCCAGGCTTTCTTCCACTGGAAGTCACCAGCAGACATCCAAAGTAAGTCACCCTTTGAGCAGTTAAGCTACTTCCTGCAAAAAAACCCAATGCCACTGCTTTTTCCTTTGTATTGCTCATTCACCTTGACACAGCAGAAGACTCGAATTCCCAGAACTGTACAAAGGACTTGTAGTGGCCCTTGCCATTAGTTTTTCCTTAATCCCTTTTAATCCTAGAAGTCATTAGGAAAACACCTGCAAGGTGTCCTTTAGGGGAACCAGAGTGTAGAGAGTCACATCTGTCCAGTAGTTATCCACACGTGAGCCTGCCACAGCTGGATATGCCAGCTACCTTGCCTTTCTTCCAAACTATCACGCCACAGAAACAGGGGCAGGCAGACCCTGGGGTTTCTAGCAGAACATGCAAGACATCTTGCTGGTATCTCCGTAACGATTTCCTGAGTATTATGGAGAGCTCATTCAGACAGACAATGAGCAGGCAAACTTCCACTTGCCTAGCAGCGCCAACTTTGTGACAACCACGCAAAGCAGATGCTTCTGAGAGAGCAAAACCTGTGGCATGAGGGATCCTTGGTTAGGGGAAAAAACAATGCAATACCCTCCCTGCTTGTAATGGCCACAAGCCTCCTCCTTAAGAAACTAAATGGATATGGATGTCTCTTTAGTAGCCTGGCACAGCTGACAGTCCCGTGGCACCTCACAGCAGCAGTCATCTCCCACCTTTCTCAGATGGCAACCAGCTGGAAGCAGACTGGTTGGCACATGGATTCACAAAGCTTGAAAACCATAAAGGTGACGGACTTCCTGAGGTAAAATTGGCACACTGTTTGACAGACCCTCTTGGTGGGCAACTGTCACTGAGGGATACAATGTACTCTGGGATCAGGACGAAGGCCTGGGAAACACATACTCTGCACCTCCAGAGCTAATGGGGCCAGCCACAAGGCAGCTTACATGTCAATAAATGTCCTTCTCTTGAGGCACTTTGGGAGTTATTGTCATTTCCTTGTTTAAAGTACTAGCAACAGCTTCTCGTGACAGCAGCAGCTTGAAATGGTACAAAGGATCATCTCTGGCTAGCTCAGAACAAGCCACAGAACCAAAGTTACAGTTAAAAACAGAAATCAAAGCTTTAAAATACTACAGTTCCTTCACTGGTTACTACAAGCTGCAGAAGTGTTGCTCCTACTCGCAAAAGCATCTTATGCTTTTAGGGTATGTTTCCCTGAACAGTTTTAACTTGCCACCTTAGGTCAAAAAATCTAACTTCAGAATAATATTTTTACTCAGACAAATTTCATTGGTCTTCAGAAGAATCTTGCTGTAACTTAAGCTACAGCTAAGTGAGTAAAAGTTCTTAAAACCAGACATCGTTCAGCAATGATATAAAGAATGCATTGGCATAAATGCATCTTTCAATTAAAAATGGGGAAGGCATCTAAAAAAAACACAATTAAGGATAAGTACAAAACATGTTCAGCAATTCCAGAATCCTACAAAAGTAAGATAGTGCCAACTTAAATAGAAATAGAGATTGGTTTCTCATCTCAACAGTGTGGTGGTATAATGGAATAACTTTCTTGAATAAGTCACCTTCAAAGTTTTACATGAAAGTGACAGGTGAACAGCCTTTATAATTATTGGAACAACGGTGTGTAAAATGAGAAATTGTCCGGTTACTTTTCTTTTCTAGACTTCTGACTTCCCCAATATTCTTAAGAATGGGTGTTTTTTTTTTGCAAAGATCACGTAATGTTCTGAGACATCTGATGGACATCAGAAAACTTTTTCAATTTTAATAGGTTTTAAGCAGTCCTACAGTATTTTGAGTGTAAGAATCCCCCATTATTTTAGGTATGTTCATTAATAGATGATGTTGCATATTTTAACAAAATCCTTTTACCTCCCAGTCCTCATTTGCAAGCTGAATAAAACAAAATGAAAGGAAAATAAAGCAAATCTTAAAGAAGGGGTTAATATGCATACCTAGAAAATTACATGTGTGCTCAGCTGGGACAAAACTATCACTCCATAGAAAGCAGAAATCAAATCCATAGAATTCCAGATCATCTATTCATATACAACCATATATACTTACATAATATATCTATTATAGAATGGAATGAAAGAAATCCATCCAGACACAGAAGAATTTCTGGTTTTAATTAAAGGAAATCAGAATTGTAGAAAGAAATTTATAGTAAAGCAAAAAAATGTGTTTATATCAAAAATTGTTGCCTAGAGTAACACTGCTAGCCAAAAACTCAGAGGGTTCCTAGCCAGACAGTTGAATTACAGTTATAGTTGTACACAAAATTACACAAGTCAGTATACATTGTAAAAAAAAAAAAAAGTATTTACCAATACACCCACGTAAAAAATGTTTGCATGTACAGACACTAAGATTACCTACAGCCTTACCTATAAGGAAGGTTGCAAATCAAATGAAGAGGGGAAAAAAACCCCCAAAACAGCATATGCAGATGTGACCTTGATTATTCTATTTAATAAGAAAGACATCACCTACCTGGAGAAATATCCTTTATCCAATTGAAGCTCCTTTGGATCAAAGTTGAATTACACTTTTATACAAACATACCCACATGAGAAGACTTGGAGGGTGAGAAAGAAATAGGGGCTCAAAAACCTCCAGGAGACTAGCGTAACAGAGCACCATACAAAAGACACAAACCTTGTCCAGAATCAGAGGTTGCGCACCTGTGTCAACACCATGCCACACACGGGAAAAAAAGAAACAGAACCAAAAGACCAAGTCAGGTAGAAGGAAGGGTTTCTCACCCTAGGCTCAAACCCACGTGAATACGGCTACACAGCTATCCAACGGGGTCGTGCTGGTGCTGGGCTAAGGTCTGAGCACACTGCAGTGGAGATGTGCCCCAAGAGAGCCAGCAGTCAGCACTGCCCGGTAATCTGTTTCCCAGGAGAAACCCCAGCTTTCATACGGGAGGGAACACCTCGGCACTAAAAGATAGGCTCCAGGCTCCTACAAGATTTTACATAAAAGCTTAGATTACAATACAAAATTTGAATGGTCTGGAAAGACTGTCATACAAGGTTGCTTATGCTGAGTGCTTTGTCATCCCCTCCCATCCCGTTCCCCACCCCACTTCTTGCTGGCATGGCCCTGTGCAGACCTACTGACCTCTGGCTCCAGATGCATTTTTTGACCCCAGGTAACTGCTAGCTGCTAACTAACTGGATCTCACTTTGCAGCTTCTTCAAAAGTATACAACGAAAACTGAATTTACGCCTAATCTGAATGTCAGAGATTAAATATATACATATATTTAAAATTAAGAGAAATTATAACAACCTATACGGAGGTCTGTGTTTAGTGAAATCTGTATCAAATAATTCAGCAAATGGACAGCAAGCGAAAACATGTAAGCAAATGTCTCCCTTACATTCCCTAATACAGGATGACAAAACTTTCTTAAGCAATCACTTCAAAAGCTCAAGCAACGCCCAAAAACCAAAACACTGGGACACATCACACAGATTTTAATACCATACGCCTTCATAAGCTGTTTTCTGATTTGAAGTACAGAGCACCAAATACCAGCTTTCACAGCATGAGCTCATAAAGTTTCCCATAAACTTTCATAAGCAGCTCCTTCTTACTAGGAGAAAAAAAAGACCATGTTTTAGTTTGTTCTTGTATGCACCATCCACAAGATGAAGTTCAAACAGTCTTTTTTTTTAGCTTTCACCTCAAAGGACACCAAGTACCACAGTGTAAATATCGTTCTCTGAAAGGAGAAGGCAGGCAGAATTTGAGTCACTGGACAGATGCTTGGACATTTTAATTAGTACATAATATTTTCAATTACTTGTATTTGTGTAATGTCTTTGATATTTAATGTCTTAGTCTTTTTTACCCTTACAGCAGAAAACATTACTGTGATGAAAAGTTAGGTGGTGTTTCCTATAGGAAATCATAAAAGCAATTCTGATTATACTTCTCATTCCTGACACAGTTTTGATGTACTACCTTGGGCACTGTGAAACCAAAGCTATCTCTCTGGTGCAAAGTTCAGAGCAAAGAAAGGTATGTTTAAACAAGGCACAAATCGCCAAGCTTTCAAGAGCTTATCAACTGACAACCAACCATAACTTAGAAACTGCATTTTAATTTACCTCGTTACAGTGTGTGGGAATCCAAGCTGGGCTTTCCTTTCTTCTGGTGAGGCAGGCTGCATGATGCCACACGCAGACTACGAGGGGAAGGCAGGTTATCCGCAGCTCTGTAAGGAGTGCAGGTGTTCCCTGCCACGCAATGCACCTGGATTCCAAGGATCTCTTCTCACTTTGCAGCCTGCCTTTTTCAGGTAGAGGACATGCACATGACTGAATCACTGAATGGTATGAGTCAGGACTAAACAAGCTGAAGATGAAGCTTACGCTTGCTTTAGAGTGGCTGCTAAAGGACAAGCTGTACCTGAACTGACTAAAAACCTGTCAGTACAAAGTTAAGCCGTCAAATATCTTTTTAACAAATCTAAATCAATGGAGTTAAATTATATCACATGAGCCTCTCACAGGATGTGGCCAGAGCCAGTACCAGGACTCATAAAAATGACTTATCTTGTCAAATCACAGCCCCATAATGATCACATTAAGCCGACACAGATGTAAGCTGGTGCCAGAGGGTTCTGTCAAATCCCCCTTTCCTGTGGGTTTCCATCACTTCTGTTGTGCCAGCACCGTCATTCACGGAATCACAGAACAGTAGGGGTTGGAAAGGACCTCTGGAGATCACCTTGTCCAACCCCCCTGCTTGAGCAGGCACACCCAGAGCAGGGGGCACAGCACCATGTCCAGGTGGGTGTTGAATGTCTCCAGGGAAGGAGACTCCGCAGCCTCCCCGGGCAGCCTGTTCCACTGCCCTGGCACCCTCACAGGAAAGAGGTTTTTCCTCATATTGAGGTGGAACTTCCTGTGTTCCAACTTGTGCCCATTGTGCCTTGGCCTGTCATTGGGCGCTACTGGAAAGAGTCTGGCCCCATTCTCTTGACACTCACCCTTCAGATATGTATAAGCATTGATAAGATTTCCCCCCCCCCCAGTCTCCTCCAGGCTGAACAAACCCAGGTCTCTCAGCCTTTCCTCATAAGAGAGATGCTCCAGTCCCCTGATCATCTATGTAGCTCTCTGCTAGACTTGCTCGAGCAGCTCCCTGTCCTTCTTAAACTAGGGGACCCAAAACTGGATGCAGTACTCCAGATGTCGTCTCACTAGGGCAGAGTAGAGGGGGACGATAACCTCCCTCGACCTGCTGGCCTCACTCCTTTTAATGCAGCCCAGGATACGGTTGGCCTTCTTGGCCACAAGGGCACAGTAATGGCTCAGGGTCAGCTTGCTGTCCACCAGCACTCCCAGGTCCTTCTCAACAGAGCTGCTTTCCCATTTCACATTGATGCAGTCACTTGCTGAGCTAAGTTAAAAAACCAATCTGAAAACAACACTTGCAAAAAAATATGGCTTTCAATTGGATCTTTTTTTCTTTTGATCCAGCACAACCTACTTCAGTCAGCTCAGAAATGCCAATGCTAGGGCAAGAAAAACATTAGGAAGGTGTAGGTGAGAGATGGAAGGAAACTCTACTTTCAGTGATGTCCCCGCTCTATTCAGCCTCCACTTATCTCAGCCTAACGTGGCCATGGCCTGTACCCACTGTCACTGCACATCAAAACTTCTGCTGGCTCAGGACAAGCCTTAGGAGGCACTCTGAGATGCAGAGAAAAAGTTTCAGGCATCTCTCTCCTGAGATAATACTTTCACCAGAACAAGAAGATATTCCTCAAATCTACCTGAAATACAGGCTTCTTGGGAGAAAAATACACAGCCAAGCCATCAGAACAAGTTTAGTTGGACACAAAAGCCTACTCTCTAAACTGGTTGTAATAATGGGGATAACTATTCCCACAGCGATAGCACTGTTACTAGTGTTCTCTGATTTGGTTGTGGCAAAGGGAATCACAAGGCGAGGCTCCAGAAGCTACACTACAGAGCTGTTCGATCCATCATCTGCTGAGCAACTGCGGAAAGAGGAAGGACCTTCCACTAGCCCGTGGTAACCATAGCTCTGGTCCCCTGCTGCGACTGCCCAGTGAGTCACAGCTGTGTGTATGACAGCACCTACCAGGGCTTCCTTGCGGTTCTGTAGCTGAGGCTTCTGGCTACTGCTCCAAGCTTCTTGCTTTGTATCTGTATCACAGACTCATAACCACAGCTATAACCACGATTGCTATATGACTCCTTGGGCCATTACAAGCCTACAGGAACTTTCTGCTTTATTTGTACAGTTAAAATCTAACCTTAGCATTCTCTTAAGCCAGGTGCAAAGCTCCCTGATACCTTTGGATAGAGTATACTCCTGGACCTTGCTGTCATGTTTTATCAAAGGCAGAGAATTTCTGGTAGAGACAATATTTCATCCGTGGCCTTGAGTGCCACCAACTATTGTTCAGACAATTACATAGAAATCAGCTAAAAACAATCAACTGATTAAAAGTAATAAAAATTAAACAGCATACTAAGCACGAAACACTAAACATTGACCAAACAATTCTCACACATCCTCTTAAGTATCTCCCTGGTTTTCAAATAGGGAAGTGAAGTCAAAATATCTGACTTCCCTAAGCCAGAGTAAAAACTGTCTGGGTGGTTTAAGGGCTGCTGGACAGGAGGTAGTCTGAGGAGCAGTAAATCAAAGGTTTATATTGATTCTAAATCAAGCAGGACATGCCAACTGTCTTGCTGCAGTTTGGTACTGAGTATGCATGTTAAGATATTAAATTATTTGCTGAAGACAGCTTTATTTTTACCTTGTTGCCTTCTCACGCGTGGTGTACCTTCGTCCATATTTCTAAGCATGCTAAAAACATTCACATTTGCTCCTCCTCAAATACTTTACCCCAAACCATTTTAAGTTCTCCAGCAATACTGGGGACCCTACAAAGTAAACATTCTAACGCATTTTTATTGTTACCTTTTGGCCTCAGAAGCCTCCCTAGGAAAGAAGGATGTTGTAGAAAAATGACAGATAAAATCTCTGAAATTCTCATCAAAGCATTTCTAGACTAACAGGACTGGGATGCTGTAGCAGGAAGGGCAGGGATCAGAGTCACAATACAAGCAGGAATATTGAGCAGCTTATCCTCACAGGAAGGTATAACCAGGTATGTAACAGTTTCTGTGCATGCTTTCATTCCACTGTAATACCAGAGAGTTGGCACAAAACAGTGACCAAAGAATAAGTTCATAGTTTCAGCTTTTTCAGGACTGCAGTGGGGTAATTGCTCAGGTGCTCATCCCATACGCTGCCTGGGGGTCACCAAAAAGACACCTCAGAAAATGATGGTTACAATCGTACTTATGAAATAAGTCTATTTATTTTGTAGACATCCAAACACTTTTAAAAATAAAAGCCCCACTTCCCACATCCCCCCCCCCATTTATTTGGCTATAAATATTTAAACTCACTGCCTGAACATGATTATTTTGAGATCAAGACTCCAAGGCAGAGGCAGGTTCACTGCAAAACCAGCAGTCCTCACAAAAGGGTCCACTGTCCTGCTGGAAATATTCAAAACTCAGGAGTGTGGACCTTTCCTTCCCCTGGCCAAGTTAATTTACTGAGGAGTCTGGAGTGTCAATCGGTGACCCATGCATAACAGGAACCTGCAACGCCACTCACAACAGGAACCTCGCTGTATCACGATAATTACGGCCTCCGTTCAGCCGTAGTATTCAGATTCATGGAAGAAAAAAAAATGAAGGTGCATACTTAGTAACTCTAGTAAAAAAGCATTAACTGTAGACAAGGGTGCTGGCATTGCGGATGTTACTAAAACATGTATGAGTAGCCTTTTAAAACCTTACAGCTTTCAGCTCCAGCCTCTCTGGTAACAGTTATGAAACAAGTAAACTATTGGCAATAACAATAATTATAACATTTTTTAATCAAGGCCAGTACCAGCAGACTGCAGATGCCATTAGTCTTATTCAAAAACAAGTTCACCAATTATGCTCTTCAAAGAAAAAGAACTTAGAGAAACAATAAAAAAAATTAATTTGATACCACACTTAGAGCAAACATTGGAGTTCAGATTTACACAGCACCTCTGGCACTTCGCTCATTGGAATTTCAGTTACATTCTGATTTTGCATAAAGTCTATATGCTTATAACAGCACATCTAGTAACACATTGTATTATGCTCTGTATCATCTAGATTTGTACACACTCAAGAAAAAAAGGGAAAGCCCTTAATTAAAATATTCAAAAGGCCTTTATGCTTCACATTCCTTATAGCTAGACAAGCACAGCATCTCATTCCCTGTGTATCATTAAACCAAAAAAGAAAGCCTATATACTGAGGGCCCTGATCTTCCTCTTTTCTGCTATGTAGCTCCACTGATAGAGCACAGTTATTCTCATTTAATATCTGTTCAGGGGCCTGACCCAGAGTATAACTGAATAGAGCGTTTTCAATGATAGCAAAGAGCGTTAAATCAAATCTACATCCACAGGGTTGAATAATCTAGGTCACATAGTGAACTGGGCTTGTTGAAATAATGTTTTCTCATACTGACAGATGCTAAATGGATGTCTAAGTGCGAGAAACAGTGCCTATGTCTACACAATGAGGAGCAGATGTAGGGCTCAGGAAGGACATGCAACTCAAAGTGAGTTCCACCAGGATGCTTAGAAAAACATTATGGCATGACTGCCATATATACAAGTGGCTGAGGTGGTAATTAGCAGCAAGGAAGCGATTTTACCGGTATAGTTGACGCTCATGAGACTGACACTGAAGTACTGCATGTTATTCAGGCTGGGAGGGGGAAGGAGAAGGAAAGTAGCAGGGCAAGTGTAAGGACGGATGCTGAAAATGCTGAAGAAGAAATAAAGAGATTCAAAGAGAATTATTTGCTCTGTCTACCAAGATAAAATTGAGCAGCAACTTGACAATAGGTAACAGGCACTAGGAGGGCTTTTCAATCAATCGGAAAGACATAGCAAGAACAAAACGCAGGGGCAAGGTAAATTCAAAATAGAAATAAGGTGAAAACTGGGGGAAGGGGGAACCCCATGAAGCAGAATCCGGAATCAAGGACACAGGAAATGATGGGATACCACATCTTGCTCTCAGTAGATCAAGTTACTAGGATAAATACACCAGTAACTAAGCAACACATCAAGGATCTGCAGTATACTACATATTTATACATGCATGAAGTACAAAAGACAAACAAGCAGTGCTAAATAAAGTAACTTAATGTATTGTTGCCTGTCAGCTCTATCTGAAGATGTTGGTAGGCATCAGAAAATAAAAACTCTTCAAATTAGTACGCAAATCCAAGGCAGGAAAAGATTTTTCTAATGAATTCAGATAAAGACTGTGCTCATGCAGAGCCTGTAAACTTAACAGATAAAAAGATTGCTATGATTTTGTAAAGTCAGTCATGGTGCGACAGAACTTTGCTTTGCAGAATTTCAATTCCGAGAGTGAGCCACTGGTAGGAAAAGAGGGTGAAAGGAATGGGAGCTTATCTCTCTGCAAGAATGGAGATGGAAACTGCCCTTGAAAAAAAGGCATGAATTCATGCTTACTACTAGATTTCTTCTTGGCTCAAGATGCAAACTATTAAGCCTTCAGATTAAAGTGAGCAAATATTTGAACAATGACTGAGGCAGATTATTCTGGTAAGGAAAGAATAAACTCCTCTTCTATGTGTGATTTGTAATGTCTATTACGGTCAACTTTTGAAAAAATCATATATTGTGGGAAACTCATAGCAGGAGTCTTTGTCATTTTTCCAAGCTCAAAGGACATCTATCAGCTGGTTTCTTTCTCAGGGAGATCAAGCAGTGAGTGAGTGATTTAGACCACAGCCGTCTGTAGAAAACACCAAGCATTTTACGCCCCTCACTTGTCACTCATCCTCAGTGAACACAGATTAGTAAAACCCATATTTACAAAGATAAATGAAAAGAAATATTTTGTTTTATGCAGACTTACACAGTAACCCACGAAAAAGGGCACTTCTCTACAGCAAAACCCAGCTGAGACCCCCTGGTTTCACAGCCACACAGTTCCAAGCTTCACCTGGCATCTCCCAAAGTCATGTGGATTCAGTAATGGAGCGGGAGGGTGAGCCTCAGGGACTGCAGGCCCTGGCTAGAAGGTGTCACTCAAAGGAGGAGACCTGAGGAGGCAGCAGCAATCGTCTCTTACAGTAGCTACGGGTTACAGCACTCTTTCCAGAACTGGGCAGGGGTTTAGTTCCATCTCAGGGAAACTCATCTGATCGTTCTCATATTGCAAGTGACTACCAGCAAACCAAACACAAGATTTAAATACAGCAAATGCCATGGCCTGGGCTCTATGAAATGTTGCAGTCCTTCTTAAGAAGTCATTAGCAATACGAAGATTCACAAGCCCTTCGAGAGCATATGTTGTTAAACATGCACTGGCTTCCAAAGCTTCAAAACTCAAACTGATTTTCCAATTTAAGTTAGAGAAGTGCAGAGGAAGTAGCAACAAAAGCACGTGTGCTGGCTGCTGGTGAGGAACTGGAAACATATAGGGAGGCCGTGACTCACATGACAACCTGGTGCACCATGGGAGACAATACAGACTGGCAGCCTCCCAGGTACGACAAAGGCATGGAGGGAGGGAAAAGCAAAGTCAACCTCCAGTGGCCACCACATTTAAAATAATTTATCTGTTACTCAGTTTGCATTTTAGGCTTGGCTCTTGAAAATGCTCTGTAGCAGAAGTTTATCTGCCTCATACATTGATATGCATGCAGTTAGTTCTGCACACACTCTGCATGCATTCATTTGTAGTTTTGCTATATCCTATTCCCCATCCACTGAATACTCCAGACTTGGTCTTAGCCTTAAAATCACATTTTAAAAATATTTTTACATACATATATACACACACATACATATACATACATATATATATATGCATACACACACACGTTCACTCACTCTACAGGACAGAAATAGTCCTGTAGAGCACTCTCTGGGTGGCATTTGATTGCCTGAGGGCAACCCATGCAGCCACATGAGAAGACTGTTGTCTGAATTGCCTACATGTGGCTGGCAAATATGACACAGGACCTGCGGTCCATTCTGCCACAGTAGATGGGGTAAAATTCCCCAGCAAGCAACTTTAATGGCACTGGAAGTCTGCGCTTAAGGGTGTGGATTTTACATTTCACATGCATGAGGGTGACATGCCTACAACCAGTCACTGAAACAGAGGCTTGGACTGGAACCTATCTGATTCCCTCTTACTTTCCACAGTCTATATAACAACAACTGGTTTCATGGGAAAAACAAAAAGAAATTATTTAAAAGCTTGCGCATAACAAAAAGGAGATGACACCAAAATGCAATTAGCATGACAGCCAATAAAGCATTACTCGATCTAACGGGTCAAAACTGGGAAGTGAGAAAACTAAAGCAATATAGAAAAGAGAGCTATTAAAATTGAATTTAATACTGGGTAATCTGCCTTTGTGATTTCTCTACAGAAGTTCTCAGATAAATACTTAGGTATACCACAGAGGTCACCCACAATCAATATCTACACTACACTAAGATATTCCTTTAACTGTTACTTTCAAATGTGAAATACACTTCTCTATGGCAACGACGACAGCTCTGATGCTATTTTGTGCACCACCGCTGTCAAGGCAATATTCCTAAATTGTCAAACTTGGAAGTAATCACAACAAGGCTGTTCTAGATTTTAGCCTAGTGAACCAATGGTAAGGTAAGTCTTTCCTAAAGGAAATACTTTATAGGCTCATTGTGCCTTTAAAGAGCCAAATAAGAACAGAGAAGTAGCTCAACAATCTATTAGATCATTCTTAAGTCTTACAAAGCAAGACTTCTCGTATGCCTGAAGGAAAAAATAAATGGTTAGGAAGTATAGCACTTTCCTAGGATGTTGCTTTGTTTGGAGCAGAGCCAATGCGTCGCTTTTTCCAGGATGTACCACTGCCACGCTTCCCCAACCCTCCAAAGTCAAAGCAATCTCTAACATGCACTATTTTGAATGTCTACCAAAAAAATAATTCAACATATTTTCTCTATTAAGCTTTCCAAAAGGGCTGCTTCATTACAGCTGGCACTGGATCACAATGGCTTCCTAATATTCTGATCCTTGTTAAAAATCAGGTTTTAAATTAGCAGAGATGCTAACCTAGTCACTGAGAGTTGTTCTTATTTTGTTATTTTTAAAACAGGCAAAGTTAGTTCTAATTTCACACCAGTAATAAAATGCAGAATCTGGATGGCCGAACTGGTACGCTCACGCACTGTGCAGGGGATAATGGAAGAACTTATTCCTACAAAATATTTCAGAATTATACAGGTTTGGGCATTTGCTCTGTTATTATCACGCAGCTCTGCGCATCTTGGGAATGTTGATGAAGAAGGTAAGTAGTCAGAAAAATTGAAAAAAACCCACAGAAATGTTACAATGTTTCAGAAGTTTTGTTTGTTGGTTTTTTTTAAAAAGACAAAAAAATAGCAAGTGGTCATTCTCATCCCTCCCTGCCCCCATGAAAACACTATTCCCAACCTCTCTCACTTCAGAACTGGGAAGACACTGGGGATCCAGGGCAGGAAAGAGCAGATGAATCAGGACCAGGGAGTTGAGATCATGGTTAATGAAAATGGGAGAGACGGGACTGAGGACCATATTCAGAGTGGCACAGCAGAAAGGTAGAGAGGTGTCCTTTAGGATCTTAGTTTAATGAGCTAAACGGAAAACATGCATGGCTTGGAAAGCTGTAAAGCTGCCAGCGGTGGAACTCAGGCAAACTAACTGTGGGAATCCCTGTACACAGCTTTAATGTATGTATTTATTTGTTATAATTAAGGAAATGACACTACTTTTCAGATTTATTTCCCCCTGCACTCCCTTAATCCCACATCAGAACAATTTGTGAAGGATCACCGATACTCGCATGGCAATGCAAATTTACAGCATTAAACTGACACTTTACATTTACACTTAGAGCATGCTAAACTGACACCCTCAGTTTACACAGGAGGCTGTCCCCAAAAGCAGGTGCAGAGAACCTGATGAGCCCACTGCTCCTAACCGTGCGGCGTTAGTACAGGAGACAAGTTTCTAGGACACAGAAAGGCCCCCAGGACTGCGCACACGTCTGGGGCCTCTGGGGGCTAAGAGCAACTGCGGCTTAGTGCCACATAACCACGCAGCCCCATGTTAAAGGAGGGAACTGATCTTGATAGTTTACAGATACACAGGTCCTTATTGAGAAGTTTTGCCAAGAAGCAGAGAAAGTGGTTTTTATCCTGTCCCTCCTGCATGGGAAGTCTGAGGAGGGGTATGAGAAATAAAACCACAACAATAACAGAGAAGGTAGTGGATTTCATTATTTTCTTGCAGAAATGCACATATTTTGCACTCAACGGTAAACAACTAGATCTGCAGTGCCCTTATATATGTACCTAAGATGACAGCGGGACTTCAAGCGGGTTTGATAAATAACATTACTTACAGAGAAGGAAGTACCTCAATAAGGAGAGAGGCATGGCTTTGTGGTTCAAACGCTGGGTAGGCTGTACTTCTCAGTTCAGTTTTTGCCTTTGCCGTGGATCTTGGTGTGACACATCATGGTGCCTCAGTTATCCTTTGTCCAGGGTGACACACTGTACTCCCTTTTGTCTTCTTATAATCTTTTTATCTCTTTGATCAGACACGCTCTTCCCTATGCACACATGGAAGCAGCGTGCCAGTTTCGATACCTTCCCAGTTTCAGCGGGCATTAATAAAAGTCCCATCTTTATCAATGGGACCTTTGTTGACAGTTTCAGCAAGGAAGAGACAAGACCAAATGGGCCATAAAGACAAAACTCTCCTTTCCACACAGCAGACTCTGTTTATTGCTATGGAAAAGCCAGCAGTGCTTCTGCCTGTATCAAACAAAAGCTGTGAGACACGAGAGGGTCCTCAGCCTTCATAAAAGTGAAGTTGGTGTCTTTGCCCGTTATCACAAACTGACAAATGCTTTAAAAAGTTTAAACTTGTCATTACCTGCACCTTCCTTCCCTTCATCTCATTAAAACAAAACAACAATAACGCAAAGCACAGAGCAGTAAAGTGGTGACATGAAAATCTACGCCCTGCAGCCCACAGAGAGCCTGACCCCAAGGATTCCCGGGTCCAGCTCCCCCGAAAGCCGCGGGGCAGCACCCACCGCTGCACCCCACAAACCCTCCGCGCTACAAGCCTGAAACCGCACCGGCACTTTGGTTTTAACACCGACAACCCACTCGGGTGCCCACGGAACTGTTTGCAGCTACCAGCACCTTGACAACAGCCGTTTGCACTCGTCTTTCGGAAGCCCGGCAAAACGCCTGGCGTTTCCAGGACGTGCCGGGCTTACTGGGGGAAGGGGATAAAGCAAGAAAGGAAAACCCGTTTGGGAGGATGCGGGACAAAGTGCATTTAGCGCAAGAAGGCGGGAAACCCGAGCAGCCCCCACGGGGCGGAGGCACCTTCTGCCCGCGGAGCCGGCTCGGCTTCTCCGCCGCGGCCGCCCCCGCCCCGCCGCCCCCGGGTGCACCTGCCGCCGGGCCGGGCCCGGCTGGGCTCGGCTGAGCCGGGCTGACCTGAGCTGACTGGGCTGGGCAGGGCAGGGCAGGGCAGGGCCCGCCGCCGCCGGCCCAGCCACCCGGCGCCGCCACTCACCCGCCGCGGTCGCCGCCGCCGCTGGTGTGGTAGGCGGTGAGGACCACGCCGCCGGAGCCGGAGCGCCAGCTCATGGCCTGCGCCGCCGCGTCCCTCCTGGGTCCGCCGAGGCGGTGCGGGGCGGCTCGGCCGCGGCCCGGCGCGGCCCAGCCTCCCGCCGGCGGCGCAGCGGGGCAGGGCCGGGTGACGGCAGCGCTTCCTGCGGCCCGTCGGGGACACCGCCCGCCGCCCTCCGCCGGGCCCTGCCCCGCCTCCCGCCTCGGGCACCCGGGGCCCCGCGGGCGGCAGCGGGAGCGGGCGGGCTCCGGGCGCGGGCCCCCGCCGCCCTGCCTCCCACCGGCCGCCGGCGGCTCCAGCCGCGACGGGACGCGGACACCGGCGGCCGCCCGCCCGCCTCAGCGCCAGCGTCCCGTATGCTTGCGTGCATCGCGTCGTCTTAAAAACCTGCGTTCCTTCGTCAGGCTGGGGTTTGTTTTAAGGCGTCCTGAAGAAATCTGTCAGTGAAAGAAAAGTGGCTGCCGTTGCGGACCTGGGTGAGTTGGCTGGGACGAAGGTGCTGCGCGGCGCACGCGAGCTGCTGCTCCCTCGGGGGCGGCTTGCGGGGCGGCAAAGGCAGCGCGGTAATAAAAAATGATAACGTGTTCAGTGTTTGCTTTGTACGTTGCCCGTTTCGCTCAATCACAACGTGATTCTCTGTTCGGTTTAACTTTTCATACACAAAAGCGATTTTTTAATTTTTTTTTTAATTACAAGCTATCGTTATAAAAATCCCAGCAGGTGATAGCGTCGGGCAAGGACGGGAGGTGACGGAGCTGCCTCAGAGGTGCTGTGCCTCAAACCAGCCGCCATTAGCTCCAAGGTCACGCTCCACCAACCAGCGACAGCCGGAGCAGGGCAGCGTCGCCTCCGGCTTTTCGGTAGGGACGGCCGCCTCTGCGCCTTGGGACTCCCTCACTGCCTTGGTAGTAGTTTTGATTTGGTAGGCAGGATCTGCACCGCAACACCCAAACCTGGGTTTTCCCATGGCAACCACAACATACCCTGTGTAAATGCGTATGTGATGTTTAGGTTTGTAATTTGTGACGGCATTCACAGAAGCACATGATTTCTCTGAATTGCTTTTTGCCATAAGCAAATGGATTACCTTCAATATGAGTGTAACTTGGATTGCATTTCCTTTTTCCTTTCAAAGTAAACTAAAAAAAAAAAAATGCAACTGCTTTGCTTGCAGTTAAATAGCTGAAAAGTTCAGTATGTGAGGTGTTCTGGAACATGCAGGTATCTGGAGTCTGAACCTTCACTTATTTAAACCGTCATACATCGAAATAAGAAAGCTGCATCCAGTTGCAGATGGAGCATGCATTTTTCTGTGCAGCTGTTCTCCAGCACAGTGCTGCCAAGCAGGGGCAGCACAGATCTCAACCTACAGTCACTGTGAAGTTGCTGCCAGCGGAGAAGCACACAGAAAGAACTTCCCGTCATGTTTGAGCAAGATCAGTTTGTCCTTCAGAGTCCTTGGTGCTTGCAGCTGGTGATTTTGCAGAGTTCACAAGTGACACCCAGACATAACTGGATTTTGTCACTGACTTAGGCAGATAATTCCATACCGTAGATTTCTTAAAAGGGTGACCTTCTGCAGAACGCCAAACAGGACATCCCCAACTTCTTTAAAAAGGGTGATGTCATCATGAAATTTTGCGAAAAGTCCCAGCATTACAAGAACAGGAAAACTTGGCCAATGTTCAATAGACCAACCATTACAGAGGTGCCTTTTCACTTCTTACACCACTGAAGGTCAACTGCTGCCTTACTTTTAAGTTCATATGAAGAACTGAGGGTAGGGGTGGGTTTTAATAAAGTCTGCGTCTTCCGTGGCTTCTATGTTTTATCTGTAGGCAGCTTGTCAAGGTGTTTTGGCTAAAATATTTTTGGTCTGAGATTTGTTAATTTTTTAATCAAAATTTTCACATTTAGATTTTTAAAAAAAATGAATTAAAAAAAAAGTAGTACTTCCAACAGATAAGCTTTGCATCCAAATTAGAATAAAGAACAGGCCTGTTTTGAACTATGTGGATTTTTTTAACCAACTCAATCAGGGCAGATCTACGGTGCGTATAAAAGAGTGTGGTGCTGTCCCACCTCCCCAGATGTTCTCAGTTTCTGAAGGGGTGGGTAATGAGAAGGCACGGCTTCAGTCCTTCAGCAACGGCTTCAGCAGCAGAGCTACAACAGCTCAAGCAGCCGTATGCGCCAAGAGCAATGCACAGGGACACAATACCAGCATGTACCTACTCACACGCACAGAAAAACAAGGACATGAAGCCACTGCGGAACTCCCTGTCCTGCCACTGCAGCAGCACAGCACTCTCTCCACGTCTCTCAGCCTATGTCCAAGCAGCAAAAACTGAGTCCTAACTTCTCACATAAACACACAAACAGGACACGTCTGTTTTCACTGGTCACTTCAGCAGTACATCAGCATGAGGTGAGACACAGCCTATTAATGTCTGTCGCTACACCGATCTGCTGGTGCCTCTGGCTCTTTCTTCAAATGCACATGTCAGTTGTCAAACAGCCTATGCAGAATGCAAAGTATTTTTGTTAGGGACCCAACCTTTCTCTTTTAAACTGAACCAAGAAAACTAAAAATGTAAATACCAGCATCCTTCGGACCCGGCCATTTCTAAAATTTCAGATAATTGGTTGCATGCCAAATAGCCCACTCAGTTTTAAAACTTCCTTTAAAGAATAGCTGAAAAATAACAGAAATAAAAGTAAAAACATTTAAAACATTCTGTGTCTAACGAGTGCTCTCCAAAGGCCTTTGCCCAAACTAAAATTATATATTAGGTGTTATAAGGACAAAAATATAAACAGCTTTTTCTTTGATAAGCATCTTAAAACGCATCGAAATTAAGGCACAACATAACATGCCGCATGGCCGCTGTAAAAAGAAGAATGCAGAAATGAGGTATAGCTAGTGTGGTGTCACCAGGGCCTGCTCAAAGAGGCCTTCACTGCAAATGGAGAAGGGGAGAATCTGCCGTGTTCATGGGCCGGGCGGGGCGGGGCGGGGGCAGACTAAGAACAGCAAAACCCAGAATTAGTTTGTACCAGTCAATTGGAGAGTAGCTTTTCTAGCTTTTCTATCACAAGGAGGGTGGGAAAAGGATCTACAAAGAGGTAAATTCTATTAATAAATGAGAATTGGGATTAAATTACTCATAAAAGCACCAGAGATACTGATTCCCTTCTTAAATCTGTCTTTAACACGGCACGCTTCAAACATGGAAGTGGATTTAGGAGCTTAATTCTAGGCACACTTTTTCCTTTACCATGTTTGACAACTTGATAGGATCAAACTCTGTACTGCTATGACAGCGTAACACCAGCATCGTTTTCTTTGATGAAATTATTCCTGATTTACAGTGGAACCAGCTGTTCTACTGGAACCAGTGGAACCATTTTGACCTACAGATGTATTATTGCTGTAAACCGACATGAGTATCACCACACTCTTTCACCGGTATATCTTCTGCCTAAACCAACTGATAGCAATTACTGAGTTTGCAGCTGATATCCATGTTCTTAACAAGGTAAGGGAATGCTTATTTGGAAAGTAAGATTGTTTGTGATCACCTAGATAAGAATGCACCAGCTGAGGCATGTAGCTTTATGTGATAAAAGGACATATCATTGAGGAAGGAGTTTACAAATCAGTCTATCTTGCTACAGAATCCAAGACCCCTTCAAAGAGTTTAAAAATTTAGATTAAGATGTTGTGCAGTGCCTTTACACTTAATATAGTCAGTCACCAGAGCCAAGCAGATCACGCAGGGTTCTCATGCTTAGTGCTCTCTTTACAAAGCAATGGCTAAAAAGATAACTTCTTAGCAGTACCAGCCTTCATCGCTGCTTTACGGGGTTTGAACATGCATGTGTTCAACATGTGCTTTTGACCCTTCACTGCAGAGTCATTTTTTTCCTTTTTAAAGTTTTCGCAGATAAAAAAAATAACACAGAATTTCATATTTTGTATAAATATATGATAATATATTTTATATAGGTGATGGGTGATTTTTCACATTCTATGTTGCTGATGATGCATCAGTTACTGGCTTGAGGACACAGTAAAAGGTGAGCTTACAAATTCGAATCCACAGGCTGACTTCAATGGCAGTAGATGGATTGGATTTATTCCTGCTGAGGTCCAGAAATCCCTGTGGAACCAATGCAGTGCTGCAGTGAAAGTACCACTGTACTTCAGGACTTTTAAAACACATTTTTTAATTCAGGAGAGTTTCATCCTTGCCCTAGCATTATCTACTGTAAAAGTTGTTCACATGGGTTTTAAACTGAGCAGAAAATGTCTCATCAGCTCACTCACCTAATTCACAAATAAAATGGCAGCATTTCCACTGTACAAATTGTGTTTCCAGGGTTCCAGCTAGCAGCCAGAAAAGACATGAAAGGGAAAGTTATTTGTATATTGTAAGATGAAATCTAACCGTTATTAAGCTTCACACTTCATGTGTTGTTGCACTCCCTACATAAAGAACCACAGATGTGAACAGTGTTCTGCAGCCATTACTAACCAATGCTAGGAATAACATAAAAAAGAATATTACAGGTTAGATACTCAGGGTATGATTTCTGTTACTTAACTCTTGATGTCTACACCCATGCAAGTGATTTTACGCTCCACTGAAAGTCTGTGAAAGAAATGTACTTTAAGAGGGTAAAATCCTATGTCCTAGACCTCCGCTTTAGGACATAAAGATGAATCACGCTCTAGAATTGGCAAGGACTTGGCCACAGGTAAGGGAACTGACACGCTCCCGGCTTTCTGAAAGTTTTCACCTTCTCCCTCACTGCCCTCCACATACATATTTAAACAACTAGTTTGTTTCCCACAGCAAAAAGAAAAGAAGAAAAGGAAGGGACACTTAGGGTTCCTCTCTCTTCCTGCACTTTGCTCTAAAATGTATCTGGTGCACTCTGGTGGCTGCTTTGGTAATTCTTAATTCCATGACTGCAAAAGGTGAAACAGTAAATATCAATGCTGGTTTTGAGATTATCCCTATGAATACTAATGACCACATGAATTTATTCCAGTTTATCCAGTTTGATTTTTCTTGAATGCACCCCCTGGAGGAATTCAGATCTTGCCCATCTGCCTACCTTACATAAATCACAGGGGGCTGAGTGGTTGAAGTTCTCATCTCACCTGCTTTACATTTTTGCTCATGGTCAGACGGCTGCTGAATTTTACCCAGAGGTATATCAGTTCAGGGGTGGTAATTTACCCACATTTATTTGTAGTGTGACCTTGCACAAACCCTTGTATCAATTCTTGCTTCCCTTTCCCTATCCATATAATGGGGCTAATAATATCTAGCTATTTACAAGGATTATTCACCATATGTTCAATTACATTGAAAGGTACCAAAAAATGCAGCACATTACTTCCTATTACATCACTATGTTTACTTTCTTTTGGTGTGTGATTTAATAGGGCATGGATTTCTGTATCCACAAGCACAGAGAACAGATGATAAATCTAGTATACTTCGCGTATCTCCACATGAGGTATAGGACTTTTGGGGAAAACTTAATACCACAACTGATGTTTCATGACACTTTTGGAAAAAAAAAAAAGGAAAGTCAGCACGAATGTTGGTCACCACAGGATTTTCACTGGTGACTCTGAACGCCCCCTTTATCTTGAGCTAGTTTTGATAAAATTTTGGTTTTATAAGCCATAACTTCACATATGCCACTAATTATGAAAAGACAAGTTTATTTTCAGAATGTAATGGCCTCAGTCCTTCTTCATTCTCCCAAGGTGTCACCTAGATGTGGTGCACACCGAACGCATTCACTGCATAGGTAGATATACTCTACCAGCATATGAAATAAAGATGAAACTCTGGAGCATGGTATTGCATATTCCTGTTCAATCCTATTTTACATTTACACAAGGCAGCTGTATGACCCTTCAAAAAGAGTTTTACTGAGTTAAACATGCTACATGCTTTTGGTTTTCTTTCAGGGAGAGATCTTCCATCCTCCTGACCATCCACGTTGACTCTTTCTGCATCTGTTCCAATTTGAATTAATCTTTCTTGAGCCTGAGGGCCCTGAACTTGTAGTGCAACTGTGACCTCATACAATATCACAAATACTCTCCTGACTGTATCACAAATACGGTATTGTGGAAAACATTAGCTTTTCTCGTGGCTGCTTCTCACATTGGTGCTTATAGTCCTTCTATGACTGACTTGAACATATGCGTGTATGATACAGTTTGAGCAGATTTGCTGACTGGTTTGCACATCGAAGCTCAGCCTGAAATTTCTTATGAGGGATATGTACAGAGTGGTAGGGTGCATTCACTTTGTTGTGTGTCGGTGCTGTCACATGAATGCAAGAAAGCCTGGGTTTTTCTCTTCTCTTGGACTCTGCAACCAACACGAAACCCACTGGAGAGGCAGGAGCAGAGAAGATTCCCGTAACTCACAACTCCACCTCTCTTCTTTAAGTCAGGAAGTAGACCCCTATATTGAGCATTTGGGGTGTAACTGAATGGATGAACTGACCAGCTGAAGACTCATCAAGTGAGATGGAGATGGTGCTAGCAAGTGTGGAGAGCATACTTGAAAATAAACATATGATTTGCTGCTTTAAAAGGCAGGCTGTATCCATCACTCAGGTTCACGGTCTCTCAGCCAGCCCCACCCACCCCCCAGCTTTAGATCAGGTTTGAGTAAGGGCTGGGATGGTTTTTTCAGTCTACACCTGGCTAGGAAGTTGAAACCATGCTCTCTCTCACACATGTTCGCCAAGACAGTCTGCACATTGACTGGGAGCTCTTCTCTTCATTACCCTCCTAATTTTGCTGCTGCCTGCAGATTTGATCACAGCTGAGTTGGCAGCACAGAAATATCTGGTGAAGTAAAACATACAGCAGTCACGAAGGAGAAGTTTGTTCTGAGTTTAGTCAGTCAGAAAAGCTCATGAAAATTGTGACAGAATGCTAAACTGAGCAAGCCAGAGCCATCCAGAAATGTCGCTATAAGCTGAGAAGAAATGCTTCAGAACAAAGAAATGAACAATTGTATGAGTCATGGGCTGTGAGAAAGAAAATCACTTCTCTGTAAGGGCTTCAAAACTGAAGATTCCCCAGTAAAACTTCAAGTTAACACAAAGCAAAATATTCTTAGTTCTTTCTTATTGAAAAAATATTCATTTTGCATCATTCTCTTTCATCCCAAACAAATCTTAGAAAAATGTTTCCTTCTCTCACATTTTACACAATGCAATCAAATTCAGCCACCCTTAATATGGAATATTTCAAGCTGTCAGTATTATTTTTGCTACTTAGAATTGAAAAAAGTCTTCTGAGTTAAACACAAATTAAAAAAATTATTCATATCAACTCAGAATTGCATTTTCCAGAAATTTAACTAAAATCCAAGAAGGACACCATACTTTAACCACATGTGAAATCCTGATTACAGTTTGAGAAATATCATATTAGTGGGACAATATCTCTTAAAACCCTGTCTGTAAGTACCAGAGGAGGAATAAAAGTCCCCACATTCTTGCTTGTCTTGCCTTTTTCATCAGCTTACCAGGCTTGTTTCTGTTATGCTTGCATTCTCTAAAATATCAATTAAAACAACCAAAATTTTTTCTACATCTTTTGCATAAATTAGCTTTGACAGAAATGCGTAACATTTGTAATTTTGAATTCAATTTGAGTGTAAGTATGTGATATCTGCGATTGGAAGCTATTTTCCAATAGCATTATTGTAATAAGGATTGGCCAAATTTTGAACAAAGAAATTTCACAAACGTAAACTGTAGGGAAAAAAATATTATTTGTTTCTGGTAGTATTTCTGACACTTTTTATTTGCTCTTCATAGCTATTAAAAGTAACTCTCATGTAACTCTCGTTAATACTAACTACAAGGAAAATTAACAAGAATACTTGTGCAAAAATATGTACACAAAATAAATATTTGAGTTTTTGTTTCTTTGTGATTGAAAGCAGCTAGTGAGAAAGCTGAAAAAAATACCAGTCATACAGCAAGAATAATGAAAATTCAAAGCACTGTTACAGCTGTACTATAGTACTGTGTACCTAGCAATAACTATAAAGTTCATGAGTATTTCTAGACTGACGCATAGCCACACACACTAGTCACAAATGATTTTTAAAAGAGCATCACATTTGTAGCCTCTAAGGCCTCGGTCCTCTAAGGGTACATTTGTGACAGTTACATATTACTACATTCAATAAATCACTCACTGTAGCTAATTTGCTCATATCTGACTGCAGAGAAATCATGATAGACAGGTTTGTAGAGCAGAGTTCAGACAGAGCTGCAGAAATGCAAGGCAAGAATATACTACCACTGCTGTGTATTTTGGACGCAATTGCTGGTATTACGGAAGACTAAACTTGAAAGTTTGCCTACATCAGGGTATCATCTGTGTAGTTTCTGCAGGAAAAATATAACATTTCCAGTCCATTTGGAAGATATTCACCCAAAAAATGGTATTTATGTTATAGCGGTTAGATTTACTTTTATTTAATATAGTATCTTACTCTTTAATAACTCACACTATGTATAATACTGTTCACCATATGCCAGCAAAAAAAAAAGCTGAAGTATCCTTTAAACAAGGATGCATATGGGGAAAAGCAATGTCAATGTATGTAAATGTAAACATATATATAACATTTAAATATTATGAGGGCATCTATGCTCAAGTCTCCTGAAACTTCAGTCTATGAAATGCAATTATAGCTTCATTGGGAGAAATTAATACAGTCACAAACAAAATCAGAACGAGAGCGCACAGCACAAAAGAGGCTGGGGAAGCGGGGTGGTTTGCGGAGGAGGATGCACACAAGTACCCAGCAAGAGGGAAGAGCACCCAGGGAATGGCTGCGAGCCATATGGCTGCCAAAGGGAAGCGGGCGCCGAGTGAGCAGTCACGACGTGTGGCTGTGTCAGGGTTTGGTCTTTGACAAGGACCTATCTGCAGCCCTTGGCTAGTGCTCTCAAATCAGGGGAGGGTTACATCTTGGCACTTGAAAATCAATGGAAAGGGTGCTACTAACTTGAATCTGTGGAGGTATGCGTTTTCCTGAGGTACAGAAAGCAATTCCCAGGGTCGGGGAACACCACTCCTTATACACGTCATGTATTTTTACTAAACACAAAATCAAAGTGCCAGAAGGCACTATAATCTGGTCACTGATATTTCCATCTCTGAATTTGTGTGAGTCCACCCATCTCTTATCATGGGACAAATTATCTAAAATATGAAGGAACCGTCAGCTTCTCTCTTCTATCCTTCCTTGACCATAAAAGAAAGTGCTGTATTACTTTACACACTGTGAACTTGTGTGTATGGGAGACAGAGGCAACGAGGTGAGGACTGCATTTTGCATTAATGAAAGGTAACATTTTTGAAGGGGCACATCATTTCCAGCTAGAGTATCATCGCTTCATCAGTAATTATACATTTTAAGAATACTGTAGAGTAAGTAGGCTGCATAAACTTTCGGTTTTACCTCTTTCCAAACTCATTTTCTACCATCTTTAAAACTGAAGTGTAAGAAATAAGCACGTTGAGTAAATTAAGGTAGTTCACAAATTCTCATTGAAAGAGACTCATCTTGTATGTGAGCATGCATGACATTGAAACTTGGTAGAAAACATTACAAAGAAGATACTTCTGATACCATGAGCTCTGCTGCTCTTGAAGGAATTTAGCACCTATTTAATTTAACTTTGTTTTGGAACATGTTACAGAAGTACGTGTGGGGATAATCATCTGTAGGAGCTTTCATCACCTGCTGGCTGATGTACAAAAGCTTCAACTACACGCAAGTACCTCCGCTCCGGGAGAGTCTACAATTTTCCCGAATTATAACAGTGATATTAACAAATATCATAAAATTACATTTCTGTTAGTTTAGCTGGTTAGAGGTAATCAAGTAGTAATCATATGAAAATTATATGGTGTTTTGCTTCTCTTTGTGCTATCACATATAATCTGGATTTAAGAGGACAAGTTACAAGGTGAAAGACAAATCAGAAACATGGTAAAACCAGCACACATGCCACAAACAAACACACAAGCCTCAAATATCATATGTTTTTTCTCTCTCACTGCCTGTATATGCAGACATATAATGGCCAGCACTTGTCTCCAAATTTTTAACTGCCTAATTGATACTACCATAGATTGCGTTAGGTTCTATTCTTATGGACACAGAAATGTTAAATACTGATAAACAGATGAAAGGCAAATTGATAAATTACATGGCAAATGTCCACGTTTTATGACAAGAAATTACCAGATTTCCATAGCTGGGATCATCAGTGCTTGTGAAGAAGGTAGCCTTACCTCATCAAAGTCTGAAAAACCTTTGGAAAATGGGGTTATAAGTGAGAGCACAGTAGAATACAGCAGCTTTTCTACAGCCAGAGCACATGAAGCAAAATGTTGACTCTACCAGAGCCAGAGATTGAGCCTCTGCTGATTTTCCTGGGACTAAGATTTCAGCCCTGACTTCCTGTCCTGTGAGCTCAACATCAGCTGCAACACTCAGGCTCCTTTACGCTCCCCTCTGAGCGGGTGCAGGAGAGACAGGCACCAGGGTGGCTCCCACCAGGTCTTTGGTCCCCTTGCTTTGCTGCTGGCCTAGTGCAGCTGGAGCTGGACAGTCCACCAGCCTGTTTGGGCTTGTAAATTCTCTTCTGAGGAATAAATAAACTAATGAGTGAATTGTTTGCTCTCTGGTCTTTGGATTAATAAAACATTTGTAATACTTAAATTGCTTTTTCCTTGTGGGAAAATAATTTTTTTTTCAATGGGGACAATTATAGCATAACCAAATATTTTCTTATTCCGCTTTCTGTATGCATTTTTTGCTTAGATAGCTATTTGATTTATTTCAGCATCATTCTTTGAACTACACAGGTCTTCTATGAAATTGCAATACGGTAAAAAATTTAGACCACCCTTTCTTTTGGGTAAAAAAAAATAGGCAGGAGAAGGGAACAACAATGTGAAACCACAAGGATTCACGTACTATTCTTCCCCACAATGCTTCCATGGAAATGGTGGGATTACCAGGTGTCAGCTCCCTCTCCCCTTCATGTACAGTTCAGGCTGGGCACTTGCCATCAGCACCCAATTTTGGAGCGCTTCCCAAAAGAATTAGAAGAGTTATGGGAAGGTGGCTTTCTCACTAGGACCCTCTACATTTTAATTTTGCCAGCTGGACTCTTCCAGAATCAGTAAAGAAAAAAGACCCTAGTATAGATAAATTTTATCAATATAAAAGTACTTGCAACATTTAATACCTGTTCAGGTATTTAGGTGGCTCTAGCGGTATAAAGTGCTTTCCTACTGCAGCTGCGGTAGGGCTTTCACTAGCATAGCTATTGTTTATTAAATAACCCCCACATTTCTTACTAACATAGGCTGGTTTTCAAGAGTGCAGAAGCCCACAAATCACTCACAAATATTAAGAAAATTAATCTTCAGCCATTGAATGTTCAGCTGTCTATTAGTTCTAGTTTTACTAAAGCAGCAACAGAGAGCCCATGTGTCTGAATGCTGTTTCTGGGGCTCCTGGCCATGAATAAATAGTTAAGGGGGAAAAGCTGCATGCCTGCCAAAAGCATTCTTTTTTCTTTTCTTAGCCTTCTAGTTTCTTCCCTTCAGTTGCCTTGGGGCATCACTAAAAATTAAGACACAATTGCTATAAAAGATTATTGTTACAATAAGAACAGATGCTCATAAGAGCAGATTCAAGCTGAAGATTTTTCTGTTTGCTAGCCCCGGTTTGCAAGTTATCTATTTGTGGAAGCATCAGGTTCTACAACATTATCTGTGCAAAGTGCATTTCATTACAGTAACCACAGGAAGATATTTTCACAAGGAATCAGCACAATGTATAATGTGTGTTGTAATGTTATGCAGAAATATGTATTACAATATATAACCATAACAGTTTTAAATGTGCTGCCTGAAGGACTTGTTGCATGGGCAAAACTGGAATGTTTTTTTCCCCATGAAGCAAGTACATCAGTTTTTAGCTGCCAACAAGCTGAAACAGTAGTAACTTCAGGACGTTGCCATATCCTGCCACCATGAATGCCAGCCTCCGAGGGCTTCAAGTGTCCTGCTTTAGTCAGTAGAATTTCCTACTTTGAACTATTCAGTTCAGAATATTGTAACTATTTTAGTCAACCTAATTTCTCACTCTTTTGACTTCAGATTAGTACTTTGATGAAAAGCAAGGCTAATATTTTTAAATGAAGCTTCATCGCAGTTGCTTTGCAAGGACGCAAATTTCAAAGCATAAGAAGCCGTATGTGTATTGTATTTTGTATTATTCACGTTTAGGGACAGAAAGTACAGAAGTGTTGGAACAGGTGATTATGTAACATTCTTAAATTACAGGCATATAGCAAAATACAGAAGAATACTGCAAATATACTTACAAATCTATCAATGGCGTTTTCTGTATTATACTTGGTGTATGTCAAGAAGTCTTTTGTGTCATAAAAGTACACAGCAAACTCTTTTGTCATAACATCCCTTACTGAAGTAAGCAATCCGCATTAATAATAAAATAAGTATAAGTAATAAAATGGTACAGTCAGATCAGGTTTTCTGTTAAGAGGTTGATTGCTCCCCAACATCCAAAGAAAATACAATGGAAGCTGTGTTTATGTTTAAATAATATTCAGATTTAAACTATATCAAATACTATTTCTAATTCAGGGCTTAGTTTGGTATACCTTGCTCATACAAGTAATCCTAGTGATTTTACTGCCGGCTACTACAATTATAGGATCAACTGAAAAAAAAAACCAAACCAAAAAAACCCACAAAAAACCTGAAGAGGGCAGAGGTGGTGGTCTGCAGGTGAAGAGTGGGACCTAAATTAGCAAGATACAAACCTCAAAGGGGAGAAAAAAGAGAGTTATACCGATGGATCATTCGCTGTCTTTTCCAGTACCAGAACCAAGGGGTATGAACTAAAACTACAGGGACGGAACTGATTCAAAACAAACAGAAAGTGGTGGCATTTCATGCAATGTGTCATTACGCAGGGGAATTGCTTGCCACAGGATGCTGGGGAAGCTGAAAACTTACACAGGCTCTCGGCAAGACCAGACATGTCCACAGAAAAGAAATCCATGAACTATTACTAAATACATAGAAAGAACATCTGGCTCAGGAATTGCCTGGCAGCATATGGCTGCAAGCTGGCGAGAGCACTGGGAATGTCAGCCCTGCTTTAAAACCCTTCTATGGGCACCTTTTAAACATGGGTAGGATACCACATAGATGGACCTTTGTTTCAGGTCATTAAAGCTACTTTTATGTTCAAATAGGCCATAAATTAAAATAATTCTGGTTCCTTCCAACAATGAAAGTAGTGTAAATGAATGACAAAAAAATACAAATTATGATCCAGTATATAGGACAGGAACAAAAGAATTTTATTATATTGCATTATTTTTAAAAATAACTTTTTAAAAAAGTAACACATCCTGTTAACATTATAATTTAATTTCTTGAACTTTCTGAGGATACAATTTTCTCATTAGATTTAAAAGCACCACGATTCAAGGAAATCTGGATCACATTTGGCATGCCAGGGTCACAAATAACTCCCAGGAACTCAGTCGTAAACCTGGATCTTGTGATGCACAGGTTGGCCTGCTCCTGCTTTGCAGAAACGAAGCAATTCTTCAATTCTAACCCCTGTAGCTGAAACATTTTAAACACAGAATAACACTGACAGTGTACTTATCTGCAGAATGCAGGCCCCTTTCTAAAATGCAAGCCAGATTTTTAGCTCATAGTGGATGTTCAGTGTTATCTTAGTTCAGTGAATTATGTATTAGCAAAATAAACAGGTATTTAAATTTTAATGGTGCATTTTAGTCAGGTGAAACTGTTGTGTTTATGCCCTGATTGGAAATGTAAATATCAAAAATGTCAATGGGCAAACAGAAAGACGTCCTCCGCATCACTCCGAATTTCTGAGTGATATTCCGAGTTAAAGAAGTACAACTGTCAAATACATTTTGCTATAGCAAAAAGTACACGTATTAAGAATACCTCTGGATTAAAGACTTTAGGAAAAAAATCTGTTCTCACTATAAAATGTCAGTTATATTATCAGCTCCTATGTCCTTCAAAAAATTACATTCACACGCATCCCCAGAGCTCATAATGCATCTCATGCCCACAGACTGTCCCGCTGATCTTTTGGTTTTGTTGTTACATTTGAGGCAGCAGGGCTGAAACCTAAGAATGCATTTTAAATAAACTGTATTTACTTCAGACTAAACCAAGATAGACGGTTGCAAATGAAAGAAACCCCCCTGAGAATACTCACAAGAACTCATCTGTTTAAAGGTGGCATTAAATACAGTTTACACAACAGTCCTTTAATATAAGCAGAGTATTGCTTATTTTGTTTCCTTCCATTTCATCCCTAAACATTTGATCACTATTCATACATTCTGCAGTGTCATAAAAATACCTGCAATATTCAATTCTATCTATTAGGGCTTGCAGTATTTTTATTTTGCCCCAACTATTCGTATTTGCGTGCTAAGTCTCATTATTGGAAACAGCCAATACAAAAAAGCACTTCAGAATCCAGTGATTTGCTAAGCTAACAATCTTAGCATGAGTCATAGCTAACACGAGAGTATGTCCAAAGATCCTCTGAATCACAGATTAGTGGTTGTACAAACTCCGGAGCACGATTCTAGCAGCAAACGAGAAGTTGAGTCTCTGTGCAGCCAGTGCACGGTGTGTTCCAGCCTGTGAAACCATCATCCTCAAACATGAAGTAAGGAATTCTGTTTCTCATAGTGTGTATCTGCTAGGAAGAGTAGACAGCAGAGTAGGACCATTTGTCCCTTCTGTCCTGCTATTAGGAATATTATGTGTTTTGAAAACATAGAGCAGTTTTGTTTTCACTTTCCTCAACAGTCACTGGGCTGGTGTTGGTGGATTTTGGGAGACCTTGACTACAAGCCCCGTTCCCACAGCAGGAGTTGGGAGTTCTGCTGCTGGAAGTTAAGAGCTGGCTTTGAGTACTTCTGCTGTCAATAATTAGGATTGTTTATAATAATTGTCTGGATCAGAGCATAACAGTTCCCAAGCTGATGCTCACATAATCCTTCCCTCCTTTCCTGTGTGTTAGAGTGGCACCCTTAGCGTGATCTACAGCACACACAGAGTGCTGTGTAACGCTGGGTGCCAACCAGGAGCCTTCTGCAGCCTTCACTGGTCTTGTAAATATGGACATCCCTATTTTCAGTTCAAAGGTCTTCACCTGAAATTGTAATAAAGTGTTTCATGGGATCCTTCAGCTCTGAGTTTCTACTCTTGAAAGGTGCAGAATTATTTGCCTGACTTTCAATGTGACCCTTTTTTTCCTCCCCTCTATCCATGTCTGCATTTCATTGTGTTCCCACTCTAAACTCAGAAAACATCCATACAGGGACAGGATCTTCAGGCTAAATTCTCCCACTTCACAACCAGCAGCAGTCACTCTTCTGTTCATCACCAACTCAAAAGCAAATTAAAAAAAAAAAAAAGAAATGTTCAGTCTTCCGCTTTCAAGGAATACTTTGTCATTTACCAAGCCTTTATTTTACCTCCAATACCAAATGTATTCAATGTATGTGAACATACCAGTAGCTGTCAGTCAAACCAGTGCCTACGATGGGACCATGATCCAGCAGTGTCCAAATCACATTCTCAAGGATGAGTTTTGGAACCCTAAGTCCCCCAACAATCTGAAGCTTGGGGAATACTTGAGGAAAATGTAATTTCATGTCCTGAAAGTAGCAGCTGGCAGGAAATACAGAGATGTCAGCCCAATGTCCAGTTCCAAGGCAGGATCCTCCAGCTCCAGTAGCTTCAAAAGAATCTGTGAACTTCATGCTTGGCCTTCTGCCAAGAGTGGTAATTGCAAAGTGTCATGACATGCAATGCTTACTCATTTTTTTATGTGCCCCTAATGCCTAGGTTTTCCCTCATGACAAGTTTTAGATCCTGCTGTCCCACATAGTGTGCTCCTAACTGCAGAACTAAAAATAAAGTGCTGGTGCAGAACAGTGTTGGTTGGTTCTTCGGCCAAAAATAAACAAGACTATACTATATGTAATATGTGTATACCTTTAAGAGTTTTTTACTGTGATAAATATGCATGTTTACCAAAACGTAAATTGGAATGTCTGAGCTTGTAATGGTGCAAGCAACAATCTAACACAATTTCTTTCCATTAGATTAAGGAAGAAACAGCTGTTGTCAAGACGGCAGCACGATGCCAACAGTTGAACAGGAAGGATTATAGCACTGAAGTCATCTTAATCCTAGTGCATAAGCACTAATAGAGGCTTTTCTTTCATCACAGATGACTAATGTAGCTAGCCTCTGACACTGGCCTGAACTTCTGACTTACCTAAGAAAACCATATGCTGTTGTTCACAGTGTAATAGATGAAGTAATGTTTCCTTTAGCAAAAATGTCATGAAGGATTTACAAATCTGATGTAAACCATTAAATGGATAGCAACACGAAGCCCAAAACATTAAAATGGTATCCCTGCATTAGCTCTAAAGACATCTTGAAAGAAAACATGACACCCCATACTGCACCTAAATCTATTATATACAGATCATCATGATTTCCTCTTTATCAAATTGAACTGGGCCTTATACTCTGCTGAGTGAGGCATTTCAAAGGAAATTGCTAAGTGCAGGGGGAGGCATCATGTACCAGGGAGTTCATTGCATGCAGACTGCTCTTGCTTAGGAGCAGAAGTGCAGTCCTGAAAGATGGAGAAGAAACTTCATACTGACATTTACTCAAATACTTCTGTTCTGCCCTCATTTCACGCCTGTCTTATCCTGTAATGCTGAAGGTCTTTTTTGATCCCATTTGTAGCAACAGTATACACACATACATGCATTGATAACTTTAAAATTAATCTTAAAAAGTCTACTTACCTCATATCACTATTATATTTAACAAAGATATATTTTAATATACTTTTATTATGATCATATATATTTTGATGAGTTTTACTGCTATGATTACTATTATGATAGCGGTAATTTTTAAATTCTTTCAATTTCATTTCAGTCAATTTTTATTGACCGTACTGGGTATATCACTTACCAGAAAGCCAAGTGCCACGGTGGCACTGTGGGAACAAAAGCTAAGGACAAATTTGCTGCTACAGGTAGTTCAAAGGATTATCACACAGTCCGATCCTTAAATTTTATTAGAAATTGATCCCTTAACTGAATTAACTATCCACAGCAGGTTTTTATCCAAATTAAGTTTCCTTCTTAACTTTGTCTAGAGGCAGATGGTAGTCTTTAAAGATTAATGGAGATATAAACCCTTCTATCTCACATATATAATTACAAATCAATACTGGCTCTCTAATTCATAGAGAACATGTGCTTCTCTGGCTGTGGAATCTTTTGTTTCATTATGCCCAGGTCTAATTGCATTTACTGTCATAAAGGCAAAATGTAGCATTTATCTAAGATGTTAATCTGTTGCTAGTGCTGGCCACCAAATGTGGGACCATATGCTTCCCTACTGCAAAGACAGAGACAACCAAAATTGTTTTAACAGAATTAAAATTTCCTGCAGGAAAAATACATGGGAGACCAGTTCTCTTCTCTCACCCTTCGGTGTAGTGATCCCACACCAGTAGCGTGCAGGGGCAAAGGTCCCACAGGTCACCTCTGTGGCAAAGACTCGATTTAATCATCTGAGACAAACCAAATGTGGTTCTAAAGGACATTTCTCTTCTAGCTGTCAGATGTTATCATAACTATAACTGTCTTTCTGTGCATGCACATTCATCTGCACATCTGAGCAACCCAGACTGCAAGGGATGCCCCCACCCAGAGGAGCCAATGGCCCTTCTACGAGTGAGAGGCTCGAAAAGAGTCCTTTCCTCTGTGAGGTAAGGCTCATGAGGTACAAAATAATGCACATTACTTTCTCTTTAGACAGTTCATTTCTTATTCACAGCAATCAGAAACACTAAAGACTGCTGGACTTCTTTTTCCTTAACTGCTGTTAAATGTCTATCATAGAATAGCATTCAGAATAAAAATTGATCCACCAGGTCCAAGACAAAGAGAACATAAGAGGCACTGTACTACTCTAACTGTTAATTTGGTTTATAATTCTTATTTAGAAGTGGTCTAGCCTTCTTTCCACTGAATAGTATTTGTACTTACAATCTTTCTTCACTTTTGTGTTCAAATGAAAGTATTATAGAAGCATTATTGAAGTACTACACTCTTATGATGGCTGAGTATCACCTTTCCTTGTCTTCATTTGAATAAGCATAAACTTCCAGCAAGGATCCCAATTCTCAACATAAGCAATTGCTTTTCCGGTGAGTGATCGGCCCATCCATTTAACTAGTTCAATGTAACACTTTTGCAAAGCGAGACCTGAACCACTACCTCACTCTCCTGCATGCAAAGACTGTCTCTTATTACAAATTTTAACAGGATCTCATGAGCCCACTTAGCACAACTGTCCACAGACACTTGAGGGTTTTTCCATGTTAGGTCCATCATAATAAATTGTACATAGGAGTTTCATATTTTTATTTCAAACAAAAGAATATCAATAACTTCCTGTAAATGCATTAGTAGATAGTGGTTTTCTGATAACCAAGGACTATAAAACCACTCCTCCTCCTAATTTTATCTGGCAAATATTTGGCAGGAATCAGAGTTCTGATTCTGCAGTTCCTCTGTCAGTTGTACCATTTAATGAAATTATTGTTTCCTGCTTGATTTAATAGTGAGCACAGACTGGGTGGGGGACTAACTTCATATTTGACCCTCACACAGAGCTGACTGTTGATTTGTGGGATTCATAATTCCTGTGCCAAAAACACATTGTTCTAGTAATTTGAGTTCCTTCACAGAAGTCGACATTTTTCTACAACTGCTTCTTTTGTCATGTTCATTCAGCTGTGCTGTACTTTTAGTAATTAGTATATGTTTAAATTTGAATGACTAGACTACCACTTCTTAGCATCAAAGTAAAATCTATCTGACCTTTCAACTTCAGAGAAAAAGGAACAATATTTTCATTTAAATTTTCCTTGCTTACACCATAAAATGACTTTTTTATAAAAATGCCTGAGTTTTTTTGACTCCTGCCTTTACAAGTTAAGTATCTGATGCAGTGTCATCCACCAGACCATTACCACGGTTCCTGGATTCAGCCTTTCCGTACCCATCTTCTTCATCAAGTTGCTCTGTACAGCTGCAATGCAAACTGCATACAGACAACGCTGAGGATATGTCCCTGGCTGCTTTCATGTCTGCTTGCAGCTTCTGACATTCAGATTTAATCATGCATAAGCCATCTCCAGAAATCTGGGCTTGGGAGAAAAATTTAGGAATTACATAGCATTATAGAACAGACTATAGGGGGTGGTTTGTGCCTGTGAAAAGGGGGAAGGACTGTCCTCTCGTTTCTTCCAGAGGAAATGTCAGGTCCGCAAAAAGGGAAGGAAGGAAAAGTAAGGAAGTGTTAAGTAAGGCCAAGTAGGTCCAGCTCTTATGACTTGGTGTAAATCCCTAAGCCCTTTGGATTTGCCTCAGGAATGATGGTAAAGCCCATGATGTCAGTGCATGCCCCTGTCCAGAGCACGAGGAGATCTGCCACTCCACCACCTACAGACAGCCCAACTTTGAAACAGTATTAAACAATACAGAATCAAACAAAAGAAGAAAAATCATCTTTCCCCTGGCCAGACTGGCCATAAAAAAGAAACAAAATTTTTAAATTTTTTAACTCCATAAATAATAACCACCTGAACTTTAAGCTTATTTTGCGGACGACACGTAGTGTGAAAGCATCTGTTCTTCAAACTGCTGAATTTATTGAACACCTATGACATTTTTGCTGGACATCTTTGTGTTGAGCTTGCCTCCAAATGCCATTCTTGCTTATTGTTTTTCTTGTACTCTCTGTTTAGACAGTATGTTTACTCTCTGTTTACTCTCTCAGGCTGCCCAGAGAGGTTGTGGAGTCTCCTTCTCTGGAAATATTGAAAACCCACCTGGATGCGTTCCTGTGCCCCCTGCTCTAGGTGTGCCTGCTCAAGCAGGAGGGTTGGACAAGGTGACCTCCAGAGGTCCCTTCCAATCCCTGCCATCCTGTGATTCAGGCCTGGGTGGATATTTTTAATTGGTGTGTATTTCTTTTCTCTCACTACTTGTTTCTATGCTGACTGGGAAGAATATTTTTTACAACTGCAACTATATACCGGTTTTTTACAAAGTCATCAACATCTTGCCATAACATTGCTTGGCTTATGTATTAGTAATTCCACAAAATGACTCAGTCTCTAATTAATCCATCTGACAACTATTCAAATTCCTACAGCTCAGTGGGACACAGTGGCTAAGAGCTGTCCTTGTCTTGCCTGCTTCTAGTAAGTTATATGTGCTGGCCTGTATTATTTTCTTAGGTGGAATTTCTAATAATTTAAACTGTACTTCAAGCTCCTGCTTTAAATCTTTGCTCTCTCAAAATTTACTTTATGCAGCACTGTTTCTCATTTTGATCTTTGCGCTGCAGAGAGAAAAGTTGAAGTGATGCAACCCTTCCCTCCAAGCTGATGGACTGTTTTGGCCACATTTGCTTCTTTTTTTGGGCCAGAGATTATGAGGGTGGTTTTGAAAGTACAATGGAGGAACGAAGCTGATAAAAATTTATACTTATTACCTGATAGGAATCAACTATCCAATGATTATATTGACCACTGCTGCACAAAAAAAAGGAATATTAGGCTATTCAATTACTTATTGCAGTCAGTTTTGCTGGGAGGATACATCAGGAAGGACCGAGGAAATATGCGTCTGAGCAGGAAGAATGAGGGAATGAAGGTGTACATGTATGTATGCCCCAGAGTTATTGTTGTACTCCCCAACACAACGAGGGAAATGACTACACAGCGATTATAGTTATTTCTTTTCCAATGTTGGAAAAGCCACCATATAGACAACCCAGCCAGGGCTGCATCTGGTTTGACAGGTAGTATCAGAAAGAGAGGACAGAGGCAAGGAAACATCTGCCAGCTGGCCTTCTCCTTGGTGGCAAGGGTCACTCCCTACCTCCTAACAGTATAAGTGTCTCCCTTTCTATTGCACCTGGCAAGCCTGGTGAAAAGCTGAAACGGTGAGTGTCCCATGTCATGTTTCCTGGGCTCTGACAATCCTCCCACCTTTGCGTAGTTTCCGGGAGGTACCACAGGGAGCAGAATGGTGAGAAATGAAATGCTAACAAAACATTGGTAATGACCTTCATTAGGCAAAGAGCTAATCAAGTTTAATTGAGTGAAAACTGCTGGATGGGCATTAATTCACTCTGAGAATTTTTTTGTCATTTATCATAGATTGGTCAGAAAGTGGTTTAAGCTGTTTCAAAACAGCGATGAACAAGCATCCTCTTTGGAGCCAAATGTGCTGATGGAAGAGGGTGACATCTTTGCAGAGCTGACACACAATCATTCAGTAATCCTTCTTAGTCAAAATCAGCTGAACTGACTACTTTAAATAGCATCTCTTTACTAACAGCATTTTGCGGAGTGCGTGCCTTTTTTCCATCCTATGTCACTTTTAAACAAAAATAAGAGTTCAGGCTTACAAATAGATGATCCCTATGTCTAAGACTTTGTGTTCTCTGTTCTACAGCCTCGCCATGGGCTTCTCAGATGTCACTATCCTCTGAAGAAAAGAGTTGGCAGCTCCATAAAGATAACTGACAAGTGTGCAGCATCTTTGGTTGAAAAAAAATAAGTGGATTTATCTGAACAATGTATTATGTATGAGCAAAACACCTGCAAGAAAGGATGGGGCAGGGGACAACAAGAAAACTCTGTCTTAGAAGTCAAAAAGTGTAGGGATAAAATGAGAATCGCCAAAAGTCAAGCTGAGCCCTGACAGTTGACAGGTCCTGTGACCTAGCAATATAAATTAAAATAGATGTATACCATTCTTTGACAGTGTAGACAAAAAGAGAAATGAAATTGCAGTGAAGTTGCTATACAGTAAGAATGGAGTTGAGATCAAAGATACTGTTGGCATGGCCACCCCAAAACTTTCTGACTCAATCTTCTGTAAGGGGAATGACAGCAAAAGCCAGAGAGCTACCAAAAATGCGTATATAACACTAAATCACATTCGAGATAGAAAAGTTTTTAAGGTTTGGTAAAATTAAGCAAGGCAGAACAGATAATCTCTTGCCCCAAATATTGAAACAATTCACCTATGAATTCAATAGTAAGCAACATAACAAATATAATTCAGAAAGAGAAAAACAGAAAAACTGACAACTTTACACCTGTTACTCTGAGCTCAACAATGTGCAAGTCTTTTTAAGAACTCCGGAGAAAAGGGTATTCTGAGACATGGAGGTAAATGGAAACCTGGGATAAAATACATCATGACTTTAACAAGGTAAATACAGATTTTGGTAATAAAATAACTTATTGTATTAAAGATGGGGGGCTGCAGCAGATCTAACCTATATGGACTGCCATATTGATTTGATACTGCACCATATATGGAGCATAACCACATACACAGTTATACAAACAGATTGGGAAAAGTGCAGGTTTGTAAACTGGGGAAAGACGTAGCTGAAGAGAGGTAGCAACACATTATGCTGAAAAGCTCATCGATTAATTGGGGGAAAGGGAGTCTTCCTATTAAAATTTCTCAAGGTTCCCTCTTACTAATGACCTTACTATTTACTACTTTACTACTGCACAGAAATAAAAATATGAAATTTACTGAGAGTATGAAATTAGGGATATCAATTTAGAGAAAGTCCAGGGTATTATACAGGAAAAATGGATGAATAGAAGGACTGGAAAAATAAAAATGAGACACAAGTGCATGTATTTAATAGACCTAATAACTAGATTTTATGCTATAAGCCAGGGGACTCATCAGTTTGAAATGACAGATATTAATTGGTGATAAGGCAACCATGAGACACAGTGTAGTACCGCAATTAAAAAGGCATATGGAGTCCTACATATATCTAGCTATATCAGGCTAGATGGCGGAGTTTTAATATCATCATAGACATTGATCAAACATTACTTAAAATTATAGTGTCACTCTGATCACTCATAATAAAGAAAGATGTATTCAAACATGGACAATCACATGGGAAAGAACAGAATCTACTCAGCATGAGCAACTAAGAAGCAACAATAAAATTGCCATTTGCAAGTACTCATAAATATCTTGGGTGGGAAGCTACATCTAAGTTAATGGAAAACGTCAATACCAAATAAATGCGTAGAAACTTTTCATTACCAACTGTAGGCTGAAAATTAGAAATCCATTTCTATCTATCAAGAGGAGCAAGGTTCCAGCACACCCATCAAGAAGGACAAACAACCCAATCTTTAAAAAAGCTCAGTATGTTTATGAAATGGATTAGAGACAGTAGCTTTTTTATAAGCTGCAAGGTAGCACTCAGTGAGCTAGGAAGTTCTTTCCAGCCTAGCATCCTCCTGTGCTATGTTCCTACACTAGGGTGGAAGAAGCAAGAGAGAGTAGCTACATTAAATATATAAAAAAAATCTCACATTAAGCTTCTAAAAGAAAATGAACTCAAGAACTTCAGAAAAAAAAATTATGTTTGGCTTTGAGAGGGGGAGAGCAGGCTGGTTAAAATCAAAGACCAGGCAGTGGTCCATGCAAACCATTTGTATGCTAGTGCAAGAACGTAAGGAGCCATAAAATAATACCTGTGCTGTATAACCTCACCTGCAGCACTCGGCAGAACCCTGTATTACTTGTCTATTGGAAATGGCCAGGCTGGTAGCAAGCCCCTGGAAGAGTGGAGGCAAGGACATGCAGCTGGACTCAAGAATCATGATAATCCCCTGGGGTGCTCTAAGACTGACATGAAACTTCTGAAAAAGAAGTTTCACAGGGAAACAGTTTGTTCAAGTATGGTAGCCAGGGATGCTGAACCAAGAGGTCCAGACTGTTTTTGTAATAGCAACATCAGCAGCTTCAACCTCTGCTGGACCTCTGAGCAGGAGGAAGAGTCATGCTCCTTACTGTCTTTCCACATCCTCTCTCTCCTCTGTGCTCCTTCCTCAAGCTAACCATGCACAGCCACATGCTGAGGTGCTGGAGTAGCAGTACGGCTTCTTGTCCAAACCTCTTGGCCCCAGGCTCCTTTGAGAAAAATGTGCTAGGCCAGCCAGAAACATTCTTCAAGCAGCATTCAGTCCCTCGGCCACATCTTGAACCACACAGACCCAGATCATGGATTTTTAAGAAGCAGATCCTTAAGACCCTGCTCATACCAAAGCCCTGCACAACCTAAATGAGACCTCTTGGTGGGTGTAAAGATGTTGGAATCAGAGGGACGAAGGGAGATATGACCGACAGTATTAGCAGAAGTCTTTTATTTGCTGGCCAAATTTTTAAAGATATAAAAATTTCACATATAAAAGCAGGGATCTCATGATTACTCCAAAAAGGTCTTACTAGTTGCTGTTTCAGTTAAGGACCTTGTTGCATTTCATGTCACCACATTCAGAGGCAGGTTATAAAACAGATCATTAATTCGTAAGAAATATTGAACTTCCAAAAAAGCACTTCAAGCCTGGGACTGCTCTTTTTCACCTGTGTGGCTTAATCATTTTTATGTCCTAAAATGTGCAACTATCACAGCTGTGCTTCGGTTCAAATTTCTGCAATACAATTTACTGTGGAAAACTCCTTGGTAGCATTGAATATTCACTCCCCTCGTGAATGTCTTACATTCATAAGTCTACGCCTTTGTCTTCAGTTTGCTTGTGTTGCCTGGTGTTGTCCTTGGGAGCTGCTCTATCTGCCGCTATCTCCTTTGTCCGTTGTTCTCAAGAATCACTGCTCATCTCATTTTTTGCATCCTGCTCTGCTTTCACTTGGTATGCAACCTTTACTTATGTAGAGATAATTACATAAAGTATATTTATATGAAAACATGGTCTTGCTGAGAACATAGTTTAGTATTTTTACAATTATTTTCTTGGCTGATTCAGTGAGCCTGCTTTTGTCTGACTGAAACTAATCAGAAGTTTATGACTGAGCTGAATGGGACTTAAATGGGTACAGAACCATCCTATATAAGGGCTAATTAGTCGAGGTAAGTATAAGAGACTAAGTACCACTACATGATTTCTTCTAGCAGGTGTGACTACCGTATTTCAGTGTATTTACTTCTGATTTTCAGAAAGGGTATTTTTTTAGAACAGTTGTATAGTGCTCAAGGTTGTAATATTATTCCTGTAGCTTCAGGATCCAATGTTTTGCAAGGTGTCATATTCAAAGGTAAGACAGATTCCTATGATGTCCACATTTCTGCTAACTGTGCAAGTCCTACAGTGATTTGAATTAATTATCTGTTTCTCAGTAAGTACTGAATTAAGGGCATAATTATGATTCTCTAAGGATCTGATACTAGTAATTGTTTGGGCAGCCCGGTGAACTATTTTACTAGCATAAGCTAATCTTGCCACAACCTGTATTCTTAAAAACTTACTAAGTACAGTCTTTCACATTCAAATATCTGTTTCTTATGACATATTAGCACAATATTTATTCACTTAACTGTGGCAGAACCTTAAAATCCAATTCATGGACCAGGCCTTGCTGGCTAAGAATTTACACGGAATATGAAGATCACAGCTGACCCTTAGCATTTCTGCACATGCTGCACTTGGGCAAGAAAAAGAGACAATGCTGATGGTAAGCATTTTTCCCCGCACACCAGCTGCCTAACTATTCTTAACTCAGTCAAACAGTTTATTTTTCATTTTCCTTGCTGTTAGCTGTTTTTTAACTATTTCCATCCTCATGTACAGGAGAAATATTATTGCATGGCTAGCCAGAAACCTCCTAAAATGGTTTAATCAGAGCTTATAAATTATTATATTATATATTATTTCAAGAATATGTCAGATAATTTCATTTTTGTGCACTCTCTTTTCTACTTCACTGTTTTCAGCGTTCATGGTTATATTGCTGGTCACTTGCTAATGGAGGCATAGAATAAGCACACTGTAATGCCTAGCAGTAGTTGTTCATGCCTGACTTGCATGGATTGAAACACCTGTCTGTCATTATTTGGTGATGCAGATGGACAAAAGTATTATGTGATTCTGCTAAAATCAAGCTGCACTGTAAGCATGCAGACTCACTGAAGACGACCACATAGCCTCCCCTGATCTGCTCTGCATGCAGATACGCTCAATCTCACTGGTATCTACTGGTTCCAGGGAACACCTCTTGCTCACTTAGGTCCTGCCAGATACTGCCACTATTTACCACTCCAGCAATACTCAGTGAAGTCCCTATCCTCTTATTTAGCTTTGACAAGTGGAAACTTATCCTAACTCATGTTCATTCAGGACTATAACATCGTTTCTTCGCCTGTTGCATTTACTGACTCCCTTTGGAGCCACATCTCCAATAGCTCTACTTCTCCTATGAAAGCAAACTGCTGGACTTTTTAACATCTTCCCTAATTTTATTGACTTCTTTCACTCAGTACTAAAGTAATCGAATTCTGCCTTCAGCCAGGCCACTTTTAAATCTTCAGATCTTTAAATTTTCAGATCTACTCATCACGCTTTCTCGATTCCTTGATGCTCATCCAGCATGAAAAAAAAAGCTTTAAGTTTTGTGAACTTCTTAGCTCCTTTGCATCCTTTCTCACGATACCTGCAAACCACTTGACAATGATCAGGCTGCTGCTGGTTTAAGAACAGAACTTTATTGCTTTGCTGCATTCCCCAATCTGTCTGAATTATTCACTGTTTCCTAATTCCTTTATAATATAAAGTCTTGGAGGCTGAGATTTTTTTTTTTTTGTCTCATGCTTATAAAGCAAATTGAGCCACGAAGCCCTGGTTCAAAACCAGCAGTAATATGCTGCTAAACACATAACCACTGTTCAGAGGAGGACATGAGAAGAGAGGCAGGCGTAAGGCATTGGCAGGGATTTTTCCTTCTTGACTTCCTTTTCTATTTGCCCAGCAAAAGAACGGCAGCATAAAAGCACACAGATTTATAAAATTAGAGCTGCGATTTTGGTTAGGCTTGCAGAATAGGTTAAGCCGTTTTAGCAGTTAAAAAATCCTATTGGAAAAAACAAACTGAAAATTGGTGACGTTACATGCTTCTCTCATGTAATTCATGCCAAAGTATTATTACTTAACAACTGTTAAAAAAGTATCTACAGACCGCAGATAGCCTAGGAAACAAGTCTTAAATCATACCAAGAAAAAGTTGCAGTAGAACTGATTGCCCTTTTTTCCACTCATTCCTATGGCTGACTTGGAAAAATTTAGCTGATGAAATCAGCTGCCAGAGTTGGCGCGCCTTACGTGAAAACGCTACACAAAAACATCACTGCTTTCACAGATTAAATTTCTGTCTCCATACATGCTCCCTCTTGATGCATTTTCTCTACATTTTCCATCAAGCCTTTTAATGCACGTTAAGCTTTCGTATACATGAGAAAAACTGTGGTTCGACAGAACACAGTCGGAACACCGCCGGGACAGCACGTCTTCTTGCGTTCGGTCCACTCGACGCAAAAATATTGTTATTTATCTGCTAAATTCTAATGAGAACACATGATACCGGGGAAGATGTCTTGGCCAAGTAACCTGCCAGAAGCCGTATGTAAGAGAATAAAGACGTGATTTGCCCAGTCCGTGCCGTTGCTGTTGTGCTGCGCAGGTACCGTTGGTCTGACGCCAACGTTTCAGACCATGAAGTAACGGCCGCGGTTCCCCACGGGGCGGCCGCGATGCGAGAGGCGCTTCCACCGGCGCCTGAAGGGGCCCGGCCGCTTCCTCCTGCGCTCCGGCGGGGCAGGTACCGCCTGCGTGGGCGTACACGCTCCCACCCGCGGCGCCGGACCCCGCGGCTGCCGCCCAGGCTTCCCTCCCGACAGCGCCGGCGGCTCGGCGCGGCGCGGCCCACGCGTGGGCGGGCAGCGGGGAGCCCGCGGCGGCGGCCGGCGGGAGAAGCGGGGCGGCCGAGCCTTACCTCAGGTGCAGGTAGTGCACCAGCTTCGTCACCACAGTCACCATCTTCCCGGGTCACCTTCCCCGCAGCCGCCTCGGGGGGGGAGAAGGCGGGCGGGACACACGGCCAGAGGGCGACGCTCCCCGGGGGCTCCTCCCGCAGCCGCTCTCCTCCCGCTGCTTCACCGCCCTCGGTCCCCCCGGGGCGGCACCGCCCTCGCTTCTCCGCGGAGCCGCCGCCAGCGCCCGGCCCCGCTACGGGAAGACCCGCCCGGCCTGAGGGCGGGGCCGGCGCCCCCAGGCAGGGCCGCCCGACCTCGGCCCCGCCGCCCGCCGCCCGCCCCCCGCCCGGTGCCGCCGGGGCGCCCCCCCGCCCCTGCCCGCCCTTCCCCCCCTGAGGGGCCCGGCTTTGGCGGGGGTGCCCCGGGGCCGCCTTCCAGCCACGACGGCGCCTTGGGACGAGAGGGAGACGCGGGGAGGCCGGCGGGGTCTTGGGTTGTTTCTGAGGTGGCCGCATCTCTCCCCAGAGGGCCGGAGAGGGGTGCCAGGGTCCCCGGCCCCGGGTGGCGGGAGGATCGCCGGCAGCCGGGGTGCGGTAACGCTTGGGGTAGGTGGGCCGGCAGCCCGAGCACCCCGCGCCGCGTGGGAGAGCACCGGCCGCGAGGTGCGAGGGTGGAGACGCTCCGCGGGAGCGGGGGGACGGTCCCATCGCTGCCAGTGGCACGGCAGAGACCCACACGGTGCCTGCGTGCGCCTTCAAAGGCTGCTCAGTGGGGAGAAGCTCAGCGAGGAGCAAGGGGAACGGTTGCTGGTCTGGGTAACCAGCTTCGCCGTACAGAACCGGCGTCTTCACCCCGTTAGGCTGAGCAGAAGACTGGGGAAGAAGAGGTGATTTGATCACGGTATATAAGCGCCTACGCAGGAGGATTTGTCATAGCAGAGAGCTCTTTCATCTACCAAAGACATAAGAAGAACCAAAGGACTGAAGCAGAAGCTAGACAAATTCAGGCTGGGAACAATGAAACGCCTTTGTGTTACCGTAAGGGTATTGAAACACTGAAACAATTTATATATAAAACACTAGTGAATCTTGGATCTCCTCAAATTTTAGCTCTGCAACGGATGACTTCCTCATATAAATCTCTACGTCTGTTTGATGAGGGTTGTAGAGAAAATTCTGTGGTCTTTGTTACTGTGGAGATCAGCCTAGATGATCACAGAGCAGTAACTCCAGGTTTTCAAATCTATTAATATTGATTACTTAGTTTCTGGTGCACTCCGAATTTGAGAATGTCCCTTCAGCCTTATTCTCCCCTTCTTGTGCTTCCACCTTGGGCACAAGACTCTTGAAAAAATAGCATGCGCTAAACGTAATTCAAAACCAAACATAATGCACACGTTGACTTGTATGAGGGAAGGTTGTAAACAAAAGTCTTCCATATTTTCTGACTCCGAATTCTTGATATAATAAATTACGTAATAAATGACACTTACTCTAAGGAGGCATTTCATTGTGTTGATGGTATTCAAATTACTGAAACTTAGGAACAAAGAGAACTCACAGTACATGAAATGTTTCAAGTTCACCAGGAAGTATTTAGGGACTGTGGATAGGTTGGAAGTAAGTAGTGCCACAAAAATACAACTTACATTTTTAATATACATTAGAAGGTTGTACCTGCAAGTTACTATTCAGCCACTGTGCCCTTCCGAAATAAGGTGGTGACTGTGAATTGTATTACAGTTTTTCTCGGAGTTCATTGGAAATTCTCATTGACAGTAAGAATTTTAACTCATTTTGTGGTTCGCTGTCATCTCTAATCCCTTCTCTCTGCATGTTCTTGACAGTATCAGACTTGTGAGAAAAGCATGTTTAGTTATTGGTGATGAATCAGAAGACAGAAATTCTGTAAACCTACAGGAATTGATGTAGTTAAAATAGGTTTCATTTTTTTAGGGTTAACACTGCTATGTAGAATATTTGTTGCCCATTCTACGTACAGCTTTATACCCCATTCCTCAAGCTTGTTGTGTTCATTACTGTCACTGTTCTACTCTATATAAATTCTTTCTATACTTCCTGTATTTCTTAGCTCACGTCAATTAAAGCTCCAAAATACGTGCCCTTCACTTGCTAACTTGTTCTCGTGCTCTGTGCTGCTCTCTACACCGTTTACAGCTCTGCTCCAGCAGTGGAGCAGAGGTGCAGTGTTTCACCTCTAGCAGGTTTAACATGCTGGCTTCTTTTTTGTAGTTAGTGATCCCCCTTTTCATATTTGTTCTTAAAATTCATTAATTCTTACTAGCATTCCTTAGCTTAATCTTTACTTGCTAATTCTACACTTGTATTTATTCATATAATACATTTGTTGGCAAAAAGATTGAAAAATCTGAAGTAGCTGTGATCTAACAGTTCTGTTGCAATTCAAAGTGCTCATTCCCAGAAACATGGATTGTCTTACTAGACTGAAAATTGATCTGACATATTTGATTTTTTTCTTTTTTTCCCTGCAAGAATTTAAACTTTCCATGAAATACAAATTCTGAAAAGTCTGTTTTACAGTTTCTAAAAGGACCTATCAAAATATTTGAAATAAAACATACACTTTAGGAGTTTTGTTTCAGTATTTCTTTGCTTTATTCCATTGTTTGGCTTCAATTTTCTTACATCATTTTCTGGTATAATTCAGTAGTCAACAGGATAACATACATGTTTTAATTATATTCTGTCAACAGATTTCTACAAAAAGAATATCTTTCCGTGAAACTTAGATTTTGTGTAATCAGCATGTTCTAGCAGAAAGCTACCCATCAGAAAGTTTTAAATCATTCCAAGCATTGAAAATAGAGCCTGCTATTTTCACCATGCTAAGCGTGAAAGCAAAGCTTTTCAAGTTAAGGTATTCGGTCACACATAGTGGCCAAGTGAGGCATAGGGTGTCGGAAAGGGGAAATTAATTCCTAATCCGATTAGTTAATAGATGGCTTATTCCCAGCTGTATCATCGTATGCTCTTTTTACAGTATCTAATTGATTTAATACAATTCTGTTTTTTCACATTCTTACATTTTTGGCTTGCAGTCCTTGTTGGGATGTACACAAATCAACAAAGCTCAGCACGTCAGAAAAGTCCATGTAGTGAGGTTGACATAGCAGGCGACCAGAATAATAGGTGTGATTATGGGTAAAGAATTTGAGAAGGATCTACCCCTTTTTGAAGTCAGAGCTTTGCCTGCAGAGGAAGTCCTTGGGAAAGGATTTGAATAAGATCCGTAAAGCGAAGAGGTACAGTCCGTATAAATATAAAATGCACTTTGAGTGTTGTCAGAAGAGTTCACCGACTCTAAAAAGGATCAGGTGATTATGATGAACTGTCAGGAGAATATAGTAGCTCTCAGATGTCCTGAGCATATCATGTTCTAATACATAAAAGCATCCAGTTCTGCCTAGAGAATTAAGCGTTCATAATTTAACACAATCTGTAGGCAGAACTCCAGAGACGAGGCAAAAGAAGATTGTGGTGACAAAACTGACTTGTATTTGGTAGCTTGAGACAATCTGCACTTGTGAGGCTGGTACTCTATAGCAGCTGTTGCCATTATGAGCCCTAGAATTTGTGTGAGACACAGTTTTGATAATTTTGAAATGTACAGATCTTTTTTTGATGGAGAAAGCAGGTTTGAGAACAGAAACGCCCCATGAACTACTAACATCAGCAAGGATCTCACTGCAGCCTCAGAAAGAGTGCTTATGATGGCAATAAAATCATAAATGCATGGCATTTGTACTGCTGGTGTAATCTAGTTGTCTCGTAGATATATAATCTAATAAAAGCAGCAAAAGTTAAATGTCAGATTTTTAATCTCTTCATCAGTTGGTTTGTACCAAGGACAATATTTACACACACTTAATAATAAACAATCCTTACGTGTGCTTTATAATTTGCTTTCCTTAACTAAGCAATAAGATATTTCAAAGTTTAAAATGAAATTATATAAGATACATGCCTTCCTAAAATTCCTACCAACTCTCCATGTATATTAGTTAAGAATATATGGAAGAATGTTTCCTATACTGTTTCTGTACAAACTATGGTAGCTTGAAATTTGTTCATCTGCCATTAGTTCGTTGTCAGGTGTCATTTTTGCCCTATTTGCCTCCAAAGCCAACCTGAATCAGTATGAAGAGGATACTGGAGCACTTAGCCATACCATTAATTTTCATGGAAAAAGGCATTTTGTGGGAAAAAAAAAAGATGCAGCTTCAAGGTAACAGCAAGACATCAATTTTCCATGTTTGAAATTAACATAATGTTTTACATAATGATCCTTTCCGTTGATCATTAAAATAACATAGTTACCTCGGCAACTGGAACAGTCTGCAAATGTTATCTAGTGATACATAACACATTCTATAAATACGTACAACAAATAAGGTATGAAACATTATCATTAGGGAAAAAATATTTTTTTCGATAAAAATACCTTCTGGTCTAAGCAGATTTTTGTGAGAAAATTTCAGTTTAATGCAACTTTGTTTTTAATCAAAACTGATTTTATTTGCTCAAAACCTGAAGACCCAATGTTGTTTCATTTCCTGACAATGGAAAACAGTAGTTGCTTTTCAATTGCAACTTGCATTTTTCTTTAAATATTTCAATGGCGAATGTTCAGGAAATAAATTTGTTTTTAAAGCAAGGATTGCGTGCTTAAAAAGCTGCTGGAAAATATGTCACACCAAATAATTGACTGATTAATTTGGTCGGGAGAGTTTACTGCTTTAGATCTGCATGTATCCACTGTCATTGCAGCCCCCACGTTCTCTTCTTGCTGGTACCCCTGTGAGTCTAACCTGGATAACTGAGATATTATGGGACTGAAATGAACAGGTATTGACACGCCTCACCTTTTTTCTTTTTCAAGCAAAACTCAATTAACTGTGTTTGCAGGCGGTTTTGGCTGTCTTAAACTGATTTTTTGTGTACCAATGATTTACTGAAAAATTTTGCCAGGACCTAGTTAGCAGCACATCTCCCATTAGAATGGAAAATTGCTCCCAGCTGGGTAAGTTGGTTCATATCCTGTAAGTTCTTTTTCATTCTACCTGCGCATTGAAGCAGCTACATTCTTGAAACACCCTCATCCTTCCATCTTTGCCACTCACTGCCTGCCCTTCTCTCTCCTGGGAGCGTACTAAGGAGTGCTCCCCACTTTCGGACAGTGAAGTAGTGTTAAAACAATTCCTTAGAATTTAGATTAATTTTAAATGCTAAATTCAGATTAATGTAAATATGATTTGCTGTTGAATTTGCTCATGTAATTTGGCTAATATCTACAATTTTTTTCAGTTAGTACCATATGAGATATCAAACACATTGATCTTTTTTGTCCTTTTTAAAGGCACATCTTTGTGTGGACCTCTGTCAAGGTTTATGAAGTGAACCGAAGCACTTTTTCAGTGTATTTTGAAAGCTACTGATGTAGATGTAATTTCAGTGCAAAGGTGTCCAAAGACTGCTAGGAAATCAGTAATTCTTAATGTTTTTGAGCATTTTGCCATCACCCGTGTTTTATTTAAACACTTCTCCTTTTGCTGCTGAATATCTGGTGACAAGATAGCTCTGAGAGAGGGTCTGGGTATGACCATAGAAGTGGTCATTTGATAGAGTATTGCTCTGATAGAGGTAACGGGATCTTTGCTGTTGGAGACGGGAGTAGACCCTTTGTTCACAAATCACTTTGCAAATCCACAGCAAATAATCTCATGTTAGGATTTCTTTTCATTGGAAAATACAGAACAGTAGTGGCCAGGCTGTGACGATCTTTGATTTAGGACAATGTCAGCAAGAGACTGAAAGTACCTTGCATATTTCTTACAGGCTCCAGTTTCAACCATCGTCTTCATATTTTATTGTGACTGTTTTCTGGGGTAAGCAACCTTAAAAGATTGGGGCCAAGAACTTTCCTCAGATTTTGGTTGTCCATAGTTGGTGCCCAAGTGTCACTTTCCAAATCCCCAGTCCAAGGCAATGCCATGCTACAACTACACATCAGGATGACATCCAAGCGCACATCTTTCCTTTCTTTCACCCTTGTTGGCAGAGGAAACCTGAGTGTATGAACTGGGAGATCGCTGCAAGGTATCCATTTGGTCCCCTGAACTGGAGAATGAATGGAGTAGGGTGTTAAGACCATCACAGAGCATGCCTGCCCTACAACATAAGCATAACTGTGCTAGTGTGTCTGAAGAGGGACTCTAAAGGGATCTGTATCGTTCTCCCTGAGCAGAGGAGAGGTTGGGACACGGGTCTGCATCTTAAAATCATAGCCTTACGCTGAAATGTTTAAAGCCAATAATAAAGGTATTAATTACATCATCAAATTTTATAACCATTCCCAAGACCTTTATCCTCTCTGACATCTAATGAGAGAGTGCATGCTCTCTGGGGCTGTGATTAGCTCACAAAAAGGAGAGATTAGAGTATTAGCCATTACTGAGCAGATGGATCATTACACAGGAACTTAAACCAAGAAATAAATATTCTAACTAAGCCACATTTAGAAGATACAAAATATTCAAATAAAGCTTTAAATACCTGGGGAGATTAGCAAGGATCTAACTTTATGGTGTGACAACATACATACCAGATGATGGAATGAAGAATGTGTAAGGCTTTCACATCTTTTCTTGGTTTGATGTAGCTCACTTGGTCACGATGGGTATTTCTAGTCAAGAGCCTGTAGGCCACAGGAGTCCTGTGCGTGAACATCCAACACAGGAGACTGCAGTCAGGTGACTCATCTACCCATTGCCAGTGATCCAGTATTATTCATACTGTGCCTTCTATTTTTGTTGGTGCAGCAGTGGTTGGTATTTTTAGGAATACAGAAATAATGAGGACTGTAGGGTTTTGTTTTGCTTGCTTTTTTAAGCTGGGATACAAAAGAGATGGAAATGTTGATCAAGCAGTTTACAGAGGTAGGAAAATGACAGGCTTAGTTTGAATAACTAGCTCTTTACTTCACTAGGAAATTGTAAGTATTTAAATCTGTATTTTTATGAAAACACCTACTAACAATCATTGCATTGTCTGTGTATCAAACTACTCCATAGTTTGATATTTGGCTGTTATTACACATTTGAGTTAGTTTGTTGGTCCCAGAACAACTTTTTGAATCGATTTACACTTTGACATTACATTGAAGGCAGTGCTAGTAGCCTAGGAATATAGGCTTAGAGACTCCAAAGAACTGCATTTTACTCACATTCTTTGTTACAAGTAAGACACTTCACCATTTGGAACAAGAATGCATGCAGAGCCATTTAGATTGAGGGCTGAATTGAGAAGAACCTCTCTCAGTAGGTGTCTGGATATGATGAAAAGGAGTTTCTTGCCTCTGCAAATAAATCTGAAAATTACGTATGGTAGTATGAAGGTATGTAATTTGTCTAACGTTCCAGTGATTTCTGTACCTAATGTTTGCAACTTCTAACCTTCTTCCCTGCAAACTCTGCCTGGAAGTGGATAAAGTCTCCTTCTGCTTGTAATGTTTTCTAGACCGCTACACCCCCACTGATACCTGTGCGAGCTCGTGACTACTAAACTGTATCACAAGGGGTTGAATAGCTTAACGCCAAGCCCACACCAACTAAATTAGACAATATTTCTCTGCCTGGCTGAGTCAGAAAGCAAAGAATTCTGAAAATCCTGGGGCAGAAGCCACAGGCATAGCATCACAGATGATAGTCAGAACTATGGATGTGGGGACCACCTTTCCTACATGCGCAGAAAAGCAGATTGCGGCATACAAATGGCATGCAAGTCTCATGTTATGAGACTCCAGTGCTACAAGTTCAGTCTGCAGATTTTTTCTTCTTTCACTGATCCTGTTTCGTTTCCTCATTCTTTGGCTTTCATCGTGCCTTTTTCCAAACATACATTCCAGTTGCTGTTTTCCCTGTTTTCCTTCTGCATTCTGGAGTGGTCTTTTCATGTAGCCTTTGGCAGATCTCTTGTGAAACACACACAACACCCTTCCTTTCTTCCAGCAGCTCTTCTTTCCAACCTGTCTTGAATGTTATCTGTTAGTCACAAGCAAATTGCTGAGGTGGATCAATGCTTTATTGTTGCAGAAATAGCCAGGTTTCTCATATTCAAAAGTATTAGTACATAGTATTAGGTATAACCTCTGAAGGCTTCTAACCAGCTAATGCCCACACAGATATAGCTCATATTGTGTACATGATGAAAATTTATTTGTAAAATAGGAACTTTGTCTACACTCCAAACATTATATCTAATATTTATCATGGGTCCTCAACACAAAAGTAACTGAAAAGGTTAAATAAATAATGCTGAAATTGTCTTGTCATTCCATATCTGAAAGTAATGCAAAAAGCTAATGACTCTTTAATAAGTGGGCTAAGGCTTTTAATCCTCAACAGAGTTCTTGCTGTGATTTTTTTTCTAGCACTGGCCTAGTTGTATGTGCTTTGGAGAAATCCTGGGGCTAAAGCACTCTTCATATTAGTCAGAAGGTATCTCTTGCTGGTGATTTAAGAGTTTAAATAGAAAACAAAAGTCAAAAATGTCAAGGCTGGGCAATAGAGCTACTACGAGCTGCTTCTGGGCTGACACGCATAGAGGAAAATCCTCTCAGGTTAAAAATAGAAACTTTTTCCACCCATGGATTAACTTTATATCTAATCCACTCATGTTCTGCCGCATGGCACACCACCTACACACAAAAGCTGCATACCGATGAGGACAGAGGTATGAACTTATATTAGACAGCATGTCCTTCCAATCCATTTTTATAGTTCTGAACTGAAACAAATCTGGAAGAAATGTGCAAACATCTTTCAAACGTATAATACCAGTCGGTTATCTGCACACTAATGTTCATGAAGATACAAATCCATCAAACTAAAAATGGTCCATGGTTCAGACCAGTGATTCACTCTCTGGAATTACCTCTGCTGACTTCAGTGTGCAGTGTATTATGCTGAACAACTTGTGAAGTCTAAGTCTTTTCAGTGCTATGGATTTACATACCTGGTTTGTCTCTACAATGACTTACATGTCTATCATTCATGAAAGACAAACTCATTCTTTTGAGAGTCTTCTGAAATGTGCTTCACACTGCGTATACGCTTTCAGTATTGAAACTTTATTGAGAATTGTAAAACTTGCAATAAATTTTAAAATGTTTGATTAGATCAACAGGGGACAGATTCTTCAGAGGCATTATCTGTTCACTAAGATTAAGGCAAATGCAACATTTAGCACTCCCTTGCAAACAGCAATCCAGTCTCGCTCTTCTAAGCAAACTGCAGTTGAAATCCAATAGCTACTATCAAAATTTAAGATGAAATTGCCTTCTAGCAATTTTCCTGTTACAACTTTATTATCCTTAAAGAGATAAAGAGTTACTTGAAGCTGCTACTGTTGCTTGTTTGTTGCTTTTAATTACCACTACTCACACTTTAACATTGGCCACTTGCAGCCAGGGGAGAGAAAAAGGGATATGTAAAAAAGTGGCTGTCAGTAGCATTTGCCTTTTCTTCTTCCAGCACAGCCAGACTATAAATGGATCATTAGGGAAAGATGGAATAGCCTGGAGCTATTGTAGAAAACATTTGTCTGTAGCATCCTCGGAAGCAAGAGGGTCAACCAAACATTGGGGATTATACGTCTGCCTGCTGTTGTCTCGGGCAGCTTCTAGGTGAGAGCTTGGAGATGGAAAGAGATGCAGAGCTGTGTGCTGTTCGTGGATTCTTCTTTGCCAGGAGTTTGCCAGTAAAGGCTGTTTTAAACCTACAGCAGTTTATGCCAGATAGGATGACTTTAAAGTTTTGCAGCTCTTGTGAGAGGCCAGACTCCAGCCTAAATTAGAGTCAGTATTCTATAAAATACGATAAGAAGCGCCCTGAATACAGGACATTCAGATCTGCTTTTTCCTTTTCCTTTTAGGAATTTTCAAGAGTGCTGCATCATTGCTCTTATCCTCCTTACGGTTTATTTGTCTTTAAAAAAGAGACACCATAGCTAATTATTTGCTTAATGGCAAATGTACATACAAAAGCTAAAAGTGATGACATACAATAGCTAACAGTGATGACATTGACATTGCAAAAAAATGTATGATACAAGAGGTCTTACAATTAGACAGTTGCTATGTTCATTTAAATTATGTTGTTCATGAAACCATACAGTGTATATAAATATAAAGGCGAGTATTAATTTTCCATTTCAAAAATCATCTAGAATTGGGTAAATGAAGTTGTCTTTGAACAAGCAGTATGCCAAAATCTGTCCTCCACAAATCATTGAAATTACTCCAGATCCTGAAAGAAAATATATTAGTTTTACATTAATTTTTATAGTGGAATATAAATGTTATGATAAAACTTTAAACAGGCATTCTTTTTATCTTAAAGTTTTTTAAAATTGGCCTGTCTACTTAAACATTTTGCCCAAGGCTTTAACCACCTACAAAGATACCAGCCTCAGCAGCTGCTGATGCAAAATCGGTTGCAGGACGGGGAATTTATTTGCCTGTCCCCATCATTCAGGAATTTACTGCAGCTGTCGATCCTTTTTATCCATCATACAAGAAAGAAGAACAGAAGCCAGTCCTTTTCCCTTAACTATTTTTCAAGATAATATATTCTAGTAAAAACCTATGCTTTTAATTTTACAGAAAATTAAACACTCGGAAATGTGGGTTTGCCATTCACTCTAAGGAAATGCAATGACTGGGATTTACCTCATTTATCATAAATGCCTGTGCATAGTGTTTATAAAAATTGCCTTGGAAGGTGCCTGTTTCTTTCTATTGATTATAAAGAGTACCAGGGAAGACTAGTTTGAAAAACTGTCTTTTTGACACATGAATTAAGTGAGATAGTTTGTTTAGTCAGGACTTAAACATAGTTTATTTCAAGAACGCGAGTGTATCTGCTGTTCGTTAGCAAGATTAACATAAACTGAGTACATTCCAGTCTTAAATAGAAGATTTTTTTAAGGCAAGGCAAATGTTAGCCCAGCCTCTGTCATTAAAAGAAGCACAAATAAAAAGCATGTATTTCTTCTTTAAATGTTGACAATTCTCAAATCAGTGAGACAACAGACATTTCATGGAAAAAAATCATACTGTAAATAGTAATTTTCTATACAGAGTCTAAAAATTTAAAGAATGTAATTATACCTAATGCCAGCCACCAGTGTAACATCAGTGGGAATTCAGACATAACTGCAAGGAGAAGAAAAGGAGAAATGTAAATTTTTAAACAAGGGTGGGGACATGCAATCATTACATTACATTATCAAAGGTCTGCTTAGTTATGTTTCATAAATTATATACTTTACATTTATTGAAATTACAAATGCATATTTAAGTCCTGATCATTCATATACTTGGCCATACCATTAAGCTTAGCCTGGTGGGCTATCCCACTGGAAGGCAAGTCTTAAACCTAATAAGTGTGTGCTAAACAGAGCTCTTAGACTCTCTGCAGAAGAAATGCCTTTTTTATTACTTACCTGTACATGGTTTAGCACAACACACCAATCCCCTGGTACAGTGCCTACATATTGCTGCAATCCAAATAAATTAAGCTGCCTGACATTTTCAGTTTAATGGGTGATGCAGTGCATGAAAGACAGGCTGGGTCTGCACAGTGCAAGATAGCAGTATTGCACAGCATGCTCCCTCCTGTGTCAGGCACTCGCCCTTGCCTCATGCACACTGACCCACATCCCTGCTGTATGATCAACTGCAGGGCCGTTATATGACCCAATATTGCCCCCCACCCCCCCAATAAAAAAAAAGGTGACAGAGCTGTAGTGAGCTGGGGGGCACAGTGCATACGCTCGGAGTCAGCCAGCAGAGCTTTGGTTGGGGAACTGAAAGCAACGATAACAAATCCGGGATTGTTTGGACATCAGAATACTTCATCTAATATAACGATAGAAGACACCTTCTTCCTGTACAAATTATATACAAAGCAGGTTTTGTTGTCGTTTTTGTGAATTCCTTGATTTAAATACAGAAGTTATTCATAAGGATTAACAGTAGTTTAAATTCCAGGACATCATATTCATTAGAAGAGAAATTATGCTTAATTTTTTAAGATGAAGTCTCTGTTGGTGTCTGGCTTAACTTCTTATGGGAACTGGGGAATCCCCATCTTTACGCAGTGCTAAAGGACAAATGGACAAAGCACTGGAAAATGGAAGATGAATTATTATGTAGTAGGAAGAGAATCCTAATTTGTTAGTGATATTTTTCCTACTACTAAATTCTAGAATAAAAATACTAAGCTTGTTGTTATAGGAGAAAAGAACCCCCAAATGGGCTCTCGCAAGGATGGGGTTAAAATATGTTTCCTAATCAGCCATAGCAGCAGCCTTCTGCTAAACAGCATGAGAAAAGGGAGCAGGTTACCAGGGACTGGCAAATGTGATGATGAGTCTCGTTTACAGCAGCAAATTCTTTTTCTATTCTTCCCTTTGAGGGAAGGAGTCTCAGGAAAAAGATGATGTTTCAATGGTAAAATTCTTTATTTTCCTCAATGAGATTTAGTTCAAATGATCTAACTTAAAAACTCTGAATTGGCTTTGCTGAAGCAAGCCTCATTTTCACTCTGAACTAGAGCTAAAGTGTTAATGAGTAGATCTTAAAGTGTCAGGACATGGATGACTATTAATTTATTGTTTTAGAGAAAAACACACACCCCAGATGCTGAAATTATATTTAGGCTGGTTCTGTATGATATGAACTGTTAGATTATGAACTAAAACTCTGAATTTTTATAAAAATAGTGTTTTAAAATTCCGCAATGAAATGAGAATTGAGTTTTAAATGGCAGGATTTAAATACATGCATGAGTCAAATGGATGGAAAATAGAAATATAGATTTATTTAGCTTTAAGAAAAAATTAAGTTAGTCCAGTAATACACTAGATGAATCATAGCTGATTGGTCCTTCAACCTGTGATACTGTGCATATATTTAGCAGTAAACCGACTTACCGACTGAAGTTATGATGATATGAATAATAGTAACTGTTACAGCATAATCCCAAACCCATTCTTCCACAACCAGGGCAAACAGCAGACCACAAATGAAGAAAGTAATTTCCAACGATATCACAAGAACTGTAAATGGAAATAATGTATTTCAAGCACAGTTTTGACAGGCTTTTTCCCATATTCAAAATGGCAGCAATAGGAAGTTCAAATGTCTGACATGGTCATGCAAATTATTTTTTACAGGGTCAAATATTACAATAATGCTTTCATTATAAAGTTCATTTCTAATGTTGCAAAACAGGAGGATTAACAGGATTATGACCAGTTTATATAGCCTAAAGGAGAAATGGTGTGGAAATTTTACTTAGGGATCATCCACACTCTTTGCATATGGCACCAAACAGATATTGTTGATACTGACCTAGATCAATTTTTTCTCTTCCAAAACAGAATTATGTAGTTAAGGGATTATGTTTGGTAAGAAACTCCATAGCTTTCTCCCCGCCAACTTTATTGCATTGTGTGTGTGTGTGTGTATGTATATATATTTACACACACGATATATACCAGAATATGTGTATATATATCAGAACAATTTACAGAACAATTCACATGCAAGGGGAGATAGAGCAGAGAGCCTCCAAGGTGAGCAGAGGCCATCCATCCGTATGGTTCTCATGGTGAATCCAACCAGGAGCCTGGCTTTTCTCAGTGCTGATAGCAAGGCTGACACAGCTGCCACGCACTCACCGTGCCTGACATTCAGCAGCTAGCTCTGTGTTGTGTTAAACCGTGAATGGGGATTACCAGCAAAGCGAGAATAACTAAACTATGATGCCAAAAGGGACTATTAAAGTTATCTGATCAAGAAAATTCCTTCTCTTGGTGGTGAAAGGGTGGATTTCTGTCCCCCGGTGCTTTCTCTGGAGCGTGCCGAGCCATGCCATGCCACCAGCCTGTGCTGACCACCTCCCCTGACGAGGGGCACAGCTCTGCAAAAGCAATGGCGTGGGCAAGCCGTGCTCCTCCGTGGGCAGGGAAACAGCCAGAAGGCACGGAGCAGCTACACCGGGAAGGGTGAGGAACCTCATCTGGTATTTGATGAGCTGTATTCTTTGACAGAGCAATGGAGTGGTGCTTAGCTTTTAGCTTGTTTATTTGCTATGACATGTAATGGGATCAAAAATAATCACCTTTAGGGTAAAATTTGACTTTATGCTCGGTGGCTACCTGGGATAGCAGGGGCCTGAATGGAAAACACATGACATCTCTTCTAGCTGTAGTCCTGAATTCCCATACAACAGGCCATAATTGTGCAATTGTAATTCATATAATTTTCCATCTAAATGCATTTTGTTCTTCTTTGCAAGTACACAGGTGTACAAAAGTCACATTTCTAATGGATTTTTTTTTTCGCTATTGCAGTAATGTAATAGCTTAGATTACTGTAGCTGAGACTAGAGAAACCGTTATTTTTTCACTGTATTTAATTTATACATTTGGCAGCATTTTGTGCCTTTCAATTTTATTCTTTTCTTTATAGGGTCAATTAGTTCCTACTGTAATATGGATTTTTCACCTAGCAGCTTAAAAATGTAAAAAATAATACGAAGAACACTGGAAAACAACATGTAGTTAGGAAGATAGGAAATAACACTTCTAAATATTTAATGTTTGACAATGCATTTTAGGTTTTTGAGTTTATTATAGTTCATGTTGATAGTATGCTTTTAAATTTTGCCAATAATTTTGTAATTTAGAACGCATGCTTTGTGTAGGCAGATGCTCTGTAAACTTTTTTACAAAACTGAGCCAGTAACGATACCTCAGTTCTGAGCTGCCTTCCATTTTTATTTTGGGGTTAAAGACATGATTCTTTTTAGAAGAATTTTGACAAGAAGAATTCTTTTTAGAGTTAAAGACATGATTTTTAACAGGCATGAGTAAGACACTTGAGTAAACTAATTCTCATCTGCAACATTGTTCTGTCTCTGTGCCCATAGACTTTAAGCAGATCCTGTTATGTTTTGCTATTCCATCCATGTTGTTTCATCCCCTGGACAGAAAGGAGGATGGAATACTAACTGGTTGCATGATATAGTTGCTGTCTTTGGCATATAAACATGCTGCATAAGCTAGCTGATAAAATTTTGAGGAAAAAATCATATTGAGATTCAGCAATTACATTAGGGCCCTGAAAAGTAATTCTAATGGAATATGATTTAATTTTCTTTTCTATTGCTACAACTGAAACACTCTTTTTTTAATCTGAAATCAGTATTGACACTGCACAAATATCCATGCATTTTTAGTACTCTTTTTAACCTGATGAACTAAACAATTTACTTTTGAGCTTTGCTTACTTTACTGACAGATTATATGGTTTGCCTTTGTCAAATGGATTACAAATCAGGTAAAATTCATGTAGGCATGCAAATTTTTTAGGAATGACAGTTTAGGAAAGAGAATATCTTTTGAAAGCTTCAGACAAAAATGCAGAAATCTGTTTTTGGATATATAAAGATATGCTTAGAGATTGAACTACAATCAAACCCTGAAATTTTAATGCCCACTGTATTCAGGCATCACCAAAGCAAGATTTCCATTAGGTGAATGTGACCTGTTATTCAGATCTGGATCCAGTATGGTTCATAAGAAAATCACTGCAGTATGAAAAGTAAATTTACCAACATTTTGGAGGAGCTTTACAGAGAATTGGTAATTGTTCTGCAGTGAAAGTGAAGCATCCTGCCAAAGCAGCGCGTTTTCTTCAGGTGATGCAAGACCAGAAGAACAGCTCAAGGAAAAGCCTAACAGTCACTTGAATGGTGAGTAGCAATACAGAAATGAGAAGTGTGGGGAAGTTGAATAAGCATTTAAATGAAGTGTAGTTAAAATACAGAAATCATTACTCTTGCTAAAACAGCTTTAAAACACTGTCCATAAGGAACATGAGTTTATATCCAGGTACAATTATTTTCTTGGCTGGGAAAAAACAGAGAAACGGACTTCAGTTACCTAAATAATATGGGTCGATCCATGACGGATTTGTCTTAAAATCAAAAGGCGCGAAACCATCCAACATTTTAATCCTGTGGAAATATAATGAGCAAATAAAACCAGAGATTTTCAGTAAAGCCTTAGTGATTATATGACATATTATGGGTGCCTTTAAATACAATTTCACATGGAATACTCTGGGTTTTTACAAGCTGTTAACGCTCCATTGCATGTTATGGTCTTGCCCTTGCACACAGTGTCCATGATCTCCACTTGTATTTAAGACATGTCTGGCACTATGCATGCTAATCAATAACTTCCTAAGGGAATATAATTTGTCTGTTTTATCAGCTGTAAGATCTTTCTTTCCCTTTTTTCATGTCATCTTTTCTCTTCATTTATTCATATTCATTTATTTATACAGTGCAAGGGCAAGAAAGTAGATCAGAACCAGCACTGTATGTTAGTTCTGAGTCTCCATGTGCCAATGTGTGCACTTGAGCAAAGGTTTGGGTACAGCAGCTCAACGGATTTTCAGAAATGTGTTCACAGGTTAACTGGGACTGGATGTCTCCAGTCCGAATGCCTCCTCTACAGAGTCATAGCTCTACCTGTTATATCCAGTTGTCATATGCCATCGTATTTGACTAAAACAAGGAAATCTTACTTGAATACTGCGAAGCACACAGATAGGACCACATAGTACACAGTGTAGAAAACTACCATGCATATCAACAGGTTCACCAGAACAACCTGCAGAAGGGAAAAAGGAGGTAAAACCTAATGCCATGTTTACATTAGGTACATAATTGTCAGAAAATAATTTCAGATTTCTATCAATCATAATGTGGAAAACCCCCCATATTAGAAAGTAAAATATTTAGACAGAATTTGTGCTGTTGCCAATTCCATAAAAGTTGTTGAAAGCTCTTTGGTACATTTCAGCTCCTAATGGGTGGTTACAATGTAAGGTTCTTCAGTTTTATTTAATTTTATTGTATACCAACTGCTTATTGAATTTATAAGTGCTCAGAGTGCGAGAAGCACATTCCTTGATACTTATTACGCAGGAGGCCTTGAGAGTTTAAGTTCATCCAGATGCTTAACCAAGCCTAGTTTTTAACTTAAAAGAAATGCCATCCCTGTAAGTATGTTGAAACTGTATACAAATAAAAATGTAGAAGATTGTAAAGCAGTAAGTGTTAAGTTTCCCAGCCTCTAGAAAATGTCACCCTAGTGCTTACTTCCAAAGGTAAGGACGTAGACAACTTGGATGAGTAACGATGGATATCTGTTACATATTATTCAAAGTTCAGTTTTTGTTAATTAATTCTAAATAAATTACAAGTCCAAACGAAAAAAAAATACCCTTAAGAATACAAGTTTTATAAAGCAACCACTACCTTATGATCAAACACTGTGTCTTAAAAAAAAAGAGAAGCCCTATCTAGAGAATGATACAATGATTTTGTATTTCCTAAGATACCTTGTTATCATTATTTCTTTCACTCTGTTCCAGTGTCTTCCTTTCTGAACTGAAGTTTCAGAAGCAATGCAGCTGGAGAAAAACCTGTGAGCCTTCACCTGATAAAGTTCATAAAATGCCTTGAGATCCTTTCAGTGAAGCATAATTCACATATCTCTGATCATCTAAGTTGTCTTCCTGAATTATGCAGACCCTAGGATTTGTAGTAAGTCCTACAGGTATAATGTAAAATTATGCTTTGGAGGTTAAAATGTTTTGGTAATTATGACAGAGTCTTGCTAATGCAGAACACTTTCATTTTCTTGTGTGAATTTTCTTCTGTGATGATGTAATGACATTCCAGATGCTTATTTGGGGTTTAATTGTTTTAAAGGGCAACATAGGACATCAGGACTGAGACGTCTATACATCAAACTTGAGCAATTGCTTTGGCAATATTTTGTGCTTGCTTAAGAACATGAAACTGAAGATGTTACTACAGTCTGATCAGGAAAATCAGTTTTTCTTTTCCATAGACTCCAGATTGTCTTGTATTTTCTTACTCTAGCTAGTGCTTTAGCATGTCATATTTCTCCTTCTCTCTTTCTTAAAATCTTTGAATCTTTCATCTTTCTTTGGCCATTTTTTAAACTCCTGACTCCTTCTTTATTGTTTCATTTTCTTCTCTGCCTATCCCTTCCATCTTGCATCTTCTACTCTTTACTTTCCTCTGAAAACATACAGATAGAAAGCAGTCATGAGAAAGCCAGTGACTATGACAGAAATGCTACCAGTTTCATATTGTCCATCTTTAATATTGTGTTACATGATGCTTTACAATGGAAAAATGGCTACATTTGGTTTTTGATATTAAAGCATCCCAGTTTCAGTTTCTGTTTTAGGAATAGACTATCGTATAAATTCTTAGCCCAGGAACAACACACGTAATGAATTAAGAATTTTCTTGCCCTTCTTCCAGCTTGGCTATCAAGTATTTGAAGCTAGCAACGTGTGTTTACCTGACTCCTCTGGTAAGGCCTCCACAGATCTCCAAACTGTGATGCATTATGCAATAATGATCAAAGGGCAACATGATTACTGTAGTGGTCCCATTATTAAGTAAGTATATTCAGGCATGTAAATGTGGGCCCTAAGCCTGTACATTTTGTGTGCCCTATGAGATCCCGTGCTGAATTTCCCCTGAGAGCAATGGAATTGAGCTGACAGCAAGTGAGTTTGAAAGTTTTGATGTTTTACAGGACTTCTTGCTGATCAAAAATAAATTTAAAATTGAAAAAGTAAGACTAAGATGATGAAATAGTCCAGATATAGATATTTATTCAGAAGTAAATCAATGAAAAGCGGCCCTACATAAATGAAGTAGTAAAATGCAGAGGATTGGATGCAGTTTTTCAGTGTATCAGGATGGCAAGCAGTCAGTATGGATTGCATATAGTGAAGCATTATATCAATACAGAAGAAGCCAGAGTTCCTCTCTTTGAATGGTGACACTGTATTTACAATGGGACGAATTTTAGAAAAAACAGGTAACAACGAATAGAGGAATGGGGGTAATTTCTGAAGAAAGGTAAAAGGAATCACGTGTGTGTAGGTTGATTACAGGGACTTAGGTAGGGGAAATAATAATTACATATTTATAACTAGAAAGGAAGAGGAATTATTTGGAGGACAACTAAGACTAAAAGAATTAAATCAAAACCCAGATGTATAAGATACCGCGAAGTTTCAAAAATAATTTTCATTTTGCAAAGTTTGAAAGAGATTTGCTCTTTTTATTTATTTGCTTTTACTCAAGAATTTTTATCAAAACTTGTTATTGAGTGCCCTTATCATTTTTGCTGATTTTGAGGATAAAGTTGGATAAAGTTCTTAACAAGTGATTCAAAATTAATAGAGAAAAGAAGAAAAGAAATAGAATATTTTTTAAGTCCCCATTTTTAAATAAAACTCAGTTGGCAGGTGCAAACTCAGTTGCAGTGAAAAATATAAAACATGAGGCAGCTCTAAAGTGTAATTTCCATTTTGATTTAGTTTATTATATGTTGGTAAAAGGAGCCTTTATCCAAGGAGGCAATGACTCTGAGAAGGGCTGTAGATGAGCATTAGCTCATACTAGCTCATTTTTATGAGCTGCTCTTGCAATACGGGGACACGAAACAAGCCCTTAAGGCTTTAGGTTTTAAGATGGGAGAATATGAATAGAAATAAGGAAGAAGTATTACCTCTAAACACAGCACTGGGAAGACAGAGTGGCATCTAATGTAGTGTCAGCAATTTCTAAAGTATGTTAAGAAATTAAGAAGGTGCAGAGAAGAGCCACAAAAGGGACCTGATGGCTAAATTTTTTTCTTTTTCATTAGATCTACAGCCCTAAAGAGGTCAATCTGTTTAGCTCTGAAGGCTGATTTGATTATGAAGGGTAAGTACCTTCGCAGGCAGAAAATACCAGCTACTTAAGGACTCTTTAATCTATCAGAAAAGCCACAAGAAGTAAACAGCTGCAAGTTATAGCTAGATAAATTCAAAAGATGCATGAAGGGCATTTTAAACTGTAAAGGCAATTAGCCAGTGGAACAAACTGCCTTTGGAAATAATAGGTCCTTCAAAGCAAAACCAGATGCCTCTCTGGACAAAACTTCACTCAAACATCTCTAATGTTCACTTCTGGCCTTAGTTCTTCGAATGGTTGTGTGGTAGATAACGTATTTATGGAACTGTCCAACATTGACAGAAGTGTGGATAGATACTGTGAATTTAGCAAACTACTTATTTTTATTTTGCTAAATATTGCAAAGCGTTAAATATTGAATGGTGCACCTATTTCCCACAAGGAAAGAGATCAAGGAGCTTCAGTTTCTAATGCAATAGGAGAGAAATCCATCATGCCCATACAAACTGATATTTGTCAATAAGTAAATATCCAGGACAGTCTTACTCTTTGCTTCTTTCCCTACATCAAACCAAAGCCAAGCAGAATCTGAGAATGATTAATCTCTTCAGCCAGGTTGGTCTGAGGGCTAAATACAGTTTTCCCATTTCCGCTGTCTTTAGTCTTATTCTAAATGAAAATTGGCCGAATAACCCTCTTGATCTCTTCTTTTCCACTGTCTACATGATGGTCACTGTAATGGTAATTGATTACAATGTCACATGCAAGTTTGGCAGCCGTGCTGCCTCCCATCGCCCTCAAAGTATCTCTAAGCACTGGAATTTTAATCTTCAGCACATTTTTGGTGGGAATAATTTTCATTCCGTTGCTCTGAGCAGATGCACATTTCCTGTAATTCTCCTTTATCTGCTGCCCCTCCTCTAGCAACTTCCTCCTTGGAGACTTATCTGCTCTAGATGTAGATTTGTACTGTAATAAAAGTTGTGAGACGGGACTGAAGTGAAAACCACAGAGCTGAAGGATGGCTGTGAGCCGATGACCTGTTGACCTCTGATTACAGTAGGTGAATTCCTAGCCTCTCTTGAAGTCAGCAACAAACTTTCTTGGGCGTCAAAGGCCCACGATTTTTCTCTTTGAACCCAGAATATTCTTAGTCCCTGTCTTAGGGATGTAGTGATGTATTAGGTATAGCATGCTTTGCTCAGTCAAGTAAGCTAGAGAAATGCACACAGCTCCATGCTAAGAATATATTCTTAAAAGAATAACTGGAAAATTAAAGCCCTTTGAAAATTTTCCAGTTGTATCACATTCCACTTCATTTTTTTATTTGACCTTTCCACTGAATTTTAAACATATATTTTAAAAATCTCAGAATATGTTTTATTTTCAAACTATTTTTTCCCTTTCTAACCCTTCAAGTATTTAAAAGCAAAAACCACAAGTTAAAAACTACAGGGTCATTTATTATATATTAAAACAACTTAAAGAAAGAAATTTAGAAATACACCAGTGACATCAAATGTACGATTTTATTAGATACTTCCAAGGACTATATCTCATAAATGGAACTACATCACATAGTTTGAAATCCTTTTTATAAGATGTCCTTTGCAGTACTTGCTACCAACACTATCATATAAAGTGTCCTTTTCATTTTGTTTTTTTTTTAGGAAGAGAACATTGAAGAACACTCTTACCGTAAGAATGAAAGCAACTGCTTTTTCAAGCCCCACAGTACCTGTCTAATTCTCTAACTACTAGCCAGTGACATACAACACTAAACAAACTCAATTCCCTTTACCTTGGTTTCAGCAATTTTGACCTTGAGAGCCATGGACACATGATGAGTGAAAAGAAGTGCTGTTGCTATATTCCATATGCCAATGTCAGCAGGAAGAAGCAGCTGTTTTTCACCCCAAAAAACATTCTTATAGGTGAGCATAGGACAGAGTGAGGCGAGTTAATTGGATTAAACTGAAACGAGACAGGAGCCATCTGCAAGATAACTGTAAGCTGCTGAAGAGCAAAGAGAAAATCCTACTAGCTCATTTAATGTTCGTACTTTCATAGCTACAGTTGGCCAAGACATATCAAATATATCTAATACTGTTTTGTTGTTTTCTACCTTCTATTTGGCTTTTTAGCATTCATTTGATCACAGTTCCTTGGGGTTATTATACCTTCCTACTTTTAATTAGTTTTACAATTTCTAACATTAATTCTATTGACTATAGACATGGAAAGGTACTTTCTTCACAGTGTTCTTTGCTAACATTTTTCTTCTATCACATTATTACATCAAGTATAATTCACATTAAATTAGGTATAATTAGGTTAAGAAATGCCAGACTTATGTTATGACTCTTCTTCTTTTCCTGAACCATATTTTGTTCCCTCAGCAGAATGAAATTTAGTATGCTCTAGAACAGATCCAGCCTCTACTGAGCAATTCCTTAATGGATTAATATTTGACTTTTTAGAGACACATTATGATTCAGTATGCAGTGTTATTTAGAAAAAGGAGATCATACAAGGGAACACTTATGAAACTGAACAAAGAATGAACTTTTTTTTTTTCTATCACTAACATAATATGTACAAGTTTCATTAGGGGTTTTATGCCTTTTTAATCATAAAAAATAAATGCTACCTGTTTTAAAATATAGTCTGCACTCAGCAAAGAAGAGCTTTTGCTCATGGATTCGATAGCTCCAGATTGTGAATGCTGTCAGGGAAATTACTGGTAGTATTGTGTGAAATTCCTTCCTGTGCAAAATGCTAGCACAAAAATCTGTACATCAGTTACAGGCCTATTTTGAAGGCTGAAGTGATGTCAAAGGAACAGACTGAAACAAAATAAAAAACCTAAATTAATTTGCTTAAATGGTTGCAATAGTCACAACTAGCAAATTAATGAAGAAATATTGGCTTTAGTAATTAAAAAATATTTGAAAAGGAACAAAAGGTTTCATTCAAAGAGCATGCTATCTACCCCAAAGTATCAGCTGAGAAGAGGCATGACCTAAAATTAATTTGCATAAACGTTGGCAGTAACTCTAAGTAGCAAGATAATTGAAAAAGTAATGGATTGCATTAAACTAAGACCATTATTAAACATAGCAAGACTTTACATTCACTGACTTGCTTCTTCACAAAGAGTCAATTTAACCAGACAAAGGTTGGAGAGAGAACCAAAGTTACCGAGTTTGACTGAAATGTAATGGAAGCGGCAGGCATGGATTTGCTGGCAAGACTATGAGGTTCCTCCCATTCCTATTGCATAGCTGAGAACTTTAAATACTCTAAGAGAAAGTACAATATTTCTGTTGCATCCTTACTTCAAGATTGGAAGCACCAGAATTGTGGTAACCCAGCGAACAGGAGCAAATTAAAATTGGGAGTGGCAGGAACTGTGTGTGACCCAAAATACTGACTACATCACTCAGTAGTGAATGATAATGGCAAAGACGTTTTGTTGCCGTTAGTAAAATGCCAAGATAATGGAATAATCACTTTTTGTATTTCATATTTTCTTCAAATTCTTTTTTACTGCATCAGGAAATATGACCACTCCTAATCAGCAGAGGGAGACAGAAGACAAGTTTTAATAGAGGTTAAAATAAATGATCTATTTTGGTTTCAACAAGTCCTACTTTTAAATACAGACTATTTTCTGAAGCATTACGCTACCAATTTTTATTAAAGCTACGAGAGAAAAAAAGTACTCCACTATTTTTTAACCCCTGGAGTTTGTGCTGGTTTGCCTTACAAAACACCCAGGAAACAGTTACTTTGGTAGGATAATGATCCCTTACCCTCATGTATTTGAGACTTGTTAATAAATGCTGTTACTTGGCTTTTGGCTGTACCCATGTGCTTTCTTTGTAGTGATATGTAATGGACAAGATTTAAAGATGGTGACAAAAGCATAAGTGCAGACAATTGTGGAATGGAGAATTATTAAAGATGCTTTTTGAAAGTAAAATTAAGGATACTTCTATAGGGCAGTACCTCTTTTAAGAAACTAATAATGGCATTTAATACTATCCAGGCAATATGTAGTTCCTATCTGCTACTGGGCCAAAACAAAAAGTCAGTTTATAATAACAAGCTGTGAGAAAATTTTTATAAAAGCTTTCTGCTAAGTTTGCTGCCTAAGCTTATTAGTCACAGGGTTTTTTTAGAGTGTTCCCATTTAAGCCCACAATTTATGATGCTGTTGAATAGCATTGCAAAAATACTTAACAACAATTTGAAGCACTATATCATACAGCAATATTACATGAGTATCTCTCATGGAAGTTAACAGGTGATTTGGGTTGCTGTTACACTGCTTGCTTGTGCTACAGCACACTGGGCCTTAAGATGTAGGGCTAGATCCAGAATTACATTTCTTAGGTAATTCCTAAAATGGAAAAAAAGTCTTAAAATCAGGGAAATTACTAAAGCCCAAGGTATGTTGATTCATTATCCTGAAATCTTTAAGAAAATACAAAGATCAACCAAATGGATGCTGTCTAGGTTGTGTGGTGAGAAAGTCTTAATTAACTGAAGGATGATGACATCAAAACATGTGTACTCTGTCTCCACCTGCTGATAGGGAGGAACTATACTTACATTGTGCACAAGGGTAGAAGAGCTTGGAAAAAAAAAGTGGCCACTGTTTTTGTTGTTTTACTGCAGTGACTGGAAGACTGTCAATGCAGTGAAGGAAACTTTATGAAAATGCTTTTTTGAAAGAAAGAAGCACTAAAACGTATTGACTTAGCATTGTTACAACTTTAGCAAATATAGCTTAATTGTATCCTATGAAAGCCCATACAATTTGGTGTTGATCGTATATGCATTATACAGCCTTAATATGACAGCTTGGCACCCGTATGGAAGGAGCTGGAATTGTGTCAGGTCTAGGCTCTGCCTCCATGAGGATTAAAGCAATTAGGTTCTTTCCTTCTCTAACCTCAGTTGCAGAGAGATAAATTTTGAGGGGTGGGAAATCGGAGAATTTAGTGGAAGCAGGAATGTGCTCTGAAAATATCAGTCTACTATTAGTTCCAAATTTTGCTGGATTGCTTTTAACAATGACCTCATTCCTGATAATATAATGTAAAAGAGCTTTCAATATAATTGATTAAATGAGAGATTAATTTTAGTGACTTTCAACTCCCAAAAAGTTGTCTCCTTGAATTTCAGTGTAAAAGCTCACAAACTCTAAAATGTTCACATTACTAAAAGAATTCAACCCCAAAATTTGGTATGTTTCTTTCTGATTTGTAAACTGCAAATGATTTGGATTCTTTTACAGATAATTAACCCCAATGAGCTACTTCTATCTAAGGAGTTGGCTTAATTAATAGCAAAAATAGTAAACAACATCTTTTGTTTTGGTAACTGACACTGTTGGCTTTGTGAACAAATTCAACATAAAGCTTGAAAGTATTGGCAAAGGAACCAATTTAGTAGGCTTTATTTATTCAAACTAGAAATTAATTTTATTGTTTGTGAATGGCGTGGGATTGATAGAACTGAAAATGAAGTCTTCTGTTTATCCAGAAAGATGCTATAACACAATTGCAGCAATGTAAACTTTCCACCCTGGCCCCATTGTATGTCTAAGAACCAAGTTTAATTGTCTGTATTTAAAAAAAAAAAATCAATATTTGGCCTTTCTGCTGAGAAGTTTAACGTGCTGATTACCACAAGCCTACATTTTGAAGATATTCTGGCATCTCCACTAGTGTTAGTGGGAATTTTTGATGAGTACAGTGAAGCACTGAAAAATCTCTTTAGGAATAGACCCAGAAAAACTGAAGAGTGGGTTGCAAAATTGCTACTATTGCTAGAGGAATATATATCGTGCTGGATCAAACAGTCTGAAAGAGGCAAGGCTGCTGCAGCTCCATGCCCCCAAGTCCAGTAACGAGGCTGAAGATATATTTCCAGTAAGCATACACACCCAGAGCATACATATACATCACATTATACATCTACACATGTATGCCACACAGATCACAGACAGGCACGTGGATCACTCACACAGACACAGTCTCATCCTGTTTCCCTCTCTGGCTGAGTAGGTTGGAGGTCTACTAGTGAGAAGATACATTTATATACATGTACAAGGTAGGTGCCCCCAGTAGCTGGGCTTTGCCGCTCAGTCTGCCCAGCAGCTGGCCCTGGATCCCAGTCTCCCCAGAAGCTGGGACCTGGAGTTATCAGCCCCTGAGGCTGCAGCCCCACTTCAGTTGCTGGTCCAGGCTCTCTCACACATGCAAACACACTTTTCCACACTTGTTCCTCCCCAAACTGCCTAAATCCCTCTTTTTCCAGCCTTTGGTTCCTCCCCTGAACGTCCCATAATAAATCCTGGGTAATCCCAAAAACACTCTTCCCCTGCATCCCCTAAGGTGTCCCACACCCCTAGGCAGCAGCCCCCTTAGCTTGAAAGGTCATCCAGAGAGCTGCTCCCAGTGACTCATCTTGATGGATTTCACACCTGAACATCAGGGCTGATGCTGTCCTGGTAAAAACCTGGAAGGAAGTGGGACAGTGTCTTTACTCCTCAGGAGGCTGTAATTTGGGTTCCCGCCTGCTCCTGTGCTCCTCTGGGCTTGTCAAGATGAACCAGTGGCTCTCCTTGATGAACCTGGGAGCACCCTATCATGGTATTATTTGGGCTCCGATGTAGTCTCTGTGCTCTTTTGTGGGTGCACAGATGGGCCATTGCCACTTAACCTAACAGCTACCAAATCTGTTTTTCCACCATTTGAAAAAGCCAAAATCTAGCTGACAGGATGTCATGGGTGATTTTGGAATGCTTGAATATTTTATGGGATTATCTATTTTAAAATTAATTCAACTATAAATTTTATACATTATGTAAAAGCTTAACAAGTAACCATATACTATGTGTATACTAGTACCATAAAAGTGCCAGAAAGGCTCCTGGGCCACATGGTGTGACATGACCAGTGCATACTCTACCAGACAGGGTGGCTGCCCACAGCTGCACTAGCCTCCCCAGTTGTGCTCACCGGCGTGGGCAAGAACCTTTTCCATCCTAATTTAATTTAATACACAATCCTATTGCTGTGCCCAAGAATGTTCCCAGTCACTATTTTAATTTACTGGGGTAGATATAACTGTAGAGTCTCTGTGAAATGACCTAATGGTCTCATTTTTGTTCACTGCAGGCAGGTGTCCCCAGTGCAGTAATACATGGCACTAATTAGCATCCCTTTCTGGCGCTCTGAGGAGAGATACCAGGATTGATTGGGCATGGAAACTGAACTCCTTTTTCATTTGCAGAAGTGTACCTTCTGATTGAAGGGCTGATTCGAGCCCTGGCAAGGTAGTAGAAGGAAATTTGCACTGCCAATAGCTATCATAATTGTGTTAATATACAGCTGGGGGACTGCTGTGGAAGGACTATTGGGACACTTACATGTTCACACGTTTCCCTTTGCTCTCTGAAGAGGGAGTTTAAATAAACCTGCCTCAGTGCTTTTACACTGGGTTCTTAGGGTTTTGTCCTGCTCATGGAATACTCTTTTGCTGTTTATTGGTATTTGAGGAAAGTGATTGTTTTAAAAACAGTAAGCTTGTGAGAAAGAGATCTCTGTATAGAGGAGTCAGGATGAAGTATGCATTTTCTTATTAGATTGAAAAGTGCTATAAACTAATTACTTTTGTTATTTGCTATCTTTAGTTTGAACTCATTGCTTTAATGTGAGAAAATACAGACATTCTAAAACTGAACCGATGTAGAATAAACCACATCCAGGATGAATTTCCATCTACAGAATTTCTCTCATTTATCTTTATTTTTCTGCAGTCATAGATACACTGCATTTACCTTGAAAAAAAAAATGTGTGCTGTTGAAACAATCACGTTATTCACATGCTTGAGTTCAGCACGTTTGAAAACGAGAGTAATGATGGTGCTAGGACGTTGTCTGTTTTCAGACCTGCCATTTCTAGAGAAAAATTTCTTCCATTGACAAGTAAAAAGGCATTTTCTCCCCAACTTCTCACTCCGAAAGCAATTCTGAATCTTCAAGTCAAGCACTCTAATGCAAGAGGTGGCTTCTGCTCTCAGTTACACCTGTTGAACTCCATTATCTTCCATTCTGCCCTAATTACATATAGACAAACTCATTCACTTGACCTGGATGACCCTGCCATTAGAACTTTAATTAACTCTTGTGACCCTGATTCATTGCCCAGAACAGAATGCAAGTCATTTTGTCACAGCTAGGCTGGCAATCGGGGCTAAAGTATATTTTTAATGAATTGAGCACTTGTCTGTGATCGCTGAATAAGAGGTTGAACACAGATACATTCAGTAACTCAATGAAACACCTATGTATATTTATATTTTTGACTAGTACAGTGTAAGCAGACATATCATTAAGCTCAGAAACCTGATAAATTCTCTCATCTAAAGAATTTTTACTCCATTGTGTGGCTCCTCTGACATTAGATCCAGCTGATATTTGTCAGAAAACAAAGAAAAAAATTGTATTTATGAGATCTCCAAAATGTATTTCAACAGATCTTTAGTACAGCTCCTGTTTAATAGAATTCATTATTAAATGGTTTTCTGCAGGATAATAGCTAATGACATCCTCATATGAATTTCAGCAGCCTAAACCTTCTTTAAATCCAATTTTTCATATCACATTGCTCAAGTTTTCAGTGTTTTGGGGATTCCCCTGTCAGTTCAGGATACTCTAAAATTGGAGGACCTGTGCTCCTCTCTGACCTTTTGTCACCCTTTTGTTGCTGTCATACACAGAGGTTAGCTACTGCCAGCTATTTGGCATGTCTTCTAGACTGACTGACGTCAGTTGGCTCTCAAGTATTTCATCTCTGTCACTATGGAATTGGGTCCCGGTAGAATTTAGACACACGGGACTTTATCTTTTTACTATTTTAAAATCAGGTCTAGGTACACTGTATTCTGACAATGGGTTTAATGGTTTTTTAAGCTTCTTATGAAATCTGTGGAATCCCTTGTGCAGAAGGAAGGGCAGAAGTCTTTGCCACTTCAAGTTTGAAGCAATGAGGCATTTATCTGTGTAATGAGATAACAGCATTTCCCTGTCAGATACATTTCCTGTGTCACGATACATATAGTAGTAATAGTAAAGCAAGGAATAGCGTAGTAACAAAGATCATTTAAGTACTACAGGAGGATAAATGTCCAGTTACTCTTAAGAATAGCCAAATTAGAATTAAAAGTAGGGAAAATAAACCCACTTACATGAGTGCATAAGTGTTACCAGGCTGTCCACCACGAAACAGTACATCTTTTTTGCATTTCCTGAGCAGATTCTGGTAGCTGCTTTGGGTTAGAAGGTATGACATGTGGTCGCTAGCTGCGACTAGTCTTTCTATTAGTAACTCATAACCTTAATACAAACAAGCTGACTTGGCCGTGTCTTTGCTTTTCCCACATGAGCAACTGCTGTTCCAGTCACTGAGACTACTCAGGTAGGGCCACAGCTCGGCTGCGTAAAAATTTTCAATAATAGCATTTCTTTTAATCCCAGAGAGACCAGCAGGAGGGGGTGATGTGTGAATTAGAAGGTGTCTAATCATCAGTATTTTTGTTCCACCTTCTTTCATGCAAAATCCTACAGGTGAGATATATCCAGCCACGCTGTACAAAAAGTATTAGTGCAATTGTGTTAGATAGTCAGCTTGAGTCAGGAAATTTTTCCTGACTGAATGCACAATGCTGGGTATACATGCAGTTACCCTTTGAGGCTTCAAAATAATTTTTACCTGATAATGTGTATTTTCATACACCTCAGATGATTTAATACATCCCGGTATTTAAAATAACAGCTACTGTTTTAAATTACTGTCTGTGTTCAAAATAGTTGCCACTAGATGGCAAACTGATTGTATGCAGACTTCCACACAAAGGGAACGTCTCTGCTGTGTGCTAGGTGACCAGGTGAACGTATTGCATCAAATTTATCCTGCCTTGATTCCGTTGAAACCACTGGAATTATACCACAGAAACAGATGTCTCTTTAACCTTAGGTACTGAAAGCGCCTAAAGTAAGTAAATATCATATTTGTTTCTGTTTGCTTGTCTAAATCAAGTCTGTTGTACTAAACCTTTTAACTTCACATCACACAGCGAAAATGCAAGAGTTCAGGCCCATCATTCAATTTTAGGTACCGGGTATGTTCCACGGTACGTAAGAGGTAGTGAGTGGCGCATGCTGACAGAGACAAAAGGGACCTGGAAATCAAAATCCCCTTTTATATGTGCCCAGTTGTACAGGACCCATGTAAATGCTCACATTTTACAGCACCCGATCCTTCAAGTGCCACAAATGTCCAATTTGGAGAGTTTTGCATCCATCAGTTCACACAGAGCCTCAGCTAGAGTCAGGACCTCTTAGGATGTTATCCTTTCCTTTTCCCTCATAATACTGCAATAATGGATGGCTTTTCTAAGTAGATGCTGCACATTTCCATTCGCAAGTGCTATTTGCAGTCACTTAAAAAAACACATTAACCTGCTCAAGATCTTGTTTTTATCAGTTTCACACCAGTGCGACTTTACTGTTCCTATCATAATGCAAGAAAATATTTTATGACCCTATATTAAAAACAATTGGCATAGGCCTTATGTCTGTTAGTATACTTTTCTATTGTGCACTGGTCTGACACCACCAGTCAGAAACAGAGATCCCTTTTAAAAGCAGAGGTTAGTGAAAAACTATCTTGCTTGCTGCATTTTACTTTCTTACATTAGCAGACGTATATATATATAAACGTATACCTAAATATTATGTCTTTGCTGTGACATTAACTGATGTTGGTATCCATCTTTGATTAGTTTCTATCTGAAATCTGCTTTTTCACCCACATTATTTTGTGAATTAGCCTGTTTGAGATTTAACAGTTCTTAAAGGCAAAGGATCAGCAGTTGCACTGTCATTCACTTATGGAAATAGGCTCGCAGTTCTGACCTGGGATTTATTTTTATCACCAGTTTAGCTTACTGGTGCTATGCTATCAAAAATAAAATTGGGGTTCTGATTTAATTTCTATTTGTGTGGCAAGTTGACAGTATTTAAAAATATGCTCACCAAAAAAAATGCAGGGTTTAGGACACATGTCAGAATCTCAAACAAGATTCATTCTAAAAAGATTTGCTTTAATCTAGTCCCTGAGAAAAAGTGTCATAGGTCCACTGGATTGACTGAATAGGTGTACAGTTCACTCTGGTTTTACTAAGTCTGTGTCTAGTGAAGTGATGTTTATCTCCATCCTTCACAGGCCTCAGGGATATTGTAGGCAGTGCCCTCGCCATGCTTGTTAAATTACAGCTGTGCAGTAAAGCAATCATTACAATTGGATCACATGCATAGAGCCATTAGTTATTCACTGGCAAGAATCAGTATGGCCTTTTTCTGCCTCATGAACAATTAGCAACATGTAAGCAAGTTATCCCAAGTTTTCTGATATTCATCTGAAGTACCAGAGATCAACCACACCTGGATATGGGACCTCACACAGAATTCATTCATGCATTAAGGCTGTGCCAAGGATCTTTGCTTTTAGTGTCCTGCTTAATATGTCCTCCTCATTTATTCAGATTTTCACTCATTACCAGATTTGGAGATGGAAAGGAATAACCTCCACATTAGACTTGTCAAGTACTTGTGAAGACTTCCCTTCCTCCATAGTGTGAAGCGTGGTTCATCTTCCGAGATCACCTACTGGGCCTTTAGCTCTCACCGTGACCTTGAGCACAAGTGTCACCTTATGTGTCCTGTTTTCTGACTGTGGCTAAAGAATCTCTTACTCTTCTGGGCATTGAAATCTTTTTCATCTAACTTAATAGCTTAATTCTGAAGGTAATACAGTAACACATCTGGCTGAAACCTAATAGTTTGTATTATGTAAGAGGTAAGACTACGGGGCCTAATGGCTCCTCTGGCTGTAGGCTGTGAAAACAAAAGATCATACCTGCTGAAACTTGCAAGTTCACCTTACTGCAGTGACAAACCCGATTTTTTTCAGATTTTTTGGCCAAAATGCTGGCCCACTGATCTGAACATACAGTTGTGACCTTTCCGTTGCAAAGTAAGGTACTCATGAAACTTCAGCCTCTTCATAGGCTTTTCTTTCATGTAGACAGTAAAGGAATCTAAGAGATTAAATTATCTCTTTTATGGTTTCAAGGGGATCTTTTAAAGAAAATCAAATGAATGTTTAAAAAGTATTTAGTGTCTCATAATATCTCATGAACTTGTTTTCAATACAAGACATTGTCTCGCTCAAAGGAAAATTGCTTAGAGAAGACTCCTGCAATATTTTAGATCTGCAATCCAGATGCAATAACACTCTCACAGCCTAGAAGCCTGAAGTCATTTTTCCGTAATGGCTGTTAACTTTTCCTATGAAAAAGGAAATTTTTTTTTTTTTTTGAGCAAGTCCACATACAACCTCATACACTTTTAAAATAGCAAAACCAGTGACTTTTTAGAAGGGAAAGGATAGTCTCTGTTGTGTTAAGAAACAGAACAGCATCCCAGGAGTTTGGTTGTTTCTCCCATAGACTTTATCTGTGGAATTTAGGAGGCCTGAGCCTTCCTGTGCATCTGCTGGCAGTCTACAGTTATGTGGGAGAATAATATTTTCTCTACTATAAATTTATTTGAATGTTCTCCCACAGCATCCTCCTAGAGAAGCTGGCAGCTCATGGCTTGGATGGGTGTACTCTTTGCAGGGTAAAAAAACTGTCCGGATGGCCGAGCGCAGAGGGTGGTGGTGAACGGAGCTAAATCCGGTTGGTGTCTGGTCACAAGTGGTGTTCCCCAGGGCTCAGTGTTGGGGCCAGTCTTGCTTAATATCTTTATCAACGATCTGGATGAGGGGATCAAGTGCACTCTCAGTAAGTTTGCAGATGACACCAACTTGGGCGGGACTGTTGATTTGCTTGAGGGTAGGATGATCTGGACAGGCTGGATCGATGGGCTGAGGCCAACGGTATGAGATTCAACAAGGCCAAGTGCTGGGTCCTGCATGTGGGTCACAACAACCCCATGCAATGCTACAGGCTTGGGGAAGAGTAGCAGAGAAGGACCTGGGGGTGTTGGTCAACAGCCGGCTGAACATGAGCCAGCAGTGTGCTCAGGCGGCCAAGAAGGCCAACAGCATCCTGGCTTGTATCAGGAATAGTGTGGCCAGCAGGAGTAGGGACAATATTGTCCCCCTGTACCCGGCACTGGTGAGGCAACACCTCGAATACTGTATTCAGTTTTGAGCCCCTCACTACAAGAAAGGCATTGAGGTGCTGGAGTGTGTCCAGAGAAAGGGTAATGAAGCTGGTGAAGTGTCTGGAGAGCAGGTCTTACAAGGAGAGGTTGAGGGGAGACCTTAACACTGTCTAAAACTACCTGAAAGGAGGTTGTAGTGAGGTGGGTGTTGGCCTCTTCTCCCAGGTTACTACTGATCAGACAAGAGGAAATGGCCTCAAGCTGCATCAGGGGAGGTTTAGATTGGATATTAGGAAAAATTTATTTACTGAAGGAGTGGTCAGGCATTGGAACAGGCTGCCCAGAGAGGTGGTGGAGTCACCATCCCTGAAGGTGTTAAAAAAATGGTTTAGGAGGCATGGTAGTGTTGGACTGATGGTTGGACTTGATGATCATAGAGGTCTTTTCCAACTTTAATGATTCTATGATTCTATGATTCTGTGTTTGGTTCAGGGGGAGAGGGTGTTAGACCTATTAATGCAAGGTGCCGCAGTGCATATATCGAAAATGGGGGAAAAAAAATTTAAAAAAGAAGAAAAAATTAGAACATATGTAGCAAATGGCAGGTTCTGCTTTAAGTTTTCACCACATTTCAGCACATTTACATTTTTCTGTGCTATCTCCAGTTCTGATGTTAGCGGATTTGTCTTTTTTTCTAATTACAAGATCATAAGCTGTAAACATCACTCCAGAATTAGGAGTGTCCTGAGTTTGATTTCAGCTGAACCAAGTACGCTTATGTTTTCCCTTGTGTAACCCTTTGCTTTCAGCCCTCTAGCCTGAGAAGTTACATAGCAAGCTGTTCTGCTGTTAGGCACTCATTTGAGTATGTAATACCTGAGTCACTAAAAGATATAAAACACTCTTCTGAGCTTCATCCTCCCACACTACTACAAAAAATGTTCCTTTTCTACCCCAGGTTTTTGGCTCTGTATCTTCCTACATTAGCTGTCATTTAATAAACTCTACTTGGGTATGAAAGAATCACAGTCTGGGTTTCCTGAGTTTGAAAATAAAATGAATGCAACACTTCAGACTATTGTTCCACTGAAATTAATTTGTCTACATGATATTTTACTGTAACTCCAAACTGTTCTCTGGTTTCTATCCAAAAGTGGAGGTTCTATTTTAGTTACAAAGCTTAACCACATAGGTTTTTATTCAGTAAATGCAAGCTACAATGGTTTTCTCATTCCAGAACTATTGTTTTTTTTCTCCTTATGTATTTAATTCAAGAACCTAGCTGACCCCTTGCGTGAGATGAATCACAAGCTAACCAAAAAAAGTACCAAAAGCCCTGTAGGATTGAACTAAATGTTCAAGTTGAAACAAACAAATCCATGTAGTTTTGCATAAATGAGAGAGTTGTTTATTGAGGTATTCAACTTGAAATCAGTTGTGGAATAACCAAATTAAATTACTCTTCTCTATTTGGAGGGACATCTGGACCCGATGAAGAGTTTGAGGTGAGAAGTATTAACTGCCACAGAATGGGAAAGCAAGAACTTAAAGTCAAAACTGTTTTGTAATATTCAATGTCCAAGGTGCCAAGGAGCTGACTTTTCAAATCCTTACATCTGAAGCGTTGTTCCAGCGGAATTCAGCTGTGACTAGCCAACACTATTTCAAACTAGATCTCAGATCTCTGGGTGGCTCTCTGAAAATGTGTAATTAGTGACCATCTGGAAAAGTTAGATTAAAATTACTTGTTTAGTGTCATATAAGAACTGTCAGAGGCAAAGAAGGAACCTAATTTTCAGCATCTCTTTGCAGGTGGCTTTCCTTCTAACAATTCACTGCTTAATGCGTTTCACACCTTCTGACTGCCAGAGCCAATGAAGCAGGAGTTTTATAATCTTCAATTTATAACCTTGTGGAAACCCAGAGGAGATTTCTTATAATGGGGTTCCCTGAGTAAGGCTGGGTTTCTGTAGAAGAAATAGTCTATCATCATGCCATAATTGTGTATCATCATGCTTGCGCCCAAGGGTTCAAATTAAAATTTCAAAAGCAGTATCAATGTTGGCGTTTCCTATGTGTTAAAGGCTTGCATTTAACCTTGCATTGCACCTTTAAAATGTTGTTTTAAGGTTTTGTTTCACTCTTATTCAGTCTTCTTTATGTCTTTTACATTCCTGTCTTCTCACCTACGCAAACAATTCAGCTAACCACTGAGCAGCTCCCGAACTACCAGTTAGCCCTCTTGCACTGTCTAATCCATGGTTTAGCTGGTGTTCATTTTGACCCCATTGGCTGAAATCCTCATCTAATTCTCTTCACATATTTTTCCTGGTCCCTTTGCTCAGCTAACCTCAGTCATCTTCCTTTGTCCACCTGGGTTGTTTGTCATCCTCTAAACCTCATCTTCCACACAAGCTCCCAGTCCCCGCCTCCTGCATATACACATGGCAATTCACGGTACCGCTCTCTCGCTCATCATAGTCCTTCCATTTCTTTCTCTGTGTATATAATCACTAACTCCTAAATTCCACTTTTCTCTATGCTGCACTCAAGTTAATTTGTTCTCTCCTCTGCACTCTGTCAACAGAAAAGTCCCTGAGAGGGACACATTTTGTGGTGCTTGCCTGTAATCACAGGTAGAATTATGCCTGTACAGCCCTGAGTAGGTCCACAGCTGACAGACTCTTCAGAGTTTTCAGCTAAATCTCTAGCAAGTCTTTTCTGAACACTTGCAAAATGGATTTCTTCAAATGTGGATAGATTTCCAGAAGAACATCAGGAATATTTTCCTAGCATAAAGCTCCTCCATTCCTGTCAAATTTAACATTTTTACTTCAACAAGTGGATGGAGTAAAACTTTTAAGGTAAAAACCCACAACATTTTCAACATGGGCAACATAACACACTTTTTGTCTAGCCCTGTTCTCATGTTTACATTATTTTATCTGTAAATTGCAAAACAAACGAAGAAAATAATCAGGGAAAGCATCTGGTAAGAACTTCTTCAGTCCAAAACCTATTTGGCAAAGTCATACGTAACTAAAAGAGGTGTCTTGAAGTAAGAAATGTTGGGACATCTTCACTACAGATTGTGCTATCAGATTCAATCATAATATATACAGTTACAAACACTGCGTATTAATTGTCTCCAGTGGTATAACTTCCAAAGAGCTGAACCTCAAAGCAACGTCACGATTTGTGTTTATAAGGATGAAGAATATTCAAACGAAAATGTATGCATTAAAAAAGTTATTCCAAATACATATTACCATCCTCACAGAATTACTTAAGCCTAAGGCCCACCTTTCCAACAATCTGTATGGTGTATATGGTAGCTAAGTAAGCTATGTTATATATTCTTATATACATAATACTTACATGAATAATAATTATAAGGTGGTTGTACTATCTGTTTTAACTTAAACTGCTTCCTCACTCAACTAGCTCCAAGTTCCTTCATAGTTACTCAATTCCAGAGAGGTCAAACTTGAGGTTTTTTATTTCAGTTCAGCTTCTATTCATAGGAATGAAAAATTATCATATTGAAAAAGTGAAATGTTTTCTTGCCTTGAAGATCAGAACTGCCAATTTTTAGGCTACTTGTCAAGACTCTGTATGCCTTTTATTTTTTAACTCAAGATACCTGAAAAATATAATCCAAATTTTCAAAGAAACTAATGACTCGCACATCCCATGGACGTTATTGCAAAATGTCCTGCCTGACTCCTTTGATGCCACTTCCTACGGTAGCAGTGGAGAGCTGGCTGGAGGCTCACCAGGAAGAGCTCACTGCTCAGGCTCTGCTGAGTCCATGAGCACAGAGACTTCCTGTCCTTGGATCTGTGAACATTAAGACTTTACTCTTTTTTCTTGCTGAAAAAAGACCAAGTGATTCACGTCCTCACAGTCAATGCAGCACGAGTTTGGGTTGCCGGAGGGGCATGGGAGATGTTCGGTTTTGTCAGAAAGCAGTGATTCTTGTCAACTGGTTTATCAAAAACTACTTTCTTCTTTGTGACTATGCTTGCTGGGAATAATTGCTTGGCAGATGAACTGCAGTGCAAAAGCTAGGTTCAGCAGTCAAAAAGGGAAATCTTTGAATGACTGACTTATCTCCCCATCCCCAGTGAGCTACTTGTGGCCCACAGAGACTTTTATATGTGGATGACAGAGATGTCTTAAATTTACCATCTAAGTCTACAGGATTTCTTCAGTTATGTTGGGGCTGGAGTGACTGTGGTGGATGTCTGGGGAGAGGAGCTGTTGCTGGAGCTAGGGAAATCTCCCAGCTGTGCATTCCAGAGAGGGTGAACCTCAGCTGCTCTCACATGCTGCAGAGTCGTGCAGAGTCACTGCAAGTTTAGCTCCCTGGGCTGGCCTAACGCTGTATCACACCGGGTGTGCTTTTAGGGATGACAAGCAAAGGAACATTTGAGCTGACATGGAGCCCCAGAACACTTGGAATCTGAGAACAGATAGGGCCAAGGAAATAAAATTTTTGTTATGTAACCTGCAACTTAATAACCCTGCTGTTAAATCACCATCCTTACAAAAACAATCAATCAATCAGGCAATGAAACAAACAAACAAACAAAAACCCCACAAACTTTGCAAACACCTATTTGAGACCTTGATTAAGGTTTGAGCAACTGAATTCCTCCATTCTGCAGTTTGAAAACTATGCTTTAAAACAAAATTTCCTATGTTTTCCAGTTGCCAGGTATGGGATTAATTGCAGGTAAATTTTAAATCAGTGCAGTGAACGGTATACCCTGGTAAGCTGAATCTGTCGATAGAATTCTTACTTTGCTTACGGGTCAGTTTTTGAAATGTTTCCTTTTAGAAAGTTGTAATTTAAGACTTCACAAAGCCATTGAGTCCGACAGGAAAGATGTACGTAAGATCAGATGAATCTGTATTGCTCACTGCAGTCCGAGGAAAGGGCTACACTCAACAGTTTGATGTAATTACTACTATCACTTTGTTGCTTTAATTTACATAGCTTACTTTTGGTCACACAGATCAGTCTCTCCTGATGCCAAGTATATGTAAAACACAACAACTTTTTTTTTTCTTAATGTTAATGTTAGAGGTACTTTCACATCCTGAAGTTCCAAGGTATAAACACGAGATCCACTGAACCCATGAGCTTTTGGCTCCAGAAATATTAGATTGTTTTTAGACATAGGCAAAATTTTCAAATTGGTCTAAACGTTTTTGAGCCCAGCTCCCACTGGGAATTAATGTCGTATTGATTTCTCTGGGTTTTGGCTGGCCGGTCACTAAGCAGGTTTAGAAGTACATTTTATCTTCTAATTTTTGAATTTGCCTCATTTCAAAAACATATATAATGACAATGCTGTTGCAATCTCACACGGATACATAAAGAATAAGGCAGTTATATTGTTTGAGGAACCAGTGCCCTCTTGTCTATAATGTTGCCCTTGTTTCAAAACATCAGCATTACTGTCTGACCCACTAAGCACCTGAAATATTGGCATGATTTCCTGGGCTATAAGGACTATCTGATCATACATGCTAGCTGGAGAAATCATCAGTTATTAAGCAGATTTGATCTACTGCATATTCTACTGATATTGATCTACAGCATATTTCTGTTGTAGATTATTTTTTAAATTCGGTCCATGTTGGAATAGAAGCAAGAAAGAATTATTTTGATGGTTCTTCAATAACCAGTGCAAGATGACCTTATAGTCTTGATTAGTTTTCAGAGAACTGGACTCTATATCATGGAGAATGCTTAGTTTTTACTCTTATTGACAGAGTCAGCTGAGATACATTTGGGTCAATGTGCGCTGAAATGGAGCTATCTTTCAGCTAAGCTCAGGTGGTAACTGGAACCTAAGTTTTCTTCAGGTGGCTACTTTTACATCTGTGTTAAGGCAGAGAGGCTAACCAGTGTAAAAAGGAAAAAAAAAAACAGGTTTTGCCCTTTCTACGCTGTCCTTGATCGATTAGATTTATATCTTATTGGTTAAGCAACCAGATCTATGCTGCAGTAACATCGCCCCAGATACTCTGAATTCTACATTAGACCTAAAAGGAGGGAAATGCAGCAACGTTAGAAATGAGTTTCATTCTAATGCCCTATTCTCCATCATTCATTACTTAAAGGAATTTTAGGCTGAAATTTTCCATGCTTAGCATCTACCAACATTTATTTTTCACCTCTTAGAATCCTAGGGAGAAAAACAGTCTCTGTTATGAAAGAATTCTTGCCACATTAAAAAAAAAATCATGTTATAGACAATAAAATTAAGAATTTAAAATAGAAGGTGGCATGGAAATATTCATTACTTAGGAGTACATCATGCTCTTACTGTGAGGAAAACTATTCTGAGTTAACTAAGCTTTAAGGATTCAGAAGTTGGCTTTGAGCACCAGTAATGGTAGCTATAGTTAAAGAAAGGTGTTCTTATTGCATGGTCTGTTGGTTTAGGAACAGATACTGCTTAGTAGAACTAGTCTGCGAGTATTGTAAAGTATTAAATATTCACAATTACCATGTTATACTTCCAGCTTTTAGCTTTGAAGAGAATTACAACTTAAAATATTTGGAATATACTGTGGCAGCTTGTGAATTTGCAAGATACGCAAGAGAGGGGTGGCGACGGTAGTTGTAAATACTCATTGGTTTGAATTCCAGCTGAGCACCTACCTTGTCTGCGATGCACATATGCATGTGTCTGCTTCTATAAGCATGTCTTGACATATTAGCTGTTACAGCAGGAGAAGCAGCATGTGCAGTAAGTTTATATAATGTTTCCTATCCTATTCAAATCTGCAGCTGCAGATTCCCTGATGTGTGCAGAACTGTGCTCACTAGAGCCCTATTCTGATCAGTTGTAGTAACGTAAATAAAACTGTACAGTACTGTCGCCTACTCCAAAAATAATTTTAAAAAACCCTTATTTTTACTTAATATTTTTTGTATGCAGCTTTTTCTTCTCAGACTGTGTCATCTTACATCAATCTTCTGATACAAATGCAGATCATGGTACTCAGAACTGGACAGCCGTCTTCCCCGCAGAACGGCATTGCACTGGGAAGACAAACTGTTCATGTTTTGGCTCATATGCATGTAAACCACCTTATTGCAGAGCTCCATGGATGCCTAATATAGGCCAAATACTTCACGATTTTCTTTATATAAGTCCATTTATATAGGTGTTTTCTGCCTTCAGGAAATTATATGACAAATACTATTTTATTATAATGTGATACTGTTGTTATAGATGTGGGTCAGTCTATTTTTACGTGTGCTAATATAAGTCAATTATTTGTTCCCAGCTGAAACTTGGCTTACATTTCATAGAGAAGAGCAACCCTGTTACTTGGCAAAAGATTAAATATTTTAATATAAATAAAGATATATGTATATATAAAGAGTATATACTCTTCTTACTCATACAGATATATTTAGGTAATATCTCTTTTTCTTTGGATTGATGCTCAGAGCTATCTCATCCAAGAGAGGTAAAGTCAGAAATATTATGAATGGAAAGAGATCATCATCATCATAATCATTATGTAGGAGACAGATTTTGACAAAAGTTTCTGGACTGAGAACTGCAATTCAGATATTCACATAGCCTATGATGTTAGGGGTGTGTCTGAATTCACTGTATAGCTAATTAAAAGCAAGAAACTCTTAACATATACGTTTGAATCCCATCCTAAGGAACATTCTTCACTCCATTGACTTTATAGAAAGCCTTAGCTCCAAACTCAGCATGTAAGAGAGATGCCAGAAGTTAACCGTTAAGAATAGCTCCTAGGTGAAGTTTGTGCACTTACAGCACCCTTGCACACCATCATCACTGTGATTACTTCTGTGAGTAAAGTGAAGAATATGCACAGTGCTTTCAGGATAATCAAATATTTATGAAATTACTAGTTACATTCATGCTTGCCCAGATGAGTGGTGAGAGGGGAAGCCACTTTCTCTTTGGAGCCAGGGAAGTCCATCGTTGGTTGTTAGCCAATGATCTCAAAGTTCTTCTGTGATTTCCTGGATGCTTACAAGTTTTAAATGTTCCCTGGGAACTTGCCAACAGCCCCGAATGCAGTATTTGTGCACTGCATTCGGTTTTAACTTATTTTTTTCCAGTTTAAATATTTGGAGGTTAGGTAAAATAGGGTAGATATGCTTCCCAGTACAGTACTATAACGATTATAATGTTTATACGGTTCATGTTCCCATGCCACATCATCTTCTTTCTAAAATTTAAGCCACAGAGGATTTTCAGTTTGCAAAGAATTCCCTGGGGGGTAAGAAGCTAGGAGGACTCGATGTAAAGTGTTATGCGAAGTTTGCCTTGGAACATGTGGAAATGAACTAGTTTCAGCAAAAGCATCTTTTGTGAAGTTGTTCCTCTTGAGCACTTAAGAGCATGCATCAGTTCTGCTATCACTGGATACTGAATTCAGATCATGTTGTGGGAAACTGTAAATGTAAACCAACATGAGTTGATTCTTCCACGAACAGGCATCAGCCTACACAGACTACTAAGGTATACAGTTCTGTACTCAAAGCAAAAAGAATACCCTGCCTGCTTTGTTGTTCTAGCCAGGAGACCGAGTTCTCCACTAAAATGTGTTTGTCAAGCCTTGAAATCTATAGCAAGCAGGTACTCCCACCTCTTACTATTGCGCATAATTATTTTCCTAAGAATATTAGTTCACACTCATCATTGTTTTCTAGATAATAAGTGAGATTTTGGCAGAATTATTTCCTAGCATGAGGGGTTAGCACATAGCTTAGAAGTCCAGAACAAAAGCTTCCTTTTACTTACTGAAGCCACTATTTACATTTACATATATGAATCCGTGATAGCAGGTATATAGCCACAATGCCCAGTTCCAGCCCAGGAACTTCAAGAGTTGACTCCACAAAGCCTGATGACTCACGATTGGTGACAATGGAATATAAATTCCATGGTTTCTGAATACTCCATTCGTTGTCGGTTTCAGAAACAGGCCCCATTAATATTCTCTGTTGCTTGTCAAAGAGGGGAATGCTATTGCTGCATGTCCACGTGACCTGATTTCACTGGAAAAATGCTATAAAAGACACATTTCTTGTTGTTCTACAAGGGATGTTGGGCCTAACAGCGAACAGGAGATACTTTGTCTATCACTTTAATTGCAGTCACATTTGGTAGGCCTAGCAGATACCTTTTCTGCTGCAATCCTAATTCTGAATTCTCAGGTAAGGAAAACCCCTTATCAATGTCCAGAAAAGCTTCATTCAATGTTTGCTACAGCCTAGCAGCATTTCTGTTTTCCTTCTACTGCCTTTAACCATTGACGTCAGGCTTTTGTGTTAGCCACTTCAAGGAGAAATTTGCTTGACGTAAACCTGTGCATTATCCCACATACATCAAGCATGTATTGCCTGTTATATACAATGTCTTACATCATCAATACCTTTTTTTTAAAAAAGGGGCTTCTTTATTTGTTGGAACACACTATTAGATAAAAGGACAGAAAATAAAGAAGAGTCCGCATGCATACTTTGAGTCATCTGATCTTCTGTCTAGTACAAGCAATATTTGGGATTCTTTCCTCTTCATCTACTGCTGGACCAATTTATATTTTACTAGGAACGTCCACATGTGGTTGTGAGTCACTCAGTCTGACACATGTTGCTCTAAAAACTGTTCTATTGCTCTCCAGGGAGAGCAAGTTAGAGCAAGTTCGCACCCTGCCATTGTGTCTTAAGGACCTCGGATGGGACTTCTTCCTCCTTTCCCCGTGCTGCCAGGCTTTGCCGTCCAATCAGACCCACAGGATGAGCTATTTATTCACTTCCAGATATTTTTCAGCAACAGTTATGGATCTAGAAATTCTACCAACACTTATTAAATAACCCCTTCATTTGTCACCTATTTCAACAAGATTGTTTTCCCCGTAAGCAGTGCAGGCTGCAACCCTTTCTCATTTGGCTTCTGTTCCTGCGAGCGATGTTTGTTCCTGTGCTGCCTCATCAGCTTACATTCTCTGTGCATACTTAAAAATACAGCCTTAGCTCTCAGAGTGACTACTAGCTTTTGGCTGACAGGTCTGGAGTATCCAGCTTGAACAGGCTTTCCACTGTAATGCTCTGCTGCAAGGCTGTTGTAATCTTATGCACGGTTGGAGACGAAGCCTTTTGCTAAGGGAAATGATAACGGTCCTTATATGCAGAGTGTGCCCACACACCTTAGAAAAGAGCATGCAGGAATAGAGCTCTATGTCAAAAAGAGCCCTGTGGTGGTGGCCCTCTCATAATCAAGATATTGCTCATTACTACCCCTTCCAACTTCATCTAGTAAACTTCATTTTTAGAGACTGCAAATCTCCTGCTGTTCCAGCTTTGCCTGACACAGGTTCCCTCCCTTCTTCCCCCTTTCCTTCCTTGCCCTGCCACACTCTGCTTGCCCCTTTCCACACCACTTGTCCTCCTCTGTGGTAAGTCTCTCTTTTACTACTCCCCACCCTTCCCCTCCCACAGGACCCTTATTCTTAATTATTTCTTTTGGCCTGTCATCCATTCCAGATCGCACAGTCTCTGCTGTACCTTTGTACCCCTCCTCCCTACCACTCTAAATGGTGCCCTCTCCTGCTTCCTTCAACTGATTCAAGATTTTGCCGGTGCTCCAAGCCCGTCCCTAATACTCAACCCATACATCCAAGCTTCTAACTTCAGTCTTCTCCTGGCTCAGGAGTCGTCATCGATATTCCCAATAGAGGTCCTAATTTGCATTTGACCCACTCTTACAAATGACCTTTTTCTGCCTTTACACCTCCTTATTCTGGTCCAACGCTTCCCAAACTTTTCATAGGCAATATTGTACTGGATTCACTTCTGCGCTGGCAATCCCTTAACTTCCATATCTGCCTTTGAATTTCTTCAGGATGAAGATCACCTCTGGAAATCTTCATAGTCTTGTAACTTTGATGAAATATTTGAAACACCTACTTTACAAGTTTCGAAACTTCTAGCCTCTAGAAACAAGCTCTCTAAGGCTGCACCTAGAGTGCATCCAGGTACATGTTGGGCTGAAACCTGGCTGGAAACCACTGCAGTTTCTTTCAAGTACTCACGCTCGAATGTCCCTCCCAGGAAAAAAGACTGTTGCATACCCAAGTCTCACTCTAGTACAGGGCTGGGATATGGCCAGGGCACACACTTGGATTGGAAAGCTAGGAAGTATTACTGGTTCTCCAGTTTAGCGTGGCATCTGAATCAACTTTGATAATTATTCTGGGATTACAGGCAAAACCCAGTTGATTCTATTGATGAGTCTGTCATATTATTTCTTCACATCTGGGGGAACATCAAGTTCCCTGATGAGGGAGAGAGCACTCCTGAGGGAACGTGGCATCACCATGGACTGCAGTTTCCCTGTCTTTCTTGTTAGGCACATGCACCATCTCTCCTCACCCCAAATTTCTAAAAGCTTTTACACTTCTATTTGCTTGGCTTAGAGTGTTACAGAGTATCATATACAGCTTTTTTTTTTTGCCAGTGATTGCCCTCAAGCCCTCTGTCCTGTCCTGGTCTTGCTTGGGGAAGAATCACGTGGCAGACTGGTGATTGTCACTGGTGAGAAAGGTCACACAATAAGCTGCAAAGGTTGCTAGAAGGGTGATAAAATATCACATGCTGGCTATTTTTGAGAAATAAGGCCATCTTTAATGCATCTTAGACTGTATTGCAGCAATCAAGACCCCAGAAGTGCCAAGTGATTTGGTAAAACGTAAATACTGATTCTCTTTTTCTCAGTTTATGTTCAGATATTTGCTGAGGAGCCATTAGATTGCAGGACGGTATAAACACAATATGCAAACTGAATTGATAATGTACATTTCTTTCCTCTCATCACCTTAAATGGTATTAAAGATTTGGGATTTGGAAGCCATGTATAGGGATGTTCATGCACATGCTCTTAGAAAAATAATCAGTATTTGGCTACAGCACAAACACCTATTCAACGAGTTACAAGAATACCCAGAGAGAGACTAAATTTAGCTACCCCAAAACCTGCCATTAAACATATTGCCAAAATACTATTAAACGCCATACTTACATATAGAAAACAAGTGTTCAAAATTCTGTGTCTTTGGAATACAGATGGAAGCCTAGTGTTAAATAAAATGGCAACAGAAGTAATGTTTAAAGAGCATATCTGAATAATCTTCAATCTATTTTTACTCAATAATTTTTTATTGACAAAATACTGGGTTTGTTACAGATCATGAGCTGCCACAATACGGTTAGGGCAAGGATCGAAGAGACAGAGAGCAGAAGGTACCTTTATTAATTTCCCAGGTCCTTTTACTTTAATCAAAGAGCCATCCATTTGAAACTACTGATCCAATAAAACAGCTATGCTCTCGTTCAAACACTTGGTTTCAGTTCCGACTTCCAATATATATCCTTCAAGGAGCTTTTCCACCTGTGTAGTCATTTTCTGTAAGGGGCTACACTCCTGTGCCTTCTGCAAGTAGATTAGATGGATTCGAATCTAATGGGGTTTTACAAGTTCCGTGTTTTCCTTTAAGATTTTCAAAGGAAAAGGGACAAAGTCTTTCAAGCCTGAATAAAATAACTGCAGATAACTCTTCATTTGTATTCTCTGAAATCCTCAGAACAGGGTACGGTAGACCCTCCCCCAAAACCTCAGTGTCATCCAGAGAAATAATCAGTACAGGTCGAGTGCCCTAAAGAGTTTTAAATAATACCAAATCATATCATTCTTCAAGTGCCTTCTGCAGATCCCAGCTAATTTAATGCTACAATAGAATAATCTAGTTATTTGGCAACTATCTGCATAAAAACATTTCAGTAACATTGGCAAATAATTTTCAAAAAAGTGCTGAATGACTTCAGTTACAGTTTGTTCTTTGTTTCTAACCCATTAATTTCCTCAACTAAGAGTTCACTAGTGGAAAGTTGGGACTTTCTCATCCTTTACTATTTTTTGCATCTGTGTTTTAGAAGAGTTTAAATGTATGTCATCACTAATTATTACAATTAGGTTAATACTGTTTTCTGCAATTAGTTTCTAATGAACATATGTGCATTGATGAAAACTGCAGCCTATATGCAATGCCATTTGAGCTGAAGGGGCGTGAGAAATGCTCATCATAAAATAACAATCATGTGTTGCGCTGACCACCGATCCTGCAAACACTTAGGTGTGAGCCCCATTTTACTGCTGTGAGAAAACGGACTTTAAATAAACGGGAACTCTCAAGATATTATGGTAAAACCTAAGTAAAGTCACATCTGAATTGTTTGAGCATGTGCGTACTTTAAGGGAGAAGAGTTGTCAAGTTTGATTCTTAAATATCTTAATACACGTTCTCAAGCAGATACTTTACTGAACAGAAGCTAAGAGTGGGAAGTCCTCCTGTCAGAGAAGGACCACCTCTATCCTATGCCCAGTGCAATGCTGTCCCCGTCATGGGAATACTACTGTAACACAGTATATACCCATAGCAGCAAAAAGGTTGCATTTCGTCTTGTATAAACCATTTTATTACTTTTTCCGGCTTTATAGGTGGGCATTTCTGCCATGCATTTATTTCTATCGCTATTTAATGCTGATATTTATTCCTGGATATTTATTAGGGTTTATGAGTGTTTCTGTTCTGGAAATTTGGCCCAAAGTTGTAATTGCGGATGGGAGCATATGTAAAATGAGAGTTTGAACATTTATCACTACTGGGATTAACAAAAGATATATCGAGATTTGAGAGTTGTTTTAAGAGATATATAAAAATATGCCAAACTATTAAAAATTCAAAATTCACTTTGCCAGTTTTTGCCCTACAGGCAGAGTGACCTTAGGGAGATATTCTGTGCTCTGAAAAAATATTTAGCATTAGTACAATTAAGATTAGGCTCTGTGTGTTGTTTTATACTTTGCCTGAAACGATATATATATACACACACACACTTTTTAAAGTGTCATATGTACAACTGGTTGCAATCCTCCATCCTCCCTCTTCCCTAGCCTAGTTAGGCCTCGGGTAGGTCTATTTTGCTTAATGTTCTTCTGCATAACAGACCTTCTTGTGGGTGAAGGAAGTCTGCCCGGCCAATCCCATAAAATACCAAGGGCCTTCAGTTTTTGCCGTTTTCTGAACAACAGCAAGTGACAGAAAATAAATGCTGAAGACAGTATTTTCCTTTGTGAGCACAGGGCGAGGATGGAGAGCAGTTGGGCAGGTGGCACGTTTGAAACTACTTTTAATTTGTAAGCCGGCTAGGTTTTAAAGGAGACGAGGCCCATTATAAGGAGCATTTCGCTGCCGAATGAACCCCGTATTTCTGGGGCGCAGAAGCCTCCTGGCTCCGCGCTGCCCGGCCTCACACCTTCCCCCCCGGGTGCCGCCCGAGGGGAAGGCGGGGAGGGCGCAGCCTGCGGGACCTGCGCCCTCGTTGCCGGTGCGCGGCTGCCCTACCCCCGCGCCCGGGGTGGGCTTTAGGCACAGGGCGGGGGCCAAGAGCGGCAGGGAGGCTCTCCCCGGCCCGCCGGCGCCCGCCGCCCGGCCTCCCCGGCACCCGGCGGGGCCGCCGAGCCCGACCAGACCCCTCCCGCGGCAAAAAAAGCGCGCAAGGCATTATTTTCGAAAGCGCCCAAAATAGCGCGCGGCTGCCGCACAAGTCGCCTTATTATTCCTCCAGCGTCGGCAGTGAACCGGGGGTGGGGGGTGGGGGGGGATGATGCACCGCCGTCGGAGCCGCCGCGGGCGGCTGCATTTTGGGCGAGGGCGATGAGGGCCGCGGGCCGCCGGGGCGCAGCGGCAGCGCAGGCGAGGAGGAGGAAGAGGAGCAGCCGCGGCGGCGGCGGCGGCGGCAGTTTCCCCTTTCCCCAGCCCCGGCTCGGCGGGCGCATGCTCACTTGTGCCCGCAGCCCTGGACCATATTTGTCAGGACTACTCGAGAGACGGAGAAAGAGAGAGAATTTGGGGGGGTAAGGAGCGGCGGGTTCCGATCTAATCCGCAAGCCGTTTAGGGAGCTGCAATGGCAAAGGCTGGTGATGGGTTTTAATTCCCCCCCCCCCCTCCCCGTAGGTGAGGATGAAAGTTAGGGAGAGCGCGAGAGATAAAGGGAGAGACGCACCTCCTCTCCCTCCCTTACGAAACGTCTGTGGGGAAGGGGAGGGGGGCTTCTCCCCCACCACCTCTAGCAGGAAGGATGGAAGTTAATGCCGGGGAAAGTGGGCAAGTGGCTCGCAAGTGGCTGGGGAGCGGCTGGGGCGCCGGGGATCTCACTAAATCATAAGTGTACGAGTGTGAAAGAGGAACAAAAGAAAGCGAGAGGTGCCTGATATTTCTTTTTCTCTTCCCAAACACATGAGGGGAGTACATGTATATATATATATATACGCGCTGTGTATTTATATACATACACAGGCACGCGCGCACGTATGTGTATGTACATATATATATACATACGGGGGAGGGAGCTGTGGAAATGTGTTGGGGGGGGCTTTTTTTTTTTTTGGGGGGGGGGAGGGGGTTCCGAAGGGAGGGGGAAGGGAAGGGGAGAGACATTTTGCAGACTTGCCCCACCAATGAGCTTGTCAGTTGGCTCCATTTAATGACACTTACGGGGCACCGCCGCGCCGTTGGGAACAATGTGATGCGGGTGCAGCGGCGGGGCGGCGGGGGGGTGGGGTGGGGTGCGGGGGGGGATGCCCCCACGGGTGTGCGTGTGCGTGTGAGCGCCGGGCGGGGAGCGGAGGGGAGGGAGGGGGCTCGCTGCCACCCGAGCCCCCCCCTCCCCAGCCCCGGCTCTTTGTTCGCACAGGCTGACGGACGGGGAGAAGTGCGGGCTGCCGGGGGGCGATGCGCAGCGCGCAGGGGTGTGAAAAAGCCCCGGGTTTTTTGGTCGGAAGCGGCGAGAGGTGGCGGCCGCCGGGATATACCGGTTGAATGTGCCGTGGGTCGCCGTGTGCGAAGGCCTCTTCGGCGCGCAGCGGAGAGAGTTTGTATTTTCCGTCGCTCCTGCACTTTGTGTGATTGTGTGCGAGAGATATTTAAAATATAATCATCTCCCAATTTCCGCCATTTTGGGGAAAGTTTGCACACACATAGACATACCAAAAAAAAAAAAGCTCTTAGCAAATTTTTTTTTTTTTTAAAGAGGCGGAAAAAAAAAAAAGTCTTTTTGCTCGAGTGCTCAGTTCCTGCCTGTGTGCGGTGCGTGCGCCGCGCTCGCTGCGGCAGGCAGACATGTGAGGCGGCGGGGGAACGGCCCCTGCCCGCTCCGGGCTGCGGGCGGCGGCGGCGGGGGCGGACGGGGACCGGCGCCTGTCACCGGCGGCGGCTCCGCGGGCCGCCCGGGGTGGAGGGGGGGGGTGGGGGTCCGGCGGCGGGCCCCGGGCTGCCGGCGGTGTGTGTGAGTGCACATACACGTGAGTGCGGATTTGGGGGGGGTGGGGGTGGGGGTCAGGGGGCGGGGGGCTGGGAGGAGGACGCGGCTTCGCTGCGAAGTTGCGCGCTCCCGCCCGAAGTGCGGCCGGGGCGGGGGAGCGGCCCCCGCGCACACGCCCGTCTCCCCCTCTCCGTCCCCGCAGCCGGTGCATATAACAACAGGATATAGGCACACTTGTTCTCGCTAACGTGTGCGAGGCGCTGTTTTTTCGGCAGGGGGAGGGGGGGAAGAGATTTTCATGGTTTTTTTTTTGGGGGGGGGGAGCGGCGGACGACGGGAAGGCGCTCCCGCGGAGCGGCCGCCCGCTCCCAGCCGAGGCTGGGGAGAGGCCGGCGGGGTGGCCGGGGCTGGAGCGGGGAACGCCGCCGCGAAGCCCCGCTCCCCACACCCGGGGGTGGGTAGGTTTTGGTTTTTTCCTTCCCCCCCTCCCCGTCGGAGCGGGCGCACACGAAGAGCGTGAGAGAAAAAGTTGTAGCGCGGGGCCGGGCGCTGGCGGCGGCGGGGCCGGGCGGGGACGAGCCCCGCGGGGAGGCGGCGTGTGCCGGCCCCTCCCGCGGGAAGGGGCGCCGCCGCCGCCGAGGGATGCGTGGGGACCGGCTGCGGGCGGCCGGAGAGCAAACCCCCCCGGTCCCCTGGGGAAAAAAAGAGCTCGCCCCCCTCCTCCTCCTCCTCCGCGCTGGGGGAGGGGAGGAGGGAGGAGAAGGTAACATTTTTTTAATTTTTTTTTTTTCCTTTCCACTCGGAGACAGCCTCCCTTTCCCGGATCCCGGTCTCGAGGGGTGGAGGGGGGTGGTGGTGGTGGGAGGGAAAAAAAGAAAAAAGCAAAGGACCCGGTAAACAAGCAGAGTCCCTCTCTCGTTGTGCAACTTCCTCAGGAACACTTAACACCCAGTTCCTCTCCCACCCCCGCTCGCACCGCGCTCGCCCCCGCCGCCGCCCCCACGCCGGGCCAGGGGGGCACTCTTCCCCCGCTCCGTTTAATTGCCCGGGGCGGGGGAAAAGAGAGGGGAAAAAAAAAAAAAAAGCGAATTCAGGAGAGAAACGGAGCAACTCGAGAACCGCTTTCCCCCGAGCGCTCCCCGCCAGGAGCCGGCCGGGACGGGCGGGCGCTTTTGTCTGGGTGGTTCTGCCCGAGCCTGGGGAAGACGCGGACCTGAGCCCGGGTTTTTCTCCAGAAAGTTTCAAGTGCAGCAAAAACACGCCGCAAAACTGGCCAAGGAGGGACCTCTGGTGGTAGGCCCAGGGCTGCCGGCGCCGGGGAGCGGCGGCCGCGCCCGCCGGGCCTCGCCGCCGCGTTCCGGGCTGCCGCGCCGCTCCGCCGCGCCGGGCCGGGCGGGAGGGCGGGCAGGGCGGGAGGGCCGGCTCCGGGGCGGCCGCCGCCGGGGCCCGCCGCCTCCCAGCCGCGCCGCCGCGGGTGGGCCCGGCCCACGGCCTGCCTGGGGGGCGCGCCCCGTGGCCGTGGCACTTGTCCCGCGGGAGAGCGCGGCGTGAGCCCCGGGGGGTAACGCTGCGTGGGCAGAAGGTCCCCGGAGGCGCGGCCGCCTCCCCGCGGGGCGAGGGTCGCAGCCCCTGCCGTTGCCTTCAGTTACCTGTGCCGGGTAGCGTGGCGTGCGTAAGCTTTACAGTGAGAGGTAGCGTGAGTTACATTTTCAGTTCTGCTCCGTTTTATTTTTCCCTTAAAGCCGAAGTTGGTTCCCTCGCATTTCCCGTGCCTAGCTGAGCCGCGCCGGGCTCGCCGTTTCTTTCGACTCCCGAATGGATGCTCAGTCGTGGGAGCTAAAAATGAGGTGGTGAGCGTGAATGAAACTCGAGATACACACTTCAGCGTGTGTCGTTTTAGTAAATAGTCGATGTTCAGGGTCGTGACGCAGGTTTCTTAATGTAAATTTAACAGCTGTTTAGGAAACCGGTGCTTTTACCGAGGAAGTTATCAGGTTCCCAGAAGTTTATATGATGAGCATCTGTAAGAAACTCCCTGAAACTAGCGGCTGAAGGCAGTAAAGCACCCCGCTTAAATCCGGGTGGTGCCGGGTACTGTTTTTTTTCCCTGGTGAGACTTCCGCAGCGTTGCCTGCGGTCCAGTTGGTCTTCCCACGAACCGGTGCTCCGATGAAGGTGGCTGGAGCAGTCGTCTTCTTGGGTGGTTTTTCTTGTCGGTTGGGCGATTGCAGTGAACTCTGGTTTTGTTCGTTGTTGTGGTGTATGTTTCACCTTCAGCTTAATGAGTTTTTCTAGAGTGTTGCTTTTAAAAATTCTGATAGCTTAAGAAAATTATTTATGTGATGAGTCCTTTTCCTCAGACTTGCTCAGTTTTATTGGGCATCACCTATTCAGTGAAGAGAGATACGGTTGACTTTTTGTGGGCTACTTCATTTCTTTTTGGGGGTTTTAATACTGCTGGTAAGTAGGATGATGGATTATTAGTGATGGCTGTGAGGAACCAGCAATTACCTGGCACAGGGTTTACTGAAGAAAGTGATTGATAGTGTGTGGAGTCATAGCGTATTAGTGCTCCGGTAGTAAGACGGCTCATCGCAATGGGAGATATGGGCTCTTTATGAATTGGAGAGAAGGGAGAGTCTGTAAATGCAGCAACCCACTGAGCATATATAGGAGGTAGAAAAAGGTGAATTAATTGTTTAAGGACAGCAGAGCTCCTGGAAACTGCTAAGAACCATTAGAAAATGAAGAGGAGGGAGTGAGATGGACAAGAGGAATGTTCAGACATATAGTGAATTAACTAGGGGTAAGAAATAACAATTTGAAAGAAGTCAAGTGATGGATATTCAGTGTGAAGGTTTGGTGCGTCACAGTTCTTCTCGAGATGTCTGCACAGGGGAGGGAAGGAGGCGCAAATAAACAGAGGCAGAAGTTTTCTGTAACTTCCTGTGCATGGTTCAAGGAATTAAGAGAAATTAAGACATAGGATTTCAGAGTTGGTATACTCAGGTCTTACCACCGGAGTAGCTTAAACCTCCACTCAGTACTGCACAGACAATAACAGAAATAAAGGAGTCATGAAAGTGTTGCAGAGGAAATACTTTTTCAGTGTGAGGTACAGGTGCAAGATAAAAGTTGTCTGTGGTAAGTTTCATTAGATGATGGGATAGCTTTGCTGTTGCGTAACTATTGTTTTCTAGTGTTCTGTGGATATTTGAAAATGAGGTAGTAGATGAAGGCTGCGTGTAACTGTGTTACCCAGTTTCTGGCAATGGTACGGCAGTACCTGTGTTAGCTTGCTGACAGAGGCCAGGCTCGGGTGAGGACAGCGTGAACCTCCTATAGCACTGGTGCAGACTCTGGCTTCACAGCATTTTGTAATGCATCTGTGGCCAGATTCTTTCTGTGAGGAAAAAGGCTTTAAGCTGAAGTGTTGGGAAACAGAAATATACATGCACAGTACCCCTGGAGAATCTGGCAGGCAGAAGAGTAGCAACAGCTAAAATAAGGACATCATCAATAGGAAATCTGGTCCATTTCCTGTTACAAGTGTTAAGAATGGCAAAGAATCTTAAGCTGTGGTCCCTTTGTGAATACATATATAAGCTATATATCTCATCTTTAAAACAACTTACTTGGGATAAACTTCATGAGCAACAGGCAAAATAGTGACATTTACTCAAGCAGCTTTTCAACAAACAGAATAGAAACATGGCAGAACTAGTAAAGTAGTTCCTAAACAACAAAAAATGAGATTCTGAAAGAAATGTGTAATCTGCAGATACTTCTTTTAATGAAACATTCAAATAATCGAGCCATTAAATAGGTACAAAACAAAGCATATATTAAAATGTGGTGGATAGCCTCAAAGCATTTTACCATTTCCTGCACTATTCTGTTTGTGGTGGTTTTTCTTTAAGTGAACAATCAGGTGCAAAAAGATGAAGGGTGAGAAAGAGATGAGCGTGGGGTGCACCCTGCTCAAAGAGAGGATTGTGAGGAGCAAAGCAGGGCTCTCCCCAGTGGGTTTACAGTCAGTTACCTTTGCTGTTGCTGTTGTTATGAAGCTAGCTTAATACAAAGTCCATCTGAAATAGAGCTTACATTGCAAGGGGTAATTCTTCATGTGGCTTCAGCGGTGTAACAAGTCAGCCGTGGTAGTACTCACATTCTTACAGGTTAAATAAAGCTGAAGCTGAGTATCCACTTGTCCCCTGGTTCCTAGAAGTTAGTGTATTTGCAGCTCTGGTACGCTGAGGTGTTCTCTTCCGATCCACTTGGTTTTCCAGATGTATTGTGTAGGGAAAATGTGTCCTGTTAGCCCATGGGTGCTACGCCAAGCCTCCTCTTTGGAGATGCCCAAAATAACCATCTACAGTATCAGGACAAAAAAACCCACCTGTTGCCTTTGTCCCTGAACATCTGCCAGTGCTGGTGTCACCCAGACCTGGGGGGAAGAGGGACCACGGCTTGGCTCCATAAGGCTGTCGCCTCCCTTGGGATTTCTGTTTGTCCCTCGGACCTCACCCTTGGTGCTGCTTCCTGAGATCTCCTCCGGCTCCATGTGCCCAGTCTTGCTTCTTGTGGGAGCTGTCAGCTGGGGAGAGGACCAGTATGGGGCAAAACTGCTAGGCTGTCCTGTCGCAGTGGCTACAGAGATCCTCAAAAATAAAAATACACAGGGCTGTATAGAAAGAAAAGACACACTGCTGCAGACAGGTTATGCCAGTCTGGCAGTGCTGACTGGTGGCTTTACTGCTGAAATCTCCTCTCTCTGCTGCCCAGTGACCCGGTATTCAGCTGGCCCTGCTGGTTAGAAACCATATGGATATTTCACAGGTGGCATCTTAGATTTTCAAAGTTTGGGTAGGTGTCAGGTAGTTTTTTAAAGCACTGACTGAAAGAAAGAATCTTATTATTACTTTCTGATGTATTCAGTATGTAAGCCTACAGTTATTTCAAAAACTACTTGTAAGATTAATTGGCATATTCTCTCCTGTTTCTTTGCTTTACATCTTTAGAGTCTTTCACCAGATGAAACTATCTCATTTTTAGTGCTGTTGTTCTCATTAAGTATCTCCTCGGTGAGGTACTCATTTATTGTTGAACCAGTTGGAAAAACAAAGGTTTTTCTGAAGGAGGTGTCTAATCTTATTTTATGTGCTTGCAGATTTTAAAGAATTTATCACATATGTCTAAAACAAAGTTAATGTTGAAATAGTAGCATGAAGCACGCCCCTCTACAAATGTTATAGCTTACGGCTGCGAAGGCTGAGACATAGTTACATCCCTAATAGTGGATTATGAAGGTGGTCTTGGAAGATGACTGTTCCAAGTTCTTACTGTTATGTCCTTTCCTTCACGTCAGATGGCATTGAGTGACAGTCATAAGGACAGTACTGCAGTTCCTTTGCCCCTTATTCATCTAGTATTTTTACTACTTTTCTGGAGGTGTAGCAACAGAAATGATAGCAAATGAAATCATTATGGAAGGAGTTATACTAGTTCAAAGAACTGCATCAGAGCTTTAAAAATGAAAATGAGTAGATAAGGAGTCCTGTAGTTTTCTTTGTTCTGTGATTTAGATGTATATATTGCAATGATTTCATCCTGTTTTAGTACCTCATTGCTGTAACAATTTAATTGGTCTCTATCTCCCTCCTTATTATCACTGGTAGAGGGATATAACCCTATCTTTCATCTGTTCAAACTCAGCAAAACTGGAAACAGAGATTTTGTTAAATGTAATTCCTTTTGGTAAATTCATTTCTATCTGCATTGCCCTGTGACCTTTTCATCCCCACCAAGAACACTTCTGAAGGCTGCAGAATGTGAAAGTACAGATTGTGCCTTTGATGTTGAGTTAATTTTGAAAGGAAAAATATGATGAATACCTTATCAAACAATAGAATACATCATTATTGCTGATTGTTACCTGAGGAAACTTTGTTAGGTGTAATTAAGTTAAAATTTATATGTTTTCTTGAGAGAAATATGCCCTGAGCATTTCTCTTACCAGTTTTTTTATTTTACTTTCACAGTTTACATCCTGCCTAAGTAGGCTAGGCTGTTAAGATTTTTTTTTCCCCCTATGTCATTTTTTCCAACTGTTTCTCTTACAAAGCGTGTTTATAACGGGAGTGGCACTATCAGAGAGGCCGGCATCAGACGGAGCGTCTGTCCGCTGCTCCTCACTCTGTGGGACAGCGGCTGCTGCAAGGAAGCGTTTCCCCACAGCCTCCCTTTCTCTTCCTGTCCTCTGTCATGCCTTCTGCAGAAACCACTGGAACATGTTTTTACAATAAGTAAACCACAGGAGTGCTGAGTGAAGTGTCCTCTAAATAGGGTGGTAATGTAAGATTTCTTAGAAACTTTGGTTAATACAGAGCACAGCTCTGTGTTTGCTTAGCCAGGCTAATCGCAGGGAGCTCGTTATACCAATGTGCTTAAACCAGCATGTTACATGTCCTTAAAATTTCATGGGTTTCTGGATAGATCCAATTTTTCAGCTACTCCTTAGCAGCTTGGGTCTTGTGTTCTTGAGAGAAGGCCTCAGCTTCTGCCATCGTGCTGCTGTTCAGTTTGGTGGAAGCCTGCTTGAGTTGATCTGTTGCAGTGTGGAAGGCTGGATGCTTGGTGGGCTTAAGCTCTGTGATGTACCGTGCTCTTGGGTCAAACAGATCATCCAAGTTGCATTGCAGGAGCTGCCCTAGGGTAGGGTGGTGGATTTTGCCCAGGAGTGATTTTAAAAGATAAGGTTCACGCCTTTGGGGAGTTTCTCAGTTTGCACTGAATTTGCGTAGGTTTGTTGACATATTTAAAATTAATTTTTGTGCATTGATGGTATGGTTTTCAATACTTTGTCATAGATGATTACTGAAATTGTAGGTGGAAAAGACACATTGAATCATGTGGTTCTTCTTTCTTTAAACTTGTCATGTGAAATACATGAAGCTTCCTCAAAGATCCTTCTGTGAACCCTACCCGTCATATAAAATGAAGGGGAATGCAGAAGCTCTCACCCTAAGCAGTGGTTACTGATTGAGGTCCAGCTCCTGTCATCCTGTTGATACTGTGAAGTGGCTGTAGTGTAACGAAAGTACTTGTGGAGTAAGATACTGCTCAGGGTTTTAAAGAATTCTGCTAGAAACGAGGAGGAAACCAAGGAGAAATACAAGGGAGTCCACACTGCGGATCCAAAACCAGAGTAGTATCTGTCTGTAGTGGTGGTGTTACAGTGATCGGTACAATTTTTCTGATGACAAAAATGCGAATTAAATTATTTTTCGCACAACAGAGTTAAATAGCGAAGCATTTTTCTCCTCAAGCTTTCAGTAAAAAGCTTCTAGATGACCTGAGTTTCCTTCTGCTTGGTTTGCATCTTTTTCTGGTATCTGTGAGTGAAGAAACATCACTCAGTCTTTTTTGTGGAAATTCCAGATTTCCAGAGAGTATTAATAGATATTTGCAGATTTTGGGAGTGAGACCTAAGTTAGAAATTAGATTTTGGAAAACAAGGTCAAGCACTGAGGAAGCTCTCTACCTATTTGAATTTCAAATACTGATACTTGCAGTAGAAGTTTGCAATCTGCGGAAGGAGTATGAGTCTTAGAAAGTATTTGTTAAAAAGTTTGGAAAGTGTAAATTTGAAAAGGGGTGAGCTTTTGCTAATAGTTCACAAACTGAAGACACAGCTAATTTTGCGGGAAATTGTTTCAGCCGCTAGGCATAGCGCAGAAGTTCTTCAGAAAGAAAATGAATGAGTCAGATTTCACATTGAACAAATAGTAAATTAGGTGCCAGGCCACAGATTTAAAGATTGCTGTGTTTGTAAGAAGTGGAAAGGAGGAAGTTGTTGGTAGTCACTACTGGCTGCTAGCGACATTCGAGTTCAGTGCAACTGATGCTGGCTTTGTGGCAGTGGCAAGTGGTGGGCCAAAGCCAGGGGTCAGTGGGAAGTGTTATGTACTTGTATTGCTTGTGCAAATTATTTGGAAGAAACTCTTGCTGCGGAAGAGGGTGCCCAAATCCTCTGTTTCTGGAGAGAAATAGTCTCTCCTCTCCTATCACTATTCTGAAACAGAGAGATCCAGTAAAATAAAGTCTTGTGAAGCAGTAGTTCTCTCTGGTGTATTTGTGTTTCTCTACAAGTAAATAAATTTTACAAATGCAGATCAAAATTTAGTGAAACTATATGGAAACAGACAAGGAATGTCTGGGTGTCGCGAGTCAGACAGTGAAAATGAAAGACAGTTCCAAATTAATTTTGAAATTGTAATATGAACTTGGGTGAAGCATTCACATCAGCATGTTATCTGAGAGTAAGGTAAAGCAACTCTGTTAATCAGTGCTTAGTGTATTTATTACACACATGGACTCATGTCTTGCCTTCCCTAGAACAAATGTTTTTCTTAGGTGTACTTGAGGTATGTTTTCCCCGTGTCAATTTATTTGCGGTTTGAAATTTTTCATTTCTCTCCAATTAAGCCTCATTAATAGCTTCCTAGTTTATAAAGCAGGTATTATTTTTTAAGGTTTTCAAAAGATTTCCCCTTGGTTTTATTACATTAGTGTGTATTATCAGCATTGTCATCAGCTGTCCATGTTGCCAGTGTGCTGAGAGAAGCATTTGATACTAAACTATTAAGTGTATTTGAAGAAATGTCTGGTGATATAAGCATTAAACCACTTATAGCACTTTCAGATAAAATCTTTTTATTTTTTAATCTTTTTTTTTAGTACATGCATCATGAATGAATCTGCCTCTAGTGGAAATGGTCAAGAGTTTGATGTATTTAGTGCTATGGACTGGAAGGATGGCATAGGTACTTTGCCAGGAAGTGACCTAAAGGTAAGATATATAATTTTTTAAATAAGCAAAATAAAAATGTTAAATGTCAAAAGAATGCATTTCACAAGCTGGTGTGTAGGTATCTGCTTTTATGAATAAAACATTAATCTGCAGCTCTGAGTTAAGAGACTGCAGCCTGTTAGCTTTTAGCTCTGGAGTTTCTTGATTCAGTTTCTGGTGCTGGCACAGGCAGCCGTCATCCCTGTAGGAAGGCATAAATTAGCGCTGCCTCACTATATAGACAGAAGTAATCAAGTGCACATAATCCAAAGAAATCTCAAAAGTTAAGTGTGAAAATTCAGTCCTCTTAGAGCATTCTATTACTGTATCACTAAGAATCTTTATATTGTCATTGACTCTTATGGTCTCATACTCCTAGTTCTTTTTATTTCTATAAATAGATTATTTTTGCTGTGCTTTTGTCATGTGGGTGTCTAGAAAAATGAATAAAGTGAGTGCTTCTGAGCTTGGCATAGTTTAGAAATTTGAATGATACTGAAATAGTACTTCCAATTACATTTTTCACACTGGTTGTATTTCCTGAAATGAATGATAACAATTTTATTTTGTTTTCAAAGCATTTTATGTATTTCTTTATTTGATACTTTTTACTGTGTCATCAGAAGATGTCCTCTGCTGCGTTAGCTAAAAATACAATTTTGATATTAGAGACTTGCACCTGTTTCCTGTTGATTATAGTCAATATTTTCATATCATTCCATTTAGACTAACATTGATGAGGTTTTCTCATAGTTTATTTTTTGAAGGGAATCTCACAAGAACATAGGTGTTTTTCAAAAGAACTTTATATCCCTTGGTGCCTGATGCAATTTCTTTTGTTGAAGAGTCAAAAAAATGTTTGACATTCAGGACATAAATGTTGTGGTGTGGTTTTGTGTTGGTTTTTTTTTTTGTTTTGTTTTATGTCACAGAACCATAGAATAGAGTCACAGAATATTTTTCTTTGGAAAGGACCTCAGAACACCATCTCTGAGTGCTGCAGAACTCAGGCCATCTTACATGGGGTTGCTCAGGGCCTTGTTCAGTATGGGTTTGGTTATCTCCAGGGTAGGAAACACCACAATGTCTCTGGGCAACCTCTTCCAGCATTTGACCACCGTCATAGTGATTTTTTTCCTTTTATGGATACTTTGTTGGAATTTATCTTTTTACAGCTTGTGCCCGTCGTCTTTCATCCTTTTACTGTGCACATCTGAGAAGGACCTGGCTCCATCCCCTCTATATCCTCCCATTAAGTACTGGAAGACAGGAGTAAAATTTCTCCTGCTCTTAAAACTGGACAAACAAGTTTACTCAGCTGCTTCTTGCATGTCATTTGCTACAGCCCTGATTTCTTTTGGTGGACATACGCTGGACTTGCTCCAGTATGTGAGTGTCTTTCTTGTACTAGACACAGTAGCCTGAGTACGGTCTCATCAGTATTGAATAGAGGGAAATAATCAGTTCCCTCGACCTGCTGGTTACCCTCTTGCTAGAGCAGCCCAGGATGCTTCTGGCCTTCTTTGCTGCCAGGGCACAATCCTGACTCATGTTCAACTCCTAGGTCTTCAGCAAAGCTGTTTTCAAATAGTCAGTCCCCGGGCTGTCCTGGTGCACGCAGCTGTTCCATCCCAGGTGCAGGACCTCACACGTGCTTTTGCAGACCTTCATCTTGTTAGCCCACTTCTTCAGCGTGCCGAGGTTTTTCTGAATAGCAACTCCAATTTGGTAATTCACTTTTGCTGTCTGTACATATATAGAAGCCTTTGCTAGTTTCTTCTCCAGCTGAGCTTTGGGTTTCCTCATTCCATCATTGTACGCTACAGCAATATCACTATATACCTTCTCTATACAACATTTCCCCAGTTTCACCTGCTTACTTCCTTTCCCATTTGAAGTAAGCCAGGAGCCCTAGTTCATTCATGTTGGCCTTCATCCACATTTGCTTAACTTCTTGCACATTGGCATGCATCATTCTGCTGGTATGAGGTCCCTGGAGAGATATGCAGATCTCCTGGGCCCATTTACCCTTTACAGAAGTCTTCTGTGTGATCCTGCCAAGCAGATCTCTGAACAAGCCAAGATCTGCCTCTCCTGAAGTCCAGTGCTGCTATTTCAGTATTTGTTTTGATCACTTCTTTCAGGATTTCATACTTCACCATCTTGTGGTTGCTGGTGCCAAGGCTACCATCAGCCTCCACATCCCTGACCAGTTCTGTATTTTTTTAAAAAAGTCCAGGCTTTTAAATTTCTTTTCCCCTTTAATAAGCAACATTGTGTGAGAGGCAAACAGAATATTGACATGTTTGAGGAATGCAAAAGGGAACAATGCAGGAAAATATAATATTCTCATATAAATCACCAATACATGCTTTGTTCAGTTCTGGTTACCCTATGTCAAAATAAACAAAACCAAAGCAAAGGTGGGGTCATAAATTAGTAGAGGGATGGGAAGGCTTCCATGCAAAGTGAGGCAAAGAACTGGGAGGTGTAGCTGAGGGTAACTTCAAGAAATGATGTGAGAAGGATCTTAACTATGTCCTGTTCAGGAAAGCATGAGCTTCATTTTAAGGTTGCTCTTCTGTTTGTTTCTTTGTTTAAACAAACAGATATTTTATTTTTTTGGACAGAGCTTCTTTCTTTGTCTCGGGCATTGGCGAAGGCAGAGTCAGAGGTGCAGTGGTAATGTACGCAGAATGATGAAAGTTACGGAGAGAATTTGCTAGTCAGCTCAGTCTGGTCTGGTGTTTTTTTTTTGTTTTTAAATACAAAAGCCAGGGTTTACTGGATGAAATTGAAAGGGAGCCATTCTAACACTGACTGAAGGAAGAATGTTTTCTTACAGTGCAGAATTAGCCTGAGGAGCTCACTGGGCCAGGGAACATCAAGACTCGGTGAAAGACTAGGCGTTTATATAGATACCAAAACATTTTGAGTCGTTAGAATAGTAAGAATTTTTAAGCTTTTGAGATAATTGTAACAACTAATTTTTCAGGGCTCCTTCTAAATACTGATGATTAAAAGGGTGAGTAATCCCTTGAAACTATAAATGTGATTGTGGAATATATGTTATGCTCTTTGTAGTATTCTCAGAATAGGGTTAATGTAGGTGGTTTACCTGAAATGTCCTCATAATAGAGTATTTTAATACTGTATCCTGAACCTAAAGAAAGTGGCCTTACATAGCAGTTACTTCTTCTAAGCTTGCATGTGTCTTTCCAAAATTATAATAGACGTGTTCTACTAAAGATATCAAACCATTGGCATGTATTTACATTGAAATGCAGTTGAAAATTCCAGTGAAAACACTGTAGTAGTGAGATGCACAAATCCAAAGATTCTATTTTTATAGGTAGGTAATAGATTAGAGTCCCTGGGTTTTTTATAATAAATAATAAGCAATAGCAGAACTATTCATTGCAGACAATGTATTGCTTGCATTCTCACATGTAGCCTTTTCATAAGATATTGGGGAAAATTGTCTTTGAACAGTCAGATTTGGTAAACTGTATTGTACGAGCATATTTTAAGTTAAACGTATGCCAAAATGTTGAAATGCTGCTTTTTAATATAGACGTTTTGGGGAGTTACCTACTTAAGTCCTTATTTTTAGTCATGTAAATCATATGGCGTTTGCTTGTCTCTACTGCTTGCATGATGAAGTTTCATGCTTATTTTTACATATGCACTTTTAAAGAATTCTCTTTTCTTGTGTGCTGTATTAATATCCAGCCTCCTCAGATTATCAGGCAAGTATGTGTGAGCAACGGTGTTCTTTTAAGAATCACTTAATTTTTGTGAATGTAAGTTCCTCTAGGAATAAAAGCTGGTAAGAAAACCTACTGTAAGTAGTGTAAAATGCTTGAAACATTTACAAATAGCTTTTCTCAGTATTTTCTTATTATTGCCTAAACAGGACTTTTCTTAAGGCCTAGAAGAACAACTAAATGATAAATAGGAAATTGCATTATTTCTTTTTGTTATGAAGTCCTGTGGGCAGTTTCATGCCTACCAGGCCTTACTGAGATAGGCCTCACCGGGGGGCACTCCCCTGACTAATCAAAGCAAGGGAGCAGAGTCAGATGCGGAGCCTCTCTTCTCAGCCATGCCATGGTCTCTTATGTCTACATCTGTTTCCACACTGGTAAAATGCTGCAAATGTTCTTTTCCTATGATTTTTTGCAGTGTTAATTGTTAAGAGTCTTGTCACCCATAGTTGGAGAAGGCTGTGGAAATACATCCTCACACAGATTTCATTAAAACTCTTTAGCAAAAATAGTCATAAAACAGTTAATACTTTTTGAACGCTGCTTTGAGCATGCTGTGTGACAGATAAATAGTGAGTGGTTGTGGAAAACGCTAGAATTTGGAATTATACAGGGGGTAGGGAGAATTAAAAATTATACAGTATGATGCACCGAAGACTGAGAACAAAAATCTTAGCTTCGTGTATTAGTTCTTTCAAGATGTTTAAATAAAACAGAAAACTTGAATTCCAGTAGAGTTTAAAATAGTTTACAAATTACAGAATGCCTTCATGTGGCAGGCTAAGTAATGTATGCTCATCTGAAAAACATCAGTGCTTACGAGTTACTCTGCATGGTGTGAATGTAAATGTGAAATACTGTTCTTTTTTTCCTGTTTGTTTTTTTTTTTTTAAATCTCTGTGCCGAGTGCAGGCAGTAACACCATCACTTCAAGATTTAAATGTACTCATTAAATTGGAAAAGCTGTAATAATTTACAGTCACTTCCTACTGCAGTGACAGAAGTTTATGAAGTACTTTGTAATGAGTTTTCTAGTGCTTGTGTTTGGAAAGAGAGCTGTTATATACTTCATGGACAGACTTTTGGTCATTACTTCCAGCTTGCAAATTGTCCTTGAATGGAAAAAAAACATAGAAATAAATTTGATGATGAAGGAATTAACCTGTAAATAAAGTTGGGCAGCCAATATTGCAGGAAACCAAATGTAATAGTGGAACATGAGTGGTGGAATAATGATCAGTGGTGCTTGGTATTTCCAGCTGTGCTTGATGGTGATTCAGAGTGCTGTGTTTCTGGATGTGTAGGTGCAACAGCTCAAGGCAGCAAAGTGCATTCTTTCACCTGCCCATTCTGAGATTGTATTCAAGCTTCCTTGAGATAATTAATATTTTGAAAACAACTGATTTTTTTTCACAGTTCATTATACGTTCTATGGTGAAATACTGGTAGTGTCTCAGGCAATAACTAACTACAGTGCTTTTTTAGTGCAAAGCTAGTTCTGCCCTCACACAGTGGCATGTGCTGCACTGAATCTGGGGAGCATTTCTCTCTCAGGAGAGTCCCCAAGAGTGTCCATGGGAAACATCAGCTACAGGGAACCGGTTAAATCATTGCCTCCACTGGGAAGGTGTTATTCTAGAGAGAAGCTGAGTTCCTTTCAGGGAAGCTGGTATGGAGCAGTACAGGGAGGAGAAGGCAAGGCAGAATAGACTTTCTGTGACCACGTATGGGCCCCAGCAGATGTACCTAGTGGCCTGGTCTTTTCCACATGGAGATAACTTTCTTCTGTTGCAGTCTAATGTAATTAATTAGCTCATGCCATGCTTCATTGCCATAGATTTCAGGTTAAAACTTTGCATTGTCATAAAATTATTTTACCTTATTAAAAAAAAGACCAAAAAGGAAATTTCACTATTGATATACCTAAAACTCCAAAGCCAATAAATGCTGGAATTGAGTTTGCCTTTGGATCTTTAATCTTCCTCATGTTTAGTCATGGTAAAGTCTTCTCTTATGTGATCACATGCTATTTTACTGCAAAATCTACCACATCAGTTGCTTTAGATGCTGTTAGACTTGTAAATAACTGGGCAGAGGATTTCAGGGAGGAAAATGAATAGTTTTGTGATTAATGTAGGTAAATCCCACACAGGAAAGCTTAGCTCTGCACTTGTTTCTACCACAGCCTTCCTGTTGCGGTGCCGAACAACTCACTGGAACCAAAACTTTGGCAGGTAGCCATTCATTTTTTATTTGTCTCTTGCTTGGGTTCCCCATGAGATATTAGTGTTTGGTATTCAGAAATATTCTGGCCAAAATAATTCAAAGCCAAGGTTGCTTTTTAGGTCAACTTCTGGATCAATAAGTGTTGTCTTGGCAGGCCTTGACTTCTGGCTCTGTCGCTGATTTATATGTCACCTTAAGAAAGTCTGTTTAGGTGCAATTTCTTACTCAAGTGGAGATAATAAGGCAGACTGAGTTTGTAGAGGAGAGAAATAATTGAAAAGCCCTCTGGTGCTAAGATAATTCTTGAGCACTCGGGGCGGAGGAGGGGGGTTGGGAGAGCCTGAGGAGTGTCTAAGAATAAAGTAGATAAACATTACTGCAGACAAGATTGAGGTATCAGTGGTACCTAAGCTTTCAGTTCAGAAGTGACGAGAGAATGTTTCTATTATTAATATCTTTTGGAAGGTTGTAATTTGATAGTAATCCTTTCCTGCTTGTGCCTGCCCAGATAGGAAAAAACCTTTCCTTTTGGATGCAAATTGTTCTCTCTTCCTCCTTACTTCAGCATTAGCCTATTGCAGTGCTTCTAAAGCATCTTAAAATCAATTGAAGATTGCTTGAAGTGCTTGCCTTTCTTGCTGACAGCATCATTCCAGTGGGAGGGGGTCTGGCCCTGCCCCTTGGTCATGGTGTGGAATTTAATCTCTGCTGATTATGATTTAGGGAGCCCTAAATAGCCTGGGATCCTATGTAAGTTGTTTGTCTTTTGCTGTACTTGCCAGGGCAGGAGCGTGCAGTCAGGATCACTTCTCATCATTAAAAAAAGGGAACAGCCAGGTGCAGGGACACATTCCCCTAACCTACTGCATCCCTGAAAGAGTCAAAATTTTGTGACCAGGCAAGCATCGGGGTCACATGCTTACTGAGTGCTTTGAAGTAAGCTGGGAGCAGAGTACTTGAAGGATGAAGAGCTACGAAGAGATATTTTTTGTTTTCTTTTGTAAGTAGCTGAGAACAGGGGTTTTGTTTCAGGAATTACTTTGCTCTGCATTGTAACAGTAATTGCTAGAGTGCCTGAAGCCTTTTTAGATGCATGCTTTTTGTTATTTCAGAGTTGGTTTTTTTTTTTTTTTTTTTTTAAATAAACAGTCATTCTACTTTCAAACCTTGTAGAGTAAATAAGACTGGCTTTACTGCTTGAAGAAATAGTATAAAAAGACCCAACAGCTGCCTCATTTTCTGAATGCTATCCAGACCCTGCCTGGGGCAGGGGTTCTGTGGAAAAAATAGTATGTGATGGTACATGTAAAGACTGTATCACACAGACAGAGAAGAGGAGAATGGTTGAATGGACAAGTTCTGGCATTTAATAACTTATTCAACTTAAATAATATGTAAAAAATAGTTTGGCATATAGCGGGATGTGGTTGGACAATGCAACAATAGGTGATTCCTTTGCTTTAAAGAGAGGAGGAGCTGTAAGATGCCAGAAAGGCTCTGATTTATCTGAGCCGTCCCACTGAAATCACTGTGATTAAATGGTAGTTAAAATCAAGAATGATGATAACTGCTGACCAGAGATCTGAGTGTAGTTCTTTGGCTTGTATCACTGGAGCCCCAGGTCTCGGTCCTCTTGACAGACTGCTGTGTAACTCTGCTACTTAAAAGTTTAGTCCCTTCACAGGCATAAAGAGTGTTTACCCAGTTTACTTTTGTTTTGGATAGCATAAATTTTGCAGGTTTCTTCTGAGCTAGTCCACAATAGCACTGTTGTGGGTTCAAGATGAGTTTTATTCCTGAAGTTACTGACTGAATGCAGCAGTTGTCTTTATTGCAATGAACTCTTTGTCCTTATCTTGCCCAGTAGATGGTAGTGTTGGATGGTTTTTTTTCATTTATTTTAAAGCTGTGCATTAAGATGCGTGGGTTTTTTTTCTTCTTTTTTGTCCTTTGTACTTCAATTGTTCTACCTTTTTCTTCCTTTTTATTTCTGCCTGTTCTCCCAAATAATATTTTTACCTTGTAGAAAACAATAGTAGCCTTTATTCTGATTTCATCTCTGGGGGTAGTGGTAAGATCTTGTACATTCTCAGAGGGCACAAGTAACAGCAAACAGAGATAGTCTGATCTTTTTTTGCTCTGGACACATGCAACAGCGGGGACTTAATTTGACACTAGATCATATATATTTCTTCCCAGTAGGTTTGTGTTTCTAAGAATTAATCTGCAATATGGTAGACATTTTGCATTGTTTGCAAATTTATCCCGCATAGTGACAGATACACAGAGTATTTTTATGAAACGTGGAGAAAGAGAACTGAAGGCCTTTTAATGTATAATTCCCCCTACATAAAACTACAGGGTGCCTTCCAGCCTACATGATAAGGCAAAGAACTTCCATGAGAAATTAAAAGGTCCTAAAGCCACTGGAGGAGGGACAACAGAAGTCCACCTGCGGTGTTACGCTTAGTCATGTTCACAGGGAAAAAGTGAATTTCAGTGGTTGAGCCCAGTACATGGTGGGCAAACAATGATGGGCTAATCAAGAAGATGGAGCAGCATTTTCACAAGAAGAACAGAAGGAGCTTATGCTTAGTCTAATAAAATTAATTCTAGGGGCACATAATTCCTTGCTTTGAATGGATACCCAGAGAGTAAGTGCTAGGATTCTAGACCTATGTAATCTAGAGGGTAATGTTGGCTTAAGAACAAATGGGTATAAACTGACTATGAATAGATGAAAATGAAAAGTTAAAATAAGGTTTTTTGAGAAAGAAATTCAGGAATGGACTTCCAGTAGGGGCACTGGTAACGGACAATCTGTCTGCTTCTCCATTGCAGCTGAAACATGAAACAAGTGTGATACTATTGCCTGCAATAAACAAAGGCTTCATCTCAGTGGCTTATGATACTTGTTCCGGTCCTATGTAAATTTCAATGCAATATTAAACTTTTAAAAAATGTTTATTCATAGTAATTTTGATCCCTGTAGAAGAACTTCGCATGTGGACAGAAAGAAATGGTTCAGAAAGTATTTATAATGTTTTATTATTATCTATTTAAGCCTTGATTTCCCTCAGTGTGTTTTTTATTTGTTGAATGAATATTAAAATGTTCCTGGGGTTTAAATTGTCAGTCATATAAGCTGAAGTCCTGCTATATCAGGTCATCATTTCCTAAGAATGTGAAAATGTATCTCAGCTCTGAGGGGAAGGAATCTCTAATGATGTTTAAATGGAAGCTGCGGTTTAATTCTCTTTTCATCATTGTGGAAACTGCTAAACAAGGAAGCTAAGTATGTTCTGTGTTATATACTTACCCACTAACAGTTGGACTCGTCCTGCCAACTCACTTTAGGATGCATTTGTGTCAAAAGAACTGCAGTAACTTGAAAATGGTATTTTTGCCATTGTTGCTCACCTGTATGTGAAAATTTGTAAGTTAAATTTTCTATAGAAATATTATATTTATTTCTGTTTATCCTACTGTGGATTCGCTTATCAAAGTTGTTGAGGTTTATTTCTCTTCTTTGCCTTCTGATCTTTTAAGCCCATTGACTCCATTGGGTGGGATAGGGAGTTACATTCTTAAGAGGTTACTTAGAATTTGCAAACAGGGGTTCTATGAAAGTCAAGTGGATTACTTTCGTACCCAACAAGCTTTATAGTTTATTGTCTTCTAAACATTGAAGTGACAAAAATAAGGCTGCTTTGTGAGATTATTTAAAAAGTACTTGGTATTGGCCTGACTTTGTTTCCATCAATGGGAGTTTTACTGTTTGCTTTAATGAAGACAGATTTAAGGAAAATCCCTTCATCCAATGTAAATTTATATATTTACTTAAGGAGTTTTGTGATTTAAAAACAAATTTTTACTTCTCAGAAAGCTATGGATCCATCCTCAGAAGTTAGCTCAGTGGCACTGTTTCCTTCCCTCCATATCTCCTGCTGCAAACTTCCAGACTGTCAAGACACTTAGGGAAGTACACAAGAGGACTGCTCTTACTGTATGTTAGCTTAGATCACCAAAAATAGAGGAAATATTATACCAGAACCTTTACCTTTGGTTCTTTTGTCCTCTGCTTTCTAAGTAGAAGAGGCTTACGAAAGTGTTGAATTTTTTTCATGGACACATAAACCACCATGAATCTAGGTCCCTTTTTGTCATGCTTCCAACGGTAGACACTAGTTGGCCTGTTGCTCTGGCAGCTCTTATCCTGTGATGGCTTGGTGCAGCATGCTGCTTTGTACATCTATTTATCCTGATTTTAAGCAGTTAACCTCTGTCACAAGTTTTGTGTTCCTTTCCTCCCCAGCTAAAACCATAGTATGACTTCCCAGGTCTGAGGCATGTTTTCTGGTCATCTACAGAGAGCTCAGCATGCACAGTAATGCTGAAGCTGTAGCTGGGGAAGTAGTGAGTGAAAGCATACATATCTGCTTCACATTTGTGTCCAAACAGGACCTGGAGGCCTCTGGAGGCCTCTGACACTGATAGGGGCGGGGCTGTGGTCAAAAACGGGAGATACAGAGGTCAGACAAGGCAGCTGGCCCGGGAGCGTTGTTGCGCCCTCCTGCCTGCTAAGACAGCAGCAAGTGGTTACTCTCCATCACTGAGCCATCTTAGTGTGGTGGCCTTACTGTTGAAGAGCTGCTTCCTTAATGGTTAGGCTCTCGCTGTGGTGAAGAACCTCCAGTGAAAGAGTAGCTGGGAACAGCCTTCCCTGCAGTTGTCTGTCTTTCATCATTTGATGCCTGTCAATCAGCCCTCAAGCCAGAAAGGCTGACAGGTTGCTGCACTGGCTAGGGTGACCTCCTTGCATACCATGGGAGGACCAGGTAGAGGAGGAACATACGTGTAGAGTCCAGGCTGAATATCAGTTGGATCATGCAGTAGTAACCCAGGTATTAGTTGGACTGTTCAGAAATACCTTTGGTGTCTGTGTGCTCCGGGTGATGCTGTATGAAGGTGCAAGAGAGTGTTTCCAGAAGCTGGTTAGTAACCTCCCTGTGACCTGTTGGTTGGTGGGCTGCAGCACCGTGTTTTACGCTGCCTGCTTGCTGAGCCGGCTGTTGCAGTGTTAGAGCTCTTGGAACCAAGGAAGGTTTTCCCTCTGGCATCCACCTATTTCAGTGGCAGCAAAGCACCGATAGCAGAAATGAGGTTAACCAAAATATGAACCAGGCTGGGTGCATAAGTCACCTGTAAAATGCAAGGATCCTCTTCTGAATGGTAACTCCACTGCTTTTCTTTGGGCTGAATGGTGTGAATGTCTGTCCACAAACTGGAGTATGAGCATGTGGTGTAACTGTATTTGATTGCCTTTCAAAGCTGAACTCCTGGTCTTTCAGTCCAGATGGATGTATCGACAGTTTGCTCACACTTGAGTATCTGTTGTGAGCATAGCTGATGACAAGTAAAAATCTTGGCTTCAGAAGTCATGTGACAGTGTGATGTCCTCCTCTTCTTCCTCTCCCTCCCCTCAGCTTATTATTTCTGAGCTGCTTGCATTGCTTAGGACCTGGTGGCTCTTTGCAAGTGCTGAGGCTGGAAGGACCGTATTGGTGAAAGCACGCTGTTGTGGTATGTGCTATGCCATAGCAGGGTCCAAAGTGAGTGGGAACAGTTCATCCTGCAGCCTCTGGAGGCACAGAGAAGATCAATGTAGTGCCAGGCCATTGTTCCCTTTCTCGTTTTCCCAAGGTAAATTTGCCTGACCAGAGAAACAGAAATAGGCTTCATGCTACTGCCCTGAAGGAATATCCTCACAGGTGGGTGCTGGGGAGCTTTGAAAACTCAGGCATAATTTTTTCTGTTGATATCTGTTGGTGAGAGCACCTCACTGCTAGAGACCTGTCTTCTGTGGCAAAGCTCAGAGAGTTACACTCATTCATTGTTCAGAGCAGACGATTTGGGACAAAACGCTGCCTTCAGTTCAACCCATGTAGCCAGCTGGGCCTGCAAACCACATACTGACTGGGAAGCTGAAGTTTATTTTCGTCTGGTAGCACTGTAATCATTGCGGCACTTGGAAGACACTTTTCCGCGGGCAGTAGGATGGCTGTAACTCCGGGTGCTCCTGTGTAAGCACAGCATGGGGGGTATTGTTGAGCCTTGCTTCTGGCTGACAGTAATATCACATTCAGCATGTAATTAAACAGATCATAAACTGCCTTGAGATGTTTGTTTATGTGCACTTTACGGTGGAGAAGTACTGTGTTTTCAGAGGATGCTGAAATTTCTGTACTCTGTGAAGCATTTGTATTTGATGTTCAGTTCCCTTTTCCTTGACTAAAATACTTGGTGACTGGAGTGCATTATTTTGCTGGCAATGAAAAGCTTTCAGTTAAGAGATTTTCCCATCAGTTTCTGTTACAGTTTTTTTGATTCTTGTATGTAATTTAGATATTGATCTGCATGTGGAGGTATCTGTATCAATATCTATTGCAAATTAATATTTTTAGATAATAAAATGAGTTTGCATTTTGCTTCATAGAAACAAGAAAGGCTTGTTTCCAATTCCTTGGGGATAAGCAGAAACACATAGAACTTAGGTAATATGGTGAGGACACCATGTAAAAACTATCCTGGTGAATAGAAGAAGATGGTGTAAGAGAGTATTAGTAAATTTTTACTATACTTGATGCCATTTGTTTTGTCTTACAGTTTAGAGTGAATGAATTTGGGGCCCTGGAAGTGATTACAGATGAAACTGAGATGGAAAGTGTTAAAAAGGCGACTGCTACCACAACCTGGATGGTTCCAACTGCTCAAGAAGGTCAGTTAAGAGGTGGTAAACATTTCCTGTGGTAGACTGTATTTTGTTTAATATATCAGTTTTTCTTAAAGATTGCCCCCCAGAATAAAAAAAAACCAACAAAACCTTATTTGCTTTAAAGCACAGAGTATATCTGGTGATGTTACCTGTTTCTTGGGGTGTGAATAAGTATGAAAATAAATGCATTTTAAGTTAAAAGGAAATAATTCCTCTGTTAACATCTGAAGGTCAATTAGAGCCATGATTTTTTCTAAAGGTAATTTTTTCTAAGTTTAGAATCAGTATTTTCCCTCTATTTAATTTGCAAAGTAGTAAATTTCTTGCTTAAAATTATTGAGAACTTTTTAGATGTTATTTTTGTTGAGCTGGTTCTCCATACTGCCCACAGACTTTACTAACTGCCTGCAGTTCATCTGTGACCAAAGTACTGCGCACTGTGAATTGCCTTCACATGATACTGGCTGCTGCTCAGCTGCTACCACCGATGTCAGTGTATGTCTGCACTGTTGCCTTGTTCCTGCTGACTATGCTTTTTTACAGTATTAAAATCAGAGTGTAGTAACCACTTATGTTTATCTTGAATGATAAAATTCTAATAGTTGTAGTATCTGTCTGCCAAGTAAGGTGTTTCCTGGATTTAAAATACCGTTGTAAGGAAATATCTTTTTTGTTCAAGGAAAATTAGTTTACATGGTCATAAATTCTGAAAATTTTGATACATGACTTGAGCAATGACGGAGTAGAGGGAAAGAGAATATCAGAACTGGTTTTGCGATTACTTACAACTGCCTAGGTATTTTTCCTTGTTGATATTATATTTAATCAATATTGTTTTAAAATACACATTCTGTTACTCCTTTGAAAAGCAGACTTAAAATTTTGGTCTCCTAATCATATTTATAAGCACAGTAAGCAAGGTCAGTGAAAGTTTTCCTCTGCTACTTCCCACCATTCAGTCTTAATTGTCGTGGGACTTTCGTGAATAGGTGAAACATTTACACCTATGGGTGAGAAAGTAATTTGGGCCTCAGCTGTGAGGTCTGAAGCTTCAGACCACAACTACTCTGTTCTGTAGGTCTGTCTCCAAGGCAGGGATACTTATTCAAGATTCAAATCTGTGATTAGAGTGGCAACAGGTTCTCTCCTTAGACTGAGAGATCACAGTTATTTACAGTAAAGCATACAACTTCATCCCCTACGGTCTGGTAAACCTTAAAAAAAAAATGTTGCTACTGAATTAAAGTGTGTTTATGGACACATAAACATAACAAGTAAGCATCCTACTACTACCTTACAGTGTCCTTGATTAATTTGATGCTCCCCAAAGATAAAAATATTGCTAAAATTTTCAGTTGTGAGAGGAAATACTTGTTTTGAATCACTAATGATGCTGGAGTGTAAATATAGCACGTAAATGATATATTCTTCTAGTGGAGATAGTCTGCACACAAGAATTCATTTCACTCTCCTTTCAAAGATAGTACAGCGCTCAAGAAAAAGTATTTAGACTTGAAATTTGCCTTTTGGAGGAGGTGCAAAGTCAACAAACTGCTCTAGGAGTTGGGGAAGTTGTCAGTACCTTTAAGTGAAAGAAACGGCATCCTCTCCTAGGCTGCATGGCTCTGGTGGGGAAACTGTAGCTTAGGATGAGTGAGTAACTTGGTATTTGAAAATTTCTTCATTACAAATTACTGATTTTGTACTTCTGGTAGACGTCAGGCAGGTTGAGCAACGGCTACTGCTGTGAGAGACTGTAGAATGTAGTCAGTGACTCACTTCCAGGTGTAAGTTCACCTGTTGAAAGATAACTCCCACCCAAACCCTTTTCCCAAATGACCCTATATATAGGTCAAAAATGAGGCACCTCAGCTGGAGATGAGGTGGCGGACTCCATGCAGTGGTGACTCTGTGGGCAGTCAGGGTGGTGCCTGTCACAAAATTCACTCTTTCCGTGAGTAGCCACAAGCAGCAGTGTCGATGTACCACTGGTGACGGAAGTATGAAATCGGTGGATTCCTCCCTCTTGTGTTGCAATATGAATATCCAGCTTGCTTGTAAGGAATATGGACCCCATAGAGACACTAACTCCCAGTTCTTCATTCTAACAAGAGGGGCGTGACTTCCATTTTTCTGTTTGCTTGGCAAGGCCTGCGGAGGATGGTTGGAAATGTGTCACCTCTACCTAAGTGAAGTTACTTTTTTCATTGTGCAGCCTTTTCAGAAAAGACAGGGATCCCCACAAGGTTGAAGGAAACTGCAAAAATGGATGGACTTGTTTTCTGTGAAAACTGTTACCGCTATGGTACCATAGAAGAATTTGTTCCTGAAGGGAAATTTTGCAGCCAGAAATGTGCCCAGCAAGTAAAAAACAAGTAGGTGCTATTATAAAGCATAGAAACAAAGAATTTGGCGTAAATGCAGCATGAGATAAAAGTGGTGGGATAAAACGTTAATGGTGGGGCAAAGGGAGATATTAAGCAGCCATGTTTTGGTGAGTTTCCATCAGTTTATAATCTTGCATTATTTTTCATGTAAATGCATTAACGTTTGGTTTTGTCTACCACTGATATTGAAGGCAGTCTTTTTTGTTCAGAGTGTGCTGTGTTCTTGCTGTCAGATGCAAGCAGTAAAACAGTGTATGGGATGCATGAATCAGTGTCAGACTCCCACCCTGTTTCATAATGACTGGAATTAAGATAATCAGTAATGAGATGGTTGGTGTGGTAAGTTAATTATAATTAAGTGCAAAAGCTGTGTTACAGATGACAGAGAGTGAAAACATGGGCATATTGTAATTTCTCAGTTCCTTTTCTTTCAGCTAGTGCAGTTCATCTCATCATAAAAGAAGGTTTGTGTTAGTATGTCCATTCTGAATTGCATTCTGGCAGTTTTTAACATCTGATTTTGTACATTTTTGTTCATTTTTAGCTAATTGCTTCAAAGTTTTCTGTTCTGCTTGCTTGTTTAGCAATTCGTACAGTCACATACCAGCTTTCTCCAATTGGATTTGTCAGTCTTAACAATTACCTTTGCTTTCCTTTCTGTAAACTGCCCTGAAGTCCCAAACATTTCAGTTTGCTTCTCTGTGAGACTTGATGGTACATGGGAAAAGACACACTGTTTAAAACATGCAGAACTTGATCAGCACAAGTGGACAGCTTTCCTTTTGCAGTTGCTGTTGTGTGTCTTTCAGATTAATTCTTTTGACAGATGTAATTTTCAGTAGTATTTCTAAGAATATATTTGGTATGATACCCTGGGACCTACATACACTTGACCTTCAGATTTACTCGCTTTTTACTTGCTTTATGAATACAAGAAGTGAAATAATATTGGCTTTGTGTCATTGTGTTACTCTTGTAATAGAGAACTGAAGGAGGAGAAGCCCAGCGTGGAATGCAACGGGGAAGATGATTCCAAAGGCATTCGGAAAAGAAAAGCAAAGTTCCCTCTCAAAGAAGAGTCCAGGGATAATGGGGAGAAGAAAGAGAATCCTGATGATACTGTTAGTATGCATGATAAACCCATTCCTGCAAGTATTTCGGTGGGAGTTTTGCCTTATATTGCAATGTCAGTGACTTCGCCAGCTTACAAAGAGAAGTGACATCATCACTCTATCAAGAGCCACAATAAGTAGTTGTTTCACTTACCAATTTAATTATGCCTGATCAGTAAATTTTAATTAATGAAAATGAACTGATAAGAGATGTTTTTTATCTCTTTCCCCTCCTTTTTTTAGGAACAGAACAAAAAGGATTTAAAGGAGAAATGATACTAACCTATACTTGATGTGTCTTGGGCATAGAAAAATAGGGGTACATGCCTCCCAACACCTGTTACTTTGTCACTCTGCACATGAATAAATCACTAAGGACTAATAATTTATTTACAAAGAAAAGCTATATTGCAGTTAATAAGAGAATACTTTTGATTTTCTTAGTGTAATTTGCCTTAGAAAATAATGGGGTTTGGTTTGTGTTGCAGTGTAATGTGTTCTGGGGCACCTTTTTTTTTTTCCTTTTGGATTTATTCTTCATTTTAGGATAAACTTATCACAGCACCCTCCTGTAATATTTGTTTTCTTCCCAATAGTTGTGACACCACTGGGAGGAGCACAGTTTTGAGGGAGAAGGGGAGAGCCCTGCAGCTGCTGAGTTGTCAAAAGGCAGAAGACAGTAAAGTTATCAGAAGGGAATTTGTAGCATTCTGTATAGCAGTATCTTAGGCAAAAGTCAGGGGACAGCTTCTTAGCCTCTGTGAATCTGCCCTCCCAAATGAGTACTTGATCTCCTCATCTATTCAGGTGCTAACAAAACTCTTAATACGCAAACAATGAAATAAATAAAAAGGATCAATGCCACTGTACATTTAAAAAAAACAGACTAAAACTGTGAGAGGTTTTTCTTTAAATTATTTTGAAAGCATGAACCTATCAAAGATACTGCTATTTAGCTCTGTCTCAGCCAGGACTGCTGAAGGCTTCGTGATCTGTCCCTGGCTTAGACGAGGCTGGCTGGCAGTGTGTTGTGTGTTGAGAAGTCCTTCTGTCTGTCATTTTCACTGTGTTTGCTGTCATCTGTCACAGATGGCTCGCTTTGTTTTTATTAGACATCTGCAGGTTTGTTTGAGGTAGCGGAGAGCTATGTCAGTAGCCGTTTAAATAAAGTCACAGTTAAACCCTGGTTGTCTCCACTTTTACTGTACTAGACTTCTGAACTAATGAGGTTACTGTACTCTTTTTTTAATTTAGGAGGACAAACCTGAAGGAAGGATCTTGAGAGCCTCACAGAGAGCCAGGAGGAAAAGAAAAGGGGAAATAACAGTTTTGAAACAAAGTAAGTTAGTTGAGATTTTTGATTGCTAATCTATCGATATGGTAATACCCATCTCTTATTGTGCATTGCCAGTGTTGTTCCACTGAATTTGTATTCCCTATTGAATGCATTCTTTTCAATTCTGTGAAAAGAAAGTGCCAGTGTTATTTATAGCAATTTAATTTTTAAGGATTGAAGAACTGAAAGAGCCAAGTGAAAACTGGGAAAAAAACCCCATCACTTGGAGATTGATTACCTTTCACAAAGAGCCAGTGTATATACCTCTGGCAGCATGGAGGAGGATATAGTGAGTGTAAATGTAATTGATGCATATATTAGGGGTTTTTTTCATCCCTCTAAAGAGTGCCAGTATTACAGGGAATCAGGCCCATTGAGTGCCCAGATGTTGAAAGACATGTATTAAGCAGAAGTGAAAGTTTACTTTTGTTGCCTTGGGGATCAATTCTGTATCTACAGTATGTGCTGGAAATAGACACATTTGTGGAACTGTTTAGGAATAATTGCTATAATCAGTCCAAAGGGACATGCACTGCATCAAGTGGCATAATAAAACATATTTTAAATGAGTGCTGTTTTTTCAAGCTCTTTGTATGATACATACTTCTGGGAAGAACTGGAGAATCAGCAGATATTATACCTCAGTGGTAAACCAAGCACAAACCTACATCTAGCCTTCCAAAGTGTTTCTTATGGTGGACTGGGAGCCATTACCAGAAGTTGCTGGGCCACTAATCAGCACAGAGCTCCAAGTAGGTCTGCTGAACACTAGGCAGATGAAATACTGACTGAAGATGCAGCACACAAAAGTTATAGAAGATCCCTCTCCTGAGCTAGAATTACTCCTGAGATATAAATATTATTTCTACAGTTGTTTCCAAAGCTGAGGTGATAAGAAGTGTGTGAGATACAAGCACAAAGCCGATGCTCTATGGAGATCACTGCTGTAGACTGACAGAATGATCTGTGCAGATTTCTTTTTTTTTTTTTTATTTTATTTGTGAAAATGTCAGTTCAGCACAAGAGATTTGGTATAAAAGAACAATTTATATTCAGAACCAAGCACATAACTGTGTATTATTGTGCTGAGCAAAACATCTCTTAAATGAAATAGATAAAAACTGGGTAAATCACAAATAAAATGAATGCGCTTTAATAGTGTTGAGCGATTGCCCTCATTTTGAAACTTGTTATCTTTTGGTTACACTATCGGCTTTCTTCAGGAGAGTTTGGCATTGCTGTTGTTATGGTTCATGTTTTAATCATAAAAATGCTTAGCCGGCCTGTTACTTAAGGGGCTTATTTCTCTTGTGAGTAGCCCACAGCCAGGATCCGGCTGGAATCATACTGTGGACTGTGAGGAATCCTCCTGGCAGCATAAGCATGGTCTGAAATGCTAAGCTGCATGTGCAGAGGAGGCATTTTAGGTGAAGATCAGTAGAGCAGAGTGGAGGTGTATGAAAGCAGATACATACATGGCCAGCCTCACAAGCCAACTGTTTTTGACGTTCCTGGCTTTTGCTGGTTCAGTTAGTGCCTTATTTTTAAGGCCTAAAAACTGGTACTCACTGACATGACTGTAGCCAACCTTAAGATTGACTGTAGCCAATATTACAGTTACTATGCAAGTGGTCATACCATATGAGCAAACCTGAAACTGGAGGTATCTGTCATAGTCTAACGACATGACTGGGGGAAAAAAGCACTGGTGACAATTTTGATGGCTTGGAGAAATTGCTGTTAAATCACTGCCCAAAAACATCAAACTACAAAGTGATGGAGTAGGTTGGAAACATTCTGAACACTGTTAAAAGTATTTCAACTGTCATTAAAGAACACGTCACGAGTGCTATCCAATTGAAAATGCTTCCCAGGAAAAGAAATTTGTGGGGAAAAAAATTTAAAATATCGAGCTACTTTGTGATTTGAACTGATCTTTTTACACTTTTGCAAATTGTATGTCTTAATGCTTCCTGTGAGCAATGAGGGAAAAGGGACAAGGGGCAAGACTTTGTAAGTTGTTCCTGTCACCTGAAAGAGCTTTTTCTTGTTACTGGTCAAGGTTTCAACTGCTGGAAACCTTTCTACACAAACCAGGAACCTTCATGTTTCTGGTGCCGTTAAACCTACAGAGCTACTTCTTTTCCAGAAATAAGTCCTGAGCAACACCATGAATGCATTTAATGAAACGTAGATTTGAGACAATTATGTTATAAACTTCAAAGTCTTGGTGCATTTTTCTTTTTTCTTGAGAAGTTAACAGTTACAGAACTCTTTTGCTATTGTGTGCTTCTTTACAGCTGTACCTTCTAAAGGAAGGCAAGCATGGTGTTGGGCATCCTATCTGGAGGAAGAAAAGGCTGTTGCAGTACCTACCAAGCTTTTCAAAGAGGTATGACCTTCTGAAGTTTAAATCAGTCAACCACCTAAGATCATTAAATTTATAGGAAATCAATTAAAAAAAAACTTTGAAGATTTTACACTTCTCTGGGGGAAAACATACATGATTAAAATAATGCTGTCGATGAGCAATCGTCAAGATAGTTGGAACATGTGAAATTAGTTATCTTTCTCTGCTCTCTCAGATAATTCTGTAGTCGTAGATGAGTGCTGTCAACTGAGGCTACAGAAAGCAGATGCTTTTCCAAAATCTGCAGGTTCTAGCCTTTCCTTCTAATCTCTGAAGCTAGAAATCTGATACATACCCTCATTTTTTCGTGCCATACCATTCTTTTAAAATATTTTTAGAAAGGTGGTACAGAGGTCATCTTCTGGCTTGTTGCTTTAATTATATTACCTGTCTTTTTGCAGCTCCTGCTGACATTATATTTTGTTACTACATCAGATACTAGTTTGGCTTGTTCCGATTTTGCCTGTTGTCTGATTGGATATGACATCATCGTCTCTTGCTTGTCCTTTGCCTACTATGGTAGTCTTTGTCATTTGTGATGTCAGTGCTTTCTCTAGTGCTGTGTCTCTTGCTTGGAAGAGACCTCTGTATGCAAATCCACAGAGCTTCCATGCTGTTCCCTTCTCTTGCAAAAACTGGCAAAACACATAAGCATGTCTTAGCTGCTGTACTTCTACTACGTATATTCAGTATTATTTTTTTGTAATTCTGTTCTTACTTGTAGTCTGTTTCTTATATGCATTTCTTTCTGTTTGCTTTATACTTGTCCTGGTTTCGGCTGGGATAGAGTTAGGTTATTTGCTGACTCCTTTTACCTTTACTCTTATTTTGTTCTTGTATCTCTCCTTAACAAAGTATCTTTAAATGTTCATTGCAAAGATAATGTGTGATAACTAAGTTTGTCATAGCTTTACCTTGGGTCATGTATTGAGAATAATGCACAAAATTGAGATCTGTTAAATAGTATTAAAGTTACTAGTCTTCTAGAAGTTGCCTGTTATTTTGCTGGAACAGAAACCAAAGATTATGTTGCATTAGAAGTTTTAGATTTGACAATGGGAAGAATAGTGAATAATTCACGCCTTAAATTCCAGGAAATACTTGTGTGATAATTGCTTAAATTTTAGTGTATTGTTTGTAGACTTTGTGTTGTTTGTACAGTGATGTTTATTATTATAATGAATAAACAGATCTGTGACTTTTTAATTGTCTCCTTTCTTTGTAATTTTATTTTTGCTTGCTTTTGCAAAATCTCAGTTACATTTTTGGCCACTGTTTGTCAATTTGGGGAATTGGCTGACAGGCCGCACCCAAAGGGTGATGGTAAATAGCTCCTTTTCCAAGTGGCAACCTGTCACTAGTGGAGTCCCCCAGGGATCGATATTGGGCCCAATGTTATTCAACATCTTTATCAGTGATCTGGATAACAGGATCAAGTGTAGCCTGATGAAGTTTGCAGATGACACCACATTGAGTGGGGAAGTAGACACTCCGGAAGGGAGAGCTGCTCTGCAGGAAGATCTGGATAGGCTGGAAGAGTGGGCCAGCAAGAACCTTATGAAGTTCAACAAGGACAAGTGTGAGGTCTTGCACCTGGGAAAACATCATCCGGGAGTGCAGCGCAGACTGGGATGCACCTGGCTGGAGAGCAGCTCTGTGGAAAGGGACCTGGGGGTCCTGGTGGACAGGAAGCTCAACATGAGCAAACAGCGTGCTGCTGTGGCCAAGAAGACCAACAGGATGCTGGGTTGCATCAAAAAGGGTGTCACCAGCAGAGATAAAGAAGTCATTATCGTGCTCTACTCAGCGCTTGTCGGACCACAGCTGGAGCACTGTGTACAGTTCTGTTCCCCACTATACAAAAAGGATGTGGACAGGCTGGATGGGGTCCAGAGAATGGCCACCAAGATGATCAAAGGACTGGGAAGCCTGCCATACGAGGATAGGCTGGGAGAGCTGGGTTTGTTCAGCCTTGAGAAAAGGAGGCTTAGAAGGGATCTCATCACCATGTACCAGTACTAAAGGGGTAGCTACAAAGAAGATGGAGACTCCCTTTTTACATGGAGTCACATGGAGAGGACAAGGGGGAGTGGACACAAGTTGCTCTTGGGGAGATTCTGATTGGAAATGAGAGAAAAATTTTTCACAGTGAGGACAGTCACCCAATGGAATAACCTCCCCAGGGAAGTGGTTGACTCAGCCACGTTGGACACTTTCAAGAGTCGTCTGGACAGGGTGCTGGGCCATCTTGTCTAGACTGTGCTCTTCCTAGAAAGGTTGGACTAGATGATCCCTGAGGTCTCTTCCAACCTGGGATTCTGTGATTCTGTGTCATTTTTTGTAGTATTTCAGTTTTCCACTGTGGTTTTTTATCTGTAAGGTATTTATGATACAGATGGCATTAACTGCAAGTGCGTGCACCAAGATGAACTTTAAAAATTTCGGTTTATTAATGTAAAAAAAGATGGTCTGCTTTTACATTCCTCTTAAGGAAGTATGTAGAATTTTGCATAGCGCAACTTCATTAAACTTTCATTGATAATAAAACTGTTAATTGTGGTGATGTTAGGATGAAATGCATGCATTTTAAATGTGTGTACTGCAGTCAGGTACCCTGATCCCTTAACTGAGTTCTACAAAATTATCTAAGCTTTTTTTAGATAGGGATTTAGAGCTGTGGTTAGATGTCAGTTAGCTGACTACTTTAGGCTGATTTAAATGGGTCTGGTTCTCCATTTCCCTTCTCCTTGACTGCATATTCCTGCTCTTGTGCCATGTACTGCTTTTTTTTTCCTCCTGGGTTTATTATTCAGTTACATCAGCTGCAGCCAAAGCCACCAAAGAAGGATTCCCTTCTGTACCTCCCTCAGTACCCTTCTCTTCCCATTGACCGCAGAGGTACTGCAGATGGCTAGGGAGCCTGTGTAGCTTTTAGACAGGAACAGAAGGAAGGGTGAGCACGTAAGATGCCTCTCCTGTGTTTTGTCTCTAACCATTTGGGATATAAAAACTGTCTGGCTGTGAATTTGTTAACCCATGGAAAACCTTCTTCAGTTTTAGTAAGTTATTTTTCTGATATTCTCTCCAATTTAACCTTAATATCTGCTAGCTTCCTTCCTCCTTTAACAGAGGGCAGGGAGCATGATACATGGGACACTGATGCCTTCTGATTGAAAACATCCGTTCTGCTTAAGCTTGTTTTCACTTTCTGTTTTTTTGAAAGATGTTGTTCTCTGTTCGGTTGTGATGTGATCCAAGGGTAGTCATGCATATTCCTGGAAAACTAGCTAATCTGGGCTCAACATAAAGGAGAAAATTACATCAAAGGGGCCATCCCTATGTACAAACAATATTTTATTTCTGACTTACAGTTCATCTTTAATGGCCTGAGATGTGGAAATGAAAAGGCAAAATAGACCATCATTGCTGAGATCATTATAGGAATGATGACCATCAGGAAGGTGTCAAAGTGTTGCTGTACAGGCTGAAAAATAAATAATTGCATCGTTAAAGTGTTTTATTGACAATTAGTGAAAAAAGTTGAGAGCAAGTCATGTCATCTTCTTTCCCTTGATTAACTTTTTTGCTAATTCTTTATAATTTTCTTACATACTCTCAAGTTTTAAGTCATTCTAGTATCAACGTGTTTTTTTCAAACAATCATCAATTTCTCTTTTCTGCTCTATGTTTTTAAAAATGCAAAACTTATTTTAAAGTGATTTATTAGTTCCTTGAGAAACATTAATAATAAATAATCAGTCTTCTTTTCCTTATAAAGACATTCTGTCTTTCTCTGGTATATTTTCAAAAGTATTGAAACTGTTCTTTTCCATTGCAGTATCAGTCTTTCCCATACAACAAAAACGGATTCAAAGTAGGGATGAAGCTGGAGGGCGTGGATCCTGAGCACCAGTCGATATACTGTGTTCTCACGGTGGCAGAGGTAAGTGGAGACTGTGAGCAGCCGTGGTGCAGGATTACAGGAGAGACTGAACCAAAAAACAGCAGCAGCTGGAAACGCTTGCTCTTTGCTAACAAGCAGACAGAAACTGTATGTAGGAAGGTAGCTTTTAAATTAATAACACTCTACTAAGTCTACCTGACAGAGATGTAAAGACTATATCCAGTGCCATCCAACAGTGACTACATATATTTTGCATATGCAGCTAGAGAAAACAGTATTGCACTAGTTGGATGATGTATGTTCTTTCTGTAATCCTGTAGTTTAAATCTAGGTTTTAAAGAGAAAATACATAGAAAAAACAGAAGTATGACAGTGGATATATAGCAGTTCTATAGAAGTTTGATAGTATTTACAGTTGCTCCATTCACTGGTACAAATACCTAACACTTTTTTGTGTTGCAGTTGTGCTACAGTTTTTTCGGGCTGATGGCCTCGGAAATTGCCTGTACTGGCATCTTCTGCAATAGGAAAGTTGTACAATATAAACTCAGTTTGTCTTCATGCTGCAGTTTATGAAATAATTTTTCTGATGATTAGCTTCTTTGCTTTTAGTAGTATAAATGAGAACCCGTTCCTGAGTTACATTTGTTATGTCTTTCAAACGTACCTTACATTAGCTTTTAAGTAGTTTTACCAAGGATCCTTTTCTGGTTTTGTGAACTAAAATGGGGATCACAAATAGGTGGGTGCTCTCGATCACTGGTATTCTAGGCAGCTCTAATTTTGCGTTTTATATTTTAATAGTGTAGGTTTTTGTGTTCCCGTTTCTGGATCTCTTCATGGCCCATAGTCATATCCCATTTCTGTGGATATCTCTTCCATTTTCTTGTGGATGGTGTGTCAGTGGTGGAGTATTTCCTATATACCTTGTGCTCAGCAATAAGTGATGGGTCATGGTTTACTGCAGGATGACCTGAATTCCTCAGAATTCTGAGATGGCATGCTGACAGTTATGTCAGAGTGTAAATGAAATACAAAATAGGGTGACCTTGATGACAAGAGATTTTCACTGATGACTGCAGGAAAGTTACGGCATTTGGCAGATATGGAGAACTTCTGAACAAAGAGAGGGATTGTGTCCTGCTTTTCTCTTCCTCTCAGTGGTTAACTTATTACTTCATGGAATATTGAAGTTCTGGGGGATACCTCCACTGACTTCTCATCTTTAATAGCAGTTCTCAGTATCTTCCCAAAAAGCCTGTTGAACATCGTTATTGTTGAGTGCTTTCCTGCATATTGATTAAACAGGATAGCTTGAGACCGTCATCATCTGCACTTTGTACGTGATGGTATCAAATGTATTCATGCTCTTGTGTAGGGTTTCTGTTCTGTTCTGATGTTGGGTGGAAGAGTTTTCAAGTTTTTGAACACTAATGGCAATACTGAGCTTTTAGTTATTTCTTTTCACCAGAAGAGGAGGCACTCAGACTGAGAATAGCTTTGCTTTTTTATTCTTTCCTTTTTATCAAATGAATTTATTCATCCAGTGTTGGCTTGATCAGAAGTAAAAGGCTGACTGAAAACACACTGTTATTATGAATAACACGGAACAGAAGCTGTTATGTGTAGGGCAAACGTCTTAAACCATAGTGTTGTATGTTGTACATTCTTGCTTCTAGGTTTGTGGCTACAGAATACGACTCCATTTTGATGGATACCCAGATTGTTACGATTTCTGGGTAAACGCTGATTCTTCAGACATTCATCCTGTTGGATGGTGTGAAAAAACAGGTCACAAGCTTCATCCACCTAAAGGTATTGTTTAGTTTGAATTCTGTGTTTTTTCCATAGCTCTGAGATCAAGACTATCTGTGTAATACTGTTGTGGTGTTTTGGTTTTTTTTTTGGCAGAAACTTCTGTGTTCAGTTAGTCAGAGTATTTGCACATGGCAAACTAAACTCTACTTGAAATCTTTTTAAAATCTTGAGGTTGAAATCCTACATTTTCTTATTCAGTGGAAATTCAGAGAAAACAAGAAACAAAATGAACCGTAAGAGTAATGCATAAGGCATTAGGAAAGAAAGTAAATCAACAAACCTGGACCCCCAAATGAATGCTTATTGCAAGTAAAATGGCAGCATGCTGGTGACGTGTGTGCTTGAACTGAGGTCTCAGAGGCAGCTGAGAATCCTTTAGTAGAAGGTCTTAGGATATTTTCAGTACTAGATATCGATCACCAATATTGTACTTGTGTTGGCACAGACTAATAAAGGTCATGCTCTTGCCGCAAAGAGTAAGCTTGAAGTAGAGACAAAAGAGGAATGAAAAGATAAGGAGGGAGAAAAAAGGGTAAGATTATAAGCCTGAAAGCATAATTTGTACATAGCTTATATAAAGGGTATACATGTGTTGAAATATGTGGAATTTGCTTGCTTAATTATTCTATTTCAGATTATGTAACTCCTTTAGTTTCACAGGTGGGGTACATCTCCACTGAACTGTACCATAAAAAAAGCAATAAATGGATTTCCTTTTGGGGTAGGAACGGAATATGTGGGGATGAAGGGAGCAAGCCCTGAAGACAGGAGAGTGATAAATAAATGAATGTGATGTTTTGGTATAGGGAGTGAGGGTAGGATAATGTGGTTTCAAAAGGCTGCAAAACGATGGAGTGTACAGAGCCAAGAGGATGCATTATGGAGAATTATAAAACTGTGGATATAACTGCTGGGGTGTGGAAGGTGAGGGTAAAGCCACTGAAAGTGTACAGGCAGAGGGCCTGCCGGTGTGGGAGAGGGTGGCTTTTCTGCAGCTGAGCCTTGGAGGAGTATGAAGGACCATGTGCTGCCCTTCTGAGTGCTCTGTGAGCTCTACTCTGGCTACAGGCAGGAGTGCTGCCACTCCAGTACAGGAGTTTTCATTGGGCATAGTTCTGCATAACTGGATGTGCAGAAGTAGCAATTTCTTGAACGTAAATCAGAATTTCTCAGAAGGTTGGCCTCCACTGAAGTAATAACTTCTATGTAGCAAATGAGTAGTCCCCAGATACAGTTACTGATGTTATTACAGCATGCTTAGAGAGTTGTATATCTGTGATGAAGGTTTGTCTTCTTTTCCATCTTAAATGCCTGGTTTAGAAAGCTTAAGCTTTTGTTAACAATGAATTATGGCTGCTGGAGGAAAGTTACTATCTCTGAGTCATTTCCATGAAAAGTTTCTTCAGTTTATCTTCTAGTTCTAAGTTGGTGGGAGGATTGTTCTTCTGTGTTCATTTCTTTTTCACCATACTGAAGCAGTGGATAGGTCTTTTACTTAGGAAAGGAGAGGCAAGTTAGGAGGATATGTGGTGGTAATTCTCAGGGTTCTGGTTGTCGTCCTGCACCAGTGTGTATTCCTACCATCCCCAAGACATATTCTTGATTTTGAATAGCAAGGCTGTTCTCTGGTACTTTTATCCAGGACCTCCAAAGTACATGGCTTTGGCTCTGTCACTTCACCCTAGCGGTAAACAATTTCATCACTGATGAGGTATGGTGTGATTGCTGAAACCTGCTTTTGTATTCATGGGACTTCTTACATCTCATACGTAACGTCCCATCTGTTACGTCTCACATGTAGACGTGGCACTTTGGGACATGGTTTAGGAGGCGTGATGGGTATTGCATTGATGGCTGGACTTGATCTCAGAGGTTTTTTCCAACCTTTATGATTCTATGATTCTTCCATTGTCCCAGTGCAAGCCTAGCTTGCGTGTGGGATGGAGGAGGAACAGGAAAGAACAAGCAGTATTGTAGAGTCATGCATTGGAAGGAGGCTGAGGGCAAACAGCTGTTCGCCAGTTAAACATATTTTTTCTAGTTTCTCAGCAGGATGGCTTTCACTACTTATGATTTACTGATATTTGTGGAGTTCTGTTATTCTGAGGGGAGAAAGAAGATGCCTATCTTAGGTTGCTCAAGCTTTTTGTGCATTTTTATTGGGTTGGACAGATTGCTTATGTTTTGCTGTGGTATGACTTTTTAATAATGATTCCTTTTTAGTGCCCATTGCAAATCATACAGACACTAAAGCTTATACCACTAATGTCATAGGGCACAGTATCTTATATAAAATACCACCTCACAGAAGAATTCAAAGGTTTGCATTAGTAGCCATTTGTTTTCCAGATACAATGCAGTCTTATGACATTTATGGTGTAAACCATCAGCTATGTGGAACCTGGTGGCCTGAGGAAGGATCAAACACTCCTGCTGTCTTTCTGCGTAGTGCAGCCCCGGTTAAGTTTTCCTGCAAGCTTGGGCAGAAGTGTCCTGCTTCACAGGAGGGGGTTGTAAGGCGAGTATGCTCCAGGGGGATTTTGGGGTCTGGTAACTGACTCCTTGTTTTCTGAGAGGGTTGGAAGTGGGTAACTTTCCAAACAGCCCTAAGTCAATCTTTCCTTGTGAGGGGTGGGAGGCTTTTTATTGTGATGGGAGAGGACTGTGGTGGGCATGAGGTACACGAGAAAGGAAAAATATTGTTACAGAAGTTTACTGATACATATTTGTATCCTTGTTTATTGAAAGGGAAGGGGCAGGTAATTCTTGGTGCTCCTGGGCAGGACATGGGGGAGCAGAGCTGCAAAACCAAACTGGGCATCACAGCAAGAAAAAAAGATGGTGTTTCAGGATGCTGTTCATTCTCTGTGCAAAGGAGGCCACTTTTCTGTCTCACAGAGGTAAAACGTGCAGAGGGAGGATGGAAATGTGTGCGTTCACAGAATTGTCATGGGCTCTGCCATGGTAATACTGCTGGGTTTTTGACTGTATTAAGCCAAGAATCAGTTGGATACCAGAGGGAGAAGGTGGTCCAGCAGTGGCCACCTGGTCTTCAGAAACCACTTTGGAGGAGTTGCTTTGCAGTCAGCAGAGAAGGGGAGAGCCTTGAAAACTGTCTATCACCGAAGGTCCCACAGTAAAAATTGCATTGACATTTTTGGGGAAAATCAGTACATCTCTGTAGTGTTTCTTTTTAAAAATCAAACATAAATGAAAGCATGTAAACAAACCAGAAGTGAATTTTAAAACCAAGACTTATGATCCTGTCACCAGCAAAAACAGATGTTAGTGAGAGAAGTGAGGCATGAACTGCACATTGAAGTTCTACTCCAGGAGCCTGTGTAGTCCTAATAATGGTGTAGTTTCACAAACCCTTGAAAACAAAATTTCACCAACAAATCATTAAGAAGAAAGAAAGATCAAAGTGAGAAGAATGTTCGGATTTACAGAAGATGAAAATGCATTGCCACAATATAAAAAAAAGACTCCTCTCTGGAGAGCAGCCCTGCAGAAAGGGACCTGGGAGTGCTGGTCGACAGCAGGCTCAATGAGTCAGCAGTGTGCTCGGCCATCCAAGAGGGCAAACCGCAGCCTGGGATGCATCAAAGACAAAATAGCAGCCAGTCAAAAGAGGTGATTATCCCGCTGTATTCAGCATTGGTGCAGCCTCACCTCAAGTGCTGTGTGCAATTCTGAGCCCCACAATTTAAGAAGGATGTGAAGGTCCTTGAATGCGTCTGGAAGAGGGCAACAAAGCTGGTGAAGGGGCTGGAAGGAATGTCCTATGAGGAGTGGCCAAGGACTTTCGGCTTGTCTGGTCTGGAGAGAAGGAGGCTGAGAGACAACCTCATTGCTCTCTACAGCTTCCTGAGGATGAACAGTGGAAAAGGAGGTGCTGATCTCTACTCCCTGGTATCCAGTGATAGGACATGTGGGAATGGTTCAAAGCTGCGCCAGGGGAGGTTTAGGCTGGACATTAGGAAGCATTTCTTCACCAAGACGATAGTCAAACACTAGAACAGGCTTCCTAGAGAGGTGGGCGATGGCCCAAGCCTGTCAGTGTTTTAAGAGGCATTTGGACAATGCCCTTAACAACATGCTTTAACTTTTGGTCAGCCCTGAAGTGGCCAGGCAGTTGGACCAGATGATCGTTGTAGGTCCCTTCCAACTGAAATAGTCTAGTCTATTCTATTCTACTTAATGAATTGTGTAATTCCAGTTAGCCTTCACGTTATGTGTTTGTAAGTTGACCAGAAATTAACAAAGCCTATAGTTAGTGAATACTGTTCTATATCTACAGTGACCAAATCAAATTCACTTTTGGTCCTTTTTTGAGAGATGAGGTAAGAGCTAGAGGTCTTCCCTTCTCCTTGGTTACTGGAAGACCCATGCGGTCCAGAAACTGTTTCACAATCTACTGAAGCCAATTTTTTTGTCTATGGACTTTGTCCCAGTACCAGTACCTGATCCCATCACGCATGCAGTAGCTGGGAGTTTTGTGTTGTTGACTGTGAGCATTGAGCTGGGTTTGAATATCTTCTAGAATTACATAGGGAGAATTAAAGCCTTGATACCACATTCTTTTAAAAATTATTTCGACTGGTCTACAGCTATAGTGTGTCAAGAAGAGGCAACTGGAGTACAAAGAAAAGTATTGTTGTTTGGACTTGGAGGTTAATTTATGTTAGTGGATATTTAAAATGAAATCTGAGACAGGCAGATGCGGAGAAGGTGAAGTTGAAGATAAACTTGTGGTTCCTTGGAAAATATGAGATTCTCAGAAAGTTAAACGGAGCTGCTGTCTGTGGCGTATTTGAGTAACACTTCAAATAGTCAAGAGGTGACATGTTTCAGTAGTTAAGGCAGTTGCTCTGTGAAATTGGTGGTGGTTTTGGTCTTGTTTCACTGGATTGTAATGTATGAACTTAAATAGATGTTCCCATAACTATTATTTAACAGGCAAATAAAGGAAAAAGACTATTTGCTTACAACTCCTAGCACTGTTTTATAGATTAGAAGTGCAAGTGGTTTCTTGCGAATTATTTTATGCAGTTCAATATATTATGAATTATTTTTTTCTCTAAGAATCTAGAAGAGGCAAGCTATCAACAGAAATTTAGCTTTCTTTCCAAGTGCTGTATGCATAGAATAAAAAATACAGAAAGTCCAGGCAGGGGACAGTTTGCACTATAATTGCGTAAGGGCTCCTAGGGCATTGATGGTATAAGCAACTGTTGTGATATAACATAGGGAGTTTGTTTTATAGCTAGTAGTGGTCATGCTGTATTAGTGATAGCCTGGGGACGCAGTAGGGTAAAGTCTGTAGGAGGAGAGAATTTATTCTATTAGACTCACTGGCAGAGTGGGAAGAGTTGGGGCCTCGAGGCCCATTGCTGTTTCTGCAGTAGAAGCAACAGACTGAAAAGCAGCTGGAGAGCACTTACCCTGAGCTTGTTGGTCGTGTGTGTGTCAGACCACAAAAGGGAAGTTAGTTGACACCAGCGAGGCAGGGAGGTTGTAAGGTGTGGCCTTCTTGGGGAGAGACAGAGGGGTGACTTCTAGCTTGTGCTGCTTGGAGAGATTTGTTCAAAGGGAGGGAGTTTATAGTATAAAACAGATATCTTACTGAGACTGATTTTTGGTACCTGGTAGAATTATGGATTTTAGTTTCTAGTCTCCCCTAGATGTTCTGCCCTTTGATGACCTTCAGATCCCTTGATGGCCAGGACTGCAAGGTTGGACTTCAGGGATAGAGCAGTGATTTTGTAAGAAGTGCTTCCCAGCTTGTTTTGAAGGTGAAATTGAAACTGAGTTGAAATCCCCTGAGTTCTTGCCTCGTGCTTTATTTATATGACTATTCTTCCTCCCAGATGAAGATTAGGAACAGTTCAAATGTCAGTCCTGGCCAACTATAAGAAACTAATAATGTGCAGCTCAAGAAAGCAGAGTATTTTGCTCAGTTAGTGTAAAGAAAGCTTGACATTTTGGTAAGGAAGCTCCGCCAGCCCTAAATAAAGAACATGATTCCTCTTTGTAATACCAGATGCCCAAATAAAAATAGAAAAGCTTCATCAACTTTCTTTTGAACTCTGTAAGCTCCTTTAAGTTGTGTCTTTCTGAAATGGCTAATAATCCCAACCAGTGCTCCCTCAGAGTCTCATTGAGTTCATATTGAGGTGGAATTAATGAGTAGTTTTAAAGTAAATTTCCTCAGTGTAGTTTATTTAAAATTAGAACAAATAGTTAAAAGTGCATAATCTTTTCAGTTTTGAAGTTGTAAGAAACAGTTCAGAGCTGGATGGAAAAAACAATTTCACCAATTATGATCAAATTACCTCTGTGCACCTTGTGTCTCATGCCTACAGTTTCTTGTCCTTCTTTTATGACCCTCATTTAGGATATAAGGAAGAAGAATTCAGCTGGCCCTCATACCTAAAAGCATGCAAGGCTCAAGCTGCTCCTAAATCGCTGTTTGAAAACCAGAATGCAGTAAGTACTTACTTGCTACTAATGATGTAGAAAGTTGCTGGTATGCTCATGTATGTGGTAGAGCCTCACAGCACGTTTCAGTGATGGCAGACTTGAGACATGAAATTTAACATAAAAATGTTTACAACAAATTCAATAACAATCTCTAATTCAGTTCACCTCTGCAATTCTTGTCCGTTAATTCTTTACTAATCTGGTTAAACATCTGATCTGGCACATTCAGAAATGGTATATGAAATGAAATTTAAAACTTGTTATTAGTACTGTCTCTCGCATCATGTTGTGGAACAAGCACAGTCTTTCAGAGAGAGTATCTAGGACAGAGTTAAAACCAACACATCTAATTTTAGCAGCATGTTTAGGGCTTTTCTATTTCGTAAACCACTAGTCTCTGTGTTTGAGCATCTCTCATGTCAACTAATTAGGCTGCTGCCACTCTGTTGGGGCAGCTAATTGGGAAACTTAGAAGTGACATGAATATATTGATTGTGGACACTGGGGAGGTTTATGGATTTATAGTATTTATCTTCAATTAAATGTCTTTCTCTGTGTAGACAGTGATTCCGTCGGGATTTCGAGTGGGGATGAAGCTGGAAGCCGTAGACAAGAAGAACCCGACTTTCATTTGTGTTGCTACGGTAACAGACATGGTGGACAATCGTTTTCTGGTTCATTTTGACAACTGGGATGAGAGTTATGACTACTGGTATGATGAATTTGTTTTGTATCCTAGTGAGAGGTATCAGAAATGTGTTAGCTTTAAACACCATTTTCTGTGGTACATTCCAGACTGTTGATACAGTTACCATACCAATTTTTGCTAGAGTTGTAGTAATGGTCACCAAAGTATGTCTCAGTGGCAGACTGGAGGAATCAAATTTCCCGTGTCAGTTTGCAAATAAAAATTTTTGAGATTGTGCTAATGAGTGCTCGGATGTGCTGCTACATCTGGAGTTGTGGATTAATTTCTCATTTCAGTTACATAGCGTCTCTGAGGTTGATACCTTTAGTGAAGAATACGCGCCATGTAATGTGACTAATTGTACTTGGAATTAGGTTTACATATAGTTGTAAACTGAAAGAAAGGCCACATTTTTTCCTAAGATTCCTGATCCACTTATGTTGTTCAGATCAAACCTAACCGTCTTCTGTAAGGCATCAGAATAGTGGCAAAACCTGGTTTTAGTCTTTGGTGTTCTACATTCCTCTGAAAATTGGGATCCTTCTATCCTGACCTGTGTTAGAGATGACCTTTCTGCATGTTGTATGGTGGAGGGGCTTTGTGTATCTGTATAGAAAAGTCAGTGGCTGGAGGAGGACATGCTACAAGCATAAAGATCCTGAAGGAAATTCAGGCTTTAATTTTACAGTTCAGGTTTGTATTTGCACTTGAATCTTCTTTTGGCAGATTATTTAGAGCAAAGTAATAAACCTTACATTCTTTGAAGAGTAAATTACTGCAGAACAGGTAGAGCATTGTAAGCCTATGTCTTCGGTTTGGCAGTGACAACTTGATTTTATACCTGAGCCTTTAAAAAGAAATAAAGTTTTCTTCATCTGTATTAAATGACTGCTCAGGCACTATGTCAATGAGAATGACGTGAAACTATTACGTAACTTCAAAATTTTGTGAGTCCATCTCTTGAAATAATAATTGCATGGGCTACAGAACAAATAAACTGTAGGAGAACTAAATTATTGAAGCAGCGGTGAGCAGGCATTTCAGTTAAGTCAAGAACTGGATACCAAGATAATAGGCCATCTGAGTCAAAGACCAGAAAGATTAGTGATTATTTCTATGAAGAAGTAACAGAAGATAGATTTCCTCTACAAAGCAGCAGGAAACTGGGGACTGGGAAAAAGTATTCTGAATTTGCTGATATTTGAATGTTCACTAATAACAGTTGTGCAGTTGTGCCATTAATTAATAATGAAAAGAGCAGTTAGCAAGGCTTTTAGGGCAAACACAAGGCAATATAACCTACAGTGTGTTCAGAGGTAGTATAAGTATCTCACTAAAACATTGCACTGTGTATAGCAGACATACGCTGAGTTTCAGGCTTGTTCATATTCCCATGTCAATGGGAATTTTGTCTACCAATCTTCTCAGAAGAGGGAAAAGCAGTTTTTAAGTACATAACTAGGCTTTGCATTTTTGCAGTCATAGTATTCTGAAGTGGGTTTTCTGAATTTCACATGTAGAATACATGAAATAATACCTTCTTAAAGGATGAGGAAAAATTGAAGTGGAAAACTTACAGGTGTTTGAGAAATCACTGGAGCTGTATTTATCCTGAAGCCAAGCTGAAGATTTGTTCCTTTGGTGAAATCGTAAAATACCTTTCTGGAAGGAGCAAGAAGATGCTGCCAGAAACACTGTGCATAGAAATTCAATTCTGAGTGCCGTGGCTTACCTCTCTGCATTGCTGCGATTGGGAACAACAGTAAATAGTGGAGGAAGGAAAGAAAATGGGAGAAAATAACAGGAAATGAAAATAGCAGTGAAATGTCTGACCAAAAGTGAGCCTGAAAATGCATCCTGAAGGCACCTCACTTACATTTTTAATTTTAGATACCAGGTTTGTAGGGGCCTTAAAATACCCTAGGTGCATAAGTTTCACATCTACCAACTGGTGTCTGTAACTAAAAATGAAAAGTTCTGTTGGGATTACCCAGAGTGGAGCTTCACAGTTTCCCTGCACCTGCATATGAGTTTCAATCTCAGAACTATAATTAACAAGAAATGGTGTATTTAGTGTGTGTAGCTGATTATTTTCAGACAAGTACCTTTTTTTTTTTTTTCTGTATACCTTATGTGATTTAGTTAGTTTGAGTCCATTGAACTTTTTCATTGAGGTTAAAAATTCTTTCCTCTTCTCAGACAACTGAAAGACAGTTGACTGATTTCACTGGACTCCAGGCAACAGAAATCTATTACCATCACCTAAGCTTTTTTTAGGCTTCAGGCTTTCAGCCTGAAGATACTCTTCCTGACTTTTCCCTGAGCATTAGAAAATACGTTAATGGTTGTAAAATAAGTATCTTGGCTAGAATTAGTCATTACTACAGCTGTTTAATGCATGGTGGTGGTACTGGTATATTACAAATCCCATTAAATTGTCCTGAGGCAGTGGCTTTTAGAGGGAAGAAAAGTGAACAAAATTGACAAATTTAAGACTTTCCTTCAGGAAGGAGAATTTTGATCTATATGACACAAGCCATCAGGTCCTTTCCATCTGTCCAAATTTTTTGATGAAACAAATAATACTTCTTTGAGAGCCAAAGACATTCCCTTTGAGTGGAGCTTCCAAATTTTTTATGGTTGTCTGAATTTGGAAATGGCATTTAGGAATCTTTAGGTAGGTCTGAACTATGAATCAACTGCAGGTCCACACTGGCTTTAACTTCTCCATTCTCTTGCATCTGTTCTGCTTACACACAGATATATGTCACCTCAGCTTCCTAATTTTTTTGTGACCAAACCCGAACACAGCCGGAGCTTGCGCAGGAGGTCAGGCTGTGCTAGCTTCTTGCTGCTTTCCCACAGGAGTGGGAGCAGTGGCCGTGCTGGATGTGCTGCAGCCCAGACGCACTGGGTCAGAGGGCTCTGGCTGCCCTCATTGTGGCTTGGTCTGAACTTCCCCTGCAGAGAAGGTGCTACAGTCAGGTTTTAGGATCAGCTTACCCAGGAGTGTGAGAAAATATGATGTCCTGTGCTTCACTCACTGTTCTGTTCCTGTCCATCTTGCATATTAAAATTTTTAAAGCACCTCATGAAGACAGATCAGCTCTTAATTTTCTGAAGCATTTTCTGATCTGTAGGAGTTTTGGAACAGATTGGATTTTGGTGTAAGACTAAATAAGAGGCCAGTTCTGCTCTCCACCAGCATCTGCTACTTTGCTAACAGACAAGTCCTTAAAAGTTCTGTTCTGCTTGTTTCATTTTTGACATAATTAACTTTGTTCCACTCTCTGTTTAAAAGGAGGTGTCTTTTTGAAGGGGCTTTATTATGTCAAAAAGAAGGTAAAACAATCTTAAAGAACCATGAGTCACAGTACATGCTTTTAACTGTTTAAATCGGTAATGGACCATTATCTGACCTTAAAACTCTAAAAACTCATGCAAATCACCAAGCAGCTGTCTGATAAGACTTCAAACAGAAAATATGATAATGTGGCCTGCTATACCGCCTCTGGATGCATACCATAACCTTATGGGCCACGCTTTGGGAGTCCTAACCTAAGATAATACCAGCTCTACACTTGTCAGTGATGAAGTATTCTCACTTACGCACTAGGTGGGGCTGCAGGATGGTTTCTATGTTTTTCTTTCTTTTTTTTATTTTTCCTTTTTTTTATGCACAGTTAGATGGCATCTCACAATCAAGAAGTTGTATAAGTAGCATTCTTGAGGGCATATTATTATCTATGGGTATAACACATTTGTGTATGAGTGGTTTTTGATAGACAGCATTTTCATTACAGATTTTATCTACATTTAATAAAGTGAAAATCAAAGTATCAAAAGGTTTGTTCCCCCAAAAGGGAAAATCGGAAATTAGTTCAAAATAAACATTCATTTTTATAACATCAAGCATTATTATCCAGCTCTCTCGATCTGAATGTAATGAGCTATATTTATGAAACAGATTTTTGGCAAAAATTAATGGGACAGCTGAAAGTGACCAATAGAAAAATACAAAGTTGTCTACCCTATCTGAGTCTCCCATTGGGATGTGCTCTCCTGCTGTGAGTTAAGGACTGTTGAACTGCTCACATGTTCCTTTCACACAGAGAGGTGCACGCACCAGAGACTGACGTCATCTGCCTTCAGCTTCCCTTATTGCAGAACTTCTTCCCAGGCTTCTACAACATGGAGTCTTTTCTAAGAAATAGTTAAGCTGTCCATAACTCAGCAGAGCTGCCACTTGTTCTGTCCCTCTGCGTGGCTCTCTTACGGGTTCGGCGGGCGTGCTCGGCTGCTTTTGGCTCCGCTTCAGCTTCTTGGATTAGCTTCAGTTTCCAGTATGGATAATAGATGCCTTTTTCTGTCTGCATGTTCTCGCACAACAGAAAGAGTGGATCGCAAGTGGCATGAATTGTGTGGGTGTTATAACCTTGCCTTATTAGCTGAGCGTGCATGTGTCACCGCTCTACTACTCAGCGGAAGGTGGTGGTGCTCCACTTTAAATTGTGTGTGACTTTTATTGCTCTCTACTTTTTATTGTGTGAAATCAGTAGGTAAAGATGGACTGTATGACCTGGTTTTGCTGGAACAGGGGTGGTTTTTTTTCCTGAGGCCACAATGGTTTCAGAAGTTTCTTACAGGCTCGTGTAATGACTGGGTTTCTCTTTCAAAGCAAATCAAAATGTTGTGGATGCTTTATAGTGCTATTCTGCAGTGCTGTGGTGTGTAGCACTCGTTGCTATGTGTTCCACGTTTCTCCCATTGCTGTAATGTCGGCATCTTCAGGAATGCACCTCTCATTGCGACATACCCTGGTCACTTGCTGCTTCTTGAATCTTCAAGGCAAGAAGGTGTGCCGTGGCATTTACTTTTCAGAATTTTATAAAAATGTATGTTCAAACTATGCTTGAAAAAGCAAAATGGAACAAATGCATTTAGAAGGTTTGTCCTGATAAGCGTTTTTACATGTATACCTTATTATTTTAAGTATAATACTGGTAGTACCATAGTGACTCATCAGGATGGGTCTTGTTCCCAAATTCAGCTTGGGAAACTTTTGAAAATTCTTTTCAGGAAGTAAGAGGATATGTCCTTCCAGTGCAGGAGGATAGCTCATATATGTAAAATTATTCCATGTGAAACTCCAACTTGAGAGGGATAGAAGGCAGAAACGCTGCCCCCCTTGCTTGTTAGCTTCTCTTCACAGTTACTGTGAAGAGAAAGGAAGATGGCAGAGCATGAAGCACTCACCTTTTCTCCAATTTGTCTGGGACAAAGCATTTCTAGGAGTCAGGTGCTGAGTTGTAACAGTGCAAAATTATCACAGAAATTCCTTTGCTTCCTTTTATTAATGGCAACTTTAGTGATTTAGAGAGTACATGATGTGATACTATAAATAGTAAATATAGTATAGCTTTATATATTGTAGTGGGACAAAAGGTCGGTGTTCTTGGAGTGAGCTGAATCCTTGGCTATTATCAGAGCCATTACAGAGTCTGTCAAAGGTGGAAATTGATCTGTTTGGCATCATTACAAAGAAATACTAGCAGAACTGTTTCATACATAAAGCCACAACATAATTCTAGTAGGTTAGCGAATATTTTTCATCATTAGTGCTTGACTCTTTTTAGGTAGAAGGCTAGAGGAGTGCTTGTTGTGAGACAGTGCTTTTGAGACACCCGACCTGCATTTCTGAGTGGAAGTACATCCATACTGAATTTTAGACATCATGTAAAATTACTTTTCAGATTTAAAAAAGCGAATAGTGTTATTCTGTGTCTTCCAAATATGATGTGCTCCTTCATTTTTCTTGTATGCAGCAGAGGTTCAAAACTGCAATGTGATAGTAGTCCAGGGTTCAGTCTACAGTCTTTTTTAATGCTGTGTTTCCATGTGCAATCCCTAAAACATGTTTGTGTTCAAGATCGTCAGACCTGTCATTTTGATCTGAGCCTTAAGGTATTAGGGTGCTTTCTGATTTACCTTCAACTTCTTTTTCTGTCATGCACAGTTCATTGCATCCTCTCAGGTATTACAGATTATCAAGGTGATATTTTTTTAAAAAAAATACAAATTAGTACTTAATTATTATGAACTCCCAGGATGCCAATACTTTCTGGGTAGATACAGATAATTATTATTTTAGAAAAACTGGGGAGAGCAGACCCACTGTTCAGGTATTTTGCATTGGTAACTCCTGGGTTGAGGAGAAAGGGAGAGAATACATGTTACTCTCCAGCCCGACAGTTGAGGCATTGACTTGCGAGAGGGATAAATAGAAACTGAATCACAGTGAGTGCTTCAGTATTATATGCAACTATTATTGTATATGAAGTACATGTCTTCATGCATAGATGCTCTCTGCGTGTCTTCTTTTCTCATTAACTGTTTGAGAAGTGTTTAGAAAGCAGCATTCCTTCAGCAGAACGGGTTTCTAGGCCAGTGCCTGGCTACTTAAGCTTGGCTTCTTGACCCCACCACCCTGGGGAACAGGGAATGAAGGCCTTAGCTACCTCAGCTTACTCAGGCTGCAGTTTGTTGGCCTCAGTGAGTCCTTGGAGTGAGTGATGCACTGGGCTCACGGCCACTGGAAAGATGGAAACAGCGATGGGATTCTCCAGAAGAGAGGGCATGTAGCTGGGAATATTTAATGTCAGCTACTGAAACACCTTTAGGATTAGGAAATAGTGGAAGAGGGAGAGAGTGCACTGTAATACTGAGTTTATCTAACTAAAGAAGAAATTAGGTGGGACAGGGTCCTAAGAGAAGTGATGTCCCTAAGAAACAGATCTACATGGTTATATATGAGTTTCCAGCTAAATAGGGGCAAACAGTATGTTCACAATGCATAGTGCAGTGCCATGCAGGATAACGCTAGCTTTTTGTGTCAGCGTGATGTTCCTTAGTCACCCTGACTGCATAAATACTGTCTACTTCTTCAAAAAGCACTATTAATTGTTCAGCCAATGCAGAAACAATCATAAACAGACATATTTCACAGCAGTCTGTTGGCTTTTTACTTTTCCTGTAGATCAGTCTTACTTTTTGACTTTCCTAATAATATTGTGTAATAATATAATAATTATATATTATACATGATATACACTACGGTATGTTGTACATAATGTGTTATGTTAGGAAATAACTATGTAATAACAATATGTAATTACATTCTATGTAAATAGAATATAGTTCTATACATAATGGTTTAATAATACTGAATGTCTAAACAGTTTCTCTTTCGTCTGCTTCTATATCAGTTACAGTTTTGCATTGTGTGTCATTTTTGTTATATTGCTCACAGAACTTGATAGCCAGCACCCACTGCCGCTTTCTTCTGAGCACAATGTAACTGAACCAGCAAGCACAGTGCGAGTGGCCTCTCCTTGCTTCAGACAGATGCCAACATATGTCAAGTGTAGCTCACCCTGCCTCTGTTAGTCTTCTGTGGTTCTTGTGGCATGCCACAGGCAACAGCACTAGTGCAAAATTTGGTGCACGTGACAGAAAATACGGGAAGTTGTTAGTCCCTTGAGTAAGAGAGTTTGATCAGCTTTTTTAGAGCAGTTTGCAGTCTTGGATCACCGATAGTTCTGGATTCTTTCAGGCAGTTTGGGGCCTAAAATGCTTTTTTTTTTTCCTGACAGTTTTTCTCAGACATACTTTGCTTATGTGCTGCTGGGTCCTAATAACGTGTTTATAGCTCCATTCAAACCATTCAGAATCTGTTTTGGAATTTTTACTTGTTATTGACAGCACATTGCAGTTTTGCATTATTTTCTAATCTCCCTCCAAGTGCAACTTGGATCATTAATCAAGGTCTGTAAGCTTTTGATTTTTTGATTTGGTTTGATGTTTCGGTCCTGGCATTGCAAAACTCTATCTGTCTGTGATGGGATTACTGTGTTCTTGCAACCAGCCAGCATGTTTCTACCAAGAGTATCTACATGTGAATTTTTCAGGTCCAGCGTCTCAATGGAGATCTGCCACTGACTTAAAGGACTAGATTTTTTGATCTTCCAGTGAAATTGTTAATAAAGCCTTGTGCTTCTTTAGGTGGTAACAAGTCTGTGTTAAATGCATTCATATCTTCAGATATGAACCATATCTTACATTTGCAGATTAAGTGTAAGCTGAAGATGTCATAGATTATTTGGAATTTGTTAGATCTTTTTTGCCTGTCTAGTTTTCTGAGCACAATAAAATGTCTGAAGAACTGCATTATCAATCTTCCTTTTTCTCCCCGTCCTCCAGGTGTGAGGCAGCTAGCCCACATATTCATCCTGTCGGATGGTGTAAAGAACATAAAAGAACTCTAATCACCCCACCAGGTTTGTATCTTAATACACATCTGAAAGATTTAAAGAGGTTATAGTCAGCTAGCAGCATTAAAACTTACAATAAGCTCATTTTTACCTCTCCTGAATTCCTCTTTCTGTAATTAGGAACTGGTATTTAGGGAGTTCTAATTTTTTTTTACTGGACATAATGCATTGAACGTAGAAGTACAATAGGCGTTAGGTGTTAAGTATGCGCATGTATGCTGCGTTAGTACAGAGACTGTGCAAGATACACCTTGGAATCTGAAAAAGTTTGTATTTTTGTCTGAATGTATTCACTTATTCTAAAGACTCACTGTGTGAAAATTCTGATAAAACAAATTCCAGGTGCATGAGATTGTTGCATAAAAAACCATCTTCATGTGAACTAAATATGCAAGATAATGGGTTGATGAGAAGATTGTCCTACATGATCAAGGAATCAAACTTGTAAGGGCTCTTTGGAATGGAGGAAAACACAATGAGAGAGGTGATACAGAAGAATGAAAGTGTATTAATTAGTACGAAATACAAGACCACTGTTTTCCAGGACTGAAGTGCTGGATGATCTGAATGCCCTGTTGCAGAAACCACCATCTGTGGTCTGAGAACATGGAAAATTTTGATTGGTTAAAACCAACTTTGACAGAAATTCTAATAGCCAGCAATCAAGAAAAGCCATAAGCAATCTGTCAGAAGGTTAATTACAGCCTACTTTTCAGTGAAATCCCTTTTAAAACAAATCAGAATTGGTTTCCTTCTTTTCTAGATTATGAATCATAATGTTTAAACTTCAAGTTAAACTTGTAATGCAGATTAAAGGCACTGCCTTTTCTTTAAGAGCAAAGCTGTGTGTGTTTCTTGCATAAAGTGTTTGTAAACATAGTGCTTTCTCAGAAAGGCAACATCTTCCTTGATGATGTCTGTAAATTATTCTTATAGTAAACGTCCAGGCCTTTTTTTTTTTTTTGAACTTTAGTTAAATTCACTAAAAGAATAGCAAGTATTCAGGTGTGCTTTACTGTGGGACAAAGCTATCGCTGGCTGGATTGTGTTTGCCAGTAAATCACTGTTTACAAAATACAGGATTAGGCTTATAATACCTGAATGAATTTCTTGAATTAGGTGGACAGATTTTACCAGTCTGTATTATTTATACTCTCATATCCAAAGCAATTGTGACTTTTTCTGCTAACTACTCAGTATTGTGTACGAGAAGATTGTTGGGTTTTTCAACCTACTCGTCAGTGTGTTGGAGACAATTTAGAATAGCCTTTTTTGTAATTATAAAATAAATCAGAACTGTACTGTAAAAGTTAGGGATTCTGTAACTTAGACATCAGTTTTGGGTTTTTGCACTGCAGTATTTAATTTTGCTCGTATTTCTTCTCTGCCAGATTATCCACATGCTAAGCATTTTTCTTGGGAGAAGTATTTGGAAGAAACCAGTTCATTACCTGCACCTGCAAGGGCTTTTAAAGTGGTGAGAAAACTGTAACATTTTTTTCATGCTTTTAAGTGCATATAATTAATTACTTTAAGAGAATATATATGTGGTGTTCCTATGTTTCCAAATGTATCCAGTTAATTAGTTGCATAATAGGTGGTTTATTTTTATGCAAGTTTGCAGTTCACTGTTAGAAATCAGATAATTATCATTATAAATAACTATTACTTTATTTTAATCATTGTAAATAGGATTAAATGCTACAAAATATCACTAATGAATGTAATTTGCTATGGGAAATTACCGCCTAGTTATTAGAAATAATGAGGTAGCTACTGAGTCATCATAACATATTTTGAACATATGTCTTTCTATCTGTACATTTTAAATGGTGCAATAAATACAGTGAGAAAGTAAAAATGATTGTAGGAGGTCAGTCTGGTTGCTCATCTAGTCCATTGTCTCTGGCAGTGGCCAAGAGAGAGCTTGTGTTTAATACCCTTCAGTAGACTTTCTTGTGCGAGCTTGTGACTATGGCACATGGGCAGCATACACCGGTGGCTCCCCAGCTTAACTATGGTGTTCGTGGGCAACATCCTTTTCTTTTAGCTTTGTAGTTGCTAGTTTCTTTCAGTAATACCCATCTTTCTTGAGCTCTTGGAATTTCAGTGAGGAAAGTGGACTGGTCAGTAATGCAGAAAGGATTGCTGATAGGAGCCAGCATCAGATAGCTGGTAGCTCCCAACCCCTTGTCCTACAGCGCGCTGAAGCCGGTTTGCCTCAGCTTTTCAGATTAGGGTCACTAATTCTGAATAACACTTTGCTAAGAGCTGGATTAACAGAAGCAGAGTTGTGGTGCTTATAGCGGTTCCTGGGGTCAGTAGATCGCCAGTTTATTACTGGACCTGAAGTTTATCACCCCAAAATGTGTCTGGCCTAATAACAGGTCCCAGTCTTACGTTCTCAGCCAGAATACTCAGAGCAAGGTTTAGGAAGGTATTTGGTTATATCTGAGGGGTATAGCCCTTGGCAAAACAGTGGAGGGCTGTGACCTTGAGTATATCAAGCAGAAAGCAAATGTTTTATTTTTCTCTCAGAGCATCCATGTTTTAATTTCTCCCCCTGGGGTTCAGGGAACAGCCACCCCACAGGGCTCGGCAGTGGGAACGTCCCATCAGTGGCCCACAGGGTCCTCTGGGCACCAAGGTTCGTCTGGCCATGTCTGCACTGGGAAACTGAAGAGGACATGCCTCAAGTGTGCAGGACTAGACACCATTAAACAGGGGGAGTGCTAGCTGGCCTGGCTCAGCACTGTTCCAGAACCTGTACTAGCAGAGCGCAGCTGGGGATGGTGAAGGTCCCAAAAGGTATCTTAGACAAGGCCATCTGGCTTTGAGGATGGAGGGGAAGGAGAGCTTGACTGCATGGGGGTCAGCTGTGCTCTGTCCTGGTTTCACAGCCAGAGAAAATCACCTCCTCCTTTCTGTACTAATGTAACGGTAACCATATTAATGCTAATTGTGATAAACAGTAAGAAAGCAGATTTAATGGGAATAAAACGCTGATTGTGTTGGAGTTTTGGTGAAATCTTCCTGGGACAGTCACAGTATTGTATATTGTATTATGGGGGAAAACAGAGTTCTTAAGCTGCAGCTGAAGAACAAGCACTGATGTTCCGGACAGTCTTAGAGGGACAGGTATGTTATTTTCCTAGAAATCTAGAATAAAAAACATAACGTGCCTTGTATATATGTTCCTTTAAAATTGAAATTATTTTTGCTTTAGATTACATAGCTGTAGATGGCAAAGGTAAAATCTGATACTCCTAGCAAAGACACTTTCTTTTGCCAAAAGAGTATTACAAAACAGGGATTTGGTCCTGTTTGTTCTGAGTATTTACTGTTATATCATGGATTAGTTTTGTTTTCAGTAGGAGACCGAAAGAGAGTTTGATTCATGAAACAACAATGCATACTAAAAAACACAAATATGTTTCCTGTAGACAGTTTCGTAGACATATCAGGCTGCTGGTGTGTAATACTTTATTCAATACTGCATTGAAACTGTTGGCCAAAATCTCTGGGAAAACTTTTCTAGAGAATTTAGAAAAAAACCCAACTGATTTAAAATAAAGATCCCCACTTACTTGCTTGGATAGCTTGAATCCAATCCATTCCGGAAGAACCTGGAATCCCAAAGCAGTTACTTTGTTTCTCTAGTTTAATAACAGTGGTTTGAATGATGTTTTTGTGCTTGGATTTGTTGGAGGGGGAGGGCAGATTTGAGAAAGTGAAGGCAGAAAGTTTTCTGTGGATTTTATATACTTTACAATTGTGTGAGGTTTTTGAGGTTTTCTTCTGTTTCACATAATATTGTTCTCCTTTTCTAGAAACCTTCTCATGGCTTTCAGAAAAACATGAAACTTGAAGTGGTTGACAAGAGAAATCCAGTATTTATCAGAGTAGCAACCATTGTAGATACTGATGACTATAGAATAAAAGTAAGTTTCTCTGTCTTACTGCCTATCCTGCTTGAGTGACTGATGAGTACTCTGTAAAACCAAAATCTTACAGTAGTTAAATTAAGCACAAGAAGAAATGAGTCGCATTGCTGTGTCCTGCTAAGCTTTTGCTCATGCTTTTCACTGATTAATATGCATATAATTCCTTTGGAAGGGGTTGGTTTATTATCCTCTTAGTTACATTTGCTGATGTAGGTAATTAGAGAGCAGAGTTGAGTATGTTGGAAAATTGTTTTGGGAGTAGTTGATGTAAGACAGTTCTCTATTCTGTCAAGAAATGCCATGATTTAATATCAAGTGTTGAAGTGCTGCTATGGTATTTGTATTAGGGCCTGTAAAGCATTTGGCCTGGGTTAATTGAAACTGCCTCTATAAACTTCCAGGGAGAAGAGAGAGATGTAAGTGAGATGAAAATATAGCCCTAATCTCTTGTGCCTTGTCAGTGACTTCTGCAATTCTGAATTTTATATTAATTACAGACTTTAGATTGGATTAATCTCAGATAATGTATTTTAAGAAACTGCAGCTTTCCAGAAGTTGTACACTTGAATTATTTTTCCTTTATTGTACAAAACCAGTTTACGCTTTGAAGCCCTTAACTGTTAGAAGGGCTAGCATATTCCAGATACCCAGTTAGATGGATATGAAAGATATCTGTGTTTGCAGTTTGTACAGATTTATTAGGCATACCTGGTATTTCAAGCAGGAAATGCAGCTGACATTTCATTTTGAATCTGAATTAACTGGTGGTAGGGCGTCATCAGAACGAATATCTTCACGCCTACACATTTTCTAGCTAAACTTTTAAGTTGGACATGCAAAAAAAAAACCAAAACCACCCACCCCTCTTCAGTCTGATTTATTAAAATGACAGGATTTGTATCTTCTAGGGTAGTGATTTGACTCTGTAGCATATGTTAAAAGAACTCTGTTTGTATGTATCTGTGTGTACATGCATCCACACATGAGTGCAAGAGAGATCTGAAATATTTCCTTCAAATAAGATTGGAAGATATTTAGCTTTTACCTGAAAAAAAATGCACGTATAGCCCATACTGGTGGTTTTCTGGGAACTACCGTACTTAATCTTCTCTTTAGTTTCAACTCCTTATCCTGTAGAGTCTGATTTTAGTAAAATTGTTACTTGTCTGTTGTATGTTGGGTATTTTTGTTTGTTTATTTTTTTATGGATAAACGCCATTTTTTTAGTCCTTTGCTGACTGCTCTGCTATTATTAAATCCTGGTCAAACAGGAGATTAAAAAATTTTTGGATTTGAGGGTTTTTTTGAGAGAGAAAAAAGGCACAGATTCATGCTTAATTTAAGTATTAATATGAGAACTAAACTTATCCTGCTTTATTCCTGGGGTTTGAGCCTGATGATGCAAGACACAGTAAACAACCAAAAGACACCTCTCTCTCTACTTCAGTGAGAGTATGCCTGGGTCCAGAATCTAACGTTACATGCATTGATAGCTCTTAAAAGTGAGTTCTCTAATGGACATGTCATTTTTAGAGATTACTTAGGGAAACTGATTTTATAGAGAATTTTCTGATCTAAAGTATATTGTTCTTTTTTATTTTAGGTTCATTTTGACGGCTGGGATAGTATTTACGATTATTGGACTGATGTAGATAGCCCTGATATCCATCCTGCAGGCTGGTGTACAAAAACTGGACACCCTCTTCAGCCCCCACTTAGTAAGAGAAATCACATCGTAATGTAACGATGTTAAAAGGCACACGTACTGTGCAATCTTTTCCCCTGCCAGTGCCATCCAAGGAAGAGTAGCAACTGGGATATGCAAAATCATGTAAATGTGACATTTAGTGAAAAATCAACAGTCAGAAATTAATCACTTTTTAGTAGATAGTGTTATTGACCCTAACTGTAATGGAAATACAATGTTTCTTTGTATTCATAAGAACCACAGTCAAAACCTGAAGTAATGATAAATAAAGATCTGTTGCATAAAATCCTGGCCCTCTCTAAGCCAGTGATGAAACTGCTGTGGCACTCAGTGGAGACAGGGTATCACTTTTAAAATCTTCTGTCCACATCCTCTTGAAGGTTAGTGTGCTTTTTAGCTCAAAGGAGTCTGGATTGTGCTGAGAATGCACTCCTTTCAGATACTGTGGCAAATCCTCAAAACCAGCTAACTTCTTTTTCTTCTTCAGCTGACCAAAGAGGGGTTAATGGTGCCCAAATAAGATAACAGAAGCATGGTACCAGCTTGCCCTCTCTGGGGATTTTGTTTTACTTGTTAAAGAAGTGAGAGGTCTGTCATAGACAAGACTGAAGGTTGCAGGGGGAAAAGACTTTTGTGGTAAAGATATCCCTGCTTATGCTATTGTGTTCTGCGGAATGGTAGTGAAATCACTTCAGACAAACTTTGAACTGATGATTTTTAATTGAGAGCTATTCTCTGGGATTGTTTTATATTGTGACTCTGAGGCATGGTTTGCACAAGTGCTGAGTGTTCACAGCTGTAACTGAGACCAGAAAGAGCTGTGCTTGGAAAAGAAGAAATGCTGAGCAAAGCCAAGTACTCTGAAAAAACAGAATGTAAAATAACTGGGGTAAGGCACGCGCAGATTGTGTGATCGTGTTACCTGAAAATCTCACTACCTTAATTCAGCATCTCTAAAATGTCAAGAATAATGTTTCTTATCAAGAGCGTGATCAGAGTATATTCATCAGTTTTCTGAGCACTGCAGTGGCACAGTGATGACTGCCTGTTAGGAAGTTAATCATTCTGCCTTCAAAGCCGAGCCTGAATAGAGTGCCGTAAGGGCAAAAGCACGAAGTGAATAATGAGGAGAAGACAGGATGCTGCATATCTGCTTCTTAATCTGAGATGTGCATTCTGTGTACTGAGTAAAGGACAGTCCAGTGGGAAAAAGTAGTCTGTGGTGACATAAATAAAAATTGTATTGTATGGCAAAAGAGCTGAATAGGGTTGTGACATTGCCATTACCTAAGATTAAAAAAAAAAAAAGGAAAAACAGAAAAAAGAAACTTAGCCTAGGAGGGAGTATAAAATACATAAGTTGATTTTCTTGGAGACATTAAAAGAAAGAAAATACGGATGCTCATCACATACAAAATGTCACCTCCTCTAGGTGGTGGTGTAGGAGGCACCGCCCATCTCTTAGGATGTGGCTGGTGTAAGTGACTTTTTGGTACTGGTTAAGCTACAGAAATGATGGACAATATGACAGGAGGGAAAGTGACCGTCCATAAAATAGAAAAAGAATAATTAACTGCACAAATACTGTTAAAGTAGGATGATTACTGAATAATATATTATTCCAACAATATCACTTTGTATTATTAACGTAGAATATGGTATAGAATATAGAATATAATAAAAATATTAATATTGTTTCCAAGTAAGTTCAAGTGCATTTCAAGTTTTATGAAGGGATTTCAGAAGGAGGGAAGAAAATATTTTGCAAGACACAACATTTTTTCCTCAGTCAGTAAGATGGTCCTTTTAATGATGCAGAACAAATCACTGTCTTTTAACGCTAGAAGTTTTGTGTGAACACTGTGCAATGTTAGCAATATTAGTCTAGAGTAGTCATCACAATAGTCTTATGCTCCCAGTGTGTACATATTTGTTTTCTCATGTTTTCTCTTAAGATGTAGTGAAGTCGTCATGATGGATTATGACCATTTTGATAGCACTTAGCAAATTAAGAGCCATATATTGGTGTTGATTTTAATATTGTTTCACAGTGACGCAAGCAGCAGCTTCTTGCATAACTATGGACAGCCAGTTGCAGCTCTTTCAAATTACATTTTTAAAGAGTTTGAATTTTTTAAGTGAAGAGAGAACACTTGTAGGGAGCTAGTTTTTGCAAAACCAGAGCATCTGTGAGGCAGGACTTCCCTTTACAAAAGTGTCCCTATTAACTTAACTCTTCCTCTGAGTACACAACTTGTTATGTTATAGGCATCAATTTTGCATAAAGGCAGAAAAGATAAAATTCTCTGTTCTCTCATCCAGTACACCATTTTAAAGCCTATAGAAGTCTTTGGACTTCAGTGTAGTTGTGGTGTTGTAACATTAGCGTAGTTGGAACGTTTGTTAAAAAATGATTTGGACTGTCCTAATCGTACACAATACTTCTTCATCTTTCATTATCCATCTGTGAGCAAGAATTCATCTTTCATCTAGGAAAATTTACTTAAATAAACCTTTTTATGTCAGTATTGTTATCTGTAGGGGGAGATACAAGTTCATGTACTTTTCAAGTAGAAGTACTAGAGAGACAGTGCATGTTTGCAGATGTGCAGCAGGTGTTCTCAGTTTCATACAGTGGACTAAGTCTGTCTCTCCCTTGCTATGAAACTATGGATTACATGCTATGTTTGCTTGAGTGTCAAAGCTAGTTCTGAAAGCTACATGCTTTAATGTCTCTGCAGGTGTCATTGTTACAGGTTGATGAAAATCAGATAGGCACATAAATTCATATAAGTAAAAATGTGAAAAATATCCCAATGGCTTGTTCTTTTTAGTAGTATTTTCAGGCTATGTTTTCATGTCTTGTTCACTGGAAAACTTGAGCTAAAAATGGAGAAGGTCAGTACCCATTATGAACAGATCCCTGTCTTCAGGAACAGTAGAGTGATGTACTTTGTCGGTGCTCTTGCAAAACAACCAGGTTCCAACTACAGGTAGTTAAATAGGAGAGAAATTTGAAGTCATACAGTTCCTCCAAGATTTGCGTTCTTTATGTAGATGTAGCTCTCCTGTAGAGATTTACACACACAGAATAAAATTATTTCTCCAGTGGATTAGGTTGTTTGAATCTCCATCATGCTTTTGCAGAATGCATTTTTAAAGCTCTTTAAAATTAGATGTTGTTTACTTATTTCTTCTTCATGTTTCCTGTGAAGCTATGGTATTCCTGCATATTTATATAACTTTTAAAGATTAGATACTTTTTTTTTAATCTTATCTGTAATTTCCCCTGACATGCAGGCCCCTTGGAATTGGTGGAAGCTTTAGAGCATGGAGGGTGTCCCACAGCAGGATGTAAAGGAGTTGGTCACATTAAAAGAGCAAGACATATTGGCCATCATAGGTATGTGCTATGAAACTGTAATTTCATTCTTGCCTTTGAGTGATGTGTGCACATGGGTTTTTCTAATTGATGTTCAGAAGAAAACATCCAAGCTGGAAAAAAAAAGGAAATCTTGTAAACCTAAATATGCAGTGATTTCAGTTGCTCTGGTGAGCATGCTGAAATAAACACTAGCAGTTTGTAACTTCATTTTGCCAGGGTGGCAGAGATAAGATTTGTCAAACATCATTTTTTGTCACAATTGATAGATTCAGTTACTCTGTGTTTTCTTCCTATGAGGATTCCTCAGCTTGCTGTTCAGATTGAAAAATGTTACAGACAGATATGTATAGAGCAATAACTTCTGAACCTTTTGAAATAGGAGGCTGCTGATTTTATTATGGCTTGGATGTTTTTGTTCTGCTTGGTTCTGAAATACAATACAGAAGTGTGGACATCCCAGGCTGCCCTGGAGGACAATTGACATAGGTAGCATGGGAGAATGGTATGGGGGACAGAGAGACAATGACAGAATAAATGGGAAAGGTTTACTAAGTCAAATTTATATAATTTTCAAAATATTTACAGTATGAGGTGAATCCCAAATATTTCAGTGAGGGATATACAGTTAATGTAACGTGTTAAATTGAGAATTAAGTACCATCCTATTACTGTTTTGCAAATCAGAGCTTCCAGAAGTTTTCTTGAAATTTTTCCATTATGCAGTCATAGAATCCTTGAGTGTCATATCCCTTTGTGCTTTCTGCTCTCACATGGTTAGAGGATTGCTCTTTGGTTATTTGTCTGTTCATGTTTTTTAAGTATATTATTAAATTACCATGATCCAAGAGTTAGCTCTGAAATATTTTCATGTTTTTGGTGAGAGAACTATGCCCAGTTGACTGCAATTATGCTACAAGGTTTTGATGTTGTATCTGCACTGGTTGAAGTCCTGACTCATCCCTAACGAAGATACCTGCCAGCAAAACTCACTGTGTTGTTACATGTTTACTGTGCAAAAGGCATCTTTTGCTGCAAGAAGTTCTTCCCTATCTACAGCAGAAGCACTGTGTTTGTGTGGTTAGGAGGCAGAACAACTCCTGATGCTAGTACAAGCTTTATCTCCAGGAAGGGATGTGGCTAGGTTAGCTCCAGAGACAAAACCTGTTGCAGTGTGAACTGTGATGGTGTTGTCATGACACAGTATGCTGCATTGCTGTCTTTCAGATTATTCTCATCCTTTTTCTTTTGTCTTTTTCTGTCCATGTTCTTTTTCCTTGGTTTATTTTTTTAAAGTTTTTCTACCTTCCCTTTTGAGAAGCTTTGTTGCACTCAATCAGTAGGATGTAACTGAACAGTCAAGTTAGTACTTAAGAGTTTACCATCCTTCAGTTTGCATTTGGTAACCTACTGCATTCATGTTCTTAGTCCACTGCAAATGTGAAGTAAAGTAGACTTGCCTAACAAGCTTCCTGGATGCTTAGCTGAAACCCATTTTATTTCATACTCCAGTAGGCTGATTCCTGTATGAGTTATTAATGCACCTGATCTGTAAGGCAATAAATATGAATTCCTTACCATGTGCTATCTCAATTACTTAGAGTTGGGTGAACATGCCCATTCTTAGCCCAAGGCTAAAACTTAAAAAAAAAAAACCAAAACAGAAGCCATAAGTGAATGTGTCAGAAAAGTTTTTAATTTATGATCTCTCTAAATAAACATTGGCGTTAAAAATTCTAATGTTTCACAGGGAAGGGATGAGTAAGAGCTTATGTCTAGTTAGTTCATGTAGCCTTTGCTTTTATAACTAGGTTTTCCATCTTATTTAAAGTTGTTATACTTACTCATCCTTAATATTAAGAAAAGAAATAAACTCATGGCAATCTACTGTGTTTTATTTTTACTACGGTCTTAGCAATCCTATTATTTGCACATGAAGTGATAGTTCTAGGGGCTAAAAATATAACCAGAGAGATTTTGTTGATCATAAGACAGGTATTTGCTGTTTCATAGCAAATAAATTAACACCATTATGTATCTTATTCACTAACTATATTGGTTTGCCCTCTGTGCTGATATTTTTATTTTTTTCTTGAGCATTTCTGAGGAGGATAATGAGATCTGTATTTATCTGGAGTCTACAGACCTGAGGGTCCGGGTCACCCCCAAAATTCTAATGTTTTACCATCACTTTTTTCCTGAATTAACAAAGACATTTTGAAATTGGTATGAGTATTCACATCAGATAGCAGTCCCTTGGCTTTTTTATCTTGGCAATGTTGAATAGTATTTAACCATGCCTATCTTTTTTTTTTCATATTGAGGTATGACTTATCTATGGCATAAATGCCTGTGTGCAGAAAAGATGATAATTTAAAATGTTAAGTAGTTCTGAAATAATTTTGAGAGCTTGTTCCTTAGGAAGCAGATGAAAGCCTCGGTGATTAATTATGCAGTGGGGTTAAAGCATCTACTTTTTGGAAAAGTTGATGTTAATAAGGACTTGGTATCTATCGCCAGGTGATCTAGGGTTTTGTGCTGTGCAGTTGAAACTGAGACTGATGTGCAGGTTGGTAGTATTATGCAGATCACCTGCATATTTGCGATGGTAAATTGTATGCTCTCTGACGTTTAATGCATGCAATAATTTTCAAGTTCCAGCAGTAATGCAAAGCGGTCAGTTGTAAACAGGTCATTAGTGTTTTGGGTCAACTGTCTATGAAAAAAGGTTTTTACCAGAAATTCTACATGTGTTATGTGTAAGTTGAAGTGAACTGAATGTGCCATGGTGGAGGCTGTGTTGTAAGAGAACCTCAGCGCAGAAATGCAGGAAATCTCAGCTCAGCAGGATGTTGCATCTATTTGTTCAGTGTCTGTTGAAGTAATTTTCGTCTGATCTTGATGCCAGTCTCAAGTTTCATTTTATCTTTGGCTGGGGTCATTGGCCCCAGCCAAATCTGTTATAAGCTACTCTTGAGTCAGGTCTAGACTGTTGAAGCAGCTTTCTCCTAAAAAAGAATGCTTTGATGATAAACATGTGTTGTAAATTGTGAAAGAGAACATTTGTATCACTTGTTTGCAGACAGATGTTTTCATAAAGTCAACTGAAGTAAAGATATCACTTAACAAAAATCCAGCAGAGAAAAACCCACATCCCCTAGATGCTGTCAGGACCTTTTTGCTGGAGGTTTCGTGCTAATCACATATCAGTACCAGCAGATCTGGTCATCTGGACATAGGCTACTCTAGGTAAAGTCTAATCCATCAGTTGGTCCAATCTATTTGCTTAACACAACACATGAAGGAAGATAACGTGAGTAAATTCGGGTGAATTTTCCTGGAGCTGCTGTACAACCTTATCCGTTGGCAGTGCTTGGCAATAACCTACACCTGAAAGGCAATGAGGAGGTTGGGTCGGTAACATTTCCAACCAGTACAGCTAAACCAGGAGACGTGTCTGTGGCTTCACACAGGTTTGCAAAATATTCCAAGCAGTCATAAAGACTAATAATCTATATTAAAAAATAATACTAATGTTCTTTTACCAAATGGAGTCCGCCTTGCTCTTCTTCAGGTTAAGAGAGAATCCTGGTTTATGTTCCCTTCTTTAGGAAAAATGTCTTCACTGAAAGAGTGGTCAGGCGTTGGAACAGGCTGCCCAGAGGGGTTGTGGAGCCACCATCCTTGGAGATGTTCAAAAAACATGTAGATGTTGCACTCCAGGGCACGGTTTAGGAGGCATGGTAGTGTTGAGTGTTGGGTTGATGGTTGGACTTCACAGAATCACTTGATGATCCTAAAGGCCTTTTCCAGCCTTAATGATTCTATGATTCTGGTGTTAAGTGTAGCTGAGGCTGAATAATTCAGTTGGACTCTGTGCTTCAGAAACTTTGCATACTACTAGAAGATAGGGAGATCTCCAGATATCTGGAGAAGACTAAGGTCCATGCCCACCCATCAGTAGCCCAGTTTTATCCTACTACCCTTGAACTTTAGAGACAAAAAAAGTATGTGTGTAACCCTACTTAGAGATCTTGAGAGTGACAGAAAAGCCGTTGCAAAATAACCACAAATGGCATATGCTACCTCAACACTTCTGTTCCATCAGACAAGTTCTGGAAAGGGCTGATTATGTAAAACCTGTGTTGACTTGAAAATCCCAGGGCTGTGATCCTGGAATTCTTCAGAACGGTATACAAGAAGTAGTAATTGGTGCCCTGGGTTTTTCCTTTATTGATCTTAACCGATTTGACAAAAACAAAAGCTTACTTTAATGCTCAGTTTTTACTCAGCTGATGCAGGACTCTGGAAACGGTGGCTCCCTTTCCTCAGAAAACTGTGTTATGGACGTGTGTATTGCCAGCCACTCTGCTGCTGTTTCAGTAGGATGCAAAGTGTACTACAGATACACTACAGATAGCTAGGTAGCTAATTGCTGTGCAATGTTGCTACTTCAACATTTAGAGAGGGCTGATTACTCTCCTGTGCAGGGGAGTCAGGTGGTATTAATGTGAATATTTGTTCAGTGAAGCCTACTGAAGCAGCTCAGATGATAATTGAGTATATTCATGTTGGACTGGTTTCAAAGCTGTGAAGCAGTGCTGGAGGGTCTACAGCCCTGTCAGATGTATAGCAGAGGTTTCAAACTGAGTACCTGCTGCTGCTTCTGCTTCTTGCCATTCTCCCTGTGCCTCCGGCAGACCTTGGTACCCCCAAGTCAAGGACATCTGATCATTCTGGAAACTGCCTTCCAAACTTCTGTTTTCAAAGTAGTGTGCTAAGGCAAGTTGGAGTAGAAATCCAGGTTTAAGTTGACAGAAGCATTAAAAATCCTAATTTGATATGAAATAACCTAAACATCAAGAATTCTGAGTCCTTGAGATGAGTTGTCTCTAAAACTTACAGTCCTGTATAAATCAAATACTTCTTTTATGTAGGAATACAAGATTAATTTTTTATTCTTTGTAGCAGACAAACTGAATTGAAGGCTGGAGGGACTGAGATTCAGGAGGATTTATTGATTGATCTGGAGCCATGTAACTCATGCACAGGTTCATTCATGCCATGTTTTGTTGAAAGAAAGCTAACAGTGGAAACCATGATGGTTCTTTTTGTTGCCCCGAGTAATAGTAACATCAAAGGACTATCAAGGAGTTTTTAAAAAACGATAAAGCAACTCAAATGATTAATTACAAAGAAAAACTCATCTGAATCTAGTGTTCTAAAGCATCATTAATATTATAACTATTGTTGACTGAAATTAGCATTCAACTTCTGTTTTTCCAGAAAATACTAAAGGAAAAGGCAGTATATAAACAGGCATTTTCTAATGCAGGACTGAATTTTGAAGCTTTTCCTTGTTCTTCAATTTAAAACGTATTAGTGGTGTTGATAAACAGACGACCTGCTGGAGGTGAAACTATATTGTCAGATTTCATTGTGGTGTAAGGCTTGTTTAATAATACACAACTAAAGTTAAATACCACATTGGTAGTGTTTAGTGTTTACTTGAGACAAGCCTCTAACTGCTTAAAAATGCTAAGCCTCAAAACACCCCTGGGAGCATAGGAAGCTAAAAGAAGATTACATGCTTTGCCTTATAGCAATAGCAGAACTGAGATTAACCAATATATTCCTGAGTTTCTGATAACTGTATTTCATCACAGTGGGGTGAGTTTGTCACAGCAAGAACTTAAATCCCAATAGCATTGGCTTCTTAAAACCTTTTTCTGAATAGAAGTCTGTATCTTTCATCTGGTAGTTCATTTGAAAGGGAAGAAGACATCATTGTGATAGATGCAGCAGTATAAAGAATTGAGAATATAAAACAACTTCCCTGGTTCCCTAGTGTTCCTGTTTTCTTCCCCATATTTTAGTTAAAGTTTTTTTGTTCTTTTAAGGCATCTGGCAGAGGCTAATCCTAAAACAGACAAAACCAGCAAGTTGAAAAAGAAATGTATGTAGAGGTATATAAATAATCCTAAAATAAAATAATTGAATCATAGAATCGTTAAGGTTGGAAAAGACCCTTAAGCTCATCGAGTCCAACCGCTAACCTATCACTGCCAAGTCCACCACTAAACCATATCCTCAAGCACCACGTCTACCCTTCTTTTAAATATCTCCATGGATGGAGACCCAACCACCTCCCTGGGCAGCCTGTTCCAATGTTTGACAACCCTTCTGGTGAAGAAGTTTTTCCTAATATCCAACCTAAGCTTCCCCTGGCGCAGCTTGAGGCCATTTCCTCTCGTCCTATTGCTTGTCACTACGGAGAAGAGACCAACCCCCGCCTTGCTACAACCTCCTTTCAGGTAGTTGCCAAATTCTGCTTAAGAGAAATTGGAAATAAAAGGTAAATGCTCCAAGCTGATTTTTTATTTGTATAGTCTGTTTCACAAAACAATTTCATTAACAAAAAAGTACCCTATTTCAAGTGTAGTGCCTTAGAGTCCAGCTCCCCTTTTGGCTCTATCTTATTCGGCTGTGTAAACTCCAGGTATGAAGGTTCTCATGGCAAAAAAATTCTGTGCCTGTATCTTAGAGGAGGTGCTGAGACTGCCACCCAGTTCCTCAGGCAAAGAAGGCAAAGATGACTCTTCTGTGCTTCATTATATCACCTGGCCATATGGTTGTATGTCCCTTGAAAACACAGTACAGGCTGTTGTGGAACAGTATCTGCTTGGAGTGGCCTTAAACAGGGATCTCATCTTGATTAGAAAAGCAGAAGCTGTGTTCTACTGGCACATTTTTTTTTCCTCCATAATTCAAGTTCAGCACAGCTATACAAGGATTGTTTTGGTCTTTAAAAAAGGAAGGTTGATACTGTCTTGTTTTCAAATGAGCCAACTGAAAGAATCAGACATGCTGTTGGACTCCTGTCTTGATAATCCCAGGAAGGACTGACTTGTCCTGTGTAGGAGTTGATTCATACTCACTCTGAATCCAAAACTTTCTTGGTGAAGGAAAAGAAGAATGTACAGCATAGTTTGAATAAAAGACTTTTTTTTTTTAATGCTGTGCTTTGTAAAATGAACATGATAAAGAAAGCTGTTGTTTTTCTATTTATTTTTTGCAATTTGGAGGTGCCAGGGCATATGGCTGGCAAGGTAGAATTGTTTATATTAGACAATTCTGTTTGGAAATAATGCATGTAACAATCTAAAACAAAACATTGCAGTGGTTTATGGAAAGGCAGGTAGTTCTACTCTTGAAAAGAAAATAAGCAAAATCACAGGACATGGGGTTTTTATATTTTACCATTAGAGAGGTCCTTGTAATAATACAGAGTAAGAAAGCATAATTTCAGATTGTAGTTTATGTCATAGCTCATGAGTCACAGACAGAGCATCAGGTTTAGTACAGCCTCTCCTATATCTTAAGTAGACATTTGAAAACTTGAGCATGTTGTTGTTCACTGTTGTGGCATATATATACCTTTCAGAGTTCAGGATATTGTCTTTGAAGTGGAGTATGTAGCCTGACTACTCAGCTGAGCACTGCAGAGCATTCTTCTAAAGACAAAATTCTAGTCCAGTCCTGTGTGTTTTGTGTTGCTGTTCTTCCCTTTCCTTCCTCGTGTGCAAGCACAGGTTTTCTGACTTTGGGAGGTACGACTTTCACATTTGTTAGAGTAACATTTGCAAGTCATTACTTACATAAATGCACAGTGTCAAATTCTCTTTCCCTAGCTGGAGCCCAGTGAAATAGGGAGTGTTGAATGATAGGAAAGACTGTGAAAATATCGCAGTCTTTTAATGGAATATCACAAAATGGCATTTGCAAATATGGGGCATTCTCTGCAGTAAGAGGATGTGCACCCTTCCTCATACCGTGCCCTTGCAGCGCAGCTTCTGTGTGGACATTACATAATAGAAACACCCTCCTTCGCAGGAAAAATAACCATGACTTCATTCGGAGAGTGGTGGGTATGGTCAAAGGCACCCTGTATTTTATGTATAAAATTCCATTAAAGGTACGAGAGAGCAGGCTAGACATTCATCAAACAGTTTTCCAGAACGTATGCTGTAATATAAATTAATACAAATTGTGTTACATAAGTTGCTGCTGAAAGGAAATGCGAAAAATGTTCAGATTGAGGTTTTTAATCAGTGGATTTATTAACATTTTAATGTATGACTACTTACTGCATTTTCCCCTAATCATCTTTACATTAATTGATTGCATCTGCTTCTAGATAACTGGGCTCTGATGTCATTTCACTTGAACTGAGTGAGGTCAGTAAAGTGTCTGAGAATAAGAAGGCATTTCTCTTCTTCAACTTCTAGTGCAGTCAGCTGCCCGTATTCAGAGATGAACCTGAACAAAGAAAGCCTGTTACCTGACCGGTTGAGCGGCGAGATGCCTGCAGCCAGTCCTGTCCCCAGAAACAGAAAAGTGGAAGCAAGTGAAAGATCCACCTCTCCTGTAATCAAGTAATAACGGTTGAAGCGATGTCCGTGACTAACAGCAGCACTTTATTTCAGTGTTCTGCAACGTAATTTTTAGTTGTGTAATGGCTGAATGGTTTCAGAAGGGCCTGCCTATTTATTTACATTTTCATTTACAGGGAAGAAATGGTTTCATCAGTGCTTATTGAAAAGGTCACCGAGCTGTCAAGCACTGATACTGATTTTACTGTGTATGATTTAATGAGAGTTCGGTTTCATATTCAGTGTAACTATCTAGACTACTAAGTGGTTAATTGGAATTTAAAATGGATTGTTTGCCAGTTGGTTTCACTTAAGAAAATGATTTATTTATGTTTCTTTTATTTGCTAGGGTGGCCTTATTGGCGTGACTGTAAATTAATATTGCTCTTTGAAGAATAGCCACTGTAAATTTGGTCATTATTGTGGGAGTAAGGAATCAAATTACTGGGAGTGAGTTTTGCAGGAGCGATGCTAAAGTCTGTAGCTGAATCTTCTGGCAGGAGCACCGGGAAAAACCAAAGGGATGCGATACCAAGATGAGGATTTTCAGATTATGATTTTCTGTCAGAAGTTGTGGACACTGACTCCTGTGCTTATTCTGGGCTGTGGGGATACATGGAGAATTTAAGAAGAAAGGGAAGAGAAGAGAGGGTTTCCATTCTTTTCAAGGGCTACATTAATGTAAATGTGAAAATGTGAATGCTCATAGTAAACATTTCCACTTGCCACTGTAAAGACCGTATATTTTCCGTAGATAGTATTTTAAATTACATTCTCAGGCAGTTTCACCTTCATGCCTTAAAAACCAAAATATGGAGCTGTCAAAGGGCTCTGCCTGGTTCAGTTGTTCTTACAAATGTAGGGTTGTGGAAAACTGAAGTGACTTAACTACCCTCTGACGGGTAGGCTGGGTACCGTCCCAGTGAAGCCAGTAACAGTTTGAGCCATGTCCTCGGTGGCAGGGGCTGTGTCAAATGTCCCAACTAAGAGACTGCGCAGTGGTGTATCCTAGAATGGAGGAAAATGATACTTCAGCATTTTCCTGTGTTACAAATATTTGAAGTGGATAGCTTATTATCAAAAGTAACATTAGGTAAATTCTGTTCCTGTTGAATTGCCTAAACGTTTTGCCTCTGATTTCATGGGTAAGAGAGTTACGTATTGTGATTTCTGGAAATCCCAGGTATACAGTTCTGTTGGTGGCAAGTGAAAAACTTCTGTGTATTTCTTAAAACAGACAAAAACCTTGTGTACCTTCAATTACACTAATGACTCTACTCATAGATAAAATAAGTTGAACAACGACTCAGCTGCTTTCGGTTTTAAACATTTTGTTAATTTGTTTTGAACAGTGACAGAAAATGCCCCAGCCCTGGACACGTAGGTATGAAATCTTCAGCTCACAATCGATCATGTGGGAAAACTGTACCAGAAACAGCTAAGCAGGAAGATGCGGAAAGTAAATCTTGCAAGAAGCCCCTGTTATGTGATGTGAAAGAAAAGAAGGCACCTGGGTAACTATCAGTTTCTTTCGAAGTACAGGTTGTTTGGAGTTGTCTGTTTAAAATGCAACTTACCAGTGATTTGTCTGTGGAACTCTTGGAAGCAGTGCGGAAGGAGATGGATGTTCTTCATCTGTCTTTGTATTAAAAATAGGGGGGAAGGGGGTGTCACGGTGTGTTTACGAAATAAGAAATGCATATCAGAGAGGAGAGGAAAATTCCTACAAGACTGAGAAATTACTTGAAATTGAGATCCTTCTTCCTTACCTCTGTGTACAAAAAAGCTATTGTGTATGTACAAATATGTGCATACATTTAAAAATGAAAAGCAATTCCTTGACTCTCAGGATTTGGAGTATGTTTTTGACAAAAAATGACATGAGATACTTTCCAGTGCAAGCTTGGAAACTAATATTTATGGTGTAAAAAGGCTATCTTTGAAACTAAAAAGATATAATTCAGTGTTTTCATGAGGATATGTGAGGCAATAGGGTTCCCTACATTTTTAATTAGTTACAGTATCAGTGCACTATTTTATTGGCTATTTTCATACAGTAATAGAAGATACCCTGCAACGAGAAGTGTCGTTTGTTATGTATTTACGTCAGTTACATAATCGTGTGTTCATAATATATGAACTGTGTTAGCATTAATAGTATCTTGAGAGACTTCAGAGAGTTACTGTTACATGGTAAATACCTCACAGTAAAGCTGAAGATTGAAACTTAACTGTTTTATTAAGAATCAATTAAATCCTCTGAACTCCTCTGCAAGATTTTTTTTTTTAACTTTTTTTTACAAATTGGGTTATCAAGATCTGGCAGTATTTTATGATTTCCCTTCCTTTTTCCATAGATTCTTTTTTTCTTTACTGAACTATTACTGACTTTTTCCTTTATTCCAAAAACCTATGCTAAATAAAATTTAATGGGTAGCTTTTTGCATCTTTTAAAATTGGCCAGCTTTTCTTTATAACATTTTTTCACATTATTTCAATCAGGTGATATTGTTCAAGTTACATTGAAAAAGATCTAGTAGGAGCATCAAGCAGTGGTGATGCAATTCCCATACCACAAATAAACAGCATTCAGTAGTCATACTAAAGTGAATTTAAACAGCAAAAAAAAAAAAAAAAGACAGAAGACAGTTTCATGTGTATCTTTGAAATAACGTGTGTTAAATAATAGTTGTCATTCATCAAACTTCAACTTTACAGACTCTTCAAGTTAATTTTTTTTGTCTTAAATTTTTTAGAGGGTGTTATCTTTATGAAGACCTAAATAACCAGTAGGTGTGCTATCTGTTCACTGTATTGAGTCATTTTCATTAAGGGAATAACAGCCTTGTGCCAACTTTGAACTGCCCAGAGGCTTTGCAGTTTGTATTTGAACTGTTTGAATACACTGATGACTGTGCATTTTATCATGTAGCTTTCCTTGTTCTTTGTGTACGCAGCATAGTTAGAGAGGACTTGTAGTTGAACAAACTTCCTTTGAAAAAGGCATGAGAAACAGTGTTCACAACTTTGTGTATATGTGAACCGCTGGAGTTATAAAACATTGAGCATCTAGTTATTGCAATACCCAGTGGATCTTTTTAGATGTGTATTCAAAGTACACATGCATAATTGAAGACATAGTTACATAGACTTGTGTGCTCTTTGGCTGCTGAGCTTGTAGTGTGGATTTAATTATGTTTGACTTCAGTACAGTTGTGTATACCTACCTTCATATTCTGGGTAATCTTGTTTCATAGAAGTCCTTCATCAAGGAACCAACCACATATGAAACCAACCATGAGATTTATTTTGTTGTGTTAAGTCTAAGCGGTACCCAGCTAATCTGCAGTTCCACTTACTCCTTTGTTTTTTTTAAACTAGTAAGAGGTATCTGTGAATACAAACTATTCTGCAAGAAAACTTCATTTTGCAATAATATGTATGTAAATACTGAAGTCTGTCTCTCTGGAACATTCCTGAGATTAAAATTCAAGATAAAAATTACATGCCTCCAGCATATTCAATTTTAATTTGAAAGTATCTTTATACCATATTCAGAGTAGCAAAAGAATTTCACTGTAATAGGAGTTCCACTATGGAAATATTGACAGTGAAGAAACATGAACACTCAGACTTGGGAATCAAATGGTACTACTACTTAAAAGAAAATTCAGTTTATCTTCCAGCCCCTTCCCCAAAACCTTCAATTCATGATACTATCTTGTATTTTACTAGTGAGATAAAATTTCTGGATGTATGTTGCTATGAAAATCATCCTCAAGAAAATAGGAAGATACATGTTTACTCACAGGTTTTGGTGATCTCTCTCTTCCTTATGTTGAATTACAGTAATCATTTACTTTGGCTTTGGAATTAATTGCACTACTTTGTAGTATCTTACTTCAGAAGTTTTCTGTGTTTGTGGAGGTTAGGAAAATAATTTTTAAGTAAAGAAATGCAGGTGATATTTCTGAGGAAGATGCTGCGGAGAGGTCCTTTGTGATACAAGCAGTCATGCCTGCTGTAAGCGTTCCACTGGCATTTCTTGTCATGTACCACTATTCTTTGTGTCCTACCAAAGGGTGGATTTTCCAATCTGTTGTGTTCATCTTGCACCATTAATAGTGTGTTAAATATGTTCCTGCTGATGTCGGTGAATTTGGAGCTCCTAGCTGATCTATTCCTAAATGCTTACTTGTATTTAATAGTATAAATAGTATTTAATACAGAAATCGTATTTAATAGTGTAAATGTAGACAATGGAATTAAACAGGTCTGTTTCTTCTGTGTATTTGTGTTTTGAGGTTAGCTAATCTTGGTGTCTAACGAGGTGTTAAGCTACAGTTTGGCTTTTTTTCTATGGGACATTTGTAAAGGGGTTTTTGTTGACTGCTTCTCTGGTAGATAGTAAAGCATGAGTTCATGTAGCAGGCTTTCTTGTAGTCTTGACTTCAACTGTCTGGTGCCTATTTTTAGAAAATGTTCATTATGTACTTAGTATCTCTGAGATCTCTGCATCTGTGATGGTTTAGTAAGAATTGGCCAAAGTCTTCTCAAGTCCTTAAAAGCAGAGGAAACAAATACACACGTAATATCAGCAAGTTCATACAAGCTTCATTTCTGTAAGAAACCAGGCTGGAAGTACCTTCTGAAGGCAGAGTTTGCAGAGCTTCCCAGGGGTCAACTTTAAGATGCAAATACACCCACCAGCCTTTGAGAAGTTCTTGTATTTCTACCTCACTTGCCCCATTTTTCTCAACAGGGGGAAGCTGTTCCCTCTTTGCAGAAGTTTGGGCTGGCAAAGCTGAGGGAACAGCCACAGGCAGCACGCAAAGAGTGGTTCTTCTGGCTGGATAGCAAGTAATGAAAAAACAGTAACAAAAGAATACAGATCTTTTCAGTGGGATCATTAACAGCTGCACAACAGTGTGTCAGTATAGTACAGGAGTTGGGATGGGGTGAAGATGAAGGTTGGGCAGAGAAAAAGGAGTAGATGTTGTTTCAGTCAGCTCCTGAAAATGGCCTGGATAACCGGCAAGCCTTTGTGGGATATGCAGCTATATATGTGTTCTTTACTCTTCCCATCTTCTGCCGTGGACACATCCGATGCCTTCATTTGTGCATTTCCCAGTTTCAGTTATGAAGTCAAGTGTGTTGATATGATTTATATAATCTTAGTTTGCATTACTCCCGAGCCTCCATTGCAAAATTCATGTCAGTAGCCATGCCATCTGTGTCAGAAATTAGATCCTCTCTTTTTTTTTAATTTTATGATGATACAACATCCTTTGTGAGGGAATCCTGGTGTGTTAATAGCATTGTTAGCAAGAAATGTCATCGTGCTTGGTGATTTTTATGATGTGTTAATAAAAAATTAAAATCATATTTTTCTCAGTGGAATACTACAAACAAAGGACTCCATAAAGAACAAAGAGTGTGAGGAAGCGGAGACAGAAGAGAAGCTGATCATTTCAAATGAAATTAAAGGTAAGTTGGCAGTCCTTCATTTGTTTCATATTAAAACCTGCAGAACTGAAGAAGTGTGATATTCCTTGAAATTCTTCATGGAACTGCATTGCAACTTATTTTCCGAATTAACTATTTGTGTCCAAAAATTTCTTGACGTCAAGACTTGTAACATTTTGTTTCTTTATCTTGTAATCATCAAGGGCTTTGCCAAGAACCTTATTGCAGTTGTAAAGATGAGTTCAAACAAATACTGGTATAAAGTTTTGTTGCAAGAATATTTTTCTACTGACCTAAAAATAAGTAATCCAACCAGCCTGAGTTGCAAAGGTATAACGTTCACTATTGCTTCAAAAGTGTAGTGAAAGTTAAAACATTTAAATATTACAGGCATAATGCAAAGTTAAGGTGACGTACTCAGCACAGCCTCAGTCTGCTGTCCAGTCTGATACTTTCCAGGAGCCCATGTGCAGAACGGGCCCTTTATTTTTCATGAGAGTAACAGAGGGATGGCTAAAATTTTTACTTCACTGGAAAACTGGAGACAGTCCAGTGGAGGGCCACCAAGATGATAAGGTGATTGAAGGACTTGATGTATAAAGAAAGTGTGAAGGAATTTGGGAAGGGAAGGCTTGGAGGAGTCTAGTCACAGTGCTCCGGTAACTGAAAGGTAGTTACAGAGAAGATGGGTATACTGTCTCCTCCAGGATGCACAGTGATGCGCTAAAAAGGGAACGGACACAAGTTGCTTTGCGGGGAATTCTGTCTCAGTGTAAGGAGGAAACTTCTCACCGTGAGAACAAATGGAATAGGCTGCCCAGAAAAGAGGTGGAATCTCTTGTGCCGGAAATATTTAGGACTTGGTCTGACAGGTCCCTGGATAACTTAGTCTAATGCCCCGCTCTGAACAGAAGGTTCCGTCATACAGTCTCCAAAGGTGCCTTCCAGCATGGACTTTTCTTTGGTTCAGTGATTCTGTGTGGTTCTGTGTACTGCTGTGTCAAAACTCTCGGCTGTTCACTGGTCCAGCTGGACAGATTGAGGTGGCTGTTCATTATCCATTTTTTAGCCTCATTGTTTAGAAACAATACAGTGCAAATCCGTCACAGTCTTATATTTGATAATTATTTTGCGTGTGTGAAACTTAGTGTGTCAGGCTAGTTACTGGATTAAGTCAGTGCATTGTTCCAGTGCAGCTTTTGCCACAATGATTTTATTAATTCATGCAAGTTCAGCGAGAAGCTAAATGTCTTAATTTCGTAATTTAATTCCTTAAATTTTCAGATTTTTTTCTTCAGCAATTTTTCATGCGACACAAAATTTGTAAGGCTTTCGTCAAAAGTCTTGAGGCTTGAGTAGCTGTGATTCTTTATGGGCTACATTTCTTACCTTTTAAGTGAGTTCATCCTTGTAAAACCCAGGAAATTCTTTGAGACTAGTAGACTATTGCGCAAACATAAAATTCAGGTAGTGTTTTATTTTTCATTATTAACCTCTGATACATTTCTTTTATCTTAAAACATTGTCTGCCAGTGCTTTTCAGATAGATCTAAGAGGCACTCTGGAGAGCATGTGAGGTATGAAAGATTCCATCTGTTACAAGAGCTGTGCAAAGTTACAGTGTTTTGAAATATTATGTAGTTCAGAATTCTGGAGAAAATGAAGCATTAAAAGAAGAATCTCTCTACAGCAGATTAAAGAAAGAGAGGTTTTGGTAATTTGGAGTATTTTGCTTCAGCAGAATGTGGAAACACACTGTCTTGATGTTGACTTTGCATTATTGTCATGGTTTAACCCCAGCTCAGCACCACACAGCTGCTCACTCACTTCCCCCCAGCAGTATAGGGGAATGAACCTGAAGAGTAAAAGTGAGAAAACTCCTGGGTTGAGATAGAGACAGTTTAATAGGTAAAGCAAAAGCCATGCATGCAATCAAAGCAAAACAAGGAATTCATTCACTGCTTCCCATCAGCAGGCAGGCGTTCAGCCATCTCCAGGAAAGCAGGGCTCCAACATGTGTAATGGTTACTTGGGAAGACAAATGCCATCACTCTGAATATTCCCCCCCTTCCTTCTTCCTCCCCCAGCTTTATATGCTGAGCATGCTGTCACATGGTGTGGGATACCCCTTTGGTCAGCTGGGATCAGCTGTCCCAGCTGTGTCCCCTCCCAGCTCCTTGTGCACCCCCAGCCTGCTCGCTGGTGGGGTGGGCTGAGAGGCAGAAAAGGCCCTGACTCTGTGTAAGCACTGCTCAGCAGTAACTAAAGCATCCCTGTGTTATTGACACTGTGTTCAGCACAAATCCAAAACATATCCCATACGAGCTGCTATGAAGAGAATTAACTCTATCCCAGCCAAAACCAGGACAATTGCATAACACAATACAAAAATTTTTAAAATCAAATTGTTCAGAGTCTTTTAAATTGTCTGCAGTTTTTCTTTTGTTATAAGAAAACTGGCCTGATTTTGTGAAGCATTTTGAGTTTGGCAGAATTGACTACTTTGATAAAGTTACACCAACAAGCTGTGCTTACTAGGATACGTTTCTGTGTAGGATCTTGCATGATTAGATTTATAGAACTAGAACACTTCCTTATGTTATTCTTTAACAAAGTTACCGTTTTTACCTCCTTTTTGTACACATAATTTTGTGCTATTATTTCCTTAAATGTGCCATAATACTTAATCTTTAGGATGAAAATGGATCATTGAGTTCTTGCAATCATAGTAATGGAAAGCTCAAGCTAAAATAATTGCAGTTGGGCAGACTTCTGTGAACTGTGACTGCTGCTACCTGTGCTTGTTACCCTATTTTTCCTGCATGTCACTTACATTATTGTTCTTCAACCTACTTTTGCCATACTCACTTCTCTATTGATATTTTATAAAAAATATGTACTGCTATCTTCCCTTTTTTTTGAGAATGATTATTTGGAGCTAAAGAATTCCACTGAAATCATGGCCCCTTCATATGGACACAAATCCTGTGCTTAAAACTCGATACATGCTAGGAACTAGAACATGCAGGAGGGAATGAACAGTGTTAATGGTCTCTCATTAATGCCAGAAAGTGTTTGCCATTTAGCTTCTTTGAAACATTAAGTTACATATTGTTGATAGGTAACTCACTAAGAAGATAGAGATGAATTAAGGAAGATGTGGTTCAGGGAGAAGGATAAGAAGGTGGCATTAAGTATGAAGAATATAGAGGCAGGTGGGCTGATGCTGAAGCAAAATGTCAGCAAAGAACAGTGGTCAGGGTTAAAAGTGAACTTTCGGCATCTGGCTCTGCTGTCTTGCATGGAGCTGGCAAGCAGATTTTGTTTCTTTACTCAAGTGTTTCAAGCAGCTCTTTGTGGTTCTGTGATGAAACTGGCTAACCCATGGTGCACCTCAAGTTACTGTTCTCCTAAATGTCTGAATTGAGACATAAATTGGAGTACATCACATATTTTCTCTGGCCCACAAACACAGATTGCCTCTCCCTGCCTCTCAGCACAGATTTTTCATCTGGAATTGTTAGGATTTGACACCGCTGTGAACTATTGATGATAGAGACATATGGGATAGATAGATAACCTTAGCTGTTATGGCTGGTACTTGCTATGCATGTACCTATATGCTCCTACATATACATATGTTTAAACACGGATGAAAATGGGAGTGCAATTTGCTTGGAATTTTCTTCACGCACTATCGTCATCTGCTATTTATGTTACAATATCAATGTATTACATGTTCTGCAAATGGAAAACAAGAAAAAAAAGCTAAATACTTACATTTTCAACTCTTAAGAAACCTTTTCTAGAAAGAAAAAACGGGAATAAGGGTGAGGAGGGGATTCAAGGGAACAGTGAGAAAGATACTGTTCGGTAAAATAGGCTTTACATTCAGCATGCTTGCTGCCTTGCAAGATTCTTCCCTTTCTCACTCACGAGACTCCTTTCTCACTGAGATTACTAGTGGTAGTAGAAGCTTGAAGGAACAGTTGAAGAATAACAGGGAAGTGTAAGCAGACGTTTAGGGAACTCACTTCCATGAGTAAGAGTATGATACTAGAAAAATATTAAGGAGTCTATTTAAAAATTTAATCAGTGGACTGACAGTACTGACTAAATGGCTTTAGAGTCAACTTCCGAATAATCAACATTGTTATAAAATGAGGATAAGTTTTGAAAGTAACAAAAACTTAAGCTAGAGGAGCAGAACAACACAAGTGAACATAATCATATCCTATATTGGCCACATTATATATTCTAGACCAGTCCCACTGTGCTGGCAAAAATCTATAATAGGAGTTTGTGCCCTAGTTGTTGGGCACAAATGTATGAAAACTAGAGCAGTAAGGGTAGGGAGAACTGTGAATAATAGCAACTTCCCCAAAATGGAAACGGAATGGAGCTGTAATAGAAATGAGCGATCCAAACAAAAATAGCACAGGTATTTGTTAATGATTGCATGAAGCCATGTTAGTAAGGAATATTAGGCTATTTGTTGGCTGTTTCATTCAGAAATGAATTCCAGAGGTTTTCCACAATTTTACTAGGCAATTGGGAAGCATTCAGGCCTGAGATCGTAGCAGGTATGTTGCTTTTACATTCGCAGTGGATCTAAATAAACGTAGATGTCTTATGCAGTTTGACATCATTTGAGGTATGCCTCTTCACTCTTTCCTCCTACACACATCTGCAACTGCTGCTGCTCTCCAGACAGCAGCAGCAGCGGCAGCATGTGGCTGAAGCCACCCTCCCACCAGTACATTACATTTGAGGCTGGTGGGATGGGAGCTCATTCCTTCCATTATGGATAATTGGTAAAAATGGAAATGACCTTGTAAAAAAAACCATAGCAGCACAGAGGAGTTAAATGTTATTTTCCAACTAAAACATTCAGTTGAAGTGGGAGCAGGGAATTTGTAGACTTTTGTGGTTTTTCCTCAGAAGAACTGAAAAACATTTTGTTGCGGATGAGGCATAAATGTTGTGTGGGCTGGAACTGTACAACTGATTCACTTGGAATTTCATAGCAGTGCAGTGCTGCTTTTGATGAAGTTATAACAGCTCAACCCTGGAATTAAGTTAATTCTTTACTACTATACAACTACTAAGTGTGGGTGTGATTTATTGTATCAAAATATTTAAAATTATTTGACCTGTGGTGTGGTATGCCAACAGTTGCATTGGCATAGAATTGTGTTGTGTTGGAAGAGACTTCTTCCATGTAAGAGTAGCTGCATTTATATAGAGCCAATATAATCACAGTCATACTACTGGAAGAACAGTCATGGTACTGCTGTAATTCTGGTGTAAGCAAAACTGTACAGCTTGTGTAGGGAGGCCCATATATATCAATAGAAATGAATGTACTTTTACTGTGACTGATCTCAGTGCTGACTGAGGGATTTAATGCTTGTTTGTTGCTTCCTGTTGTTGAAGATGTTGAGGAACCCAGCACACAGAGGCTTCTTTCTCAACCAGTTATTGTGTCTTCCAAGTTGCAAATTCCTGGCCTACCGTTGCGCTGGGAACAGCAGAGCAAGCTCCTTCCAAGTGTAGCTGGGATCCCAGCCAGTAAAGTTTCTAAGTGGAGTACAGATGAGGTAGGTTTCCCTTGTATCTTCTGTCTCAATACTACTGCCCTTGAAGTCTTGGTTGATTCAGAGCTTTAGATTAGCCCCATAGATTAATAATACTGCATTAGTGCTCAGAGGCTTAGAATCAGCCAGACCTAATGCGACAGGTCCCCAAAATGCCAGTTCAGCTACCATCCAGCCCTGGAAGCAGTAAGTACTAATTCATGTGGGTATAGGTAGGTATAGATATAGATAAATATGTATGTGTGTATATATATTCACTGGAGTTAAAAAGGGAAAGAGAAGTACTAAATGTATGGCCCAGCAGATCAGGTGTTCAGGGCCTACACTTGTAACATCTAGCACCCACACAAACATTCTGGAGGAATGGTTTAGGGGCCAGCATGGACCTAGGAGCTATTGCTGGTGCATAGTTTGGATGTGGCACACTTCTGGAGAGTGAGTATATAGTGCAGAGAGGAATAGTATGGATATGGTCAGGCATGACACCTGATTTTAAGATTAGAGCTCTGTCACTGTTCAAGTATGTAATAATGCTTGGACAGACAGGGTCTAGTCCCTGCTTTACTTTCAGAAGTGCCTATGACTAAGACAGTTTTTTGCAGCTGGGACAGTTGGACCTCCTCTAGTCGGAGAAAAAAAGAAGAATGAACTTTGAAAAAGGATTTGCTAAATCTCTGTGATGTAAAGAATAAAGAGAGGAAGGCAGCAACCATTTTGGTTTGTGAGAAGTGATTCACCAAGATTCGTGGTTCCAGATCTCCATGGATAGAATAACCTGAGTAATTTTCAGGGAGTAGCCATATCCCACTCTTAAATGTCCTGTGGACAGGAGTGGCATGTGCTCTTTTAGTTCGCAGATTTTATGAATCCTGTCCTTGAACACCCAGCTGCATGACTCGACACACTTAGAGAAGAAGGTGGAACACCTGATACGAGTGTTAAAACAATAGCTAAAAAACTTTACTGATTGTCAACTTTTAAGACTGTTTTGAGAAAACACCAGTCTTACTAAATCTTTTTTTGTATACTTTGGTGGCAGGTCTCTGAATTTATACGGAGTTTACCAGGATGTGAAGAACATGGCAAAGTGTTTAAAGATGAGGTGGGTGAATTTTATTTCAAAAAGGCAGAGTACAAAGCTTGCTAGAAAGATTAATTTTATGTTGTCATTAAAAATACATATAAAGTAGTAGGATGAAGTGTATGTTTAAAGTCAGACGCAAATGTATGGAAGATCAGGTTGGTTTTCAGGTCATGGAATGGGAAGGAAGTAAAGAAGATAAAACTAGTGAAGTGTCAGCCAGGTCTCTCATGCCTCTCTAGCTTTGTTACTGCAACTGAAATTACTTCGAACTAATGATAGAAGAGGAGGAACTTAGTGATATACTACTCTTCTCTCTTAATCTGGTTTGAGGAAATTTATAGTTAAGTATACTATTTTAGTTCTGCAGGATGTTAGTAAGTAAAATAAAGCAGAGCAGTCGTTCAAGATAACCACCTCTTAAAACTCTTTGCATCTTCTCTGATCACAGTTAGCTCTTGATGCTCTTCTTCCTGATACAGCCAGTTCACGAATGTGATTTGAGTGAGTGGGAAGTGAGAAGACCTGAAGACTTCTGATGAGGTTCAAAGGAGTGTGTACTCACTTTGTGAGCGTGCCAGGCGTGGATTTGTGGTGTCTGAGAAGACTTGTGTCAAAGTTGTCATTAGGAAGTGATGGGGCTTTTAGGTACAATAGGCCTTTATTAGCTAGGTTGGCTTTTCCTTTCCTGCTCAGAGGTTTGTTACGCCTGTTGATACTTAAGTTTCAGGAAGGCTGTTTGATCACAAATGGCCAGAGTGAATAGTTCAGGTGCTTATCCCAGCCAGACCACCTGAATGGGCTGAGTCTGTTACTGTAGTATCCCAAGTCAGTCAGCCTTTCAACTGAAGAATAATTGTGGTACTTAGGCTTGAGAAGGCACCTCCTGAGGAAAATGCATACAGATGGCCCTGCTAATCTCCTGCAATAAAAGTTTTCAGGCTTTGCTTTAGATTGTAATGACTATTACAGTTGCATATCAAAGGACTGACAGGCTGCATCTCTGGGCATCTTGACTTGCTTAGATGTTAGGCATTTTACAGTTGCCACGGGTACAGCAGACCTATATCATCCCCCATGTCACTTAGTGTGTCTCACCAATGAATTTAAGATCAGTAAAAGCTGGCATGTTGCTAATCAAGTCAGCAGGTGGGAAGTGCCACAGAGATGGATGAATCCTAAATGCTTTCTTTCTCAGAGGTGTAAGAAAATACTTCCCCTCTTTAGGATTCAGCCTCCCAGCCTTTGTGAGTAGTAAATTAGATCTCTCCCAGTGAGGCCAAATGGCATAGACTGGCATCAGTAGGTCTTTCAGTAGGTAGAAGGTGCTGGTTCAAACTTTGGCTGTGGAAATTAACCCTCATCCCGCTTATACTAAAATGCTGCAAAGAGCTGGGCACTCCCACGTTCACACACTTCTGGTTCTGAGCCCACCCAGTCTGGCTTTGTGCATGAAATGAGTAGAAGGTATTTGTGGTAACTCCATGATCCTGTTCTCACTGCAGTGTTCCTCGACTTACAGTGCTGGGGTGTACCTTGAGGCTTCCCTTGCAGCCTGTCTAGTTGAGAAAGCTTGTCTTCTAGTCCTACAGAAACTTAATTACACTGTTTTTATCTAAAAGTAGTATCTTTAAGCCTAAGCAGCGCTCCTCATTTAACTGCAGTTGGCTTTTAGGCCTAGCTGCCCTCTTTACGTTACACTGAAAACTTAAGATAGATACTAAAACTATAGGTGCCTAAGTGACCTGAAGTTTACATGAGTAGTGTTGGCCCCAGTGAAGCCCTTGGAAGCGACAGCCTTGTGCCTCTTCATGTTCAGATTTAGCACTCCTGCTGACAGACCGATTTGCTTACAAGAGAATATTCACTTGTGACGTTTATTGAAATAGCAACACTACAAAGCTGGCAGAAAAAATACTCAGTGTTTTGAAAAGTTGTGTTTGTGTCAAAGAAACGATTTTATGTAGCCTGGCCTCTGTTTACATCTGGGACCAAATTTGTTTTAATTGGCTATTTAATGAACAGAAAGGGGTGGCCTGAAAAGGGTTCCAGATCCACAAGCTTTCTTATGGAGGCTTGCTTTTAAGGAGTGGCTAAGATGTTAAAAAGCATTACTGTGCTGCAGTACAGTTAAATTTGACTTAATTCACCCATTTTACTTTTCAATAGCTTTACTTTATACTGTCAGTATGGAAATAAGAATTGGTAAAGCTAAAAGTCAGCCAGGCAGTTGTTTTCAAGCAGAAGGAAGATGATCATCCTGTTCTTTTGGACCAGCTGATCTGTCCAGAAGGTTGAAATCAAAGCTATCATGAAAGCATTTGAAAGTGTTTGTATTCAGCCATTCCTTTACACTGTCTGAAATTGCGGGCAATTTTCTTTTCATGTTTTCTGAAACATCTATACTGCTGCACTGTCAGACCTATTAATAGCTTTGTGTGTTTTTCTTTTAAAGCAAATTGATGGAGAAGCATTTCTGCTAATGACCCAATCAGACATAGTGAAAATAATGAGCATTAAACTGGGACCAGCCCTGAAAATCTTTAATTCCATTCTGATGTTCAAAGCTGCAGAGAAAAACTCACACAATGAACTTTGAAGATAATGGAAAATGTGTACAAGCCAGCTTTCTCCACTGGAGCTCATGTTTTATTCAAAGCACAAAGACTCGCTAGAACTGTTGAGTAAGGACTCTCGGAAAGGAAGAAAAGTACGTTCAGCACTGGTGGACTATTTATATTCTCCTAGAGCCAGTACACATCTGAATCCTTCTGGGAAGTGTTCAAGCTTTTGAGAAGGTACTGTGTAACAACTTAGTCAGCTAGTCTTATTTACCAAACTAATGGCGCTAATTCTCCATGGATGGTTAGGATCCCTAACTTTCTCTGGACATCATGAAAACCTTCGTTAATTATTTATGCTGTATTATATAAGGGAACGTTAATATTTTCTAAGAGTTCTTGAGTTCTACTTCATGTACCCGTTTTACTTTTCAGAAGCTTTTACTTCATACTATCAAAATAAAAACTGATTAGCCAAAAATTAGGCTACAGGTAGCCAGACAAGACTGTTACGGCTAATACGTATTTGTGCCATAGTTTAAAAATGAAACACTTAAATGTTACGTATGTGACACTTTATGTTACAGCATTTAACTTTACAGATTATAAAACTCTCTGCTTGTAACAAAACAAAACAAACCTTGTTGGGGTTGAAATTATAATGCTTTTTTGATAACTGAATGTTTTTACTTTTGCACGGTTACAGAAATGTTATGTGAGTTTTTCCACCAGCATCTTTAATGTATTTTACCAAAAGATCAGTATAGAGAAGGTTGCAACTGAAAAATAAAGTTTGACTTCATGGAAGACCTTTCATTTATGCTGCACAATAGAGTCCCAGCCTTTTACATGGGAGCCTGCTACAGTCCTTCAGCACATGAAGGAAAATACATGTATTTTGAGGTAAGGATATTAGCAAAAAAGGCAACGTATTCATTCATTCATGCCTGCACATGCCCGTCTCCAGTATTGTTACCACAACAGTGGAGAAAAAGTATGCTAAAGCTAGGACTGCTACTCTGGCTTCATATTATGTTAAATAGGTTTGTTTTCCCAACGGTGGGAGAATTGTTTCACCCACCACTTCCATTTTGGAAAGTCTGATTTATAAATGAATAAGGCATAGGGGGAAAAGACAAAGCATGAAGGAAAAGGATGCTTAAATGCATATGGTGCATTGGTACATGCATGCGTTTCGTGGGTCGTTAGCAGGCTGCAGATGCCGCCAGCAGGTACTTAGGTGAGGCAACCTTCTTTCTTGGAGGATTATTGTAACGAATTGTCAGGGAAAGTTGTTGCGCTTGGTATATATATGTAAGATGTAAACCAGATGCACTTTAAATGGGAGAAAGCCTAGCTACCTGTATACTGAGGACTGTTCCAGAATGTTACTTTTTCAAGAAGAGCAAGAAGAGTTGGATCAAGATTTTTGGCAGCCCTCTTCTTAGCGCTGTGGTGGGCAGTTGCTCAGCCTTTAGAGCTGAGAACAAACAGAGCATTTCCGTTGCACAGAGCTGGGAGAACTTTACATCTTCCCACAGATTTTGCTAGGCTGTTCTTTGGCTGGAGTTCCTTAAGATTTCGAGAACTCTCTGTGCCCCTTCCAGATCACGTAGGTGACTGGTACCTGCCATAATATGAGGTGAAACAGGGTCAGTATGAAGTAGGTTGCATTGCTCTGTTAATTTCCTTCCATAGCATTGCATAAATAATATTTTTACATTTTGTTCAATATTTGTACATTCAAATTGCACTCTTATTGTACTACCATACAAATAAAACCTGAACTGGAGCCGTCTGTTGCATTTGTGTGTGCCCAGGATTCTCAGATGAACCCAGCTGTTCCTGAGGGTGGTGTGGAGTAATTCCTTACAGTAGCTCAATGTGGCCATGAGCTTAAAAGAGCACCTTGGCTACTGCTGTCTGCCCTTTCCCTAAACACTTACTCCTAAGGCTCACAGGCCACTTGCTGTCACAATCAGAATTCCATTTATGAACCTGGATTTTGTCACTGACAGCAGCTGAAGTTGCCCATGCAGGTCGGTAAAATGCCAAATTCTTCTGGTTTCTTTCCTTCTGTCCTTCCATGTAGTGTGTTTTCCCTCACCCGCTGTGTGTCTCTCGTGTGCCAGCTCTGTAGCCTGCAGTGAGAACTAATGAAGAGATCTGCTGCTCGACAGAGATTTCTTGGGAATGTTAGCGGCTCCCTGAATTTTTATATACCTACTTACGAAGTACAGTGGTTTAAGAAATGGGTTTGAATTAATGCTCTTTACAAGATGTAGAATAAACCTCACTTAAATGATACAGAGCCCAACTTTTTACTCACACAGCTATCACAACAGTGAGGACATGCACAATCCTTACTTTTGTATCCCATGTGATGAGGTAGCAGGGTGTAGCCACCTCTGTTACCAAAACTACACCCAACAAATTCACTCAGAAACCAAAAACACTCACGAGACCTACTGAATCTTCGAAACGGCAGTTTGTATTGTTTTGTTTGTTGTGTTGGAGGTAGCCCAGCTGTCACACAGGTAAAGGTTGTCTCCTGATTTCTGTGGGAGCCACGTGAAAGATGCTAAGACATTAGCAAAAGAGTCTGGCCATTACATGCAGAGATCTCCCCACGTACTGCAGGATCCCCCACTGTAATCTCTGCATTGGAGTCACCCCTGCACAGCCAGGCTTTAACAAAACTTCTGTGGTCTTCCAAGCTGTGTGTTTGAATGTTTAAAGAATTGTGGTGACCACAAACACTGCTTTGCCGACATGGACATTTTTAGAACTGGTGGGAAATTGATCTCTTTAGTAGAATGCAGTGTTTTAATAAAAGGCCATTTTAATTTCTAATTAATGTAATGGGTCATGTTTGCTGGCTGTTGCTACTGTTCATTACTAGGCGCCTGTCTGAAGTCATGCACTGTCACGTAGCAATCCTTGGGATTTCCAGACATGCAGGAGTTAAGAGGAGGGTGTTAGGGAGGAGACTGTAGAAGAGAGGAGAGGGCCTCCGCTCTGTGGGCAGATAGGAGAGTCACCATGTGGAGAAGGCCAAGTTGTTCTGGTGAACAAATTCAGGAAGAAAATGAGGAGTTCTGTCCCTGTTGCCAAAGCTGTGGTTACAAATGCACATGGCAGCATCCCAGATAAGTCATTCTTGCTACTTTGAGAGCTCATCTCAGAATCCGTATTTAGCAAATTCAGGATTAATGTTAAAAAAAAAAAGAATGTTTCATGCATGGAGAAAATAGCGAAAATTTATCATCTTGCAAATTTTAAATGGTGGGCCTGATTTATAAACATAAAAATTATTACAGTAGGCTTTCAGTGATTGTAATATAATGAAATGATGGTTACAAGTAAATCTTTTAATTCGTGCCACTTCAAAACAGTAAATGTATTGGCATCTGAAGCAGTGAAATGCTCGCGTTTAACTCAGAGGTGTACTTCTAAAAATTCTGACAGTCAAAAGACTTATTTGAATCTTTTAAATGCACTATATGGGAAAACAATACACAACATATGCAGTAATCTAGAAAAATTTATTATCTCTATTGCTTCCAGACTGCTCTAGAATTTCCATTTAAAATAATGAAAATGCTTAGGGTTTCTATTTTTTAAAAAGTAGCCAGTACAGTTAAAAAAAAGGGCATTCTTAAACATAACGGAGTTATAAATATACATACACTTTCACTAGAAAGAATGGCACTGATTTATCTTCACAACAAAGGGTTTTATTTTGACAAAATCTCAAATGCTCCCGAGAGGAGTGCTTTGTACACCATCAGATACTGGGATACTTGGCTGCCACCAGCCCTCCCTTTACCTGGGCGGGCAGGGGAGCTGGGCTCCTCACCTCAAGGACCAGGGACTCCAGGAAGCTGAGCGTCCTGTGAATTCTCTTCGGGCATGGGATACCAAACACGTGAAATGCAGCCACCAGGGCTGCCAGGGCCATGGTGCAGTCGTCGAGCTGGGCTAGCTCTTGTCTTTCTATGTACAGCGCAAACTCGCATGAATTCACATTAAAGGGATTTTTTACTTCCAACACTGGTGTCACCACCTTCACCTAAATTTAAAAAAAAAGGTATTTCAAATGATGTCACAGCATTGCTTTGGTGAGTAGGTCAGAGGAGTAAGCAAGTATAACAGCACTGCTTTGAATTCAGCTAGTATCTCTATGAATATTTGCCTTCTACCTAAAAGGCAAGCTACTGTCATCCTTTTCCAGGAACTAAGCTGAGCCACCAAAACGCCAGGTGATGTGCCCAGAAGTTCATGGGAGGAAGAGAGTCCAAGAGTGTCAGTGCTCTGTCTCTTACCTCCTCGTTCACTGCAGCAAACAGACTGGCATCGTCTCCAAAGACATCTGGCAGGAGTAAACATGCAGCAGTCGTTTTCATATCTGTCAAAGGCAAGGATTTCTGCTAAGTTACAAATGAAAACGTTCCCTGGAAAATTTTCCTGGAAAAGCAGACTGCAGCCTATGAAACAGCTCAGCAGTGGAACTGCTATTCTGTGCATTTTGAAGAGTAGTTTGTACCACAGTGAAGGTTTAGGAGCCTCTGCTGGCAATGGCCAGTAGTATTCAAATCATTCATGATATTCTGCTACTCAATATTGCGATTAAATTTCTCTCACAGCAAGTAAGTGGGCCTTGGGTTGCTTCTAGTGGAGTTTGTGAGTTGAGTAACCCTCCTGCCTGCACCACCTGTCCCCAGACTCCTCTCTCCCCAGTAAATCAGATGTCTCTGGGGTTCTGTTGCCAGCGGACTCCACTTTGAAGGCTGCAGTGCAAGCTGGTGCTGCAGGACCTCCTGGGACGTGGTAGTCACCACCCTTCTGGTTCAGCTATTAATGACTGTAAAATCCTTTTTTGCAGATCAGACTTCTGGTGGGGTGTGTTTTGCTGAACCTATCCTGTCGTCGGGTGTTTATTATCTAGGTGCCAGGTCAAGTTGTTTGTAAGAAAAAACAGGAAAGGCCTTGGGACTCACAAAGGTATGAGTTAAAATATTTGTGGGCATATTGTATAAGAAAAGGGGAAATTACTTAAAATGTCCATAGCTTTCTAAGGCCAAAGGTATGAATAGAAAGTCCATAAAGGCTTTCTGGATTAGGCTGTTCGTTGACAATTTTTAACCTATCATGAGCTATTAAGTACTTGTGTTTTTAAGCTTAATGAAAGAAAACCACAACATGTTAACCTGCTCTGCTGCTTCTTTAAGAAACGACCTGGTAATAAAAGGAGTGAAGCTGCTGTAGGAAACACATGTTCATACTGTGTCGCCTTTGATTTGACATCCTGGCATTATGCCTGTTTGATAGAAAATGACAGTCAAAGGAGCACTTCTCACACAGCTAAGCTCAGGCATAGGCGTCTACAGCTGCAGTTCAGGAAGATTAAAGATTATAAGTAACCCTTTCATTGTTTTGTGCCTGCAGAACCACACTCCCAGACTCTTCAGACTGAAAGAAGTTGAGTGGCAGCAGGTGCTTGCTCCCTCACAGCCAGCGAGCCAAACGCATTGAGGTACCTGGACCTCTTTGCATGTCTGTGGTGCCTGCTCTCCGGGAGTACCAGTGTGTGCACTTTTTCCTGTAATGTGTCTCTGCACAGACGAGGTGCTTGAGGTGTAGGTAGTGGTAACTACTTCTGTTATTTCACTGGGATGAAGACTTCAACCATAGAAACAGTACATCTCTTTCTAAAGGAAATTGTCTCTTTATGGGACGACTTCAGTTTCTAAATGAGAATGTTCATTTTATGCCTGCATTTTTAGAAAACAATAAGCACTCTTTTACAAATCTAGAAATACATAATTCTGTTCATCCTATTTTAAGACAGTTACTAGCATTATCAAACCTGCAATCTTTTATTCAATAGGAAAAAGGAAAGAAAAAAGTTTCAATACCCAACTGACTTAATTTTCCTAATAATTTATTAGCTTTTGTTCTTAATGCTTCCTCATCATTATATTTTTCAGGCAACTGTGACATTTTAAAATGTTTTTCAGTAAAATTAGAGCTAGTTTAGTTACATAAGTAAGAACAATTAACTGTAACAAAACTCGGATATTCAGAGCATAGAAGATTTGTACTGACATTTCAGAATGTCTTCCTCTGTGTGCCGCTTCAGATTTTCTTGCAGCATAATGTTAATTGGATTATTCCTCACCACGTACAAAGATAATATGTTTTCTGAATAACTCTCCAAAATCTCAACTGTTTTCTTATAAATGTCCATGTGTGTGAGAAGCTGGAACTCCCTAAAAAGCTAAAAGAAAAAGAAAAATTTGGTATTATTGCAATCCTCAAAACCAAAACGGAAAACAACACATGCGGTGCACACTTTGAAGACAGGATGTGACTAGCTCAGTAAAATAAGATTATAAGCTGGAGGGGGTGGTTTCATTTCTTTTCAAAGCAGGGAAGAAATACATCAAGTAACACCAAAATACTTCAGAAAACCCACTGGTGGTGTGTGTGGCATGTTTAACACAGGACTGGCGAATCTTTTAAAGTGGGGTTAGCAGCAAAATCATGAGTCAGATTAAAGAGAATGTTGATGGTTACTTCACCTGAAACATCAACTAAAATACGTGCCTACGGTTGTACCACATCTATAACATAGAATTCAATGTCATTACTAAAAATAGCTCTGTTACCTGATAAGGGCATCTTAAGAAAGGAAATAGTCTAAGAATGTCTTTTAAAGGTGCCTTATCGCTGATCATCTTCCTCCGTATTTCTATGGTCACATTCATTCTGTTATCCACTTCTTTCCAGTTCCTCTGAGTTTTCATATATTCTCGCTTAAGCCACTTAATGTGAACACCCATTGCACTGCCTTCAAGGTGAACGGGTTCTTCCTATCAAGAAATGAAGGACAGAATTGTAACAAATCAGCTAGCCTTTTTATCTGATGTGGCTTGTGTGATTTGAACATAGCGGAAGCGTAGTCAAGCTCGGCAGAAGGTGCCTGTGGTGTGGCTTCACCACCGGCTCTGTGAACTCACCCTCATATTCTAATAGTTATATTAAGATCAGTTTTCATATAATACTATAGCTATCAGCCAAGATTCCCAAGCTCAGATTACATATTTGAGGATATTAATGAAATTCCTACGCCTGTGTCCAGTTTGCCTAATTGTGGCTTATTGGAAATTAGTAGGCAGTTCTAATGATGGCTCAGTGTTTAGCAATATTAGCTCTGCATTACCAAGAGAAATGGTATTTTCTTCTTACTCACACGGATCCTAAAAGCAGGACAACTAACTTTCACATTTATGCAACTGTTTACCCCCAAGGAGACAGCTGAACTAAGAAAACTCTTCTTGGAAAGCATTATTTGAGCAGTTTGACTGTCAGTGCTTTGAAAGGGTTATTTTGTACTTGAAGATAGTTAACGGTCTTCCTCAAAATTATTATTATTGTCCCTGCTGTAATTCCGAACCCAGTAATACTGAGAAGAGTGACTAACCAAAGCAGTACATCTGTGGCAGTAGCCTGGGGCTCTTTGGTTTCTATCACAGGATGCAGTGAATTTGAAACAAGCTGAGGCAACATACAGATGCGCTGTTCATACAGTTACCACTCTCAGGCTGCATTTACACTGGCTTTTCCCATACGTACTGTCAGCGATGCAGCTGTCGTCTGTGTCACTGGTGGCTTGTGGGTCAACACCAGAGCGAGTTGAGACACTTCATCCTGTTCCCCAGAACATTTAAGACACAGAGCTGCAAAACATACAACATCCCAAAATGCTTTGCAGAGCTCCGTATGTGCAATTAAACTTTCTGGTTTAATTAACAAACTTTTTTTAAATTGTGCATGTGGTATTCCAAGAATGGTTGCACAAGGTACACGGTTTTTTAACTACGTCTCCCTCCTGCTGTGATATCCGTGGGTTTCAACAGCCATTGGTATCACAGAAGAAAAACAGCCGTGCATGCAGGACAGTTACCTGCTGTGTCCCCCGCAGGTACTCCCCTGGCCCTTGCTAGGGTGCTGTATCAGCACAGCCTGCACTCTTCCTAATAAAGGATTTTAGTCTGAATTGCATTACAACAGTAATGTTTGCTTGTGGCCAGCTTGAGTAGGCACTCCTGACCTCTTCCTCGCCGCACAGGAACAGAGGTGAGATCATTTAGGCCAATACCCTCCTCTGCCTGGCTGAGAGGGGTGCTGGGAAAAAGTATAAAGTAAGGACGACTGTGTAGCGGTACTTCCCCTGAGTCCTGTCAAGACTCCACTGAACTGGGGTCGTGTCTTTATATTTAATAGCCTTCCATTACTTCTCCCAGTCACTTCCAACTTTCATAAGATGATACCTTCACAACATCCTGTGTTAAATTCGGTGGATTAACTATGCCCTGTCAGAAGAAATGCCTTCTCTTCTTTGTTTTCTCCAGCTGCTTCTGCCTTCTAATTATCTGGATTCCCTACCTATTCACCATCTCCTTGCCACTGTAGTTTTATAGATATGTCATATTCTGTCCTCAGCCACGTCTTCTCCAGCCAAGACTGTCCTAAGCTACTTAATCATTCTACATATAAAAGCTGGCCCATACTTTCAATTATCCTTGTTATTGTGTTCGCATATTTTTCTAATTTCACTACAGCCCTTATGAAATGGGCACAGTAAAAATTCAAATGCTAGTTGAGATGCTGGGACAGCACAGGTGCATACAGTGGAATAATGTTCTCCTTTTGTTTCTTTCTTAAATAATCCTGAGCATTCAGTATTCTTTTTTTCGACTGCCACTTAGCATTGTGCCAAATTTTCTTTGGCATAATATAAAAATACCATTTGTGAATGGTAATAATGAGCTCAGAGCCCATCACTGTAAATGTGGGTAGGACTAGGTTTTCTCCTTGTGCCTTATTTTGCATCTATCACTGTTGAATTTCATCTGCTGGTTTTTTTTGCCCTGTCACTCAGTAGCGTGGGGTCCTTCTGCAATTCTTCAATCAGGCTTTGTCTTTAGTACCCTCAGTAGCATCACCAAATGTGTTCAGTCAACTCTTCTCCTTTTTCCACATCATTTAGAAATATATTGGACTGCATAAACTAAGCATTAACAATGTTTACCACTGTAAAAAACCCAACTATTTCTGTCTAGCCTTCTTTGTTCTATCTTTTAACTGTTTATGCATGCAAGGACCTTCCTGCTTATCCCCTCAGATTATATCCTCTAAGAGCCTTCGAAAGGCGCGTAGTGAAATTTCTTCTGAAGTTAAACTATATCAGCTGGATTTCCCATGCCCTCAAAGTTGCTGAACACTTCAGAGAACTAATGAATTTATGAAGAATTACCTCTGTTTACAGAAATTTAATTGATTCCTTCCCAGTGTGTTCATTTCTTGGGTCTGCATTACAGTTCTTGCCAATTCGACAAGTAAAGACAGCAGGTTTCTTCGTCATGTATGTTCCCTAGCTCGCTCCTGAAACTCTACAAACTGGCATCAAATTAGCTACCTCCAATTTTCTAGTATCGTGTTTCCTGAGAGAAATTGCACATCACAATTAGAAAATTACGTATTTTATCCTTGGACACATCTGAAAATTTTGCACAATATCATCTGGTCCCAGGAATGTGTTACAGCTCACTTCAGTGTATTATTCTGTAACCTCTTTACTGACACACCGACCTGAGACAGATGCCCTGACACTGCCTGTGAAGAATGGTCCCAGTAATGCGATTGCCTAAACTCCTTGTCTGAGAAGCCTTGCAAAGCCTGTCTGGTTTTTCTGGTATGGCTTTATATTGCATGAGCGCTCCTGCACATGGAGGGCGCACCCCGAGCACTCCTGTCCCTTAGCGGCGTCGGGCTTCCTGCTTCTCACCTGTTTGAAAAAGCCTTCGCAACCAGTGCAGAGAAGGCAGAAAACCACAAAACCAATTCTGTGTAAATCTCCAGCAGATTGCTCACAGTCATCAGAGTCCTGTTTTGCTGCTAGCATGCGTCATCCCTGCAAGCTCCCTGCGTCAGTGTTCGGTATTTTCTGGTATCTAATTTACATTGGTTACTGCCTGTGTATACTGTTCTAGTATTCACACATTCCCAAGTGAGCCATTCAGCCGTTTCTTAACCTGTTAACTTGCAGTAAGTTGAATGGACTGCCTCTTCCTTCAGTGTGACCACTGCACAAAAAACAATTGTCGGTCCATTCTTGTCAGTCTCAGGATGCTCGTGCTTTCTCACACATGCACGCACAAAAACTTGGACTGTTGTTTGGGGTTTTTAAATTACATTTATATTTTTTACTCTGAGCAAGAGCTAGTTTGGAGTCTCTGACCCCCAACAGCTTTGTTTCTACTGGCCTCTCCTGTGGGTCTGCTTCTAAGCCTCCCACCTGTAGGACAGGTGCTTCTTCAGCCACCTGATGCAGAGCAGGTAATTTCCAGAGGGGCCGTCACCCTCAGTGCCTTACGTACAGAGGCAGGAAAGCAAAACAAACTCAACCTACTGTGTTGTAACCACAGACAAACTGGCTGGGTTGCTTAGAAACAAACATTGAGATCAAGTTGTGACCTTTACTCCAGCTTATCTCCATCCCCCTTGTCAAGGCAAATGCTGCTCAAGTTGATGGACTTTCCACGTAGTCAGCTCTATCCTTGAGAGCCAGTTTCGCTAATGGCATTATTAATTAGCTAAATGAGACCATTTGACATTTTCGTAAGTGTCAATGGCAACCTACCACTAGAAATACGGCAGTGGTATAAGGAAGAATTGCTGTCATACTTATCTATTAGGAAAAAAAACGTGATGGAAGGCCAGACTTCATTGTGTAAATCATCCATTACATATGAGTAACACATGCAAAGGTCAGTGTTAGAATTGGTTTTCGTGCAGTGTTACGCTTGCTTAGAGCACTCGCTATCTGTAAGCTTTTCGCCTTTTTAAGCTGCACTTCTAGGCTGAAGAAAGGTATTTCTGAACTTTAAACTCTTTAACATAGCTTGTTTAAACCAGCAGTCTATGTAATGGATATACATATCCAGCCATAAAACACACCTTAAAACTTCAGTCAAGTAACAGAGTTCCAGAAATGTACCAAGTCTGTGGCAGCACCATTCAGATACCAATTAACGGTTTTCTACTGGCCTTGGTAGCCACTGCTCTTTCAGAGTTTACTTCTCATTGAAGTGCAGTGGAAGCACAACAAATAAAGTAGCTTGAGGATGGGCAAAGGTAAGTATGATGTAAAACACTTGGGCTGTTGTAAAACTATGCTTGCAATGAAGAAGCAAGCAAATACTGAGTTCTAGGGTTGGTATTAGCAACCAACGTTCCTATGATTTTGGGGACTCTTCTATATACAGTGGCTGGTCTGTGCCTTTATATCGCATCACTTCATCTCGTCTCTGGACAGTTTCATTCCTACTAGGGAATACAAACATTATAGTATAATATATAGTGTTATGTAAATATAAATTAGCTGATAATTGGGAGGATAGATTTACTACATCATTGCATATTTCTAATTCCAACTTATTTAATGCAAGTGGTGCACATTTATCAGTCAAGAACAGAACAGCATTGGGACCTCGCTGGTACATTAAGAGGAACAGCAGTGACTGTCTTTAGCAGAACCAGTGTGGAATTAGAGAATAGGGGCTTAGATGTTTGTGGATGAGTAGCTGTTTTCAGTCAAGCTAGCTGAAAATCTAAAGGGCAAAAGCATTCTGATTTGTGTTGTTCATTATTTCTAAACATAGTTTCATTCAAATAAATTCTGAAGGTTTTCAATAGAGCAGGAAAGTTTGGCAACACTTGAATTTTACATAAATTATTTCTGACCTCAGGATTTATTAGATTCTAACATCAAAAGAACTTTTGCTTTTATTAAAAAAATTACAAAATACCATGCTTGTAGCAGAACACGTTCTGCGTGTAACTTGCTTTATAACTCGAGTTCCGTTACCTTTCAGACCTTCTTCCTATTTTGCTAATCCGCCTTCTTTTCTAGTGAAGTGCAATGAATATTATCTCAGTCACACCTATATGCAGGATTCACTTAGAATGTTTTCATTTTCTCCTTTTAGTTTTTAGCTTGTGAACAGGTTGATTTTTAAGCTAAGTAGAAAGGTAACTGAGAGGTGGCTTTCTTTTGGGGGAAAGAAGTTACCTCAGTGGGACACTGTTTTGCAACGTATTTTAAATTTTATTGGAAAGAGTTCTAGTGTGATTTAAAATCTTTTATAGTTAACTTTAACATTGCTAGGGTGAACAGGAATAATCTGGCTTTGGAAAACTGGTTACCAACCGGTCTATCAGCCTATCGCATGCTAACTTAGGGAGGACTCTAGGTCCTCTCCCCTTTAACCATCAGATCAAGAAAGCTAGTGACAGCACAGCAATATTCCAGTAAAATTGTGACAATAGGATTAAACCTCAGTTACTTCAATACACTGCAGAAAAGCAATCCTCTTTAGACTGAAGCAAGGATCTCCTATCTCAATGTCTGAAGAAAAGAAGCCAAAGGTAACAGGTTAGCACGTGTGCAGGAGGGAAGTAAGAAAATGAGGAATCCTTCATTCTTGAAGTCACCCAAACTCCTCTGGACATATTTTCAATTGTGTCACCAGTAACATCTATTTCCTTTGCAGTGATAAGGAGAATGTTAATTGGTGATCTTTAATTTTTTTTTTAGTATAGAATTTTGTCTTATTTGGCAAAGTACATAATTTATAATGTAAAGAATTGATTTTTAAATAATAAAAGTTTGAGTTTCAAAAAAAGTAGTCTTTCTGGAACAAATGAGAATTTACCTCAATGCCTTTAAAAATCAAGCTGCCTTTTTGTCACAGGCTCCTGAGAAATACTGCAGAATAGAGAAGAAGGTCAAAAGTATGCAGAAAGGAAGTTAATGAGGTAAGCAGAGGATATCCAGTTCCTGTATGTCAGTATAACCTAGATCTTGCCCAAGGGATGGTCCTGCCAAGGCTCTTAGACCTTCTGTTGGATTCGCATGCAAAGGGTGACAGCAGTAGGGGGCCCAACCCTGAGTGCCCATGCCTGCAAGTACCCTTAACATCTTGGCATCTCAGATATCTGTGACTAAAGCCACTAGATCTGGGAGCTACACAGGTTGTAGGGTTCTTTGCTCACACTCCGGATGTCTTTTAAGACAGTGACCTCCACTTAATATTCACAGTTCTGCTTGGAACCATATACAAGCAGATTGTATTAAGATGCTCACATTAAAACAAGAAAACACACATACATAAAACAACTAGCATCCAAATCCCTCATGTCTCCCATTTCCTGAAGCAAGGGGATAGTTAGGCATTTGGTCGGAGATAGGCGTTTAAATAAAGGCCAAATTCCTTAACGTCCTTTTGGTGGATCTTGATTTTTCCCAAGAGATCATATTAGCATATTCTTGTAAAAAGCCTTAGCAAGTGGGGCACTTTTAGCAGTGCCACAGCCAAGGAAGTGAAGCTGCTACATCTCTTCGTGGGGAAGGAGGGGGCAGTTCTTACGCATGAGTACCACCAAGGTCTCAGCTTTCAGTTAGCTTTGAAAGCCAGCATCATAAATCCTAAAAGTCGTTAATGTCAACACCAAAGTAACATGACTGCCTAATCACGGAGTGATGAAAACTCCTCTGGTGAGGACAGCAGGCACCTCTTGCTCTTTACAAGGGTTTACACCAATTCCTGAATGGTAAATGTAGCCTAGCTGTTGCTAATGGCAAAGATCAAGATCCCTTTTTTTGAAGAATGCCAACAGGACCTACTTACTCCTCAGCTTGAGAGAGTGAATTCAAATAGGATCAGCAGAGTTGAAGGGATGGATACGGGGACACTGCACTGCATCCTGCTGGTCTGTTCACTGCCAGCCATTGGTTCAGGTCCTTCACCTGGGATGCTCTGGGAATATTCTATTGAGGGAATTAATTTGGATGGAGACTAATGTGCTTGCTGGAAAGGGTAGAAACCATGTGATGGTAATGAGAAACACCTTTTGGAACAGCAGCGCCACACGGAAAGGTTCGGCGGTGCCAGCACTGAATGGGAGCTCTTTTTACACCATACTTTGGGACTGGGTTGCTGATGAGTAGCAGTGTTGGTACAGCTGTTGCATTGCCTTTCATTATTGCTGCTTCCAGTATCTTGTCAAGTCCCAGCAGCAGCTAATAATATTTTCTTTGGAAAAAAAACAAAAAACTTCTCCTGGCTAGTTTCCAATGCATACTTCAAGTCAGGTTATTGCTTAGAGCATTGATGCAATAACACTTCTTGATTACTGAGTCTACCTGCATCAGGGTTAGTATCAGTGCTCAGGGTACTTATGCAAGGAAGTCTGACAGTAGCCGTTTCAGTGTCTTCTGTCTGCCTAAACAAAGACTATGCTGCTTGCATACTCACACTGGGAGTATGGCGGGACCCTTGTTTGGGACAATCTTTTCTACTAATTAGGTTTTTGTAACTTCTTCAGGATAAGAAACAGCTTTCATAATCTGAATCTTGTTTCTTGATTTTTGAATACTGAAAAGTGGGTCTTGCTATTTTGTCTGAAATACATACAGACACAAGGCATCATAAAAATACAGTGTACAGAAGACTTTTTAATACCACTATTGTAAGAGACAGCCTTCTCTCTGTGGTGACTTTCAGGTTCATCATAATGACATTTAGTATGCTGAACTCTGGGGCATTTTGTATCAGAAGGAATGCTCAAACCAGGTTATGATCATTAAAAAGTGAAGATTTGCTCAAAAAAGCCCAAACCACCCCAGACTGAGCTGGAACAAGTCTGAATCTGGAAAGCAGGCAGTAAGCTGTACACCACTCAGGACCCATCTTCTTGCCCCAGAGGGTGGGAGAAAACTGAGAAGGCATTGCAGTTGTGCCACCCACTTGTGTCCAAATGCTAAACACAAAGACAGATGAAACAGCATGGGCAGACCGCTTTCATGCAAAATGAGCATGTAACCTACTGCAGGATCCATGCTGACTTGTACTCAAATGAGACGTTTAATTAAAGCAAGCTCTGCTTTAGTGACACATAATTACCCTTTAGAGCCAGGCAGACACTTTCAGAGCTACTTTCAAAGCCGCATATGTCAGTTTGTTTCTGACCACAAGTGCTTTCTGATTTGTAAGCTGCCAAACACACAGCATAAGAAAAATGAGTGAAATCTGTCTTCCTCTACCAAGGGACAACCTGTATTTCACACTTTGTGTTAACCTGCAGAACAATGAAGATACTGAATGACATAAATAAGAAGGTGAAGCATAAGACGAACACCAGGAATCTGTGTTTAAAGCTGTTGCTTTGACTCTAAAAGCATTTTAAAATGTTAGCTAAGTAACACCACACACTATATATGCACTTCAAAGTTTTAGCAGAAAAATCCCATTATAACAGTACAGCCATTGAGTGATCATTCATGTGTGCACACTCATGTCCTGGCTGTACAGACATTCAAGCAGTTGATTTGGAGACTTTTAATCTTCGAGGAAAAGGGACTATCACCCCTGCTTCATCTGTGTACAGCATTCACGGTATGGATGGCATCTAATGCTGTACCTGGCAATAGCACCCCTCAACCACAAGACTCAGCAAGTTGTTCATCCTTTGAGAGTTTTATAGATGTTTGATTCATTTAGTTTCCTTTTTCCCTTGCTGATGCCTTCTGGTTTTTTCCCTCCTCACTCCTCTCTTTTCCTCCAACCACCACCTCCAAAATCCTATTCTCTCCACACTCCTTGAAACCTTGTTTCAAGTTTCTAACTCCTGCAGTGGCACAATCTCATTGGCAAATGTGACGTTAGTTATCACCACAAAGAAAAGCATATCCCTAGAAAATGTCTAACTTCCCTAATTTACCTAATTTGAGGTAGAAGAAACTCCAGCTCACAGCATAGACATCACTCGATCCTGATTCCTTCTTTCATCAGAAAAGACAATTTCTAGGTCGCGATGAGCATAAAGCCAACAGGGTAAACTTCTGTGAAGTACCCAAAAGAAACAACTTATCCATCACCATTTTTCTCCTCACAAGAAGCCCTAAAACCATCCCCAGAGGCTTCAAGCAGACTCTCAGCTTCAGTATCAGTCTTTGGCAAAAGGTTGCGCAGGCTGAGGAAGGGTAAAGGTTAAAGACAGCATAGATCATTTGCTTCACCCCATTACATGGCTGGCTTCCTTCAACAATTAGCTCCCTCATGCTGACTGGTTCAGGGACTGTCTTCTATATCTGCCCTGAACCAGGGACTTTGAGCAGGTTAAGCCTTCCAGGCCTCATCATTAAATCTGTCTCTGGGCACCCACGGTGATCTTAATGTGGATTTTGGCCAAACTCAGGAAGCCCATCACACAGCTTTGCATCAACCCTCCTCCTGTTTAAAGCCAGGAGGCCCATCCGTTCTCTCTGAGACAAGGTCGCTCTCTGAGCCTCACTAGTTAAGGCGAAGCCTCAGCCTTATGGCAAGAATGTTCTCACCAGCTTCACCACTCTTGTACTGCACGATACCACAAAAACAAGCACATATGGTGCCCAGCTTCTGCCTGGATGCCTCCTGGGCCAGAGCTCTTCTCTGATTTTCACCTGGTCCTCTTGGGAGAAGATTTGCACATTCACCACTTTCAACATTCCTGCTTATCTTCCCTGTACAGGAATAACATCAGCAGATGGCCAACTTTATGAGTTTAGGTTTCTGCAGAATCCTTCCACTTCTCCCAGTCTAAGTACTCACCAAAACATTTCTTATCTCTATGCCATAGACACAGAAAGGAGATGGCCTGCTGGTGCCCCCTTTATAAATTGTTTTTATTATATTATTCCCAGATTTTCTGGGTGTGGCAAATATGCCCAGCTATCTTCAAACATATACTGTTGTTTTAACAAACACCTTGTCAGAGCCTATTTCTCCTCTTCACATCTAACTACAAGTTTACTTGTGTGACAGCTTCGGAGAAGCTCCGATGACCTCACAAACAGGCTGTCACAGGATGTAAGAAATTGGAGGAATTAGAAGAGGGACTGTATTCTGTCTCCCCCCTCCTCTTCTGTTTAAGATCATTAACTACTAACAGTCTTCTAGCCTGTTATATTCCCTTAAAATTCAGGTAGCCTAAGATATCCTTGGACAGTTCCTTTGCTGACAAATTTTCTCATACAATGGCTGAGATGGATTGAAGGATCTTGATTCAGTTGCATAAATATAGCTATTTAGTGGCATTTGAGGTGTCATAAGGGTATCCCAGAAACCTCTGGAAGTAGCGGAATATGATGCAGGACCTGTGGGAGATCCATGCTGTTCTGGATTGGCAGGTGGAGCCATGCAGGGTATCTGTGGGCATTTTTATGTCTGTCTTCAATTAACTGAATTGATTGTGAAGTCACACTTTCCATGCACAACACTGTTCAAGACTGACAAGATTTCAAAACCTGAAGTTCTGAAAGGGTCAATTGGCTCCTTGGTTACCACCCTTGTGGTGACTAACCTAGTGTTTGAACCACATGCTTTCATCACATGGAAGCCAATTGCCAGCTCTAACCACACTTCCCTCTCCCTCATCTTTGCCTTTTGATAATCCTCTGGCCAATGATGCACACCAAGAGTGTCCCATCTTCCTACTCCTTCCAGCTTCCCCGAGCCTAGGGCCCCTCCTCTTACAACTGGCAGGAAGTAGTTTCTCTCATAGCCTGAAGGACCATAAGCCCAGTAATTCCTTAGGGCAGAGGAAGGGTTTTATGGTGCCATTTTGACGCTCAAGAAGAGAATAAGGAGATCAGTTAGAACAAGCCGTGGGATGGGTGCCTTAACAGCAATCCCATCCTGGCTACAGAAAGGAGACTGGCTTGCCTTATTTATTTTCACAGTGTCATCACCCCTCTCATGGAAAGTACCTTGCAGCAGATGAAGGTCATTATCATTACAAAGCACTCTCCCCTGGATTACTACAGCTCCAGGATATTCACCAACTAAGGAAAATGACTGAGGAGGATTCTCACTCCATAGCCAGAAAATTCATTAATTAAGGAGGCTTTCCTGACTAAGTTCTGAATATCCCTCAGACACAGAGGCTCATATTAATGTCTATGTCAAGCACAGTCCAAGCTTTTTCTAGTGGGGGCTCAACCTGATGAATATTTGTAGGGAGCGTCATTTTAAGCAAAACCTCCTTCAGTGACAGACATCTCCAGCGTGGGTTTATGTGCTTACTTACCATCATTTTACAGCCCTGGGCACTGCACTTGCTCAAGATCTCTCCTGTGATGCTAGCCACTCTAGAATGACTCTATTCTTCAATCTTGCTTGAATATAATGCTCTGTAATGAGCAACATATCAGCAGATGTTATAAAGGAAATGGAGAAAAGGCAGATGCTGCATCTGGAAGCAATGCTCTGCATGGAAGGCCAAGTAACACTCATGCTCCGTCTGGAGGAGGAATGCCTGCGGGCAGGTAATGGGGCTTGGACAGTCCAAGGGGCAGACATCATCTGTGGCTCTGAGCACAACCCAAAATATCACAGGAAGCTTGTCCTGTCAAGCAGCTTTTTTTTCACAAGATGAAATAGAGCATTCAAGGATTTTATTAGTGTTAATAGCTTTATTACTCTTTTTATATAACAAATGCCAGGTATACCAGTGAGGCGTTTCCTAACAGTGAATAATCTTTTTATCAGTTTCATACCATTAACAATCCAAGATTATACTGACACAAAGCACATTTGACGGAGTTACATCTTACAGCTGTTCAGAAACTAAAGTTCAATGTAGAAGTCAGCTGTGTGGCTGGTAAGTAGGTCATCTGTTGGGAACAGATGCGCTCTTTCATCTGAGCTGCTTGCCCGTTGGCTTTGACCTATAATGCCCTAAATGTCCAACTCTGCCTATGCAAAGCAGAGTGTAGAGACACAAAGGGGCTATGAGTCCTTGACTGATTATTCTCCAAAGGTCTGGAGAAACTAATTTCCCACCCTTTTACCTTAAATAATCCTGATGAGTTGGCTTCTAGTCCACACAAGGCTGATCTGTTCTTCCAGACTTGGAAAAGGGAAAATGACAAGGGGATGTGGCTAATGATAATTTGAAAATAATTTGGTTTTGCCTGTGGTATTGGCTTCTAGACCAAATATTTATTTTCTGAGGCTAAGACTCTTTGTTTAGCATTTTAAATTTATCACAAAGTAGTTAGTGCAAAGGATTAGCAGAAAGGTGCCTTTATGTGCCTTCCTAAATATAAAAAAATTAAAAACTCCACACGGCATTTGTTTAAAAGAGTGACAAACAAACATCCAGTTCAGCTGCAGTTTGTAGTAACACAGTTTCGGATCTCAGAGCCAGACATACCTGGTTTTGGTTTCAACGTAGAAAAACATTTAAAACTAAGAAATGTATGACTCCCTCAATTTTGTGAGACTCATTCTGAAACCCTAATAGGCTCCACAAGAGCTAATTCTTGCATTTGTATCTCCCTGCTGTTCAGGATACAGGAAAACTAAAAGAAAGGAAGTAAAAGTTGTTCAGGGAGACTCGGCATCCTCTCGCTTCCTTCCAGTTTAACCCTTATTTGCTTACAACATCAAGGCTAGCAGAAAATGCCTAGGAATTTAGAAGAGGTGGAACATACTTCCTTCTTAAATTTCTAAAGCAAGCAAGGAATAACCAGTGATGGCCTTGGGTAATGCAGTTAAAGAGTGGTGATTCCTAATTTACAGATACACAGCGCAGTGCAGCTACACCTTCGCTATAGAAAAACAAAGTCGAGCATGCAGTCCCTACAGGATCACTGCAAAGCCTTCTCAGCTAGCTGATATGACAAGAAAAGACCCACATTTGCCCTTTCCAAGCATTAGTGGATAAAGGACAGCTAACTCTTAACGCATGCACAAAACCAGGAGCCTGTCATTTCTCCTTTAGCACATGCAAGACTGTTTATTGTTTTGCACCTAAATTAAAGGTTTCTTACTTCACACATTCTGAAAACATTTCAACTAAAGCAGGCAAAAAGAGGGAAGTCTTTATTCCTGCATACGTTAATCAAAAGGGGATAAACAGAAGTTACTGAAGCTTCTAAAAAAACCCCAAAAAACCCCAAACAAGACGCCCCCCAGAAAAAGAAGAAACCAAACCAAACCAAAACCATATATCTGCTTGGGTAGAAAACTACAGCTATCCTCAAAAACAAGGGTGGTTTATGCAGAAATGCATCCAGTAGCCGCTCTGGCTGCCCTAAAGACATATGTCTGGCAAACAGAAGGATGGACACATGTAAACTAAAGTAAAATATCTGCTTACATAGCTTCTTTATCACATTCTTACAATTGTTTAAATTTTACTACATTTTAATGGCAGCACTGAAGGAGTGTGAGGAGCATTGGCAAAATATAACTGGAACCTTAATGCATTTATGAAAGTGTTTAGAGTAATTAATGTGCTTCATACACTTACTGGACAGTGATAACTCTCCAAATCCTCTAACTAAAGGGAAATACAGCAACTGCCTGCATACGTTCATAAGCATCCCTATGTATATCACACTTCAACACAAACAGTTTTTACATAACAAAGTGCGATGTGACAGTAGGGTATGGCCATTTGCTACCAGCTCAAATATCACTTTGCATTCTTATTTGTACAGAGGTTTCAGCTCTTAGACATAAGCCTCTCTTGTTTTTCACTCTTAACTGGGGGGTGTATAACCTAAAGCAGAATGGCAATATTACATTAAAAAAAAAAACCCAAAGAATTTTATGTCCCATTGGCAACAATTCTCAATGGCAACAAATGCGCAAGGCATCCAGTATCAGGTTCAGCTCCACTGTTGATACTTCGTTCTCCAGGAAGGAAATAAGTCAAGGGTCTGGATGTAGGACAAACTCTATACAAAATGAGTTTAAGTAGGATGAGATCACTTCGTTCTCCCCTTTACTGGCTGGTGGCCTTACTGTCAGCAGAGATGCTGAAAGACACAGAACTCAGTTAAGCACCAAAAACCTTACCTCTCCCTGCACCTGGACCTCATAAGGTTTGTTTTCAGCAAATGAAGATTTCCTGGTCTGTCCTCGCCTGTGGCCGAACTTGCATTTGTTCCTCAGGACTTGCTCATCATCTTCAATGGGTCTCCGCACATATTTGAAACGATCTTTAAGGGCCCGTTTCCATAGCAACTGCACAGGGGGAAAAAAAAATCTGTCATTACCAGTACCTTTCAAGAATATGCCTTATTCCTAAAGCAGGTCACTTTGTTTTATTTAACTCTACTTTATAAAAAAAGTGTTTGCCACTAAGCAGAGAAAGGCTCATAGGGTGGCATAAGGACTGAAGGAAACACACGCACCTGTGGTATATGACTCTATGGCAACTAAACAGCAGCGCTACTGGCGCTGGTGTAATTCGTTAAGGATGACAGTAATTGAACCTAAGGGTTGGATTTATCCCACATAACCAGGGCTGTCAGTGAAACCACAGTTTGCTTTCCTTTTCTCAGGTCTACTTTTGGATACCACCATTGATGACATCAGGTCATGGAACTGCACGGTGAATCAGATCAGCTCACTGATGCCACAGAAAACTAATGGGGTTTTGGGGTTGGTGGGGTTTTTTGGTTGGTTGGTTTGGGGGTTTTTTTTGAGTGGTTGTGCAGTTGGATGATTATCATAACTAGCATGAGGGATATGCTAAGACATGGTGGGATGCTCCCTTTTGCAGGAAGCCTACAGTTACACTGGATCAGGTGTATTGTTAAACTGAACTCAAAACTGCTGAATTAAAGGAATAATTTAGAGTAGGTCCTAGCATTTGTGAGACTCCTCAAGGCATATAAATTGCAACTTAAAGACACTTCTGCATTGCAAGTGGATGCAGACCCTGTTTAATGGAGCCACTCATCACTCCTTGGCAGCCAAACTTCCTGTGCATCCTTATGGACAGATGGCTGTTTACCTGCATTTCCCGACCTGGGCGTCCTGTGGTGGGACCCAGTGTGCTAACTACTGACATGTGGGGAAGCAATTACTAAGCCAAGGCTGCTAAATATGTCTGCAGGCAAACCCTGCAGTTGTGAATATTGAAAATTTTTTGTCAGATCCTCAAAAGCAACAGCTTATTGCAGTTATTGAGGGTTTTCAACAGTCAGAGGGAATAAAAATTAGTCAGAAAAGTGACTGTAAATGACAGGACGTGGCAAGAGAGATTCAAATAGCTGTTACCTCATTTTCTAAAATTGACTCCAATACTATACTCAATACTATACTCAAGCCTGTACTCACTGACATAATAACACACAATATAAACAGAAGAATGATTATTCCAAATTTCTTACCAAATTGATGTCCTTTATTAGTCAAGGTCATATGACTTTAAGGGTTAACTTTGGTGTAAACCAGAATTCACTAAATGCAGACTTAGTACAACATCTTTGTTTGCAGCGAGTCTGACATGCCTGCCTTTCTCACCCACAGGAAACAGTGGGAGGGTCTCTTAAAAGACGGTGGTGAAGGCAGCGTGACCTTGCCTTTCTCCTGCTGAACATACTGCTCCCACCTGCCTAGGATACTAGCTGACTACAGGTCCTCAGTCCTAAAAGCAAGAGCTCCGTAAATGGTGAAAATGAGAGTGGAAAAGCTACAAGAATACAGCCCCTGTGGCATCTACCTCAGCTTTCCTTGGCCAGACCCGGGCCAGCCAGGCAGGTGTGCCCTTCCCGGGGGGACACTTTCTGCCACCCACCTATGGGCTCTTACAGAAGTATTTTCTCACTGCCAGTCACATGCGAACATCCAAGAACTGGGAAGAAAACAAACCCATCAGCATTTCTAGTATGTAAATTTCAGACAGGATTCTGCCAGAACAGGACTTACAGCATCACCAACCTAAACATAAGGATTAGAATTAGAGCACAGCTTCTCACCCAGTCTTCGCACACAGCATATTTCAGCCTCAATTTGAGTATTACACCCCAGCACTGTTTTCAAAAAACAGTAAGGTGACTACGTGCCTTGCAAATCCTGCTTACTATCCATCTGAACCGTTAAGGGTCCTAAATACATTTACAAATCTGCCCCTATGCATTTACATTGAGACACAAACACCCCAATGTTATATGACTAGCAAAATTTATTTGCAACATTGTCTGCTTGTTCTTTAACAGCCTTAAAACAAAAAAAACCCTTAGCCTAACACATTAAAGAAGTGTTCAACAGATGTTAAAGTATTTTAAAACATGATCATCCCAGAATATATTAGCAGCTGACAATTTTAATATCCCCTTAGCTGAGTTTTGCACGGTTTCTTTCTTTTGAAAGACCTTGTTTGGCTACAAGACATTTTCACTTATTCTTCCACATGAAAGAATATGCTGACACCTATACAGAGCTTTAAATATCCCTCAAAGTTCAAAACATTCAGCTGTTTCATCCTCCTGTCCTCAGATAAATTAAGAGTTTTAACTAAATCTATTTCTGTAATAGGATTCTCATAAGCTTAGCCAAGTCCCCTCTCACGTACCTATTTCATGAATGAGAATGTGAGCGCTTTCCCTAGTGGGTAATGGGTCTTCTAGAAAGGATACTTTCACTACCATTTTGAGCTGATAACTTTATTTTCTATTAATTCCTCCTCCCCCCAAAAAAAAAACCCAAACCACCCCAGGAAGGTTTGCAATGCTTGTAAAGGAACAGGATTAGCCTGTGTCTGTCTGACATAGGAGGGAAAGGATTACATGCAGATTAAAAGCAGTAATTTAGTAGCGAATAATCATTCTGTGAGCAGCGGTTACATAAATCAGGCATGTCAGCCCCAGGATCCCGGGTTTCACGAGCATCCTGGCACCACGCAGCAGCCCCGAGCTCGAGAGAGCCGCTTACTCAAAGCCCACTGGCAAGCACTGCAGATGAGAGAGCCCTGTCTTTTCCTTCCTCATGTATGGTTGTCTTAAAATCATACAATTTTCAGTTGTTGGCTGAAATGAAATAATGGCAGTGACTCTTTCCACATGGCTAGTTGTAACCCTTGTAAAAGAAATGAATGCAAATAGAATAGTATCTTGCAAGTGGTCAAGAAACGGTGTAATGCCAATATTCTTTTGACTGCTACAACTATGACCTTGGCTTTTTCTATATAACCTATTCATCTGTAACTACTTACAAATGTTGCATAGATTACATTATAGATCAGCAATCTAATAATCTATTTCATTATTAAATGGAGATTAATTTTCTAAAATGTTCTGTGTTGTACTTTAGGACAACATTGTTCTTTAAGTAGAAGCAAACATCATGGGGAAAATTCCTTAGGTAAACACCTTAAAGCACCTTTTTCCCAAAATCCTGGAACAGGGTGGGGAAATTAATTTCATTCCAAGTACTCCACAGACCTCTTAAATGAGCCTTGCTTTTAGTATAAAATTATTTAAGTTTTTTTATTATTATTTAGGATTTTAGATAATTCTTTATTAATTCCTGCTTCTACAGTGACCTAGTAAATAACCTTCTATTTAAATTCATAGTATATAAGTAGCTTATTCATAACCTTATTTTTAAACTTATTCATTTAGGATCATTATCGTAATTCAGACTATTGTTCATTAGATACCCTTTTCAAGGGCCAATGGCATAGAAGCATATTTTCTCTACTGCAATATTAAATAGGAAACCTTTTAACCAAGAATATAGAATTATGGAGAATATACTAATAAATCTTGAAGTGCTAAACATTTAATGACCTCTCATTGCAACAGTACGAGACTGAAAATATTAGACTACATTTCTACATAATGCACACATTATTTAAATTACTTGTTGAAAAGAGTTTGGAGTTGTAAATAGTGTGTCTAGTATTTTCAGGAAAAAAAAAATCCAAACCAAACCAACACAAAAACACCCCAAAAAAAACCCAACCACAAAAAAACCCACCCCATCCACTCACCCAAATGGAATGTTCAAAGTTGTGCAAGTAAAATTTTCCTGTTATGAAAATACTGGTGTGAGTTTAGGCACCCTTAGTTTTGGTTTTTTGATGGCTTCCCTGTATGTTTTCCAGCAGATCTTTCCCGTTTCCAATTTTCCAATTTTCCAAGCCATTTCATTTCTATTAAAGTGTTGCAACAAAAGTGCTGACATTTCCAATTCAAAGTTTCTCCAAGTTTTTCATTACATCAAGTTCTTTATGTTCTGATTTTCTGTTCTTGGTCAGAAGGAAAAGCTAATTCTGGAATGCCAAGGTCTCTCACAGGATGAGCCTTGCCTTTTCTCAGCCAGAATACCCCACAGGCTGCCCCTGCCCACCCACGCCACGCACAGGCATGCATAACTCCCGTGGAAGAACCAGAACAGTTTCCACTGCATCCTTCTGCAGCCAAGACACACCATTTTCTGGTGAAGGGCCCCAAGCCATTAGACTCGTGAATTAAAAATAAAGTCACGCCATGGATGGACCTTGTCAGCGCATTTGCATTAAGAACTCCTGCAGCCTTCTGCAGACCCCAGCAGAAACCATGGCTGCTCCTCCACCCCAAAGGGTGAGCAATTGTTCTCCTCTTAAGCATGAATTTAGAGTTTAACTGAATCTAGGAACAAAGGCATAGCACAGCAATAAATAAAGAGCAATAAATTATTGTCATTAGCAATACAGTGGGATAGAGCATTTTGCGCAGCAGCAGGTTAGATACCCAATGGCAGAAGTGAGTTCCAGCGTGCCAGAGGGAACACAAGACTAACTACTCCAAACTATGATCAGCCCTTTTGTTTTTTAAATGCATGCAACTATTTCTTTTCCTGTAACTTTGACGAGAAGTTAAAAGTCTGAATATTTGAAAACATGTTTGTTGGTATTCTATATCAGTTTAAAAACTTCATTAAGATACTAGTCCTGGAAACTATTATTCTCAGAGGCCTGCCCAGCTGAACTGCCGTGTTCGGTGTGTCCCTTTCTCCAGCCTTACAAGACACTAAAAGGAGGGGTCACCTATCAGGCACGGACATCTGTGCGCAGCTGGTCACCTTTGGAATCCACAGAAAGAAAAAAGATCTTTGGCAGTGCTCTTCCTCTCTTCCTAATGTAGACACCAAAACCACATTACATGAACTGCATCTCCAGCAGTTTATATATAATGTTATTTAATAACTAATAACTAGCTTTTTTTTTTTGCTTAAAACATTACTTTCATTTTACAGTTTTCCTTTTCTACATTTAGCTATCAGTCCCCAAACAAAAAGCTTGTTGTTTTACCTCTGAATTATTTTATTGATGATAGTTTTCTTAAATACTTTCAGTGTACTATTTAAAAAAAAATGTAATAACTGTCTAACAATTATAGAGAAACAAATTTAAGATATTCAAAACCTCTCAGTAAGTACTATTTTACATCTTACAGGACCTGTGATTCAGTACTGTTATCAGGAACAGCAAGCAGCTATTCTTATAGTCCCATGCAAGCCTGATGCAATTTTAAAAGAAAAACCTACAAAAACTTCACTTTTTTGAGCTGCTAAAGATACTTTTTCTGAGAAAAGATGAAAGAATGGTGGTTAGCCAATTATTTTTGTTGTTCATTTGTTTCTTAAAGCTATATGAATTGTTTTACTGCAAGCCTCATGCTAAGTAGCTGTGTATACGTTGTAGGGTTTGTTTTAAGCAGTTGCTGCTGTAACACACAACTATCTCAGAGCAAGAAAAAAAGAAGTATTTATAGCCCTTCACGATTGTGAAGGAAGAACAGAATGTCTAACAGTAGGGCCAATAAAAATAGTAATTCATCCTCACCCCCTCCTCCAAACTTAAGTATTCAGACATACACCTTTAGTGCATTTTTTCCTGCCTCAAGCAATGGAGGGCTGGCTCAGCAGTGTTAGGGTAGCAATATTGTAAACTGCTAATTCCAGCTTCCTCACTTACTTATGGTGGTTTCTTCCAGATACGCTTCCAAGTGAGCATGAAAGAAATATCAAAAGATAAAAAACAACTCCGAAGTCTCTGCCCCATCATGAAACTTCTTCCAGCACCAGCTCTGGGATCGATCTGGGAAGCAAAGAGCCGTTTCCCAAAGAATGGAGTTCTAAGTAGTTTCACTCAGTCTGCAGGCCTGCCGCAATGAAAGCCCTTTGAAAACCTAGCTTAAGCTCTGTGTAAAAACAGTTTTTAAAAGTTAAAGGCTATAAAAAGGTCTTCCGACCTACACAGAATGTCATTCCAGCTCCCCTTCACAAAGGGAGCCCGATGAAGCTGTAGCATTGCCCAGGACCCTGGCTGGGGACCCCCACTGGGGTATTCAGAGAGGAATCCTGGTTGAAAATAAGCATGGACCGTAGCTCTCTGATCCTTCTGCTCCCTCTCTCCCTTCTGAAATGTGTTTGTTTTCTTTAGTCCCTTCCCTCCTACAATGCCTGGGCTCAGGGGAGAACTAGAATAGCCACCCCTTAATCCTCACTTCTTTTTTTTATTCTCAAAACTGTTTTGCTTTCTGCAGTAACTGTACACAAGATATAAATATATATATGTTTAAAGCTAACAATCTCCACTGAGACTCACAAGCTTTTAGAAGACGCTATAAGAGTATCACGTGGCAAAGCAATGATGTAAAGTCAAAAGGTGAACACTGCCCTCTGAGACCACAGATATGTGTTCTGGGTCACGAGAGAGAAAACGTGTAGTTCAAATTTAAGTTGCCTCATTCCATTGCTTTTTGTTACGTCCCTACTAAGAACCCAAACAGTGTTTCTAATTTTTTTTTTCATTAGGCCTAGATTCCCAACATGCCTAAACCAGCAGTATTACTACGAGTTGTAGCTAGATATCTAACATACAAGTTATTATAATGCATTGCAAGAGCAGCCGCCGCATGTTAGTCCTCATACAATTTTCTAAAAGCCTTGGCTTCTTTGTTTTTAAAAACAAAAATAAGTCACATTTACTTGAATTTATCCTTTGGGGGAAAATCAATCCAGAAATAAACTATACCCAACAAGCAACCAGGGACCTCAGGTACAGGTCTGCATGATCTCACAATGGTTTTGAGGAATGGCTGTGACTTGGTTAATCTTTAATTAATGTAGTGAAATAAGTATGTGATTTGCTGAACATGTGAAAGTGAAGGTCGCAGCTCTGAATATAAGTATATAAGAAATTGATATTGATTTCCTCTGAACTAGGTTATTTTCTTGTGATCGATTATGTGTGTGTGTGGGCAGGTGGGGGGAAGAATTATTTCCATATTTTTCAATTTCACAATACTTACAAAGCCATTCCCATCTTCATCGAGGAATGGGTATGCCTGCAGCAGAGCACTGACAACAATGTTATATTGCTGACTGTTTGGATACCTGTGCAAACAAGATGGAGATGTAAAAGAAATAGTTAGTATTCTAGACAGTATTAGACACTGTCTAGAGTCTATACCGATGTACATTAAACTGACTATTTCTAAGACTATTGGTTCCCCTCCAAAGAGGAAAGGGAACAGCTTTAAGGTTTGCCCAAGATCTTCCTGTTTGACTTCAACAGGTTTCAGGCCCTTAGCCTCCGCTATTTAAGCGAGCATACTAAAGAGAAAGCCTTTACATCCACTTGAAAATTTTCTTCTGCAGCCAATAGGTAATGCCCCCAGATAAATCCAATGATGTTTACTCACAGTGATCCTTCTAAGTATTTTGTCATGTCTGCTTGCAAAAATTCAATAATTCTTATTCTCATACTGTGCTCAGGGCATTTTTTTTCTGCTAATATGCACTTGACATCATAAGGGAAGTCTGGCAAAGCATAAGAGCTCGTCCACTGCAACGTCTTGTATCTTGCAAAAAATGATTTCAGATTTTTTCTGTAAAAGAAAAGATTATATCATCACGATCACGTCCTCCTTCTATGGGAATGCAGGCAAGAAGGACAGAAAAATACAAGTAAATCTCAACACAAAGCAAAGTTATTGCTATAGAAACTCAAGGCTTGCTGTCTCCTTTTATACATAAAGGATACCTACAAAAGCTGCAATCAAAACATATGGGGTTAAAACCAGATGTCAAATGTAAAATATTTTAATCAGCAGACACTAGAGGGTGGTCACTAACAGAAAGCAGAAGGCAGAGCCAAGGAAGTCACTGGGGACTTGCTACTGTTGCAACATAACTTTATCTGTCGTAATTTATAATGTGTTGCCTACCAGTTCTGCTAGCTTATTAGTGAGAGTAAGCAAACAGCTTGATTGAATAAAATGCTATACACAACATTAGCTAAAACTGTCCTCCCAAAGGGGAAAGCATCAAACGGATGAAGGCACTTATCAGCACAGCGGCTGGGAACAAAGCAGACACAGCCTGTAAGTACCCACAGCTCCCATCCCAAGACCATCAGCACTATTTACAAATGTCTCACCCCAGCTGGGGTGAGCCTGAGACAGGATATCATCACTTGCTACCCAAGTGCTTCCTGCCCCCAGAGAGCCTGTCAAACCCTAATCCTGAAGGAGCACAGGGAAAAGTAGAGATAAATGGAGCTGGAAGTCAATCAAGAGCCACCTAAAAGCTGGAGTGGTTCTGGCAGCCCTAGACAGCTTCCCAGTCATAGTAGTCCAGACCCAATAAAGAAGTGTCAAATGAGAGATGCCAAAGACAACTAAAGAGTCCTGTTATGTATGTGGTATCACTGCAATTTATGTTTGCTTTAATTTAAATTGGAGAGAGCCATTTGGACACAACTACCAGACTTTTAAAGGAATTTTTAAAATAAAATGCTGTCATTAAAAATGACAAATGTAGATGCTTACATGGTATAAATACAGATACCTATATCTGAATTAATCATCTGCACTCCCTTTATATTCACTGAGGAGAGATAAACATCACTGAAGGATAACAGAACAATTGGAAGACATCTAAATCAGACCAGATGTTCTCTCTCATGTATTTCTCTCTGCTAATTATGAAGGAACTTAAGAAAGTTACCACAGTTGTTGAAATCTAACTCTCAAGTTAGCAACCCTCCACTTGGTAGGTGAAAGCTCCCACACAAAGGTGTGTGGCTGGACTAGGCATGCTTTGGTGTCCCTTCTCAGCTAGATTTTGACTCTATGAAAGTTATGAAAGTTATGGAGGGAAATACCACTAGACTTCAGTCAACATACACAAGTTTTCACTCCTAAAGTTCTCTATGGTAGCCTATAAACAAGAGCTAGGTATACAAATAAGAGCTGTGAAGAGTTTTAGCAAGGTCTCCATTGGGAGGTTTTGCTATCCAGCCTCTTTCAGATAAGGAAGTAAAAAAACCCAAAAAACAAAAAACGACCAAACCAACAACAACAAAAAAAACCCAAACAAATAAACAAAAAAAACCCAAAAACCCCACAAAAACCCAACCAAAAACCAAAGAGCTCATGGTTGTCAATATCTTTAGGCTGGCAAAATCAACTGCAATACCAATGGATAAGCATTTGCAATAGCTTAGTTTACACCACATTGAAATATTACTATATATCTGGTAGGCAGATTATTTTGAGCCCCCACAACCATCGTTAAAGCCTCAATACTTTCTCGAGTAGATTAGCCTATGACTCTTGACCTTGTTGACCTGATTATGCTGCCACACCATCTTGACATCTTTTAATGTAGGTTGGTAGCTTGCAGGCTGGTAAAATCTCTACAGCCATGACGTAACTTTACCAACCCCAGCACTACCTTGAACTGTGATGCAGTGCTGGAAAAAAAGAGAATAAATTGGGGTACTTTCATCTGATCTTCATAGTTATATTAACTGTAGTAGCAGTACTCACAGCATTACCGTTTCATCATGCAAAACAGGTACAGAATGGCTAAGGCTGCTGTCTCTCCAAGCTTATCAGGTTTTATGGGACACAGATGGTTAACAGTAGATGCAAACTGTAGTGAACTTCTATTAGTACTTTACAGCCTCAAAAGAAGGAAAAGCTGTGCGAGAAGTGACAAATATATCCACATTCATGTCCTTTTTTGGTGATAGAATAATACACAAATGGGAAAATAAAACCAAGCCCCAATTCTGAAATTACTTGGAAATCCCTCCTATGCAAATAAAGTGCAGATGTTCAAAGTAGCATCAATGAGGAGCTCTGCAGCCTAGGAGTTTGAATCCTGTACTTCTACCAACTTTACTGATAAAAGTGATGTAGCAGACAGGCTGCAAGTTACTACATACTATTTTCAACATGATGTCTCCAAACCAGCTCAAAAATGTACAGAAGATTAAGACGTGCAGTAATTTGTAGCGGAGCAGCACTGAAGTCCCTGTGGTTGCTAATACCAGCGGAGCTGAAGTGCCATTTCAAAAAGCAGAACTGTAGCAGGTTCAGTTCAGGCAAACTGAAATGTACACAGTTAACTGAAGAAAATAAAATTTTCTTGAAGTTGGGATGGCTAAGAGCCAGGGAGGCATGGAGGCTCTCCAGTCCACTGGTCCCTTCACATTCGCGAGTACAACAAAAATACTCCAAATACCATTTCTCTTCAGGCTTACCCAACACTGAAAATACTTCCTTGCTGTCCAAAAATGATCAAAATATTCCTTTAGTTTCCACAGTGCAAGAGATGAAACATTTTACTAGCTTTTGCCAAAATCATAGCTGTTGGGCAGTCATCTTAAATATGTGCAGTAATATTTTACAATGAAATACAAGTTTGCTTGAAAAAAGACACAACTCCACACTAAGCTTTATCCCCAGAAATGCTCACATGCAAACTTGCTTAACTAAAAGAACAGTTCAGTTAAACTGTACATGCACTGTGATTTATGCATATAGCCAAGACCTTCCTTGATTGTGAAGGACAGTATTACAGCTAGAGATTTAGGTATAAACATACATACCCTGTTTCTAACCATCCCTCTCTGGTCGTCTAGCTAACCTGAGACAGAGATAAGATCAAGATCCCAAAACACAAATTACTACATCTTTTCTTTCAGTTCTCGACATGTTTGATGCTGCAGCTAAATCAATCCGATGGCTAGCTGCTGCCAAATGTCAGCCTCCCACTCCCCCCACTGTCACATGTCTCCACCCCTTTCTTACTGGTACTAGGAAACCTCTAACCATGGAGCAACTTACTTCAAGGAGCTACAGTGATTAAATTCTTCGTTTTTCTTCTTGGTTTAGTTTTCTCACTGTTTGGGTCCCCAGAATATCTCCCCATGAGGTGAGACAAATACCAGTGCAGAGAAAGCAAGCTGGTCTTTATGTTTAGCCACAATATGGAACTGCATCTTAAGAAGCATCTCCTCTGCAAAGACACAGCTAATCACAGAGCTTTTGACCACTCAGCTTTTGCAGATGACCGCTTTACTTAGAGTACTAAGTCACAGCGCTCTTTCACAGCTATTCCTTTCTTTGGCTCCATTACAGCCTTACACTGCTCACACAAAACATGTTTACTGAGACACAAAACTATAACATCATTTTGGGAGGATCTGTTTGTCTCCTTCAGCTGGCAAAAAAACCTTAAAAACCCAAACCAAACCAAACAAGCCAACCCCCAAAACCCCATCTATTTGAATCATATAACCCCTGGGATCCTGAATCCCAGGGAATATTTTGTTTTACTGCTAAAAAGGCAAAGATTTTACACACTTGCAGCATCACCCAGATCATTTGATGAAGGTCACGGTCTCCAAGCTCAGTGTCCTGGGCAACCTCATGCAGAGACACAAAACTGCCTGAATTAGCTGTAACAAGTCAGTAAAAATAATCTTGGCCTCAATATAGACAGCTCAATCAAGATAGCTGTGCAAAGTGCAGAAGAGACCTAGAAACAGGTTCAAACGATCATATGATTCTGTCACTTTTAAGCTTCTAAGCACACTGGTAAGAAGGATCAGTTTCCTGCATCTATTTAGTTCACTTAAAAAAAAGCACAACTTAAAGAACAACTGAGCACACGCATAAAAAGACTGTGTGCTACATGCTTTTCTCGTCGTATGTCTACTAAAGTCCGTGAGTCTATGGTACCCATTGCTACATCTTGTATCAGCTTAGATACCAGTAACCAGAGGACATCACGGTTGAGTAGGACCTTGCTGACATCAATGGGTTCCCATGTTTGGCACGTCCAGATAAAACCCAGCACGTGGGTGGAGCCTCAATAGATTCCCATTACTTCACAGGTGAAGATCTAGCCTTTCACATGTCTACACCAAACACCAGCAAGGGACTCCTGAATTCCAGACTTGTAGGCTGGAAAAAAGTCCCTGTCTACAAAGCCAAGGAAGAAACAGCAGAGAGAAGAAAACCTGGAGCTTTCAGTTGTGAAGGGAAGGAAAAGTCTGCAGCTGTAGAAAATGATCCTTTTCACTAACATGTATTATATGCTTTCAACCTCATGACAATATTTAAGGTTGTAAAGGTTATTTCCATCAAAAGGAAGAAATTATGATGGATGATGAAATATCAAAAGAAACTCTTTTCCCCCTCTCAATAGTAGGATAAAACAGGGCTCTCTTTTTCTATTCACAGTTCTGAGATCTGTGTCTGAAAGACTCTCATGCCTTTCCCTTCATGCACTTCACTGCCATTTCCTACTTTCCAGCACAAATGCACAGTTTCCCAGTTATTCCGTAAAGCCTAGTATTTGTAGCCTACCTAGTGCTTGATGATGTCTTTTACTTTTTCAGTTCCCACTAAATGGAGGGGCAGGTATCCTTTAGACCGAACAAGAAGTTACCCGCAGCAGCGTCAGCTTCAGCAAGGCTAGGATGTGGGGGCTGACACACACGCTGCCCCTTTCCCAGAGCAGCTCCTGTTTCAGCTTTTCCTGCAGTACCCTTGCTATCGAAATCATCACATTCAGCACAAGCATGAAGTTACAGACAAAATTAATCAGCTTTAAAGAAAGTTTGTGAGATGCAAACACAACCTTCTTCTAGAAGGAGTCAAGATTTTTTTTGACAGTTTCTATTCTGAGGAGCTGCATCACGTAAGTGAAGGCTCTGCACTTCCATCTCATGAGAGGGCAGCAGCTGTAGGCTACAGACAAGGGGAGAGAAAATGCTCTTTGGGGAATCTGACTGACAGAACTGCCAGCTAAATCAGGCCATTTTAATGAAACAGTGATTATTTGCATTCACCCATGAAATGTGTTATACTATATCCAAAGAACTTTATGTATTTAGTGGTGGTTTGTTGTTGTTTTTATGACTTTGTTAGACCTTAACAAGGCAATGCAGTTGGTATCTCCTGCAAGTACTTTGTAAGACATGGCTTATTCCTGGTGTGGAAGAAAGGAGATTTAACGATTTTTTTTCCTGCAAACTTTGTGGAGACTCAGAGCACCATATCGGTAAATTCAGCTCTGCTGACCTCAAGCACTCCAAAACCGTCAGTCCAGTTGCTTTGACTTCCAAAACATTGAGGCAACAAGCACAGAGGAGATATAATTGTAAGTCTTCTAGTTTGTTTGGTTTTTTTTAAATTTAAGTTAGTATTCCTAAGTTTCTTGCTGCAATGACAGAGACATGAAATGTTGACTTAAAAAAAAAAACAAAAGTGGCAGAAATTCTCACAACCACATAAACTGAAAACCTAAATTTAAAGAATCTCCCCCAAACCCTACAAACCAAAACCCACAGCTATGACAATTTTTATGAAAGTGGAATAACAATTGAAGTGAAATTATCAGGAATCATTAAGATAAGAAAGAAGACATTGTTCTCCTATAATACTTCATTCAACAGGGGAATCTACTATTGAAAAAATAAATAGCTTCAGAATTATTGAGACAAATTCACAGAAGAAAGATTCAATCAATCACTGTTAAAATTATTGAGCTAGATGCAATTTATGGTTTTAGAATCCCTAAGCATTAGTGGTTGTAAAGGTATAGTCAAAGGTAGCATCTGACGTCTGTACTGAACAAAACAGACAGACAGTACTTCTTTTCTTCTACTACTGACCATTGTGTATGGTGTACTGACTTAACGTGTATATTTTTATGACTGCTTTTCATGTCCTTATGAACTAACTAAAAAAACCCATCATCAAATCTGCTAGAAATAATTCTGGTGATATCAACTATAAGGTTTCTGGACAGAAACTGAGAAACTTAAGTAATACGTAAGAGGCACAGTCCAGATTTTCCTTGTAGGACTATAGCTACATATGCATATGTACGTATACATATAAAAGTAGTATCTGCTCTCTTGTGTAAAGGGAGAAAAATAATCTGAAATAATTGACTAAGCAACAATTTTTCAGGCTAGCTACTGTTTCCGATAAAACACATTAAACACAGACCAACAGTATCTATGTGGGGTAATGGGGGAGCAAAGGAAGAGCTCCATAATGATCATTAGCAGAACGACATGTCAAAATTAAAACACGCATCAGTGCAGTTACCCAGTAGCTGGTGTAGTTGCCTGCAGTCTGACCAAACTAGATGCGAGACTGCCCTAGATAAGGAGATGTACAGCACCATTAACGTGGCTCCACATTCAGCTCACCTCCAGTCCTGATCAGTGGGGTCTTGCTCGTTCAAACATTGCACTAGTGCACGCTGGAGGGTGCCTGACCTCGAGAAGGCTTGCAGCAGGCAAGCCGGCCCCACTGAGGAAATGAAAGAAAGGTGGTTTGCAACAGTGCAGACCAACGCGGCCATCTTGGAGACGGGAGACAAGATTATTTTAAAATAAATATTCCAATTTATTATTCTTGGTATCAGTCCAAGTTTATGTGGGCACCAGCATCAACATACTGGCAATGCTGGCAATGGCCTTATTGGTATATGAACATTTAGCAGGCTCAGGTTTAGTTAATACTGACCACATCTTCCAAATTCACAGCAAATAGAGAAGTTCAAGGCTGTCAAGGTTGGCCAGAAGATCTGTTATCCTGCTTGTGCACATAAGCCTGCTCTGAGCAAATTACTTCGAGGCATTCAGACAGTAAACCTGTTACACAACACTCATGAGCTACAACACACATTTTTATAGAAAGAATAAATGTACAAATAAACCCGTATCAGGATATCACTCTTGAAGTAAAACAGCTGGACCACCATATTGGAAACAGTGAAAAATGGATACGTTAGGGATGTCATTTGATAAGCAAACACCTTGAGGAAAGGCAGACAGGACGTATAAACCAACCAATAAAAACTTGTTTTTTTCACAGCAGTGTCAGGTATTTACACGTAATGACAGCCTCTGACTTAGCAACAAGATAAACACCAGGCTGCCAGGAGCCATCACACTGCTGGTACTCCGATACAGAAAAGCAGGTATAGGGGAAATGTATTTACTGAATCGTCCTCTGTATCTATCTTATTGTCTTCACAGAAGAGCACTGCTTCAGGATTAAATTTCTTGGGAGATAAATAAAAATACTGCCTGTTTTTAGTTTGTAGTTGCTAGCAAGAAGTTTTTCCACTGAGGTAACCTGCAAACGTCATCTGGTTATATGTATGCAAAATCTTAATACAGGAAAAATAAAACTATAGAACTGCTGCATCCACTTACTCTATTTTTGTGTTTAAAAAATCTTCTTTGATATTATTGTAATATTTAGTAACACATAAGAGTGTAATTAACCCAGTTGTTAGAACTATCTACACAGGAAACATACAGAGGAACTTTGAGCCAATTCACCAGCGCTAATAATCCATAAAAGCACCCAGTAATTCATTTCAAGCAAAACCATGCCAGTTATTGAAGCTGTAGTTGCATGGTCTTATGGGGAAAAAACAAACAAAGGAAAAAAAAAACCCCAGTCCACAAAATTTTAAGTTCTTCTTTTTCAGATTGGATGAAATGAATGATGATACGGAGGTTACAAGTGTAACCCTGGCCAAATATCAATCATTTCAACTGAAACCAACCCGGCTGAATTAAACTAGCCCCTGGCAGAACTGACTCTAGAAGTGCTTATATGAACTGCTCTGCCAGAAAAAAGGTGAGTGAGGTGGGAACACCCACTAAGGAAGCGTGGAAGTCATAATTTATCCTAGCTGCTCTTCCAAATCTGGCCTGGCTGATAAGCAATGGGTACCTACTATACTTCTTACTCAGAATAAGACAGAGTGTTTTATTTGCAGGACCACCTCCACGTATTACTACAGCTTCCCTTTCCCCATTAGTTAAGATGAGAGACTAGGGGAGAGAAACACATGCACTGACCTTATAAACACTCCAAATTTAAAGCAATGGAAAAAACCCACTAGTTGCTCTAACAGAAATATCAGTTAACGTGCCAAACTACAAAAAAAAGCCACCAATAATCTGATGTGAAAAAACACTTTTCACCATGGCACATAAATCCATAAACTGGAACTTGAGTGAAAAGCAAACCAGCCAACCAACCCAGCTTTCAAAGTAAGTATATTAGCAGAATAGACAGGAGGGTTACTTTTATACTCTAGGATAAGAATCTATAATTATATTACAATCAAAGCAATTTTTTTCTGTTCCCATAATCAAATTTCTGAAACAAACTTCTTGTTCAACCCTTCACAACCTGCTTATAGCCAACATAATCCCCTCAAGCATATAAAACATTAAAATTTTCATTGGTTGTTGAAAATGCAGTGACTGAGTACTGTTGGGAAAGGAAAAAAAAAGGCAGAAAAGTTAAAAACCAAACAAACAAAAAATCAAACCTAAACTCTGTAATATTGCATTTATCAGTGTGGGTCAAGTCACAGACATATCTCAACAGCAGCATTCACCTCCAAAAATAGTATTTAGCTTGGGATGAACCTAGCGCAGCAGTTAATGTGTGCAAGGGCTGTTCAGTTCTATCCTCAGTAAGTTAAAAGAGCTGTTTCAGAGAAAGACATTTGTCAGTTCCTCATCTGACCTTTAAAGAGAAGCCCTTATAAAATTTACTCACGTCTTCAAGACTACAAATCATCACAGCTTTGCTGACTTTTAGGCCATCTACTACTTCACTGAGAAGGGGCACTTCCGTTTACAGCAGATTTCCCTCTTTTTCTGCTCCTTTGCCCCAAGGTGAATTGGCAGCGCTCTTTTACAGTCCTTTTCCCTTAACAGGCCGTTATGGGCCTTTGAAACCCTGACAACTTTTGCTGAGAACATTTCCTAAAGCCAGCCTGTTCTGGGTTATGCTGATTCACACAACTGGTTTAAAACTCTTTAGACTTCACAAGGCAAATTACTCATCGTTAACTAAAAATAAGCATCCTTCAGAAGTACAGGCTAAATGCCATAATTGCAAGATCATTTTAATGGTTTATTCCGAGGGTTTAAAGTGATTTGGGTTTATTTTGTTGGCAACGATGCTAACAGGAGCTTTGGGTTTGGGTTTTTTGTGTTGTTCTTTTGAAGAGCGTAGCAGGACTTTATTTTAAAAGAGTTAACGATGTGATTCGCTAAGCCCTCTCCCCTGTTCCCAGACAGCCTTATCCTCAACTCCTTGCTAACTTTTTAAAAGTGATAAAGTAGACATTTTTACAGAAAGACTTCCCCTTATCTCAGAATATCAGGCTCACTGTGCAGCCAGTCACATCTATGGAGGAGAAATTATAGCAGGCAGGAATAGAGAGGGGAGAAGGGGGATGCATATGTGTGAATGGCCAGCAGAGAAAGTTTCGCAAACAAGAAAACAATTGCCTTGAAAGGGGAACGGCACTTTTTCAACACTAACTGCCCATCTCAAGGGGGAAAAGCAGGCGTAGGGAAAAAACCAAACCAAAACAAAAAAACCCACCACAGCAAATCCTCCTTACCTTGTCTCCAGTTTTTAAGACGACTCAATTTGCTACCCAAGGAAAATGAGTGTGCCAATGCAACCAACCTGCCTCCCTTCCAAATTGCTATATTTAAGGCGCTGCAAGCACACAATTATTTATAGCCATATTCCACTCTGTGTTGATTAATTTGCCAGATTGCTGTTGAAAACAAATCTGTAAAAGACAATTTTTAAAAACTAGACAAAGACAAACCTGTGTCTTGCCCTCTGAATGAGGCAACATGAGACAGTGAGCAAGGACTGAGGATGGAGGGTAGAAAAACACCCACTATTAGACTATTTCGTTCAGTCAAATCCTAACACATTTCTGCTCCTGCTGTTTTCTAAATATAACTGGATATACCTGAACCTGGCCTCCAGTAATTAAGATCACTTTTTATAAAGTATCTATTTAGTCTGAAGGAAGTAAAAAGAAGTGTTTATGTAATTTTCAAAAGGTAAGGAAAATTTAGTAAGTGCATTATAAACTCACTTTTGCTTTAGCACTCTGTGATCAATTAGTCCTTCTTCATTTTCAGTTGAGCACATATATTTTTTCTGCTCCACAGGACCAGAAGAATTTAACATCTGTCTGTCAGTAGCCCTGGGAAAAAGAAAATTTCCACTGTCAAGTTTTATGCAGTTTATACAAAAGAGGTATTTTAGGGTTCTAAAATACCAGTGATAGAAAATGAGAAAAATTAACATATTGAATAGTCATGATTTTATGTGATGTTAATGTCTCTTAATCAACCTCTCAGCTCAATTATCAAACTCTGACAAGTTAAAAGTAAAACTGTAAATACTACTACCTAGTGATAGCCTAATTACTACACAGTTACAAAACCCAAGAAAATAAACCTTCTTGGGGTTGCAGGATAACTGCCAGCTCCATAGCCTGGCATCTCCTCATCTCTGGGAATAACTAACCATTACAATATGCTAGGGGTGGGGTGAAAGAACGATTTACACAGTATTGTAAGGCAGTTTCTATTCAGCTAGAACCTTGAACACTTGTTTCTTCTGGAGGTTAAGTCCATCTTGAACCTTCAAGGCAGCTTTGCATTACTTCAACCCCCCTAGAAGATCCCTGAATGCCCCCTGGTCTCAAATCCCACTGTTCCTGGTTTTTTGCTCCAACTCTTGCCTGTCACCAGCACTGAAAACTCGAGATATCCACTTTGCTACGTGCCAGTCCAAACTACTCCTTTCCATTCAACCCTTCCATCCACCTCTCTCCCTCCTCATTTTCCTGTTATTTCTTTTCTCCTTCTACTGGTAGAAGCCAACATCAACAGTTTTACCCTGCACTGAGGGAAAGGCAGGGTTAGGATAGGGGTTCCTATTACACTAACAAGAATCTACAGCAGCCATCAACCATAGCAGGGGGACCATAGCTTCCTTTCTGTAAATCATTTCCTTGGAACCTCTGAACTCCAAAGATGCCTTATAAAATGTTCCAGCCTCAGCTGCACTCAGACATGAAAGGTATTAGCATTTGCCAAGTTTATAAGGGCAGTTTCCCCTTTTCATGAATCAATATGTCTTTTTCAGCTATCCAGTTAAAACCAGAAAAATCCAGTATGTTCTCTATGTGGCTCCTAGAAACAATTGATCCTGGAATTGGAAAGCCTCTTGTTATCTGGTAACATCCGTCTGAGCTCCTCAAACGCATATAAACACAGTTTCTACTGCATGACCCAGAACGCTTCTGCCTTACCAGTGACAGGCACAAGATGTTATTTCCACATCCTAGTCCAAACTGCTGGAGATGTAAGTCACATTCGGTGTCCTTTCAATCCAAGGACAAATTCAAATCCATTACTTCCACATAGAAAGCGTTCACCTACCATATTCAAAACTCCATGTCCAGCTGATGACTTTCTATCTGTTCCTATCAGAGGTGAGCTGAGCACAATTTACACGCGGTTTGAAGATGTGCTAAGGACACCAGGATAAAGAGGCAGCCAGCCAGGATCGCACCAGCAAGCACTGGGGAAAGCATTCATGCAAGAAATACAACAGAGGAATACTGCTGACAGCTCTTGGAAGCTCCACAGCTGTTTCACCTTACCCAGAAGAAGATGGCTGTGGTGCTGCTTTCTCCCCTGCTCTGAGCAATGCTGTCTCCACCCTGGCCCTAGTATTGGCAGGGTGAGCTAGTGCTGGGAACTGGCCTGATGGAGAAATAATTCTGTAAAACAGAAAAGGTGGTGGGTTTTCACCTGGGCTCAAGCACCGCAGGAGAAGGGCTAGGAACACGCAGACTCAGTTTTTATAGTTGTCCCGTGCTGCTGTGGGATCACACTGTCGGCTACAGGTGCTACTAACAGTGAAACTTAGGGCAGTGACTTTGCTTATGCAACCCAGACTGCCATTCAGCCTGATATCGCTGAGTGACAGAGGAAATGTGAGTTCATTTCACAGTTAAGGTGGATCTGTGAATTTTTGGTTTTGTCACATATTCTGTTTGTGTCAAAGCAGCTCACAAAGAAAATAATTTTATTACATTTCTTCAAAAGAGTGTCTCATACATGTACATATTTTAGTCATGAGCCCCTGAATTAGGTCAAAAGAAATTTTTCTTAAAGGACTTCGTTCAAGATGTACTGAATAGACAAAATAATTTCAAACTACATCACTAAGACAAGCACTCCAATTGTTAAGAAGTGACAGTTACAGATACCTGCACATGAGGATACAGCTTTTAGTTTTACAATAAAGTACTATTCTTACCGCAGAAGCTTTTCATCATTCTACACCCCTACCTGTGCAGAATATCTTGATTTTTTCCTCATCCTAAAATACATGACAGAATGCATTTCTTAATTGGTTTTGAGTTTTATTCTCTGGTTCTTGACTCTGACACAAAAAATATTTCAGAAACAGCAGCTTATTTACCTAACTTCCCTGTAAACAGAGGAATACCAGCATCTCATTTTCCAGGGAAGAAGAGTAGGTAGGGAAATATTTTAAAGTAAGTTATATTCAATAATATTTGAGATTTCCAGCATTTTATTTTTTCTGGAGCCTGCAGAGCTTCACAGAAAAGCTATGCCCTCACACTATTGCAACAGCATGCTCTTTGTGACACAGTAAGGCCTTATTTGTAGGACTTGAGAAGTACACAGGGAACAGTCACAGCTGAGATGTAGCCTAGCCAGACATCCCTGACAAAGTCAAGGATGAAATCTAAACATCCAAAGCAGCGTTCAAACTTCCCTAAGCATAAGAACACATTTTGTTCTGAAATCCCCTGCTGAAATCACTACGGATCTACCACACTTTGGATGAAGTTCAGGGCCCACATACAGTAGTGTTCTTCACAGCAGACACCTGCTCTACCTCCAAAGAGGGAGCTTCCTATAAATCAAGCGAGGTAGGACCCTGGTGCAGAGAACTGAGACTGGCTGTGATTTATACTTCAGGTCTATATATCATACATGCGGTGACATTGTCTTCTTCCTGCACCCCTATTCCCTCCAGTGATGCAGGACCATTTACCCACAGGGTTTTATAAATATTTCCACAAGGACAAAAAGATGTATCCATGTGAGCAGTTTAATTCTGCTAATGAGTGCAACTTGGTTGGACATAATCCAGTCATCACCATTTACCATCCTTTGGTTTGCACTGTGAAGTCATCTCAGAGTGCACAACCTGGGCTCCTTTTGGATGAAGGCAAATGCTACAGAGAGTGCTCTACAGATCTACTCCTACTGGGCTACTACAGTGTACTAAGGCAGGCTTAGTGCTAGAGTCCTCTCCTTTGAAAAAAGAAAACATTTTGCATCCATGGCAAGACATTCTCTACTGTCAGAATTCTTAGGCTTAGAAGAGACCACTCTGAGAGCTCAGCGTGTCTCTTCTCAGCCAAGACATCCAGAAAAAATAATCATGCAAGACTTACAATAGATCAGAATGGAGGGGGGACATGGGGGGAATGAACCAACCAACCCCAAAACCCCAAACCAACCCACATCAAAACACCCAACAACAACAACAAAAAAACCCCCGACCAAACCACAAACAACCTCTGCCACCCCCCAAAAGAAACCACAAACAAACAAACACACACTGCTCAACCAAAAGCCAGAACATGCTCAGTGAAAGCATTGTTTTCTAAAAAAAACCCACCCTATCTAGTTCCACACAGTGGGATTATTAAATGCTTACATCTAGAGTGAATTCAGAGCTTCCTTTGAGAGACTGAATTTAAATACACCTGTGACACAAACATTATCTCTGGCTAAATCACGATTTTACTCCAAGGCTTCCAAACATTTAAGAGTAAGTGCTTCAAAAGCTTAGTATCACCAAGTCAGAGAATTTTAGCTATAGTGAAAGTTTGACGATGCTTCATCCAGATGAAAACTAGGTCCCAGAATCAGAAATGAAGAGCAATTTAAATTAATTAGTGGTGTTGTTAAGGAATGTTGATGCCCTGTTTAAAACCACAAGGTAATAACCTCATTTTGCATTTCCCTGTTGTTAGAGATATTCAAAGTAAGAAAAACAGTTACAATTTACAGCTGTAGAGCTACTAAATGCCTGTTTTAAAATGCTATGAAGAGAATACAACTATACTCAGACTGATATTTTCTGTGCCATGAACCAACTCACCCACTGATTACTTCTGGAAATTTTGGAGAAGCTGTTTCACAGTAATATGTAAGGGATTCCAGCCCACTTTTTTGTTGCTGGTATTTATTAATCAGGTCCAGCAGCACTGCCTGATGCCCAATCTTCTTCACCAGCTGCTGCACCATACGATCATTAAGAGCCAGAAGAGCTGCTCCACTTACTTCCTCTTCTGCAGATTGAAGGGGATTAAAGAATTACTGTAAAATAACTTTACAGTAACATTCTATATGCCTAAAAACATGATGATGGAGGACAGGTCAAAGGCAAGGCGCTTTCTACTGCTGATGGTCTTCAACTGCTAAAAAGATGTCCTTTCCCAAGCAGTGCCAGGAGCCCTAGTTACTGGCCAGATACCTTCCCCTAACAAAAAGCCAAGCCTGAAACATAGAGAAGCAGTGAACTGACCCTTTTAATTCTTTAAATCAGGCCTCACTTAGACCACAGCAGACTGTTACTTCATTAATGAAGGAAAGCAAGCTTTTTAAGAGAGCACACAACAAATAGCTTGTTCACATAACAGTTTCTTATGCGCTCTTTTGTAGAGTGTTTATATACTCAACTATAAAACATTTACACACTACAGTTGCATTATTTCAAAAGATTTATACAATGTAAAATAGGCCCTGTCAAGTCTTTTAAACTGCCAGCTCAGATTCAAGAAGGTGTTTCTATTTATATACAGGCTTAATCTCATCCCTCAGCATTTCTCAGAGACTTCACAATAAATCTGCACACTTATTTTGATTTTTCAGATCTATGTCAGTTCTCACTCTAATAAATTTCTGTAAGAGTCTGAAGTTATCATATATATACATGCCCCAAAACAAGGTAGGCAATGCCATTAAAGGCACAGAAAGAAATACTAAACAAGCCCCACACAAACAATAAAAATGCTTACCACGAAACTTAGGAACTAGTTCTCCTAAATTTCTCTGTCTCAACCAGTTGCAGACTTCATCAACCGACCAATTTTCCATCTTCAGGTGTTGCAATGCTAAATTTCACTGTGAAATGAAAGGAGAGGATTATTTTTATGCTGAACTCTAAACTGAACTCCAATATTTCATCTGAAAAAAAATGCACTTAGCAAAAGCCATTACATTTACAAGCTCTGAACAAAAATAGTGCGAAATAATCCAACTAATGCCTGTTGCAAGTGGCAGTTTCCTTGAATCCCTTTCTTCACCTCCTCTCCCTTCCCTGCTTTCCCTCTGCTGTAAGACACAGCCTCATTCCTTATAAAATATGACCTGCTCCAGTACCATTAACACCCAGGTTTCCACACGGAGAAGAAAAAAGGTGTGAAATTCACCACCACCACGCTCATCAGGAAATGGCTGACATTTTACAGAAAGAAAAAAAAAAACACCATCAGATAAGAGTCTGTCACATACATGTTTATAGTAAATCAAGCACCTTAACCCTCTCTGCACCACCAAGCAGGTACTCAAGCAAATATTTAACCCTCAATTACCAACAACGAGGGCAATAAAGCTCCTGGAAAATGGAGGGGAGGGGACTACTCCTCCTGTTATTTGCTAGTCCCATCCTTCAGGCTCCAGCTCACCCTGGGAAGATGCAGCGACTGCCCTGGGAAGGAGTAGTGGGGGGACACCCTCCCCGGGGTCTGGTGGGTCTGAGGCATGGACCCCAACCCCGACCCCTGGGTGAATCCAGTACGTCCTGAGTGTTCTTTCCCCGAGGGACTGGCCTGAATGGCGAAGGGGGTACATCGCACACCAAAAGCAACAGCAACCTCCTCAAGGGAAGATTACTTATAAAAGCAAAGCTTGTCCTACTCTGCCAGTTCCTTGATGGCTGAAAACTCTCTCTGAGGGTGATTTTCTTATTGTAGTGTTTTAGCTCTACTGCATAAAGGAGCACCAAGTGCTCCATGGCTATACTTGCAATCCACAGCAAACAGCATCAGAGGAAATTTTTCAAGCAAGTTTTTCAGATGAGAGCATGAGTGGCTGGCATCATTGGCCAAACGCTCCCTTGCTTAAAATACATCCAGGCACCTACCCTGAGCCTGCAGTGAACTCCAGGCTAATGTAAGGATTCACCCACACAAACCTCATCTGGTCCACTGCAGACTACAAAAAAAAAAAAAAAAAAGCACACCATCTTTGAATGAAAACATTTCCGTTTTCATCCTTCAGCAACAGAGATCCCCAGAATAGATGCACTTCAGCTTATGCTGTTGTGCCAGTAGGCTGCAACAACTTAAAAGGGTTAAGTTTAACAGGAATGTCTTTCTGCATTACATGAGCGGATTTAATTTGATATGACAACAGTAGCCATACAACTCCTCCCCCAGGCTAAGCAGCAATAACAGGGTGTGAAAAGTCATTATTTGTTGAGAACTCTGGTGTAAATTAAAAATCACACCTTCCTGTCACACTTCTTACTTCCTTGCAATGAGTAGGGCCCAAAAAACCACAAAACTCCAAAAACTTGAAAGATAAAACCAAACGCAAAGCAGAAAGATACTTGCCTTACCAACCACGCAGCGTAAAAGTAGAGAGATACATTAAAATGGTGGAAAGGTCACTGCTTCATCCTATAAGACTAACATCCTAGAACAGTCCTGCCAACGCAGACATGCAGATACCAACGTTTCAAAGAGTGTCAAGCGAATTAAAGCCATGCACAACAATATGCACATTTAGCCCTATGTGGCTGACTTCACAGCAAAATGTCCGTTTGCACGTGGAATGAAGGCTGTACGCTTTAGGGGAAAGGAAGTGATGACAGTTGAGAGGTTGTTTTAAAAAAAAAAATTCAGATTATCTGTGTTAAGGGTCACTACACACAGATCTCTTGAAATATTTCTCAAAAGTTATTTCACTTACTAGCATATACTATAGATAAAGGATCTAGAAAAAGAGCACACTAGTCTTCTAGCAGCGTTATGGAGGCAACAAGAAAGACTGAGCATGGATGCTGATACTTGTCTTCATTAAGGACTCTATTACAGTAGCATCAAAAGACTATCCAGTGGAGGGTTCCCTGTCCTCAGTGTGGTAAAACACATGAATAATTGTATTCTTAAGTCAAGTCTTGAAAGTCAGAACAACAAAAAAACAACAATGGCAACATTTTAAAGACAGACAGTATTTTACCAATTTACAGCATAACTTCAAGTCACGTTCAGAACAGTTCTAAGCACGAGTGATCAGTTTTTGTTAATAAATACAGCCAATCACTGGGACCCATTTCTTCAAACACCCAGGGTGACTGTCTATCATTAGGACTTAACCAGCCCTGTAATGAATTTAATGAAAATTATTTTTCCTTGGTCAGGTCAACATTTGCTTGTACTGTAAAATCCTTCAAGACTGAAGGATGAAAATCTTGGGTTTTAATCAGATTAGGCTAAAGACCTATCTATGGCACAGATTTCTGCTGATGTAGTTGGTCAAACAATAGCAAGAGATGAGGTTCCTGACCAGCATGCCTGTGCTGGCAGGAGATCCATACTGCACGTGCATTAATTTACCACACAGCCTGTTTTACAACAAAGACATAATGAGCTACCATCAACTTGAAGTGACACTTCTAAATGAATAAACCCGTATGTCAAAACATTTTAGACAGGAAAGGTGAGTTATTATAGCTACTTTATATGTTGACTTGTGAGAAAGAGTCTATGGCATCACAGACTACAAATACATCAGACTTTAACAGGCCGCTATGTGGATGTCAATGGGGTCAGAATTAAGGCTAATTTTAGAACATTTTAGTACAAGAGTGAGGAATGTGATGTGTGTGTATCTATACGTCACAGATATGTGGTTCATTTTGTACAGGGCCTGGTCTCAAAGTTGCAAGTGTGATGAGTAGGAATTGATACATACCAAAGATAAAAGCAAAGTATCCTCCATGCATTTTTTTTATGGTATCGTATTTTGGTTTTAGTTTTGTATGCATTACAGAGATTTTATTTCCTTTTTCCACTTACTACCAGCCTATTTTTAAAATAATTAAAAATGTATTCAAGCAAATTTATAGAAGGCAGAATAATTCATCCTGGATCCAGTGCTGAGGTATAATGAAGAGAACACCAGTTGTCCACAAAACTTTTCAATAATATATAGGGAAATACTCCAAGAGAGCACCTCTGCCCCGCTCCTCCCCCCCCTCCCCCCACCATAGAAAATGACAACAACTTCTTGCTGACATTTATCAGGCTTATGCTAGCATGAAGCATTGCACTGAATGCTCACAGAATGGGCTGAATGAAGCAACGTGAGGGGTGGGAAAGAAAATTCAAATACCAGTGTAGGAGCAAATCTCAAAATGCACATTTCAGTTTCTCATTTCCATGCTATTGTAGAGTAAGACACATGCAGCTGCAAGATCAGGAGACATACAAATATACAGTAGATGCAAGAGAAAACCCTTATCACCTAAGAGTAAGGCTAAATAAGAAGATCTAGGAAGAAAACATGCACAACCATTACTCAGCTCTAGATAAAGAGGAACAAGCCAGACAGTCCTTCTAATCCTTGATCAGAGTTAAGAGGAATATCAAGAGGAACATATCTATCTATTGAACTTATCAAAGCATATATTTGCTTATGATTAAATATGCAGTTTCTAGTATCCAAGTTTTTACTGTATGAAATTTAAAAATATTTTCATCTGTACTGTCTACAGTCCTCCTGGAAAAATGAGCTGTCCCACTTCAGCAACATGATTCAAACCAAGCACCAAATTCTCCTCTCTGTTACAGCAGTACATGTTATTTGGTAATCTGAAAGGAAGAAAAGAAAGTGAATTTGGCTGTGTTTTAAGGTGATTTAATACTCATACAGGTGAGACTCTGTCTTGGCTATCACTGGCAAAAGTGCACAAGCCATGAAAGAATACATTTAGCTATACAAGAAAATCGCTTTATTTTTTTAAGTACACAACTTGTGGAAATTAAGCCCCTATAAAACCCAACCCTTTTAAACTTTAAGAAAACTGTGTCAAATTAAAAATACAAGGTTACTGGATATTGAGAACAAGAAAAGAAAAATCAAGTAAGAGTTAAAAATTCATGAATCACAAAAATGAAATCTCATACACCAAAAAGAAAGCAATCAGGCTGAAGGTCTTCGGTACAGCACAGGACTGCTTCAGAAAACTAAAGAAGAAAGTAATTTCTTCTTGTAAGTGATATCACACTGACTTTTCTTTTTTTCCCAGATAGAAGTACAAATTTCTCACCAGGACCATCAGTACTTTTGACCATGTCACTCTGTTGGCTTACCAAAAGACTCCAGCTCCTGTCACTGAGAATCGCAGAGACCTCTGACACTTAAGCCCTGCAGCGTGATTCCACAGGAGCCTAAATCCCAGCAGTCATGATCCAGCCCTCTTCTTTGCAGGTGTCTGTGTGATCGTGCATCCGTGTGATCGTGCATCCTTGTGATCATGCAACCAGGAGTTCAGGCTAAGCTGAAAACATAATTTTTTGGGTATGGGTGGGGTTTGGATGGATCAGTGTCTTTAACCAACTACCTGGCCAATTGGGTGAAAATAGATGGTGGAACCGTATCCCGAGATTCGCCCAGCAAGCCTAGAGAGGAAAAATGCATTATAACTATAAAGGTATCTGTCTTAATGGAGCATTGATTTGTAAAGTCAGGCCAGAAATCCAGACTGTCAGTAGCAATTTTACTACCTCCAAAAAAAATTGGGAAGTGAACCCATCTCCTTTCCCTCAAATCATTTTACTTGACTTATATTGGCTCTGCTTCTTGCAAGGTTACCCTTGCTCCCATTTGAAGCCCATTCAAGCTTTCCTGGTGAATAAGACTTATGTTAGTAAGAAATAGAATATGCATAATAATGAGGGTAATCCATTAATTACTGAGAAGGATGGGTGCAAGGTCCTATTATTTGCTTGCTGCACTATTGATTTAGAATCATAAATGAGTTCAGAGAGCTGAACCAGCAGACAGTCATAGTGACCTTACAAAAAGTGGTTAAGGGTAGCTGAAGATAAGGGCTTACCAAGTCTATTCTCAGGAAAAAGCGCAGTGGTTTATAAGCAGTTCTGTTGGCAGATCCTCAAAGGTGCTAATGTTTGACAAAGCTGTTCTCTGTTTTTCCTAAGGGATGGATACAGAAACCTTTTTAGCCTGGGTAACATCTAGAAAGTGATGCATATCCTTAAGTGAGTCTGCATAGCTGACCTATGACATATGTTGGGGTTCCCATGTGGAACCACATGACACACAGCATTTACATGGTTTTCCCAGCAAATGAGCACTTCTACACAGCACTTACGCATTCAATACACAAGATATGCTGTAAAATATATCACTTGAATTTTTTTTACATGCTCTAATTGTTCTTATTTTGTACTACATTCTACACTCAAAGTAAGATCTGTTCGGCCATGTTTAAACAGTGAAGCAACACACCAGTATAGTTGGTATACATTTTAAAGTGGAAAAAATATGTAGGATTTGTCCCTCAGGACTCCTTCCAGATTAACACGGAGTGCAACAAACAATTGTGCACGTCTTTTAAACTAGTCTTACATCAACGTAAGATTTTTTCAAACAGTGACACAATCATGTCCAAAGTCAGAATCTGGCCTCTCGCTGAGGAGGTTCTTCACTAGTCTCTATGAAAGGTACCAGCATCAGGCACAGCCACATGTCTGAAACAGCCAATCAACCCAAAAAATGCTACTAGCTAGATCCAGACATGTTTACCAGGCAGCGAAGAAACAAGAACCTAACCAAAGTTTTTTAATTGTCTTCGCATCTGATCAATTGGGTGAATCAAATGACTCGAGGGGTCAGAGTAACCGGGAAGACATACAAGAAAACCCTGAAACTGAACAAACTGCTCTCACTGGTAAAGACAAGCAGGTGTGCACAGTTCTGGCCAGCCAGTGAGAACCTGTCGAGAGGTCCCTTTTCAGGTGGTCACTGCATAACTGGGGAAACTAGTGCTTGCTACACTTTATGAATAATTAGTAGGACGCTCGCAGCTCATCAGCACTTTGAAGGAGTAAAGCAAGTGAATGGGTTTAAAGCACAGGAACCAGGTCTGACTAGTTCAGGCATAGACACCTCTGGTTTTTGTTTGGCTCCTGCTGAAGACAGACAGCCATGGGGTGGCTGGGGGCATGGCCACCACTTTCTGTGGGCTGCACTGGCCCTTCCCTTCTCCCTCAGTAACCTGGGCAGGACACCCCCGGGCAGGAGGAGTCATGCACCTCCCTGGTAACAGATACCAATTTCTTTTAGGAATCACATAGTCAAAGAGCAGAGCATCACTGCTAAGCAACATGGGCTGCTGCCTAGCACTTCTGGATTGCTATCTGAGCATGACTGAGGATTGCTGAATTATATGGTTACTAATCACTGACAGCACTCCCCCTCCAGTTTACCCATAGCACGAATATGGAGACAGTGATGAATAAATAAATTTTAACATATTTCACAGAGCACATTTTTTGTTTTGTACTACTAATTCATAATGATGGATGCAGTCAGTCATAGGTTTTTGTATTAAGGAATTGTGTTGGCATGTGAAGCCAGGTGAGGTGGGTATGATTGAGATAGATGGTAAAAACAAAACAGGCTGTCTCATAGGCCTAATTTATACACCAGAAGCAGCGGTTTAACTAATTTGTCATGCATTGGCACAAACTCTTTATGTACAGGGTCTTCTAAAGAATGAACTAAGTAGCGCATTAATGATCCAAAATAGATGTCCCCGTGGGGTGATTGCATTTATTTAGTTCACTGATGTTTAGGGCATACATAGCCCATTTCTTCAGTAGCCTGACAGTTAAGAATATTACCATACCAAACGTCATTACTGCCTACCGCCTGTGTGTTACTGTCTCCTTAACACATCCAGTTGAAGAAGTTCTGTAAACACATCTGATACAAGAACTTTAGCTGAAACCACCAATGGAAAGATAATATCTGCAAGATGGAAGTAGGGAAGTAGGGAGTTTGAACATCTGTAAGCTCCCATTGCTGTTTCTGTTATGATAGTGTAACCACGACGTAAGTAAAAGAATCCACAAGCCCTCTTCAGAGGACTGTTTGTCCTGCTTTTTGCCTCTTTTTCAGCTATGCTAATCTTTGAGGCCTTGGGAAAAAAAAAAGCAACAAACGAACCCACAAACCCAAGCCAAACAAAAAAACCCTAAGAAACAAACCTCAAACACATAAGGACCTATATATGTATAACCATTTGTTCTAGTGACAATGATGTAAATTTCCTAGTTGAAGAGTAGATTGAGATTGTATCCTTAGGCAGACTATAAATTTGTGAGCCCACATGCCCATTGACTGATGTAATCTACACTTCTGAATTACTTTTGTAAAGCAGAACACCTCAGTTTGAGAAATTCACTTCGAGTTGCCCCCAAGCCTCTTGGTTAGCATATAGGATACATGAAAACTACACTTAAATCTCTGCTAAATTTCAGATCAGGCTGAGCAGGGATTTGGGAATATGCTTTACACCTTCAGGCTGTCAGCCATTACAGACTGGGGTGGGATAGTGGTTTGGAGGGGAGGAGATGTCAGAAAAGGCCTGACCTCAGCTTAAATGCCTTCTCCAGGAGAGGGGACGGGTGAGGGTCTCAAGGGAAAGTAAAAACCTCACCCCAGGCTGAAGACAGGTAGATATAGCGCATTCAAAATAGCCACATAATGTTCGTTTTATGCTTGTCTGGTGAGTTAATGAAGTCAAACTTGTTTTCCAAAATAGCTGAAAGTAATCAGCCTTGTATTCAGTCTCAGGCAGTTACAGTGTATATGGGAAAATGTAAGGGTTCACTGATTCAGCTTTGTTCGCTCATTCTTGGCTCCTAAACCTACGCATTTTATAAATAAATCTTTTCTGACTGTAGGTCTTGTTTGCATTGCAGACCGTCAGACTGAAGCAATACAACACCAAAAGAAGTGTGAAATTCTTCTGCATGTGTCTTAAGTAGAGTGCTAATGTCAAAACATCATTTCATTGTTAAAATGCTAATAATTTAAGCAAATGCATATCCCAAGCAGCTCCACAAATTGCAAGTGATTTGTATTTGATTATACACACTGGCCAAATACAATAAAACATACTTTGGTATACATGGTTCAGCAGTCAAGGATAAGCAGTATATCAAGATCTTTTTTTTCCCCCTGCAAAGTCACATTGGTTGGCTTTAACAAAACCAGGAACGAAGGCACTTTCCTGCCCAGCAAATGGCACAGAGGTGCTTCTGTGATTGAAGGACAATGTTGCCATATCTACCTTTCATCTTTCTCTGGCAAACACCAGAACAATTCCAATTTGAAATAATTTTTATTTCCATAAATATATAACAGCATTGTTGTATTGATATTCCCAGTCACTGTTTTCTCATTTGCATCATCCTTGGGTTCATACCAAAAGAGAGCACAGACAGCTTACTCATACACAGCCAGTATATATACACTCACACACAGATATATTAGTAAGCTTTTCTGGATGCAGTAGTATAAAGATAGGCATACAGACTCAAAAAGTATTTTTGGACACCATAAAATCACAGCGTTTGTGATTAACATGCAAGAAAACCTATTAAAATTACTTTGTTTTCCTTTTTGAATGGATCAGAATAACCATTTCCCCAAACACTCAAGTTCTAATTAAAAATACTATATTAACGTTATGTAAGTAAGTAAACTGCTTGGAATTTGTTACTCCTATGTTTCACTGTATCTTTTACTGGGTATATTACTATTCAGAGGTATACTGTAAGATATTAATAATGCAGCTGTCAAATACAGCCTAGATGAATACTTAAAACTGGGCATTTATTTCCACTGTGACATGGAAACCATGGTTAGTATACAATCAAAAAACTTCCAGAGATTAATATGTGTTTTGGTCCAAAATATTACGCTATTTCATGTCACTAAAAAAAAAAAAGAAATATCGTCTTCCCTTTTCTCATTGTTTGATTAAAGCAAAAGCCCTATGCAGTCCCTTTGCCTGGCAGCTCCCTTCTGGATGCTCTGTTGCTCAGCCGATGTAAGCACTGGGGGAGCTGTTGAGAAACAAGCCACTGACACTGAAAGAAGCTGTCCCTGTTCCCTCCCCATTTCCCTGTCCGCACTGCCCCCATCCCTCCTGTCAGCCACAAATGCTCTGTGGCCATATGAGCCAGATCAGGGGACCAACACCACTGAAAACCAAGAACATGGTTAGTTTCATGTCACATCTGGTCCCCCATCCGGTTCACCATACAGTTGTAGAAATGCTTGTGCTGATGACAGGGAGGTGGTGATGCAAAGATGGCAATGGGCTACCAGGAGTTTATGGGGGAAGACTTTGTCATTTTGGTAACACTGTTGGCTTAAAATATGTGTTGAACTAGTGCCTGATTTAAATAAGGATGTAGACAAACAGTCATTTTGGAAAGAGCTGCCCTGATGTGAAGCATTACTTCCAGCTGCTTATTGTTTCTCATCTGGAAAGCTGTTGAAACCAAGCTGTTTGGGTGCTCCTGAATGCCAGTTTAGCTATGCAGTAGGTAATCACTGGCACAGTAGGCATGATACCTTAAACTACCACAGCTGTTTTTCACAATGACTCTGACCAAAACTTTAGATGACGAGTGAGTGAATCGCTGTCATCTTTAGAGTCACACTGATCTCCATATTTGCAGCAGTTCTTACAAATCATACCAGTAGGAATGACTGCTAAGGGGAGAATGAGGGGAAGCAGATCTTCCTGCAGGTTAGCAGATTGCTCACCTCTGGGATCCTCCAGGCATTTCATCTCACCCATGCCTTACTGCTCCTGGAGTCCCACTCAGACTCAGTCTTTTGAAAACTGAGTGTTCATCAGATCCAAATTCAGTGCAGGACAGATCCAGTCTTTAGGCTTGCTGTGAGTCTATATGGCTCCATTTATGTTTGCAGTCGAAATGGCTGGGGTAGTCACTTAGGAAGTCAATGTTTCCATTGTGTCTTACTGCTGCTTGGCAGCTCATTACTCCCTGGTCTCAAATGGTCAATGGAAGAGAATGCATTCACGGCCACTTTAATATGGAGTCAGGGCTTAAATCCTCTTTGTTAGTTTAACTTAAGTTGTTGGACTCCAGTGGGTAGACAGGTTTCATTACCATTTTGATGTGGATGAGATGATCTTTAGTAATAGATGAGTGGCGGAGGGAGAAATCAGCATTACTAGGCAACTTGAATTATTTAAGACTGCTGGTATTTGGAATTTCTCACATTACACTTGCAAATCTTGTATTCCTTATAAGTACAGACAGATGTTTCTTTTTTCATATCTTCTTTCCTAAGTGTAGTTGGGAGTTTAGAATGTTTAATAACATCTTCAAAATCTTGAGCCACAGCATGAGGTCCGGGGTGCTGTAATGCTGGAGCTATGCTGTCATAGCTCATGCCAGTCCAGCACTGTGCAAGGCTGTGTCTAGAGCATAGCATAGCACAGGACAGGTCTTCCGTGGCTGTAAAAAGGTTGTATGTGTCTCTGCAGAATTTGGAGGTGGGTTGCTCTTCATTCAGTACAACCCACAGATGCCATGGTTTGCCCTCCAGCCTGTCCTCTGAAGTCCTGGGCGAACCTGGGGAGAGCTCAGCAGCGCTTTCATCCTGCTGCCTGGCATAGAGTGGGGAGATGGTGGGGAAAGCACAGCTGCACAAGCAGCCTTGAAACAGGTCCTGACAATTGTTTGTGTCCTCTTTTTTTTTCATTGAAAAATCTGACAACCTCAGGATTGCTTTGCCCTTCCCATTGCCTTGTTTTACGTCAACCAAGGGCTTGTATTTTTAAGTATTCTTAACTGCCAATGATATACAGATGTTAAGATTAGATGGTTGAATGTACCTTTGTAGCATTAAAGTTTACAGAGTATCTAAAACTCAGCTATATCTTAAAGGGCTAAAAATAACCAATGCTGACTGTTATTACTTATGCAATTAAAAATGCAATTAAGGCAATCAAAGGGTAGCACAATAACTGCTAAATGAAGTTTCAAATATTACCACACAGCAATACTTCTATCACACATTCTATCATTTTTATAAATGCTTGTAAAGATACAAGATACATTATCAATTATGTTTTGCAAAGCTGTCTGCAAATCCAGTTTTACTGGGAAGAAATAATTAGCTACATTCCCAGTTTTGTCTTTTAAGATCTCTTGATATTAAAGAATTACACCAAACTGCTCCAAAGAGATTAACAGCTTTTCATCAGTATTTCTGTAATGCATGTCCCTGCTAGGGTAGTGAATTATGAATGCAAGCCGCAGCTAATTCTGCATTACTTTAAAATACTGAACTATAAACTGGGGTAGTTTAAGAACTGTTTCACAACCACTTCAATATTCTTTGCTGTACAGACAGCAAATTTCAGAAAAGACACCCATGAAAGTCCTTCCAGCTGCCTGTGTTTGTGTGTGTGTATATGTATTATTGTTATATAATCTTAGTTACAGCGGGAGTTTTTGGAAATAACTGGCTATTGTTCCCTTTTTGGAAGGATAAAGTAAAAGAATTGAAGTCAAAGCAAGTTTTGGGTGAGTGAGAACATTAAATTTGACCCTGGTACATGGGCTGAAATAGCATGAATTAAATGCTCATGGCTGGGGAAAACAGGAACGAAAGGAACAACTCCAAGTGTTCAAAAACTACAAGAACAGTTCAGAAAACTAGCTTTAGAAGTTGCTTTATAGCCAAGAATGTTAATGTGCTCCTTTGTGCCAAGCACGTCTTACAGGTATTGTCAGTTTTGACCAAACAGTGATCAACTTTTATAGAATTTCAGCATAATAAAAAGTATCATGGAACACTGTTGGAGCTAACAGCCTTATTCAGTATAAGCAGGTGGTAAAAAAACAGGGATTTTATTGACAGAATAGATATTCTTGCTAGCTATTTTCCTCCATTTCTGGTATTGTATGTTTGAAGGGCACCCTTACGTCTTTTGAAAGCAACAGCAATAATAAACTGCTGGGTTCCACGGACTTCCAAGCAAGAAAATAAACTATCTTCTTGTACCTGCCTGCTGGCCCCTCTCCTGGCAGAAAACGAGCCATTATTTTATAAATATTATTTAAAATACAATGTGTAATTGCTCTGGTGAAATTTCCCATATTACTGCCACTGTCATTTAGCAAAACTGTTTCACATTCAGTTCTTGGTGAAGCAAGTGATGAAGCCATGCTCTTCTATGCTTTTTTCAGGCAAAACTGTGTTACAGAAGGGAGCAAAGGACTGGAAAGGTCGTGCTAGTCCCTGTATTGCGTGTAGCAGACAGTTCTTACTTAATAAAATAGTACTATCAGGCTATTTTTGATTACAACTGAGAATTTGGACTCTAGTGTGGCAATGCTGAAGTAAAACCATCTAGTCTCCATGGCACAGATAAGACAGTCTACATGGCTGTGTTAAGCAAGTCCCTGGGACTGTCCCTATGACCATGTCTCGTGCACCACGTGGAACGGCTTTTATTTCCATAGCTCCGGTTTAGCTCCTTACCGTTGCTGACTGCAGGCTTGATGCTGGCTCAGAAAGGGCCGGGCTGGTTTCTGCTTCTTGGTCTGAAACAGTAGTGATTGCACAGTGCAGTTGGTGAGCAGTAAAATGGCCTATAGTCTTGTCTATACATGCAACCTTGGTGTCAAGGCATCTTGTCTGTGGCTTTGATGCTGGTAGTTGATAGGCAAAATTGATGGTTTCTGCCTTGCAGACACTTGCCTAGGACCCTAAGACACCTCTAGATAAGTACATTTAGACGCTATTGGTCTGGAGGAAGAGAAGAGAAAGGAAGACTCTGCTATAAGACAGGCTGCGGCAGTTCCCAGGGGCAGGAACAGATAAACTGCTTGAAGGGATGTTCTAGTCAGGCTAGCCCAGTTCAGCCAGGGGCAGTATGAAGCTGCTGGTTTTAATCTGCTGACAGCAGTCTATGCAGATCCCCTTATTTGATACCCAACATGGTATGTTCACTGTATAGGGAACCTTAATGTCTCCCTCACAACTCGGGATTTTATGCCACATAATTTGTCTAGGAGTTAAGTGTGTAACACCTTGAAGTAGTGGTGAAGTGGTTCACCTCAGTGTGAAACCACGTCAGTTGATAACAGCATTTCAGTGGGGATAGATCGTGTCCCTTACTTTTGTTTGAAAAGTTCAACCCACACTAAAATAATCTGCATCAAAGCAAATATTTCAGTGGCATAAACTGTATCTGGTGCCCTGATAATTACATTACTGGCTAAGCAGAGAAAGAGAGAAGATCTAACTTTTAAAATACAGATGCTTTAAATATTCCCAGAGCACAGCTTTCTTTTAAGTTATGCTTCTCCAGTAAAAAGAATATAACCTGTGGCTTGAAAAATGGAGATTAGTTCAATAGCTGTATCAGTAGTTACAGTTAAAGCTATACATGAAGCAATAATTTTAGTTACATATATTCTTAACATACATGGGGGTCATAGGAACTGGTGCAGTAAACTGGTAAAATAAAATGTTAACTAAGCCATCTGCCAACTTACTAAAGCTTTGATGCAGGACACTTGCCAGTTATCCTTTCTATGACTGACATTTTCTTAATTCCATGCAAATTATGCATTAACTGTTTTTGCTATAATCTCAGTGGGCTGCTATTATTAATTTATTTATATGCATACTAAGACATCAACTGCAGTCAAAACAATTTGTTACTAGCTCAGACTTCCTAATGCCTCTGGGTTTTTACAGCTTTGAAACACTACTTTATCAGAAATTGTGATTCACCCTCAACCCAAGGATAGCATATTTAATTAACATTTCACAAATCTTTTCCAGTAATTCTATATCTGGAAAAAAATGGTACGCATCCAATGTCTACCCCCAAATATTCCTTATGTTAAAATCAGCAGAGGGATTAAATTTATTTCAAGTAAAAAACAAACCAAACAAGCAAACTTTGTAAAATCCCGATGGCTACTTCAGAAGATCAATTTGAGTCATAGAACCACAGAATACCCTGAGCCAGAAAGGACCCACAAGGATCATTCAGACCAACTCCTGAATCCGTACAGGACAACCTAAAAGTTAAACCGTATACCTAACTCTGTTGTCCAACACTCCTTGGACACCGAAAGTTTAGGGCCATGACCACTTCCCTAGGGGGAGCTTGTTTCAGTGCTTGCAAAGTAGTAGGCATTAAAATAAGATGATCTGAAATTTGGCAGGATGGTAGACTTGGTGTTTAAGATGAGCTTTTTCCATCCCAATAACAAAATGCCTGCATTGACAAAGTTATAAATTGCCTGCAAGTCTCTGGGGGATGACTGGATACCATCTCCTGCTGGAAAACTTTCTCTGCCATTGAAAGCACTCTAAATTTGAGGGTACATCACCCTCAAAATGTGTCTTATATAAAACAATATAGCACTGGTCTCCTTGTCTTTTGGGAAGAGTGAGGATTTGTTCCTTTGAACAAACTTCATAGCAATGGTCTTTACAAAGCTGTCACTACATTGTTTGCTTAGCAAAGTCGTGTCTGCCCTGTAATGTGAGACCACAGGAAGAAATCCAACACAGTCTCCCAAGAATCAAAAGAAAAAACTGGTCCTTCAGCATTAGTTGCTCTTTGTTTATTATAATGTGGGACTGGACTAGGCTTTAATTGCCAGACACTTCTACCTGCCTGTGGTTTGGAAAAGGTACTGACATACTGCAGTGTGGAGATGATGCCGGCATCATCATGAAGTCTGATAACAGCCACTTAAAAAACAGACCCTCCTTGTTACGCAAAGCTCTCTGAGAAGATTACAGACAAGACTCCTTAGTCTGCCAGATTTCTGGATGGGACTCCTTCTTTTTGAGAAGGGAATCTGGTCAGATTTGTTTTTCACTATAAATACTTTGTTTAATGTTCTATGATACAGTCTTTTTTACTCATAACTAGAATATTGCTTGTGTCAGGGAGGGATCATTCTTGCCTGCACATTTAAACATTTTCTGTACCTAACCAGGTCACCAGACAGAAATAATTTCTTTCCGGTTCTACACTTATTCTCGTGGGGATTATGTGTATTATGGGGAGCTGGTTGTACAGTTGTTCTGTACTTACAAGAGTGACCTCTTCCTGCCTGCCCCACGTACAGTGCAGACTGAATTATGATAATTATTGTATTTATCTCAAAACTTGGTCAATGCTCTTTTGAGACTGCGTAGAAAGTTACAGAGTACATTGTAAAGCTCTGTGGAATAGTATGGTGAGAGGCCTTTCAGGTTTTGTAGCACAAAAGCAGAGCATTTCAGCAGGGCAACTGGACGGCTTTGTGTGGATGTGGAGGGCAGTGGTGCCTCGTACAAAACTCAGCAATTCCAGTGTTCCGCTTATTGAATGCCTAAGCACGCACAAATAATAAGGCACTGGTAAGGTGACAGGATCAGGTCACTGCACCCTCTAAGAATTTCAAGAGTTGTTGTAACTCCATTCATGTCACTGCAAACTTTGTGCATGTCTGCAGGGGGTACAAAATGCAACTTTGGTGCATAAAAGTACTCTGATGTAGCTCCAGCATCAGAAGGAGAGTCACTATGTTCTTCATTTCAGAATAGGTAGCTCTGGCCTTTCGAACCTGAGGGATGTCAGGTGGAACCATGCTGGTGAATGATGTCAGTGTGTACCTCGCTGTGCTCTCTTTAGGACTTTTGAAATAGGCATTTGTTCTGATTCCTCATCAGTGAGGTCTCTTCTCACATAAGGACTGCCTGCAGAGTTATAAAAATGTAGCTGCTAAATGCTTCTCTCCCCCGCCTCACTGCCCATCCTTTGTGATGATAACGACCCTTATCAGGCATCCAGCACCTGGCAAATGATAGGAGCAGAGTGCAAAATGAGGAATATTTGCTGTGCTACTAAAAGATTGCATAGCACAGAAGTGGCTGAGGATTCTAAAGACTGAGGAGAAGAGAGAGAGGCACCATGACCGTGCTGCTGCAAGTATGCAATGTCCAAGAAGAGTGGACAGAAAGGTTCACGGTTAGGGAGTTGTCGTGGTTTAGCGGCAGCTCAGCCCCACACAGTCGCTCGCTCACTCCCCCACCGGTAGATGGGGGAGAGAATCAGAAGGGTAACGCTCGTGGGTTGGGATAAGAACAGTTTAATAATGAAAATTAAAAGAAACAACAGTAGAAATGCAATGTAAAGGAGAACAACGAGAGGCGCAAAGCCCCGGGGGAGGGGGGAAGGGAGGGGAGAGGGGGAACGAACCGCCGGAACAAACCGCACGCGCCGCAGCCGCTCGCCGCCCGCTGACCCGACGCCGCGCCGCCTGCGCGCTGCCACTGCCCCCCCTCAATATACTGGTCATGGTGTCACATGGTATGGAATGAACCTGCCATTGGCCAGTCGGGGTCAGCCGCCCCCACCATGGCCCTGCCCCTCCCAGCCCCCCCTGCCACGCCACGCGGCAGAGCGCGGGAAGCTGGAAAGGTAGCTGACCCCCACAGTGAGGAGAATTAACCCCTTCTCAGCCAAAACCAGCACATTCTCCACCCCTTATTCCATACCACTTACACCATGCCCAGGTCCCATATGATGCAATACAACCGTACCAACCACCACCCCTCCCCTTCCCATCCTTTAACATAATACACAGACATCATTCCCTTAGTTCATGGATCTTCCCTGTAAAATGTCCATTAAAATGTCCATTGAGTTCACGCAGTCCATGACTCTGGGCTCCATCTGTTGTATCAGTCTTTCCGGGTGGGAGAGATGGTGTGTGGCGTTGGGTTGCTGCATACCGAGTCAGTCATCGTTCCATCACTGCTGCACGGCTTGTTTCATAGTTGATCTTCCATGGGTTGGGAGGCTCGTACTCTGATATCATTGATACAACACAGAGGTGACACACAATATTATATAGCAGTTCACATTGTGCCATTCAGTTCATTGACTGTTTTCACCCAAAATCAAATCCCCTTGAGGCACACATCGGATTTCTCCATCCTCCCGCATCACCCACCAAGTGCACCCAGGTCCTCGAGCAAAAACAATCCCACGAATGGGTTTGCCTTTGCCAGAGGCAGGAAGAACCCAGACTGTTTTGCCCAGCATACTTTTTGTGTGCACTACAGGGACTCTATCCCCTTCCACAGTATGTAGGATTTCTGACTGGGCAGGGCCAGCTCGGTTGGCAGATCCCCTCGTGTTGACTAACCACGTGGCTTTTGCTAAATGTGTATCCCAGTGCTTGAATGTCCCACCCCCCATTGCTCTCAGTGTGGTTTTTAACAGTCCATTGTACCTTTCAATTTTCCCAGAGGCTGGTGCGTGATAGGGGATGTGATACACCCACTCAATGCCGTGCTCTTTGGCCCAGGTGTCTATGAGGCTATTTCGGAAATGAGTCCCATTGTCTGACTCAATCCTCTCTGGGGTGCCATGTCGCCACAGGACTTGTTTCTCAAGACCCAGGATAGTGTTCCGGGCAGTGGCGTGGGGGACAGGATATGTTTCCAGCCAGCCAGTCGTTGTTTCTACCATTGTAAGCACATGGCGCTTGCCTTGGCGGGTCTGTGGGAGTGTGATATAGTCAATTTGCCAGGCCTCCCCATATTTATATTTCAGCCATCGTCCCCCATACCACAGAGGCTTTACCCGCTTCACTTGCTTGATTGCAGCGCATGTGTCACATTCGTGGATAACCTGTGCAATAATATCCATGGTCAAGTCCACCCCTCGATCACGAGCCCACCTGTATGTTGCATCTCTCCCTTGATGGCCTGAGGTGTCATGGGCCCACCGAGCTAGAAATAGTTCACCCTTATGCTGCCAGTCCAGATCCACCTCAGCCACTTCAATCTTGGCAGCCCGATCTACCTGCTGGTTGTTTCGATGTTCTTCAGTGGCCCGACTCTTGGGGACGTGAGCATCCACATGCCGTACCTTTACAACCAGTTTCTCTACCCGGGCAGCAATATCTTGCCACAACGTGGCAGCCCAGATGGGTTTGCCTCTGCGCTGCCAGTTGCTTTGCTTCCATTGCTGCAGCCAGCCCCACAAGGCATTTGCCACCATCCAGGAGTCAGTATAGAGATAGAGCACTGGCCACTTTTCCCGTTCAGCGATGTCTAAGGCCAGCTGGATGGCCTTTACCTCTGCAAACTGGCTCGATTCACCTTCTCCTTCAGCAGTTTCTGCTACTTGTCGTGTAGGACTCCATACAGCAGCCTTCCATCTCCGGTGCTTTCCCACAAGGCGACAGGACCCATCAGTGAACAGGGCATATTGCTTCTCATCTTCTGGCAGTTTGTTATACAGTGGGGCTTCTTCAGCACGTGTCACCTCCTCCTCTGGTGATAATCCAAAATATTTGCCTTCTGGCCAGTCCATAATCACTTCCAAGATTCCTGGGCGACTGGGGTTTCCTACTCGAGCCCGCTGGGTGATCAGTGCAACCCATTTACTCCACGTAGCATCAGTTGCATGGTGTGTAGAGGGGATGTTTCCTTTGAACATCCAGCCCAGCACTGGCAGTCGGGGTGCCAGGAGCAACTGTGCTTCAGTACCAACCACTTCTGAAGCAGCTCGAACCCCTTCATATGCTGCCAATATCTCTTTTTCAGTTGGAGTATAGCGGGCTTCAGACCCTCTGTATCCCCGACTCCAAAACCCTAGGGGTCGACCCCGGGTCTCCCCAGGTGCTTTCTGCCAGAGACTCCAGGTAGGGCCATTCTCCCCGGCTGCAGTGTAGAGCACATTTTTTACATCTTGTCCTGCCCGGACTGGCCCAAGAGCTACTGCATGGACTATTTCTCGTTTAATCTGTTCAAAGGCTTGTCGTTGCTCAGGGCCCCATTTGAAATCATTCTTTTTCCGGGTCACTTGATAGAGAGGGCTCACGATCAGACTGTGATTTGGAATATGCATTCTCCAAAAACCCACAACGCCCAAGAAAGCTTGTGTTTCCTTTTTGCTAGTTGGTGGAGACATGGCTGCTATTTTGTTGATCACATCCATGGGGATCTGACGACGACCGTCTTGCCATTTAATTCCTAAGAACTGGATTTCTCGTGCAGGTCCCTTCACCTTACTTTGTTTTATGGCAAAACCAGCTTTCAGAAGGATTTGGACTATTTTCTCACCTTTCTCAAAAACTTCTTCTGCTGTGCTGCCCCACACAATGATGTCATCAATGTATTGAAGGTGTTCTGGAGCTTCTCCCTGTTCCAGTACAGTCTGAATCAGTCCATGGCAAATGGTAGGACTGTGTTTCCACCCCTGGGGCAGTCGATTCCAGGTGTACTGGACGCCCCTCCATGTGAAAGCAAACTGTGGCCTGCACTCTGCTGCCAGAGGGATTGAGAAGAATGCATTAGCAATATCAATTGTGGCATACCACTTGGCCGCCTTTGACTCCAGTTCGTATTGAAGTTCTAGCATGTCTGGCACAGCAGCACTCAACGGTGGAGTGACTTCATTCAGGCCACGATAGTCTACTGTTAGTCTCCACTCTCCATTAGACTTCCGGACTGGCCATATGGGACTGTTAAAGGGTGAGTGGGTCTTACTGATGACTCCTTGGCTCCTCAGTTGGTGAATGAGTTTATGGATGGGGATCAGAGAGTCTCTGTTGGTGCGATATTGCCGCCGGTGCACTGTTGTGGTGGCGATTGGCACCTGTTGTTCTTTGACCTTCAGCAACCCCACCACAGAAGGGTCCTTTGAGAGACCGGGCAAGGTAGACAGCTGTTCAGTTTCCTCCGTCTCCAAGGCAGCTACACCAAAAGCCCACTTGTAACCTTTTGGGTCCTTGAAATACCCTCTCCTGAGGTAGTCTATACCAAGGATGCACGGAGCCTCTGGGCCAGTCACAATGGGGTGCTTCTGCCACTCATTGTCAGTTAGGCTCACTTCGGCCTCCAATACAGTTAGCTCTTGGGATCCCCCTGTCACTCCAGCAATGCTGATGGGTTCTGCCCCTATATAGTTTGATGGCATTAAGGTGCACTGTGCGCCGGTGTCCACTAAAGCTTTATACTCCTGTGGGTCGGACGTGCCAGGCCATCGGATCCACACAGTCCAGTAAGCCCGGTTATCCCTTTCCTCCACCCGGCTGGAGGCAGGGCCCCTCTAGTCCTGATCATGGCAGTCACAACTCACTTCCTGTAAATGTGAATCAGGAGTCCCTCTATTACACTTAGAAATAAAATCTGCGCTTCTACTCCTCTGTCTGGGGACTTGCTCGCTGGAAACTGGAGCAGCAGCTTTCCTGGAAGAGCCTCCCTGAGTGACTGTTCTTCCTTGCAGTTCATGTACTCGTGCCTGTAGGGTCGAAGTAGGCTTGCCATCCCACCTCATCATGTCCTCTCCGTGGTCACGCAGGTAGAACCATAGGGTGGCCCGTGGTGTGTATCCCCTTCTTTGAGCCAAAGGACGCTTATTCCTAACAGCTGAGACACTGCTCTGTCGAGGTGGGGAGTAGGACAGATCTTCTTTGAGTTGCTGGACCTCTTGGGATAGTTTCTCCACAGCAGAGACAAGCGAGGAAGAGATATTTGTGTCATAATCCCGGAGTCTATCTATCACCTCTGCCACCGTTGGTGTCTCGTCATCTTTCCAGGACATCACTGCCAATGAGTTTGCATGCGAAGATGGTGCGCTCCGTACAAACTTCCGCCACATGGGTCGTGTGCACTCGGCTTCATCTGGATCTTTGGATGACCGTTGATCATTCAGGTCACCATAAATCACCTCAAACACAGCTAATTCCCTGAGATACTGGATGCCTTTCTCCATAGTTGTCCATTTTCCTGGGCGATATGTAACATCTTCTTTAAAGGGATACCTTTCCTTCACTCCAGACAGGAGTCGCCTCCAGAGGCTGAGGGCTTGTGGTTTTTTTCCAATTGCTTTGTCAACGCCCCCTTCCCCAGAAAGGGATCCCAATTGTTTGGCTTCTTTTCCCTCTAGTTCCAGGCTACTGGCCCCATTATCCCAGCATCAGAGCAGCCAGGTGACAATGTGCTCACCTGAACGACGGCTATAATCTTTTCGCATATCTCGCAACTCGCTTAAGGACAGGGATCGGGTGGTCTCTATTTCATTTATTACTTCTCCCTCCTCTCCCCGCGATGGCCCTGGTTCTTCATCATCCCGTTCTAAACGAGTTGATGTCCGCTTCCAATATTTCGTCTTGTGTATGGGGGCAACTGATACTGGTACGGGTTTATTTTCTGAGCTAGCTCCGGTGCTTGTTGTGGGGGTTTGAGTGGCTGCAGTGCCTGTTGTCAGGGCTGGATTGTCTACAGTGCCAGTCACTTTGCATTTCAATCCAGAGACATTCTCTTCCCCCTGGGGGCACTGAATACTGTTGAGCAGGGCTCGGTACGCATGGGCCAGACCCCAGCACGTTGCAGTTATCTGTGTCTCTCTGGAGTTCCCAGCGTAACAACATACTTTCTCCAAATATTCTACTAGTTTTTTAGGATTCTGCACTTGCTCGGGGGTGAAACTCCAAAACACTGGGGGTGCCCACTGCCCTAGGTATTTGCCCATGCTATCCCACATGCCCTGCCACTCGTAACTATCAAGCCTCGGGGCAGATTTCTGGGTGATATTCTTAAGTTGCTTAGTCAAAACCAAAACAACATGCCCAAAAACTAACAATGACTGCACCTTAACCACCCAAGGATGTTCAAGATACAAAAACGTTGTTGTAACAAAGGCACAGACATCATAGAACAAAGTTGCAAAGGTATTATTCTGTATTTCCTCCATATAAGATCTCTCAGAGGAGGAGGTATAATTGCTAATTGCCTCAACAAGGTGGTATCCGAAGTACAGTAACGGTTTCAGCAAAAACCCCAAATACCAGATAAAGCTGAAAACGAGTGTTTGTATAACAAATCTCGTAGGCAAAACATTACTAATCACAGCAGAACACAGCAGACTCAAACAACCAACACCGATTTTTAACACCAACTGCAAAAAGGACAACATGGTGCTGGGACCAGCAGCTGTTGTTATCTCCAACCCTCGAGCCCCACGTTGGGCGCCAAAAAGACTGTCGTGGTTTAGCGGCAGCTCAGCCCCACACAGTCGCTCGCTCACTCCCCCACCGGTAGATGGGGGAGAGAATCAGAAGGGTAACGCTCGTGGGTTGGGATAAGAACAGTTTAATAATGAAAATTAAAAGAAACAACAGTAGAAATGCAATGTAAAGGAGAACAACGAGAGGCGCAAAGCCCCGGGGGAGGGGGGAAGGGAGGGGAGAGGGGGAACGAACCGCCGGAACAAACCGCACGCGCCGCAGCCGCTCGCCGCCCGCCGACCCGACGCCGCGCCGCCTGCGCGCTGCCACTGCCCCCCCTCAATATACTGGTCATGGTGTCACATGGTATGGAATGAACCTGCCATTGGCCAGTCGGGGTCAGCCGCCCCCACCATGGCCCTGCCCCTCCCAGCCCCCCCTGCCACGCCACGCGGCAGAGCGCGGGAAGCTGGAAAGGTAGCTGACCCCCACAGTGAGGAGAATTAACCCCTTCTCAGCCAAAACCAGCACAGGAGTGAAGAAATGTGATTTGTGGAAAACGTGAATAGTCTGAGAACCTTCTGGAAAACATGTAATGCTCCCCAATTTTTCCCTCTGAAACTGCTCCCCTGCCTTATGTGGCTCCATCTGATGTGGAACTGAACACCTCTTACTCGTGTAAGTTTTGCTAACCACAAATCCTCCTATCCGGAAATTTCATGTAAATAATGCCACATCTGAGTTGCTCTACCAATGCTGATTTCTGCCATGTTTTTCCATCTCTCGAGTGTAATCAGGAGAAAACTTGCAATGGCATCTCCCTGAGCTGTATGGCCCAAAGACCTTCTCCCTCTTCTTTCTTTCAGAATAGCAGCACTAGAACTACATGACCAGCACCCCTGGAAAAAGTTACTTTAGGGCCTCTGGCAGGACTTTCTAGAAATAGTAATATGGCTTGGATCCAATTACATGCTTTCACCAGAGAAGGAGTAGCCTTCTTTCTGCCTCAGTTTGCCTGCCCTTCAGCCTCCTCTGTGCCTTTTCAGTGTAGAAAGGCTTCTGTGAGGTCTGACTGAGGAAGTGATCTCACATGATTGACCATTCTTCCCTTTTCATTCCTTTAGAGGAATCTGCACAAACCACCTAAATTACATCATTAGGTAATTAGATGACTGGCACCTTCAGGGTGACAAGCATATCGCTCTGCCGTACTAGAATCTCCACCCCATCCTCACTGAAACTTCACCACCACCAATCCAAACATCTCACCCAGACAAGACTCATCTTCCTTCAGGACTTCATACTTGCAGTACCTCCAGCAGTCACCTGCTTCTGCTGTTGGGCTGCCAAGTGTTGCCAAAACGTTGTTGATTCTGAAGGTGCTCTTATTTTTAAGATACAATTTGATCATATCTTTGGAAAATTAAAAAGGATGCCAGCTTATGCAGCAACATGGCTTGATGCTGTTAAAGCAAGATTGTTATATATATATCACTATATATATATTTCAAGGAAACAGCAATAGTGTGGCCAAGTGTGCCCTGTTCTTAGGAATTACGCACCTGCAGAACTGCATCTCAGGAAAAATATCTATGACGTAAGACATTACTGTTATTAAAGTAACATTACTGTGGAGGCATTCTGAAGTAACTCATAGTCAACTGAAATACCAGTGAATGTGGTGTTGTCACAAATACAGATTTGTGGACACTGCCAGCTACACCAATTTGTCACAAATATGATTTGTTACATGGCTTTGGTTAGCAATTTAAGATTTATTAATATTTTTGAGATAGATCACAGTCTTAGGTTGTACAATTCTTAACAGCACTTAAGCATCAGCCAGTTTAAAACAGCAATTTGATGGAATTTGTTACAATCAACATAGCGACTTAGTTGAAGATCCAGGAATGGCAAGGTTCACTCTACTACTTACATGGAAGAAGTGCACAAAGGAAAAATTGAATTACACTTGAGTTAGAATGATTCACAGAGGGATCCTGGATGCAGCAGATAAGGAGGACCCTCCCGTTGAGTCACAAGGTTCAGAATAGGCCCTCCTGTTTTCTAAACTCCTTTCAGAGAGAAGTCTAGGTGCGGCTAGGTCCAATCTTAGTCTCAGACTTGGTCAATGGTTTATGTGAATAGGGATAATATGTATGTATATATAGTCAAGTTGCACATGTACACACACACCCTGAGGTTAACCTGTGATTAAAATTTTCCTTTTTGTGAGTTTCATGAATTACTCACTTTTATGTGCTGGCATTCATCAACGGACAGTTGGTGGACCTCGCAAAGTCAGGCCTTTGAGTCCTCACAAAATCGTCAACAGGCGATCGTTCAATCCTTGCGAAATCTACCCTGAGAGGCATCCCAGCCCAGGGGGAGATACAGGGTCACACAGCCCGCTGCGGTCCCGGAGAGCTCAAAGGGTCTCCCCTCTTGGATCGCTAGTTATAGGATCTCGAGATGATTGGGCTTTGGTCAATTTTTTACATTCCGGCCACAATTCGTGCTAAAGTTGTTATGCCCAAGATAACAGGGTGACAGGGCTTATCCTGAGATCTCTGAGTGGCCTGGGAGCAGTGTACCACCACAGGTGTAGCTCAGGCTTTCTGCATGGCTATTGCTGCTAATTAATAGCTTTTTGAAGTAGAGAAGTAGTTCTAAAGTAAATGGGAAATGAAGGTCATACTGTATGGGATTACTGTAAACCACATCCTTGGTTCACAGGATGTCGTATAATCCTACATTTACGATTACATACCACAATCTGCTACTGATTTACCAGAAATAAAAGCAGATAATTGCCTATTAGGAAGTGGCAGGTCTAGAAGCTCTTACATTATGTATTGAAAGTTCCCAAATGTTTGACAAACTCCATAAGAATTGCTTATTCTCCTGTTCCTGTTTTTAGCTGCCTTGAATAGAAAAGAGTAGCCTTTGTTCACGAGAGCCTTTCTTCAATATTTGTTAATACCACACATACTTTTTAACAGAGACAAGATGAAAAATAACTCTACCAGTTGGTGCTTTTGTTAGGATAAATTCTAGGATATAATGATTAGAAACAACGCTTCAAAAAATGAACTACAGAGTACTTTAAAGATTATAAGTGCTCAAGATCTCCATTTTACATCTGATCCAGAAAATCAAATGCTCTTCAGGCTTAGTGAGACAGAAGTGTATTGTCTGGCCATGCCCTGTGCCTCATCAGCACAGCCTGAACTTCCCATTCAGCTCCATTTCTAATTATTTTTGTCTGTGTGTGCTCACGTGTGTGTGTGTGTGTGTGTGCGCGCGTGGGCGCATACAGGATTATAAGTGCCAGCAGCTGGAGTGGGACCGTGGGTCACAGGGCCATGTGTCTGGGTGCCAGCAGGGCAAGTGGCTTGGGAGCCAGAGCGGGGTGTGGGTGTCTGTGCATTAGACAAGCAGGGAGAGCAACCGCCCAGGTGCATGAATTAGGTGCGTGACTCACCAGCTAAGCTCAGTTATTGGAGGCATCCACAATGTGTGTGCGTGTGCTCTGGTGTGTGAGGGGCTCCCGTGCCCAGGTGCCAGCAGCTGGGGACACTGAGGATCCAGACTGGGTGGGCTGCACCTAAGCCCGGCTACTGGAGGGATCCACACTGTATATGCACATGTGCATTTCCCACTAACAGACCAACATCCAGATCAGCCAGGGAGGGGAACAGGATGAGGTCACTAGCGCTTGTTTGAGTGCTGTGGTTTCTGTGTTGGTCTGTGTGGCTGGCAGAGCATTTACATGGCAGCCTCGCTGCTGTTGGGCTGCTGGATTTGGCAACCCTGAACTTGTGCTTTTGCAGCTGATGCCATTTATCACTGAGCTGCACGACTGCTATGCCAAAGCAAGGCTGACCATTTAGCCTAACTCCTGCTATCACTGCTGCCAGCCAAATATTCCAGAAACTTCAGCACACAGAAGAGTCTACTTCTCTAAAAATCTGGCCCTAATAGAAAGTTTTAATCACTCAGAGCTGGGTGCAGTAGGGCTACCTGTGTATAACACAGCCCTAAGACTGAACAAACATCTCCAGTTATATAGAAGCACTCAGATTAGTTTGGTGATAATTTATTTAGGAAATAGAACACGGGATGAAAAGTGTTGGATCAGCTTCTTTCAATCTAAATTTCATATAAACTCCAATCTTACACAGGCTTCAGACCTCCAATCTCAGGCTGGCTTACAGTCCCCTGTTCTGAGTGCTCACTTAGTGTAGACATGCTTAAAATCAGCCTTAAAATACTTACAGATTATATATGTATCTCCAATATTAAATGCTTTTATTGTGAGCCACAGATGTGTCTGTGCCTGTGTATGCTTTGATGAAACTTGGTCTGGGGAGCTACACACCTGAACTCTACTAGGATTGTGAGATGGGTTGATGACATCCAAATTTGGATTAACCTCCCAGCATTTTAGACCTGCTCAGTCTATTCCTTGTTCATTCTGACTGTCGTTTATTAAATGCAAAACACAGATTGTCAGTGTGCAACGACTCATCTAGGAAGTAGATGACCTGGATCTAGACCACCTTCAATCTGAGGGTGGTGGGACTACTAGACTGTGGAAAGGCCTGGTCTGAGACTCTTCTAGGACACGTCAGCTACAGCTTCAGCGGCCAAGGCAGACTCTCCTTTGCAAAAGTGGGACACAACTTTACGGAGACAAAGAGCAAACAAGAGGCAACCCTAACTGCAGGCTGGAAACAAGAAAATTGGCCCTGAAGCAAGGGTATATTATACAGTCCTATGATCAACCAATTGTCTTCATTTTTCTAGGCTTATTTTGACATGGTATAGGGAGAATAAGTGCATAGGATGAGGAGTTTCAAGACATATTTCTAGGATTTTATATATGGCATTAAGATTGCACAGGTGCTATGTAATTATTCACTTATCTGGGAAAGGCTCTAAATGGTAGACGACAAGGGGTTATGTCGTGCATTTCCTTATGGAATGCTAATTACTGTCAGCAAGAATTGATTTCACTGTGGATCAGCTGCTGTTGTTTCCCCAGTAATAATCAGTTTACTCAGCCTTTTCCTGCACTAAGATGCAGAGCAGACAAAAAAAATTCCAAGCCTGCTGAATGTGTGATTTTCTTAGATGAAATCCAAGCAGTCTTTCTTCCTTAAAAAAGTGTTTGCAAACAGGGGCTGATATGCTCGTTGGGCAGATGATTTCTATTAAAAACAGTTTGGCAAACATATGGATTAAGTCTTGCAGATACAGAAGAACCCAGTTCAATTAAAGTAAATGGCAAGCACATTGATTTTAGTTGTGTAGGAACAAACCCAGGACGATCGGTAAAATGGTGACATTTTAACCATTAGAGAGAAAATAAAGATTGAAAACAGATGCTTACATGGAAAGTCACCTTAGACTTTAGGATTATGATTTTTTGGAATTCTGTAGGATGATCCTACAAGAAAAGCATATTTTATGATTAAAAAGTGTCAAAGCTCAAAGCACTAGTGTTGTACAATACTTGTATCTGGTTATTTTAAACCAAATTTTAAAGAAAATTGTAATGCATTTTATACATTTCTAGCCTCTTATTTTACTGAAACAGGTCTTAAAACAAAGCTTTTTCTACCCTCAAAAAAGGAGTTAAATCTATGAATAAAAATATTATTAGTGACAGATTCACTAGGTGGCAGCATAGTTAGCAATTTTCTGAAAAATCTACCTCATATTCTGTGTGTATTTTAGGTACTTTTTGGCCAAGATGGATATGAAAACAGATAGAAAAACAGCCTCTTAGAAAGCTAACATTAATAAAATAAAATTATTTTAATATGACATTCTTTCAGAACATGTACTAATTTAAGGCTATACTCTGTATCTGAGATAAATGGCATACATGTATTACGGTGTGGTAAAGATCCAGAACATAACAGCAAAAATGAAATTCCTAATAAAACAGTTCCACCATAGCTTTTAATCAAGTCTATAGCAGATGGAATCTGAATTGAAGCTTTGGAATGGTTAAAAAAAAAAAAAAAAGGTAACATTCAGCTATTAAAAGGTATTAGAAATAATCTGAGTTGGCCCTAACCAATTGAGATATTTAGACAAAATTGCACCTCAGGAGATATAATCCCTGTCTTGGCTCTTCAGAACTGGGTGTAGGGCAAACAGCATGGTGCCGAACAGGAGAACAAAGCGAGCAGAAAAGAAAGGTTACCTCTGTGGCTGACCATTTTCCAAGCTAGGCTGATGCTGTGAACTTGTAGTTGAAGTCACCTGGTTGAGTATGAGGCTGAAAATGGATCTCATCTGGTTGCAAGGTCCTCTCTGATTTCACGGTCTTACTGTAAATGACAGCTTTTTTTCCTTCTCTTTAAAGGAAAAACTAGGTTAAAACCTTCTCAGCAGGGAAAATGGATATGAAAATACACTGGTAAATGGACTGAAATAATTCAGACTTATCAACTTCAAAGATTCAGATGAACTGATTGGCCCATCTCACCTCCATACACACCTTACAATGGGCAATCATAAATTCAGAATGGCTAATGATGAATTACTAAAATGTTCTGTAAGCAAGCTCTTTCCTGGTACAGATCAACGTAATTATCCAATAATCTCTGTTCTGCAGTGCAACTCTCAGCCAGTTCTGCCTAATGTGTGTTTGCGCCGCCGACGCTGCTAACTCATGAGGAACCCAGCTGTGCAGTACTGAGTCAGGCAACCTTTTCTTTGTCTGTCTAATTTCCCCTCATTAATGACTGTGAGATCGGTTACTTTATATTCCAAACTTTAGGACTAATCCCTGCTCTGCTAAATTGAGCATTTTTTCTTACCAGTTTCTCTAAGGCAGCTTTGCAGTGTAGTTCAGGGTTGTTTCTTATGCCTTTGGCCACTTTCTTTCCCCTAGGAAAGGAACAGGCTGGGTAGAGGGCAGATAGCTACGCAGTTCTGAGCTAAATTCCAGTCCTGGTATTTAATCACAGGGGCTGGCTACCATTCACAAACTGCTTGAGCTGCACACTTGCTGTTGAGGATCTCAGCATCATTCCCTGATGAAATGACAGTTGTGTTCGATCAGGATTGATGCATGCTTTTAGACTTGTGGCAAGCAGAAGATGTATGGCTCAGAAATTAAGTGTAATATGTTGTAGATGTTGCCGTTTAAAATTAAATGGAACAGATTTTGTACTTTTATAGTGCCTGTATATATTTCAGGGGATGGGACCAACAGAAAATACTGTATTCAGCAGAACCCTAGTGACTTTAATTCAAACTAGGCATAACACAGCCTAGTAACTAGAATCTTAATTTCAGAAGTCCAGTAGAGCACAGATAAAATATAACACCTAAATATGTGTATTTATTTTTATAAACTGTGCATGTTAGTGTATGATATATAAACATCTATTCATTTGTTCAATTCATTTTCTTGGGAAAAACTCATACTCTTTTCAGCCTCTCTTCTTGAACATGGACTAGAGGGTCAGTTGTCAAAATTTGAAGCCTTGATGATACAGTCCCTGAAGCGCGTGAAAGCCTTGTTACTGCTGCTGCATTGGCATGACGTTTTTCTAACTTCTCTGAGTCTCCTCTCAGTCACGGAGACTTAGACACCACCTTGCCTTCTGCACCTCACAAGCCGATATTCTGACATGTCAGTATTTTAGCCATGGAACTGATGCTTCCTTTCCAGCAAGGGCAATGGGGATCAGGACAGGGCTAGCGGTGGACCCGGCCAATTCCCTGTCATGCCAGGCATCAAACCTAAGTGCGCACCAATGCAGCAGAACCAAGTGTGAGCTGAAAACTAGATGGGAACCATACTTAGGTCTTTTGCCATGGAGAAGGGAGAAGCAAGGACACATAATTCCTCTATCAGCTGTTGTAAAAGCAGAATAACTGCACACCATCCACCTTGCAAAAAGCTTGCCAAAAGGCACAGCTCTAAAACTGTATAAACGATCTGGATTAAGAAACATTAAACACATTCACACCTGCTTTCAAGCTCTGAATGTGCAGCTCTGCAAAATGTCATCTATTTGAAGAAAATCAGATATTCTTCTTTCAGTAAACATCTGTTTGGAAATGAAAAGCTTATTTTTCTGCTATTAACTTTCCTGTCTCCTTTATGCATTTATCTTCCTATTAGCTGAAATACACACCATTGATTACCACTGCACAACAGCCATAAATAATGATATTAAGTTATTCCATTCTTTGCCTTCTCTCCTTGGCTATAAGATGAAGGTTTTTTAAATAATTCTACATACAGTTGCTGAACTTTAATATACAAACAAACTGAAAACCAACAACAACCTGCTAATAAGTATTGAGATGGAAAAGATATTCTTCTGCTTTACTGTTAAACACAAGAGACTTTCAGTTCCAGTAGAAAGCAGTCAGACTCAAAAAGTGAATGAAAGTCAAATCCCTGTTTAGGTTACTTATATGATGTGAAGACCAATGAAAACCAATTCACTGGACAAGAGTATTTGAAGTGAGATCTGATTTTATGAGATATTCAGTTTTAGCTAAAGTATTACAAGCTTGATTTGAATCAATCTGTAATTTAGAAATCCCAAAGATTAGGAAAAAACAGAGCAATTCATTCAAGCATTCACGAGGAAACTACCAGGTGTTTCTTTAGAAAAGAAAGGGTAGGAAATCAATGAGGCATTTAACAGTATAAACGTGTTAATATTTGACGTGTACTTCAGACGTAAGGTTGTTTATCCTGGCAATGTGTTCCAATTCAGGTAATAATTCTGAAGTCAAGAGAGTTATTTGTATAAATAAAGGTACTTGATCATGTGTTAGGTTCTGGATTGTTATATGCAAAGTCATTGTGATTGGAAGCTGTACTTAAACCTTTCTAAAGTACATTTAATGGAATGTTAGGATTTTCCTGATGAAGTTGCTGCAAAATCATCAGTGGTGTGGAAGTGCTGGATAGTATTTAAAAACTGTCTTTACACACACATATCTGCAATAAGCCTGGCTACCACACAGTGAAAGTGGCGTACGTGTTTTAAAGGAACCCAAGAAAACAATATGGGCAAACATGAGAGAAGATAAAATATTTAATACCTTATTATGATTAATAAGATATTTAAGTTTACAAACTAATGGAAAATCAAAGGGGTGTACCAGTAAGGTGGTTGTAGCTGCATTGTTTTAAATACATTATATATTGATAAAGTTCACTTAGGGAACTTGGTGCACCCATTCTAAGTATTTGCAATTAACTTAAATTGATTAAAAATGTGTGTAAGCTAGCCTGTAGGAAAACAAATCAAGATTAAGTCCAATTTACCTTCAATGCTTTCCCCTAGCTTTTGCAGAGGGTAAACTCGAGATGAAAAGTGCTAGCCAACACCTAAGTTAAGAACAGCATCAGCCTTGCTTTGTAATGTGGACAAAATTTAGTTCTACCCTCCTCCCATCTGACAAACCCTTCTGTAATGAGTAACCCAAAACTTACTAAAAGTCATAGGTACAGAATCACAGAATGGCTGAGGTTGGAAGTGACCTCCGGAGGTCATCTGGTTCAACACCCCCTGCTCAAAGCAGGGCCACCTAGAGCTGTTTGCCCAAGACAATGGTTTCTTAGTACCTCCAGTGCTCCATGACCCTCACAATAAAAAAGTGTTTCCTGATATTCAGAGGGACCCTCCTGCATTTCAGTTTGTGCCCATTGCCTCTGGTCCTGTCATTGGGCACCACTGAAAAGGGACACTGTAATCCATACATATTTTGCAGTAGCTCTACATGTTGACACACTACAGTGAAGCCAGACTATCCTTCCTTTAGAAGAGGATTAAGCTGAATCTATAGCGGTCCTAAATCCAAATAAATTTATCTATGTAGAGACTGTCTGTCAAACAGCAAACAAAGTTTAAATTCATGCCATACCTTGTTTCACAACAGCTTTTCTATGCACGTGTCCTGAGACTGGATCTTGGCAAGTTACTTTCATTTTATGGAGATAAGACTTCAGATTACTCCACAGGTGAACAAACCAGAGCTGTTTAAAGGAGTCCAGTGTTTTAAATGTCTTCCAGAATATCTTCCACTAAAAGGCTTTGCTATTCCCAGTATTCACAGATCTGTAGAGTTCATACGCATCATTACAGGATTAAAGGTAGGTAGTTTGCCAGTATTTCTAACATCCCCTCTCAACACATCATAAGCCCAAAAAAGACATCTATAAAGAACAGCTTTGTAATTTTTTCTAGATCTTTTTATCAGAAACATTGGTTGTAAGAGCAGGTTCAAATGGGAATGGCAGTATTTTGCACAGGTGTTGGAGACTTAATAAGGCTGAGGGTCGTGGCACATCGAGCATCTGTTGTCTGCGGCATTATGCTGCACAGGCTGCTGAGCAACCCTTCTGTGGAGCTTGTGCTCCCGTAAATCCCTTTTCTGTACTGCATGGCCACTTCTTATCTAAAATTTGCACTGAGAATGCCATGGGAGGCTCATTCCCCTTAAATAAGTGAGTTCCTATATTCACATAGTAATTTTTACTGTGATGGACTTTCAAAGCACTTCATAAAATTGGGATATTTCCTATACCGGCAAACTTCTAACAACTCTCATTGTTCCCTATTTGCAACAAATGGCTACTCTGAACAACTGAGGACAAACACAATTCTACTGCATCTGATGCCATTGCTATTGCAGAATTATGTATAGAACCTGCATTTTTAAGCATTGACTTTTTATTGTCTTTTATGCCAAAATAATAATTTTCAACCCAAACCCCTCTAATTAATAGCACATGTAAAGAACTTAACAATTGGACTAACAAACTCCTACATTTTGATAGTGAAAGTTCATTACTTCACAAGGTCCTGAGGGATCCCAGTATGGGAGATTACTCTCTGAACTGGTAGTGAACGGCTCTGGTAAAACCCACATGAACTCATAAGGCAATATTACACCCACGAGCTCCTGCCACAGAGCAGGATCCTCTGTGCTGCTGGTGGGTGTTCTACAAACCCAGAACAAAAAGGTTGTCCTTGTCAACAGTTCTGGTGTCCCAGAGGTGCTGTCTGAAGTGTGACCGCTTCCCAACTCAGTTTAGAGTCACTCCCTCAGCTAGCCAGCCATGACCTCTCTAGAGCAAGGTCAGCCTTGGGACTGTTTGCCACTGTAACCCCCACTTCACCCTGTGTCCCCCTGAAGCCAGCCACTGCCTCTGGATATGGCCTCACCCACAGCTGGAAAGCAAGCTCAGTGGGGAAGGAAATGGGACACCAGCTCCACAGGAGTCACGTGAATACATCTGGACACTGCAGGTACAAGGGATGCTTGTTGGAGCCTACATGGTTAGTCTCAGCCTCTCACGTGGTCAGTTCAGCCTCAGGATGTGGAGTCACTCCTGTGCAGTCTTTCAGACCCGTGGTCTTTCTCCGATTCCTCCAGCCCCACTCCTGCTCTGCCCCCATAACAGCCTGAAGTCTAGACGTGTCCCAGAGCAGGAAACTCCACTGTCTCCTGCCTCAACAACCCATCTTCTTAGTAGCTCCTGGTTAAAAAGCATTGCAATACCTTTCCTGTCTGGACCAAGCCAGCATGCTTGAACCTTTCCTCTTGTCATGAGACTGCATGTCCTAAGGTAGGGAGACCAAGGCTGTGGCAATGCACATGAAAGCATACTCATGAAATCATACCCTACTGTGTTCTTCCACCTATGACAGCCCCTGACTCCAGAAGATGACAGTCTAACCTTACAGGGAAGGACACCAAATTAGGAAACAATATGAATCGTGCCTGGTCAGCATGCCTTGCACTGATCTCAGTGTTGTCAAATGCTTTTAAAGACATCGCATACCGCTAAGAGGATTTTAGTTGAATTAAACTGGTTACCAGTGAAGTTAGTAACAGAATAGATTTTAAAATTTATTACAAACCAGAAGCATTTTTTTTTCCTACTAAAGATACGGATTTAAGCTTCCCTCAATGGGAAAAGTTTTATGGGAATAGTCAGATGCTTCAGATCCCATGGTAAATAAACTGTAGACCTGAAACACAGCTGATGACTAAATGAAAAATGGAGGCTCTCATGTTTCAGTGAGCAGTGTACAGCCATGCTATTTAACAGCTGTTGGCAAGAAGGCAAGAACAAGAGTGCTGTGACAATTAGAAACCACAGAGGGAATTTAAATTAAAAAAAAAAAACAAACAAAAAAAGGCAAATATTCATGCTGGAGTATAACTAGGAGACCAAGGCTAACATCAGTAGTTTTCCTAGGTGGGAAAAAGACCAGAAACTGCATGTCATTTACATGATGCCTTTCATTGACAGATAAAATGAAAGTAAGTACTAGGCAGTACCTCCCTCTGCCATCCAGTGCACTAAATGCACTCTAAGGTCAATAAGAATTTGAATGCAGATGGGCACATAATAAACTGCCTGGTTATGTATAAATAACTGTAACAGAACTGCTCTCCTGAGGAAGATGCTATCCAGCTTTGGTCAAGCTGTGAAGAAGAAAGATATTTTCAGAAGAGGCAGTAAAATAAACAAACAGACACTGACAAAGGTCCTTGTGCTTAATTTCAACACAAAGAATGAATTGATATTTTGGCAAACTTCATCAACGGAGCCTCCAGCCGGCCCGCTGTGTGCTCGTCAGCAGATGTGCTGAAGCAATTAGCAATATGCTAAGGTAGTCAAGCTCATTCTGCAGAGCATTTTGTTCCAAAGTAACTCCTTTAACTTAAATATGTTTGGAAAATTGCTTAAAAACATCTTTAAAATAACAGTTTTTCTGAAGCATTTTTCTCCTAGCATCAGGTTAATATGTTTTGACACGATCCCTTTCCATCTTTAGCACTTCAGTGAAGGTATCAATACTTCTCTGAAAATAATTCTGACCTGTACTTAGGATTTTGTTATAATAAATCCTGAGACATGTATGGAAGTAATGAATAACAGATTCCCCTTAATTAGGCTTTATGTTAATTCCCATTTAAGCAAATCTAATATTCATAAATAACTATTCAGTTATAACCCATTCATAAATAAGATTTCAGACAATACTGTGATAAAATATGTGGAATGGTAGATGGATATGATTGTTATATAATTATTAATAATGGACATTTTAAACATTAATAAATGGTTCCACTGCTATCTTTCTGCATTGCCTTCTTAAGCATCGTTTGTTGATAATTTACCGGAAATATGCAACAGATTAGATGTTCGTATGTAATTCACCCCTAACAGGCATTTAGAGTTCTTTAGGCAGAACAGAGACCATGAAAAACATAAATAAAACCCTTGAATGGCATCTTTGTATAGAGGCTTGCCCTATCCCTCAATTTTCCCCTTTTCATTTTAGCATAGTAACTACCTCCACGGTCCCTTCTGAGGCAATTTCATGATATAAACTGTACTAAGAATCTCCTGTGTTCTGGGTTACTGGTTCAAAAATGAAAGTGTTGTTTATGGGCTTCTCACTCATGACTACAAAATGATAGGCAGTAGAATGTACTTTTAAAATGAGCTAAAAATTTCAAGCGTTTCTCTCCATTTAATTTTTTTTAGCTAGGACATATCTTTCAGATTGATTTGCTTTAGTATACAATCCTCTAAAAGTAATGTATCTCCCAGTATGTCTTACTTGGTTCTCTTGGGAAAACTTAAATCCCTAAGCATTGCAAAATTTCTGTGGAAGGAGGGAAACCTGAATGTAATGCCTTTTTTTCAAGCATTAATTATAATTCTTATATACATACATATATGTATGTTTGTATGTATGTATTAAAAATCCACTATTTATAAGTACAAGTTCCGTATCAGAAAAAAAACAACAAAACATTTTCTAAGAAACTGGGGGAAAAAAGTAAGTTATGGCAGCATATCACCATGCATGTGTTGATGGGTCATGCGAGTACAGAAATATCTCTCATGCAGACCCATATTAAAAAGGCATGAAGTCACCCTGTTTTCTTTCCCTTAGGGCTTAGGATATTTCTCCACTGGTCCAGAGCACCTCCTGAGGAGGATGGGCAGATTACCTGAAGACCTCCCTGCTGAGCTAAACTGAATTCTGAAAATTACAAAATAGTAAATTTTGTCTAATACTTGTATTTTAGTAAAACTCTAATATGAATTAAGACTCCAATCTTATTTTTATAGCACGAAGAGCCCATAATTGTCACTAAGTCAGCTTAGCAGGACACTGAGAACACCATCAAGAGCAATATATGGGGTTTTCAGTTGCATTATTCATGTTTAAATACGTCTTGAAATGTTTTACTTTATAGTGGCAGAACATTCTGCATCTGGAGGAGGCTCAAGCCACACAGGAAGACCCTCATGACATCAGACTAGACTTAATGCAAATGCGTTTTTTTCCCTCTAGAATATGTTCCAGGACTCCTCTATTGTGTGGCATCCTATAACCCCATCCTGACAATCTTTAAGCGTAATGGGAATCTCTAAAGATGATATTGTGCCAGTTTTCTATGCTGAAGATATTTTAGCTATTTTCCCTGAAACATCAACATCTTTCTGAAGTCTTTCCTATAATTTAAGCATTAAGATCTAGCTCTTTAATCAAGGATAGGCCATAATGGTACCTGATTACTGTGGATAAAACGCTAACGACCATGAGAGAGGTGCACTGTCTTTGAGGCACCTGTCACTTTGTAAAATTCGTGCTTTAGCAAAACGTGCATATCTGGTCACCTCACAGGAGGCTTTTAACACCCTCATGCTTTCTTAATGAATCAAGCTATTGTTCGGTTCTAGTTTCTTTTTTGCCTAGAAACAATAATATTTAGGAAGCTCATTGGTGGCACTTGTAGGTAATCAATTACATGTTTTACATAATAAGATTGAGCTTATTACATAGACATGGCTTTTTTTCAATGTAAGTAGGCAACAGAAAGAATAATTGCTGCTTCGCTCACTGATGCATTTTGACAGGGATAGAAGTATTCCAGTGAGAGTCATCTATTCACGTTCCCTAGTGCTTCATAGTTTTCTCCCACAATGATAGTGAGAAGAATTTGAGACGGCAAGGAAGGGCATGAAGCCTGAACTCACTATCACCACAACTGAAATCACAGGTGATTACCATGTGACATATGAAATACTTCAGTGACACCATTCAAAATTGTGAAAAAACCTATATTTTCTCCATTATTTAGATTTTCATTCAGAAGAGCAACAATACTTTTCTCAAAGATAGTTCTGCTTCACTTGCTCCTAATTTCCTATAAGTCCCCAGTGGAATTTTATACGGAGATAGAATGACTACTGCTCACGACAGCACTTGCATGGGGAGCTTGTTATGAAACTAGCACATTAAATCACACGGCATGTTGCTTTTTGTTATCTTCCTGGAAATATATGATGAAAAGATGGCAGTTCTGTAAGCCATCTTCTCTTTGCTGGTACTACTGTTGGCATTTCAAATGCAGAGACAAGTCCTTATGCAAACAAGGAAATACGCTGCCTGCGGTCCCAGCATCCCAACTACCTGTCTTGAAACAGCCCAAACAGAAGATCTGTCATTTTTGATTCATCAGGAAACCTTACATGCAGAGAAGTAAAAGCGCCTGCTCCAAACAGTTCAGTAATCTGAGAAAAGATTACATTTCCTATACATTTGTTCATTTTAAAAAATTATTCCGCTAGCACTTTATTTATTGAGGGCTTCTGCTATAATGGACATAAAAGCTACATACTACTCTTCATCTTCTTTTCAAGATGGTGCTGCTAGTTAAAGATTCCAACTCAAGAAAGTGTCCCAGACATAGGCCATAGCTCTTAAACCGCACCGACTTCAATAAGCTGAAGAGACCACGCCTTTCTGGAAGAATTTTATCTTCATTATCCTATGCATTAAACAAGAGTTCCAGTTCATATGTATTTAACTTCCTTTATTCAGTGTGTTTTTCAGAGTCTCTTCACCTACATGTGCATATTAATGGTTCTATTTCTAGGTGAGGATTTCTGTGGTTTTTATTAGATACCGACGTCATACATTCCAACATATCCAGGTATTTGTAATATATAATAACATTTTCTTCAAACATTTCCAATAAAGGCATAATAAAATTTTATTATGCCAGTGGAACACATTTAAGCAAGCCTGATTTCTTAAACCACTTCAAGACAGATTAAAACCTACTACACTCGAACACTTGTTTCATACTTTTGTTGTTATCAAGAGAATAGATATTCCAGCACATTCTTTATATAAAAAAGCCATATATACCCTCAATGCTGAGCAGAAGAAAAAAATTTACTTTCTATTTAGAGAAACTACCAACACATGATTTTCAAAGATTTATTTTTAATATATATACATTTTCATTATACTTGGAGAGCTGGGTGCCTCTTCTTTTTTAAAAAGTTAGGCTGTAGGAAAGTACAAATGGATTAAGTTAAATCAGCATTTTAAGTATTGTTGACAGCTCGCAGATCATTTGGAAGCAGACATTTCTAGCTGTATTCTCACCAGCTTCAGAAACTGTTCAAGGTAAAGCTCAAGCCAATAAATGGTAAATTACATAGTATTCCATGCTGTTTAACTATTGTTAAGATAAATAGTGACACATGCCAGGATCCTTTTACATGATTCTGACACTTTCTTGGCCCTGCGTTTCTTGGCTTACATTGCTGTTACCAAATATTTGCACGGTAATTCTGCTGAACGGGATCTCACTGCTTTCTCTCAGTGGCGTACAGATGCAAACCAAAAAGATGCTATCTGCCACGGAAAGCTTCCAGCTGAGTAAAGACGGTGTGTAACAGATGAGTACGGGGAACTGAATTGGTCAGCCTGAGAGCCAGGGGTTTCGGCATTGTGACAGCCCAGCCGCTTTCAAGATTTTTCTAGGCAATATAGAAAGGAGTTTCACGCTGCTGTTACAAGGAGCCCAGTGAAGTAGCTCCGCTGATACTTACAGTGAACCCCTCGTTAGGACTGGTGTGCAAGGCACCATAGGAAAAATAATTAATTGCTTGTTAAACACCTTGGCTAATGGATGCTGGCATAAGGGGCTAGGAGCTGAGCTATCAGTATAGCATGGGATATATGCTATATATACCTCTTCTAGACCTCCGACAGTGAGGAAACGTAACTTTTATTTGAAGAGACAGACAGTGGGAGGCAGTGATAGAGTCACAAGTTAAAACAACAGCCTTTGAAGCATCATTCCCCTCTACTAATAATTTTACTGACTCAGAAAAAGGGAAAATACAGTAAAGCATACCAGGCCATTTTGTGTGCTCTAGAAGTATATTTTAGAAATACCTACACTGTTAACTCCATTTCCTGCTGGAAAACATTGGGATGATTCAGATCCTTCATGACTGAATTTTGGTTGCTAGCTTGTACCTCCTGATTACATGTAACAGGCTTGTGATTTAAGACTTAGACACCAGTTAGATCCTTGATTGCTTAAGCACTTTCTCATGTACAGATTAAAGATCCTAGATTTTGTACTTCTAGGGGCAGAATCCAGCTATTAAGCCAGAGATCTAGACATATTTTGTGGTTACATGTTTATTATTTATTGACTAACACATCATTTATTATCACTGAGGAACTCTTGATAACCTTATTCACTGCTTATACAGACCAAACTATCACTGATTACACTGTAAAAAAAATGAGTACAAACAAATCAGCATGAACAAATGATGGATTGAAGATTTATTTTATGTCTTAATCAGAATTAACGGGATAACAGCTTTAGGCCAATTTTTTTAGTTTAATATAATGTGGAAAGTAAGCTATGTAAGATAACTGATCCACAGTACTATTCACATTAAGTCTTAGCAAAAATAAAAGCTTACAGAGTGGTGTATTCTTACTACAATGGTCCAGACTTGACCACAGCTCTTCACCTTTAGCAGCGATCCTTTCAACCTGCAATTTCATTCATGTTCCAAATTCAGGATATTTCACACTTATCTCCCTATTGACAGGATAGTTAAGCATCACAAATTCTAGCCAAAGTAGAAATGAGTCTGGATCTTAGAAAAAGTTCCTGTTCAAAGGTGAGAACTAAAAAAAATGCCAGCCTTCTCAGGAAAAAAAGGAGAGTCTACTGCTTTTGGAAGAAGGGGCAGGTAACACAAGAAGAGTACAGAGACCTTGTTAGGTCTTGCAGGGAGAAAATTTGAAAGGCAAAATCCCAGCTAGAACTTAACCTGGCCACTGCTGTAAGGGATAACAAAAAATGTTTTTACAAATATATCAACAACAAAAAGAGAATCACAGAGAATCTCAATCCTCTATTGAATGCGGAGGGGAACACTGTAACTGAGGATGAGGAAAAGGCTGAGGTACTTCATGCCTTCTTTGCCTCAGTCTTTAACACAGACCAGTTATCCCCAGGGTACTCAGCCCCCTGAGCTGGAAGGCAGGGATGGATCGCAGAATAAACCCCCCATAATCCAGGAGGAAGCAGTTTATGACCTGCTGCTCCACCTGGACCCTCACAAGTCTATGGGGCCAGGTGGGATCCACCCGAGAGTACTGAGGGAGCTGGCAGAGGAGCTCACCAAGCCACTCTCCATCATTTACCAGCAGTCCTGGTTAACAGGGAGGTCCCAGACGACTGCAGTCCTGCAGATGTGATGCCCAGCTACAAAAAGGGCCAGAAGGAGGATCCGGGGAACTACAGGTCTGTCAGCTTGACCTCAGTACCGGGGAAGGTTATGGAGTGGTTCGTCTTGAGTGAGCTTACCAGACATGTGCAGGACAACCAGGGGATCAGGCCGAGTTAGCATGGCTTCACGAAAGGCAGGTCCTGCCTGACCAACCTGTGGATGAGGGTAAGGCTGTGGATGTTGTCTACCTCGACTTCAGTAAAGCCTTTCACAATGTCTCCCACAGCATTCTCCTAGAGAAGCTGGCAGCTCATGGCTTGGACGGGTGTACTCTTCAATGGGGAAAAAACTGGCTGGATGGCCAAACCCAGAGAGTTGTGGTGAATGGACCTAAATCCAGTTGGCGGACGGTCACAGGCGGGGTTCCCCAGGGCTCAGTGTTGGGGCCAGTCTTGTTTAATGTTGTTATAAATTATTTGGATGAGGGCATCAAGTGCACCCTCAGCAAGTTTGCAGAAGACACCAAGTTGGGTGGGAGTGTTGATCTGCTCGAAGGTAGGAAGGCTCTGCAGAGGGATCTGGACAGGCTGGATCATTGGGCCGAGGCCAATTGTATGAGGTTTAACAAGGCCAAGGTCTGGGTCCTGCACTTGGGTCACAACAACCCCATGCTACACTACAAGCCTGGGGAAGAGTGGCTGGAGAGCTGCCCGGCAGAGAAGGACTTGGGGGTGTTGGTTGAGAGCCAGCTGAACATGAGCCAGCAGTGTGCCCAGGCAGCCAAGAAGGCCAACAGCATCCTGGCTTGCATCAGCAATAGCGTGGCCAGCAGGAGCAGGGAAGTGATTGTGCCCCTGTGCTCAGCACTGGTGAGGCTGCACCTTGAATACTGTGTTCAGTTTTGGGCCTCTCAGTGCAAGAAGGACATTGAGGTGCTGGAGCGTGTCCAGAGAAGGGCAACGAAGCTGGTGAATTGTCTGGAGCACAAGATTTGTGAGGAGAGGTTGAGGGAACTTGGGTTGTTTAGTCTGGAGGAGACTGAGGGGAGACCTTATTGCTGTCTACAACTACCTGAAAGGAGGTTGTAGTGAAGTGGGTCTTGGTCTCTTCTCCCAGGTCAACAGCAATAGAACGAGAGGAAACGGCTTCAAGCTGCATCAGGGGAGGTTTAGATTGGATATTAGGAAAAATTTGTTTACTGAAAGAGTGGTCAGGCATTGGAACAGGCTGCCCAGAGAGGTGGAGGAATCACCATCCCTGGAGGTATTCAGAAACTGTGTAGATGTGGCACTTCAGGGCACGGTTTAGGAGACATGGTGGTATTGGGTTGACAGTTAGACTTGATGATCCTAGAGGTCTTTTCCAACCTTAATGATTCTATGATTCTAAGATACACTTAGAGTTTAATCCACCCACTGCCTTGCTTATTACAGTAAATGAATGACTTTTCATAGTATGAACTGAAAGGTGTAGGCTGAAACGGAAACTGGTATAATACTGCTAACATCCCAACTTTCAAATCAAAGTATTCCATGGCTTTAAATAAATTAAAAGGATGTCACTCATGTGGCTAATTACTGATTCTTGCTATAATCTCAGAAGCAACCACCTTCATAATTAATGCATTAAAATGTTTGTTTTACTGGGCATTAGCACTATCAGTATTGACTTTTAAAGCCTGGTATATTGGTCTTGAAATTGGCTGACTCTCCAGAGATGTGTAGATGACTGAGATTTGAAGAGCCTCAGGGCCTTATTCTCTTCTTTCTTTTGTACTGCAGATCAGGAGTGAATTCCTTAAATCAATGGTCTTAAGATCAGTATAAAACTGCTGTAAGTAGGAAAAGAAGCAGGCACTACCCCTCTTTAAGAATGCACTGATAGAATTTTAGAAGAATCCAGGCAACACAGGTAAGAAGTAAAGCTGAATGACATCTGCTTGCAAGACACATCTCCCCAGTGCCTGTTGCTAGGATGGGCAGATCTTGTGGTACTATAATCCACAGCAATCTCCCACAAAACACGTTGCCCACAATAATTTAAATTGATTGTCACATTTTCCTACATACACTTTAATAGCCACATGTAAAAACAACAGACCTGCCGCTCAGTGGCAGTGTGGGTTTTGCACATACAGCAAATGCAAGGGGAAGCCTACCCCAGAGATGCTTCTCACTGAGTAGCACTACTGAAATCAGTCCTCTAACCTGTTCACTCTGTCCCCAAAACCTTGGTGGCTCGTACTGTCACCTGCCTAGGATCTTTTTGGAGGGGTGCTGTTTGAGAGCATAAATAATCTGAGGATTTATTTTAAATGCCAGCACTTCCAAAGGACAAAAGTCATCTGAGAAGCATCTTATGGCATGAAAATATGAATAGAGAAGAAAGACATGGTGATACCATACCTGGTGCAGTTTGGAGGGAAAACAGATGTCACCAGCAAGAACTGAACAGATCGTTTTTCTTGTAGATTTACAAGCCTCAGCCTTTCCACAGAGTGTACAAGAGCAGTGGTGAAACTGGCACTGGTTGACATCACACCCTTGCACCCCATTTCATCATCTACTCACAGCACAGGAGGATGAAGTTTCCAAATCTCTTCCACAGTGCCATTTTCCATGAATTTTAGAGAAAATTTCTGAATTTTTACTTGTAGAGACATCGCATCTAGAAGGGATTTGGTGGGCATGTATAATCCTTTCATTCATTCCCTCTGTGATGCACGGCTGGGTCTTAAGAGAATTTGAGGTCTCTGAAGTACACACCTTCCTGCAGACCTGTCCCCTCACTAGCCGACATCAAGTATGTTACGTCACACACAAACCAAACTACAGATCTAGTAATATCTGAATGAACAGACAAATCTGATATTTGAAAGTGATTCTTCGCTCCTTAAATCAAAACATGCTGAACAGCTGGAAATGCAAAGTTTCACACTTCTGAGGAATGTTACTCTTCTCTTTGCTAGTCCAGAGTTGCTGGCATGTGCTTCTCCTTGCTAGAATAAGGTGATAACAGGGAATATATTTAATGCGGAAGCCCCTGCAGCCATCAGTATAATTGTTATAAAGTGCACGCTGAGAACTGACAACACACTGTACAACCACAAAGAAACTGTACGCGCTTTGGATTTGAAGTCCTGTTGCAGGTTGGTTGGAAGCTCCTAAATCACTACCTGAGATAAATGTAGATATGCCAAGTTTAGCTTATTTCTTTTTGGGAGATGTGTTAGGTAAAACTATGGTAAGTCCTATAAAAGGCAATGACAACGTTCAAGTACAATCAGTTTTTGAAAATGAAATAAAACCAGCTACTAACTCAAAAGAAGCGCAGATTTTCCCCCCAAAAGATACGTTCGAGCTCCCATGCAGGCTAGGGTCTCCCCCTCTCCCAACCCCACCGGCTGGATTACCTCGCCTGACTGGAAGGTGCCAGCAGCAGGTAGCTCAACTCTGCCGTCCCCGGCTGGACACGAGGGGTGGGCGGGCGGCCACAACAAACAAAAGAAGCCCAAAATAAGCGAAAAAAAAGAGGAGGTGAATCATAAAAGTGTAATTGCCGCTGAGGTGAACCCCCCCATTTCGCTGAATCACTCCGCGCTCCCACGGTTCCCGTCCGGCTTTCACGCGGGGGAGGGGGGGGCGGGCGCCGGGCCACGCACCCCGGGGCCCCCCGGCCCCGCGGGGAAAGGCCACCCACCGCCGCCCCACCGGCACCTCGTCCGCCCTCCCTCGCCCCCTCGCCCCCTCCCTCCCTCGCCCCCTCGCCCCCTCCCTCCCTCGCCCCCTCGCCCCCTCCCTCCCTCGCCCCCTCGCCACCCCCCCCGGTGACTCCTCCCTCGCGGCCGCGGCCCCTCAGCCCGCCGGGGCGGAACTGGGCGCCCTACAAATCCGCCGCTCCGGCGGGGCAGGCGGCAGAGCGGCGCGGGGAGGCCCTCTGGAGGAGGCGCCCCGGCCGGCTGCTCCTGGTGGGGGGGACGCGGCTCTCCCCGGGGAGCGGGGAAACTTCCCTGGCGGGCGGGAGGTGGGGAAGGAGCTGCGTTCCCCATCCCGCGTACGCTGGTCGCCGTCCCGCCGCGGGTCTCCCTGTGCCGGCCGCGGCGGGCGGCCAGACCTGCTTGGCGCCCGCCCGGCCCCGCCACGCTCGTCCCCGGTCGCCCCTCCGAGCTCCGGCTGCCGCCTCCTCAGCCGCCCCGCGGGCGACGCGGCCGCCCGGGCTCCCGCCCGCTACCCTCCTCCGCCTCCTCTCGGCCGCGTCCCTGGGGGACCGGCGGGAAATGGGGGGATCGTTTCCACGGAGACGTGGCCGCAGCCGGGAGGGTTCCGAGTGAAACTTTGCGGCGGGCGGGCGGCCCTGAGGGGAGAGGCGGGGCGGCCCTGAGGGCGGGTGTCCCGCCGGGGTCCGGCGGCGCCGGGGCACCGCGCTCAGGAGCCGGGAAAGTTTTGCGCCGCGGAGCCGCCACCCGCCCACATCCCCTGAGGCGGCTGCCGTTCCCCCTCCGAGCTCCCGGCGGCCCGCGGAGCCCGCTGCTATGGCACCCGCCCGTCGCCGCGGGGCGAGCAGGGGGAAGCCGCCTCCGGCTGGCCGTGCGGCGGCGGCAGGGGAACGCGCAGCCCCCGGTTGGCGGGTGTCCTCCTCCGGCCGGCAGTGACCGCCCCGGCCTCGCTCCCTGCCTGCTCGCCATGCCTCCCCCCGCCCGCCTCTCGCCGAGGACGATGCCGGGGACGGGCGAGGGGAGCCGCCGCCCCGCCACTCCCTGAGCCAGCCGCCTCCTCACCGGAGCAGCCCCATGTCCTCCGGGCGCCGCGCAGCCCCGCAGCTCCCCGCGCCGTGAGGGCGGCGGACACCTGGCACCTCCCCACAGGTAAGCGGCGGGGTGTGGGTGCGGGTGGCGGGGCTCTCCCTTTCGCCCCGAAACTTCAACCCGCCCGCAGCCGCCGCCCCTCCCAGGGAGCGGCGGGGCCGGGCCGTGGCCGCTCCGGGCGGCGGCGGGGGGGACCGGGTAGACCTGCCCGTGCCCTCGGCGGCCGGGGGCAGGGTGGGAGCGGGGTCGGGTAGGTGGGTTTGCCTCTCCCAGAAATGGACTTCCCGCCTCTCGGCGGAGCGGCTGCCGCGCTCCGTGCAGCTGCTACACACCCTCTTTTGTCTGCTCTGGGGCCGGGATACTTGACGTGCGGCCATCGGCTGCCCCGCCGGCCGGGAGCCCGGCCCTGCCCGGCCTCGCGGCCTCGCCCCCCGCGCCGCGCCCGCCCTCCCCCGGCAAGTTTCCTTTATTCTCGCAGAAGTTGGGTTTTCCTTAACCGTTGTTTGAGGGGAAAATGGTGGTGTGCTGGGTGTCTGGAAGGAGGAGAGGTAGATGGGGACGACGGGGGACGGCGGGGTTGCCCAGTTCCCTTGCGTGCAGGCATAACCCACTGCTAAATAAATCGCTCATCGGGTAGAGATAAGCTTACGAGTGAGGTAGACTTTGAAACAGAAGTACTGCAAACAGCTTGGGTGCATGGTAGATACTCCTCACGCTTTATTAACATCACCATTGTTAGTGCTTGCGCTTGAATTCAGTCCGCGTGCAGCTGTTCTGCGGAGCTGGAATTGCAATAGCTGTATCTTCTTGACACTTAAGACTAATTGCCATTAGCCACTGCTAGTCTATTTTATATGGTGGTTATGGAAAAATAAACAGGTTTTACTGTTTAAAGGCAAAAGTATGTAGACAAATGTATTCCTTTAGTGCGGCGTTCTGTGTAACATGAACTACAAAATAACCTTTAGCAATATAGTGGACTTGCATTTCCTAATCCTTTTAGGACGCATGGACTATATTGTTCAATAAAATTCTATCAGCAAAGGTTTTGTCTTCTCTGGCTTACCCTGTTTCTAGATCAATACACTTGCAACTATTCCGTTATTTTTCTATAAGCAGATGGTGCTTCCTATCTAGGCAATGGAAGCTAATTAAGTGTCCAGATAGAAACAGTGCATTTTTTTTTTCCTTCAGTTGTTTCTGGGCTGCTTTGTAGAAAGGGGCGGGGGGGGAAGGGGGAAGCCCATTTAAAACAGAAAAATATCTTTCTGCTGAATGTAACTTACATTACTTGATAACAAAGCCAAAGGGTCTTTCAAGTTTGAAATGTTTCAATATACTTCTCATGTTGCAGGTAAATGTACTTCTAGCAAAATACTTGTTAGAAGATGATTATAAGGCAATTTTTAGTATTTTGAAACACGAGTTACAGTTAGGTTTTTGTCCTGAGCGTGGAAAAACACCCTCATGGAAAAAAGATACGCGGTAGTTACTGTTTAACTTGGAAAATAAAATCATATATAATTTATTTTTTATTGGCATAGAGATGTATTTTATTTGTTGCTCCTTTGTTGGATTGCAACAATGATCCAAATGAAAGTTGGAAGAGGAATACTGGTGCAAGAGTTCAGCATACTAGAATTATTTTATTTTGGATATAGAAATGGTTTTGTCTCTTACAACCTCACTGGAATTGGAACAGAGCTTCATTTTTTTTTTTTAATGGAAGCTCTGTAATCAGATTATAAGAGGTGGGCTGTCTGAATTTAATCCTGTGAAGTATGGACTGAGCAAGCATTCCAACAAAGCACTGAAATGTATGCTGACCCTTAGGCAGGTAAGTAGTTCCAACCTCCATCCCCAATGGCCACCTACAGAGTGAGTTCATTGCATGTAGCACCAGGTCCAGTAACTTCAGTGAAACTCTTCACTGGCTTTACTGCATTGGACTTTTCCTGGACCAAGCCCTCTTTCACTGTGTTCTGCTTCCATTTCCTTGAATGCTGGGTATACGATACAAAAAAACCTGTGCCATATCCAGGTGCTCACATCAGGCATGTCTCATGGGTTGTGTATTCCTGATTGACTCATACCTCTCTGGAAGCAAAAAGGGGAATGAAAAATGAAAATTGGTTAAGGAGTGAAGTACATGCATGGAACAGCAGGAGGCAGCTGCTACTTCTTGTGCCTTGTTCAGTGTATCTTAGGAGCCAAAAATCTGAAATGCTGAAAATTGGTGAAAACTCCCACTGAAACTACTGAAACCAGACAAAGTTATGATATAAAAAATATGAAACCTAAAGGATGCTATCATGAATAGTTTCCTATTTTTTTAATAGAAGAATGTTGTCCGTCTTATCTATGATAGTGGTAGAGAATTAGTAGAAATAAGAGGAACTCCATATCCTAGCTAGTGATGATGCCTGCATTTGAATTAGTGTCATGCTTTATAAACACATTGATTACTTTTAGTCCATGTGTATTTGATCTCGTGTTACTGGAAGAAAGGGGGAATTGTGAATAACTTTCTAGTGTGCAAGACTAGAGACTAAAAGTAGGATTAATTTCTGAAAACAAAGGCATCCTGTGCCTGTTCAGAAACCCTAAGGTTTCAGACCTCTGTATGAGGCTGGCAGACAGTGTCTAAGGAGAGAACCTGAACACTTCTAGTAAGGCAGCTGAGGACCAGGTAGAATATCCTATTAGGTAATGTACATACTACAGTTCTACATAAAAGCCTTTAAGAGGACTTGAATTTGTTCTCTGAAAACCTTGTCATTAGACTTCTGATGCTGCAGTATGATGTGTATGGAAAGACATCCCAAATATGATCTTGCTACCAGGATTTAGGGAGGTCCATTCTCGATGTCCATTTACCAGCAGAATCTTTGTATTACTTCCTGTGCTGCTAACTGGTGACTGCCTTTGAGTTCCTCAAACATACTCATCCATAGATGAAGAATTGGGAATCTTCTTAGAGGTTTGGTACATATTTTAAAACATCTGTGTACACTCTCAAAGCCCACTAGAAATAAAGGAAATTGCAGACAGTGTTTGAATTAGTGTTTTAGTTAGTACTTTAGCTTTATCATAAAAATACTGTAACTAAAAGGGTTTCCTTCTCTACTGGGTAACACATCACCCACACAATCTCTGGGTAATTAGCTTAATAAGCGGACTGCCGATTGCATGGGAAGGTGAAATGCTGACAACATCAGTGAATTAAGCTACTGAACAGATGTTTTGCACAGCTGTTATCCTACCCACTAGTTTTACTAGCTGCTGGGTGTCCACCTTTTGTGGAATTTTGGAGAATAAGCTCTGTTCTAAACTTCTATATTGGGACTTCAGTCTAACTGTACAGCAAGAAGTCATTGCTTTATTCCACCATTAACCATTTCCACATAAGGCAGTTCAGTACTGGGTGTATATATGTAACTGCTTTTCATATAGGTGAATCTTGCCAGGAGCAGCTCAAGTGGACCTGATGACTGAGCTTAGTACTGAAATACTCAGTTTATACTGGTCTCTTAGTATAAATCAAATTACATTCTCCTTCCAGAACTCTGTTACAGCTTCAGTGTTTTTAAACTTCATGATTTCACCTGGGTACCTTTTCTTAAAATAAAGTTTTTCTTTTTTTGCACACCTAGCCAAATGAGATGGATATCCTATAGTGCAGAACTACTTGAAGCCTTTTATCTGCAGCAGTAGTGGAACATGTTTGTATCACTCAGTAATCTTATTTTGATCTTTTGGTGACAGAAATATTACAAAGAGCACTTGGTGTTTTTTGCAAAAATTCAGTGGCCAGAAGAGCTGAGATGGAAGGATGATTTTCCTCAGTTGTCTCCTCTGTTCTTCAGTGTTTAATGTTGGGGAAAGTTATTGTCCTTTTTTCTCTGTTTCCGTATCTAAAAAAGAGTGTCAGGGAGCAGGGCCCCCTAAGAAAACTGAATGTCTGAGGAACATTGTCAGTGAGATGTAACAATTTAGCAGAGATTTCAGGAAAGGTAGTACCAAAACAGACTTGCTCAAAATTAAGCAATGAGCTACCATCTTGTGTAGAAAGTCTCTGAAAAGTCTTATGAGGACTGTAAGAAAGTTGTCACTTCACTCTCTTGTGCCCATTTATATTAACTTCTCATTATTTATATCCCCTTGGAATTTTAGTCAATTGTTCCTTTTGTTGGAAGTGTGACCATTTGCCTCCAATTAAAATAAGTAAAAACAAAAGACACATTTGTCTACACTGTTTTTTAATTCTACCCCACTGAGCTAAATGATGAAACTCTTACTGAATCAGAGAAACTAGGGTTTTGTTCCTTCAACGAAATACACTTCAGATAGATACCCTCACCAAACAGATTGTAAAAATCACAAGACATATAAAATATAGTGTAGGTTACTTTTCATAGCAACTAGTTTAAAGAAAAAACTAGAAAGGAAGGTAAAGAAATATTTTTTTTACATGAATTAGTTTTTTTTTCTTCTTTGCTGTTTCACAAAAGCAGTTGGACCAAGCACCCCAGTGCTACGGTTTTAATACCATCGGTGAAAAGTGCTAAAATTTGAGCCTGTTGAAACTGTATATTTCCATAATTTACTCTGAATTTAGAACAAGGGCATTTTCGATGAAGTGTTGATACAGTTGGGTGCTAATAGCCTATGAGTCCTGGCAATTGGTTAGTGGCATTTAATTCTTTAACTCAAAGTAGTAGAATTCATGCTTTGATGCCTGACCTGTGCTGGGCTCTATAGCATTAGCTCAGAGTGGGTATGAAATCAAAGGAAGCTTTTCAGAGCTTTCCAATGATAGTCATGCTACTTTCTTCCAAAAAAAGGTTGGAATTGAAAAAGTAATTTTAGTTTTTTCAATTTAAACCACCATCAAAGCAGATTAATTAAGAGGCAGTTAAAAAACTTCACTTACTTTATTGATTTTGGTGTGATAGTGGTTACAGTAAGAGAATTTGATTTTTTTTCACATTCTCCATCTAAATGTGTCTGAATAAATGGCTCTGCTTATCTGTAATCAGTTGCCTATTGTTGAAGAACAGGTTTGTATCTAATTAATTTTATCACTTACATTTTGCTATGTATTAATGGCACTTTTTAAATTTACTTGTACCATAACTTGTCCATCCACCTAGCTGCGCGTGTACAGCTGCAACTCAGACTGGTGTTTTCCCTCTCCTTTGTGTAATTCAGAGTACCAAGGGCATATCACATATTAAAACACAGAAGAAATACACAAAGTATGTTGTAATTAGAAACAGTTCGTTACTCAATTTTTGTTTGCCATTACTGAAAAGCTTCTGCTTATGGTTTGTTAGGATTCAGTGTGTGAGAAACCAAAATAAATGAGTAGCTCTCGGAGTTGTTAGGATATTAAACCATCTTCCTGTGTGCTAAAAAATTCATAATGAAGAGTTATGTTGTATTGGTAGTGCTTGCCCTTTTTCATACGAGTTGGCAGGATTGTCGAGGAAGCATGTTCTAGCCTAGCAATCAACTTGATCCCATTACCTATATTCTTAGAGATGTTCCTCTTTCTGCTTGGGTAATTGCACAGACACTATCTATTTCTCTTGCTCAGTTATGAAATTTGGCATGTATTGACATTGTAATGAGATGTACTTTTAACGTATTCCTTCATGAAGAGGGATGAGAGCGGCATCGTGCCTCGGGGCAGCGTTTTGCTGCAGCAGACAAGCTTTCCTAAGGAAGTGTTCCTAGGAACACACGATGCGTATGCGACTTAACTGCCATAGCATCTCTTTTTTGCATGATCTTGTGCTAGGTGTGCTTGGTGTATAAGGTATGAGGCAGCCTGCTGGACCCAGAAAAAGGGATGCACCATGGAACTATGCTGTTCTGGAGGCACGGGTGGTGTGGTAGGTTGTTGGAGATCAACTGGAATAAACCTGATACAGTGTCTGAGAGTCGGCAGGTGTGTACTTCTTGCTATAAATTGCTGTGTATTTCACAGTTGGCTTGTTTCACCTGAGGTATGACTATATTTCTGTAGGAAGGAGAAGTTAAATGACAGATAACAGACAAAAAAGAACAAGCAACAAAGTAGGGTAGAAGGGAGAGTAGAAAAAAGAGCAATGAGAAAAGAGAAATATTGAAGAAAGAAAAAAATGAAGGCAGAAAAAGGGTGAGGTCTAGTAAGCTGCATTTTTAAAGATGAATGACGCTACATTCAGCGGTATAAATGGAAATAAACTCAATTAATGAGTAGAATAGTAAGACTAAGATGGTGGTGTTTCTTTTCTGAGGTATTCCCATCTTTTGACTCTGGAAAATGAAGAGACTAATTCTTGTCTTTCTAAGATGCATTTTAAATGATTTGTCTTTGTGTATCAAAGTGTGATGCTCTGAAAAAATGATGTTGAACACTTCTTACAGAAGATATACTGTAAGCAAATCAGTTCAAACAGACATATGAAAGGAAAGGGAGCTACGGAGTATAGTTTGCTTACAAAGACAGAAACTGCATTTTGAAGTATTTGCAAGTTAGGTGAACTGTTGTTTCTGTTTGCAACCAGATTAATACTCTGAACCCAAAAGTTACCACTGTGCAGATCTGTGTGATCTGTCATTGTCTCACAGAAGACTAGTGAGAACAATAAGCACAGTGGGCACTTCCTTAAAAATGGTGGATCACACGAATACTTAGTTACCATACTTGCACAGATTTTTTTTTCCGATATGTTTTTGCTATGTCTGTGTTAAGAAACTAATGAGGCAAAGGCCCGTTCTCTGGCCATGAGGCCAGCCAAAGTGGTCTGTCTATGTCCAGGTGTTAAAATTTCTTTGAGGTGGGCACAAACTGCCTGGTTGGAAGGAGCTTCTGGACTGAACTAGCTAAATGCCTGAGAGGGTGCTGGCTGACCTTGGCCACAAATGCCCCCGGCATCCTTCTAGTAGTGTGAAGGAGACACAGTGGATTCCCACTGCCTGTGCCTGTGCCTGGGCACAGCAGCTGGTACTGGGCACTAGATCCATGACTTGTTCAGATCTTTTTCCATCTCAGCCCAAACAATCTTACTACAATGATCCTAATATACATGGATTTGAGATAGAAGTAATATATTAAAAATGATCTTTGGAGGCCATTTTCTGCTCTAATTACATTAAAAGAAATCTGATGTCACTTTGCTATTATGGTAGTAACCTTGGTATTATGGGAACCGGAATTTGGAACATTATGTTTAGATCCACAAAATATGTGGAATTGGTGGAGCATACTGGGACACCATACTCCCAAATGGATTACAAGTGGTTTGCTAAACAAGCACAAACTTGCGCACAAAATAAATCTCTAGCTGACGGTTCCTTAATGCCACAATAATTTGCCTGCTAAAAATAGCCTGGTACAAAAATGGCTAGCAAATATTAATAATAAACATCCAGAGGCCTAACGGACTCTTCTTGGGAAGTAATGGCCTGGCTATTTTTATAGACTTTAACACAAAGTGATTCTACTGCTCTAAAGTCAAAGTGCTTTCCCCAAACCTTTCCTATGACCTCTACTAAGTATTTGCTTTGCTCTTTGCCAGGAAGAAATTTATTTTCAAATTACTTTGCAGGCGCCTGTTCTGAACTTATTGCCATCATTTTTCGAATTCAATTTTATTCTCCTAGGACGTGGCCTCATTAAGTGCTGCCAGTGGTGGAATATCTGCAAGGTCCTACATACGTTGCTGGAACATAGGTCAATAGGCTGTGTTTTATTAGAAAGACACAAGTCACTGTTTTCCTATCCAAGCTTGCAAACAATACGCATACCAGTGAAATTACACACAGAAGTGTTTACTGGTTAAGGACAAGCAATGTTGTGTTTTGCAGAGCTCTGGTTTGTAACTTTTCATTGTCCTATTGGCTATAGAGTTGAAACAGTAATGGAAAATAGGCTATAGCTGGAGACAGTGGTTCTTTTTTATTTTAGTTCTTAATGCTGTGAATTTTTTCATTCAGTTAGTTTTGTGTGATTTTTTTCTTGCTGTGGAATTTGGAGATTATGACTAGATGGCATTGAATATGTTTTATAATTCCTGTAAAAGAGGTAAGATTATCACAGAGTCAGAATTGGACTGTGAGAGGCTGGGCCCCGATGAAGTAGTATAGCTTTCTGTTAATGTTTTCTAGATAATTTTACCAATGTATTCTTGTGCTGCCTTCATAGCATACAAATGCATTGCTGTGCTTTGTGACGTGACTTTATGACATGTGAAATTCATAGTTTTTCCTACTCCAAGGAATTTTGAGAATACTTAATTTTTGCTTTTATGAGAACTTTCATAAGCGTGCATGTTTCCAGGTATTTACCCTGTGTTAGGGAAGGCAAAATCCAAAGGGAGAACCTGGAGCAGAAAATGGTCTGTGTGTTCCTTAGTTTCTGCAGTCCTTCCTTCTAGAGTTTAGACCTAGCCTCAGGGAAAACTCTCTCTTGTACAGAATGTTCTAATTGTTACTAGACACAGTTTCATTTTGAATAAGGCTTGTCACCTGTGATTTTCAGGTTTGAGCTTGGGAGGTAATTTTCAGCCCAGAATATTGAGTGGTTTGAAAATACTCTAACATGTTGCTTAATACTCCTTGAGAAGCGAATATCAGCATCACCCTCAGGTTAAATATGCTTTTGTTAAACTCTGTGGCTGAAGAGATGGCCTTCAGAATTCAGTTCCAAGCTTTCTTTCCTAATGTAGCTATTCTCACTTGTCAGTTGAAGAAGCATCTACTGTGGGATATGGGGAGGAAGAAGAAAAAAGAAAAGGAAGGTCCAGTACAGCAAGCTATGAAGTCAGGTGAGGGGGGAGAGAGGCTGAAACAGAGATGGTACTTGGACAGGGTGCTGATGTAAGGGAAGTTTGGTTTGGAAGATTTTTCTGATGAGTCATTTGCTCTGGAATTAGTTGAGGATGTTGCCCTTCAACAGTGAGACTGTGTCTAGGAATATCCATATTCCCAAGAGTGTGTGGCTGAAACTCTTCTAGTACTTAGGGGCTTGGGGCTTCTTAGGTTGGACCTGGTGCTTGGATGTCTGGGTAATGTTTATTGTGTGGATTCTTCTATTGCTTTATATCTTATTGTTTTGTTGTGCCTAACTGCCTGCATTTGATTCAGTTGCATGCATTCAGTAGCTCTGTGTAGTGCAGAAAACCAACAGAAATTCTGACACAGTTTGTTAAACTTTCTTAAAAATTGTAGGCAAACACAGTTCACTCCTTGACAATTGTAACCCTGTGACTATAATGATATTATGAAGGCAGAATGTGAATAGAGAGGAAGACAGGTCAGTGGTATAGCAGCAACCACAGACATCAATTATTCTATAGGGGCAAGACTATATTTTTGCAAATAATATTTTAGACAAGTAGTAGGGTAACTCTTATCTGAATAACTGAGAGTATGGGAAGTGGGTCTTATGTTGTTGTGCAGCATTAATCTCATAACACTGTTTTCCTTGTCTTTCCGTAAATCCACAAGGACTGATGAGGCCAGGTGTTGGCATTTGCTGTGGTTAGCAATCTAGAAGAGAAAAGACGTGGTAGAGGTAACACTCAGGTCTTCATCAGTGACAGCAGAGGCTTTGATGTACAGCAGTAAAAGGGCTCTAAAAAAGGAGTCTGATCTGCATTTATGCTTACTGCTCTCCAGAAGTTTGTGGGTTTTGAACTCTTTGCAAATGCTCAACTTAAAAGTTTCTCTAGCAACAGTTGCGCTGCACTGAAAAAATGCCCTCAGCGTGGTCTTATGCATGTTTGTATTGCTTCTGTCTGCCTTTTGACCATACATCTGCCTTTTAGACTGTGTGTTGTACTCAGTGATGTGCTATGGATAGTGTGTCCTGGGGTACGTTCCAGCCAAGCTCCAGCCCACATATGCTCATTCACAATGTGGAAAGTAGGCAGAGGAGGAAGGGGTATTTGCAGAGGTTGTTGAGGTGAACACTCAGTTCAGGTTTTCAAGATTTTTCTTCAAGATTTTTCTTCAAGATCTTGAGGCAGTTTGTTTTCAAAAGCTGAGATAATCATATGGTCCTTGAAGGTAAGGTGCTGGGCATGTTTGTGCAATTCCTGTGCCTAAAATCTTGTCTTGATAGGTGTCATGGTTTAATCCCAGCCTGCAACTAAGCAGCTGTGTGGTGCTTACACAGTCCCTATGCCTGCCGGAGAGGGATGGGGGAGAGAATCGGAAGAGTAAAAATGAGAGAACTCGTGGTTTGAGATAAGAACAGTTTAATAATTGAAATAAAATAAACTGAAATAGTAGTAGCAGTAATAATATGCAAAGCACGTGACTCATGGTACAACTGCTCGCCACCTGGCAACTGATGCTCAGCCTGGCCCCAAGCAGCAATCACTGCCCCCAGCCAGCCTTCCCCTAGTTTATATACCGAGCATTATATCATATGGTATGGAATATCCCTTTGGCCAGTTGGGGTCAGCTGTGCTAGCTGTGCTCCCTCCCAGCTTCTTGTGTACCTACTTGCTGGCAGAGCATTGGAAGCTGAAAAGTCCTTGACTAGTGTAAGCACTACTTAGCAACAACTAAAACATCAGTTTATCAACATTATTCTCATGCTAAATCCCAATCACAGCACTATACCAGCTACTAGGAGGAAAATTAACTCTAATCCAGCTGCAACCAGGATCAACTTCTCAGATGAATGAGACAGAAAATGTCTACAGGTCCTACTTTATAAATTTCTTACTGTTTTACATGCAGTGAGTTTCTCCTGAAAAATCCAGAATTTGAGATTTGGTCAAAACAACAGAAATTATTTAAACAGCACTTAAAATAACTTTCACATACATCGCTTGTAAAACCATGTGGCTATGATTAAACAAGCTCATTGTGTACGAAAGCTAGAGGGTGTCTGTTTCTGAGTATAACTTGCTTTACACAGATTTTTCAGAAGAACTACCAGTCATAATGATCAAACTGTAAAAACAGAAAATATGAGCCACAGCAGAGATCTGAAAAACGGCCAGAGAAACCATCCTGGATTTCATCAAAACCCAAAAGATTATACAACTTCTTGTCATGGCTTTGGGAGGGTGATAAAATCGAAGCTGATGAATGGCTTGTGTTAATAATTTTGTATTTGGCTTGTATTTTACTTTTCAGGATACTTTATAGTCTAACTTTTTTATTGCTTTTTCTCAGTGTGGGTTTTGTTTGTTTTTACTAAGACAGACTCTCTCCATTCTGTCTGGACAGTTCATGGAGAGGGAGCATGAAAAAAGCCTGGCTATGTAGCCAAGCTAGTATTGCATTATTTGAATGTTTATTTGAATCTCCTGTGGGTCTTCTGTCTGTTCTGACAGTAATTACTGTCTTTCTCAAGCAAACCTGTCTTTTCCAATCACACCTATATATACATAAATATATATGCATGTATTATAGATATATAAAATCCTGGGAGGAGCATGGGGAGTTTAGGGAACTATTTTCTCTTTTTTCTGGAGAAAAAAAAAGATTAGGTAGTGTATTTACCTCATATGGGGGCTTGTAGGCCCTAGTTTTGTTGTGTGCTTCAAAGAATAACCGTATAAACACTTTAATGCTGCAGCCCTACTTTATGACGTGAACTCAAGCCACCCCTGTATTATATAGATACAGGCAAGATACCAGAGTGTACTGCAATATGAAAGAATTTTGTGGACATGATGTTATGTAAAAGGTTTGATAACAGCTGACTTATTCCACTCATCTCTGAAATAGTCCTTTAAATCCTTCAGGTTTTTTGTGTCCCTGCAATGCTCTCTCCTCTACTTATATTGTAGAAGATCTGTTGTCTCCTCCTTTGTTTCACATCTCCCTTTTTGTTTTTTTCCTACATCAGAGCAGCAAATACTTTGTGAAGCATATGGTATTTAGATTTTCTTATATCTAGGGTGAGTGTAGCCAGGAACTGTGAGCTGGACCACTGAATGACTCTTGCAAAGTTAATTTCTAGAGTTGTATAAATTACACAGGTCAGCAAAAACATAACAGTTTGGATTGTCTGCTCTTGTTACTCACATCTTACATCAATATAAATCCTTGATTTTAATGGAAGTTTTAATATATGTCACAAAACTCATGGAGGATTAGATGTTACAAACTGAGAATTGGTTGATGTGAGTTGAAAGTTGTCTTTTCCTGCTGTGACCTGAAGAACACTGTAAAAAGATTGAATTATTCTTGTTTGCTTACTGTTGCTCTGGTAGTATGGTGAGATCCTGACCATGTGAAATGGAAGGCAGAATTCCTATGTATTCCAACAAGGTTAGGATTTCATTTAGTATGTTAGCTAGTCATGGACTTAGTGCTGGTTCTTACATGGCCCAAAAATGTCAAAGAAGTTTCCTATGAATCATGCCGTTAATACACAAGCAAGCCAAAACAGCTCTCAGGAGGTAGAAGGGTTTTAGTTTGAAGCCATGGCTATCAGTTTCAGCTAATAAGCTGCCATCCTGGAAACACCCAAAGCCTTCCAGAATGTGCTTTCTGCAAAGACGACTGTCTAGTTTATCTAAGCCATGTTAAGGTGGTATTTTTGTTGTTGTTTTAATGTCCCTAAACATATGCTTTTATTGGCTGGATTTTTAAATGTCTGTCTTCTAAATTCTAAATGATATATCTAATGTGACTGGGTAGAATGAACTTTAGAAGTAGGAGAGATTTTTCCAACTAATTTCTTTGATTATAATAGAATATTATGAAAGTATATGGTAGGTTAATTAAGTTAATCAAGATATGGAGTAGATGTTCAGTTTTCTTATTAGTGATATTCAGACTCTTAATGGAAACATAATGAGGAAGATGTCTCTTCCAGACCAGCGGAAACACTTTTGAGAGAACTTTCAGAAATGCTTTAACACAGATACAAAAGACTTTCTGAGGCCAGTAAATCTCAGGAGGGCAGATGTTCATTCTGCAAAAAAACTGGCCATTCATGAAAGCTCACATCCCTCACTTCAAAAATAGTAGTAAAATCTCAGTAACCTTTATGTCCCAGTGTGCTTCAGCAATAAGATTGGAGTTGTAGGAAAGGTTATATAAATGTACGGAAAATTTACTTTCTTCTTATTCTGCAGTCCCATCTGCTGGGATAGGAAACACTAATTTTCTGCCCCTTGCTATGATCTGACCTGCTTCGTATGATGAAAGGCTGTGAGAGTAAGGGGTCTGTGCCTAACAAGGCTCCTCTCAGAATACCCTCTGATAACTATTAGCTGCATTTTGGAGAAAACCTATTAAGCTCTTTCATCTACTCAGTAGTGTTCATTGGTCCAGAAAAAACCTCTTCCAGGTTCAGATGTGAAAAGAAACAACTGAGTGTGCGTGCTTCCATTGACATGGTGTCACTGGGGACTGAACTGCTGGGCTGAGGTCTTTGTTGTCTCTGCCATGGGTCAGAGTTTCAGCAGCTACCAAGGAGAATTTGGGCTTACTGTGAATATCGGTGTTTGTGATTCATTCAAGTGTTGTCTTGTATGAAATGGGGTAAGAACAGTGAGTTGCTTAAGCAGTGTAAAAACTGTTGCATTCCTGTGCTAGAGAGTTTGTACCATTAACGTAACTGAAATATCAGTATTAAATTTGTAACGTGTTCCTGAGCTGTTCTAAATGCAGAGTTGTACACCTGAACATCATACAAGAGTATCTGGGAATAATGTATTCAAATTGTAATGGTCTTGCTATAGAAGCACAGGCATAAGAATCTAATGATGAGGGTTTTTTCTTGGCGTTGCCAGAGGTAGTCTGACTTTGGAGAGCTTGCCTGATCCACCTTCCCAGAAATGCCTAGGCACATTGTTCCTGTGTTATTTTCATCCCTTTGGAGAATATGTTCATTAGTGTCTTTTCCTTCAGTTTGCCTTTCTGCAAAATGGGGATATTTCTATAGGAGGGTTAACACTCATAAATACTCATGAAACGTTTTTTGAGATATTTGATTTTGCATAGCACCTTTCATTGAAATCAGTATTATATACGCTGAGTGAAAGAGTTCTGTGAATGTTGGTGCCTGAGCAGAATCATAGAAGGTATCTTAATGCACCGAAACATACTGGAAGTTAAAATATCAAAACTGAAAATAAAATAACAATTGAAATTGGAAACATTTCTAACAGTGAGAAGAATTAATTCTTAAAGTACCTTCTAAGAGCTCAGTTCTCCATTAAAATCAAGATTCTATTTCTGAAATATCTAACTCAAGGAGAAGTTATAGGCTTGATACAGAAATCAGAGGTGAATTTCCTTGGTTATGTATGTAGCATACATAGGACAACAATATTTTCTGGCCTAAAATACCCATGAATATATATATATTTCTTGGTGGAACAGTCATATGTTTGTGGCTAAATACTGCTTTTCTCTAGAGGGATTTAAATTCCATCAAAGCTATTAGTTTGAAATGTGTAATGTAAGCTCATTATTTAGACAAACATAATGGCCTAGATGTTTATTTTAGGCAACTCTCTGAGGCTGTATTGATAAATAGATATTGGAGAGATTGGATGTGATTCTCCAGCACACACAGCTTCTCAGATAAACTTTGGATTGCACATTCTTAGTGTAGTGAACGGAACAAACGTGCCTAAGCAGGAGTAGAATTCTGCAGACACACTGTGCCTTTAGTGCCTTATTTGTGTGTAGCAAAAGTAGGGCTGATATTGGTAGGCCTGCTAACAAAATTCAGTACCCTATGGTGATGCCTGAGCTAATATGGGCGCCAGACATGGGCTGACTATTACATGCGTGCTCCAGATGAGCCAGTCCAGATGTTTCCATGTAGGACTGGATAATTTACACAAACCCTGTGAGTTCATGAGCAGTTGTCACGCTACGAGCTCTAAACAGCAACATTAAATGTACAATACTACATATAAGCAATTTGGTAATGTTCTTGATGTCTTGAACAAAGATTTGAATCATGTGTCTTATATGGCACACATGACTAGATAATTTCAGCACTTTCTGAACTGTTTCTAAGTTGAAATAACAGTTGTTTTTTATTTCCTTTGCAGTTTATAGGAAAATAAACGTGAATTGCATACCTCATATAACTTTGGAGTTAGTGGTAGAGGTCTCTTCTAGCCTAAACTATTCTATAGTTCTGTGATTTAAGAATAAGTGGGTTTGCTTTGTGTTTGTGTAAGCATGAGTCTGCATGCTTCAGGGCCACATAGTTGGACAGATGTATATCGTTGGAGCTATTCCAGGTGTGGAGGAGTCTGTAGACACCCTTAATGACTGTGGAGGTGAGGTCAGCTATAGGGCTAGATGGGAAGCTTGCAGGCCAGTCAGCAAGGAGGCTCTTTCCTTCCCTGGGGAAATTGCCCTCCGAGCTGGCTAGCACCCTTGATAACTCAGTGCCTGGAAAGGCATCCAAAAAGAAGTGTCACCATAAGAGTCTGCCTTTCCTCCTGCCTCTGCTTCTTACAGGCAGCTTCTGTTGGCTGAGTTGTGGTTAGCTTTGTCTCCTGGTAAGCCTCAGGTGTGGGATTTGGAGATTCTGTCCAAGGCACTGATAAGTCATATTTTTGGAGGAAAGACATTATGGCATATGTGTTTTGTTCTTGGTGAGGTATTGAACTGTGTTCCCATTGGTGGACTTGGGAGAAGGAAGGTTAGACATGCCAGCTTTTCCCAAACAGAAACAATTAGATGACAACATGGTCTGGGTAACTATGAATGAAGTATTATTTTTAAACATACTTAATCCCTCTAGTATCTCATGCAAATAGTATTTCAAATAAATACTTAGTTTAAAGACAAATGCATACTTTAATAAGCAAATAATGCTTTGGCTATTTTAACAAAGAATGTAAAAAGTACAAACCACAGTGTTTGTGAAGAAATTGGTTTGGCATATTTGTGGGTTAATTAACCAGTTGAAAAAGTTTGCAGCTAGTGCCTGCTGATAGTACTGAGAAGAATTATTGTGTTGCTTTTATGTTGCAAGGTTAGACCAAAGTGTGGGCAATATCTCTCACATCATATTAATTCATTTCACAAAGCAACACATCATGTGGGGGTCTCAAAGAATCACTGAGAGTTTCCATGATAATTTCAATGGGACCAGAATTTCATATGCCTAATTAAATAGAATAAATGGTTTGTTCATTCTAAAATTCCCTTTGCTGCCCAGAATTCTCACCAAAGCCTTTGTATTTGCAAAGAGCCTAACCTATTACTGCCAAGTCCACCACTAAACCATATCCTCAAGCACCACGTCTACCCTCCTTTTAAATACCTCCAGGGATGGTGACTCAACCACCTCCCTGGGCACCTGTTCCAATGTTTGACAACCCTCTCAGTGAAGAAGTTTTTCCTAATGTCCAACCTAAACTTCCCCTGTGCAGCTTGAGGCCATTTCCTCTCGTCCTATTGCTTGTCACTAGGGAGAAGAGTCTGACCCCCACCTTGCTACAACCTCCCTGTTCAGATTCATGATACAATATCATTGAACAGTTCTTGACATACCTTTTCTTAGAAGAAGAATAATTTGTATGATGAAGATTGGCAGAATATTATGTGAAACATCCAAAATCACCCCCATTCTTATTTAGGTGGCTTGGTTAATAATGGAGAACTTATGTGTTTATCTGTAAAATCTGTACGGTATAAAGAAACTTTTGAAACTTATTTTTTTTAAAAGGTAGTTTACAATTTTGGGCAGAACAGAAGATTATTCTTTCTTGTGTGTGTATCATGTTCTTTCATGATATTACAGAATCTGAACAAAAAATCATCACAGAACTGATGTCCTAGTTATACCAATAGTCTGCATAGCATTTATGTGTATATATGGAGTTGCAGATTTTCAAATAACTAGTTAAAATATTAATATCACTATTGCTATATATTTCTCCCCAATCTCATCTAGAAGTGAAGCAACCAGGTTTTGGTGAAATTTTCTTCAAAAACATCGGATGCAGGACCGCCCTGTTCCATAAAAGTCCTAAGCTGTTCAATTCTGGCAAAATTACAAACAGGAATTTACAAAGAAAATAACTAAGCAACTGGTAAACCGAGCAGCATTTTAAATGGACTTTGGAATGGGAAACCATTCCCTTTGCAGTGATAAAGTATCATCATGAATCAGAAAGTCAAACAGGTACGGCCAGTGAGAATGGTCATTTAATAATTTCTTGTGGTCCATGGCTGAATCAGCTGGAACTGCTGGACCAGATACTGTCAAGCCATAATGCTTCATTCTCATACCCAGCACATAGTTAGAAGACAGTGCAGTTTTAAGCATTATAAATTGCAGGCTCGTACTATCTTTTAAAGTAAAATACTTGAAAATAATTTAGATCTCTACCTACCTAGTTAGTTCTCAATTTCAACTTTCCTGTGAACCAAAGGTGTCAGTGCAGGGTGAGGTACAAGAAAAATACTAAGGAAGCACAATATCTTTGGTGGATAATCTTGAAAAATATCAGCAGGGAGAAGACAAGAATTGAAAGAATGATGGATTTCCATAACTGTTTCTTCACTAAAATGCTCAAGAAAAGGAAGGCGAGTCATACTCTGCATTTTTTTTTAGTGAACTATGGGAGATTTCATTATGCTTAGTTTGACTTTCAGTGCAAACGCTCTTCATCTGGAGTATATCTAACTGTAGTGATTGTTAACAATGGTTACATTTTAAATTCAGATGTTGATAGCAGAGGAGGCAGGAGGTTTTACAATGAGGACATCAAAGAGCTGTAACATAGAGGCTTCCAAATATTTCATAATAATTTAAAAAATATACACTTGAGGTCTGCTTTTACATAGTTATGATTAACTTAAAGATTTTTTTTTTAATGCACATGATTGAAATATTTTGATAAATGTGTCTTTGGTCCTTCATTTATCTGTCAGTGAATTACTAGGCTTTACTGTCAGATACTTTGACTTAATGGACTTGCCCAAAGTCTAAGTTAAATCATTACAAAGTAATAAGTGAACTGCAGTGGACCTTAGATAAAGATCTTCCCCTAAAACAGCTCACTTCATATTCAACTCAATTGCATGTGCTTATAAGGAACTAGTCTCTCAGTCACACAGAGCTATGCTAAAAGATAACTCTGTTTGGATTAATGTGGAGAAGCACTGCCTCTCAAAATGCAAGGACAGACTTAAGGACTAATTTTCTCTTGCCCTTTCCATAGGATGCAGCTTCCTCAAACAAATGGCAAACCTTGACACCAGTGCGTGAAGGGCATGGCTATTAGTTTTCATGAGAGCCCTTCAGCTAATAGCAAGCTGTTCAAAACATGGTTGTGTCTGCACATCGCAATGTCAGAGATTTTGTTACCTGCTTAACCAGCATTATGCCATCTGGAGAAAGTAGCATCTCTGCAAAAAGAAATACAAAAGTGATGATGTATCCGAGGCAGTAGGATTTGCTTCTCTGCTTTCAAGGCCCAAGCTAGCACCTTTGCACGGTGCTTTGTTTTGAATTTTGTTAGCTGTAGCTCAGTGTTCAGTTTACTGTACTTCATTGCATGGTGTAAGTATGCCCAGTGGCTGCATTCTGGCCGAAAATGAAAGTGGAAAAGACTCTTTATGGTCTGCACAAAAGATCCTGCATCTCTATTCAAAGGCCAGACAACAAAGTATATCTGATGATTGTTGTAAAAATGCTCTTTATGTTGACAAAACAAATATTTTGTAATAAATATTAGCTTTATCTGTAAAGCTTCTGGTTTTATCTGAAAGTAATAATTTAGTAGCTATTTTTTGTTTATTGAGATCTCCACATTCACTGAATATTAACATGAAGTACACTTTATTTATTTCCACTTCTGTAAAAGCTATACCACTGTGCACTTATAGTATACATTAATTCAGTATAGCTTCTTTATGATTTAAAGGTACCAATAATTATGAATTATCTTTACCAACCAATCTGTCCAGTGCTGTGCTGTGTGAAACTCTTAAGTTCTTGGGACAAATGAGTGAGTCAGGAAATAAGACAAAAGAGAAGCAAGGGGAGCTAAGGAGAAGAGTAAGAATCCAAACTGAGCTAGTATTTTCATTAAATCCTTGTATTCCTTTTAACACAATCTCCTTTTAGTTGGTCATATTATTTTTTGTGGTCTACTTTACACTGCACACATGTAGTGGCCTGCAGTGTTTGCCTTGTCTTAAGGCTGATTTGGATGAGGCCTTTATTGTCATTCTGAAACAAAGTGTTTCTGAAGGAAGATGAGGCAATGGGAGGCGTTCTCTAGAAATGTCAGAATATCATTCTAATAATCAGCATTTTAGAGTGACTTTGATTAAAAACTGGCACATGAGCTTTCCTAGTTCCTTTATAGAAGCAAGGAACTAACCAGCCGTATTTCCAGTATGCATGCTAACATACTGACAAGTAGTCTACCAAAGAGAGACCAGGCTTTATTTCAAGAGAAGGCTGGGAGCAAGCCAAAATAAAGCTTTTAGTGTACAGAAGCACATGACAAGCCTAGATTAAAAAGATATTCAGCGAAAATATTTTTCTCTGGTCATGTCATACTTAACTGCAGTCAGCTTGCTAAGCATTAAAATATACTGCTGAATGCACCTTTTAACTAATTTTAAAATGAGGAAAAACTTCTCAGTATAGTTGATGTGCTAGAGTAGAGAGTGGAAATCTTGGGAGAGTTCAGGGGAGCTACAGTGATATCACATTTCTGGAAGCAGGTACACAGATGTGCCTTGAGGAAGGAAGAGGCTTGTTCTCTGCAGTCAGCAGAGTTACATGAGGTAAAGCAATGGGGAGGTTTGTCTTTTTTTTTAATTGAACTTATTATGGAAACAAAGTGTAAAGTGGTGAGGAAAATTAATGCATTTAAAGTGTAAGAAACAAGTACTTATCTTTGAGGCATGGACTACTGTGTTTTATAGTGTGTAGTGCTGAAAGGTCCTCATAGGAGGACCTTTCCTGAAGGAGCTCATAGGTGCTGTGGTTACTGTGTATGACCTGCTGCTCATAAGTTAAGAGCTGAACTATTATCATAAGTTAAAAATGGTAAGTCTTCCAAAACCTTCAGCAGGACTACTTTTAAAAATAGTTTTTCAGCTTGGCCATGTGTCTCCTGTTGATTCATTTTGACTGGCCAAAGTGTCAATCCTGCAAATAAACTAAAATGCAAGTTTAGAAAATATCACACAGCTCATGTGTTTCATTGATAAGCAAAACCGTATGAAATTACACATATGATTAGGTTTGCCAGTTTCCATGGAATGACAGAATTTTTCCCCACCTGCCAAAGAGCAAAATGAAAAGCTGTATTACTATGGCCTCAGCTCTGCAAATTCTTGCCAGTTCTAGCAGCTGTTAGTCACATGAAAAATCACACTGATTTTGATGGAGTGAATTCCAGGATTTAGGTACACTAAAGGCATTTTCGTTCTGAACAAATTCCTCATCCAACTTGTAAGATTATAGTGCTATTTTGCAATCAAGGTGCAATAACTCTGAAGAATTTACTGTGATAGTTTTGTGACCTTAAAATGAAGAAGAAACTGCAGGTAAGCAGATGTTTACAGATTAGGCTCTCTGTTGAAGTTTATGCTAAATCTGTAAACATAAAGAATACTTTTGTCACTATAGAAATAATAATTCAAGTTCCCATAATTCCTCAGGTACATTAAAATGAGTCTCTTACTTTTTAGGGTTATTAAGATCAGCGTTTTTAAGTTCCATGGTAATTATCATATTGTTTAATAAGCTAATTTAATGCTGAAGCATGAGTGTTTAAGAATGAATAGCAAGATCAGATCTCTTAAGATTTGAGATGGACAGCCTCCGAAGACTCCTAAGCACATAAAAAATAAACCATAGTAGCAGTTATTTTGAAAAGGTAGCACGGCGCACATCAAGAATTACTGAGAGGAACAAAAGTAATTCTGAGTCACATACAACATTCTGATTGCATTTAAACTGATGGCAACCTCCTCTTGCTTGAACTTAAGGTTTAACCTTTTGTCTTGTTCTGTGCTTTCAAAGCACATATGTGGGCATTCAGATATCTAATTGATAAGACGAATGGCTTGAAAATCATGCAGAGCATGGGGAAATGTAGATGAAGCATAGACAGAAAACTTGGAGAAGAAAGTTAACCCTAGAATGTGCTGGCTTCCATATCTCTTTGTCACTCATCTTTTTTCTCAGCTAAAGATTAATGCATATAACAGTCCTATGACTAGGTGGCTAAACAAAGTGTGGTCTTATCTTCTTCTTTATGGCATACCTTTACTTACTGCTGTCTTTCTGCTGGGATGGATAAGATGGATTTCTTTTGTATTCTATTCCAAAACCCTTAACAGTCTTCCAGGAGCAGAGAGCTAAGACCTATCAGCATGGATTAATTTTTTTTAGTGGGATGTTGTAATATGGAGCATGTAAAGATGACCTTGCTATTGCTTAAGAAATGTTGATATGACTGTAGGATTGAAGGCATCTATACATTAGCTTTAAGCAAACAGCTAAGGGATGTTATAAGCAGCCATTACCTCCAGAAGCTCCAGAGCCAGGTGATTCCTGCTATGTGGCTGCTGGAACCCAGCCTGAGGTAACCTGAAACCCAGAGGTCTCCATCCCAGACCTGCTGCTTTCCCATTTACAGGTTCAATCAGTAGCAAGGCTAAGCACATACCCCAGAGACACACACACAAAAAGGACATACGCATGACTGGCTACAGAGGGTGAGGTGCTTCCTTCAACAACAGCTGTGTGTAACATTTCCGTGAGTGACATAACAACCAAGTACCCTTCCTCCTCCTTGTCCGGTAAAGACTGATGTTCACTAGTGAAAGCACACGTACTTTCTTGGGTCCCCCAAGCATCGGCACGGCCCCTCTGTCTGCCCAGCACGTCTGTCTGGATCCCAAGCCCCCTTACCTGCCCTGTGGGTTCCTTACTTGCCAGCTGGTTCAGTTTGGTGCTTGCTGCAAACAGACACATGCACTCACACACTTGTCCCACAGGCACTCCACAGTTGTGGGTCCCCCCGCAAATACCAGCATGAACTGTCTGCTCACCTAATACCCCTGTCGGGTCCTGGAGCCTGCTACTCACTAGCTAGTTCAACCTGAGAACTGTGAGTGAAGACACAAGTTTATCCCTGGTTAGCTTCTTAATGGCCCATCAGTTAGTAACTAGAGGTGTTTGGCATTGTCTCCATTTATCCCTTGTCTATTAGTTTGTGTCTGTGAGCTTTTGTTTATCGCTTTCCTCTTTGCTTATTGTCCCCTTTTGTATTGAAAAGGTCCTTCACTGGATAAAGTTAATGAAGCAGATACTCTCACCTTCCACATGCTGTTACACAAACAGGCTTCGGTGTTGGTAGGGGTGACAACTTGAGCTCAGTAACCTGTACTTAGCATACCCAAAGTTTGTGCAGGCATCTGGCCAGTTAGACAATGCTTCTGGCCTCTGACCAGTGGCAGGTTTAGCTCTGGTGGTTTCAGATGTTACTCCTGCAACTGTTCATCCCTGTGCTTATGAAAGGACTCCTCCATTGCCAAGCAGTAGCTGTGAACATGTGACAACTCCTCAGTTGCTACAGTTAATGTTTTAGCATATCAGCATGAATCATTAACAAAGTGTTCGTATATTCCATTGCAACTTGCAGTAACTTTGGCCTGGGCACATCTGATTCTGCCGTTCTGCAAGGGTACTGTAAGACTGAGCTGAGAAGTTCTGGGGTTGGATGCAGTAGGGCAAAGCATTTAATCCACTGAACTTCATGCATTAGGGCACTTCCCCTGGTAAGCAACACACAACCCCACTGAGCTGAAGCTGGCCCGGTTTGTTGATGAGACCTCCAGTCACTCCTCTAGTAGCGCTGTGAACCTAGCCTATCTATGTGTTTCTTAATCTTCATTACAGTTTTATCTACAGAATCACAGAATTGTAGAATTGTTTTGTTTGGAAAAGACCTTTAAGATCATCAAGTCCAATCACTAACCTAGTACTGCCAAGTCTACCGCTAAACCATGTCCCTAAGCACCACATCTACGCATCTTTTGAATACCTCCTGGGATGGTGACTCCAGCACTACCCTGTGGTGGAACAGAGCACCCTGTTCCAATGCTTGACGACCCTTCCAGTGAAGAAATTTTTCCTAATATCCAATCTAAACCTCCCCTGGTGCAAGTTGAGGCCATTTCCTCCTGTCCTACTGCTTGTTACTTGGGAGAAGAGACCAAGACCCACCTCACTACAACCTCCTTTCAGGTAGTTGTAGAGAGCAATAAGGTCTCCCCACAGTCTCCTCTTCTCCAGACTAAACAACCCAAGTTCCCTCAGCTGCTCCTTATAAGACTGCTGCTCTTGGTACTTCACCGGCTTTGTTGCCCTTCTTTGGGCACACTCCAGCATCTCAATGTCTTGTACTGAGAGGCCCAAAACTGAACACAGTATTCAAGGTGCAGCCTCACCAGTGCTGAGCACAGGGGCACAATCACTTCCCTGCTCCTGCTGGCCACGCTATTGCTGATGCAAGCCAGGATGCTGTTGGCCTTCTTGGCTGCCTGGGCACACTGCTGGCTCATGTTCAGCTGGCTCTCAACCAACACCCCCAAGTCCTTCTCTGCCGGGCAGCTCTCCAGCCACTCTTCCCCAGGCTTGTAGTGTAGCATGGGGTTGTTGTGACCCAAGTGCAGGACCCAGACCTTGGCCTTGTTAAACCTCATACAATTGGCCTCGGCCCAATGATCCAGCCTGTCCAGATCCCTCTGCAGAGCCTTCCTACCTTCGAGCAGATCAACACTCCCACCCAACTTGGTGTCTTCTGCAAACTTGCTGAGGGTGCACTTGATGCCCTCATCCAAATAATTTATAACAACATTAAACAAGACTGGCCCCAACACTGAGCCCTGGGAACCCCGCCTGTGACCGTCCGCCAACTGGATTTAGGTCCATTCACCACAACTCTCTGGGTTTGGCCATCCAGCCAGTTTTTTCCCCATTGAAGAGTATACCCGTCCAAGCCATGAGCAGCCAGTTTCTCTAGGAGAATGCTGTGGGAAATGATATTAAAGGCTTTACTGAAGTCAAGGTAGACAACATCCACAGCCTTACCCTCATCCACTAAGTGGGTCACCTTGCTATAGAAGGAGATCGTTAGTCAAGCTGGACCTGCCTTTCATGAAGCCATGCTGACTGGGCCTGATTGCCTGGTTGTCCTGTATGTGCTGTGTGATGGCACTCAAGATGAACTGCTCCATAACCTTCCCTGGCACTGAGGTCAGACTGACATGCTTCTTGTTCCCTGGATCCTCCTTCTGGCCCTTCTTGTGGATGGGTGTCACATTTGCTAACCTCCAGTTAACTGGGACCTCCCCAATTAGCCACAACTGTTGATAAAGGATTGAAAGTGGCTCGGTGAGCACTTCCGCCAGCTCCTTCAATACCCTTGGGTGGATCCCATCAGGCCCCATAGGCCTGTGTGTGTCTAGCTGGTATAGCAGGTTGCTAACTGTTTCCTTTTGGATTATGGGGGCTTCATTCTGCTCCCCGTTCCTGTCTTCCAGCTCGGGGGCTGGGTAGCCAGAGGGCAACTGGTCTTACTATTAAAGTTGTGGCAAAGAAGGCATTAAGTACCTCAGCCGTTTCCTCATCCTTTGTCACTATGTTTTGCCCCACATCCAATAAAGGATGGAGATCCTCCTTAGCCCTCCTTTTGTTGCTAATGTATTTATAGAAACATTTTTTATTGACTTTTATGGCAGTAGCCAGATGAAGTTCTAGTTGGGCATAGGCCCTTCTAATTTTTTTTCCCTGCGTAATGTCATGACGTCCTTGTAGTCCTCCTGAATTGTCTGCCCTTTCTTCCAAAGGTCATAAACTCTCCTTTTGTTCGTGAGTTCCAGCCAAAGCTGTCTGTTTAGCCAGGCTGGTCGTCTTCCCTGCCTGGTCATCTTTTGGCACATGGAGATGGCCTGCTCCTGTGCCTTCCTTCTTGAAGAATGTCCAGCCTTCCTGGACTCCTTTGCCCTTCAGGACTGCCCCCCAAGGGACTCTGTCAACCAGTCTCCTAAACAGGCCAAAGTCTGCCCTCTGGAAGTCCAAGGTAGCAGTTCTGCTGACCCCTCTCCTTCTCCATTCTCAATTCCACGATCACTACGCCCAAGACAGCCTCCAACCGTCACATCACCCACAAGTCCTTCTCTGTTCACAAACAACAGGTCAAATGGGGCACCCTCCTCAGTTGGTTCACTCACCAGCTGTGTCAGGAAGTTATCTTCCACACACTCCAGGAACCTCCTAATCTGTTTCCTCTCTGCTGTATTGTATTTTGAGCAGACATCTGGTAAGTTGAAGTCCCCCATGAGAACAAGGGCTAGTGATTGTGAGACTTCTCCCAGCTGCTTATAGAATATTTCATCTGCCTCTTCATCCTGACTAGGTGGTTTGTAACAGACTCCCATCATGATATCTGCCGTGTTGGTTTTCCCCTGGCTTTTACCCATAAACACTCAACCCTATCGTCACCATCCTTAAGCTCTAGACAATCCAAACACTCCCTAATTTACAGGGCTCCCCCATCGCCTCTCCTTCCTTGCCTATCCCTTCTGAAGAGTTTATAGCCATCCACTGCAGCACTCCAGCTGTGCAAGTCATCCCACCATATTTCTGTGACGGCAACTATATCATAGTTTTACTGCTGCACAATGGCTTCCAGCTCCTCCTGTTTGTTGTCCGTGGTCTCTGCATTGGTGTAGATGCACTTCAGTTGGGTTATTGATCCTGCCACCTTTTTGTGGGTAAAAACCCTATGGTAAAACATGGTAAAAACATGACCATTCTCAGGCACTTCTGTGGTTTCTAACACATCCATAACCGTTGCATCTTTGCTGCTGCGTGTATCTCCATCCCCTACCTTCACTGAGATGGCCTACTGAAGGACTTTGCTAGCACACTGTCCCTCAAATGTTAGCTTGCCACCCCCAGGCTTACCTGTAGTGAGCCTGGTTTTATCCCATCCCCCCTTCAGTCTAGTTTAAAGCTCTTTCAGTGAGCCCTGCTAACTCCTGTGCAAAGATCCCTTTCCCCCTCTGAGACAGGTGTACCCTGTTAAATTTGGGGTTTTAAAAATGTTTTTGTTCTGTTTCCTGGATCTCCACTTGCCCATCATGCAGAGATCAGGGTGTGGGAAACATTACAGTAGTTCAAAGAGCTGGCTGTTGCCAGTTCCTAGCATTTTTGGCATAACAGATCTCTATCACAGACCTTACAATCCTTCCAGTAAAATTGACATCCTGAGTGGTTCATCTCCTAAATAGGAAGAAAATGAGGAAGGTTGAATAAAGCTCATGAAGAAATCATGTAGCACAGATGGGATGGAGAGAACTAGAGACACCCAGACCCAAGTCAGAGAGAGTTATGGGGAAAGGGGAAATGGGGAGAGCAGGGGAAGCCTGGCAATATGATTGAAGGGATCCTTGGTGACCAAGTGAGAGAGAGTTGGATCCTGCCCGAGGAAAGAGGGAGATGTTGGCAGCTCCTGATGAGAAGGTTGCACATAGGACAGTTTAGGATTGGGAGTGGATTAAGGGAGACACCTTCTACAGAAGCACCAAAAGGCATTCAAAGGAAACATTCAAAATGCACTAGTTGTGTGACCTGTTCTTAAGCCTCCTCAGGATTTTATAATCTGCAAGCATAATCTGCATTATACTGTGTGTTAGAAAATGCATTTTTCTTAAGAAATGTAAAGGCCCAGTTCTTGCATCCATACTAACAGTAAATAGAATTTTCCTCAAATGAGTAGCCCCAGTCAGTTCCACTTGAACTGTCTGTAATATAAGAAGTAAGGTACTACGTGGTATCTGTAGGGGCCCCAGAATGATTTTCTGTGAGCTACTGTAATACTCCTACATTGAACAGACTGTAGATCACAGCAGGATTTCTCCAGTGGTGTGGTGATATCCCAGATGAGTCACAGCAGCAGGATCTAGCCCCAGCCAGCAAAGTACTGATTGTGGCAAGAATGGCTGTGAACTATAGACAGCAAATCTCTATTCTGTGTTCAAGAATATAGCCAAATTTCAGCTCCATGTTGATGCCATGTCTGAATTAATATCTTTGTTACAGGGGTAAGTTTTTTTAGCCCTTCTTCCTTTGTTTGGTTAGGGTTCTTTTCCCCCATCTGAGCAAATATCCTGAGAGAATGTATTTGGCCAATAATGCAGCTGTGGATTTTTATGACAACAGGGTGGCAGATGTTGTGTATTTGAATTCCTCTTCAGATGTTACTACACTGATAAACAGCATTCAGGGACTTCTTACTTTGTTGCCTAAGTGTTTTTCCATTTGGCATTTGCCAAGTGGAATGTTAAATTCTGAGACTATAGAAAATGATAAATCAGTGATGATGGCTTAATCACTAACACAGACGAATTGAATAATAAGCAACCAAAGTGAACATTTCTGAAAAAGTAGCTGTATATTTATACATTTCAAAAATTCCGTGAACACCAGGAAAACTAATCTTTTTAGAGACAGACATAATCTCATTTTTTCCTGGTTTTTAGGACTAATCCAAGGCTAATATATGGATGCTTTCTTCCTACGAGTGATAGCTTCATACTAGGCTTTTTGTTTCTCCTGATTTCTTCCAGCTTCTTTTCATTTTTTTACATACCTGATATACACCTGATTTTCATGATCATGTATACTTATTCTTATGTTGCAGAGATCTGCCTTAATTTGTCATAGCATCTCCCGCATTTACATGTGTATGAAACACCTTCTGGCTGAAGGAAATCACGTATTTCAGAAACTGCCAAGGGTTTCCTACAAGGGAGTATAGGGAGCGCACAATTCAGAGTCAGCATGGAGGACCAGGACCCATCTGTGTGGAATATCTGCTTCATAGCACAAGTGTACCTGTTTAAGACATCTGGCTGTTAAAATAACAGTTTGCCGTGAAGATTTAAGGAGTTACTTGGTGGAGGCATAAAAGGCATGAAGAGAGATTTCATCACTCCCCAGTTCTGCCATCTGGAAGTCAGTTGACATGAGACTTGGCCGTTGACTTTCAGTAGCAGTCCATTAAGGCCCTAACAGATTTTGAGATCACTGGGACATGAGGACAGTAGGATTTGGCCTTGAAAAGTTAGAAAGTTAAGATGTTTGCTACAGTATCTGGACACCTCTATGGAACCTTTCTGAACACACAAAGAAGAAATTTTATGTATGCATTTTGTTTTGGTTTGTTTTTTTCCCCGCTAATTTTTCCTCAGAAACCTGTCTTCTAAAAGTAATGGTTTTTATTTCTAAAAGACAGTTCATTTGGCTGCTGAATTTCTGATGTGGCTTTCACCTTGTGATCTTTGGACTCCATGGAGAGTGGCGGGGGTGGGTCTGTGAACAGCTTCTAAGACACTGATGACTGATTACAAGAAGTCCACATATATTAATTTTGCAGGGGGTTGCACTGGGAATTTTTTAAGTGTCTACAAACCTCAGAAGTTTGAAAAACACTGATCTAGAATATTAATATATTGCTTGCTGAATTACAGGTGCTAAGGTTTGCCCTCTTCTTTGCTTTTAGTCTTTCCTAGGCTTTCTGGCTCTGGAAACTGGAATTTGGTATTTGCCTTTTGGCTGGTGGCATTATGCAGTTATCTTGGAATTCTTTTCCTAGAAGATACACATATTTCATTTTCCATTGCCAGTTTTATGGCTGGGTGTTAGGACCAGTGTGAAAAAATTTAAAGTGCTTCTAGCTTAAATATGTATTATCTGTGTATTAAAGAGTATTAAAGGAGACAACATGCATTAGAAATCAGTACGTAATGTAAGTTTCAAATGCTGGACTTTTGAGTGCTCTTGAAAGTATTAACACTTTTTATTTTCTGTTTCCTGTATTGCCATATAAAAAAACTCTCTCAATGACCACATAAGAAATAGAGAACCTTGATGTACAAAAAATATTGGCAAATACACAAAATACACAAAATTGAGAAAAGGTAAAACATGCCTTATTCTAGTTGCTCTCAACTGTTACTGCAGCCAGTAAAGCAAGCAGTATTAAATATTTAGAGTTTGGTTTTATTAGCTATGTTTAAATTTTAGGTGTAGAGTCAAGACCTCATCAAGGCATTGGCCTTGCTCTGAGTTGGAAGATTCCTGTGTGGGTCTGAGGATGGGTTGTAACCAACTTTTCCTGATAATGTGTCTCAGGCTAAAAATATATTTCAGAGCACTTAGAGCCAGATGGCTCAATACCTTGCAGTATTGATTCCTGACAACTTATAGGCTGATCCTGCACCAAAGATTATAGTAATTTTGCTAGTGCATTCAGTTGGAGGTCATATAAGGGCCTTACCAGTGAATAGTACCTCAATTCTAAATGATATTTTGTGTGTTATTTACCCAATACCAACTACATGCAGTAACACACATGATACTTTATACAAATTTAATAGAAGTAATTTTAATGTTGAAGTTAATCATGAAGCTGAATATTGTAACCAGCGTCAAAGTTGGGGAATGGGACTGTATGGAAGTTAGCAGTTACAGCTGGGGTGGGTACTGAGGACTACTGCCAGTGCCAAAGGGTATTTGTGATAATATGTGGGGTGGGGGGCACTGAGGGAAAGGTGGGAGTTGGGGGATCGTGAATTTAACCATGGCCTTTCACCTGTGTCAAGAGATGGCATCTGTTGCCACCATCTGTTCTACTTCTCTGTTTATCTTCCCACGTACAATACCAGGCTGGGAGCCCAAAAAAGGTGACAGAGGGGACACTTTAATGAAAGTTCGATGAATGCTGCTCTGAAGTCCCTAGGCAGCAATTGGAGCTTCTGTGGATATGTGCGGTCTTTTGCCTGAGAGGAAGATGCAACAGGGCTGTCACAAATGTAATTAATATCGTGCAAGGAAGTTTTACTGACTGAGCTTCTATGTAAGATAAGTAGTATGTTTTCTGACAAAAAACTGTAGTGAAATAAAGTTCAGAAAGTTAATCACCCTTAGAGAATGACCATTTGATGGAGCTTCCTGATTTAAAGTAGCTCTGCAGCTACTGTTTAAAACTCCATTCCTCATAAAATCCAGCAAACAGGAATATGTAAAAGTTTTGGCAACCAAGAGTAGATTTCAGTGAGAGAACAATGGGATACATTAAGGGAAAATAACCGGTCATTGCCATAAACATCTTCAGCTCTTCTAATAAATCTACGGTATTTGGGCAGCAACTTTTCAGCTCTTGGCAAGCTTGTAGGATGTTCCATAGCAAAGACAAGAATTTGGAACACCTCAGGGGGCAAGCCTGGCTGCAGTCTGTGACAGCTGGTAATACATGAGTCTGAAAATGGGGTGCATTTTGTATAAAAGTTTCTTACAAGCAGCATGATTTGTGGAGATCAAAATCACATTTCATAAAAACAGACAATTTTTTTTAACCAGATGAATGTCAGCTCTGTGTGAAGTGTTTCTTTCTTTTGACAGAAGTTGTGTGATTTATAATATGACTCATTCTGTACATGCAATATTTTGGTTAAAAAAAATCACTTTTACGTGTGAAACATTTCACTCCGACTCAGTGTTGACAATAATATGAAAGAAGAGCTTTAGTAAAGTTTCTTTTCATCATCTTTTTTTATTTAATCATTGTCAAGACTCTGAAATGCATTGGAGCTAAAATTGAGGGTACACTACGCGATATCCCCTCCAACCCCAGAAAGGTGATGGAACAATTCATTCTGGAGGTCATCTCCAGGCATGTAGAGGAAAAGAAGGTTATCAGAAGTAGTCAACGTGGATTCACCAAGGGAAGATCATGCTTGACCAACCTGATACCCTTCTAAGATGTTGTGACCGGCTAGGCTGATGAAGGGAGAGCAGTGGATGTTGTTTACCTTGACTTCAGCAAGGCTTTTGACACTGTCTCCCATAACATCCTCGTGGACAAGCTTAGGAAGTGTGGGTTAGATGTGTGGACAGTGAGGTGGATTGAGAATGGCAGAGCTCGGAGGGTTGTGATCAATGGGGCAGAGTCTGGTTGGAGGCCTGTAACTAGTGGTGTTCCCCAGGGGTCTGTGCTGGGTCCAGTCCTGTTCAACATATTCATCAATGACCTGGATGAAGGGACAGTGTGTAGCCTCAGGAACTTCGCTGATGATACAAAGCTGGGAGGAGTGGCTGATATGCCAGAAGGGTGTGCTGCCATTCAGCGAAACCTGGACAGGCTGGGGAGCTGGGCTGAGGGGAAGCTCATGAAATTCAACAAAAGCAAGTGCAAGGTCCTGCACCTGGGGAGGAGCAACCCCGTGCACCAGTACAGGCTGGGGGCTGAGCTACGGGAAAGCGGCTCTGTTGAGAAGGACCTGGGAGTGCTGGTGGACAGCAAGCTGACCCTGAGCCATTACTGTGCCCTTGTGGCCAAGAAGGCCAATGGTATCCTGGGCTGCATTAAAAGGAGTGTGGCCAGCAGATCCAGAGAGGTTATCCTCCCCCTCTACTCTGCCCTAGTGAGACCACATTTGGAGTACTGTGTCCAGTTTTGGGCCCCTTAGTTTAAGAAGGATGCAGAACTGCTTGAGCAGGTCTAGCGGAGAGCTACGAAGATGATCAGGGGACTGGAGCATCTCCCTTATGAGGAAAGGCTGAGAGACCTGGGTTTGTTCAGCCTGGAGAAGAGAAGACTGAGGGGGGATTTCATCAATACCTATAAATATCTAAAGGGTGAGTGTCAGGATAATGGGACCAGGCTCTTTTCAGTAGCGCCCAATGACAGGACAAGGGGCAATGGGCACAAGCTGGAACACAGTAAGTGCCACCTGACTATGAGGAAAAACCTCTTTCCTGTGAGGGTGCCAGGGCAGTGGAACAGGCTGCCCAGGGAGGGTGTGGAGTCTCCTTCCCTGGAGACATTCAAAACCTGCCTAGACGTGGTCCTGTGCCCCCTGCTCTAGGTGTGCCTGCTCAAGCAGGGGGGTTGGACAAGATGATCTCCAGAGGTCCCTTCCAACCCCCACCATTCTGTGATTCTGTGATATCAGAAGAGCATTTTTGCTAATTATATCTGTTTGTCAGAAAAGCAGTTTAGATTAAAAAAAGCAAACCTTGTAGGGGCAGCCATACTACATTCAGTAGGTGGGTTTGCCTTAAAATAATAACAATTGAAAACAAAAGCTGAAGCAGCCAAAATATTTTTTGAGTGTTTTGAAAGTGAAACCTTTTTTCCTCTCAAAAGGATGTTTTTAGTCAAAATTCAACTTAAAAATAACTGTTTTAAAACTGGTAGTGACACCAGAAGGAAACCTGTTGTTTGACCCAGAACTAGTTTTGCTTGGTTAGGATTTTGCTAAGAAAGATAAAAGCTATTTATGTTCATGTCCAAACAGTTTTTCATATAATTTCATTTTTAGGATCACTGCAGGGGTACTGGGCCTAAGATTTCCCAGCATAAGAACAACTAAAAATTCAGAATGCTGAGCTGGCGCATACGTTACTGAATATCCTCTAGAAAGAATTATATTTTGTTTTTTAAAAACTAGCACTGTTAGAAAAAATTCATTCTTGCATGCTACATTTTTTCATTTCCTGTGTGGTGTTGCCCACATTTGTGTAGCTTCCAAATTATGATAGTGTGAGTGAAAGGAATGCTTCAGAATATCCACAAAATAAATTTCTAATTCACAAGTGAAGGCCTGTCCTTGTTTAAGTCAATGCAAATTTTGCAGCTGAAGGTAATAATTAGGATTTCATCCAGTAGTGTCACAGTCATCTTGATCCTTGTGACTCAGCGATCATACCTGATTTATTATTTTTCAATAATGTCTCAGAATTCAAGACTCCGTTCCTGTAAATGTGGAGTGGAAAAACACTTCAGCAACAGTGTGAGAAGTCTCTGAATGCTGTTGAAAACAATTAGAAATTGAACGAAAACACCTAATTTTGTTGTACATTGAGAGGGCACGTATGTAAAATTGTGTTCTCAAAATTCAAGAGGTCTCATCACCAGTGTCTTTTGACTACAGTGTAGTTATTTGGTATTCATAATCCTATTTTGTGTTAGAGGAGCAACTTAATATCCTTTAATATCATTCTGTATTCCTTACACATTCAAAACTTCCATACAAGCCAATCATAACTTTATATGCACTTAGAAAAGTAGGACCAGGCCTCTAATTGTAGATGACTTTTTTTCTAATTTTGTTTAAATGAATTATGCAAAGTGTAATCCTAAAAGACATTTCCAGATCAAATTTTACTTGCCTTACTAATGCAAAGTTCCTGTTGACAATTGGGCACCAATAAGAGTAGCATTTGCTTAACCATAAATCTTTGAAAAATCTGATACACAGCAGGTAATTTCAGAGATAAAGAAAGAGAAAAATCATATCTATTACTCTTTCTTCTATTTGGAGATAATTAAGTTCAAAGGTTCTGAAGCAACATTGACTGTGTTACAGGATGTCCTCCACACCAGAAAATGAAATTAATCAGTCATCGCTGTATTAAGTGAAAACGAATTAGTTGCAGACAAAACACTGTAATTCCATTAGTCATGTCAAGATGCAAATGTGGAGATATATATCTTCGCATAAATGTTCACAGATAAACAAAATAATTGAATTCACTGTTCTTATGCAACAGTTATTCTCTTAAGTGTATGATATTTGGTTTACAAGAGTACACAGTAGGTTCTTTACTTCTGTTTTGTCTATGATGATAGGAGAACTTAATTTTTGTTAATCTGGGGTGCCTGGATTCAGGCAGTGGCTCAAGAAAACATCTGTGTTTATGCTTAGTACAAACAGTCCATCTAAATCTCACTTGCTGCAAGTTTGTCTTTGTTTTAATAATGTTCTCCTGAGGACTATAGTACACAGTCTGATCTCACAGTTTTGCAAGTGTCTGTCAGGATGGTTCCAATGACTAGAACTGAAACAAAAGTTTTGCTTAATATCTTTTCAAAGCATTTCATTAATTAGTGTCAAAGCAAACTTCATTCTGAGCATTTGCTTTAATTTCTGAAATGTTTCTAGCAACAGAAAACACTTAAAATCACCTGTTAATTAAAAATTACTCAATATTTAGTTGACGTAGTTTTTTTCTATCTACTTGAGGGAATGCAAAGTGGGAAGGGTTCCCTGCCACATTTGAGTGGTAGTGATGTACACAACCTGCTGTGCATAGGTGTGAACTCCTGCATAGCTTGGAAGACAAAGAATCAGGTTCAGCATGTCTGCCCTGTAGAGTTTACAGTCTAACATGTACATCTTCAGCTACTCTACATTCATGCTGATGGATGGCAGCTGGGAGTGGAAGACTATGAGAAGGCTATAGAAGACTATGAGGAAGAGGATTTAGAGTAGCAGTAGGAGAATTTTTGTAAAAACTGTTCTCATAAAGGACAAAATTCTTGGAAGAAACCAGACTGAAAGGGTTGGACCTCAGGTAAGGGACATATAATGGAAGACAGATGAAGGGGTACAAATCAATGAGTATAATGAATGGGAGTGTTTCCTCTTCACCCAGGTGAGAACTGGACTGCATTCAACATACAAAAAAAAAAACCAAAGGAAAAAAGACTTCACATTTCGTATTTGAAATCAAAGCTTTATAAGCTTCAAAAGATTAAATATTTGCTGACAGTATTTTGGGCAATAATAATGAAAATTAAAACAAAGTATCTTTTTGTTATAGTAAAGGTAATTAGGGAGAAATTTGTTTTCTGTGGTTGGTACGCCTTGCAACTGGCAAAGCAGGGCTTCTTGCATGTGTTACCAGACAGAGGGAGGATACCAAGTTGGGTGCTCCACTGCCACGGTTCACCAGAATGGTTTTTACAAATAAAGTTTAGGGAGATGATCAAGATTCTGCCTTCATTATAATGAAGTTGGATAGTTACTACTGCCTTCGCTGTTGTGACTGGATAATTACTCCAAAGCCAGATTTTAAAAGTCTTTTTATACAGTGGATATATATGCTTTCATTATGTTATTATCAGCTGATGGTCTGGAACATGAAATGTTGCATATTTTCTGTTGCTAAGGAATCAGCCCTTTAGGGTTGGAAAAAGACTTCAAGCCCTTCAGTGTTTGCTGAAGACATCATTATATTCTCCCTCTAACTTACGTTAGCTGGGTAACAGTGTCTTCAGGATCTGGGAAGAACAATCTAATTTTTTTTGGTTTTGCATATTTTCTTCACAGTTGTCAAACATGTTTAGTTTTGAATAGTTCAAGAAAATCAGTTGAGGTGACAATGAGGAAAACACAGAGCAGCATGGGAAAAAATGAGTAATCAAAACCTCAAACAACCCAAAAGCAAGCAAAGGGCAAAAAGTATGAAAAATGTAGCCCTTCTTCAACTGTACATTGCAGGATCAGTAACAGGGATTTGCGCATATGTCTTTATATGGATTAAAGTCACCTATCAGTAAAAAAGTAAATTGCAGATCCTTCTGAAACAGCTAATAAGTCAAAAGACAATAACAGTGCTGAACCTGTAGAAATCTTAAAGCCTACAGCCCATTTGAAAGAACCACCCTGATCCAGGGTGGTTATGCAAGCTCCTCAGCGTCCCTCTGTGAATCTTTTACATTAAGACTTCAGCAGGATTACAGCTCACAAAAAACCTGCAGGAAGAGGAAGGTGTTAGGACCTAACCCCTGTGTGTGCAACTGGGAAACATCCACCACCATGCAACACTGAGTGTTTGATCCTGCGTTTGTTTGTCAGCACTTTAGTTTCTGTGTTTCCTCACAGCAGTCGATGGCACCAAAGGCTACAGCCCACCTCTTGCTCCCATTACTATAATTATTTCAGAGGGAGGGAAGCCTAGGTTTAGAATCTGGGAAAGTGGGAGAAGGAAGAGCTAGCATGATACTTGAATATTTGCTTTGTATTGCATGAGTGTGCAAATGGAGTTTAATACTTAAGGTCTTCACTACAATAAGGCATTTTTCAATCTGTAATATATGATGATGTTTCACAAGTAATATTTTTACATTTATTCCTTGTAATAGACTTAAGCTTAAAAGTTGCTTTGTTTGAAACATTTTAGCTACTTTACAAAAAGAAACCCTCAGTTGCTGATATCAGGTAGAGTACTTTTTTTCTTTTTTAATTTCTAATTAATCAAATGCATCATGTGAATATGGTATAGATTGTTAGATTAGTCTTAATAGGTATGCTCTTAAAGAAATAAGAATTACTGCATTAAAAATGAACAGCAAACCCCCAGAATGTTATGCCCTAGGTTATTCTTTCTTGATGCACATCTTGTCCTCGTTGCATCTGCTCTTGTGCCTGTCCTTTGTATTGGCTACCTCAGGTCCTCATCTCCTGCTCCCTTGGTCTCAGTCTGCAACTTGTGGAGCATGTTGCTTCAACTCGTCAATGCATACAGCATTTTAGCTTAAGGAATGTGAAGCACACTTGTAATGCTGTCAAGGTCAGCTGCCATATTCATATTCTTAAAGTTCAGCATACTTTTAAATGTATTGGTGGATCGAACAAGTGATTTGAGAATATAAAAAGTGATTAATCTGTCCTGCTTAATACTACTGGGAATTCTGAAGGTACCATAACGAATTAATTCATTAGAGAAAGAAATAGCAATGGATTGTTTCACCAGCAGAGCTTAACTCAAAAATATAGTTGACTTCAACTATCTCAGAATATGTGGCACAAAACCAAATGAGCATAAAATGAGCATAATCCAGGAATAAAATGGATCTGGAAGTGAGAAGAATATTTCTAGCTATTGGAGTAGAGCGATCCCAGTGTGAGGGTGGAAACAAATATTCCTTTTTAGAATGGGGTCTGTATATTTATTGAAAGAGATTATAATGGGGTTTGATTGTAAAATAACGAACCAGACATCTTTTATAGTCTTGTATTTTTAAAATAATATCTGGTGCTACCTTTGCCATTGGTAAAGGGACTAAACTGTTTTTCTCCCTGGATTTTAGTTTGGCTTTAAGGGTGGCATCAAAGAGAGAGTATTTAAAAAATATTCAAAGAAACATTTTCACCTAAATTGGCAAGAGTTTATATTTGTAGAAGTTATTCTGAGTGTTAAAGTGCTCTAGTTGACATGGTACAAAGCATGGGCTTCTTTTCAATTTTGTGTGGAGAAAGAACACAATTAATGTTTACTGAGCAGCTGAATATTAATTGTAAAATGTGAAGTGATCCTTATGAAGAAGACTCTGTCTAGGGGCCAGCTTCAATGTTTCAGCAAGGCAGCCTGTATAGGGAAGAGTAAACAAAGCCTTATAGAATTTGTTTATTCTGTTAATATGTTTATTTTCTGTTTGTGTAAACAAATGACATTTGAATGTGTGGTATATTCAGTAATGTAGCCCTTGTGTAATCATTCATACAATAGTAGAAAGATGCACGGTTTTGAATTTATATATATTTCAGTATTCTGGTTACTAAGCATGTTAATAATGCTGATGCTAAGTCCCCAGGTGAAATACTCAACTGACAGAGAGCTTTTGACGAAACTATTGCTGCAGCCCATATATTGTAGGAATATTTTATAATAAAGGTTTTCCATGTACATTTATGATATATTATTCTCTTCCCCCTCCCCTGTAATTTTCTGCAGCAGAGCTCTGCAGAAGTTCTCAGGTGGGCTGTGAACTACAAGGAAGCATGTTTTTAAAAAACAAAATTGAAAGACTATAATTAGAAAGGTCCTTTCAGCAAAAGACTGGTAAATCTTTGTTAGTAACTTTGCTAACGTGTTCTGAATTGACATGGGTTTTGGTTTTTTTTTTTTTTCACACACAAACATAGCCTATATTTTGTTGCTATATAAAGCCTACTATATTTTAAGGAGGAATTACTGAATATGGTCATTACTTAATGTATTTTGAATCTGCTTTTTATGTGCAATGCAAAACCCCAAGCAAACTGGACTGCTGAAATAGAGAGTGAAGAATGCAAAGATTTTGTCCCAAAGTAATGACAGGCATCACCTTATAAATACATTAGGGAAGTGAACAATACGGCCTGTGTATTCTTGTTTAAAATTATTTTCCTCCTTTTCCCATTAGAGAGGCTGTTAGACAGTAAAGCTCTACAGATCTACAGACAGCAAGGCGTGAATTCATCAGTTGAAACTTGCCTGAAGCCTTAAAACCCAGTTCAGGGTTGACCTATGTGGAGAATAGGGCAGAAATGAGGAAAGAATAACTGTCAAGGGAAACAGTTATAACTTAATTACTTGGTGCTTAGTAAATAGGAATTTGAAGAGAGTGTTCTAGGGTCAGAGCGAAAGAGCCACAGCCCAGTTAACAGATGGAAACCAGGAAGCCCTAACGCTGAAATGCTTAAAGCTAAACCTTTCCATAATTACAGGTTCAGACCCTAAGGGTAAAAGTGTCAAAAACTTCTAAGTAATTTGGGAACTCAATTTCCATTTTGAATGAAGATCCCTGGTAACTTCTGAAAGGTTCTGAATCACTCTTTAAAATTTTGCCCTAAGCTTTCTTATGCATTAGTTGTTCCACGATGAGGAAAGGGATATTGACCTTTTAGAAGTGTTTTAAATACCACTGGTGATAATCTTCTGATGATATAATTTTTATAGCTATATTCCAGACATCCTGGAACATAACTTTATTGTGATATTGATGAAGAGTAGGTTCCGGTATGCTTGGGTCTGTTTATGGTCTTATAGGTAAGAAACACGAATCAGGACTTCTTACCTCGAAACAGCATCTCTTACTTACCCCTTCCCTGAGCCAGTAGAGTAAACAAATATTTGTCATTATGCCACGCTAACGCTGGTCCTCAAGAGTTGGCCCTGGGTGGATGTAATCTACTTACATTATCGGTGAAATAAAGGTTCTTAAAAACTGTAATACAACCGCATGTGCTGTCAAAAGGAAAGGATAAGAATAAAGATGCAGATGAGTAAAGATGTTCTGAACAATATATGCCTCTTGCAGCCTATACAAATCTAAATCTGTAAATCCCTCCCCTTCTTTTGTCTTGTTCTTACTGCCCCTGTTCTTTTTTCTGTGATAACTGTTTCAGACAAGTACAAGAAGCTCATGTGGAGCATATGGTTAATCCGTGCTAAATGAGGATGCAAATGGTGGACAGCACTCATTGTGAAGGAATGGGAATAGGTAAATGTAGCCTGTGCTGCAGAAAATCAGAACAGGATTGGATTAATCCTCACAGTGTGTATTAGGAGGAGGCCAGGGCAAGGCCAGTTCAATTGAATTTCAGCATGTCACCGCTCTCCAAGCCAGAGTGTCTGTAATTAAGTTCAAAAATCAATGTTAATGCTCAGCTGGGTCACACAGCTCAAATCAGAATATAATCAGGAAGCGCTGGAAAATTAAAGGTTTCATAGAAATATTCTGATGGCTGTATTGCACTTCACCAATGCTCTTCAGTAATGCTTTTTCTGAACAAGTACTACACAGTGGTGTAATACAATTAGGACTGTATGACACTCTTCAAGGACAGGTGTCACTATGCTTATTCATGAGTGTAACAACAAGTAGAATAGAATAGGGGAGGAGTAGGGTGCTGCATCATGCACAGATTGTGAGTTTCTGAGCTAGAAAATGTTGGCACATTGGTATCTCAACTTTTGGCCACCTCTCAGAGCTCACAGGACTTGAGGCCTTTAGAGTGACATGAATGGCCCAGCTGTTCTGAAAACAGTTTAGGTGGCACCACGGTCCTGCTTTACAAATTGCATGATGTATATTATACCTCAGGAGGAAAGAAAATTAGAATCTCCTTACATATGCTGATCCTCTGAGCAGGATCACACGGGATGATATTTATGACACCAGGGGATAATGATGTAATTAACAGTAACAGTCTTTACTGACATTTCTGTAATGATTTTAGTATAAGTGAGAATATTTCATCAAGAAAAGTTCTGCATGCAAGGGAGTTGTGTTTGGTAAGACCTATGAGCTGGAGAAGTGATGATTCCTTCCAGGCTAATTTAGGGATTATTTAGGAATCTGTCCCACTGGTCCGAAAGCAGGCTGACTCATCTGGGTTTTTCTTGTTTCAAAATCTGCTAAGGTTCTGCCCTAGCTTCACATAGTGTACACACAAGCTTCCTGTAAAATGGGTCATTTATTTTTTTGCTTCTCAGATGTGGAGTTTTCAGGCTAGATTTGTGGATCTACATATGGATTATGAACTGAAAAGTTAGGAAGAGAGTGCACAGCTGGGTTTCTTTTTGCAGATTTAAGTCGGCTTAAATAAAGCAGACAAATATTGAGCACTAAGACGCTCATACTGTGTCCCTGCTTTCAGCATGTCTGGCAGCGATGAGTTGACTGTTGTGCTGCTGTTCAGCAAAGGCATGTAGTAACAGCCCTTGGGAAACCATCAGGTTCAGTGTTGTCACTGACCATTCCCAGGTATATGGAAGGCTCCTTCTGTGGCACAGAAAGGCTGCCACATGTTATCAGTAAGCAAGTAATAGATGCCTACTATACAAGCATCTCTCCATGGCTTGGAAAATGTGACTTGGGACTGTATGGAGGTGGACTGTCCAAGTGAAAAATCTAAACACAGCTTTCAGCCAATCTGAAATGCTGTGAGTATTCATGGTTGCAGCCTGCAGCTGGACAGACGTCCTTCAAAGATCCCGAATAAAACATTGCAACAAATAAAAATTTGCCAACAAGAACAACAAAAACAAAATAACTGACATGATCTATTCTGTTTTCTGATAGTACAGAAATGATATTTCTAATTATGTACTAGGCATCTTATCTCTGGATCTTTCTCTTCTGAATTTAGCTTTCGAGGGCTACAGTAGAGATGTTGTGAGTACCCTCTGTTCTGACCCATTCGTTCACCCACTCAGCAACTCAGCCCTGAAGAAGTGCAGGCGGCTTGTGTTAAACCTTTTCTCAAATTCACAGCTATTTGAAAAGCAGAAGCATCAGAATTGGCTGGAATTTGGAACAATCTTGGTTGGGATGTGCCTGGCTTAGAACCATGCCCCGGGATGTCAAGGCAGCGTGAGAAGCTGCACGTGGGTACCAGGGCAATGCAGGCTCGTTTCCAAGAGAGCCAGCTGGCATAAGTGTCTGAGGCTTAGGTGCTTACGAACTGCTCAGGGTACACAGTACTTCTCCCTCCGATGGTGGCTATACTGAATCAGCACAGAGCAGTCCATGACTTCTGTGAGGACTGTAGCAAGTTTTCTTATTGGTGTCTTAGCGATGCTCTAGGGTAAGGAAAACTGAACAGTAAATGAGAAGCCTAAATTAGGTACCTGTGAAGTGGTCATTTCAGCCTCTGAACAGGTTATGGTTGATCATTTCTGTAAAGGGAAAACAGCAGTGTGATATGAAAGGAAAAGGAGATTCTTGTTCTGTAAAATCTTACCCTCCAGCTGAACCTGGAGGATGTGATCAGCTTCCAGATCTGCCAGCAGCTGCAAGTGTATCTGACTAGTTAACTCCCACAGACCTTACACATTTCCTACAAATCACACAGTTCTCATAACCAGATGCTTTTTTTTACATTCCCTTTTGGTTTCATTCTCATCTGTCATGTTTTTTCATTGCTTGCATAGATCTCTCTGTTGATTTGATTTTTCCTTGCCTCCTAGTGTGTCCTCATTTGTTATCTTCATTTTTTTGGCATTTGCGTTGGTTAAATTACAATCTATCTCTGACATTCCAGGCTGTTTGCACACAGTTGCATGATCTGGTTCATCTCTCTGCATGCCCCTTTACCTCTTTATTCACTCTGGGTGGTCCTCAATGTTTGCAGCTCTATCAGCCACTATTTCAAATGTCAAGCTCAGTTCATGTTGTACAGAACTTTTTCCTTCTGATATTTGCTCTGCTAATTCTTGGGCATATTTTTAGAAAACATAACAGTTGTCCTTTTACTTTCTCATGTATCTGGCTTACTGTGTCATTGCTGCAGTTCTTTCATTGCCTTGAACAAGTAGGAATTACTTTATTCACATTTTATTCCCATAATGAACTTGAACTCATGTGTATATATGTAATCCAGCTGTCTAACCCATTTACTTTACCCATGGTGTTCTAGGAGGTGCCTTTTCTGCACAATCAAAGCCCTCCAGGCTTTCCCAAGGAAGTGAAAGAGCTAGCATAGTACCTGTCTTCAGAATTGACCTGTTAGGACAGTATCTCACAAAACTAGAGACTGGTTACACTTCAGGCATGCTCTGGTTGGTGTTAACTGCACTAATCGGCATAGTCCCAACTGTTCCATGACGTCTGTTGTATTTTAATGTCTGTTGCCTCTTACTCCATACTTACACTGGCGTTGCTGCTGTCTTTCCACTGGGAGGAACAAGCATTGAACAGTGACCTTTAAACACAACTGTGAGAAAAGAGGAATCAAAATTAAACACTTGTTAAAAAGTATTCTGTGTATTTTCTATGAATTTTAGTGAATAGCTTTAATTATGCATGGATAATTTTTGTTTTGTTTTTGCTTGTTGCTTTAGCTGTCTAAATAAATCTATTTCCAGTAATTTGGTAGCATATTGCTAGCCTTCTACTGAAAAAACAATGAACTGGTGATATTGCATTTCACTCTTTGCCTTACACTCTGAACCAAAAACTTCACGGTGGAGTGCTGGCAGCTTCCTGCTGCTCAACCTGTACCTACATTTTCAATTTATCTCCCTCTCCCCATTTCTTCATCCTGCTTTTCTTATTCAGAGCTGGTAATTTTGCAGTAGTGTCTTAAAAAAAACCCACAACCCATACTGTATCTGTTGGTATTCAGTAGTCTGCTGAGTTTTACTGACCTTTACGTTCTTTTCTCCTCACTAATGCATTCAGAAATTGGGTTTAGACATACCAGACTGACTGATACCTACAAATGCTCTGTGATGAGCTGAGAAGACACTAAAGCCTTAAGACATAATGTAAATTTTACACTAACTTGAAATACTTGTCTCGGTTTTTTCTGTCTTTTTGACTTTTAACTCCTTATTGAAATCATCTTTTAGTTGTTTATGCTGTCTCTGTTTGTACCACAGATCAACAGTTTTCAACAAGGTGCTTCAAATAACTTGGCCATGCATTCATTTTAGTTTAAATGTGCCTTACTTATAAGTGCTTGATTTTGAACAGTATGCTGACTTTGTGGAAGTCAGGAGGATATTCATTAAAATAAACTGATATTTGTCTTTGCCATTAACAGTGACCATATCCAGGCTAAAGAAAAGTAAGTAAAATATTAATATCATAAGGTGATGTAGCAATACCAATGTAAGTGAGGACCTCGAGGAACTAAAATAAGAATACTGCAAGTCATTTGTGAATAACTTGCAACCTATAATACATGCTAATAAAAGTTGACATCTCCTGCTAAAATTAAAATGTTACCTATTATCAGTCAGTGTTGACATCTGTCCTGATCGTATGGGTCAACTGGGATCAAGTTTTAAATTGCACAGGGTAGCTCAAAGATGTTAAAACACAGATGTAGACTTTATGAACGGAGGGCATTGAAATTGCGCAGCACACTAGATAAGCTAGCAGACTATCAGCAATGCACCCATTAATAGGTCTTTAACTAGGGCACCATGCTTTAGCTAGCAGTACCATTTATCATTCCTCATGTATTAGGAATATTCTCATTTTTCTCAGGCCTGGCAGCCTACTGTTCCACAAACCCTCTGTTAGGGACTCAGTCTAACTGGAACAACTGGATGGAGCTGGTTTTCTGCAAAATAGGGGGTTAGACATATGCTGATTCACAGATGAAAATGAAGTAACAGCAACTCTGACATATGTCAGGTCCCATGGAAAAGCGGTAGATGTTTGAAATGTAGGGCAACAGGATGGAGTGTAGGTGTCTGAGGTGAGGGAGGCAGACCTTTTAAGGGTCACGAAAGAAAGTTTTGTGGTAGATGGGTCCTGCACTTTGGTCACAACTACCCCATGCAATGCTACAGGCTTGGGGAGGAGTGCCTGCCTGGAGGAAAAGGACCTGGGGGTGTTGGTTGGCAGCTGGCTGAACATGAGCCGGCAGTGTGCTCAGGTGGCCAAGAAGGCCAATGGCATCCTGGCTTGTATCAGGAATAGCGTGGCCAGCAGGAGCAGGGAGGTGATCGTGCCCCTGTACTCGGCACTGGTGAGGCCGCACCTTGAATACTGTGTTCAGTTTTAGGCCTCTCAGTACAAGAAGGACATTGAGGTGCTGGAGCGTGTCCAGAGAAAGGCAAGGAAGCTGGTGAAGGGTCTAGAGAACAAGTCTTATGAGGAGTGGCTGAGGGAGCTGGGGTTGTTTAGTCTGGAGAAGAGGAGGCTGTGGGGAGACCTCATCGCTCTCTACAACTACCCAAAAGGAGGTTGTAGCAAGGCGGGGGTCAGTCTTTTCTCCCTAGTAACAAGCGATAGGACGAGAGGAAATGGCCTCAAGCTGCGCCAGGGGAAGTTTAGGTTGGATATTAGGAAAAACTTCTTCACCGAAAGGGTTGTCAAACATTGGAACAGGTGTCCAGGGAGGTGGTTGAGTCTCCATCCCTGGAGATATTTAAAAGAAGGGTAGACGTGGTGAGGATATGGCTTCGTGGTGGACTTGGCAGTGATAGGTTAGCGGTTGGACTTGATGATCTTAAGGGTCTTTTCCAACCTTAACGATTCTATGATTCTATGTCAAGTCCACTGTGTGAACAGCACCTGGGCATTCTGGAAGCAAGTAGAAGCAAGGAGGTAGCAGTTCTTTTGCTCTATTTAACTGGCCTTTATGTACTGCCAAGGAGTTGTTTGGTTTTAACCCCCAATGCTGTTCATAGATTGTTCATGGTAAAATAAAAAAGAGATTTACTAAGCAAATCATGTCTCTGTGTATGTGAACTCTGCTACCATAACGTAAGATACGATTCTATAAATGTAGTTCCACAGTATTTCAACATGTCTTTCTCTTAGCGTCTCACTACTCATAGGTTACTTGCCTCTCTCTGGGTTCTTCCTGTTTGCAGTGTCCTTAATCTGAGGTGTTACAGCACAAGAGAGTGGTTATTCTAACACAAGTGATAATGGGTATGAGTAAAAGTACAGAGGAAATTGTTTGTGAAGGATAATTTACATAATTGGAATGATCTTAAGCCTTCATATTGACATTTCTATTGTTTTATACATGTGAAATATTAATTTTTGTCTTGAAACTGCTGCTGTTATGTGTACTTTGTAACTTGTGTTTGCTGGTCAACAAGCTGAGTAGCAGTGTGGATGCTTACAGGTTCTACTGATGCCCCCATGTGGATGTCTGGCTAGATCACTCTAGTCTGCAGCTGAAGACATGGTTGAGTTTTACTGTTAATTTAATAATAATTTATTTCTGTAACATCCATTAATGGGCAAAAAAGTTTGACTATGTGGGATACCAAAAGTATTTTTGAACTACGCTTTCCATTCTCTATGAAGTAGTGCTTGACTATCCCTTTTTTGTATCTAGCTTTTCAAACTATTGTTGACATATTGGGAACAGCATCACACTAACCAGTTAACTTATTTTTGTGGGATTCCTGAGACCCAAGAAAATTTTCATTCCAATACTGATGTCCTATAATAGCTATGATATAACAATGGCCTAATTTTTTGCCAACATAAAATAACCTAAACCTCATACACTGATTTTTCTGTCCCTGTGGATGAATGTAATTATATTGTAACTATCTCAGAGTCCTGCATCCCAGAATCACTGAAAGTTAGTGTAGAGATGCCGAAACTGTCTTTAAATGTGACAGCTCAGATACTGTGACCTTGTTCTTTACAGCAACAGAGGCCTCAGGAGGGGCTGATTTGTCTTGCGTCTTGACAGGGTAAGTTACCTCACGCAAAGGTCCTCGGTATAAAAGACATCCTAATGCTGACCCATGTTTTTTTATTGTTCCTTAGATCATAGTTGGCAAAGATTTCAGACAGCAATGACAGACCAGATGAGCGTAACGACAGCATAGGGCCTCATCTGTGCTGAAGCAGCTGTTCCTGTTGGCCATATAAACACTCTCACCTTGTGGCTGGGCACTTAACATCTTTTTTGTACCTCTGTCATGCACTGAGATTTTCAAATACAACTACACAGTGTAGATACCTAAGTACTTTTCAAAGTTAGGCTCTTGCATTATTTGAGTGTGTTTAAAAAATTGGTCCTAGGTCTCTGACAGTAGAGAATGCTAACTCCTGCTCCTTTATGTTTGTACATTTTATAGAACAAGAAGTATTTTCTAGGTCAGAGGAAAAGCTTTGCTCAGACATCTTAGTTGTGGAGCACATGGTATCGATTTTGTATCTAATATGAAAATTTTGAAATACCTGCTTCATTTTGTTCCTAATATTATTTGATCTTCCAATCATTGGACTTGTATACAGTGGGAAATTACAGTTGTTAGAATCTGCTAATTAACATGATTAACTGAGCATGTAGTGCAGATAAGGACATTTGTTTGGTCTCATGACAGCTGGTCACTGCCTACATTAAGTGTGTGTCTAGGCTGGAGATTTTGCCTCTGAGTAAATCAAGTAACAGATTGCAAGTTAAGCAAGATGATGTGAGTGTAAATGGTAGCCAAAGCACTCCAGCATTGTTTGTGCTTATATACCTCCACACCAAGTGCCTGCCACTGTTCTATTTGAAGTTCTGTGCATAAGAACTGAAGAACCAGCAATCCAGTGCTTGTAAATGAAGATACTTCCTAACATTTTTGATCTTGTTTCATGTTTGGTTTTTACCAGGAAACTGAATTTATTTGGCACACTGAGCCCAGGGGTGTTTAGTCATTCCTTTCCTTTGCAGTAGATGACAGAGAACATAGCTTTTACTCCACTTTTACACATTCAGTCTTTCAGAAACATCTAGAGACCTGTATAAAATTTGTTTCATGACTTGTGGTTGATAGCTGATCAATACTCTGATCTGCATGGTGTGAACGTGCTTCAGAAGTTCTGTGGATTTTGGATTTCAGTGGTAGGGTTGCTGGGCTATAGTATTATCTCACAGTTTTCACTTCTTACCTCTGAAAGAAGCTCCTTCATTTATTTTTGGAATGTCTAAAAGATAAAAACTAAAAAAAAAAAAAAAAGCAGCAAACAAGAATAAATGCATAAAGCTCCACATGCTTCTCTTACAAATTTTAAATTAGATTGTGCTCATAAAGTGATTATTTTTCAATAAAAAGCTTTATTTTCTGTTTATACTGAAAGCAGATAGATTGCATGGCATAAAAGATTTAAAATAGTCTACTTATTTCACCTGTAAGCATAGATAACCCAGGATCTTTTCTAATTACTGAATGTGAGCACTAATAATGTGAATGGACAAATGTATCTAAAATAATCATGAATATTTGGCTAAATTGCCAATATCTGCTTCCATTTGTAGTGCTGATTTTCACTAGAAAATGGATTTACACAAACTGAAGTGCTAACATAGCTTAGAAACAGGTTTTGTCACTTTAGTCATAAAGGACAGTTATCACCTTACTCAATTTAGGCTAAAAAAACCCTGGCTGTTTTTTAGTAGAAAAACTCAGGCAAACTGGAGAATGCAAGCAAATAAAAGCAAAAGTAAAGCCTAGTATATCCAACTTTTATTTTCCTGTGTGCATATCATACTTTTTTCTTCTAGAAAGAAAATGAAACAACTTTATTAGTCAATCACCTTTAAGCACCTTTTCTTCAAATCTTATAAAGCTTCCTCCTGTTTTTGTTTCCCCAGCCTATTTTTAGCTCCCTCTTGCTTTTTGTTTTAGTTCTGTAATATATTTTGGAACAGGACGTGATGTGTCTGAGCATTACAAGTTAAAATTCCTGTGTGTAATTAAAGAATTTATTGGTGCATACTTCTGACAACAAGTTACAGCTCTCAATTTATTGATAATTTAATACAATGAATACAGAGATTACAGTAGGCATTCCACAAATACAACTGGTGCCTGAGAGCTTGTGTGTCTTTAGTCTGTCATCTAGGACTGAGCTAAGCTGGTACAGCTATGGAGAGCAGGACAGCTGGGAATTCAGGACATCACCCATGATGATGGTGGGGCAGGGTTTATGCTGCATGAGACAGGTGTTTTGTGTCCTGAGAACAGGTTTGGTTCAGTGCATGATGGGTGGGAAGCTGTTCTAGACATAAGAGACCTGGTTCCAACCTCATTTTACATGAGTTTTACGTTGGTAAAATCCATGAACTTCTGTAGACTCACACTGGATTTACCGCAGCGTGCCAGCAGATGTAGCTGAGGATGGAACAAATTTAAAAGTGAATGCAACTGGGCCAGGCAAAACCTTGTAGACCAAAACTAGGCCAAGTCAGAGAGCAGTGTCTTGAAAGCAAAATATAGAAAGTCAGGTTCCTTTTTCTGTCTTTGATGTGTGCTCTGTGCTTTTGTGAGTGGCTAACGAGCTCTGTGTAATGCTGCCAATATTGAATGTTGCTGATTTTGCACAGAATACAATATATGACCCACTGAAAGGATCAGGCTGAAGAAGAAATAATAGCAAAGAGGATAAGCAGCACAGGCATTCATCTCTGTGCAGTATTGCTGGGTGTTCACCTTACTTTTGACCTTGGCATAACAGTTGAAATAATTAATGTATGTGACAGATACTGTAAGTGATGAAGGCATTCAAATGGGATTTTTGTTTGGTTTGATTTAAAGAATGCCGTCATGGCATTCCCCAAATCTGGGTAACAGGCATCCTCACTTAGCTTACAATGATATTCCATAGTTATTGGATGATTATTTCAAGTTAGTTTAGAGCCGAATAAAATCCCAGGTGACTTCAAAAAAGGAATTTGACATTAATAAAACGTGAAGAAAGGCATTTGCAGACTGGAGCAAGTTCAGCCTGGGGCCCCCAGGGAGGTTGGGGGCTGAAACTCTTGCCCTGCAAACAGACTGAGCAAGTGGGGCTGGTTTAGCCTTGAAGAAGAGATGGCTCTGGGAGGACCTAACAACAGCCCCCCAGTACCTCCAGGAGGGTGCTCAAGAAGACAGAGCCAGGGTCTTCACAGTGCCACGTGGTGTTAGGACGTGCGACAACAGACAGAAGTTGCTGCAACAGACAGGGATTCAGACTGGATATAGGGAGGAACTTTCTCCCCATGGGGCAGAGGGGCAGTGTCGGAGGCTGGGCAGGGAGGCTGTGCCAGCTCGTCCTGGGGATGTTTCCAGACCAGACTAGACACAACCCTGAGCAACCTTGTCTGACCATGCAGCTGGCCCTGCTGTGAGCAGGAGGTTTGGCTAGAGACTTCCTGAGCTCCGGCTTCACTTGGATTATCCAGTGATTGTATATGATCCTATATCCACATTGTCTACATGAACGAGGGCTCTGACCTGTTGTCCTGGACAGTATGTCCCAAAACTTTGTTTGAAAAATAAAATTTTGCTCTTCAAGCTCACTTCCATGTGCTTTCTAAAGGAAGGAGAGGCTTGCATTACTGCGGACACAAACTGATGAACTGTGAAAGTATGGGTATTGATCAGTTGTACCTTTGTCACTAAGTTCTATTCCTTGTCCAGCTGAGAGGTTCACTTAATAGTAATGAAGTGTAGTTTTATAAGTCTAGTTCAGTGGGGTTTTGCTTTTTTTTTTTTTTTGATTGGGGTTTTATTTCCCCCCCTTCCCCCCCAATAATAGTGGAGGATTAAAGATTTTTTATTGTAATTTTTGTGAATTGGGGTAATTTTATAGCCTTTCTACTGAGTCATTATGCAGACATTTATTGTAACAGCTTGAGGAAGGCTAGATTAGGAAGTTGGGTTACTCACAGTCATACATGGACTTCCCTAGCTGTGAGAGTCCTGCTTTAACACAAGGCAGTGGACGGTCATAAAAGTCAGGGAATGCAATGGCCCAGGCTTGCTAATGAAATAGGATGAATGCAAGTCCAAACGCAGATTTGGTATATTCCGTGTGGATTGAGCGTGGCTCCTTCGACTGCTTGCCACACCTGAAAGTTGCATCAGAGTCACTTTGATAAAAGGGAACTGTGCCCCTTTGTACAATGTAAAGGTACCTCTTTGCATATGTTTCAAACCAGTGTGACACAGTATATTTATAGAAATATGTATAAAAATGAGATCTCATAATTCTCAATTTAAATCCTAGATTTGTTTTTTAAAAATTCATTTTCCGTTCTTAGTTTGTTTCAGTATTCAGCTTTTAATAGTAGAACAATGAGCTGCTTCTCTTTTGTTCCCAGTGTGTGTTCAGTCCATCCTCTAGATCCACTCCAAATCCGTTTTCTGTCCTTCACAATTCGTGGACCCCCTGGATTCCTTAAAGCAGTAAATATTTCAGTGTTTTTAAGAAAGTTCTGATGTGCCATGCCTAGTTATATTTCACAGATTGTGCAGAGATAACTGCAGGACCCCTGTGGTCTTGCTTGGACTAGTACAATGCAGATTTGATAACCACTGCCAGATCTAAATTTTTTAAATAAACGCATCACTGTCAGACTTCAAATTTCCCAGCAGATTTTGACGTGTCCTTGATATGAGCTTTTGTTTTCCACTTATGAGCGCGAAGATTTTACTATTTAACATAGACCTATTGTAAAGCAAGTACAGACCATTTGATACAGCTGCATAGTCTACTAATATCCAGGGAACCTCAGTTTTTAATCTCTGCGATGGACCTTCTGCCTACTGCTGCACCCAAACACCCTGGTGCCCTTGCATCGGCTGACCCATGCGCAGCTTCCCTTTTTCTTTTTATGCTGTGAAACTGCTTGCACGATTTGGCCTGTATGCATAATCTGACTGGCAGCCAGGAGGTTAAAAGAACATGATTAGTACCTAAGTTTATCCCTTTACAGCCTAAAAGAGGCACCGTTAAAGGGAGTTTGAACTCAAAGGGTTTGTTTCAGCTGGAAATTTCAAAGCTTTAATGTTTTAAACAGGCATGCAGTTTCCTATCCTTGGCTTTTGCTAGCATGACTTTAAAATCCCAGCTGAGGTTATGAAGATTTTTAATACCACATTTCACGTGCTTTCTTCTCACCTATTGTCAATTAAAGTACACTTAAAATACCCCATAATCATGAATACAAAAGATGTCTTTTGCCTGCTTTCTTTGCTTTTTAAATCTGTTCAATCAGGTCGTTTTTTGAATAGATATGAGGAGAGAGATGCCTCATAAGGTAGTCCCATTGGTGTGCTAGGCATTTGGAGGGGGCTGCTTGTTAAACTGCTAAATAAAAATGTAATTTGAGGTGATTTTTTCTGCGTCTTGTGGAACTACCCTCTGTTTGGTTCTTGCTGTTTTATCTCTACCAGAATGATTAATCCCTTTGGGCATATAAAGTTGCATATTTTTACCATTGGAATAGAACAGATTGTACCAGATAACAACCTCTGTGCATAGATAATGTATTGATAGGTGTGTATTGTACATCAGGAGAAAAGTATAGCTGTGTTAAGTGCAGATTAATACTATTTGTTTACTCAGTTACGTTATCAGTTCTCTTATTACTTTATCATTTGCATTCTTGATTATGAGAAATATTTTCTGTGTAAACAGTCTCTCGCATACCTCCTTAATTTCTAGGACTCTAGGTTTATCAAAGGTAAAAGAAACTTTCCTTGATATTAAAATTTGTCCTCTTGTTAAAATTTGAAATTGAATCAGTTAAATGATAACAAATCAAGTACTAATGGGAAATAAATTTCCTAATCAGCTGAAAGAGTAAGACAGGAAATGCTATGGTAATATAAATCATGTTCTGTCACACACTGTTTACTGCAGTGATGTTTAATTCTTTGCTGAGACACAAGAGCTGTACTTTTGAGAAAGTTTTACATACGTTAAACTACAGGGAAATAGCATGTATAGTTCTGAATATTTCACATAATTAAACTTCAACCATTTTTCAGATAGTAAATGTGAAAGAGAAATATGCAAACAGAAAAGATTAGAAGTCGTAAGGGACACTGAAATGTATCTGGAATAAAACAAATCATACTAAAGAAATACAATTCTAGTATTCTTTAGTTTGCTTCCCATCTTCGCTGCTAGCATACCTTTAAAATTAAGTGTAAGATCTCAGTATAATTCACATTACTATGTCTGTATTCAAAAGGCTAAGTTGTAGGTAGAAGTAATAACTTTATAGTACCAAAATAGTTGAAAAAAATTAGCTAAGCTTTCAGGCATCTAAAATAGAAGCCCCAAGCTTTAAAGCATACTGCAAGTTGAGAACAATTGCTGAGGGATTAATTAGATTTTTAATAGTTAGACCATCTCTGAAAAAAGTTAGTTAACAGCAGTACAGTTAAGGTGATGCTAGTCCTTAGGGAGGAAAGAGGGGCAGCCTCTTGGGTGAAAGAGAGAAATAAATAGTTTGTAGTTTGTGGAACCAAGAGAAGTTAGTTGGAGCCACTAGAACATGCTATGAAATCAGTTCCTTTCATTGAATCTGTGCTCTTGCACACATCTTTCAGATTTTCCTAGGCTGCCTAGCGTTAGAGCCATTGTCTAAATAGCAGCTCTTGCCTCAGTTGCTCTTAAAACAGAAATGTGCAGTCTGTAATAGGTTCTTGCAGTTGACACATCTCTCATATCTGGGCTAATCAGTCAGTGAGTCAACTGGCCTCAAATCCCGTGAAATCCTACCCCACCCATTTTGTCATTTGCTTAGCTTCCAAAAGATAACTGGGAATTACCTGTGTAGACAGTTCCTAGCTTCAAAAGGAATCTGAGTCACTCCTCTTATCTGCTCTACCTCCCTGTGGAGGTGTCCAGGCTGTTCAGATTGCTCTGTGCTCTGCAGCTACTCTAGCGGGTCCCCAGCTCACCTGCCTCCTTCCTCCCTTCCTTCCTCTAGGCAGGCAAAGTCAGGTATGGGTAATGCTAGCAGCATAAATGCATTATATTTCTGTCTGATCATCAGTGGTAGCCTATTGTACTGGTAGAAAAGAGGGATCCATGTCCACCTGCGCTAATTTTGTCTGTCTGATAATTTACCTATGCCTTATCTTTGTATCACAGAGTGAATCTACTGTTTCTTTGTTGATTCAACCTCCTGACTTGGTTGGGAAAATACTTCATTATTTGCTACGCGAATGCAAGTCTAGTGGTTACTCACAACACTTTTGTGAAAGCTGTTTTAACCCTCTTTCTTGTTTCCTTTATGACAGCCTTTTCCTTAAGCATCTGAGCAACCTTTCCCCATACAGAAAGGTGATAAAGGAGAATCCCTTCCAGCCTCTCTGGCAGCTTTGGCTTGGGCAGCCAGTGTAATGTAAGGAAAAAGCAGATGTCAGTCCACATCCCGGGGTGATGCTTCTTTTATCATTACCCATTATGCATCAAATCTGCAAACCTTTCCTGCATGAATTTATTCCTCCAGCTGTAGTATTCTCTTCTTAAATAGGCTGCAGACCCTCTTGTGGCTCTTTACCCACCCATACTTCTGCAGATGTTATTGTGTTGGGTTTGGGTGGCAAGGTTTTGGTAGCAGGGAGGCTGCCGGGGTGGCTTCTGTGAGAAGCTGCCAGAAGGTTCCCCTGCGTCCGATAGAGCCAATGCCAGCTGGCCCCAAAACGGACCTACTGCTGGCTGAGGCTGAGGCTGAGCCCACCAGTGATGGTGGTAGTCCCTCTGGGATATAACATATTTAAGAAGGGGAAAAAACTGCTGTGCAAAAACAGCAGTTGGAGAGAGGAGTGACAATATGTGAAAGGAACATCCCTGCAGACACCCAGGTCACTGAAGAAGGAGGGGGAGGAGGTGCTCCAGGCACCTCCAGGCGCCGGAGCAGAGATTCCCTTGCAACCTGTGGTGAAGGCCATGATGAGGCAGGCTGTCCCCCTGCAGCCCATGGAGGTTAACAGTGCAGCAGATATCCACCTGCAGCCCGTGGAGGCTGTGACCCCATGGGAAGCCCGTGCTGGAGCAGGCTCCTGGCAGCACCTGTGGCCCCGTGGAGAGAGGAGCCCACGCTAGAGCAGGTTTGCTGGCAGGACTTGTGACCCCACAGGGGACCCACGCTGGAGCAGTCTGTTCCTGAAGGGCTGCACCCCATGGAAGGGACCCACGCTTGAGCAGTTCATAAAGAACTGCAGCCTGTGGGAAGGACTCACATTGGAGAAGTTCATGGAGGACTGTCTCCCGTGGGGGGGAGGAGTCCTCCCCATGAGGAGGAAGGAGCGGCAGAGACAATGTGTGATCAACTGATCGCAACCCCCCATTCCCCGTCCCCCTGCGCCACTGGTGGGGAGGAGGTGAGGAAATAGGGAGTAGTGTTAAGCCCAGGAAGAAGGGAGGGGTGGGGGGAAGGTGTTTTAAGGTTTGGTTTTATTTCTCATTGCCCTAGTCTGATTTGATTGCAATAAATTAATTTTCTTTTTTTACATTTCCCTGAGTCAAGTCTGTTTTGCCAGTGACAGTAACTGGTGAGTGCTCTCCCTGTTCTTATCTCGACTCATGAGACTTTTGTTACATTTCCTCTCCCCTGTCCAGCTGAGGAGGGGAGTGAGAGAGCAGCTTTGGTGGGCACCTGGCATCCACCACAGTTATCCAGGTCTTTCCCTTTGTCTCCATTTCTCTGTCCTTGCCACATGGCTCTCTGCAGGCCCTGCTGAGGCTACAGGCACCTGAGATAACAACCAGTAGTATCTGCTGAGGGGTCCATCTTTTTTTCATGCTAAGGGGACACATAACACCTGTTACTCCATTTGCTGCTGGGTTTTTTAAGGCGTCTCCTAGAAAGCATGCCAGATGCAGAGGACTGGGCTTAGCCTACAGACTGGCTGAAAGGTGAAGTACATCTTGCTAATGGCCACTGAAGAGGTTAGAACTGAAGCGTCAAGGGCCTGAGTAATTCTCTGTGCGAACAATGCAGAGAGAGAGCAAGAGCAAGCAGGAGCTGCTCTACAGAACCTCTACCAAGACAGGCTTTTCTTGGGTGATCTTTGAGCGGCTGACAGGGCTGGTGTCAGGGCCACTCTGTAACAACAGCACAATGCAAAGCAAAGCTAAATGTAGAGGTAAATCTGGGCTACCGCTTCTTTCAAGACTAAAACCCTAAGCTGTCCAGGCCTTTGGACCTGATGTTCTTGCAGAAGATGAAACAAACAAAGCAGCTATGAAGTTAGAGAGCGACTCAACATTTGTTCTTCAAGAGGAGCATGGCAGCTGTGGTGCTTTCATATCAGCAAGACAGTTGTGTTTTATAAAATGAATTACAGGCCTGTCCCTTTCTTTTTGTTCTGTATTCCTCATCCATTTTACCATTATTCAATTTGTTTTAGAGGCAGCCTGTCTCATTCAAAGTGCCACCAAAGAGATGCTGTCTGAGCTTTTAGTGTAAGCTTTATTTACCTCTGAGTCAGTCTTCTAAGTCTTTGCTTGTTCAGAAGTTTGAATTCAGACTTGAGGGTAAAACTAAACGTAACCACTGTACTGCGTTAAATAAGAGAAGCAGCATTTGTAATTGGTACTCATTATGGCTGTTATGTGGTGAAACTAAACAGATTTGCAGAATAAATCAAATGTATCTGCAATGTCACTTTATTCTAAATATAATATTTTCTAAAAAAAGGTTTCTATCTTAATATGTACTTTGTTGTAATTGGTTTCTGAAAAGCTGTCAGCATGAAGTGAAATCATCTCATACCAGTATGTCTGTTAATACCATTGGTTTTATTAGATGTAGAAGAGACCAAAATTCAACTGTTAATATTAAGTAGCTTATAAGCCTTACCAACACTGTGGCTTAATACAAATTATTATTTACACACCTGGTAGTGATTTTTTCCATGAAGAAGATATAATAATATTGATGTGAACTCAAGAAATAGGAAAGAGACTCTTTCTATGTATAAAATATGCTTGTATCTTGTTGCAGCCAGAGTTACTTTCCCCTGTGCCCAAGCTCTGATGCCTGTAAAGTGAACAGAGGAACATGTTCCCCTGAAATGCTGGGAGGCAGGCAGCCATGTGGCTTGAGAGACCTCGCTTTCTCTCTCACTTTCACTTTAAGAGATCTCAATTTCTGTCTGTCCTTCAAGTTGCTGGAGACCAATTAATAATGAAATTGAGATGTGGTTTTCCTGCAATTTTTGCAATATTCGCAAATCAGAGCTTTCTGTAGAAAGACACCCCAAGATGCAATTTTTAAGAATGGTTTTATTAGCTCTACTTTTCAGAGTTAGAGAGGAGCTCTTACTAAAGGTATGTTTAAAATATTTAGCAAGCAGATGTGAGCTTACTCTGTTCACCCTTTGATGCAATCCAGGTAGCTGTGATAAGCACAGTACAGTACGCAAAATAGCAAATGCTACCAACAGACAGAGTGTGGATTTAGCACTACCCTGCTATGCTGGTGCAGTTCCTTGGCAGCCCTGAGAATGGACAGGGTAGATTGATGTGTGCTTGTAAAATGCCACATGAATATGGAAACTCCTTGTCCCTGCCAAAGGTCTGATTATAGCTGAATGATTATTCATTTCTGTAAAGATATGCCATAATTCTCTTAATTTATTTCATAGAGAAAACTAATTACATTTAATTGAGCCATGACAAAATACGACAGCTTTATAATGGATAAGTCCTATTTATTCCTGTCTAGAGATTCAAAACATTGTTTTACAGAATAATAATCTTCTGTTTTGGCAGAAACCGTTAAACACATAGGCATATGAGAAAGTTTTGTTTTAATTTTTAAAGACTATCAAAGTCAAATAACTCTTGTCGATGGATTTTTAAATTGTTGCATTAAAAACAATAGCTTTTCACAAGGAAGTCAAAAAATTAATTGGCATTGAACTATTGAAATTGCCCAGATAGCATAAATATGGAAGTGAATTGCAAAGGGTGAGAATTTCCAGAGAGATTAGGAACATGAAACAAGTGAAATTTCTGAGATTTTTGGAATAACGCTATGAATTTCTCTTTCAGAAATTCAGAAAATGCTGTATACTTTTATCAGGTCTTTCCTTCATAAAGAAAAGTTAAGAGTTCCTCCCTCTTTGTGAGGAAGCACTCTGTGCTTCAGTAATGATGGTGCAGGGAGGGAGTTCAGGTTGCTACTCTTTCTGTCTGTCGTCTGAATTGCTGCTGAATACATAATGGTGAACGCTGGATACATTTTTTTCCTGGATTAGTCCTTCCACTTGGCCACCTGTCTCAAATTCCCTATTAATTTCATAATCAAGTTCATAATTGGTGGGTTGGACTAATTTCTGTTTGTAGATATTCATATGTGACGCTTGCATTGTTGGAAATCTGTGATGGTGTCCAAATATAGAGTCTGTCTGTTTCTCATACTATGATAGATCTAATATGTTTTTTTTTAACAGGTGCACTGCTAAGATTTTTTGGAAAATATAAATATTTTAAAAGATCTGATGAAAATTACTGCCTGTAAATTGCAACAGTCACCGGTTTGCTTTGACTCTGCTTTTCAGCCTCTGACATTATTCACCCAGTCCAACTTTAGCTTTGTCTCCTTGTGTAACCATCCCCAGCTTTGACATGGAGCCTTTCTTCATCTCTGAGACTAGTAAGGCCACCAAAGAGAATGTAATTTTTTTATACCTGGCTTACAGCATTTTACTTTTAGTCTATAATATTACCAAGTATTCATTCTAATATTAATTAATTAAGCTCAGAAACTATTTTTGAGTCTGATTATAAGATGCCTTCTAAAATAAAAAAAAAATTTCCTGAACTGTGTTTTTTCGTTTGTTATTCTTACTCATAAAAAACTATCAAACATGGCTTTCTCTTTTTAAAGCCATGCTGGTTAATGTTTCTTGTGTAATAGACAGCCAGGTATGAAATGAAAAAATTTCCTCATAAAATGATGAAGCTTTGAATTGATGAACTTGAAATTTATGAAGATTTCTTATCTGGTGAACTAAACTGAGCTACTTGATTTGTAGTCGATGAGGAACCAAGAAGGGGAGAAAAAAGATATAGATATGCATAAAAGAGGATCGGCTTTATTAGGAAAGAAAAAAATGATTCTGTAGTTGAGACTCAGGTGATCTGAATAGGCTTAATAAAAGCTTCTTTAAATGATGGAATAAATATGTATTTGAAATCTATAAGGAAAGATCTCTTAAAGGCGATTTGTAGAATGATCTGTATTCATAGCCATTGTATGCCACAGAAGTTTTTAAAAGAACTACTAGCTAAAGTGCTGAAATGATCTAAAACACATACAAGGTAATAACATATTATTGACTTTGCTGCAGACCAGTCCAGAGATAAATCATCTATTAAGACTTCTGAATATTTTCATCTTTTATCCTGATATATCACCACTAAGAGCGCTAACTTTCTGCTACTGTTTGTATCACTGATGGAAGATTTATTGCCTATATTTACAGAGATAAAAGACTCTTGCATATTTTTTTAAGATGCCATGCGAATCTCAATACTGTTACTATGTCATAACTGGATCAAGATATAGAAGCTTTTCTGAAGTCATTAATATTTTGAGTATGAAAAATTATCTACAGATTAACAAAGTGCTATTTATATTTGCAGATATAACCTTTACTTTCCTCAACATTTTTCCTTTTTTTTTTCCTTTTTTTCTCCCAGGGCACAATATAGAGCTATGATAGCAACCGGAGGAGTCATAACAGGACTGGCTGCCTTAAAAAGGCAAGACTCTGCCAGGTCTCAGCAACATGTAAACCTTGCCGCAGCACCAGCTTCTGAGGAAAACAAACCAGTTAGACGCCGGCCCAGGGCAGATGTAGTAATCGTCAGGGGCAAAATCCGTCTCTATTCTCCTTCAGGATTCTTCCTTGTTTTGGGAGTGCTTATCGCATTCTTGGGAATTGCAATGGCCATCCTTGGATACTGGCCCCAAAAGGAACAGGTTTTAGGATCTGAAGATAATCTATCTGTAAATGAAACCCAGGTCCTGAGCGGCCAAGGAAGTATTTTACTTCGTTTCTTTGAACAACACATGCATTCAGATAAGATGAAAATGCTGGGCCCTTTCACTATGGGCATTGGAATCTTCATTTTTATTTGCGCAAATGCCATTCTGCATGAAAACCGTGACAAGGAAACAAAAATCATACACATGAGAGACATATACTCCACTGTAATAGACATCCACACCCTGAGGATCAAAGAACAAAAGCAGCTGAGTGGTGCCTTCACTGGCTTGTTGGGGGAAGGAGAACTGAGGCACAGCGGGAGCTCGTGTGCGTCACGGCTGGCTGCGAACACAGTTGCACCTTTCTCTGGCTTCAAGGGTAGTTTTAGAATGGATAGTTCTGCTGAAGAGGATGAGATTACCCTAAATGAAGATAGGACCACGAGTAGCCTCCTGCCACCTTTGCTGACTGAGCAACGTGGTTCAGTCTTTGGACTTTACCCTCATTCCAGCAAAGCTTCAGATGACAAAAACACTAGCTCTATAAAGTGTGAAACAAAATCCATCGTGTCATCTTCCATTAGTGCTTTCACACTGCCAGTAATTAAACTGAATAACTGTGTTATTGATGAGCCCAGTATAGACAACATAACTGAGGACTCGGAGGTCACTAGGAGTTGGTCTAGAAATCTGTCGATGGATTCTCTGGCCATTCCACTAACTGATACCAATGAATCCTACAGACCAGCAGCTACCATGCTGCCACGACACAATTCATTTGTGGACACTCCATCCGATCAGTTCAAATCTTCTATGACTCTCGGACCAAGCACAGGAAAGCTTTTATCCCCCGGCGCTGCCAAGAAACAGTTTGGGTCCAACACATCTTTGCATCTTCTGTCTTCACATTCGAAGTCGCTGGACTTGGACAGGGGTCCATCTACGCTCACTGTCCAAGCTGAGCAAAGGAAACACCCCAGCTGGCCCAGACTGGATCGGAGCAACAGTAAAGGGTATATGAAACTAGAAAACAAAGAGGACCCGATGGATAGGTTACTTGTGCCGCAGGCGCCAGTCAAGAAGGACTTCACTAATAAGGAAAAGCTTCTTATGATATCAAGATCTCATAATAATTTGAGTTTTGAACATGATGAGTTTTTGAGTAACAACCTGAAGCGAGGAACTTCTGAAACAAGATTTTAATATTTAAATTCCAATTTAGAAGATGTCATACAGTATTTTTTAAAAATAAAACATTTTACCAAGTGTTTCCTTTTCAGTGAGACTAGTACAAGCCTGTTTTTAACCAAATGCTTAATAGCCTATGAAAATTGGCTTGTGTGAAGAGAGATCTTCATCTTTGTAATGCCAAGAGTTTTTTGTCTTAGTAATACACAGCTGCAATACTGTACATTATCATTGCTCAGAGAGTTTTGGTACAACTGATTCCAATTTTTCCCAAGCTGCCATTTCTTTTGTTCTATATAAGCATGTTACTTTCTGTTGATTTGACTCCAGAAGCCTGCATTAGGAAAAAAGCTCATTTTACCTGTAAGTTCTGTTTATTTAATGACTGCAAGAGTCTAAAAACAGTGCTTGCAGTCTAGAATGGGAAGCGAGCAGGAGCACATACTGGAATTGTCAAATCCAGACCGTTATCCTAGGTGTTGTCTTTCACATACGGTACATCTCGGTAACTGCCGTCTTGCCATTGTCATTGTGAGAAACTTGTTTACATATTGGAGTGGGTGGATAGAAAAGAGTGGCTATAATTAAAACCACTTTTGTGAATTCATTGTAACTGGTCGAGTTGAATACCTGTGTTGTGAATTATTAACTATGCTTTGTACAATAATCTTTCTGCATCCATTGTAATTTAATCCTGTAATTCTGGGAAAATTACATAAAGTAAGAAATCTGAAAATTCTTCTGGGATTAGTTCTCTAAACCACTTTGATTGGCAGCAGTTTTAAAATCGAAATATACAGATTCAATTAAAATGGTAGGAACATGATGAATGCCAACAGGATTTTAGAAACACGGTGTATAAAAAGATGTTATTGTGACACGCATCTCAAAAGAATAATGGAAAATTAATATATTGCCTCTCATTACAATAGCAAGAAGCTAAATAACTGGATCTCTATGTTCAAAACACGGATACAAAGCATAAAATTCAATATGTACACTAAGATAGTATGAAAGCCCCATGCCTAAATTTTGATTTATATATTTCACATAATTACGGGTGTGATGGTTCACTGGAGGCTTAGCTGTGGCAATTTGCATTACAAGATTTTGCAAAAGGAAGTGACATTTAAAACAATGTTTTTCTCAGCAAAGCAAGCTTCACGGTTGACAGTTGTAGGCTATTGCTGAAGAAAATGAGAATCTGAATGTGCATGCCAGAAGGTTTTTATGTATTTCATTAAGGTATTTAGGCCGTGATCCTGCCATGACAGCCATGCTAGAGAATGTCACTTCAAGCTGCAAGGCTCACCTACCAGGATGTTGGTCTTAACTGGTCGTTTTTGATATATTCACTTAACCTAAATACTCAGGAATTATTTTTAATGGCTTTTCCCAAAAAGAATCAAACCTGTTAAAATGTCCTTGCTCTTCAATTATGGAAGATGAAAGATAAAAATGTCACCTCTTTTCTTTTAAGGTTCAGCTCCATATTTCAACTGCGCGATGTTTATGTATCAGGAGCATTATTTGCTCAGTGAATTGAGGCATAGTGTTAACTGTTAGAACCTCAAGCCTATATATTGTAACAGAGTTGGCTAAATATTTTGCTATGAAGCTTTTAATAACTTTCTGGTTTGTGTTCTTAAGACATTTGCTATTTTTTGAAATAAAATGTCTATCTACATATATCCATTGTAAGACCTGTTTTTCCTCTGTGATCTCAAATCTTCCACATAAAAGTATAATTAAGTATCATAACATTGTATATAACATTGTGCTTAATATGTTAGCCCGCCACTAGAGATTTGTCAACAACTAATTGATTCCAATGACATTCCCACACATGTAAAGGCTGAATTTTTTTTCCACACAATGTGAAATGTATTCAAAGTGGCTTTGACATAAGGAAATTTTGCATTAAAAAAACATCCGGTTCATTTTAGTTTGGCAGTAAGTATTCTTACAAAAATGGAAAACAGTACTGAAGACATGAATGATGTAAGCTTTCATTTCCTTAACAGCAGTCTTAAATCATAGCCTAAAAGACTGGGGTTTGGGTACCATCATATGTGGGAATAGCGGTCCTTTTGTAAGTATAGCTGGGCATGAGCTTCTAATTTTAACATAGATACCTGGTACTGAAAAATGTACTCACCTTAGAAAAATATACCCCCTTGGGAGACGAAGATAAAACTCCTGACTTAAAGCAAGAAATCAAAATAGCACCATGCAAAGTGCTGTGGTGACCTGTGCCAGTGCTTGTTCTCCCTCACAGTAAAGGAATGTTATGTGATATTCATAGGGACCCTCCTGTGTTTCAGTGTGTGCCTTTTGCCTCTTGTCCTGTCACTGGGCACCAGGCTCTTTTCAGAGCCTGGCTCCTTTTTTTTTGCACCCTCCTTTAGGTATTTATACACACTGATAAGATCCCCCTGAGTCTTCTCTTCTCTAGGCTAAACAGTCTCTTGGCCATTCCTCGTGGGAGAGATGCTCCAGTCCCTTCATCATCTTTGTGGCCCTTCACTGGACTGGCTCCAGTATGTCCCCGTCTCTCTTGTACTTAGGAGCCCAGAACTGGACCCAGCACTCTGGGTGTGGCCTCACCAGTGCCATGTAGAGGGGAAGGATCCCCTCCCGCAAGGGTGATGTGGGACTTTGCATCCTTCCATATTCCTTTGGTGGGTCCAACTCAAGCTCAAGTCAGGAAAACTTCTAGATGTTCAAAAGGCCTGAACATAGAGTCTTCATATGTAGAAGTCAGAAACTGCAGTAGGGCAAAGACCTCTGAACCCTTTGCAATACATGAGGAGAGTTAGGAACCTTATGGTGGCCAAAATGGGGGTCAGGTACAGCTGGCAGGTAAGGAACTGGTGAAGACAAGAACACGCCTTAAACTTAAATTCTATCTTTAGGGCATAAGTCTCATATTTCATCTGTTGCTGATCCAGTTCACAGACTTTTTTCTTTTAGATTTCATTTCTGTTATTGATGCTCTATGCAGCCCCACAATGAGTTGCTCTGGTACAACTGCAGGGTGAAAAAGCAGCCAATGACAGGATGCTTTAAACTAGTTTTGTCATGGGAGAAAATAACTGTATAGCTACACCACAAGCATTTTCATGGAATAAGAAGCTAAACCTTACATCTAGCCAGAGGAAATGTTATGGTACTGCATCCTTTGTATGTAACAACTCCAAAAAGAAATAATTGAGATAGTGCAAGCGATGAGTTTGCTTCTTCCTCTGCTTAAGACTATTAAAAAAAATACATTTTCTACCTCTCAGATAAGCACCTTAATCACTACCTATGGATTAGACCAATGTTAAGGTCTGTCCCTCCCTCCTGGGCAAAGCTGTTCCACTCTGCTCATTTATTCGGCAAGTTTCATCAGGAAATAAAGGGCAAGAGTCTGCAGTGATAGAGCAGAAATACTGGGTTACATTGTCTCTTCCCAGATTGCTTCTACATTTTACGTGAAATGGCCGCTGGATAAAATCCTTCAAAGAGGCACTGGATTCTTGCCAGGTTGATATTTTAACCGCTCCCCTGAGGAGCCCAGTTTACTCTCCCTGTGAGCCAATGAACCTACCCCTTCCACGCAGAGCAGCGCAGAGTTCAGCAGGAGGGACTGGCAAATGCTCCGGCTGCTCAATTGCCTGCGGCTTAATGGATGGGGAGGTGTTGGCATGGGTTTTCTCAGCAGGAAAAGGACTTTGGCGTGATGTTACCCACCCTGATGGCTGCTCTAATGATTGGGCTGTGTAAAGGGTGGAAAGGCGAGCTGGCACCGCCAGTCTGGTTTTGAAAGAAAGTGAAATTTAGTGTTACAACTGAGCAGAATTTTTGAGGCTGCCATTTTTGCCGGTGAGCATCTATATCTGTCCCACCTCACGTATTAGATAGCTAAATAATTGTTTTTGCAGCCATATCAGAGTACCTTTCTCAGACCTGGAGCTGATTTCACTTATCCTTAAAATACAGCATTACTAGTCCTTTAGTTTCTGCTGAGTGAAATTTGGGAAATAGTTTTAACCTACAGCAGCAGTTTTCTCTCTGAAAAGCTTTTCAGGCAGCTTGTGGAATTCCTGGATTGCTTTAGTCTTATGCTCTTAAATTCTTTCTTTCTAGGAATCTTTTTCTGACCTTTTCCAGGAACTTCTGCCTTCATCTTCCCAGCACTACCTTCTTTTTTGTTAATTTTCCTACCAAATATGGCATTACGATGAACAAGAAGTCGTCTTTTAGCAAGACTGTGCGCGTGTATATATGAGAATGTAAATGGGATAAATGATCTATTATAATGTAGGAGTGCTTCAATTAGTATGATTTAACTACTCAAGGGCAAGTTCATGCCCTTTGTTTAAACCTTTTCAAATTAAACTCAGGAGCAAATTAATTGCAGTTATCACAGTTATCACATGTTTAACTTTTAGGTCACAATAATTAACTCATCAATATTCTATGTACGATGAGGTTGAGTTGTTTTGTGTTTTAGGACTCAGTATTTCAAATTAACCTCACTGGAGTATTTTATGCATTCAGCAAAGACCGGTTTTTAACAGAATTACTTGTCTGAATGGCAGTTGGCAGAATTATAGCCCTGAGTCTCATAAAGAATGGAAGTCTGATAGTTACAATACTTCTATTTTAGAATAGTTTGTTGAAATTTAAATGTAACGATCCACTGTATTAAACAAAAAGCAGTATGTCTAATCTGTTGTCTTCGTTCTAATTCAGGTAGAAAATGCTTTAGAGGAGAGTAATTTATGTAATCACTGCAGATTGTCCACAGGAAGAATCATAAAACTACTGTTGTCCCTTACCAGTTTTTATTCCAGCTAGTGTAATTATTCAGGATGGCATTCACAGAAACATCTAATCCATTTCTGAATCCCACTGAGCCCTTCAGTTTACTAACATTGTTTTTGCAAACTACTGCAAATTAATTATGAGTTGCCAATAAATAGATTTCCCTTATCAGTTTGAAATTCTTTATCAGGACTTCTATTTCATTCCAACAGCCAACTGCTCTCCTATTAAAAAATATACCAGGCATAACCTGATATCTATTAAAATTATATTGATATTTCAGGGCGGGGTGTTGGTTTTTTGTATTTTCAAAGAAATTAATCCAACTATTTGCTCAGAGTTTTCCTGTGATTCACCGTACAAGCAGTTTAGCATGCAGATTTTATAGGCAATACTGTATTTGTTTTGGCCTCTAATTACATGTTTTTTCACTTTTAATTTTAAATTATATTTCATTTCAGCCCATTAAGACAATTCCGTTTTCCTTCTGATCTCTTTCATATTGATAATACTTACCTGTTCAGGCCGTATGGGCTGTCAGCGCAGCCCAACAGGAGTAAGGTCTGTGCCTGGTGCCGAGGACCCGATGTCCGTACTGGTTGCATTTCAGAGGGCTTACTCCGCTAGCCCCCCCCCCCAGCCAGTTGGACTGAACATCCATTGGCAGCTGGAACATTTTATATGTTCCTGGAGGACATCTCCTCATTTTTTTACCTCTGAAAGGAGTCCAGTGTGTGCCTTGAGATTGCTCTTTGACATGAACTGAAGTGTGGTACACGAGGCCAAGTCAGAGGTTTGTTTCAAAGCAACACTACCGACCTGGAAAAAATGCTACTTTAGCCACACCCTTAGTGACTTCTGAGAATTACATCTACACAAATGTACGTTTTTCTTAAAACTGATAATAAATACCATTTGGTAAGATTAGTTCCATGTCAGATCCTTGAAAAACTCCACTAATTACCTCCCTGAAGCCTTATATATCCCCTACCAGTCCAACTTGTCACCTCCTCTAGTTTTCCTCCTAACTCTCTTCTCCAGCTTAGCTAATAATTTCATATGTGCTACTGTATGAAATGCATTGCAGAAGTCAGAGCAGATGAGATCTGCTGCATATTTTGTCTAGAAAATTATTTTTTCAGAAAGAGGTATCTGTTTAGCGTGGCATGATCTGTCTTTGGCTCATCTGCTCAGCACCTTATCCTATTTCCCATTTTCATCCTTGCCTTTAGTTCCTTGAAATTTATTTTTTTTTCCTCAAGCCTTCTACTGCCCAGATCATACAAGCAGGCTTGAGAGTGGACAGATAACTTCTCCCTTCCTTCTTTCTGCCATTTCATAAAAAGAGTTTAAAAGATTACTACTTTTAATACATGTAGCCGTCCCTCTTTCTGTCAGCTCAGTAGAGGTACTGAAATTCCTTGCTATGATATGTTCTGTGAGCCAATTTTTACAGGCTGCTGTAACAGAGATTGTGTGCCCCCACACCATGAGAGCATTCAGGGCTTGAGTTTAGCTTTCTCACAGGTGAGGATTTACACAGCTTCCATTTTCACACTTTCTTTTTTCCATTTTCCACACTTTCGTATCTCCCATTTCCAGATATTTTTTCCTACTATTCACCTTACCTTTCCCCCTTTTCTAATATAGTTAACCTAGCTGAAAAATGAGGTGAAGTATTCACTTAGTATGTAGGCTTAATCTGGCACGAACCTGTCACTTTCAGTGGTTTGGGGGGGTCGTTTCATTTAAATTGGGCTAGAGGGTAGCTGGATGTGACACTTCCCGCTTCGCGTCGTGTTCCCACACTCACCGTCTGCTCTGTTACATCCGTTTTCCCACTATGCTTGTGGGGTTTCTTTGGTTTTGTTTTGGTGAGCCGTCATTAATCCAGCTGGGTCTCAAAGCATCTCCAGAAGCTTCCTACAACTGAGGTGCATATTTGTGTGCTGCTGGTTTTAAAAACCCCCCTCTGCCTTACCTGGGAGTCAAATCACCAGCCTCCTTCCCTGGCTGATTTCAATAACTCCTTTTCTTCTGAAATTACCAAAATTTGTCCAGCTGAAATCAACACTCGGAGTCCCTCTGTAGTGTGTCTTTTTTGTTTAAAGTTAATTGGATCAGCTCATGAGCACTTGAGTTTCTAGGAGCACCTTGTCTACAGCACAGGCAGTGTGTAACAAAAGCCGGCATTTGCTACAGCTATTGTTTGTGGCAGACATCTGTTGGCTCTTTTGCCTAGGGATATCTCTGCTCCATTGTTACAACCACCATTTGTTCACAGCCTTTTTTTCCTGGGAAATTAAGTTTTCTACATGGCAAAGGTAAAAATTCAAGGTAAAGACAGTATTTAACTTTGTTAGCAATATTCAATATGCCTCTGCTTTTTAATTCAGTCTTCACAGGGAAAAATATTCCTGTGCCTTCTAGCACAGGACTAGTCCAGACTATCTGGACTGTCTGGAGGCCTTAAATATTTGTGCAATGTAATTCTGAAAACACTGAGCCAAAACAGAACATCCAAGATGAGAGTATAATATTGTTATGTGGATTTAATGGAATAGATTTAATGGAATATAATATTTTCAGAATTAACCTCTAGTTTCCTTAGCATAGGCACAAAATTTCATTTTTTAGACTGACTCTTGAAGACACATTTCCACTGAGCTGCCTTCACTGAGATGTGGTTTGCTTTTCTGTGTAAGTGCAGATACTTTTGAAATTATCACAGTACAGAAGCACTTCAAATAACTCCTTCCAGAGTGCATTTCTTAACATTTTTCAGGAATAATTATCAGTTTAGGCATGTTCTAGTCTACCTTGAAGTAATACTGCTCCAATTTGTTGTGATTACTGTCTTATTGAAGTCACTAATTTTTCAAGGGTCTCAATGGACTCAAATAAAAGTACATGAATGGAAGAATACAGAGAAAATCGGGTGCTATTTTGCAGAGGGTATGCTATAGTTAAACTCATCTTACACCTGTAGAGAATTCATTATCATTTTAACAGACAGAAAGCGCTGATACACGATGTCAGCATATTATCCCCAGCAAACAAGTGTTCGTTACTATCTCTTTATGGGGAGTAGGAAGTGGATTAGACTTATAACTTAGTTGAGTGGCCTTTGATTCTTGTGCAGAGGAGTCACGTGAAGACAATGGATCAGGAGGGGTTAGGAATTAATAAAACATACATTGGATTTTTCATTAAACTGTATTTTCTAAATCTGTATGCTTTATAGCTAACACTGAAATGGAGGACTTGCTTATTGTCACAGAAAAAAGTCCTAATTATTCTTCTAAGGAAGAAAATACACCTACTTCTTGTCCACTGACTTTTTGAATGAAAGTTTTTATCTTATAACATTGATACCTATCTCACTGTTATCTAGACTGGCAGTTTTGCAAAGTTTTCATGTCTTCCTTAATATTTTATTTTACTCTGCATTTTGCTTTTGCAGGTAGGACAGGTTAGGGCATTGCTGGAAGTCATTAAGAATTCTCTGATATTTACGTTTGCACTGACACCCCTTTACAGTGATGCTTTAGTCTCTGGTCTCATATTGGTGTAAGATGACTAAATCTTGTCTGCCAACATAAGGGACAGATTCCTGCTCTCTTCCTTCTTCCTACCCTTTTCTTCATGATCCTACTCCCTGACTACCTGTGTGGTCAGCCAGGTCAGGAAATGAAAACAAACTCAGCAAAAAAAGCTACAGCAGCAACAACTCATAGAATCATAGAGTCATAGAATGTCCTGAGTTGGAAGGCACCCACAAGGATCATCAAGTCCACTCTCGTCCCTGCACAGGACAACACCAAATTCACGCCATGTCTCTGAGGGCATTGTCCAAGTGCTTCTGGAATATCGTCAGGCTTGGTGCCATGACTGCCTCCCTGGGGAGCCTGTTCCAGGTCTCCACCACCCTCTGCGTGAAGAACCTTTTCCCAATATCCAACCTAACCCTCCCCTGGCACATCTTCCTGCCATTCCTTCGTGTCCTGTCGTTGGTCACCAGAGAGGAGAGATCGGTGCCTGCCCCTCATCCTCCCCTTGTGAGGAAGCTGCAGACCGCAGTGACGTCTGCCCTCAGCCTCCTCTTCTCCAGGTTGAACAAACCAAGTGACTTTAGCTGCTTTTCATACAGTTCCTCCTCTAAACTTTTTACCAGCTTCGTGGCCCTCTGGACACTCTCTAGTAGCTTTATGTCCTTAATGTACTGTGGCGCCCAAAACTGCACGCAGCACTCGAGGTGAGGCCGCACCAGCGCAGAGCAGAGCAGGACAATCCCCTCCCTCGACCGGCTGCAATGCAGGGCTTGATGCACCCCAGGGCACGGTTGGCCCTCTTGGCTGCCAGGGCACACTGTTGGCTCATGTTCAACTTGCTGTCAACCAGAACCCCCAGGTGCCTCTCTGCAGAGGGACCAGGTCCCTCTCTCCAGCCCCTCGTTCCCCAGTCTGTATGTACATCCAGGGCTGCCGTACGGCAGGTGCAAAATCCGGCACTTGCCCCTGTTAAACTTCATACACGGTTGGCAATTGCTCAGCTCTCCAGTCTGTCCACAACTCATTGCATCAAACAACCAGCAGCAGCAACCATGTAGTTTTCAGGTGGATCAGAGAGCCGGTCTGCTTCAAGACTTAGCTGGGTAAGTGCAGAAGAAGAGCCAGGCTGACATGGCAGCAGATAGGTTTCAGCTGATTGTGAACCTCACCCTCTCTTCATAATATCATAATGACTAAGATGAATTGTGATTTTGGATGGCACTATAGTCTAATGGTTTCTAGAGGAACATAACATACTATCTGTGGTTTCTAATATCTGTTTTGGTAATAACTTTCTGGAACACCTGTCTGATTTTCTGTCTGTATCTGCTCTTGCCATCTTTCAAGCATCTAGTTGGTGTTTGTCTATGAATGAGTACACCATTTGCAGAAATCAAAATCCATTCCTGAAAACAGAAAAGAGAATGAAGTTTTCTTGATATGTATTATTGGTAAATCATGCATTCAGCTTCTGTTCCGTTGCTAAAGGTAGGCATGGGTGCTTCTTAATGACTGTGTTTATAATAGTCAGTTACTTTCTCCTCTGAGATCTGTAGACCTTAATTAGTTGATGTTATAAGTAGCTTTCCAAACCTAAGGCAGATGGAAAAAAAATGTACCTGAGCCTTTCTATGTCTTACTGATTTCCAGAACAGATTGAAAGGTTCATTTTTTAAATTAAATTATTTCATTTGAATAATGTGCTGGATCATATATGCCTATGAATTTTACACACATATGTATATATGTGTATACCCACAACATTTTTATTGGATCTGGAAGCTGATCTACTTTGGAGCATGCTACTTCAGAGCATTCTGCTTTTGTTGCTCAGCAGAAATAAACAGCATGGTGCAAAGTGGGAAGGGAGATGAAGATGCCTGTGTCCAAAATGCTGGGCTGCCTTCATCCATTCCTGCCTCAGTGGAAGTAAGTGCGATATAAATCATTAAAGCAAAGACTTAGAAGAGTAAAAAAATTATTAATGAGGTAAAAGAGCCGTAAAAAGGAGGCTAGCATCCCAAGTCAGAGACTGGGAGGTTGCAGGCTAGTATATCACCAAATTGAGTCTCAAAGGATTCAGGCTACTGCATTAACAAATTATCTGATTTTTAAAAAATAGGGTGATGTCTCTGATTTTATCGTTGTTGGAGAACCCCAGGAAAAAAAAAGCTAGTGCAGTGAATCAGAAAGATATCTGTTGCTGGCAGCAGACTTGGACAGTCCATTATAAACACACTTCTGCGGTTATTACACACTATTAACAAAAAAATTTAAGAAGAAATGAAGTCCTTAATATGTGGTATAAAACATTATTAAGACACAGGTTTCCACATTCCCCATGGGAGAAGAAATCATGACACTTTCCTTTTGACATCCTGGAACTGAAACCTGTGTGGTGACTTGAAACTGGTATGGGCTACTGGACCCTATGACACACAATTGCAGCCTCTTTGAGGCAGGTCTGAGAAGGTCAGGGGCTGACACTCCTTGCAGAGTTAGTACTTATTAACATAAACAGTATATTCTGTGCAATCGCACACCCTTTCTAGTTTCTCTTCTTCCCTTCCCTGACATCAGGAATGTGTATCGTGGTAAAGAAACTCTGCGTTTTCAGATATGCTGATATCTGAAAGTCTTTGCCCAGTCTGCCAGCATATTTAGGCTTTGGCAGCTTGAAAGGCACTTAAATGAACCCATACTGTAATAGAAAAAATGCCTTGCAACATAAAAATCGGAATTTATGTAAGAAATTGCCACATAAGCCTCAGGCATTCAAATGTGATCTGCAGATAAAAGGTATCAGGTAAGGACAAGGTATAAGCTTCACCTGACACAGGCCAGGTAGGTGATTTGCAAAACTCCATGACATGCAATATACTAGCCTGGATCATGGCTATAAACTTGGCCTGGGGAAAGAAAGACTGTGCTTTTCACTGAACTGAACAAATAATTAATTAATCATAGCTAACTATTTTCAGGATATTACTCACATTTGCTTTTTATAATATTGATGCTTAAAATTACTTTCCCCACAGGTGCCAGGATAAGCAATGCACGTGTACTTGTGGCAGACGCATACACAGATCATGACCACGGTCCAGCTGACCTTAATTTTCAAATTAGTAGCTATAGAAAAGAAAAACTACCTTTCATTCAGTTTTGATTTCTTCATGTTACCTACCTAAGGAAAGCTTCTGTATTTCATAAAATAGAGATTCAGCATAAACAACCATGTGCAGTGGGAGACAAAAGGATTTGTGTTATTTAAAACCTGAGCATCGTGAGACGTGGAGAGAATACTGGCTTTCTCGAAGGGGGAAATTCAGTCTGCTGAAGTTGAAAGTTTCACTGCAGCTACTTAAGATCATCCAGGTTGAGTGCTATGAGAAGGATGATGGATCATTTCTAGCCATCCAGAAAGCTCAGCTCAGCTATAACCTGCAAAAATATTTACCTGACTATCCTCCTGAGTCCAAGGCCTGGTTTAGTGAAGTACTTTGCTTGTATTGTCTATAGATGGCTTTCTTCCTGAATGAGTAGCAGTGTCTGCTAGTATAAAGATGTAAGTTATAAGTCAATAGGCACTTGAAGGACAAACACGGTCATGTTCTCGTTGTCTTTCCTCATTTCTCCCCTTAAGCTAGTGTAGTCTTTTGTCTTACTTTTTCAAGGGTGTAGAAGCAAATGATGGAATAAAAATTAAATAACTTTCAAAACCAGCTTCTCTGTGGTGCAGCTCTGTCACAAAACCTGTAGAAACTGAATGAAAATGGTCTTGAAAGACTCTCACCTCTGGTCGAAAACCACAATCCTGAATGAACTCTGAATAGACTGGGTATAGTGGAAAGACATACATATCACCAGGTGACAGAATTAGATGCATGCCATTTTAGAGAGTGGATAAATTATACAGACAAGTTTGAAATAAGGATTTTTCTTCTTTTTCTATTTATGGAACAGAAGCTGTTGAAGAAATGTGTTCTGACCAACTCTTTGCTGCATACAACTGCCTGAAATATATTCCTTTTTAGGTTTTTGGAGCTGGTCAGAAGAGTTAGAATGGCAGTATCTCTTCATAAAAGTGTAGGCTTCTCCATATGTTCCTGAATAGGCATCTGCTCTATCTAAAAGAAAGTATACCCAGAGTATAAAGGCAGCTGAAGTTTTCTATTTTATAAAATGCCTTTTTAATAGTAGGAAAAAACTTAATGACTAAAGTTAGTGATAATTTCAGTGTGATAAGAAAGAGTCTAAAACAGATTGAAGACCCCTCAGTTTTTTCATATATGTTGCTAAACCACAAGGAGTAGTAACATTTCATTATCTTAGGAACATTGGGAACTTTGCCAAGGTGCAAGAAGCTTCTATTTAATATCAGTTTTTCGAATAATAATATTTGCAAAAGTATTGGGTACAGGTCTTCATGTAGTCAGCCGTATCTCCTGCAAATCCAGTAGCTGATACTACAAATGATTCAGCTATTTTAAAATGACGTTTAGAGTCTAGCAGAATTGATGAAAACATCAGTTACTGGACTTCTACCTAATAACATGGGAAAAGCTGAACAGTATCAGAAAAAGCAATCAACAACAGAACTAGCAGGATCCAGACCCTGAAATTATCATTAAGTTTCCACTTAAGCTTGTTTCTCTTTGAATCAGCATAGTTCAATTTACAATAATTTCCTTCAGGATTCTTTCGTTACTCAAGCCTGTGGGCATCATCCTAAAGCTAAGAATGTAGTATTTGCCTTTTTCAGTATGAAGGAACCATCTGTTTTTTCTCCTACACAAGTAATACTGACAAAGGACATATATAACTGCAGTAACATTATCTAAAAGGAAAACAACATTTGCTTTCTCCAAGGAACATAAATAACATATTGAAAAGCTTATGAACATCCACCGTATGTATTTTGCTGGATATAGCAGAAATTTAACTAGTTATAGTAACAAAAATTCAATTTTCTGTTGGTAGGAATTGAGGTTTATATTGCCTTTTCTCTTAGCCCTGTCACCACTCCGTGTTTCCTGTCACAGTGAAAGTTGGCTTTAACAGATAAGAACATGAGAGGGAATCATTTTGCCTGGCAGACTGTCTAAATCCTTCCTGTTTCAGCCACTTGCCATTCCAGTTTCTACCCTTAAATTAACTGACTTTTTCTCCTGACTTTGTCCATCCTTTTCAAACTGTGGCTGTTTTCAGTAGGTACAGCAGCATCCTTAGCTGCTCATGGGGAGAAAGGATTTACTGAGTGTTTAAGGGAATGCAGCAAAATCAGGGTAATGGCATCAAACTCAGTCAGAGCAGTGTGCCTGACATGCCCCTTTATGCGGTGAAGAGTGTATGTCCACTTCACTCTGTTTTCTCCATTAGACATTTTTCCATTTAAAATTTCCTCCTTTCACCCACACACAGACTCAAAACAAGGTGTTTCCATTCTACTAATATATGCTGTCTATTTCATGCCCCTGCAGACTGTTTCTTTCCTCCAGCCTTTCCATTGCAAGGAGTGGCTAAGTTAATCTTTTTCTGCATCATTCTACCTCTGTTGCAGGACCTCTGCTTATCCTTCGTAGCCTGCACCTTACAACAGTGAGATCACAAGCCTCAGATTTCCTTAGCTCAAAGGTGCCACCAAAGACATTGCATGCTGGAGAACAACATAGTCCCTGTCAAAGATATCTTTGCAGAATCCCAAATGTAAGTCCATTTTGCTCTTAGAGGAATGAGCAAAGGAAGAAATGTGGCTTCAGAGCACCTACAGAAAGCTAAACACAACAGTTCCTGATGGGTTCCCAGAACTGTATTACTGTGAACACTCATAAAACCAAAAACTGATGTTATTGGGAATATTTCTAAAGCAGCCTCAAAAAGAAACCTTATGTGAATGCAACAGGCTGTCGCTCACATTTGTCACTAAAAAGACAGATGTCCCTTCAGTTATTTTTCAAGTGTTTTACTTTTGTTTGATTTAAATGTTATGAGTGAGATGGAAAGTGGTTTGCTTAGTGTTTGCAGTTACCTGACTTACATTGACTGATCTCATAAAAGAAAAACACAACCCAAAACTCAGGAATATTCACGAGGAAGGTGGCCACAGAACAGCCTTCTCTACTCCATGGAGAGTGCTGGCAGTGCAGGGCAGGGGCCACAGTCTGACCTCAACTTCATCATCAAGTCTTGATTATAAATATATCAAAGATCAAGCAGAAAAGCAGGAAAATTTACCGTATTGTTTGTACTGTGACCACAGCTTTGAATATACCGGCATCAGGAGACAGAGGGAGGCTGGTTGCTTCAGTAATGCGTTTCCTATTTGGTGGAATCATCCTTGATGCCTCCTCTTGCAACGTGTTTCTTCTTCTTCTTCACTCCCTGGATGAAAATAAGACAATAATAAAATATTGAATAAGAGTGAAAGTAAGAGAAATAAATTATAAAGTGTCAAAATGGAGTAAATGAAAAGTGGAAGTTTCTGTGGGAACGCTCATTTTGAAAGAGAAGAGAATGAGGGTGAATTTCCAATTTTCATTTCATGCAAAGCTATTAAATAAAGGGACATTTAGCAGTTTTTTTCTTTTCTTTCCCTTTTTGAAAGGGCAGAGGAGATGCACTCCTCTGGTCTTTCACATCCTTTCCTTCACTTCAGCCAATACCTTTGCTTCGTTCAATACATATTTTTCTATAAATGCCATAGCAGGTGACAAGCCGAGGAGTGAGAATCTTGTTGTGTGGGGAGAGTGCCAAGGAAAATGGAGGGAAAATCTCCAGAAAGGATCAGAATTCATGGAAAGATCAACTGACTGGAGAAAATGTCAATTTTTTTCCCTTAAAGGTAGGTGGCATCCCTCAAGGGAGAAAACAAGCAACAGAAAAAAAAGGAAGGTAAGATAGCCCGACGCCTTGCCCTTATATTCCAGAAGCTCAGTGACAAATGTCAACGACAACTGCATCTATGCTTTGGACACCAAGAAATAGGCTTTAATGAAAGAGTGCCTTATAGGCGTGTTTTTGCAAATTGTCAGGGTTTAGTTTTCCTCGAAGTCTTGTGTAGAGGATATCACCCAACACTCAGTTTGTCTGATGTTTCCTCAACCTGAGAGGGTTGAAGCTCTGCGTGTTGTTGGTTTGGTTCTACATCCTAAACCTGAGCTGCAGAGCTCCGGTTCGCCCATCCAGGCAGCAAGTCTGGGGAATCAGCAAAACTACAACAGATTATTCCAGAACCTTCACCTGAAAAAAAAATCAGTGTCAGCAGATGATTTCAAGCCTAGAGATAGCAGAAATGCCTGAGGTCTCAGCTGCCCTAGATTGTGAACTGGGTAGGAGTCTGGTGACAATAAACTGGACAGGTTGCTGAGCAAGCAAGAAAGCTGTCAGAGAAGTGACTCTCTGCAGAAGCAGTACAAGCTGGCCCAGAACAGAGCTAAAGGGACGCTGTCAAAGACAGTGACCCAGTAGAGAGTCAGAAATTACGTATTTTGGGAAGTGGGGTGTTTGAGAGCCACTGGAAAGCATCATGGAAAGCAGCAGGAGCCAAATAACTGCGTAACTTTTCTTACCACATTGCCAATTGTCATGGTTTGACTGCAAATCTTGCAATATTTGGAGAGTAATTTTCTTGCTATTTGTGGGAGTCTATGTTCTCACAGGAGGGGAAAACAAACCCTAGACAACATTCTTTACCCTCTGTCCTGCAAAAATTCCTGATATGTGGCTTGAGCACATTCCCCATACTCAGAAGTCAGAAAATGATGGAAAAAGCTTAAATCTGTAAATTTAAGAAGTGAATTGTAAAATATCTTAATTCTTTTAAAAAGAGGCTACTGATTTTTTTTGGACTTAGCCCAGTTTTAAAGACCTGGGCCTGGAGAAAATTGGGGCTAGCCATAAAAGGTCTGCTTCAGGAGGTTATCTTCTTGCGGGAGCTCCTTGTAGAGTTGAGTGCACCCAAAGAAAACATTAATATTCATTTGATGTGTAAAAGTTTATAGGTGTCTGAATCCTGTTCTGTGGCTGCACATGGAGCTGACAAGTGGGATTTGTAATGTCTAACCGGGCAGATGAATTAACCACACAACTGCAAGTACATGTGGAGAGGTTCCTACTATAACACCTTTTTCCTCAGTTCTAGCTTTTTTTTCTTTAGTGTCCTTACAAGAGAACATGGAAGAGAGAGCAGAAAAGAAAAGAAATCTCATTTCAACTTGTTTCTGTGCTTTTGTGTACAGATAGCAAAAAAACCCCAAAACAACCCAACATGTTTCTCACTGCACTATATTTATTTCAGGACTGGATTTCAGAATGATCTGGTTCTTTGCTCTGAAGTGGCTCATGACAGGATTTGGCAGGAAAGGAGACCTGTACTAAGAACCACTTAATTCAGTGAGTGCCAGATCAAAACACAGCACAGGTGAACAGAAGGTGAACGCTGAGAATTTCCTAGATATGTAAGGTTTTCTCATTCTCTTTCTTTGACTTCTTGATCCCTTATTTATTGAACTTCTTTTTTGAAACAAAGCAATGTGAAAAGGGATCATTTGACTTGTGAGCTAGGAAAAGGGAAAAGCATTCACCTGCCAGGTCTGTCTGCGTCACTCCAAAGCTTAGCAGAAACATTTAAATAGCTACAGACCCCTGGCTCACCAGATTTTTAAATAAGGTGGCTAAGTATTTGATTTAATGTTACCTGGTATGCAGAAGCTTGTAGGGACCCTATGGATTTATATGCCTATAGCATTTTGTGGGGTAAACTCTGCCTGGGGCCAGACGTGTGACCCTTCGAGGTTGCCATAATGCATTCCTGATGTGCATGCCGGATATACACAAGCATGGCAGCCTGCAAAAGAGCCACATTCTGAGGAAACAAGGGCCTCTGTTCCGCTTCTGCCCTAGCTCACAAGTCAAATGTCTGCTTTAGCTGGTGCTGGTGGCTGGAAGCTGATGAAAGTGGAGCAAACACCCTTAAATAGAGGCATGCACTGCCATTTCTGTCTACACTGCCCTGAAACCTGGCCCTCCTTTGCACTTGACAGACAGAGCGGCTCCTAAACAACTGCTGCTTGATGGCTAAATATATATTCTTACCCACACAGAGTGCCATCCTGCCTTGCAGGCTGCAGCAGAGCCTTCAACCTTCTGTGGACAGGTTAAACAACACCACACAGAGACATCACATAGATGGTAAGAAAAGTTGAGACAGCCTGGGGCAGAGAGGATTACGTATGTGCTGACTCTTGGGGAAACCAACATTGGAGAGGATGGTCTTATGTAAGAAGCATAACTTATAGGATAAGTGAATTTGTATTTTAATTTCCTCTGCAAATACAGAATGCAAGAAAGCATCATTTACAGAAGGACTCTAATGTCATCATTTGGTGGGGTGTAACAGCAAACACATCCCAAAGCGAGGCACAGAATGGGGGCTGCTTTCCTGTGTGGCAGAGCCCTGTGGGGCTAATATGCTTTAGCAGGATCCAGAGGCAAACTCCTCCAGGGTGGTGTTCCCCGCAAGCAGTCACCTACCTGGGGCTGATTCTCCTGCAGGCTGGAGAAGCAAAAGTCTTAAGAATGAGGGCAAAGCATAAATATTATTTTATCAATAAATGGAAGACTAAAAAGCGAAGAGGAAGAATGCTTTAACCAGCTAAAAGGGACGGTTGTTTTCTATTAGACATATGTATGCCTTTGACATCCTGTTCTCATGTCTAAGGCAAATGAGGAATTCTGGTGAGATCTTAAAAGAGGGAAAAACGAGCTTCAGTCAAGGCAGAAGTCTATTTAAAAGGTCATATTTGAGATCTGGGTAAGGAACGATACAGTTAGCTGACCGATGGCATAGCAGTCAACTGTTCCTGTGGTGAATTGCCTTTCTGTCTTTTGGGAATGGAGCTGCTGAGTTCCTTTCTCGAAGGCTCCCTCTCACTGCTGTTCTTCAGTGTTTGCATGTGCTTCTCCATCAATGACCTTGTAGCTTATCTGGATGCATGTGCTGATCTGCCATCTAATTGCCAGCCCTATTTGCCAATTTTCCTAACTCTGACTAGGCAGCATCTATAGCATCCTAACCACTAATTTCAAGCAACAAGAAAAAAATGTGTTATTCCTCTCTTTCTCTGTGTTTTCTCAAACAAAGGAACATTTTCCACCACTCCTGCAGCCTCTCTGAACATGAGAATTTTAGTGCCTCAGACACAAAAACTTACGCTGGAAAGACAAAGACTTGGGGCTATACTTTTGTTATTCCCAGCAGATGCTGAAGATATTTTCTTAGCCCATGGAAGGATGTTTGATGTGGAAGTGCTACAGCACAACTGCAATGGAATCTTTTCCATTTTATCAGCATTTTTTATCAGAAGCCTTTCTACAGTACTGAGCCTCTGGGAATACAGCTGGAAATTACAGACATACCACTGGAAATGTGCCCATGGATCTGATGTCACACAAGCACAGGAATCAAAATTGCCTGTATATGGGTGAAGCCAAATTCACACTGTCCAGTGTAGATCTTTTAAGGCAGCAATGGGAGACAAGCATGTCAATACCTTAAAAAATCAGCTCTTGGTCAAATTTTGCTATTTAAACTGTGTTCCAGAATTAAAGCATAAGCTCTGCATGAGCAAGTAGGAGGATTTCCTCAGACTCTTTAGCCAGGACACCTGTGTATAATAAAGACCGTGTTAACAATGCTTCTGCTCCTTTGCAAGAATGGTGGTCCATACCTGACCAATATTACAGGCTGGTGCAACCACCTAGGCAAGGGTATGGTCTTATCTCTTTATGCTCATGTCAGATGTAACATGAGCTTGAGGTAGCTTGCATGCACCCAAATATTGTGCATGAAGAGCCTCAAATTGTCCCTACCTTTGCTAGTTGTTACACAGTCTGCTCTGCTGGGAAGATATGTGTCTTTCCTGGCCAGCTGTTTGGCATTTCCCAAAGGTAGAAAGCTGCTTTTGCTGGGAAACCTTTGCCTTCTCTTTTTTTCCTTTACTCGTATGAACTTAAAGATTCTTTTACATCTGTTTAAAGAAAAAGTGGAGGAAACTGTGCTTATGATGGTGTTTGCTGATGTCCTTCTGTCCTGTAGAGCTATATAATTCTTCAGGTAGTTAGAGGAGGCAAAATACAATGTGGAGAAGAGTGCATCATGAGACACCTCCCCTACTCCCCCTCCTGTCCATACAGCCCAAGCTATTCCATCTTTGGGCATCCTAGCTTTGTATTCTGGGTATTTGTTTAGTTTTTTTCCATTCCCCTTCTCTTTTCTGTGTGAAAGATTTTGCATTGGTGAGTAACACTACATACTATTTAGCTGTGAGCAGTATCAGCTGCCAGTGGCCTCGCAGGCTGTAAGATGCAGAAATAGTAATAAAGTGATACAGAACTGAGAGAGTTGCATTGGTGATAGCATGAAAAACAATGGAACTTGCTGGCTTGCAGCAGCGATTCCCTATTGATTCTGATATTAGTTTATTGTTGGTAATGTACTTATTAAAAAAAGAAAAGGACCATGCTGAGGCAGAACTTTAAAGAAAGCTGGAAGGATCATACACTGCTGGATGGATTTTGCCACTCAAGCTACATGTGCGTAACACTTGGCAGTGGGTAGTATGCAGCAGCTGACTTTCACAAAGATGAATACTGTACCAGACCATTGACTGGTGGGAGCTCTACTCCCATTAAGCAGTAGGAACTGTTTCTTGCTGTTTTGGGCAAAAAGGTTTTATATAATTAGAGTTGTAATTTGAAATGCCAGACCTAATGTTCTGTTTCCTACTTTCGTTTGAGGACTATGGAAAAATATTCATTTCTGACAGAAGTTTGCACCCACTAATTACTTGTGAAAAGATTTGGATGGAAAGCAGAGCCTCAATCTTTTGGTAAAAGGAATAGCAATTAAAAGAAAAAGTGAGCCATTACGTTATTAATTTCTCTGGATGATCTGTGCCTGTACTGCGTTGTTATCACTCTGACAACATTCCCTTATTAGTAGCATTCAGTCTGACTTTTATTTATTCTAATGTCCCTGAACATAGCTCTGCCATAAGAGTCCTGAAATGTGGGAATAAATTATATTATAATGAAAATAAGCCTTGGATCCCAAATGACAAAAAATTTTGTCCACTTTCTAGTAAATAATCCAGAGGGGTTAGAAAAGACCAATTTGAGGGTTACTTTTCTTGACAAACATTCACAAGATAATCATTTCCTCTTCAATCAATAGCTCCTACAAGTATCTACAGAGGTTAGTTAATGTACACTGTAATAGAAAACTATTGCAACTTATCAGTTATGCAAAGGAGTTTGAAACCTTTTCCTTTCCCTTCCATGTAAACACCACACACATATCAGCCATACCTGAAACACACTTGAAAGTGAGATTGTTGCCCAATGCCTTCTTTACCTTTAATTAAAAGATACCAAAACAAATGAATCTCTACAGTAGGTGATCCAGCATATCTAAAACCCCAACAACCTTCTGGAGGAGCCTGTTTCTCTCTGCTCGTAGGGAAGGGAACCTTGGGGAATTACTCTCCCTAATTAGGCAGTGCAGGAATTTAAAACTTCTTAGAAGTCAGAGGATATGTGATTGTCTAACTGTTGAGGATAGCAATGGAGCAACAGGTCTGTCCACCTAGCAGTAATACCATGTTGGCTTTATCCATCTGTAAGTGTACGGACATACTGTATATAGGTCATAGCACTGCATTTTTTACTGGGATTTAGGGTGACCTACACTGCTACAGTGACGGTAGAAGCAGATTTCTTCAGCTGTGACATGGTTTCTTCCATTGCTGTATCTGGTTACTGCTTTACTGAAAAAAATGTACAAAATTAAGCTAGCTATATATGATTGATTATTAAGGTACAACCTTAAGCTATAAGCATGCTGCTGTTCTAAATATTAGTCCTGGAAGGTAAGCCTTGCACAAGACTGTCCACAAGAAATTTTGCCCACCCTTCTTATTCCAGAAGGCAAGGATGAGGGAGATAGATATAACTTCATGTTTTGCCTAGGGTCAAATAAATCCTTAGACTTGCTGATGTTAAAACATGACCTGTTCACCTGCAGAAGTACACATTGAAGTATTCCGCAGTTTCATATCATTACAGAGAGTGCAGGCATTACTATCAACCATCTCCCTTATGAGGAAAGGCTGAGATACCTGGGTTTGTTCAGCCTGGAGAAGACTGAGGGGGGATTTCATCAATACCTATAAATATCTAAAGGGTGAGTGTCAGGATGATGGGACTAGGCTCTTTTCAGTGGTGCCCAATGACAGGACAAGGGGCAATGGGCACAAGTTGGAACACAGGAAGTTCCACCTCAATATGAGGAAAAACCTCTTTCCTGTGAGGGTGCCAGAGCAGTGGCACAGGCTGCCCAGGGAGGCTGTGGAGTCTCCTTCCCTGGAGACATTCAACACCCACCTGGACGTGGTCCTGTGTCCCCTGCTCTGGGTGTGCCTGCTCAAGCAGGGGGGTTGGACGAGATGATCTCCAGAGATTCCTTCCAACCCCCACCATTCTGTGATTCTGTGGTTGCATGAAGTGCTGGGGCCCTGTTAGGCACGCCCCAGGGAGAGCACCTCACATCAGGTGAAGCAGGCAGTTGAATTCACCAGGCTGTCTTCAGTTTAATTTTTCTGCTTCATCAAGTTGACATTCATTGTCATGCAACGCTGATCTTTGCTGAGAACATTGAATGATGCATTCCTGTGGAGGAAAGAAATCAGAATGAAAGACTGATATCTGAGCTGTCTCTCTGCATGTGCAGAGCATTTAATGTTTTTATTTTTATTCCTAGCATGGTTGCTTATGTGGGGTTAATTTTCCATTTGGTACTTTTCAGCACAGTCCCACTTATGGAGCTGAAATGACATATCTATTTGTCTTTTCAGTTCTTGGATGATAAAAATACAATAGGAAAAGCAAAGCTTATGTTAATTTTCTGTCATGAACAGCTATGCTAAAGCATAAGTCCTCCTTCCCCTCCCACCAAAAGCCCTGTCTGCATACAAACACTTACTACAGACTTTCTGACAGGATTTAAATAATATTCCACTTTCTTCTCCCAAGTTTTCAGCTTTTATCTTTAAAATCTGCTTCCTGCAGTGAGGTATATTAACTGTTTCATAAACTATTATTTTATTGTAAAATATTGATTTGGAAAATAAATACCAAGAGAAATACTCAAACTTCTGGTGGGCAGATGTTTACCTGTTAGGCACTACTAATCCAAAAGTAGGCTAGTCCCAGTTAAATTCTGTTTGTACCTTTGCGTTTAGCCCCAAAGGGGGTTTTGCAACCTCATTTTTCTTTACATCACTGGCTGTTATACAATAGCTGAGACATTTGAATGCTCATCCAAACTGGCACTCTTAATAGAGCTCATGAGAATTTACAAATTCCTGTGTTGGTCCAACAGTTAACTGCTGAGATGCCTTTGGAAACTGCAGCCCTACATTTCATAATATTTCCTTTGTTGTCTGTCTAGGTGACAGATGTTTCTAAAACAGAATAGCAATGAAAAGCAAATACTGAATAATCTTATTTATACACAAGAAATTTTTCCTGTATGTAGAGATACTGGCATTTATGAAGAACAATAACTCCCAAACATTTATGCATTTAGGCAAACAAAACCTAGTTTTTACAAATACTTGCCTGGTATCACTGCATTTGCCACCAGAACAGATTTCAAACGTCTATACTAAATTTTATAGTTATCACACAGTCCTAGTTCTGCTATTGATATGCTACTGTAAGCTTCTGTGTCCCCTGTGTGAGCTGCAGGAAGGCAAGCTGACTGCCTCCATAGATGGCAGAGGAAAGAAAGTGTGGCCGGATGCAGAGGCTGAACTGCCCTGTTATCTCTAAAGATGCTTTTTCTGAGAAGCAAGGCACACTGCCAGATCCCTGAAGGGAAGTTTGGCCATACCTATGATGTGGGTAGACAGTTCTGAAGACCCTTTCATCTGATATATTTCACAAGTACTAAATTAATTATGAAAGGATTAAGCAGCTTAGCTAGCATTCCCTTCACAGCAGCTTCTTTCCCTGAAGAAGTCACAGAAAAAGGGTGCCTCTCATGAAGGTGCCTTGCATGACTGATGCACAGAGTGTGGCCATATCCTGTGGACAACATCGATTTAAAAAATAGTTTGACACCAGGACTGCCTTTCTGCCATAACTACCTCTAAACCAGACAGAGTTGGTGCTCCTCTAAGGAACAAGAGCTAATTTCAGTCTCATCATGATTCATGTAATGTGCTCTTTTATTTTTGATGAGGAAGGATATCCTCTTAAATGAGTTTTGAATCTCTGTGAGTATTTTACTGAACACATGCATAAAATATGGTAGGCTGAGCAGAGAATAACCCAAATTCCTAATTTGTATTGTGTGGCATCCGCTCAGAGAAACTTGAAAATGAGTTTGTTCTTCTTTTTAACTTTTGCTTTGATTTATGGCATGCTCAGTGTGAGGATGTAAGGATCTTAATTAAATGTAGCTTGATCATATCTACATGTCTGACTCACATAATGTCTCTAATTTTAAAGTAGCTACAACTGGACTGAAGTACTGATGTTGAGAATACATTGGTATAAAACTTTGGTATTTATTTGGTATGTGCAATTAAGCACTAAGCTGTTGGTAGCACAAAGTTCAGTGAACCGCAACTGTGAGGATGCCTTGCCTTTCCAAATTAGGAATGTCAAAAGTTCTAATTTATTACCTCTAAAGCACGGTGCAGCATGCCAGAACATTAGGTTAATGACTGGACTAGGTCAGAAACCTTGGATTAGGTGCCTGCCTGGGTGGCTATTTCTTTTTTAATCTTTGGAAAGCTCCTTCTCCAAGGAACAAGGCAAATTAAACCAAACTTGGTTTGATAAAAGTTTATTTTAAGGGGGGGGGGGGAAGAACATCACAATTGTGAATGTTTGACAATATAAAATGATCTTCCTGCTGAATATTTCATGAGAGTGAAGAACAACCTTCATAATATGTGGCAGAGATAATTGTAGAAGTGTAAATTATGAACTTAGAAACTCTGTAGCATTATCTACTTCTGGTAATACATCTATGGGTTTGATGATAATTTATTTCAGTTCTCTGTGATGTGCAAAGAAACAGTATTCCCAGAGCTCTGATAGTGTTCATTGGCTTTCCAAATAATATAAAAGTTTCTGTGACCAATATTTTTGTCCATTAATTCACCAGTTATTTTCCTTATGTCTCTGAAACTGTAAATGATTATGTTTTTTTCTGTGATGCTACAAAGTTGATGTAAACATTAACAGTGATTCTTACTAAATATCACTTCACATATTTTAACATTGAAAGATTCAGAAAGGTATGGCAGAATGGAGAGACATTTTGTGCTAAAATTTCAATATCAGATGCTCAGACAAATTTATCCTTTGTTAAGAACCTGAGAAGTTTATTCTGGATGAAAATTTCTCCTTTTTAATTTCTGTTTTATTATTTCTACAGAATAACAGTAGAAGTATTCTCAAGTTTTCACAAGAATAGATTCATTTCTGGGTCTCATTTTCAAATAAAATTCTTTGTTCTTACTGAACATATCCATTTCAATTATGATGTGACAAGGTTTCTACATTGTTGTATTCAAAGTTTATAATGAAATGGTCATACTTTGAAGAGTTTCTAGCATAATATAAATCATCTACTCTTTCTAACACTGTATTTCTGGGATTCCTGTAGGTGGGTTTTTTCAGGTGATACAGATTGTTTAGGTTAATTACCCTTCTAGTACACATTTTCAAACTTCAAAATTTTCTTTCAGCTGGCTCTAAACACTTAACTAATTCTTCCTTAGGATTCTCACATTTTGTGTTCAGATAACATTTTGGAAGACAGCACTATTTAAAATGGAGATTCAAATTCCTCAGCCCAAATTAATGCTGCCAATTAACTTGTTTGGCTAAAAGAGAACTTGAGCAACAGGGTTCAGATGAAAATTTCCACTTTGCCTAGCGGTGCACTCCTCTAGAGCAGCAGAGGCTTTGCTTCCTAGCTTGTCCTCCCCAGCTCCTGTATATTGTTCTGTCATTTCTTTTGCCACCCTGTTAGAGGTCCGCACTACTCTCCAGTATTATCACTAAGGCCCCATTCCTGCAAAAAGTCTTCACAGTGAGCCCCCTGAACTTCTCCTGTTCTTGGCTCAGATCAAATGAACGGCTGGAGTAAGATTTAGATATGGGTGGTGAAACAGGCCCCTTAAAGGGAAAAAAAGAACGAAGGAAAAAACAAAAGAGAAGGGGCAGGGCGGTTGCAACTTCTTCAGGATAAGCATGTCTTTGTAGAAAAAAAATACTTTGTAGAAAAAGTGTATGAACACCAGGTACTGTGACACCTCCATAACTTGCCATTGCAATAAAGGTGTCTTTGAGAGTTTATATTACTTCATAGCAAAGTGAGATCAGATCTCCTGCATGATTCAAGTGGAACTGACTTTATAAGGGCTGCCCGCTTCCCTCCTGTCAAAATAAAAAGGGAAGCAAGGCATGGCATCTACACAGAGGAAAGATAACCACTGAAGCAGGAAAAAGAAATGCTCTCTAGCTAGCTCTCTGCTTTCCCTTCCCCTCCTCCAATTACATTTTTAATAATTCATCCAGGTTTTTCTGTGATATCTTTTTTAGCACAGAGTCAAGGATCACAAGACTTTTTCCAGGATGATAAATTAATTTTGGGGGTTACTGGGAATTCTAGGATGTTTCTCCCCTCTTTCTCCCTTGCCTTCCCACTCCTGGGACCATCAGCTCCAGTCTTTTGCTGTTCTACATCGAGTCTGATGGGATCTAACAGATCTCAGGCACTTCCTCCATTGCTGAGGCACGATAAGCCCCCCTGCGGTCAGCAGGACCACCGAAAGCACTGCTGGGGATTGCCCCTGCTGGGGCACCCAAGGTGGTGGGGATCTGTGCAGGGTGCAGGGCAGCCCGTGCCTTCCCCAGGTGAGTGGTGAGGGCAGAGCCAGGTCTCACTCTGCTCTGGGAGAAGACAAGGATGCTAGAGCTGGTCCAAGTGTTCACTTGTGCCTTCAGAGACTCTCTCATTAAGGAGAGAAATTCTCTGGAGCAGCTGGAGAACCGAAATTAATTAAACAAAAGGGAGCGATCTATCTGAGTCAAGCCTCCATTCAGGATGATCCATCTTTTTTCAACAAATATTTCTAAAAGTCACAGGAAAAAAAGGAATGGCAAGGAGTTTACACATTTTTGAAATAAGAGCTTAGCAAATGAAAAAACGATGCTTTCTTCTTGACAAAAATCCAAAAGGGTTTAAACAGCTTGGTTACAAAAGGGCAGGTTTAGCATAGACAACCTTTTCCATCTGAACACAGAGTAGGATTTATTAATTAGTAATTATTTCTGTAAAGGACAGATTCATACTGACAGCAGTAATGAAAAATTCATGACGGAGACTTAACATTTCTAATCTGCTGGATTACTATAAGGAGGCTGCCAAACTTGGGCGACCAGCCAGTGCTAAGAACACAAACAAATATCATAGTTCCCATAGTAACTGGGATCACCTTGGAGATGATTAATACCAGTCTGACTTACATCGGGTGTTCCAGAGATATCACTCTCTGCTGATTTAATTATGACCCGGTGTAATATAGCTGAGCATCTCTGAAGAAAAATAACTCCCTTTCTCCAGTTCTTCCTCCTACCCCTTGATGGTGGTCCAGGAAGGATACTGTTTTATTTTGGAGGGTTTTTTGCTATTAAAAGAAAACAGAAAACCATATAGCACACATCCCGGAGTCACATACGCCACACTGGAATGTAAATAGATATACGGAGGATTATTTAGGAATGTTTAGAAGTTTATTCCTTTTTTGATTTTGTTTGTTTGTTTGTTTTTAGTCTTGTAAAAACATATATTGCACATATCCATGGTACCCTGAGCAAAACTAACAGTTGAGAGCTTTCATGCTTAATCAGAGTACATCAGCTGGTGCTAGGAGAATTTTTACAGTCCATCACAAAAATGGAGCTTTATGAACAGAATTCTCTTCCAAAATTTTACAGTTTTAGCCAAAGTAAAATATTAATTTCACAAGAGTCTGGGAAAAAAAAAAATAATTAGCTCTTCTTAGCACTGCCATCAGAGAACATAGGTGTTCTGTGAATAAAACACTCTCTGTGCTTTAGTCACCACTCTAACACTTGTGGTGTCATTCAGTCTCTCAGTTTCTCCATGAACAAAAAGTGAATATCAAATCTTGCATATTAACATGTTTTTCTAAAGATTTCACAAGTTGCCTGGAAGTGCTAGGTTTGTATGAAGACATTTTACTCTTATCATTGAACTAGCATAAAATTCAGTTTTCCTTCAATTTTTTCTTGAGGATCAGTTTTTCATGCACTTTCCTGATATATGAAAAGTTTAAAATTTAACAGTGACTTACAAGAGATATGACATGTTTATCAAAATGAGATCTTATATTTACATAAAGCATTGTTATTGCCACCAGTACTCAATTTGGGATACTGTAAACTTTTCTTCAGTGGTGAGAAAAATAAATAGCTTGAATGGTTTTAAGTATATATTCACAATGTATTTTATTCTTTTTAAATGCTGGAAATGTTTCCATGCTTACCTGTTTTTAGAGATTTGAAAAGAATGAAAATATTTCTCCCTGCTTATGAACACAATTGGAGAATGTTTCCCCATCCAGAATCAGAAGTGTCATAGCCTTGGTTTTCCTCCACCTCTGGATGTGGCCTTAAACGTGTCAAGTGAAAAAAAGGTGAAGTATTAAAATATCAGAATTATTATGACGACTTTCAGCTTGTATTCTTTATGAGCGAAGCTGCTGGGTAGACCAGATTCTGTGATTGTTCCAGATGGCAGTAACACCAGAACTGCGAATGCTAACTGTCCCAATGAGAGGAGCAATGGAAGCGTGCTAGAAGACTAAGCTAACTATACTGATAACTTTGGAATGGTTTCATGGGGAAAAAAACCCCGAAAATGCAGATAAAGCGGAAACAACATCAGATTTGAAAGATGGATTTAAAAGATAAATAATTGTAGCAGACAAATATAAAAATAGAAGGATATGAAAGGGTATGCAAAGAGAAAGGCAAAGAAAAACCTAATATATAAAATTTTAAAAGTGTGTTAAGTCTTAAGAGGGAGACAAAATATTTGCCAGTTATTCAACAATGGATCAATTATATTAATAGGTGAGGGAAGGAAGTCTGAAGTGGTTAATTCTTTTTGGAAGACTAACTATAAACAGTCAACTTCTATAAATAATATGAGAGTAAAAGGGGTTCAAAACCAAGCTATATTTCGGGTGAGAAGTTTAGCTGCTCAGGTTAGTTTCTTTAAGATATTTTCAAATTGTTTAGCAGTTCTCAGATGAGTTACACCAGCCTGAAACAGAGAAAGGCTATTTCAGGACGGAATGTGGTGATCTGAAAAATGGTGGCTGATGGGTAAGCTTGTGAAAGGATGGAAGAGTGTAGCTGAAGTAATCCTTAAAAAAGAGGAAAAAGGAGAGACAGTTTTGGCTCTGGTCAAGTAAACTTCTATCCTTGAAACTTCTGGAATAAATAAGCAAAGCATGGGTGGCAATTAGCAAGTAATGAGGAAAAAAGAACAAGTCACATCAGACTGCTGTAATCTCCTTCTGGGACAAGATAATATACTTTGGAAGTGGGAGAAAAACAGTACATGTCCTGTATGTTTTGAAATTGTTTCATTACATGCTCATGGAACCCATCCAAGAAACTTTATTCTCATTGAAACTAATAGACAGCTGTATTAAAAACTGGGTGCAAGTCCATACTGTATACCCAAGTTCAAGAAACATGAAGACCAATTAAAATGAACCTAGCAGTGAGAACGCTCATCGGGAAAGACTGGAAGTATGCTTGGAATATAAAGCAATGGGTTTAAACTGAAGCAAGTTAGATTTGTATTGCAATTAATAGGAAAAGAATAGCCAGCAACTGAAATAGAAAATAGATATCCAAAACCAGAACTCCTCCAGCTTTTTGGAATTGAAAGTTCCTTCTGGGTAATTTGCTCTCATGTTACACCTGCCACTGAAAATGTTCGTTCCTCCCCAGGAAGAATTGCTACATGCCTGTGTTTAATGTTAGTTATCAGCTCTCTGCTTCCAATGAGAGGTCACAGCCAGTGGTCACAACCTGTTCTCACTCCCAGGTGAAAAAGAGCTGCTGCTCACTTCTTTGTGCTCCTGACACCTTTTCATGGATCTCCGGCTTCCTTCTCCCCTCCCGCCTCTGTATCCAAGGGACACTACTTGAAGGTTTTAAGCAGATGGCAATTTTAAGAAAAGGATACTCAGTTTTTGTCATGAATGGTGTTGGTATACCTGTTTCTGCTACAGATCAGGGAGACAGATGCCACTGTCTCTGAAAATCCCTTCCATCTTTATTTTTCTGTAGCTCCATGTGAACAAGATGAACTGGAGGATATCGTTCTTCATTAAATTGGAAAGCTCACCTATAAATAAGTAAACACTTATCTTAGGAAAGGCTCTAGGTCCCTGATTTGTATCTTTCTTCTGCCCAGCAATTTTTAAATTTAGTTCTATCCAAAATGCTGGATTCTCTGGAGGAGAATAAGACTTCTTCCTGTACTGAAAATCTTCTAAGTTCTTAAATTTAGTTGCTATCACAGGTACCCCTGCCTCCACCAAAATTTCCAACTAATAAAATATTTTATGGCAAGAATGAAGATCAGATTTTTTCAAGAGAATAGAGTATCTATCCTGAATATTTTGGTGACTGTCTACATGTTATTATGAATTTTAACAGATTGCTTCTACATAAATGTTTTTCACCAATACAACAATTGATCTAATTTTGCAGTTGGGCATGGGAGAAGGGGGTGGTAGATCACTTCTTTGCCTTGAGAAGACTCCCTTCTTACATGCACTGGTCTTACCTCATTTATTTCAGTGGTGTTGCTGTGATGCAAGCTAGCGTGATGAGCCAGCTGTGTGCTTGATATCTGGAGCTATGTTTAAATTTGGTTTTGCTAATTTAAGATATCTAAGCATGCCTTGAGGCTTGCAATTTATTCTTCAAGTGCCTCACATTTTCTTAGCTATGTAATAAATGGATAGAATCCCACACCAAGGCGTGCATGCACTGCAGTAGGCTGTTTTAGGTGTAGAGTCAGAGGTCAAGAAATTCTACACAAGAGCCTACTCTTACTACTTCTTTCAGCTTCCACTGGGACAAATCATTTTAGGCCTTTATGAAGGCCTAAGCAACTTTTCCTCCCCCCAAAATGAGGGGAAGTTTATCTTCTTGCAAAAAATCACGCTTTTATCATCCTCCAGCACAGAGGATCCTTTAGAAATTCTCCTTCCCTTTTGTATGACAGAAAGAACAGTCCTTTCCCTTTCTTCTCTGTGTTTTTGAAAATCATGTCGTTTATCTTCATAACAGTCTTGCTAAATATTTTCCTTGAGGAGATACAAAGAACACAAAGGCAATACTCGGTGCTGTTGCAAATACTTTTTTGAGCTGAAAGTCAGAAACATAATTCCAGAACCATTTCTGGCTAGAAAGCATAATACCTTTTGACACCTGTGTCCTAAACTCATCCCAAATCCCCTAGAGTTCTTGTCTGAATCCAGCTGCATGCTGGATCCCTGTTACCACTTACATTTTTGTGCATGTTTGATTTTGCTGGTAAGAATGGCTTCACTGGCTTTAGTGGAGCCACTTGTGGCAGGCAATTAAGCATATGCATAAACATTTCTAAGCTTGCTACAAATTATGCTCTTCTCAATAGTACCTGGACAGCAAACATTGGCTTGGCTAAGTGCCTAATGGTGACATGACACACTTTGTCAAAGCAATAAATAGTGAAATTTTGGTCATAATTTGCATGCAAAGAGTTGAAACACAAATACTCAACAGAGACTAAACCAGATCAAAACTGGAGTTCTCTAAACCTTATCTCAACAAAATTCCCATCATGACCCTCTGCCATTGGTCTCATGCAGGTATCACATTTTAGAAAGTCGGTACATATATATAGTTTCAATTCTTCATAGGCCTGCATTAATATATGTGTACTTTAATATGTTACTAGAGAAATGTTTTCTCTAGTTTCTCCCTGCCCTGACTGACATTAATCTATTTGCTTGTCTTCTGTAGTATTTTTATGAATAATTATGCTAAATATCGGAAATGCCATAGAAAGATTCAGTAATCTAATATGTTCCTGACAGCTCCCTTGCTGACTAATGGGATGATAGTATATTGATAGTAATTCAAATCATATAACAAATGGATACATAGCATATTAAAAATAAATAAAGGCCTTGTGCAATGTTCCGTGTTTCCTAATGCCATCGTAGAATTCACATCAATGACAAATATATAACAGGAAGCAATTTGTTATGTTCCATGTATTATTTTGAAAAAATAGAAGGAAAACTGCTTAAACATATACAACCATTGTCAATATGAAAATGTATGCTAAAGGCTGATAAACTTTCTCCATGTAATTATGATTTATCAACCAAGGATTGCATAAATCTTCTCTGTTCCAAGGAAACCATCAGTTTGGTGCTCTGAATGCTCCAAAGAGCAGTCCCCAGCTGCTTTCAAGGGGGTTTAAATAGATGCTGGGGTCCACTCAGAAGAAGCCTCACCCATGTTAATGAAGATAAGCTGTACTGAGGCAGATGTTGGTGCTCAAACCATTGTTTCTACAAGATGACCT